>NC_134548.1:14400601-15739351 GCF_050624435.1 Tenrec ecaudatus
GACTAGACAGCAAGAGCCCTGAAGATGCATTTTGTTTTAAACTCAAAATGTTGCCTTGAGCCACTTAAGGTTTGCACATCAACTCAATTAAATCGTTACACTCTTTAAATGGTCATAGAGTTAACTTGCTGTGACTCATCTTCAAGAAGACCTTTGCAGGGAGCCACCATCCTGGGAACACCGTTCTTGCTGTTAGGTGCTGGCGAGTCCGTTCCTATTTATAGTGGCCCTGTCTCTAGAGCAGTGGTTCTCAACCTTCCTACTGCCGCGACCCTTTAATGCAGTTCCGCATGTTGTGGTGACCCCCAACCATAAAATTATTTTCGTTGCTACTTCATCAATGTCATGTTGCTACTGTGATGAATCAAGCGACCCCTGCGAAAGGGTCATTTGACACCCCCCCCAAAGGGTCGCGATCCACAGGTTGAGAACTGCTGCTGTAGACAGTCAGACAAAATACTGCTCAGGCCTCCATCCTTCTCACAATCGTTGATATGCTTGAATCCATAGTTGCAGCCACTGTACCAATGCATTGCCTTGAGTTGTCCTCTACTTTACCAAGCATGAGCTCTCTCTCCAGGTGGTGTCCTTTCCGGATAAGATCTCCTGAAGACCTGACACAAAGTTTGGATGTCCTTGCCTTGAAAGAGCAGAGCTATCTGTCCTGCTAAACAAGATTTCATGTTTCTGGTATGTATATTCAAAACGCATCACCAACACCCTAATGCAAAGACATCAATTCTTTGGTCTTCCTTACTCTCGAGCCAGCTTTCACCTGACAATGCCAACCCAAACCAAACTCACTGCCATTGAGTAGAGCCCGATCCCCAGCAAGCCTGCAGGACAGGTTAGAATTGCCCCCTGTGAGTTTCTAAGACTGTAACTCTTTACGGGAATAGAACGGCCTCTTCCGATGGAGCAGCTGGTGGTTTTGAACAGCTAAACTTACAGTTGGCAGCTAAATGCATATCCATGACATCCCCAGGGCTCCTTAGGACTGACAGTGCTATGGCTTGAGTGAGGTGCACCTTCGGTTTCAAAGTGACATCTTTGCTTTATGATAATTTAAAGGAATCTTTTGCACTATATTTGCCCCACTGCAATATGTTGTTTGATTTCTTGGCTATAGCTTCCATGGGCATTGACTGTGGACCAAAGTAAAACGAAACCCTTGATACCTTCTGTTTTGTCTCCATTGATCATGATGTTGCTCTTTGGTCCAGTTGTGAGGATGTTGGTTTTCCTTGTGCCGAAGTATAATCCACACTGAAGACTTTGGTTTCTCATCTTCATCAGTAAGTGGGGCAAGTCCTCTTCACTTTCAACAAGCAAGATTGTGCCATCTGCATGCAGTGGGTTGTTAATGATTCTTCCACCAATCCTGATGATTTCTTCTCCTTCATATAGTCCAGATAATCGAATTATTTGCTCCACATACAGGTTGAATACATAATATTAAACAGTACAACCGTAATGCACACCGTTTCTTATTTTAATCACACAATATCCCTTTGTTCTATTCAAAGCACTGTGTGGTGGAGGGAAATGAATTACTTATGGCTCTTCTATTCATTTCTCTGTAACTGTCACCAAATGACTAGGTGGGGCCCTGAAAATAAAGTGTGTAGGACTCTATCTCTGGCATTAGTCAGTTTTGCCAATCCCCTATGCATAAGGAAACCATCAAAGAACCAGGAAAAGAGATTCCCATGACTGCCAAGAGAGAAGCGCCACCCGTGGAGCGTGTTCAAGATCCTTGCCTGAAGTAGTGGAGGCAGCAGAGATACCAGGGGCCGCACACTAAGACCATGAGATAAAGCAGAGGAGCAATGCTGGGACTATGCGCCAGCGAGGCAGAGGACAGGTGGGCTTCCTGGTTCATGCAGGTAGAGGCCAAGGAATTGCCTGACTTGAAAGGCTGAGGACCAGAAAGAGAGACTTGGCTTCTGGCTGAGAAGAGGTGCTGCTGTGGACCAAAGACTGTATTCTTAATGTTTTCTACCCCTGTTAATGGTCCTAATAACCACCACCACCTAATTGTCAGTATTGCTGTGAATGTTGTGTGGCAAACCCAGCAAAATCTAATGACCTGGGAGGAACAGTAGGTATCAGAACAGAGTAAAAGACGGATGAACGATAGAGACATATCAGACCTCTGTCTTGTGACACTCAGCCTTGGGCTGGTGTGAAGTCAGATGCCCACTTCCTATTGAAGCCAGCGGTCAGACGTGGCCACCAAGCCATTTCTTCACACTGCCTCATGGTCTATGTACAGGTTCCCCATGAGTACAATTAAGTATTCTGGAATTATCATTGTTTTCAATATTGCCCATGATTTCTTATGATCCATATGGTTAAATACCTTTGTATATTTAAGTTAAACACAATAAATATCTTTCTGGTATTCTCTGCTTTCAGCCAAGATCCAGCTACCATCAGCATTGATATCCCCTGTTTCAAATCCTCTTATAAATCTGGCTTGAATTACTGGCAGTTCTTTGCCAATGAGTTGCTGCAACCATTTAGGAAATTATCTTCAGTAATGTTTTACTTGTGTGTGATATTAACTATAGTTCAATAATTATGCATCCCATTGGGTCACTCTTTTCTGGAATGGGCACGAATATGGATCTCTTCCAGTTGGTTGGCCAGGTTGTTGTCTTTTATATTTCTTGATATGGGCAAATGAATGCCTCCAATATTTCATTTGTTTTTATTGTCTGTGTGGAATATTTCAATGATAATCTGTCAGTTCCTGGACTCCTGTTTCCCACCAATGCCTTCAGTGCAGTTTGAACTACTTCCCTCCGTACAAATGGTTCTTGATCATATGCTGCCCCTTGGAAAAGGTGATCAATTCTTTGGGGTACAGTGACAATGTATATCCCTTCCACCTTTTGATGCCTCTTACATCACTCAGCATGTTGCCCATGTTGTTGTTGTTGCTGTTGTTCAGTTCTATCGAGTCAGTTCTGGCTCAGAGTGACCCTGTGCAAAACGGAATGAAGCACTGCCTGGTTCTTCATCCCAGTGGTTATTCTGCTTAAACCCATTGTTGCTGCTACTGGGCCGATGTATGTCACCTCTCTCTTACTGTCCTTCTACTTTACCAAGTGTGTTGTCATTTTCCAGGAACTGGTCTCTCCTGATAACATGTCCAAAGTAGGAGAAACCAAGTTTCAATATCCTTGTTTCTAAGGATCATTCTGGTTGTACTTCTTCCAAGACAGACATCTGTTATTCCTCAGTTCAGGGCACTTTTGCTACTCTTTGCCAAGCAGAATTTTTTTCTCGACTCCTTTCAGCCTTCGAAATGCTGAAGGTACTCTTCCCTCCTGGCTTTCTAACTCCAGGTCTTGGCACATTTCATTATATGACTTGTCTTCTCAAGCTTCCCTTTGAACTCCTCTCTTCAGCGCTTTGACGTCATCATTTCATTCATTCCCTTTAGCTACTCGACATTCAAGAGTATGTTTCAGAATAACTTTTTTCTTTCTTCATGCATTTGGTCTAGATGTCATTCCACAATCCATCTGGTCTTCAGCCATTACTGTGCTATGCATGACACCTATCCTTGAGATGGTCTCTTAATTCAAGGTCATACGTCGGCTCTCATGGACTTGTTTGGATTTTCTTCAGCTTCAATGGAACTTACATATGAGCAATTGATGGTCTGTTCTGCAGTTGGCCCCTGGCCATGTGTCGAGTGATGGCATTTTGCTTTCCCACGGTCTCTTCCTACAGATATAGCTGATTTGATTCCTGTGTATTCCATCTGGAAAAATTCAGGCTCATAGTTGCCAGTTATATTGTTGGAAAAAAGATACTTTCAATGAATAAATTGGTGGCCTTGCAAAATTCTACCATGCAACCTCCTCAGACATTTCTATCACCAAGGCCCTATTTTCTCTGAACATTGGCCAAAGAAAATGTTGCCCCCCATCCTTCAATTCTCTGGGCTGAACTCACAGAAGGCCATTTGCTAGCAGTCGGAGCACACACATCAAATCAGCAAAGTGGCCCAGGGAGAAAGCATTCTGGGTCCAGTGTATTCTTTGAGAATTGTTTGCCTTGCATTATTTGCATAGGTGGCTATCTTTGTCATCCAACCTGTTTTGCTTGCTTCTTAGAATCATTTCATCACCAATGGCAAATATTACAAAGCACTGTATGTGGGTGGAATACTGTCCTGGGAGCTGGTGCTAACAAGAGAAGGGCGCCAGAGTCTCAGTGTTCAGGAAACACTGTAGTTGAGGAGAGAATCAATGTAGGGCCAAACATATAAATAGTCACAGAAGTGTGGTGGTGGAGCCAGACTTGGGTCTCCATGGAATTCAGATGTTCCTGGGCATGACTGGCAGACCGGTTGGTTGGACCCATCAGAAGCCTTTTTGCATGAGTATTGAAGAGCTGCCCTAATAAAAACCAAATCAAAACAACCACCAAACACACACACACACACACACACACACAAACCCTCCTTCCCTAACAGGATTAAAAAGTGCCAGGAATACCTGCCTTCGCTAGTTACACAGCATAAAGGAATTATGGTCTGATGAATCATAGCCAGCAGCTCTACTGTCTCTAACTCAGCTCTGCAGAAACATCGCTTGGAGTCTATGAACAAAGCAGACTGTAAGAAAACCTTCAAGCACCATGGAACCTAGAGAAAGAACATCCCTTGAGTCCCTCCTAATAAAGAATTGTGAACGTTACTGCTGGTCTCCAAATATTGCCTGGCCTCCGTTTTCTGCGCCTGTAAGTAGGATGGCACTTCTGGGTGCCCTTGTGCTTGGGTGGGCTCAGTTCTAGCATGCAGATGGACATATGGAAGTGGATACAAAGCGGGGAGATGGATGGATCACATGTCACATGTCACCAGAGAGCCTCCACGCTAAAGGAGTACTGAATAACCCAATGGAAAACAATGACTTGGTTGGTGGCTATCAGCAACCTTTGTCATCAGCCACTTTGGATTTGTGATGACAGAAGCAATAGAGCTGCCATGGCAGCAGAGGTAGAAGTCACACTTAGGTCTCACGGAAATCTAGTCACTGTCATCTCTGGAGGTCCAATGTGTCCGGAACACAGAGCCTCTCTTATGGTACTATTCCTCGAGGTGGCAAGTTGCCTAGTTAGGGTTTCTTTCATCCTGCAAAATCCAGCAATTCATTCTCACGGGAATAGACAGGGATGAGATAGGAGTTTGCCTTTTCTGCCTGCAGTGCTCCAAACAGAAACACTGTTCAGGAGCTTTCTAAATGCCTGATCCACAGAGAGAGAATTCTACATCAAATGCACTCTGACAAGTGGGCCCACTTTTACAGCACAGGAGATGGAGCAGTGGGCCCCCGATCCTGGGATCCACTGATTGTATCACATTTGCAGCATCCAGAATATAGTTGGCCACTGTAGGGCAATGGAATTGTTTGTTCCAGGTACAGTTGATACGCCAGTTCAGGAGCAAGGACGGTCATCCTCCAGGATTCCCTTCTACATGGCACTGTGTCCCCAGTGGAAGAACATGTGCGATTGTGGACCAAGAGATGGAAGCAGGAAGGGGCCAACTTGCCACTCTTCTCAGTGATCTAGTGGGAAACGCTATGCCAGTGCCTCCCATCTCTGCAACTCTCTCTGGGCTCTGCCTCCCAAATCTCCCTTAAGGGGTCACAACAAGCTACAATCTAGACACATGGCACTCCTAGGTCTTGGTCCAACAGGCAAATAGAGGCATCATCATCTTTCATGGGTAAATGACCCTGATGCACAGGAGGAGGTAGGAGTGCTATTACAAAATGGGGGCAGAGAAGAGTACATGATCTACTTGTACAGTAACAGTGTACACATAGTAACAGATGATCTCCTTAGGCGCCACATGGCAGGTTCTCCCTTGCCCAATTGTGATTGTTGGGGGCACAGGGCCATACAGAGGGCTCTGATTTGGTGTGCATACTGAATCCTGGAAGATGATCCGGTATGTGATACAACCAGTGGATCTGATGGTCTCCCTAACCTTCTGGGTTGTACACTGGGTCCCCTGGTCCAATGCTATGCTATGTAATAACATTCTATCACTATGGGAAAGACACTGTGTAAGCCCTGGGATAGTGGTACTGGCTGAAGTGATTCTGGTTTCCAATGGCTGAGTTTTCACAGACCTATTATCAGGCCTTTCTTCCTAAAGATGATCTTTGGGAAAGATCACCTCAAGATGACCTTTCAGTTAGCTGCTGAGCATATTAACCATTTCTACCACCCAGGGACTCCTCGTCTGTAGTAGATAAGGATTCTATTTTATTTTTTAATCATTTTATTAGGGGCTCATATACCTCTTTTCACAATCTATACATATATCATTAAGGATTTTAAATTTTCTTTGAGCCAGCGACTCTTTGGGCAGTGTAATAAAATCTTGCAAGAAAAATGTTTTTAAGTGTATAAAATAAAATCCAAAGGATTAGAAAGAAATCCAGTTCTTGGGAAATGACATTATAGCAATTTTCATGTTTGCAGGCTAATTAGGATCAATGTGGTCATTCAACAAATTTGTGACATATTAATGTGCATGCTTCCTTATTAACTCGTTGAATAACAAAATCTGGTGACAAGTATAATTGGTACCCTCCTTCTGAATACATGATGAATTTGAAGGATGCTACAGATGACAAAGTCACAGGTAATATCATTGCCTACATTCACAATGGAAGGAAAACTTGCACTTCAGTGAAAGGTTAGTAAACAAGAAAGAAGGATTTTTCCCCACCCACATTCATGGACTCTTTACATCTCATCCACGGACCAGTTAAGAACCCCTGAGCCCCACGTTCAGAAAATCTGGAGCTTTAGCCTCCTTGGGTGGCATGGTCAGGATGATGAAGGGTTGACGACCATGAGCCTCCACGGCAGATGAAGGAAATTGGCGCTCCAAGTATTGCAGCATGAACATTGAAAAGTTCACACTGACAATGTACCAGGCACCCTGCTACGTGATGAACTCAGCAGGCACGATCTCTGCCTAGTGGAGTTTATGGGGAAGCAGGGCAGAGAGTCAATCGGCAAGTAAACAGAGTTGGACTGACAATTCAGAACGAGGCCCAAGTGGCTCCTTGAGCCGGAATCCATAGGGTAGATCCATTGCTGGCTGAGTTAGATAGGTAATTGCCAAGCATTTCTCCTGAGCAGGTCCGACTTTCCAATGGGCCCACTTCCTGGAGTAGCCCTGTCAGTCTTCAAGCCCGGTCTTCAGTGTGGTGCCTGGTTCTCTTAGATTTCATGCTGTGCAATGAAAATCCCTACAACTCTTTGCCACTTGGTGTTCTCCTCAAAACGTTATACAACCTCCGGAGCTCACTCTTCAGTGGTGTGCCTTAAAATGTTGTCTCCAGCAACATATTATGCCTCCATCCCGGGCATCCAAATTCAACAAAGATATTTCAGTAGCCTGCGAACATAGAACTTGATGTATCGTCCCACCCCCCAACCCCCCGCTACAATATCTTTTTTGAGCACCTTCTGGATAACAAGCATGACTCTGGGAATAAGGGACACAGAAATGAATGCGACACAACCTTATTCTGAAACGAATAGTGGGCTAGCAGACCGAGAATGTGTCTGTGTCCCAGATGCTAGAGAACATGTCAGTGTGGCTTGCTGTAAGGGCTCAAAAGCAGAAGCGGGCACTCTAACAGGTCTGAGGGTAGGATGGCACAAAAGCCTTCCTGGAGAAGTCCATCTCTGGGCTCATCGTGGAAGAGGTAAGTGTCATGGTGCTTGGTGTTCAAGGGAGGAAGGGACTTAGCTGCGGATCTCCCAGGCCTCACAGCTCCTCGTTGCACAGGAGGCTTCCGCAATCCGTGGAAAAGCCTCCGTTCACAACGAGAAGCCCTAATTAAGGAACGACCATCAGCCAATATGTGACCAAAAATATACTCAGATAGAGGGGGGAATAAAATGAGGAATAATTAAAGTGCATCCGAGTAAGAAAGAAGTGTATATGAGCGATGGAAGGAAATGAAGTCATTATTTCTATGTTCAGAATATAAGGGGGCAAATATTCTTTCAGATTTTCAAATTATCGCGAGAGAATAAAGTCATGCTTTTTAAAAATATATACATCTCCTTATACTGGGTGGGTTGAACATTGAGCTGCTAACCACGAGGTTGGCAGTTCAAACCCACCAGCTATCCTGCAGGAGAAAGATGAAGCTCTCTGCTCCTATAAAGATTTACAGCTCAGAAACCCCCAGGAGCAGTACTACTCTGTCCTATAGGGTTGCCATGAGTTGGGATCACCTCAATGGCAGTGGGGATATACTGGGTGGGGAGTTACTAGGTAGTATCACAGTGAATATGCTAATTAAAAAGCTGGCAGTTTAAATCCACCCAGAGGCATCTGGCAAAAAAGGCCTGGCAGTTTACTTCCCCTGAATGTACACTGGTACAGATAGGAACTGGAAACATAGGGAATCCAGGACAGATGATCCCTTCAGGACCAGTGGTGAGAGTGACTATACCATCAGGGTGGAGGGAGGTGGGGTAGAAAGCGGAAACAGATTACAGGGATCTACATATAACCTTCTCCCAGGGGGACAAACAACAGAAAAGTGGGTGAAGGGAGACACTGGACAGTGTAAGACATGACAAAATAATAATGTATACATTATCAAGGGTTCATGAGGGAAGGAAGAGGGGGAAGCGAGGGGGAGAAATGAGGCGCTGATGCAATGGGCTTAAGTGGAGAGCAAATGTTTTGAGAATGATGAGGGCAAGGAATGTACAAGTGTGCTTGACATGCAATGGATGGATGAATGGATTGTGATCAGAGTTGTATGAGCCCCCAATACAGTGATTTTGAAAAAGAAAACTCTATGGAGCACAGTTCGGCTCCGACACACATGGAATGACCATGATTTGGAGTTGATGCCATAACAATTGGTTTGCTTTGGTTTTTAGGTGTCCTTGGCTATGTGGTCCAAAGTAGAATCACTTAAAAAAACCTCTGTAATGAGCAGCTCCTTGTATGTACCCCAAACAATTAAATCGGAATCTTAAGGGGCAGGGCACCAGGAGTGTTTTTGTTTTGTTTTGTTTTAGTCCCCCAAGGTGTAAACACAGCTGGGACCCAGTGTCCTGTAGACCAGCAGTCAGCACATTTTAGCGGCCAAGGGGTAGAGAGGACAGGCATACCTTATTGTGCTTTTGACTTCTCAGATGTGGTGGGAGCCCTGCAGCGAAGCGGATTACATGTTGGGCTGCTAACCATAAGGGTGGCAGTTTGAAACCACCAGTCACTCTGCAGGTCGGAAAGATAAGGCTTTCTACCCCTCTACAGATTTCTTATCTCAGAAACCCACAGGGAGAGTTCCACCCTATCCTGTAGGGTTGCTATGAGTTGGAATTGACTCAATGGCAGTGAGATCTTGATCTTCTTGATCTGGCCAGGGGCCCTGGTAGCAGCATGGGTTCCATGTTGGGCTGGAAACCACAAAGTCAGCAGTTCAAAACCACCAGCCGCTCAGTGGGCAAAAGGTGAAGCTTTCTACTCCCGTGAAGAGTCACAGTCTCAGAAATCCACAGGGGCAGGTCGAACTTGTCCTAGGTGTGATTCACTATGCGTCAGAATGGGTTCCCTGGCAGCGAGTTTGGCTTTGGGGAGTTCTCAGGTTTTGTGCTTTTTACAAACCGGAGGTCTGTGGCAACCCGGTGTCCGGCAAGTCTATTGGGACCACTCCTTCCTGAAAGAAATTGCTCACCATATTGCGAACCATCTCATAATGCTATTGCACAATTCATAGCTGACGGCCAGTTTGTCAACCTAATTCTCCTATGTCCCAAGAAACTAAAGAATCCTCTCTCTTTATTTTGATGGTCACTGTATCGTGGTGGTCTGGAGCCAACCCTGCGATAGCTCAGAGGCTGACCCGAATGCCTTTGGCTTTGCAGACCCCCATCATTGCTCTCACCAGTACTCAGTCCTGCTGGTGTAGCAAGAAAGCAGCCAGAGACAAGGCACAAATGACTGGGTGTGGCTGGGTGCCAATAAAGCTTTAGTCCTGGCCACTGAAATCCAAATTTCCTGTACTTTGTTATGAGTGTAAAGGAGCCCTGGTGACATAGTGGGTTACGCCTCGGGCTTCACACCCCCAGGGCAGTAGTTCAAAACCACTAGCCACTCGTGGGGAGAAAGATGAGCCTTTCTGTTCCCATGAAAACTCACACGGGCAGTTCTGCTCTGAACTATGGAGGAGTGAGAATCAGCTCAGTGGTAATGAGTCTGGTTGTTGTTGCTGTTTTATGTGTCACGAAATGCTTGTCTTTGGATTCTTTTTTAACCATTGACAAATATGCAAACCATTCTTAGCTTTGCTCGTGGCACAAAAGCAGGCAGCAGGCTGATACCGGCCACAAGCTGCAGTTGGCTCGTGGCTTCTATAGATGCCATGAGGGAGACAACCAAGAATAGCAATATGGAACACTTCCCCGGGCCCCTGGTGAACGGTTAACTTGAAGCTAAGGCACCTTCCCGAAGGACCAGCCCGTCTCGCTTGGTCCTGAATTTTCTCCCTGGAAATGCAAGCGTTAATATTACACACGCATTGCTAAAATTATATCTCAGTGCACTTTGAAAACAAACAGGTAAGGTGGAGAAGATACACAAGGAGGGGGTGTGTGGGTGTTAAAATAAGGTTCTATAACCTTCTGCAATATCCACTTTTAAATCGCCAACAACGCAACCCGCCAACGCAACCCACTGAACAATTTCATCAAACTGCCAGTAACAATTGGATGGGGCTGGAAAGCGATGACTTGCCAAATGTCGCCTGAGCCAGCAGGGGCTGGAAACAGCCTTGCTGACAAGGCTCCAGCTTGGTGAGTGCATACACAGCTATCAGCAACCTGTTCTCCACCAAGTAATGACCTTCTCCTGGGGAGATGGAACAGTATTAAACAAAAGTGCACAAAGCTAACACGGGGTAGCGGTAGGGAAAGCAGGGACAGGGTTGGAGACAAGGCAAGGCAAATCCAGAAGAAAGGGTGGCACAGGAAAGAAATTCCTGCAGAAGAGAGAACGCAGATGGGCATGGGGAGCGCCACCTCAAATTCCATCTGGGCAAGCCGTCGGGGAGATGGGAAAGCAAGCTAACGGGCTGGCAGGTGAACAAGCCTGGCTTTTAATGGCTTAATAATAGGGACGCTTTGGTGCCCAATGAGGTTAATGTATGAGTTACATAAGCCAGCAGGGGGTCTTGCGGAGGCCTGGCTGCACAGATGAATTGAAGGACATTTAATGCAGGATAATGGCAGAAAGATAGGGCTGCGGCCCAATCCACTTCCCTTCATTCGGAAAGGATGAGCTGGCCGAATTTAATAGCGTGGCGCTGCCATTTGAGAGGAGCAGCGATATTGATTGAAATAAAGTCTTCTCTTTAATGTGGGAACCGAGCGAGGGAAGGAAGCAAGAAAGGAAGGAAATGAGCGAGGGAGGGAGGGAAGTTAACAAATGAATTTAATGAGAGACCCTGTGGCTGAGATTTCATGGGTTAGGGAACTATTATCCGCCCTCCCTTGGAAAAGACCTTCTGCTTACAGTTGGGCTGTAACTTTCTGGCACAAACAAGTCACCTATGGAGCCCTGGTGCACAGTGGGTCTTGATTCCATACTGCTGTCATGGGGTCCACTTGCATTTCTACGGAAAACCACTTGCTGCAGGCTCTGATGGCCTGGTGAGCACGCTTGAGGAAATACTGCTCTCTGGCCTGCCTACTGGTAGGCACACGTGGCTAGGTGGCCAATCCGCATTACAATGCGCTATAAAAGTAAAATTCCCATTGGGTTTTAAAGGCAGTTAAGATAGATAGATAGATAGATAGATAGATAGATAGATAGATAGATAGATAGATGAGAGAGAGAGAGAGAGAGAGAGAGAGAGAGAGAGAGAGAGAGAGAGAGAAAGTCAACGATCTCTTTAATAGTTTTTATATTGATTATAGGAGTCTCTGGTGGTGCATATGGTTGATGGACTTGGCTATTGTTTATTTTTTCAACAGGTTTGCTAGGTGCCCTAGACTAGGTTTAGACCCATAGCAACCATATGCACAACAGAAGGCAACCCTGCCCAGTCTATACCATCCTCACAATTGCTCCTCTTCCTGAACGCATTGTTGTAGCCACTGTGTCAATCCATCTCGTCAAAGGCCTTCCTCTTGTTTGCTGCATGTTAATTTTTTACCAAGCATGGTGTGCTTCTCCAAGGACTGGTTTCTCTTGACAACATGTGTCCAAAGTATGAAAAAATAAATCTTGCCATCCTTGCCTCTAAGGAACACTCTGGTCCTCCAAGAGAGATTGATTTGTACTCTTCGCAGACCAGTGTACTTTTAATGTACGTTGCCAGCACCACAATTCAAATGGATCAATTCTTCCTCATTCTGCCTTATTCAACATCCGACTTTCACATGCAAAAGAGGTGATTGAAAATACCACCTTGGTTCTCAAAGTAACACCCTTGCTTTTCAATACAAGGTCTTGTACAACAGATTTACATAGTACAATGCATCTTTTAATCTCTCGATTTCTGCTTCCATGAGCATTGATTGTGGATCCAAGCAAAATTAAATCCTTGACAACTTCAACCTTGTCTCCATGTCTCACGGTGTTACCTATCGGTCCCGTTGTGAGGATTTTGATCTTCTTCACATTGAGTCATTTTCCATACTGAAGGCTGCAATCCTTGATCTAAATCAGCAAGTGCTTCAGGACCTCCTCACTGTCAGCGAGCAAGGTCTTGTGTCTTCTGTGTATTACAGGTTTTTAATAAGCCTTCCCCAATCCTGATGTCAGTTTTCTTCATATACTTCAGCTTCTCTGATGATTTGGTCAACATACAGATTGAAGAAGTACGGTGAGAGGACACAACCTTGACGCACAGGCACACCTTTTCTGATCGTAAACCATGCAGTATTCCCGTGTTCTGTTCGCACAACTGCCTCTTGATCCAGGTACACTTCTGCACAAGCACAACGAAGTCTTGTGAAATTGCCATTCTTCTCATGGCAATCCATTATTTGTTTTGATCCAGAGTCTAATGCCTTGGCATAGTCAATAAAACCCAAGTAAACATCTTTCTGGTGTTCTCTGCTTTGAGCCAAGCTCCAGCTGACACCAGCAAGGATACCTATTGTCCATCTTCTGAATCCAGCCAGAACTCCTGGCAGCTCCCAGTCAATGTAATGCTGCAACAGTTGTTGAACGACCTTCAGTATCATTTAACTTACATGTGATGTCAGCAATATTGTTCTATAGTTTGAGCATTTTGTCGGGTCACCTTTCTTTGGAATGGGCACCTATATGGGTCTCTTCCAATCAGTTGGCCAAGGAGCGCTCTTCCAAATTTCCTGGCATAAATGAGTAAGTGCTTCCAGTGTTTCACCCATTGGTTGACACATTTCAGTTGGCATTCCATCAATTCTTGGAGTCATATTTTGGCTAATACCTTCAGTGTAGCTTGAATGTTTTCCTTCAGTACCAATGGTTCTTGCTCATGTGCTACCTCCTGAAATAGTGAAAAGTCAACTAGTTCTTTTTGGTACAGTGACTCTGTATTCTTTCTATCTTCTCATTCAATATTTTGCCCCTAGAATCTTTCAATATCTCAACTCAAGGCTTGATTTTTCCCCTTGAGTTGTTTCAGTTTAAGATATGCTGAGTATGTTATTCATTTTTTGGTTTTATTTTCTAACTCTATGTCTTTACACATTTCATTATGTTTCAATTTGTCCTGTCCAGCTGCCTTTTGAAATGTTCTGTTCAGCTCTTTGATTTCATCATTTTTCCTTTGCTTTAGCTACTCTAAGGTTAGTAGCAGGTTTCAGAGTCTCTTCTGAGATCCACTTTGATTTTTTCTTTTTTTCTGGGTCTTTTAATGACCTTTTGCTTTATGAATGATAGCCTTAATGTCTTCTCCCAGCTCATCAGGTCTTCTTTTATTCGTGAAGTGGTTCTGAACCTTCCTAATGCCATGACTCTTGAATACAGTTCCTCATGTTGTGGTGACCCCCCCAAGCATAAAATTATTTTCATTGCTACTTCATAACTGCACTTTTGCTACTCTTATGAATTGGGCGACCCCTGTGAAAGGGTCTTTCGACCTCCAAAGGGGTCACAACCCCCAGGTAGAGAACTGCTATATTAGTGTGTAATCTGTTCTTGAGATGTTCTCCAAATTCAGGTGTGATAGAGTCAGGTCATATTTTGGCTCTCATTTTAATTGTTTTAATTTTCTTTGGCTTCATCCTGAACTTGCATATAAGCATTTGAGGGTCATTTTTATTGGCATATAATTCACATATCACACAATTCAACATTTCAATCATAATAAAGAGATAGTGTCTGGGGTCTTAAAGGCTTGAAGATAAACAAGTGGCCATCTAGCTCAGAAGCAAAAAAGTCCACATGGACGAAGCACACCAGCCAGTGCGATCACGAGGTGTCAAAGGGACCAGGTATAAGGCATCATGCAAAAAAAAAAAAAGAATATGTGTGTGTATGTGTATATATATATATATGTATATATATACCACATTGAATGAAGGGGGAAGTGCAGAGTGGAGACCCAAGGCCCAAGAGTCGGCCACTGGAGATCCCCTCATAGAGGGGCTTAGGAGAGGAGATGGGTCAGTCAGGGTGCAAGGTAGTACCGACGAAGAGCACAGCTTTCCCCCAGATCCTGGATGCTTCCTCCCCCCAACTACCATGATCCGAATTCTACCTTGCAGGGCTGGATAGAGCAGAGGTTGTACACTGGTACATATGAGGGCTGGAGGCACAGGGAATCCAGGGTGGACGATACCTTTAGGACCAAGGGTGTGAGGGGCGATGCGGGGAGAGCGTAGGGTGACTGGGTTGGAAAGGGGGAACTGATTACAGGGATCCACTTGTGACCTCCTCCCTGGGAGAGGGACGACAGAGAAGGGGGGGAAGGGAGACTCCGGATAGAGCAAGATATGACAAAATAACGATGTATAAATTACAAAGGGCACATGAGGGAGGGGGGAGCGGGGAGGGAGGGGGAAAAAAAGAGGACCTGATGCAAAGGGCTTAAGTGGAGAGCAAATGCTTTGAGAATGATTAGGGCGGGGAATGTATGGATGTGCTTTATACAATTGATGTATGTATATGTATGGATTGTGATAAGAGTTGTATGAGTCCCTAATAAAATGTAAAAAAAGAAAAGGGAAAAGAAAGAAAGAAAAGAAAATGATTAGGGCAAAGAATGTACAGATGTGCTTTATACAATTGATGTATGTATATGTATGGACTGTGATAAGAGTTGTATGAGCCCCTAATAAAACGTTTAAAAAATAAAAATAAAGAGTTGTACAGTCATCACCACAATCTATTTTGAAATATTTTCTTCTTTATTGTACTCATTTTTATTAGCTCCCCATATTTCCCCAACCTCCCCCACCATTAAATCAATTACTGTTTCTGCAGATTTACCTATCATGGATTTCATAGACAGAATAATACACACACACAAACAATACCAAAATAAAAAAGAAAACCCTCAACAAAAAACAGAGAGTATTGAAAATACTCTACAGTGTCAATGTTCTTCTACTATTTTTTTTAACTTAAAGATAAGATGAAAGGAAAGCTTCAGGTGTGTCCTTTAAAAAAAAAAAGAATTCCTATTGGAAAATACATCCATGAACCCTTGAGTATGAAACTGTCAAAACATACTGATCAGAAGTTGATGTAAACACTTTTGTAACATCGTGAGACTTAATTGGCTACTGTGCCAATTCTTTGGCTCTGTTGCTCCCACACAGTTTGGGCTTGAGTATGAACTTGAAAGCTGGAGGACTGAACTCATCCAATGTGCTACAGAAGAAATGTCTAACAATCTACTTCCAAGAAGATGACAACCAAGAAACCCTATGGTGCCTTTCTACTCTGGAATGCAAGTGGTACCAGGAGTCAGAACTGGCCCGATAGCAGTGGCTTTGGCTTTTGGGTTTGGAAGGTAGGAGAAATGGGCAAGCGCAGGGAGAAAAAAAATGTTTAAAGGAGAAGAATCAAGCCAGAGCAAGGATGCTGACAAGCCCTGGGAGGTCCTAGAAATCTATGATGAGTAGCTCAAGAAGAAGAATGTGACTGGAGAGCGTGGGGGGAGAAACCAAATATTCTACTCACGGGCTCCTTCTGAAGATGAGCTTTCTTCTGTCCCACCTGCAGCATTTGTTCAGTTCCCTGTGAGACTAGAGGTTGCCAATTCTTTCATCGCAGTGAATCAACTACACACACACACACACACACACACACACACACACACACACACACACCAAACTCCCCGCCATTCAGTAGAACTGCTCCACAGGGTTTCTGAGGCTATCTGTCTTCGTGGGAGCAGAATGCCTCATCTTTCTCCCATGGAGTGGCTCGGGGTTTGAACCGAAGACCTTAAAAATTAGCAGCATGATGTTTAACCCACATCAATAACAGGATGGCTCTTGAGTCAACTAGGAGACTGCATTTTTAAGAAGCAGTAGGAGTCCTGCAAGAGGATGGGGGTGGCTACATCCCACAGTGTTTTGTATTCAGGACTCCAATGGGCAGACTTCAAGCAGAAAGCCTCAGAAAATAACCCAGAATCAGCATAAGGACTCAAAAATGAGAACAGTCTTGTTCACAGCTGTGAGAAGATCCTCTAAAATCCAACAGCCATATGTGTAGGGGATGGAGGATTCGAGATATTTGTATTTTGTCCCATAACAATTTGTTAATTTTAGCAAGTCTATTTTCTTCATATTCAGACTACTTATAACACAAAGACAATGTATTTCCTAAGCATTATGTCAATTTAACCAGGCAATGGCCTTTTACCATTTCAAATATCCTTATCATTTATGTATAACATATCATTGTTAAGTGCCATCAAGCCGGTTCAAACTCATAGTGACTATGTACAACAGAAGGAAACATTACCTGGCCCTGTGCCATTCTCACAATTGTGATTATGTTTCCATCTATCTCGTGGAATGTCTTCCTCTTGTTCATTCCCCTGTTAATTTACCAAGCATGGTATCCTTCTCCAAGGACTCATCTCTCCTGATAACGTCCGCAGTACATGAGATGAAGTCTCACTATCCTTGCCTCCAAGAAGCGTTCAGGCTGGACTTCTTCCAAGACAGATTTGCTACTGTTGTTCTTTTGGCAGTCCATGAGACTTTCAATATTCTTCACAAGCGCCATCAGAATTCAAACACATTGCATCTTCTTCGGTTTTCCTTATTCAATGCACAACTTTCATATGCATCTAGGTAATTGAAAATACCATGTCTTGGGTCCGATGCACCTGTGTCCTCAAAGTACCACCCTTGCCTTTTAACACTCTAAAGAAGTCTTGTGCAGAAAATATAGCCAATGCAACTCATTTGATCTCTTGATTGTTGCTTGCATTAATTGTGGATCCAAGCAAGATGAAATCCCTGACAACTTCAATATGCTCTC
This sequence comes from Tenrec ecaudatus, assembly GCF_050624435.1. Taxonomy (NCBI): domain Eukaryota; kingdom Metazoa; phylum Chordata; class Mammalia; order Afrosoricida; family Tenrecidae; genus Tenrec; species Tenrec ecaudatus. The sequence continues at coordinate 14,418,114 of NC_134548.1, forward strand.
CCTTTACCATGATGTTACCAACTGGTCCAGTTGTGAGGATTTGGGTTTTCTTTACATTCCTTTGCAATCCATACTGACGGCTGAAGTCCTTGACCCTCATTAGCAAATATTTCAAGTCCTCCTCGCTTTCAGGAAGCACGATTGTGTCACCTGCATATCACAAGTTGTTAATAAGCTTCCCTCCAACCCTGATACTAAATTCTTCTTCTTATGATCCAGATTCTCTGAGGCTTCGCTCAGCATACAACTTGAACAAGTATGGTGAGACCATACAACCCTGACATACACCTTTCTTGATTTTAAACTATGCAGTACTCCCTTATTTTGGTCCCACAACTGCCTCTTTATCCAGGTTCCTCGTGAACTTGATGTAGTGTTCTGCGATTCCCGTGTGATTAACATGGCAGAGATGAAAGAAATTAAGACCAAAAGGATAATGGGTTGGCGTTACAACACAGCCACTAGTCTGATGTGAAGCGTCACCTGTCTGGACCCTGGTGTCTTTGATTAAAAGATTGGGCAGGGGAGAAATGGTGCGTTCCCGGCTTTATGGCATGTAAGGTGTCCTCAGAACTCATCTTTTATGATACTAAGAAACATAAATCCACTGACCCTTTTAAACGCCAACACTCACATGTCTTTGGCCTTTGAAGCCAAATTTATCTGCTGTGTGGCAGGCTAGGCGTGCCAGGCAGTTAACGACATTTGCAAACAGCCCCCTTCCAATAATGCTTGCAAATCCGTTTATCAATACCCCCGAGGTCGAACTCTGGTGCTGTTTCCCAGACTTTATGCTGTGCCTTCCCTGTCTCACTTCCCTATCTGTCCCTGAAAAGATGCTACAACCCAGACATTGTGGAGATAGATTTCCCGGAAGAAGCAATGGGGTGGGGGCAAGAGCACCTAGTTCCCTTCCCCAAGCATGAATTGATGAATTGTAAAGATCATGTGGAGAAGGGAAGGCTCCCTGCCATCCAACCATAAGCCAAGACCACCAAGAGGATACCCTTCTTTAGGCATTTGAGCTGCGAAAACTGCATTACTGTCAAGAATTACTGTAAAGGCTGTAAACCTGTTGCACCATCTGATTAAATCTGGTGTCTGGGAGACACGCTCAATTTGATGTACATCCATCAAGGAAGAGATTGAAACAGGCTTCCCCCTCCCCCAAAGATTCAAATAAAGCCTTTGCCTAAGAGCTCACGCCTCCAACTAGATGAAAGAGACTTTCAACTCTGCTGTTGCAAATAGTTTTTATAACTAGCTATGATAGCTGACACCTTCTTCTAAAGGGACCATTTTTTCTACGGAAAAAAAAGAGCAATGGAATAACTTTGATCTCAAAGATGCTCTTGAAGGCTAAACGTGCTTAATGAATTACATCTATCTTACAGGCTAAGGAGTCTCTGATGGTACAGTGGGTTAGGTCAATGGTTTGAACCTACCAGCCATTCCTCAGGAAAAAGACGAGGTTTCTGCTCCCTCAAGGATTTACAGTCCCAGAAACCCAAAGGGGCAGCTCTATACTCTGCCCTATAGGGTTTCTATGAGTCAGCACCAACTCATGGCAGTGAGTTTTGTGTTTGGTTTTGAGGTGAGCCCCATCATGGAGTTACAGACCACTAGAGGCTGAGGCTTTAAACCAGTGGTTCTCAACCTTCCTAATACCGTGACCCTTTCATAATGTTCCTCATGTGGTCGTGACCTCCAACCATAAAATCATTTTCATTGTTACTTCATAACTGCACTTTTCCTACTGTTGTGAATCAGGCAACCCCTATGAAAGGGCGTTCGACCCCCAAAAGTGGTTGCGACCCACTGGTTGAGAACCACTGCTTTGCTTTAAACTCTTAACTAAGATTCATCTCTGTGTTCTGGAAATCCATACGCCAACCTCCAAAATGCCATACAATGGAAGCCTATCTGGGCATGTGCGCTTTCCTGAGGAAGGGGTCCTAAGTGCTCATGAGACTCTCAGAGGGACCCACATTTCACAAAAATGTTAAAACAATGGAGTAGTTCTCCCTCCAACAGAGCAATGGCCCTAAGAAAAGCCATCTAATACTGTCACGGCATCATCGCGTTTCACTTGATTTACACCTCCCTGGAAGAAAAATGAGGTATAAAAAAAATGTTATCCTACTCCAAAGGCCTGGGATCTTCCAATCGAAAAGGCTCAGTAACTCTTTAACTAGAAGCCTCCTGCTTTTGCAGATGAGGAATCAAATACCGGGGAGGTTCAAATGGGCCACTTGGGATCCCTGTGAGAAACAAGAGCCAAGGCTGCCCAGGTGTCCTGGGTCAGCACCAGAGTGTTGCCCCTTGCCTCTGTGATCCTTCGGTGGCAAAAAAAAAAAAAAAATTCACATCTGGTCATAGTTGTTAAATGCTCTATCTTGGTCCCCTTCCCTTGTGTTTGCTCAGGACGGGAAGGACCAATGAGCTTCAAACATACCATTCCTTTCATTGCTATCAGCTTCTGAGCGACGGAAATGAGCCGCAGGCTAGTGTGTTCCAGAGAGTACATCAAGCAAGGACTGCCCCCCCTTGCCCCTCAGCCCCATTCAGCCTCTTCAAGGAAAGTTGTTTCACTGTCTTCCTTTTGCATGTTCTTCCCCTTTGATCAATCTTGAAGGACACCTATGTGTGTTCGCAATGATGGGCCCAGAAAGAGCAAAAGAACAGCCAGGAAAAAGCAAGTCTACATAATTTGTAGAAACAGCCATTTGGAAATACAGATAGCGGCGCCTTTCAGGGTGGGGGTTGCGCAGAGGGTGACATTGCGGCTGAACATGATTTAATCTCTCTGCCCACCAAGGTGATCTTGAGTCCGGTATGAGGTTCTGAATCGGACTGTTTCCTCTGACTGCTCTCCTATGGGGCGACCATCGGGCTCAGCTCTGAGACTCGCCTGCCCTTGGACTGCCGGGCACGCTCTCCGCTGGGTTGTTGATGAATGTCCTACCTGAATGGTCTGGGGCTCTGCCGCCTATTGTTTCCGTGGGAGGGGAGGGGGCCCAGGAGAGGGAAAGAAACAAAGAAGATGCTAGCCTGGCTGCGATTTCAGCTCGCAAGGTCACTGGGATTTCTTGCAAAATGTAAGGCAGCTAACAAACCAACCATCCAACAAAATGTATTACCCTCAGGGCTGAGCCACAATCCTGTCTCTCTTCTTCTTTGAGGAAAGGGCTTTTTTAACGGGGTTTCTGATTACATGACATACATAAAAATAACAGGTCTGACTGTGGTCTTCTTTCCTTCCTGATTTCTCTTTTGTGAAACATGGTGTCTGCTTTGCTCCCTTGAGCCTCCTCCCGCCCTTCTCGTTCCAGAAGGACAGAACACCACGCTTTCGGAGTCAGCTCCAGGCGACCAGCGAAGGCCTCTTGCTTTATAAATGGCCGGGCCCGGGAGAAGCGGGAGAACCCGCAACCCCATCCATGATGAACGGCCCCGCGCCCGCACCCTCTCACGGGGGCTCTGACTAATGTCTCTTCCTGGCACAGAAAGGGAGTGTGTGTGACCTTTCTGATGGAGCCAAAGAGAACACACACAGGACGGAATCCAAATTGAGTCACGCGGAGACAGACTGGCCGCAGGACAGGCATTCTCGCAGAGGAAGGAACCCAGTCCGCCCAGGCCTTTCAGACCCCGCAGGAAGGCGGCTTCCTCTCTCAGCTGCATCTCAGCAATGTCCCCTCCACCTGCCCTTGTTTTGAATTGATGGTGTGGCCCAGTCCATTTCCCCCCGATTAAGATAAATGCAATGCGCTGGCAATCCAGGCAGAGAGAGAAAGTCTGGGGGACCCAGATGAAGGAAAATCTACAGAATTGTTTTTCGCCAGGAAAACCCAAATCACATATTTTGGAAATTTTCTCAAGAATGGTATAGGTATTCAGAGCCGACCTACTATCATTTCCCTTCCTCTAAGTTTTCCAGGGAGGTGATTTGAGGCAATTTTCACATAAAGAGTTGCCTTAATCCATATGATTTTTTTTAACGAACGTAGGTTATTTAACAGGGGACCCAAACTCCAAATGTGTTCGTTAAATTAATTAATCACTGAACTGTATCCCAAATATCGTCGAGCCTACGTGCAGCAAGGTGTGTGCGGTGGGGCAGGATGAGGGTATATGGGTGTCCCCAAATGGAGAGATGGTTTATGAGCTGGCACTGCCAGGAACAGAGGAAGCAATTGGGCACGTGGCGTTCCACAAGGCCAAGAAAGAGAAATCTCTAGAGTCCCATCATGCAGGAAGGCCTGGTGAGCTTCCTTTTCCAGCTAATCTCCTTTGAGATATGCTCACTTCTCAGGGCCTCAGTATCGAGAAGCTGCTATTTAAAATACCCAAGGGAGGGAGGATATCACTTCTTCTATCTTACCAACGCCTCCTGGCATCTGCCTTCAATACTGCTCCCATCTGACCATTCCGGGTACACAAGTCTTCAATCCAAAGGCTATTTAATGAACCCTTCTCTGAGGGGCTGCTTCTCTCTCAGCCTCCTGTGTTGTTTTATTTTCCGCAGACTCCCAATGTGAGATCCCAGGAGCCCCAAGCCAGTTTCCTCTCTGCCTGTCACCAGCAGACCTGATACACCCCATAAGGTGTCCACAGCCCCTTAGTGCTACAGTAAGTGGACAGGCAGAAGATGCAAGAGATAAGCTCAGGGCCAGGAACAAAATGGTCCCCACATTAGTGTGCCAAGTGTCCCCTGGCCTCTGTAGAGCACAGCTCCTTCGAGAAGCTTCTTCCTGGACATTGAACAAAGGATTGCTTTCCCTTACTGCTCAGCCAATGGTCTGAGGTTTAAGTTGTGACCAAAATGTGACCTCTCATCTTGGCCACTTGGTTTCCCCTCTTCCCCTCCTTTTCCAACTCCAAAAAGGAAAAAGGGGGAACAAAAGACATATTTCTCTCTATTTTAACACATATATTAGCAATCATTTAACACTCTCCTTCCAGCACCTTTTAAGCACCAGCAGGCTCCAATTCTTTTTACTATAGTGTCTTCCAGAGAGCAGCCAATGGATTGTGCTGTCACAGAATACACCACAGTCAAAAAGCCCAGCTCCAGTGGCACAGTATAGGGACGTTCCCTTAAGGTGGAGAACCCGAGTCAACAGCTGTGGCATCTCCCATGAGCCAGGAGGATGAGGAATCGATATTTGGTCTTCACCTCCTCTGTTTTGGAAACAGGGAAGAGGTAATTGGAATGCAAACAGTAACTTGCATGATATAACGGTATCCTTTTTCTCCCTTTCTTAATTAGCCATTATTTAGAAGGCTAGGAAAGGAAGAGATACAGCCAGGCTACCCGGGAAAAGTAAAGGCAACCCTTCCTCTGCCACATCTTTTGACAGAAGGCAGTCTAGGCCCAAATAAGTTGCAGTCATTCCATGTATTTCCTATCTATTTTGGATACTGATCATTGAAATCAAAACGTTCCTATCATTCCCTCAGGCCCAGACATCTAGACTATTTGTTATTAAGACCATTTACATGTTAGCATGGGCTTGGGCTGTCGCTGGTAGAGTAGAAAGTATTGTCCCCTAGTATTTTATTTGAAAGCCACAAGAGCAATGGGAGTTACCATGGTGGTACCATGAATAAAGGCTCAGCTGTCACTAAAGAGAAAGAATGTCCGTTCAAGTTGGCAGTTCAAACCCATCAGCCACTCTGCAGGAGAAAGGTGGCTTCAGTAAAGAGCACAGCTTTGGATGCCTCGTGGGGCAGTTCTATTCTGCCGTATTGGGTTGTGGGGGGTTAGAATAGACCCAACAGCCATGAGTTTTGAGTAATGGGATATTGGCAAGATTTCACAATCAGATGCCTTTAATATTCCCTACACTGGCAGAATAATTCCATGTGAACAGCCAAAGGGTTCAAAATCTATCCATAGCATAGCAGCCCTGTAGGACAGGGTACAAGAGTCCCTGTGGGTTTCTACGACTGCCACTCTTCACAGGAGTAGAAAGGCTCTTCTTTCTTTTGTGGAGCACCTGGTGGTTTCAAACTGTTGACCTTATGGTTAGTAGCCCAACATGTAACTACTGCAACACCAGCAAGCAAGTTAAGTTTCTTGATATAAACTTCTCTCTCTACACATACATACATTTTTACTGTACTTCTCTAGATAACTTAGCTCAAGACACTTCAAAAAAAACCATCTATAGGCTTCTGTTCACTGTGTCCCATTGATTTCTTTCTCCCCTCTTAACAGTTAACCTTGAACAAAAAAAATCCATCTGGGGTGGGTGCTCCTTATCAAAAAGATCAATGTCATTAGTCTCACAGTCATTATGAAAAAGCAGGCCAAGCTCAAAGTACTACACTTTGGAATTCTGCGGTATCTTACGTAAGTCAGAACCTGCATGAATGTTTCCTTGGACACGCATGAAAAGAGAATCGGAGTGTTTTACATAGATCTTGCACAGAGGAGCTAACATAGCAAGTCCACTGTTCTTGTGCATGTGAGACTCAGTGTCCAGAAGCTGGGGGCTGAGAAGGCACACGGTGTTCCTGGAGAAAGGCCAGAAACCGTTTTTATGGGGAGACTGTAGAGATTTAGCATTCAAGCAGTTGGAAACCAACGCGTTCTGAGACATCACACAACCTTTGAGATTTCTCTAGTTCACAAACTCTTCTCTGGCACGTATTGTTTTACTGACACTGCTTAATATGCTTCATAAACTCAAATTTACTTCGTAGCAAACCTACAAAGCATTGGATACATGGAGGCATACAAAGCAAACAAACAAACCAAACAAAACCCACTGCCACCTAGTTGATACTGATTCATACTGAGCCTATACATAGGATAAAGTGGAATTTCTCCTTGCATTTCCAAGACTGTACATCTTTATCAAAGCATCCTTATATTTCTCCTGTGGAGCAGCTGGTGGGTATGAACTGTTGACCTTGGGCTAGCAGCCCAATGCTTAACCCACTTCACCACCAGGATGCCTTACCAGCCTTCTAGGGCAATTACTAGTTCACAAATGAGGATATTGAAGAGCACAGAAGTTAGGCCACTTTCTCAAATACGCATAGTAAGTGATGTGACATTCTTTATTTTTAATACTTTTATTGGGGGCTCTTACATCTCTTATCACAATCCATCCATTCCTCCAATGTGTCAAGCACATTTGCACATAGGCTGCCATCATCATTTTCAAAACATTCTTTTTCCACTTGAGCCCCTGATATCCACTCCCTATTTCTTCCTCTTCGTTAGCACGATTTCTTTCCTCCCCCCGTCCACCCTCCCTCATGAACCCATGATAAATTATAGATTATTTTTTATATCTTATCTAGTTCTCCATTGTCCCTCACCCAATTTCCTGTTATTCGTCCCACTGGAAGGGGGTTATAGGTTGATCCTTGTGATCCATTCCCCCTTTCTGCCCCCCCTTTCCCTAATCCTCCTGGTATCTCTACTCTCCTTGTTGGCCCTGAGGGGTTTATCTATCCCGGATTCCCCATGTTGCGGGCTCTTATCTGTAGCAGTGTGCATGCTCTGGTCTAATCTGACTTGTAAGGTAGAATTGAGGTCATGATAGTGGGGCGAAGGAAGCATCAATGTACTAGAGGAAAGTTGTATGCTTCATCAGTGCTATACTGCACTCTGACTGGCTCATCTCTTCCCTGTGACGCCTCTGTGAGGGGATGTCCAATTGTCTACAGATGGGCATTGGGTCTCCACTCCATGACACCCCCCCTCATTCACATTGTGTATGGTTTTATTCTGGGTGTTAGATGCCTGATACCTGATCCCATCGATACCTCATCATGATCACACAGGCTGGTGTGCTACTTCCGTGTGGGCTTTGTTGCTTCTGAGCTAGATGGCTGCTTGTTTATCTTCAAGCCTTTAAGATCCCAGATAGCTGGGCACCATCAACTTTATTCACCATTTTTGCTTATGTACCCATTTTGTCATCAGCGATTTTGTCCAGAGGGTGAGCATTACAAAATTCTGAATTGTTAGAACAAAATATTCTTATGTTAAGGGAGTACTTGAGTTGAGGTCCAATGTCCATCTACAACCTTAATTATTAACATATAGATATGAGTACATAGTTCTATTCCCCTCTCATTATATATATTTACATGTGTACATCTGTATACTTAGGCCTCTATAAATATCCTTTGCCTCCTGGTGCTTTCCTCTATTTCCTGTTTATTTCCCTCTTGTCCCACTATCATATTCAGTCTTCATTTGGGTTTAGCAATTCCTCGCTGCTACATTGCCCTTAATTGAGCCCCACTAGGAATTCCACAACCTTCCTTCCATTGATTTTAATTCACTTGTTATTCCCTTGTCCCTGGGTTGGCTCAATCCGAGCCCCCATTTCCTTTCTCCGACCTCCCCTTTTCCCATATCCCCCCAGAAACATTGGTCCAGTTCTTTTCATCTCCAAATTACTTACCCCACCTATCTTATCTAGATAGACTTGCAGATACATTAATAAGTGCCAAAACCAGGCAAAGCCAAATAAAACAACAAAGGAAGTCAAAACCAACAAAGTAACAACTACAGCAGAAAGCATTCTTATTTCAATGGCTACTGCCAGTCCATTTCAACTCACTAATGCCTAGTATATCAATCATTACACATTCCATTTCATTTCCAATGAATTCTCACTTTCCTAGATTCATATCTCATACATTCCACATTCTGATCATTAACATATATTTAAAGTGGTCTCTTCTCATTTTGACTGGTACCCCATTCAGTCAATGAAAGTAGTAATGAAGAAATTGGAGAATTCAACCGTTTCAGTCTAACATTGATCACTGTAATACTTTATTTTATCTCTCCTGTTATCTTCAACGCCCTCATATGTATATGAAAGCTGTACAATGCATATGGAAAAGGAAGAAGAATTGGTGCATTTGGACTGTGGCTTTGGTGATATATATTGAAAGTACCATAGGCTGCCTGAAGCACAAGCAAATATGTCTTGGAAGAAGTACAGCTAGAATCCTTCTTAAATATGAGGATGGTGAGTCTCCATCTCAAGTGCTTTGGACATATTGTCAGGAGAGTCAAGTCCTTGGAAAAAAACATCATGCTTGGCATAATAGAAGGGCTTTAAAAAAAAGGAAGGCCGTCAGTGAGAAGGATTGACACAGTGACTGTAACAATGGGCTCGAGCAACAACAATTTTGAGGCTGATCCAGGATTAGGTAGGATTTCATTCTATTATACATAGGGTCACTGTGAGTTGCAGCCAACTCCATGACACCTTATACCAATGAGATGAAGTTGAACCTTACCTTAAATTAAGCATTGAGTATCTGGTGGTATAACATGTTATGCATGGCTACTAACTGCAAAGTCAGCAATTTGAAACCATGAGCTGCTTTTCAGGGAAAAAAAAAACAAGGCTTTCTACTCCTGGAAAGTGTTACAGTCTAGGAAACCCCCAGGATCAGTTCTACTCTGTGTTATAGGGTCACTATAAGTCAGAACTGATTCAATGGCAGTGATTTGGGGCAAAACATCTCAGTAGCATTAGCCCTTTCTGTGATTTGTCACCAATAGAAACTATAGATATCGCCACATCATAGAATAGTTGTGTTCGTCTGGGTAGACTAAAGAAACAAATCAATGTACACACATATGTGTATAAGGAAGAGGTTTATATACAAGAGAAATTGTACATTAAGAAAACATCCTAACCCAGGCCAGTCCAAGGCCATAAGTCTGATATTAGCCCATATGTCTGATAGCAATCCATAAAGTCATCTTCAGACTCATGAAACACATGCAATGAAGCCAAATGCAGGAGGATCACAAGTCAGTGGGTAGAAAATCTTTGGGTCCAGTGGTGTAAGCATCTCTGCACTGACAGGGGTCTCTCTGTGGCTTCTCCGGCTTCAGAGGTCTGGTTGCATCCATGTGGCGTGTCTGGCTCAGGGCACGAGGGTAGTTCCATGTGTCTTGTCAGCTGCAATGTCTTCCAGGGAGTGAAGTAGAGAGAAGGAGGTGTCTCCCACCTCCAAGGAGGAAGTCGCAGATTTCCCAGAATTCTCAGGAAAAGGCCATGCCCACGCAGAAGTCTCATTGGCTATGATCCAATTGACAGACTAGACTACAACCCTTCACTCATAATCCTCTCAAATTGACAGTTATTTAACTTCCACAATAGCTGTTTCCCATCTGTAGGCAACTGGACATCCCCTTACAGAAAGGTCTTGGGGAGGAGATGATCCAGTCAGGGTGCAGTATAGCACTGATGAAACATACAACTTTCCTCTAGTTAATTAATGCTTCCTCCCCCACACTATCATGATCCCAATTCCAACTTACAAATCTGGCTAGACCAGGGGATGTACACTGGTACAGATAAGAGCTGGAAACACAGGGAATCCAGGACAGAAAAACCCCTCAGGATCAATAATGAGAGTAGTGATACCACGAGGGGAAGGGGAAAGTGGGGTAGAAAGGGGAGACTGATCACACGGATCTACATAGGGGGACAGACAACAAAAATGTGGGTGAAGGGAGACATCGGACAGTGTAAGACATGACAAAATAATGAAAATTTATAAATTATCAAGGGTTTCATAAGCGAGGAGGAGCAGGGAGGGAGGGGAAAAATGAGAAGTTGATACCAAGGGCTCAAATAGAAAGCAAATGTTTTGAGAATGATAATGGCAACAATTGTACAAATGTGCTTAATACAATGGATGTATGTATGCATGGATTGTAATAAGAGTTGTATAAGACCCCAATAAAATGATTTAAAAATGAAAAAACAACAACAACAAAAAGAACAGTTGTTGAATATAATTTGAAATACCATTTATACTCACCTCATTTAGTAATTACAGTAATTATTAAATCTGCTGCCACCATTGTTCTTAGTTGCTCTTGAGCTGAGTCCAACTGATGGCACCTGGTAATGCTACATATCAGACTAGAACTCCCTCTATAGGGTTTTTAAAACTGTGACTTTTTTTAAAGATCATTGTATTGGAGGCTCTTACAGCTCTTATAACAATCCGTACATCAATTGTATCAATTACATTTGCACCTATGTTGCCATCACTATTTCATAATCATTTACTTTCTATTTGAGCCCTTGGTATTGGCCCCTTTTTTTCCCTCCATCCCCCTCCCACCCTTGTGACCTTTTGAAAAATTATAAATTATTATTTTCATATCCTACATCAACTGCTGCCTCCCTTCCCCCATGGTTTCTGTTGTTCATCCCCCTGGTGGGGTGTGTGTGTATGTGTGGTTATGTGTCAATCAATGCAATTGTTTCCCCATTCCTCCCTTCCTCGCCACCACCTTCCCCCTACCCTCCTGGTATCGCTACTCCCATTTCTGTTCCTGAGGGGTTGATCTGACCTGGATTCTGTGTGTCCTGAGCTCTTATCTATACCTGTGTACATATTCCGGTCTAGCCAAACTGAAAGGCAGGGCTGGGATCATGATGATGGGGGGTAAGGAAATCTCAAGGAACCAGAAGAATATTGTGTGTTTCATGGATACTATACTGTGCCTTGGTTGACTCATCCCTTCCTTGTGATCCTTCTGTGAGGTGATGTCCCGTTGTCTACAGATGGGTTTGGGAGCTCTGCTCCAACTCACCTGGTTCTCAACAATGTTTATTTGTTTGTTTTGAGTCTTTTGATGCCTGTTAACTGGTCCTATCGACACCTCATGGTCACACAGACCGGTAAGCTTCTTCCATGTGGTCTAGTTGCTTCTCTACTAGATGGTCGCTTGTTTAACTTCAAGCCTTTAAAACCCCAGATGCTATCTATGCCTTTTGATAACCGAGCACCATCAGTTTTCTTCACATATTTGCTGGGGACCCATTTTGTCTTCAGTGATTGTGCCGGGAGGGTGAGCATCACAGAAAGCCAGGTTGCTAGTACAAAGTATTCTTGCATTGAGGCAGGGCTTGAACAGGGCCCAAAAGTCCATCCACTTCATCAATGTATTGCCATATAAATTGCGATAGTTTATTGTGCCAGCCTGGCCGATAAACACAAGTAGCATTAACTGAAGGGCAGAGGGATAAATGGCTCGGTGAGCCTCGCCTTGCTTGTTCTGTGCCTCAGTTTAAAGGGGTACACTACCTGTGGGATGCCTAGCCTGTGGACTGTGTCACTGTAAGTTGAGGTCCCTTTAAGCCCACATGCTTGGAATGTTCATCTCTGGAGCTGGGGACCGACAGTTGATGACAGTTGGGGACCTGCCTTGCTGTTTGCTGCCTGGATAGATATAGCCCAGCTCTCTCTACAGAAGGGGACTGGCAACTGGCGGCTCTCAAGCCTTAAAGGACTGCTAGTGTTTCACTGCTTTATAATTTAACTGTTAATTTCTTGTATCATCTATCTGTATATAATTTAACGGTTCATTTCTTGTATTATATATCTATCTTTATAAATATATTTATATATAATTACTAGCAATCTGGTTTGTCTCTCTAAAGAACCCTGTCCAACACATAAATATATATACATATGCCAATACCTCTATTTTATGAATTAATGTATTTACATATGTACACACCTATGTTTATAACTCTATCCATAGCTTTGCTTCTAGATCTTTCCTCTGTTCCCTTGTACCTTCTTTCTGCCCCACCATCATGCTTGCCCTTCTTCTGCCTCTTAGTATTTCCTCTCAGCTAGATTGTTGTTCCTCCAACATCCCCAGGATCTCTAATGTTCTCCTCATTGTTGATTTTAATTACCTAGTTGTTCCCCTGTCTATGGTATTGTTTGCTCACCACTCCCTTCCCCCTCCCCCCGCCTCATCCTCCCCCCAAGTACCACAGAACTGTGGGTCCTGTTGCTTTTTCCTCAAACTTGCTTCCCATGCCTATCATATATAGGTAGGCAAATCAACAATAACAGAGTCAAAACAAAAAAAAAGAGTCATTAAAAAGAGGGAAAAAATAACTTGCTACAAGAAACCCAAAAAAAAACATACATAATTCCAAGTCTGTCCGCTGACCTTTATGACTATCTGCCCATGGGTCCTGGGGCTTCTGGGAACTTCCCCTCCTAGTCTGAAGTCTATTTGGGGGGCTCCTCTGGGGCTTTATGGCTTGGCTTTGCTCCCATTGCTGATCTGTTATGTTCCCTTCTTGGTTCGCCCCGCTGTATGGGGTTCCGACCGGACTCACTCCTCGCTGTGTGACCCCCATATTGTCCTCTGTGGAGGTATGCTCCAGTGAGGGGACATGTCTCGAGTTGTTGTTGGCCCTACAGTTCTCTCCGTGCCTTAGCGAGCTGTGACCGTTTGAAGTAGATTGTTGGCCTTGTCTCTCAAAGCTCCTCTGGATGGTTTCAAATGACCAACTTTGAACTGGCAGTTAAGCTCTTAACGGTTTTTATCACCCTGGGATTATCAGGCCTCCTGGTAGGGCTTGCTATTTAACAAAGATTCAGAGATGTTATATCACACATTTGTGTTTTAACATTTGATAACTATATTCCATGTAATTGGTTTTATTTATAAACCTCTGCATTGTGTTTACTGGACTTAAAAACATTTTTCTACCAGTAAGTTCCAAATCTTGAAACAAGACAAGGAATCCTTGCTTGGGGAAGCATTAGACAGTCTTCTAGAGAATGGTCTAAAATTCAGAGAGTCCTTATAGTGATTTCCAGGATGGTGGGGGGCTTTGATCAGGTTTGTGTTCAGTGGTTGTTGCTTGCTCTCTGCATCTTGTGTTTAATGGAACATGTCTGTATGTGGTCAGTGTGAGAGTGTGAATAAGGAGTGTCTCCACCTTCTGTGGCTCTGCTCATCTGGAAGAAATGTCTGCATTGCTCATATTGGAGACTCCCCTTCTAAGAGAGGGAATGAGGGAGATCATATTGTGCCGTTTAATTAAGAGTAAATGATGCCATTTCCCTGGTAACCCCATTTTGCCTTTAGGAAAAGGAATCTCTCTCAATATTCTTCTGTGTCAAAAATGTCCTAACTCACACCTACCAGCTTGTTCAGCTGCAAATAGGACAGGGAGTTGAAGGACCCTGGGTCAGAAGTCGGTTTGGCATCAAAGAAAGTAGTGGCAGAGAAGATTAAAAATTGCGCTAAGGCCACTGAAATGTGGAGATGATTCTGACCAAGAAGGAACATGGCAGGGGTGGGGATGGGGTTGGCAAGGGTTCTTCTAATTGCCGCAGGTCTCTTTCCCATGGTAGGTGAGTTCAGAATATTTCCAGGAATGCTCCAACCAGCCGAGAAAGGAAGGACAAGAGGTAGAAAAATGGCAGTCTGGCAGCTCGAATTCTTCTGGCTTTGGGGCTGGTTGGAGTGGGTAGAGAAGAGGGTCAGCAATAGTAAATTAGGGATACCCTGAACTTCTTGCTAAATCTTGCTGCTGGTGAGATGTCCCTAACCCATATAAAGGGCATTAAATCATACGTGACACCGTTAAAATAACAGTTGAGGTCTGGTTAAACCTCCAGGGTCCAGAAAATGTAGAGTTAAGACTCCCAAGCCTGCCTTAAAACAACCTGGCTTTTGAGGCTGGGGCAAGAACTTCAACAGAAGTTCAGCTTGTGCCTTGCCATCTAGGACCATGCAGCCAGCAATTCCCTCTGGTTCTTGCAGGGGCAGACTTGATACCATCCTATCTTGGGTTGGGAAGAGAATGCCTCATCTATCTGCCATAGGTCTTGGGACTCTGGATATAGGCTAAGAGTAGAGCATCTTCCTAGGAAAGCTCCCTGCTTCCCACCTTCCAATAACCCCCAACCATCAAAAGTACCAGGCTGAAGGTGAAGAATGCCCTACAAGCAAGAAGCAGCGTGCTTGGGAAGAATCTAACATCCACCTTCCCAACTTGAAACATAGGCCAAATAAGAGCAGCCTGTCTTCCTAGTTAAAAACGAACAGCCACTCTCTGTGCCAGTCTCAGGGACTGCAGAATCTGAAGCAAAGGCTCCACCCCATCATTCTCACCCTCTGGCCCCTAAGGGACACAATCTAAGCATCTCAACATTTCAAGTGAGAACTTGGTCTGAGGGTCAGAATCTGGAGCTGGGAGTGGGGGCGGATTGGGGTGGGCGGAAGGAGGGAATAAGAGGTGGAGAGTGGGGCCCAGGGTCCCTGTTCACCCTCATGCTGGCCATAGGAGGAGAGATTGACACAAAGATTAGTGCACTAGAGGAGTAAGTGCTACAGAATTTTTAAACAACCCAACTGGACCTCATAACTGTGCGGAAAAGGCTGTAAAATGTAAAGTCAGGAGTCTTGGCTCCAAGGAAAGACTCTCTCTGAATAACAATTTATTTTAATTTGAGATTTCTCATACTGTCCATATGGTGGGTCTTCGTGGGAAAGCAACTGTCTCACGGTTGATAGGGCCATCTGAAATATGCTGTTTAGGCATGCAGGCAATTTTTTTTTCATTGAAATCAGTGGCTTGGTTTCGGAAGGAGAGTTTGAAAACATTCCTTTAATGTTTGCAGCAGTTTGACTCCTGGAAATTTATTATCTCCCCTTGGAGGTTACAAACGGAAACCCACTGCTCAACTCAATTGCCAGTCCTGTAGGCCAACACTAATTTGTAATTTCGGAATTCTACGGGCATTCATTTGGAAATGGAAAATTCTATCTAGATGCAGATTGAAACTGAAAATTTTAAAAACACCCAGAAAGCATGTAGAGAAGGAACTGTCCTGCAGTAGAGATTGCCTTAAACCAAGACAGGAGGGTACTGTGGAGTAGCACCTAGAGTCATCTATAGGCAATCTCTGAAGGGACAGGCCACCCGGTTGGTGACCCCGTGCACAATAGGACTGGATAGTGGTGATCCAAACAGGATTTTTACTAGCTGAGTTTGGGAAACTAGATGGCCAGGCCTTTATTCTTAGCCTGCCTTAGTCTAAAAACCCTTCTGAAACCCTTTCCTTATCATAACAACAGGCAAGTCTCTGTTGACAGTCGTCTTGTGGCTGCACTTGGGGTAATGGCTGAAAAACAAACCACCACTGCCCTCACCTCCCTGCCATTGAGGCTCTTCAGAGTCATATCAACCTTACCAGACAGAGTAGAACTACCCCTGTGGGTTTCTGAAACGGTAACTCTAGAGAAGTAGAAAACCAAGTATTTTTCCCACCAAGTGACTAGTGGATTCGAACTGCTAACACTCCGTTTAGTAGCCCAATGAGTAGCCACTTCACCACCAGGGCTCCCTACACTGTCCCCTAAGACCTTGACACTA
The DNA here is from genome assembly GCF_050624435.1 of Tenrec ecaudatus. Classification (NCBI taxonomy): domain Eukaryota; kingdom Metazoa; phylum Chordata; class Mammalia; order Afrosoricida; family Tenrecidae; genus Tenrec; species Tenrec ecaudatus. The sequence goes on from NC_134548.1 coordinate 14,434,325, forward strand.
CCACCGATACGGCAATGGTCTTTGCTCTTACAAAGTCTTCTGACCACAGGCAAGGTGCCAGGGCTATGCTGTGGGCGAAGACCTTGTTTGCTCCCTCTTGTGAACTTGAATCCTTTCCCTCCTCAGAAGTATCTCTGTTTTGTCCTCCATTATGACATTATAGAGAGAAGAGGGACTAGGTGTGGGAACAGCTAGCCACTAAACAACTGATCAAGAACAGCCACATCCTTCCACAGAAACCTCACTTCTCAAATATCACATCCCCATAGAAGGCTTCCTTGCAAGTGGCATCAAAAATAGCATCGCACCATCCTTGGTCTCCTTACCATCCTTCATTTTCTATCTATAGTGTTGCGTTTATTTATTCTTCCCAACTTCATGTTCAGTGGCATCACAATAGTAGCTTATGGTGGTCAGAATATTTCCACCAGAGAAATCGGCAAATGCTGATGCTTGCCAGTATAACACTATCGCCATCTGATATTACATTATGTATGGGGTTTTTTAACTTCAGGTGACCCTGAGAGAATTTCATGAGGTCAGGATCTCTCCGCCTTGACAGTGTTGGCATTTTGAATGAGAAAATCCTTTGTTGATGGACATTGGCCTGCGCATTGTAGGACATTTAACAGCATCTATAGTCCCTACTCATTAGTTGTCTTTGGCCCCTTCTCCCCTCTCTAATTTGTGGCAACCCCAAATGCTCCAAACATTGTCAAATGCTTCCAGTGCCAGAAGAGGGGGATCCGCGAGTCGCATTGTCCTTGAGAGAGGCGAAGGAGGACGTTAGAACTTAGAAAATTTTGAGCAAAGGCATGCTCATTGAATTCAGAATCCTGATTTGATCCACAACTGCATCCAGTCACAAGCCTGAGTTATTGAGGGCATATTAATCAGCTGCATATAATCGTATGCAGGCTTTGTGCATGTTCTATTAAACCTATACCCTGCATTAAATTTGGATTGAATTATTGATGTGGTTTCTAAATACTTTAGTCGTGGAAGCCTTTGTTCCAACAAAATCCTAGCCAGAAGCACCAACAAATACTTAAGGACATAAGTAGAGTGGTTTTTGCTAACGAAAATAACATAGAGAACCCCCATCCCTACCCCCCGCCATCCAGCACTAGATTTGCCCAGTGGTCCAATAGTGCAATGATTCTAGATGCATTTCACTAAACTGTGCACTCGACAAAGACAAAGGTGACATCTAATCCTACAATAATAACTATAACATTGTGGTACCTGAAAGGGAGAAATGGAGTGGGAGCCCGAAAACCTGAGGGGTTTATCCTGAACTCATTACTTGTATGACCCTGGACATATCAGTTCACCTCTTTGAATGTGCATTTCTTCGATCTAATCTCTAAAGGCCATTTCAGCTTCACAGTGATAGGAATATATAACCACAGCTGTGCCACATAATCTGGAGACCCATAAGAATGATGTTGATGATTACAGAGACGCAAATTATTTAAGATCCCCACCCACATTCTCTTTCAAAAAGTAAGGGTGAATGGGAAGTAATTCTAACATTTATTTTGAGTAGCACTTTGAACCTTACTGAATTTATTCATGCTTGAAATTCAACAAGGTTCCGTCTGGCTACTCTCTATTCAAAAGATTATCTACATTGGGTCATAAATGCAAGTGTAAATAGTTATAGTAAAAAAGTAAGAAAATGATAGGGCCTATGTTGTCAAATTCACCAAGTTCAGATAAAAAAGTTTTTTTTAAAGTGAAATACAAAAGATTCTGTTGTAGACAAGCAAAAGACCAGAGTGTGAGTCTACACAAATCAATAACAAGATCTTCAAATGCTGTAGGCATGAAATTGTCCCTCTCCTGCCTCCGTGGCACATAAGAGCCTCCTCTCAGGAAAAAGGGTCTTACACAGCTGACAAAAGCAGAATATTCCCATCCCCGACTTGGAACAGCTTTGACGTTCTTCTTATTTGCTCCTTTTTTGTAAAAGTAGAATTTGAAGACCTTCCTATAACCATCCAATACCACAGAGAAATAGCAGCACAAAACCACAGCTACCAACCAATGATGCTTCAATCCACAGCTATGCGTCTACTAAAATATGATATTGTGTTTACACATGCTCTTTGATGGCGTAGTCCAGCTCTTCTATTTTAAACATAAATGAGATGTCATACTAGTCACAGATAAATGGAGATATTTAATTAGAATGGAGACATGTTTTTTCAGATATCCAGTAACCTGATTCTTTGTGAGAAATGGCAGACATATAAACTACTTTGGTGGTTAAAAGAAATGCCAGCAGCGTGTGTGTTGGGGGGCACCTATCTGGCCAGGGAGGACAACTGATATTTATCCACTATCATGTTCGGCCTTCATTCAGGTTTAAGTAATTCCTCTTGGGTACATTTTGGCTGAACCTTTTCAAAGAAAGGCTTGTTTGTTCTTCTGGCAGTCTGTGGTGTGCATATTCAATATTCTTCGACACCACCAAAATTAAAATACATCAATTCTTCTCTGGTCTTCCTTACTCATTGTCCAACTTTCACATGTATGTAAGGTGACTGAAAATACCATGACTTGGGTCCAGTGCACCTTAGTCTTAAGAGTGGCATCTTTTCTTTCTTTTTTTAATATCATTTTATCAGGGGCTCATGCAACTCATCACAATCCATATATACTTGCATTGTGTCAAGCACATTTGTACACTTGTTGCCATCATCATTCTCAAAACATTTGCTTTCTACTTGAGCCCTTGATATCAGCTCCTTATTTTCCCCCTCCCTCCCCACTTCCCCCCTCCCTCATGACTCCTTGATAATTCATAAATTATTTTTATTTTATCATATCTTACACTGTATGACATTGCCCTTCACCTACTTGTCTGTTGTCTATCCCCCAGGGAGGAAGTTATATGTAGATCCTTGTAATCGGTTCCCCCCTTCCCACCACCCTCCTGGTATCACCCCTCTCACCACTGGTCCTCAAGGGATCTCTGTCCTGGATTCCCTGTTTTCCAGTTCCTATCTGTACCAGTGTTCATCCTCTGGTCTAGCCATATTTGTAAGATTGAATTGGGATCATGATAGTGGGGGGGCATTTAAGAACTAGAGGAAAGTTGTATGCTTCATCATTGCTACACTGCACCCTGACTGGCTCATCTCCTCCTGCGACCCTCCTGTAAGGGGGTGTCCAGTTGACTACAGATGGGCTTTAAGTCTCTACTATGCACTCACCCTCATTTACAATGATATGATTTTTTTGTTCTTTGATGCCTGAGAATTGATCCCTTCAACACCTTGTGTTCACACAGGCTGGTGTGCTTCTTCCATCTGTGCTTTGTTACCTCTGAGCTAGATGGCCACTTGTTTACCTTCAAGCCTTTAAGACCCCGGACGCTATATCTTTTGATAGCCAGGCACCATCATCTTTCTTCACCACATTTGTTTATGCACCCATTTGTCTTCTGCGATCGTGTTGGGAAGGTGTGCACATTGGAAGTGGCATCTTTTCTTTGCAGGAACTATGACCAAGGCAATAGGTCATTTGATTTCGTGACTGCTGCTTCCATGAGGTTGATTGTAGATCCAATGAAAATAAAATCTTTGACAACTTCAGTCTTTTATCCATTTATCATGATGGTTATTGATCTAGTTGTGAGGCATTTGCTTTCTTTATTTTGAGGTGTAATGCATACTGAAAGCTGCAGTTGTTCATCTTTGGCAGTAAGTGCTTTGCATTTTCTTTGCCTCCTAATCAAAATTTCCTCATTTTAAACCATGCAGCATCTCCTGGTTCAGTTCAAATGACTGCTTCTTGGTCTATGTTCAGGTTTCCCATGGATACGATTAAGAGTTTCTGGAATTCCCATTCTTTCCTCCACCCCAACAGTTTTATTGGAAAGTAAGTTACACATCATATAATACAGTAGTTCAATCATTCAGTCATATCAGAGTCACATCAATTTTTTAGAACATCCCCCTTCCCATGGTTAAATTGCCTTCAAGATGAGTGATGCAAGCACAATCCATTCTAGAACTCCCTCCCCACTCCCATCTTTACCCTTTACTCTCGAGATCCCCTTACCCTCCCTGTCACCCCCCACACACACACAAACCCCTGTATTTCCTATAACCTCTTGTATCAGTTACTCTCGTTATGCATCCACTCCTCCTGTGCTTCACAGCTGAGAGACCCAAAAGAAAACAATAAAAAAATTGCACTAGGTGTTTAGGATAAATTCATAATAGTAGACAGACAAATGTAAAAATAATGCATATGAATGGACAGGCCCTGATAGTATTTAAAAAGCCAGGACGAAATTTCTGTCATGGAATCAGTGAGACATACTTACATTCAGAACATGTTCAGGTCTCATCTATAGGGTGGTCAGCTGACTAAGTATCAAGGCTGATCCACCAGAATGAAGATTACAATGGTCTCTGTCGGTTAGCAAGGCCGTTTGAGACTCTTGCCTGTGGCCAGAGCAGATCTGCCAGTGGCTCAGCCTAACTAGATACTCTGCAGATGGGTTTTGGGTTCTCATCATCCCCGATGACCCTCCACAAATTGGGCATTCATAATTTTTGCACTGATGCTTTATTCCTCCGTATATTTGAATTTTGTAATTGTCTTCTCTGGATCACACAAGCTGGTGTGCTTCTTCCGTGTGGACTTAGTTGCCTCCTCGCTTAGATGGCTGCTTATTTGAATACAAACCTTTATGATCCCAGACACAATTCTAACAGGGAGCCGGGCACCATCTACATTCTTCACCACATTTTGCTGCAGCACTCTTATCTTCAGTGATCCTCCCATGAAGGTGAGTATTGAGCAGGGTCATGATGTAAGAACTAATTGTTCTTAAATTGGAGTTAGGATTTAGTGTGACTCCAAAACCCATTCCTGGATCTATGCTTTTGTTTTCCTTTTCGTTTTTAAATTTTCTGAAAATTGGGAGCCAATTCATATGTCACATAATTCCATATTTCAATCATATTAAATATAATTTTGCAATTTCTTGCATAATCATACATGCTTTCCAAAACATACTTTTCCTTCCTGGACTTCTTGACTTCATCTCCCTTCTATCTCCCCCACCCCTCCGTAACCCCCCTTCCCCCCCTCCCCAACCCCTGTTTTACTTTCTTTTTCTATAGGCTCAAAACATCCCTGGATTTCATTTACTGGGGAAAAAAATAAGGCAACAAATAACACAGCTTCAAGAGGGTGAACTCCTATGGTGATGCATTTCTGAGATACACCCTAATATAAATGAGCATCAGCAGAATATAACAGAATGGCCATCACCGGGTTCCTGGTATATTATGTGTCTTAATACAGCATACAAGACATTGTTGTACCTAGGTCAATTCTGTCCTCCTGCTGCAGGCCATTAAATTCCCTCCCTACCCAATCTTCCCCAAAGCATCCTCAGTCTCTCCTCCCCGCACCTCATGGTAAGCCCTCCTACCCCTCCCCCCAACACCCTTCTCCTGCACTGCCCCTCCCATCAGTAAGCCTCATCCCTCTAACAGGGCTGCCTCCCTCTCCAGGGAACCTCACTCCACACCTACATGGCTACCATTTAGCAGATAACACCCCCCCACGCCTTCCCCTACTATTTGCTCCCAGCTTTCGTGAGGTGTCCTCCAGCTAAGTGACCTGCACTGTACTTTAATGTGTGGTTCACTGACACAGGTTCAGCTCTTTACCAGGCTGTCTGCTCCCCAGCCAGAAGACTGTGGAATTCCCAGTCCTTATAATGTTATCCATTGTGTTATGATCCCCTCAGTTGAATGCCTTTATATAGTCCCTAAACCACAAGTAAACATCTTTATTATATTCTCTCCTTTGAGCCGAGGTGTGTCTGCATTCAGCAATGGTATCCCTTGTCCCATGTCCTCTTTGAAATCCAGCTTGAATTTCTAGGATATACTGCTACAATCATTTTAAAATTATCGTCAGTAGCATCTTATTTGCATGTATATTGATGCCCTTGCTACAGAACTAGTTACATACCCATAATTTGCCCTTTCCCCCTACTTATGAATGAATATATGACATATTAAAATGATTGTGAACATGTTGTCTTTCTTCCACTGACAGTAAACTTACCACTTGTACCTGGACCTGCATGAATCTTGCTAAGAATGTAGTGGAAGTGACACTATGAACTTCTGATGCTCAGTCCTAAGAGATTTACAACTTTCACCTTCAAATGCTCCAGACACTTCCTCTTGGAAGCCAGCTACCAAGATGAGAGAATCCTAAGCCACGTGGAGTATCCATGTGGATGAGGACTGGTGGACTCTGAACAATGACCGAGCTGAGCTCCCAGCCCTTGGACAGTGTGAGCAATCAACCATGTGGGTCACTGGGGGTCTCCCAGCTCCAATGAAGGCCTCCACTGCCTGCACCACCTGACACTTCATAGAGTAGAAGAATGGCCTAGAGAAAGCCCGTTAACTTCAACATCATGAGACGGGATAACTAGTGGTGGTTGTTTGAAACTATTACATTTTGGAGAGATTTTTCTGTTTCAATAGAGATGAGCTTCATACTTTTTAAAAAGCATTAAAATCATAGCTATTGCATATTTATATGCAAACTATGGGCCAGCCATTGCTCTCTGAGTACCTTATATATACTCCCAGTAATCTTCCCTACTGTGCAAATGGTTAACATATTCAAGTATTAACTGAAAAGTTGGCATTTCAAGTATACACAGAAGCACCTCGAAAGAAAGACCTGGTGGTATATTTCCCCCCCCAAAAAACCCAATCCAGTAACAACCTATAGAATAAGGTTCTATTCTGACATATATGAGATCAGAACTGTTTCAATGGAAAGTGGCCTAACCCTATGTGAAAATACTAATACCATCATCATATATTTTCCTCGCCAATATTTTAAAATTGAGGTGAGCTCTCTGTTTTACAGATGAGTAACTGAACTCTAGAGAGGCGATGGGACTTGTCCAGGACCCCACTACTAGGATAGAAGCTTGATTCCAGATGCTCTGATCTTAACTATACCGTGGACGACCTCATGAGCTAGTTTATTAAACTAGTCCTCTGTTAGTGAACACCACAGCCCTTAGTAGTCTCTCACTAGTGAAAATAAAGCTCCACATCTCTCCATGTACACATGTGTGAAAGTAGAAACCATTCTTTTTCAGCGAAGGTGGTGGTGGAGGGGCAGCTAGAGTCCATTTCTTTTGCTGCATGCATGTCAGATAAAATATGTCGAGGACAGAAGGTCAAGTGCATCCACTCATCAGATAAGAGTTCCAGCCCATCCGGACCTTGGCACTGGGTGCCAGAAACTTCATCAGAAAACACGAGGAACTGGAGACCCCAGAGAGAATATTTATCTTATTTTCATTTGGGTTTCAAGTGGGACAAGTAATAAATAAACTTTTCTCAGATTATATTCTACCTAATGTATACTTTCATAGGAATTCTCAGACACCTGAATAGGATATTTGGAGAGTAACTGATGAACCCTGACCTATGGCCCACACAATAAATCTGCTGCCCCAATGTGTGCCAGTTTGGAGGACTCCACAGCCGTATTGAAAGGGCACAGATGTGGGACAACTCGTGGTGGTTTGTCTCTGCTATAATTACCTTTGAAAAGGGGAGAGAAAGATGCAATCCCATTTTATGTGACCTCTTGGCTTTCTCAAACCCCACTGAAGCTGGAGTTCCAAGCTGCCAGGAGGTCTACAGACCAGGTCCTTTTAGCTGTGGGGAGGGGGAAAGCCTACGAAGGCAAGTTTTTTGGTTGTTTTTTTTTTTTTGGTATTTGAAAGCTAATGAAATCTGCTTCTACCCATTAAAATATGAAAATGAACTAATACCAAGTAGTTCTGAATGATAATGCAATAATTACCTAATTATCATATTTAAAGGTTGCTCACTGGAGAGTCTCACTTTTGCTCCTGCATATGAATTTCTCCCCATAGGACACGAAGCCTGAGGAGAAAAACCTGACAAGATATTGTGCCTTTAGCACCAGGAGAGCAGGCAAGACCTTTAAAAGGGACTCTGATCAATGTCTTAATCTTATAGAAGGGTAAACTGAGTCTTAGAGTTGGGGTGATGCCTTGAGGCTCTAAAATAATAAATGTGGTAACCCCCAAAACTCAGTTGCTTTAAAACAGCCAGGTTGCTCTGTTTAAGAATGGATTGATTTCGGCTGTGCTCAGATCCACTGCATATTGGGTTCAAGTCTTCTCCATATGACTCTCATCCCTTGTACCAGAGGGCAAGTGACGGTTTAGTCTTCCCATAGTGATAGAAGGCATGCAAGAGAATAAGTCCAATCATGTACGCATAGTTCTAGTTTCTGCTTGCAACATGCCTGCTAACAGCTCATTGGCCAAAGTGAGTCACATGTTCAAGATGGCTAGGATAGAGATGTATTCTCTGCATCCAATGGTAGGAATTTCAAGATCATCTCAAAGACCACGAAGAATGAAAATTTGAGAACACTGAAGCCATCCGTTGGCATGTGGCAGAGTAAAATTCATAACCCAAGTCTCTTCACTCCTAAGTTGATTTCACAGTTGGTTTAGTAAACAATTTTTTTTGGATTTTGTCTATGAAGATATTACTTTAGCACCTAACAATAAAACAATATGAAGTGGTCGAAGGCCCTGTGGCAACTAATGGTAATGATGGTGTGGTTCGGTGCCACCAAGATGGTTCAGACCCATAGCGGTCCTCTGCACAACAGAAAAAAAACAGTGCCCTGTCCGGTGACATCCTCACAACTGTTCCTGTGCCTGAGCCCATGGTTGCAGCCGCCATGTCAACCCATCTCTTTGAGGGCTTTCCTCTTTCTGTGCCCCTCCACTTTACCAAGAATGAAGTTCTTTTCCAGGGACTGGTCTCTGCTGACAATCTGTCCAAAGTCTGTGAGACCAAACCTTGCCATGCTTACCTCGAAGGAGCACTCTGGCCATACTTCTTCCAACACAGATTGGTTTGACCTTTGAACAGTGCATAGTACTTTCAATATTCCTCTCCAGCACCACCATTCAAATGCATCAATTCTTCTTCAGTCTTCTTATTCTGTGGCTTGGGTCAGGCACACCTTAGTGTTCAAAGTAACGTCCTTGCTTTTCGGTACTCTAAGAGGTCTTGCGCAGCAGATTTTCCCATTGCAACATGTCTTTTGATCTCTTGACTGCTGCTTCCATGAGCAATAATTGTGGATTCAAGCAAGAAAAAATTCTTGACAACTTCAACCTTGTCTCCATTTATCATAATGTTACCTATTGGTACAGTTATGAGGATTTTGATCTTCTTTACATTGAGTCACACTTTATACTGAAGGCTGCAATCCTTAATTTTCATCCTCAAGTGCTTCAAGTCATTGTCACTATCAGCTAGCAAGGCTGTGTCAACTGCATATGACAGGTTGTTAATAAGCCTTCCTCCAATCCTGATACCACATTCTTCTTCATATAATACAGTTTCTCTGATGATTTACTGTATGATTTCTAGTATACAGATAGATTAAATATGGTGAGAGAATACAATCCCGGTGCACACCTTTCCTGATTTCAAACTATGCAGTATTCCCTTGTTCTGTTCACACAACTGCCTCTTGATCTCCATGTACAACTTTCGCATGAGCACAATGAAGTGTTCTGGGATTTCCTTTCTTCTCAAGGTTATACATAGTTCGTTATGATCCACACAATTGAATCCCATGTCATAGTCAATGAAACACAAGTAAACATCTTTCTAGCATCCTCTGCATTGAGCCTTGATCCTTCTGACATCCGCAATAATATCCCTTGTTCCACATCCTCTTCTGAATTTGACCTGAACCTCTGGCCACTCCCTGTCAATGTTCTGCTGCAACCATTGTTGGATGATCTTCAACAAAAATTTAACTTGCATGTGATATCAATACGATTGATCCATAATGTGAACATTCTATTGGGTCCCAGCAATAGTGGTGATGCCTGGGTAGCATCATGGGGTACCCATTGAGCTGCTAGCCACAAGGTGAGCAGTTTGAAAGCACCAGGAAGAAAGATGAGGTTTGCTACTCCTCTAAAGATGTGCAGTCTCAGAAATCTGAAGGCAGTTCTATTCTCTCCTACAGGGTCACCCTGAGTCAGAATTGATTCTGTGTATTGTGAATTGGGTGCAGGTGTACAGAGAGGAGCACTAGGTGCCCATTCATATGCACATTTGGCTTCACCTCATTCACTGAAATCCCCTCAATGCGGCACCGCTCATCCAACTCCTCCCTGCCTCCACGCTCCTCCTTCTCTCCTAGCCTTCTTTCTCCTTTTCTTTTTTTAATATACAACTCTTTTATTTATGATTAATTTATTACTAATTTGGAGTTAATACATATACCAGATAATTCCATAGTTCATTCACTTCAAGCAGTATTGTGCAATTGCTACCAGTTTTCCAAACATTCTTTGTCTTCCAGGACTTCTTGACATCATCTCCCTTTCACTGCTCCCCCCACATTGTACCCCCTCCAAAAAAAACGTATTCTACTTGCTGTCCTTATAAGTTCATAGATACTGGATTTCATATACTGAAACACAGAAAAACATATAATACAACTTCATATGGGTGACCAATAGCATAACACCTCTGAGGTACACCCTAATATGAGCAAACCATAACAAAAATACAGAAAATGTTGGAAACCAGATCAGGTCCAGCATGCATCAGATAGGGGCATCAACTTTCAAGGATTTAACTGTTCAAGTCAGGTGTATCCCTTTGATCTCCTACGATCATCTCTCCAGTGCACTCTGTTTCGTAACCACTTTCCTTCCATCCCTCAATTGTGGACAAGGGAGTTCACTGGAGGCATGTTTCCTGTGTCGTTTCCACAAGTGGATCTTGGGCTCCCACTGTCATCCAGAGCCTTCTGCAAACCGGATCCTCACAATTTAGGCTCTGATACTAATCCCTCCTTTGACTTTGGATTCTGTGATTTGCAATCCCTTGGTGACTGATGATGGTGTGGTTATTCCATGTGGACTTAGTGGACATCTCATTTAGATGGATGCTTGTTTGGAGATGAGCGTTTAAGAACCCAGACTCTATTCTATCTGATAGCCAGACGCCATCTCCTTTCTTCACCACATTTTGCTAGAGTACTCATATTTCCTGCATTCCCTTCCTAAGGGCAAATGTCGTGCAGGATCATGATGTAAGAGTCAATTGTTCTTCAGTTGGAGCTAGGATTTACTGTGAGCATAAAGCCCATTCCTGGATCTATGTTTTTTGTTTGTTTGTTTTATCATTTGTTATTAGTTGGGAGTTAATATGCATCATTCCATAGTTCAATCACACCTAGCAGTACGGTACAATTGCTTCCACAATCAGTTTCCAAACATACCTTTTCTTCCTGGACTCCTTGACATCTTCTCCCTTTTGCCCCTCCTTCCCACCATTGTACACTCCCCCCACCCCACCCCTGACCCTGAAACCCTTAATCTACTCGCTGTCCCTATAGGTTCATCAATCTAGGTGCACTTTTGGCCTGAGTTGATCCATAGGCAGTTGGCCTGTTCTATCATTTCCATAAATTAAGCATAAAAATTATTCCACATTTTCCTTCTACTTCCTATTCCCACTGCCATCTGTTTCAGCACGATAATAGCGTTTTTTTCTGGTCGGGACTTATGACTTTGATCATTCGTTTGGGAATTTCGATTTTTACCTGAAGAGGTCACAAAAGATTTTTCAATCCTATTTTGCATGTGAGTAGACAATGATCACCACCTCATGAAATACAAAGTAATTAAATGAGATGAGATCAAGATATGACTCACTAATCTCTGGACATCATGCTCATATGGATGCCCTGAATTGAGGGGGTTCTGAATCTATTTCAGAAAGCAGGGAGATGAAAGCCAGATTTCAGAACTACAGCTGTCAAAAATGCTGATGGACCTTGGAAATGGAAGGTATATTTCAGCTCTCTGGGGAATGCTTGTGTATGGAAACCATCAGCTTCCACAATGCTGGGCAATGGAAGCAGAATTGTGCAAACATAGTTCCGATTTCCAAACCTGACACTGTGGCCTAACAGAGGGCAGGGGCGGGGCGGGGTGGGAGCATTGTAAGCCACGTGATCAAAATAGAGCTTTGAAGCTAGGCATTTTGTTTCCTTGAGATCCATCTAAGCCTAGAAAAGCAGAACTGTTGTAGCTACAACTTTTGCCAACGAAAATGTGAGAAGCAGCGTTCCGTAATGCATACCCCCGTCTAATGTGGCCTTGTTGAATCCCCAAACAACAAGGATTTCTCTCTGCCAGCGTAGGCATAAAGAAAATGCGTACAGTGCAGTTCCCAAATTGGTTAAGAAAAAATGGGTGGCTAGAAGGTGGGAGTAAGCCAAACAACCCGAGATGAAATCCCCATATCACTTGGCTCCCTGCTAGTGTATATCTCAGCTTCTCTCTCATCTCTATAATTCACTAAAAGTCCCTGAACTGGTATTGACGCGGGTCACCCTTCTCTGCCCTGCCCTCCCTCGCCAATAGGAGTCCTGCACATATTCTGGTGAGATCGGGAGACCAGCCCACTAAGGCCAAGCCCACTAATGCCGAATACATTTCCTGTCTTTGAAACATGAGTGTGTGCATCCTTGAAAATAGACTGCCCTGCTTCAGATAGTATTTTCAGTGTCCAGGTATGCAACGGGACTGTCAAAGAACAAAATGGTTTTCAATTTGCCTGGGGAACCTTTCTAGGGTTTTTACCTGAAGGCAATTTGGGGGAAGGAATGGAGGCTAGACCTGTGCTATCCAACAGGGTAGCCACTAGCCACTGTGGTCTATTGAGCACTTGACAGATGGCCAGACCAAATTAAGATGTGCTGTAAATGTAAAATATAACCCAGGCTTATAGTCTTAGTAAAATAATTTTTAAAGAATGTGAAATATCTTTTTTCATTTCCATTTTCATATTAATTACATGTTGAGATGAACATATTTTGGGGTAAATAAAATATAGTATTGGAATTAATTTTCTTGGTTGCTTTCTCATTTTTTAAGACCCGAGGAGACTAGAAAATTTATCATGACATATGTAGCTCTCATGTGTAGCTTCTATAGCATACCTAGGGAATAGTGTGGTCTAGACTATAATAACGTTGGCTTGCCTGGATAGTTTTCCTGATACAAGCCCTTTGGGTTCTAAGAACAGAGGGTGAATGTTGGGAGACATTAGTACTAATCCAGGCTCAGGCATTAGCCATGGGAATTCCCCCAGCCCCAGCCTCAGAAAGTGCGTTCATGAATTGGGGGCAACATAATCTAACTTATACCTTACATTGTTGCAGTCATTATGTCAGTTCATCTCCTTGATGGTCTTCCTCTGTTCGGTTATCCTCCACTTTACCAAGAATGATGTCCTTTTCCAGGAACTGGTCTTTCCTGATAACATGTCCAAATTACACAAGACACCAGACACCAGCATTGGCAGCAAAATTCAAAATACCAGAAAATAACCAATTCTGGAGAGATTGATACCCTCGTCCACTGTTGGTGGGATGATAAAAAGTGTACAACTAGTGTGGGAAGTTGTGTGCTTGAACAACTGGGAATAGAAATTCTCTCTGACCCAGTAATCCCTTTGCTGAGTGTACTCTAAAGGAGTAAAGGCCATAGCACAAACAGCTACAGGCACATCCATGGTCCTCACCACACTGTTTTCAGTGGCCAGGAGATGGAAACAACCTCAATGCCCTTCAGTGGCAGAGTGGTTAAGTCGACTTTGGTACATACCCAGATGAAATGCTACATACCTCATGGCATAGACAGACCTGGAGAACAGTGTGCTGAGGGAAATTAGTCCGTGACAAAATGATAAGTATTATAGAAATGCTGTTATAAAGAAAAAGTCATACCAAATGAAACAGATGTAGACAAAGGTTGTCATACCAAAAGAAACAGATGTAGATAGTTCACATGGGGGAGAGGGAAAGGGAGGGAAGATGAAACAATAGGCCACAGGGTAGACAGATGTTAACTTGAGTGAAGAAGAAGAAGAAGAAGACAGTAAGCAGCAAGAGGGAGAGGAGACATCAAAGCAGAGCAGCTATGTGAATTATAGGCCAAGGAAACTGTTGAAAACCATTCAGAGACTCAGCAACACAGGGATCTCTAAATCCCTAGAAGTTCACTATCAAAATCGGAAGTATTAGAGATTTCTGTTTATTCGTTTGTGTGTTTGTTTGAGTGAAGGAAGGAAGGAATGATAACTACATGCAATTGTACATGTTTTCATGAGGTCTAATTTGGGGAAGCTTTAGGCTATTGCTTTGTTTTACCTCTTTGGAAGCATGTCAGAACAGACTTGGAAAATAGTTTCCTTTGTGAGAGGAATGTGAAACATGGTTTAAGCGTAAGGGAATGTTGACTCCTAAATCACTAAGGAATAAGACCATCACCCTGGGATATATAGCACAAAGCATTTTTGGGGTTTAATTTTGTACTTTGTACTTTTCATTTGCTAGGATACTGGGATACTCCAAATTTCTGAGATGAAAGAACAAATGGTGAGAAAGTTTCTAAAGGGGAGGTGGACATGATTACCCAAGAAGAAGCGCACTAAACTCACAAAGATCTGCTCGAGCTTTCAAATATGTACACGCAGAAGCCTGGGGAATATCCCTGGGAATGGTTACTAAGGGTGTGGATACTGGTGCAAGAAATGTAATATTAGACCAGTCTGAGTTCCTGGTCTAAGCACAAATTCTTCTTTCAATGTCTCAGTGAGAGAGGCTAAGAGAGGATCTAATTTCTTATTTGGTTGGTTTGCTGAAACAGAGGGCGTAGATTAAACCAACTTGAGGTGCCTGACCTATCTTGGTACACCGTAGAAGAATGCATCCAAAAGCTTAGGGAAATTGGTATGTTGGAATGGATCTATCAGGATATTTCACAACCCCCTCCAAAAAAAAAAGGCTATTGTTTCATGCAATGACCTTTTAAAACAATGCTCATATTGCCTGAATTTTCACAAGGTGTTTTCTAAGAACCCAAACTTCTTTGAGATCCCAATGTTAGGTTCAGGTAACAGCGAAAGACACAAGAGAGGAAAGCTCTGGATACAGGGTAAACCTCCCCACCCCCATTGCAGTTCCAGCAAAATTTATGTCACCTCACCCATGTTACTGTGCATATGACACCTCACCTAAGCTAAGAACAAACTATTTTCAAGTATCAGGAATCTGGCACTGAACAAATCTGAAATTTAGACTGAACTTGTCAAAGATATCAAGTTCTCTCATGGACATATATGCTCCGTCTTCGGGGGCACAGGGAGGACAAATAGAAAGCATGAATTTAGTAAGGGAGGACACAGGGAAACGCAAGAACAAAATGGAAGTAAATGGAATTTAAAAGAACCTATGTAAGTAGATGATCAAATTGAATAGCTATTCTAAAAGTCTATTTGGTAAACTCCAACCAAATTTTCCCAGAGAGCACTTGGTAATCTTCATTTAGGGATTAACCTGGGGTGAGATAGGCAAAAGAAACTTCCTGGCCATTGAGGTGCTGGAGAACTCCATATATTAATCAGAAACAAGCATTCCTTCCTTGAGGTGCCAATTGGAGATTTTACACTGAATTTTTATGAGATACTGATAGAAGCGGAAATACTGCTGCATAGGCACAGACAAGAAAAAGGGGCACTGTATGGTCTAAAATCATGAAAGGTGTGCACCAGGATTGTGTCCTTTTACTGTACTTATCCAATCTGTATGCTGAGCAAATCATCAGAGAAGCTGGATTACATGAAGAGGCATGTGGTATCAGGCTAAGAGGAAAGTTTATTGACAACCTGTAATACACAGATGGCATGACCTTGCTTCCTGGAAGTGAAGAGGGCATTGAAGCACTTACTAGAGAAGATCAAAGACTACAGCCCTCAGTATGGAAAACACAAAGAAAACAAAACTCAACATAAAGGAAATAAAACAACTCACAACTGGACCAATAAACAACATCACGATAAACGGAGCAAAGATTGATGCCAGCGAGGATTTCATTTTACTTGGATTCACAAGCAATGTTCATGGAAGCAATCATCAAAATAAAGAAAGAAATAAAATGACACATTGCATTGGGCAAATCTGCTGCACAGGACCTCTCTAAAATGTGAAAAAGCAAAACTGTCTCTTTGAGGAATAAGCTGTAGCTGTCCTGAGCCATGGCATATTCAATCACTTACATGCACGTCAAAGATACAATCAATAAGAAAGCCTGAAGAAGAATTGATGCATATGAATTATGGTATTTGTAAAGAATATTGAATATATTATGGAATGCTAGAATCTGTCTTGGGAGAAGTACAGTGAGCTCTTCAGAAAAAGGAATGGCAAGACTCCATCGTACATGCTTGAGGCATGTTATCAGGAAAGATCGGTTCCTTAGACAAGGATATTGTGCTTGGTGAAGTAGAGGCTCAGCGAAAAAGAGGAGCTAGATTGATAGAGTGGCCACAATTATGGGTTCAAACAGAGCAAACATGATGAAGAAGATGCGGAGCTGGGCCCTGTCTCCTTCTGCTGCACACAGGGTTGCTATGAGGTGGGAGGGACTCAATGGCACCCACCACCACCAACAGAAGTCGGCAGTGTGGGAGCCAAGAGCCGTTGTTGAAACGTTGACAGCGGAGTCTTCCTGAAAGATATTTGCCATCTGTGTCAACCGTTAAAAACAGAAGCCTTTTGTTTCTCCCAGTCTTTTGAAAGTAAAATATTTACCCTGAACTAATGCCTGAGATATTGCACCTTTTCCCTCCCATTTAGGTCTACGACCCCTTGAGGGAAAAGTGCCAACTTCAGGAGTGTTTTCTTGGGGCACATTGCATATGAGAAGAAGAAAGTGGGAGTTTTAGGACAATGCTTGATTTAGTCCCACGTGACTTGGACTGCATGTGTAGTATGGAAAATAAACTACATGTAGTCTTGGAAGATTTATTTTCCATGAGTTTCCCTTATCCAGCAAGGGCATAGGTTTTATATGACCAAGTGTGCCTTTGAATATCATTGCCAAGCAATGTTAGAAATGACCAGGATAGTGGGCAATGATTGTATTATGTGTTTTGGCTCAAACACAAACATTGGATTAACTTTTCAGGAAAGGGGGCTATAATCTTTTGAGAAAAACAGACCTATAGTTGAATGTGTTCTCCACCTCATACCAATAGATTTATATATGTGATAGAGTCATATGTGATTAGTCAACTATTACCACCTAAAAAGTCATTCCAAACTCAGGGGCCTATAAGAACAATCTTTTATTAATGTCCTGATATTTTCAGACTGACGGGGAATCTACTTATCTAGCTAAGTCTGTGTCCTCCAAAAAGATACGTTGACGTTTTGGTCCCTGATATCTATAAATGTGACCTTGTTTGGAAACAGGGTCTTTGAAGATTCTATAGTTAACACGAAGTCATACCTGAGCAGAGTGGGTCATAATCCCACCTCTGTGGGATTGTATGGAAGAGAAGGACAAACATAGAGGAACATATAAGGTGAAGACCCCATCTGAAGGTACATCTGTAAGTAAAGAGTGTCAAGAATTGCTAGGGTTCACCAGAAGCTAGGAGAGAGGCACAGAACAGATTCTCCCTCAGATTCCTCAGACGGAATCAACATGGCTGATGCCCTGATTTGCACTTCTTGCTCCAAGAACTGTGAGACAATATATTTCAATTCTTCAAAGTGGCAGCATTTTGTGTTGGAAGTCTTAGAAGACTAAGATGGGCTGCTTCAGAGCACAGATCCAGGGGAGATCTGCTACTCACTACAGATCGATGAGTTGTTTGAGGCATGTCCATCATTCCCTTTAAGGGCAGACGTGCAAGTGAACAATGAGACCTCATAAGGCCGAGGCTGACTCATGCTACTTCTGCTGATATTCTTAGGGGCAAAACAAATCACATGGCTAAGTCCAAGGTGAAGAGGATTTTATGAACTGCAGTCATAAGACAAAGTATGTGCCCACAGAGAAGAGTGAAGACTCGGGGTCAAGATTGGAATCAGCTCTTCAGGCCAGCTACCTACTTATTACTCTTCTTATTCAGAATCATCGTGGTTATATTTACTCATTTATTTTTGTGGGTAAGATAATTGTATTAAATTATAAATAATGTCCCAGGGAAATCGTGGCTGGGATTGTGTTAAAGTTATCAAATGATTTGGTAATATCTTCATAATATTAACTCTTCCTGTCTAAGAACATAGAGTAACTTTTTAATTCCATCCAGTCTTATTTCATGGCCTTCAGTGAAAATTGTGTAAGTTTACTTCAATTGAATCTTAGGTACTCAAAGACAAGAATATCTCCAAGTATTGACCAGATTGGCCTTAATGTATTTTCTAGTAATAGAGCTTTCATTTATAGCCTGTGCGTTTTAAGTAGTACCAGTACAAAAATGTTTCGAACTCATTCTCTCTCATGACCGTTTTAGATTATGAAACTTAGATGTAGTCTTCTGGAAACATGCATAAACAAATACACTTTTCTCTATTAAATTGACTACTATCCACTTAGGAGGACTAAATATAACCCCATATTGAAAATCAGGGCCATATGAAAACACAATTGTACTGTAATAACACTTTATATTAACAGACCATGTTAGAATTTACAAAGCACTTTCTATTTAATATCTAATTTGGCCCTCATTGAAGAGAATGTCTGCCTTGAACATTCTGCACTTTTAAAGAGCTCTCTCAATGAGATTAAATTCACGACAGCAACTCCTTATGGTTGGATAAAGAGCTTCAGGGGCAGTGAGCTCAGGTTAATGAGAAAGGAGCAATCCGTACAAAGGGGGTGAGAATTGTTGTACAAGGTGAAGAATGTAATCAATGTAATTGAGTTATCCATATTGAGATGGAATTGGTGTATGTTCTCAAACAGAGGGTCAACAACAAAGAGGAAGGCCTTCAATGAGATGGATTGACACAGTAGCTGAAACAATGGGCTCAAACATAGGAACAATTGTGAAGATTGTACAGGACCTGGCAGTGTTGTTTTTTCTTCTTCATCTGTTAGACATAGGGTCATTCTGAATCAGAACCAATGTGCAGCACCTAACAGCAATAACAACAACATGGTCTGCTATATAGCATTTGTGTATGTTAGTATCTGAAACATGAATCACAACTTTGTTTCTTCTACTTTACTAATAAAAGTGAAAAGATAAGCTACTGTTTTGGAGAATATCTTCAGAATCCATATACCTGATAAGAATCTAATAATCAATACCAGGACTTAAAGAAGGTTGTGGTGAAGTGTTTTTGTTAAAAGATAACAGAATTTTTCCACAAACTTTTTGAAGTCCCCTCATCTATATAAAACTCTGACAACTTAACAACAAGAAAACAAACAGCCCAATCCAAAAAATGGGCAGAGGACTTGAATAGACATTTCACCAACAATGACCTTCAAATGGCTGCCAGACACATGAAAAGATGCTCAGCATCATTAGTCATCAGTGAAATGCAAATCAAAACTACAATGAGATACCATTTCATTGCCACTGTGATGTCTAAGATTAGAAAACAAAATCAGAAAATACAAATGCTGACAAGACCAAACCACTAGGGTCAAGTTGGTTTAGACCCATAGCGACCTTATAGAGTAGAACTGCTGTGTAGTGTGTCTGAAACTATAAATCTTCATTGAAGTTGACAGCCTCATCTATGTAGTAAGATATATACAATGGAATACTACTCAGCCAGTAGTAAAAATGAAGTCACGATACATGCTACAATACAAATGGTGTTGGAAGACATATTTGCGGGTAGAATTTTGTAGCTCTGGAAAAATTATTGTTCCAAGTTTGAAAAGGAAGCAACGATTTATGGAGGAAAGAACTGAGACTTTGGAGACAGATTTATTTTTAAATCCCCATTCCATCCGCTGCTTAGAAGTATTGAGGCCTTAAGCAAATCACATAAATATTTGAAGCTCGGTTTCTTAGTTTTTAAAAAGAGATGAAAAGACACTGTTTGTGAGAATATAAGAAAGAAAGTTTATATGAAGTATCTAGTATGTAGGAGGAGCTCAGCAATTGCAGAAAACATGGCACAGTAAGTAACTGTCCCAATTTCGGTGGCATTTTTGCAGATTTCTTGTTTGTTTGTTTTTTCATTTTTTAAAAGAAATATGCACCATGGATTGTTGTCCTTAGCTGCCCTTGATTCCCACTTCTTCTACCCCACCCCTTCACTCTGGACTCCTGGAAATGCCATGCACAAGAGAACACAGTGCTCTTACTGCCCAAGCCTGTGCCGACACCACAGGCAGGTGTAGCTGAAACCATTATGGGCCATGAATGATTTCCAAAAGTAGATCTCTAGATTTTCTCCTCCTAGGCTCTTATAAAAGAAGTCTGGGCTCTTTTAGATAATGTCCTAAGGACAGTGAATTTGCTGCAGAATATGCCAACTGGAAGTCTACTAAAAGTTTGCCTGATTTTTCAAATTCATTAGACTTATTCTTTTCCTGTCAAAAGCATTTTGAATTAAAAAAGTTAGATAGCCATATACATGATGCAGACCTGGCTAAAGTTTTCTAGGTCTGCCATTGAGTCAGATCTCTGAGATAACACGATCTTCTCCTCATGCGGGAGATCACAGTGCCATGAACAGGGGTCTGGGAGGAAGCCACCAGGGTATTCATTGAGGTTTGCCATGCCTAGCGAGTACACTGCTGCAAACTTTGCATTGAAATCCCTTGCACAGCTCCTGTCCGCAATACCTTCCTCTTTGCCTGTGTTTCCTAGAGGAAAACCAGGCCGGTAGTCTAACTGGCAGTCAACCAGATAAGACATTCCAAAGGCGCGGAGGAGTCTGAGGCTGTCACAATTGGCCAGACACTTGGGCATCGTGCTGACACTGCTTGTATCTAAATCAGTGCTGTCCATAAAAAATAAAAAAAAGTAACGTGAGATGCAAATTCAAGCCACATGTAGAACTTTTAATTTTCCAGTAGCCATATTATAAATGGTAAAAAGGAACAGGTAAAATTCTTTCCAATAACATAGTTTAATCAATTCAGTATAGCACAAATAGTACCATTTCAATATGAAATCAATAATAGGAAATGATTGAGTTACGTCAAATCCACGGGGCTTGTCAATTTCAATTTTTTGCTGTAAAGATCCACATTTTTGCTATAAAAATGTCTAACCTTTGCTATAAAGATGCTATCCTGTGGGGTTGCTATGAGTCTTGATTCACTCAGTGGTTGTGGGTGAAGTGGGTTATCACTTTAATGAGTGGCACACCTTGAACTCTACCATCCCTGGGTGGAGCAATCTAACATATAGCAGTCCTCCAGCCCCCTGGCTGAAACATTCTCTACTGAGGCCAACAGAAGTGCAGAACCTCAGCTAGTTCCTTGGAAACATAGAACTACTTTTTTCCCCCCTAAAGAAGGAGCGGGGAGGAAAAAAAACAAAACCAGCTTCCTAAAATCAAAAATGTTCTTTCCAATATGCTTTGAGATATTTCCTTTTTGTGATAGATTTTCTCCTCAATTGGAAAAATTTGGGGGGGGGGGGAAATGTAGAGGACAGAATGAATCTAACACATCTGCACATTTTCAACCTACTTAGCTGCCTTCATAGATTGGAAAAATCCCAACTATTTCCATGACAACAGACATTAGAATGGCATATACTTTTTGACAGGAAGCGAATTTATAAATCTTGGATTTATTGTCTCGGTATCCCCTCCTTTTTTAAGAAATGCATCAGAATGAGACAAGCATACCACACTTTTATGAAATAATTCACATAGTTGGCTGTCAGTAGAATTGGGAACTTTGTAAAATGCCATGCTTTATATTCATAACACTACTGTCCCACTAACTGTTCCTCACGCACAGTTGGATTTTGACAAATGAATAGCAGATATCTGTCACATATCACAGGCCATTTCTCACCTTTGCATTTTAGTGGTTTTACTGAATTGCTGGTGTTTGGGGAGAAGGCAACATAAGGTGCACAGAATTAAATGTCAGGAAAGTGCTCTGATCAGATAGCTATCTTCAAGCCTGCCATGCACTGTTGGAGAGGTTGTTTATCACACAGGGGTGAGTGCTTAGTTGAGGGGGCAATGAGGGTCTGAAATCCACTCTGGTCGATACTGTAAGCCAAACCACCAGATTCAAGGCTGCTATGTCTTCAGCAAAGTGTGCATTTTCTATCTCACACAGCGATGCCACCGGGCCACCCACTGTCTAGTGGTCTGTTTGATAAACATATAGAGACAGGCTCAAGAAGAGAGAGAGAGAGAGAAAGGAGAGAGAGAGAGAGAGAAATACTAGGTCACTTTCAGGCTTGTGGTACTTTGCAGTTTCTTTGTTGTTGTTGGGTGCCATTGAGTCAATTCTGACTCATCATTTCCCTATGTGACAGCGTAGAAATGTCCTCTAGGCTTTTCTAGGCTGTAATCTCCATGGCCTCAGATGGGGCAGGGCAGAGAAGTGTTTGATTCTGGCTATTAGCCAGTTAGCAGCTAAGCACTTACAAAGTGAATACCAAACCCATTGCATGGAAGTCAAACCTCAACTCATGGATTCCCTAGAGGATGGCGTAGAACTGCCCCCATAGGGTTTGCTAGACTACACACAACTTTACAGAGGCACATTGCCACATCTTTTGACCCTCCAACCTTTTGATTAGCAACTGAGTACTTACCCCCAACCCCTGAGGGCTGTTTGTTATTGTTGATAGGTGCTGTTGAGTTGGTTCCGATCCATACAAGCACATTTATTGCTATGCTTGAACCCATAGTTGCAGCCACTGTGTCAATATATCTCATTGAGGGTTCTCCTTTTTTGCCCATGAGCCTCTGCTTTACTAAGTATAATGGGAGTAGTCCCTCCTGATAATATGTCCTACGTATGAGACATAGAAGTCTCATCATCCTCACTTCTAAGGAGTATTCTGGCTGTACTCCTTCAAAGGCATGACCGCTTCAGTCTTCCTTATTCTCATTCCAGCTTTCACATGCATATAAGGTGACTAAAAATACCACGGTGTAGGTCGGGCACACGTTAGTCCTCAGAGTGACCTATTTACTTTTTAACACTTTAAAGTGGTGCCTTGCAGTAGAGTTTCCCAATGCAATGATTCATTTGATTTCTTGACTGGGCATTGATTGTGAAAGCAAATGAAATGAAATCCTTGACAACTTCAATCTTTTCTCTGTTTAGCATGGTGTTGTCTATTGGTCTAGTTGTGAGTAGTTTGGTTTTCCTTATGTTGAGATGTAATCCAAATTGTAGGATATACTCTTTGATCTTCATCAGTAAGTGCTCAAGTTCTCTTTGCTTTCAGCAAGCAAAATTTCTGCAAATCACAATTTTTTAAGCCATCTTCCTCAGGTTCTTCTTCATACATGTCCAGCCTCTGTGCTCAGTATATACACTGAATAAGTATGGCAAAAAGATAGTACACACCTTTCTTGAGTTTACGCTATGCAGTCTTCCATGTTCACTTTGAACAATTGGCCCTTGGTCTATATACAGGTTCCGCATGAGCACAATGAAGTTCCCATTTTCTCCATGTTACCCTTAGTTTTTATGATCCACACAATATGCCTTTGCATAGTCAATAAAACACAGGTAAGCATCTTTCTGGTATTCTCTGCTGTCAGTCAAGATTCATCTGGCATTAGATGACCCCCGGACTCTCACTGATCACTAGTTCCTAATGGTTTGCTCTACCTAATACTCTGACTCAAGTAGAATCATCTAGAGTCCAGAAAGTGGGTTTGATAACTGTTTTAGCTAATACTAAAATAAGTGGGTGCCATGAGAGAACATAAGTGACAAGTGATGGCTACTAATTTAGAGTGGCTGATCAGAGAATGCCTCCATGCGGAGGTGACATTGAAGCTGAGCCCAGAAGTAGGGAGAATTAAAGAAAGGCCTGTCCGGGCAGAGGGGAGGGAAACTGCAAAGACGCTGTGGCAAGCATGCCAAGAACCAAGTGAGGTTAGGAAAGAGGGGCATGAAATGGGATGACAGTTATACAAGGGGCCAGAGACCTTCTGGGTCATGGTCAGGTAGTAACTTTGATGGCCATTTTGAGAAAAGCCTTCCTCAAATCTAATTCAAAACTATATCCCTAGATTGTGTGGCCATGTGACTTGCTTTGGCTAATGGAAAGTGAGGAGGAAGGCTGTACGCCATTACTAGGTAGAAGCTTTAAGCGCAAGTTCTCAATATTCTCTTTCTCCCCTGCTACAGCGACTTTGGGTACTCTAAATCACAGGGGTCGGCAAACTTCTGAGATACAAGAGCCAATCCTGTCCCTTACAACAATTTAAAGAATATATCTTTACGAACAAATGTAATCACCAGTCTCTAAATAACGGTCTTTAAAATATTTCCATTTTCCTTCAGAGCCACGTGTACATACTGAGAGAACCCCACGTAGCTTGTGAGCCCCAGTTTGCTGACCTTTGCACAAGATGGTGACTGCCCTTCCACCTGGGTCCAGTGATGACAGGAAGTGCCTACTGAACCCAGCTGGATAGGCGCATACAGGAGAAATAAACTCTTATCATTCTGACCCATGAGATGTGGGGGGTGTATTTGTTATTACAGAACAATCTAGCCTATTCTGATGCAATATAAGTACTTACCTGCTGCAAGCAGTCAGCACAGCTCACTACTAACAGAGAAGTTGAATGGTCACATGTACTCAGAGGCACATCGCAGAAACCCTAGTGATATATTTTCAAATCATCTGCCATTGAAGCGCCACGGAGCACAGTTCTACTCTGATATACATGTGGCTGCCATGAGTTGGAATCAATTTGAATGACTAATCCAAGAACTCCACTGGGCTTTTAATGAATTTTTTTTATGTTGTAAATCTCCAAGAAAAGGTAGAGTTTACAATATTTTTTCCCAATTTATTTAACACACACACATTCAAAAAACCTTTTTAGAGGAGAATTTTGTAGAACACATAAGGAAATGGCAAGGTTGGCTTAAGGGCAATTTTGTATCCTTATTAGCTCATTTTGAGCCTCTGATTAACAAAAGGTCTTCGAATTTTTTTTAACAGGAATTGCTCCTCAGCGCTATACTGCACCCTAACTGGCTCATCTCTTCCTTATGGCACTTCAGTAAGGGGCTGTCTAAATTGTCTACATATGGGCATTGGGACTCCACTTTACACCCCCCCTCATTCACATTGATATGATTTTTTTTTTTGGTTGGTGTCTTTGATGCCTGATACCTGATCCCATGGACACTTCATGATCACACAGGCTGGTGTGCTTCTGCCATGTGGACTTTGTTGCTTCTCAGCTAGATGGCTGCTTGTTTATCTTCAAGCCTTTAAGACCCCAGATGCTATATCTTTTGATAGCTAGGCATCATCTGCTTTTTTCACCACATTTGCTTATGCACCATTTTATTTTCAGCGATTTGGGGATATAAGCAAAACAGAATGCCAGGTTATTAGAACAAAGTGCTCTTACATTGAGGGAGTACTTGAGTAGAGGCCCAATGACCATCTGCTGCCTTAATACTTAACATAAATATATGTATATAGATCTATTTCCCTATCATTATATATAAATATATTTACATATGTACATGCCTGTATTTAGACCTCTGTAAATTCCCATTTGCCTCCTAGTTCTTTCCTCTATTTCCTTTGACTTTCCTCTTGTTCCACTATCATACTTAGTCTTCATTTGGGTTTCAGTAATTCCTCTTGGTTACATTACCCTTGATCAAGCCCTACCAAGCATCCTATGTCCTCCTAACCATCAATTTTAGATCACTGTTGTTCTCTTCCCTCTGGGTTTGTTAACACCCACTTCATCCCCACCCCCTCTTCCCCTTATCCCCGTGTTCTCCTAGAACCATCAGCCCTGTTGTTTTCTGCTCCATATTGTTTATTCCACCTATCTTATCTAGATAAACATGCAGAGACAATAATAAGCACAAAAAAGCCAGAGCTGAACAAAAGAAAGCAAACAAACAAAAGCACTGACTAAGTGCTTCCTCCACATCACTAACATGACCCCAATGCTACCTTACAAATCTGGCTAGACCAAAGCATGTGTATGGGTACAGATAAGAGCTGGAAACACAGGGAATCCAAGACAGATAAACCCCTCAGGACCAGTAATGAGAGTAGCAATACTAGAAGGCTAATGGGAAAGTGGGAGGAGAAAGGGGGACCTGATTAAAATGATCTACATATAACCCCCTCCCAGGGGGAGGGACAACAGAAAAGTGGATGAAGGGAGACACTGGTCAGTGTAAGACATGAAAAAATAATAATAATTTATAAATTTTCAAGGGTTCATGAGGAAGGAAGGGTGGAGGAGTGGGAGTTGTGTGGAAATGAGGAGCCAATAGCAAGGGCTCAAGTAGAATGAAAATGTTTTCAAAATTATGATGGCAACAAATGTACAAATGTGCTTGACACAATGGATGTCTGTATAAGCACCCAATAAAATGATTTATAAAACAAAACAAAACATGAATTGCTCTTAAACCAAGTATCCCACATCTTTTATTGCTACAAGTGATCTATTTTTTTAACTTAAAAGCAGAATCTTATACTTGTAACCCTTAAACATGTTAGTTCAATATACTGGTCCCTCTGAGTGAAAAAACTCACTCATCCTGGGCATCCTTGCACTTGAGGCTGTATTCTGAGAAGAGGTGTCTGCCTCCAAAGAAGTCTTTAATTCTTTGTTCTATGCAGTAGTTATGATATGATCTTGTTCTTAGATTTCTGATCTAGTTCATCCCATTCCCATGACCCTCTCATTCCACTCATTTCCCACATGCTTTCACCAATGTTAGGCTCTCCTGCCAACTCCTGATTTGTACTTTCCAGTCTTAGATCTACCATCCCCCCTACTTTGATTGGAATCCCCTCCTGAAATTCATGACTGTTCTCTGACCCACCTCCCATGATAGACACGTTCATCAAAGCCCTTGTCATGAGAGCCTTTGGCAGGCAATTCATTTGCAATCTTTGGCTACCCCCAACCATCATCTTTCTACTATAACCATAGTCTCCTAGCTGATACCTACTAGCTAAACCTCCATTTCTTGGGTTCCATGTGCACAACTGATATGTACACTATTTGTGCTTTCAATCAAAATGTCCAAAAAGGACCAGTAGTAAGCTCTTAAGCCACAGTCTTTAGTTGGCTTATATTTTTATTCAGAAATATTGATATTGTGCAAGTTTTAATAGTTTGGATAAATTTAAGAAAAATTCATTTGATTGAACATAATAGCATTTTATATTTTATATATTTTTTAATGGAAATACTCACTTAGAAATTTATTTTTAGTATAAACAAACATGAAATAATAAAATTTATTGTAAGTACCAGGTGGGTAAAATATTATGATCATTTAATTTTTTCTTTATGATGTAGAGCTATAACCTTGCCCTCAGGGGAAAAAAGAAAAGAAATTAATACATTAGGGATGAGATAACAAGTTATTCAAAATAGGTTAATTGAAAAATGAATGAAGAAACAAGATCTTTTTAAAAATGTGTAAAATAAGATTGATTGCTTAAAGCATTAAAGACTCTCCACCTTAAAGTACTAAAGAATTTAAAGGATTGTAGGGAATATCATTTTGAAATCTAATCACGAGGATTTTCAGTTGGGAAATATGTAGAAGGGCAAGTATATTATCATGGAATTCAAACAAGAAGCGGCAAAGTGATTATCATACAGGATTGCTGAAAATCAAGAATGAAAGGAGATGGAAATTTAAAAAAAACCTCATTGCCATCAAGTAAATTCCAACTCACAATGACTCTACAGGGCAGAGTACAACTGCCCCTGTGGGTTTCCAGGAGCAGAAAACCTCCTATTTCTTCCATGGAGTGACTGGTGGGTTTGAATCATTGACCTTGTAGTTAGCAGCCCAATGACTAACTGACTCCAGCAGCTCCTAGGAGGGAATACTGCTTCCTAAATGTTTAAATTCTAATGAAATGAACTAGGAAGATGGAGACAGCCTGACAGACTATTACTAGGTTCTGTAAGTATGGAAAAGTTAACTCTTGGCTGCTTTATATTGCCAATAGTACTTAATAGGCTATATAGCATGATCAAAAGATTGGCCGGTGTTCAATCCTTTCAGGAGGTAGCATACGATCAAGAATCAACAGTGTTGAAGGAAGAGATCCAAGCTTCACTGAAGGCATTTGCTAAAAGTAAGGCTCTATGTAGTGATACCATCTGAGATGTTTCAACAAATAGATGAAATGCTGAAAGGTCAGTTAAGCCCCCAAATTTTGAAAGACAGCTAGCTACCTGAATAGTCCACTGGGAAAAGATCTGTATCCGAGCTGAACAATATATTATTAATATCACACACAAGATCATTTTGAAAAAGGTGGCAATTGTACATCAGCAGAGAAGCAAAAAATAATCAAGTAACATCCCAAAGAAGACTTGGAATGAGGGCTCTTGCTGCATATCCATAAAACACAAGTAAACATCTTTCTGGTATTCTCTGATTTCAGTCAAGATACAGCTGACACTCGTAACAATGTCCCTTGTTCCACATCCTTTTCTGATTCCAGCTTGAACCTCTGGAATATCCCTGTCAGTGTACTGCTGCAACCATTGTTGGATGATCTTCAGCAAAATTTTACTTCCATATGATATTAATGATATTGTTCTATAGTTTGAGCATTCTGTTGGGTCGCCTGTCTTTGGAATGGGCACAAAGATGGAACTCTTGCAGTCAGTTGACCAACTAGCTGTCTTCCAAATTTCCTGGCATAGGGGAAGGAATGCTTCCAGTGTTCATCAGCCTGTTGAAACATTTCAATTGGTATTCCGCCACTTTCTGGAGCCTTGTTTTTGGCTAATGCTTTCAGTGCAGCCTGGCCTTTTTCCTTCAGGACCATTGGTTCTTAATCATATGCTACCTCTTGAAATGGTGGAATGTCAACTAGCTCTTTTTGCTACAGTGACTGTGTATTCTTTCCATCATCTTTTGATTCTTCCTGCATCATTCAGTATTTTGCTAACGGAATCTTTCAATACTACAACACCAGGCTTCACAGCAACCCACAACCCCCCACAGTACAACAAATTGACAGACAAATGGAGGTCATCAGCCTTGGAACTTAACAATGTGACCTTCTCTAAGGGGGGATCTTTTTTCCAGATGTAGTAAACTAAACATTTTGAGATAAGAATTCCTAGATTGTCCACATGGGCCCCAGACACCATCACAGGTGCCCTTGTATGAGAAAGGCAGAGCAGGATTTGAGTTACACAAAGAGGAGAAAGTCATATGCAGACAAAGCAGCGTTTTAAGTGATGCCACTACAAGGTGCGGAACACTCACTCTCTACCAGACAATATTGAGACGGGAAGAAGCAAGGAACAAATTCTCTCCTAGACAGAGCCTCTGAAGGGGATGCAGCCATGTCGCTGTCGCCATGGCAGTCCAGTAAGAATGATTTGGGATTTCTGGCCTTCAGAAGTTTCTGGGCTTTGTTTGTTTGTTTGTTTGTTTTCCCAACCATCCTAATGCTGCGGCCCATTAATACCGTTCCTCGTGTTTCAGTGGCCCCCTCCCCCAACTGTAACATTATATTTTTTGTATTTTTAAATCATTTTTTGGGGGGATCATAAGTTGTAGTACTTTGTTACAGCAGCGACAGATGAATACAAAAGCCAAATAAATATTTGTATGTAGAGTTGAGGGTTAGGGGCTGGTTAGTTTCATGGTACTTGTGTACGGGCAATTTAGGAGCCTGCGTGTGTCGTGGTTATGCATTGGACTGCTGCCTGAAACCATTAGCCACTCCTTAGAAGAAACGTATTTTCTATTCCTGTAAAGGGAGCCCGGGTGGTGGAGTGATTGCGTGAGTTGGGCTGGGATCGGAATGGTCAGCAGTTTGAAGCCACCAGCAGCTCCGCGGGAGAAAGAACAGGGCTTCTTACTCCAGTAAACAGTGACCGTTTCAGAAAGCCCCAGGGGTTTGCTGAGTCAGCACTGACTAAATGGCGGTGAAAGAGAAAGACTCCTGTAAAGGGGTACAGTTTGAGGAACCCACGGGGGCAGCAGTTCTACCCATCCGATAGGGTCGCTCAGTCAGAATGGACTCAATGGTAGTGAATCGTTTTTGTTAGTTTTTCAAAACAATTTGATTGGGAGTTAATAAAGGTATCATACCATTCCATATTTCAATCACATCAAGCAGTATTATAAAATTGCTACCACAAGCAGTTTCAAAACATTTGGTTGCCTTCTTGAACTCCTTGATATCAGCTCCCCTTACCGCCCACCTCCGGCACTCCACCCCCCTCCCCACCAAGGAACCCTTAATCTACTTTCTGTCTCCATAGGTTCATGGATCTTGGGTTTCATCGACTGAAAACCAGAAAAACACCTACCAAAGATCCAAAGGAAGTGTAGGGCAGAAGGAGTGAGAAAAGGAAACATAAAATAAAGGTGAAGATTGAAGACTAGTTGTTGTGCTGTTTTGTGTCCATTTGTTGAGGAACTTAAATCTAATTGATGTTATTCAAATGCCCAGTAACTTAAGAAATATTTCCCTGAGAGATATGCTTAGAATGTATAAGATGTGGCCACTGAGAACTAAGAGTCCTAATGATAGGATCCAGCAAAACAGGGAAATAAAAATGTATACACATACACACACACACATATAGAGAGAGAATAAATGGATAAATAAAAATGTGCCATAGTTATTGATTTGCATACTAGACTGTACGCATTTATTCAATCCACTTCTAATTCAATCTGTATCCATTTATTGAAAAATTGTATGATTTTCTTTTAAACCCAAAGAGCGTTCCTGTAGCCTTCCCCACTTTCTCTAATACCCCCCCCAAAGAGTTTGAGAGAAAAAAAGTCTCGTAGGTGCCCACTTGAATCCTGAAGCTTGTCATTCATGAATTCCATAAACATGAAATATGTTTACTTTGTATTTGGAGATCTTGTCATGCTCTCTATGTTCTTCTCCAATAATTAACAAGGTTTAAGAGTTAAAACGCACCATGGGTTTCGGAACAAGAGAGAAAATGTTGCTGGGGAAAAAGGGGTGGGGGAGGCGTAGAGTCCTTTAATGGTAGTGTTCCCTGTCCTTGGCTTTTAAATGTTAACTATTGCCTTTGAATATTGGATCCATTAAGACTAATCCTATTACTCAAAATCCATTTCGGGCCCTTAATCAACTGAGAGGAAAGTTTCTCTTTAAAAGCAAGGGGAAAACAATGCAAAACCCAAACCACTACTTTTGAGATGATTCCAATTCATAGCAACCCTATCAAGCAAAGTCCACTTGCCCTGTGGGGTTCCCAAGGCTGTGAGTCTTTGTGGAAACAGACCGCCACATCTTTCTTCTGCGGAGAGGCTGGTGGGTTGAAACCTTTCTTTACCTTCTCTGTTAGCAGCCGAGCATCTTAAGCTCTAGTCTATACTGGAACTCTCAGATTTAAACTACACCGATGAAATATTTTAGTGAAAAATGAAGCATAATATCAATTATATCAGTGAGCTCATCTGTTCCCTTTTTGAAGATTTTTGGTCAGGTTTGTTGTAGATCAGATTTTCTTATATTTTAAAGAACAAGGCCACCTGAGCAGAAAGCGCTGTCTGTTCAAGGTGGGGGTTTCCTATAACTTTCCACTATAAAAAAATCATGCTGAAGAATGAATTTTTCACCTTCAAAATGACAAACTCTATGATTAGCCTATGTTTTTTGTTCTTGTGAACTTAATCACAGGCCAAGACAAAATGACAAGGGGACTTGACCCGAATTGGGTTGACTTGGAGGACAGTGGGTTTGAAATACACAGGAAAAAAATATTAAAAAGCAGTTTGATGGATTTCTTGTGACCTATTTCAGTGATAAGTATATTGATAAGCCTAACCCTTAAGAGGGCTCAGCTAGTAGGAAATGTAAGCATCTGTTTCAGTAGAACTATATTTTCATCTGTTCTGTAGTTGCTCTCTCAAGTTACTCATCCTCACTTAATAGCCATGTCTGAATTTCCCACTGCCCTTATGCCTAAGTTCCTCATCTTGTAGTGATCAATTCAGCAAATCCTTCTACAAAGTGCTCTGAGCTACTTAGAACATGATTTCATTGTGCATTCTTCTCTAAAAAGCTTTGAGATGCTTAAAAGAAAATTCTATTGAATTATTCTCAACATAAGGACTCTTAAACCTTCCTTCTGCTCCAATAAATTGCTTTATTGATTGAAATGCTTAACTCTGTCCAGGACCCATGCTCTTTTACATTAATGTGATGTTGTGGTTCCACTAGAGGCAAACGGCATTTTCCCATTCATTATTATTGGGCTTGGACTTGGCCTTGTGAGTTGCTTTGCTAATAGAATGGTCTGCCAGTTCTGTCTAGGCTATAAAAGACATCCTATGTTGCCTCTTTAGGAAATTTGTCATCTCAAATACAAAAATAAGCCTCAAGTAGCTTTTGTTGGTTTAAAGAGGATGAGAGGCATGCATACTAGAAGCAAATGATATTAAGGAAACCAAGAACAACTGGATAGTCAGTCTCAAGAAGAATCCAACTACATGCAATCAGCCAATTTTCACTTGATTTATACATAATAAATATGACAGTAAGCTCTCACTGTGGTAAGCCACTGGGAGTTGGAGTGGTTTGTTAAACACCATTCGATAATATACAAGTGGATATTATTGTAGGAATAACTCATTGATCCAAACATCAAAGTCCTAACAAACTTCAGTCCTGCTGTAAGAAAATCTATAAGTTGTTGTTGCTGTTGTTGTTTTAAGGTGCCTTCAAGTTGGTTCCAACTCATAGGGACCCTGCACACAACAGAACAAAACACTGCCCAGCCCCACAGTTGTTATGTTTGAGCCCTTTGTTGCAACACTGTGTGAATCCATCTCATTAAAGGGCTTCCTCTTTTTCACCAACCTTCTACTGATGTCCTTTTCTAGGGACTGGTCTCTCTTGATAACATGTGCAAAGAATGTGAGATGAAGTCTTGCCGTCCTTGCTTCTAAGGAATATTCTGGCTCTATCTCTTCCAAGGCAGATTTGTTTGTTCTTTTGGCAGACCCTGTTACTTTCAATCATGGTCTTCACCAGCATCATGGTTCAAATGCATCAGTACAACTCCAACCAAACTCACTGCCATCAATCGTATTCTGGCTCAAAGCAACCCTATAATAGGGAAGACTAGAACCACCCCTGTGGGTTTCTGAGAATGAATTTTTTTTAACAGAATTAGAAAGTCTCTTCTTTCTCCTGGAGAGCAACTTGTAGTTTCGAACTGTTGACCTTGTGGTTTGCAGCACAACTTGTAACCCACTACACCACAATAAACGCACAAAATCCGTATCTAAAAATTAGACACATACTCTATATCATATGGGTCTTATCAACTAACAAACATTCTTTGTTCATTTATAATTTTTTATTTGTATTTCATGGGATTTTAAAATTGGTATTAAAATGTATTTACATGCAATGAGGATTGTTTTGTTGTTTTCATTTCATTTTCTTGTCTTTTGTTGTTTTAGTCCCAGGGGAGTAAGGTCTGTTTCCAAGTCACAAAATCTAACAAAGCCAAGAGTTGGGAAGAAATTGGTCAGGAATTGATATCTTAATCTGACCTAAAGAAAAAAAATTGGGGGGAGCTCAACTTTATTTTATTATTTTTTATTAAAAGATCATTTTATTGGAAGCTCTTACAAACACATATATCAATTGTCTCAAGCACATTTGTACATGTGTTGCCGTCATTCTTTCCTAGACATTTACTTTCTATTGAACGCTTAGTATCAGGCCCTCTTTTTACCCTCCCCCCCTTCATGGCCCCTTGGTAAACTATAAATTATTATTATTTTTATATCTTCCACCTACTGCTGTCTCCCTTCCTCCATGGTTTCTGTTGTTACTCCCCTGGAGGGGGTGGTGTGGTTAGGTGTGGGTCATGGCGATTGGTTTCCCCTTCCTCCTCTCTTCTCCCAACCTTCTCCCTACCCTCCTGGTGTTGCTATTCCCATTCCTGTTCCTGGATTCCGTGTGTTGTGAGCTCTTATCTCTTCTTATCTCTACCTGTGTACATAAAATAATTTAAACTCGAGTGTGATTGAACTATATGATGCTGACTATGTTAGACCAGTTGTGTTGGTGGATGTCTTCATTCTAGCAGTACTTTAAAGCCATGTTCTTCCCTCTTTCAAAAGGGTCAAGGAGCCAGGATGATTTATTTCTATCTTCAGCTCTGTTGTTGGTAGAGTTCTTCAATTTTTTTATCACTAGCTTTTATAGTGGGTGCATAAATTTGAATAATATTTCTATTGACTGGATTTCCTTAAAGGCAGATAGATATTATCCTATCACGGATAGCATTGTACTTCAAGATATATGTTGAAATATCTTTTTTATGACGAGTGCAGCACCATTCCTCTGTCATTCCCAGCACAGTAAACCTTATGATTGTCTGATGCAAATTGGCCAATACCAATCCATTCCAACTCACTAATGCCTAGGAAATTGCTGATGGGCATTCCATTTCATTGTTTATGAGTTTTCATTTTCCTAGATTCATACTTTGCACATTCCAGGTTTCAACTATTAACTGATATTTCATGACTCATTTGAGTCATGCCCCATCAGCAAACAAGGCTCTCAAAGGCAAAAGTCCCGTAGGCTTTACTCTGTTCACCTCATTATTGTTGTCTCTGCTTTGAGAAGGAAGCTTTCTCAGTCATAGGCCTGCATGTCTTCTCACCCAAGTGATTTATCTTCTGAAACTCTCTCAGGCAATGTTATGTATTTTTAATCATTTTATCTAGGGTTCATACAACTCATCACAATCCATCCATCTATCCCTCCATTGTGTCAAGCACAGTTATATATTTGTTGCTGAAAACATTTTCTTTCTGCTTGAGCCCTTGGTATCAACTCCTCATTTCCCCTCCCTCCCCGCTCCCCCTCCTTCATAAACCATTGATAAGTTATAAATTATTATTATTTTGTCATAACTTACCCACTCCCTTCACCCACTTTTCTGTTGTCCATCCCCCAGGGAAGAGGTTATATGTAGATCCTTGTAATCCTTTCCACTCCACCCTCCCAGTATCGTCACTCTCATTCACCACTGATCCTGAAGGGATCATGTGTCAGACAATGTTCTGATTCACTTCATGGGGTTTTCGGTATCTGAAATATTTCAATTCTGTCCATGAGGTTTTCAGTGGCTAATGTCCGAAGTGGACAGCCTATTCCTTCTCCACAGTCTGATCTTAGTCTGAAAGCTCTGCTGAAATCTGTTCTTTTGGGGTGACCCTGCTGGTCTTTGAAATACCAGTGACATAGCGTCCAGCATCATAGCAACACACAAACCGCCACAGTATCACAAATGGACTGAAAACTGGTGGTGACATCCAAATTGGTGGCCATTGGGTCAGTTCTGACTCATGTCAACTTCATGTGGGTCAGAGTAGAACTGTGCTCCATGATGGATTTTTCAGAAATAGATAACCATATCTTTCTTCTAAGACATCTCTGGGTAGACTCAAACCTTCAACCTTTTGGTTAGTAGGTGAACATATTAAGTGCTGTACCACCAAGGACTCCAATATAAATTCAGTTGTATTTCTATGTACTGACAATGAACACGAGTACCCCCAAATTAGGAACACAGTACTATATACAATTATTCCAAAGCAAATAAAATACTTGGATATACAGCTATCAAAATACATACAGAATTTGTATGCTAAAGCTACATTATTCTGATAAAGAAGTTTTTAAAAAACCTAAATAAAAGGAGAGACATACCATGGTCATCAAGTGGAAGACTCAACATAGAAAGATGACAATTCTCCCCTAAATGATTTTAAGGTGTAATGCAATTCTTATCACAAGAATTGTATTTTATTGGACTTAAAAAAGCATATTCTAAAATTTAAACACAAGAGTACAGTGCCTATAATAGTTCAAATAATTTCAAGGAAAAAACAATAATGTATGAAAAATCAATCTATTCAATAGCTTATTATTAATCTTCAGAACAATTGTAAATAATATTGCATTTTTAACTTATTTTTATTTCCATTTCCTGCTGCCAGTTCTAGGCTTACCTGATATTGGCATAGGCAATACCAGGTTCGTTTGTTTTTTGGCTAGGTTGGGAGTGTTCATTTGTTTTTTGGCTAGGTTGGGAGTGTCTAGGCTGGACCCCCTTCTTTTGGCGAATGGGTGAAATAAGAAGCCCTGATACTCTGGTGTTTGCCAACTCTTGGGGTCTAACCCAGTGTGTCACTTTCCTAAGTACCTTTCAGGGTTCTCTTTTGGGATAACTCGTTCTGGTTCTTGGTTAAAAGTAAACGTGTACTTTTTTTTTTTTTAGCGATGTGTCCGTTCTGTGAATTAAGATGTTTCCATGGTTAAGAAAAGACAGATAGACAATTCTAATTTCTTTGAATTGTGGGAATGTGTACTAGTCGCCTGCAGGAAGGAGAACTGGTACGTCAGTAGCTACTCAGGGAAGGTCAGCAATTGTGTCAACATGTTAAGGGCTGTTGGTGAACTAGTGACAAGATTGTGTTTCTAGACCTAGATGATTGGGCGGATGGGAAAATGAACCTGTATGTTGTGGGAAAACGTTATGGATTCAAACCTTCAAACCAACAGCGTATCCTTCTAGATATGTGGAGTTGTTATCAGCAAAAGAAGCCCAAACCTCAGGATCACAGCATTTGTATGACTTTGTGTTATTACACGTGTGGGATGTAACTAACATCATTTTCCTTAAACAGATCAAAGAATAATCTCTAGAAAGTGAGCATCAATGTAACATGGGAAGCATTTGCCTTTCTTTGAAGCGTTTTCTTCATTTCCCAGCACCCTGTGGAAAACAACTGTTGAACACTTCTCGCTATTCAGCAGTATTTAGTAGGGCGACAAGTGAAGAAACAAAACAAACCCCCACCAAGGTCACTGCCAGCGAGTTGATTTCCACTCACAGCAATCACATAGGAGAGCATAAAGCTGTCCCTGTGGGTGTCTGACCCTGGAACTCCTTACAGGAGTAGAAAGCCTCATCTTTCCCTGCAGAGCAGTTGGCGGTTTTGAACTGCTGACTTTGTAGTTAGCAACCCAACGCACAACCACTACAACACCAGGATTCCTCAGGGAACAAGCTAGACTACCATAATAGCAGCAACATGCCAGGAAGTATTTCTGTATGGAGCAAGCTTTAGTCAATCCCCATAGAACAGCATCACTGCATATCTACACGTGGATGAGTTCTGTCCAGACGTCCCTTCAAGAGAAGGTACTGCTGTCCTCTGTTGAACTGACAGCCTTGAATTGCTCCTTATGAATACACCAAAGAATTTGCCCAATGGTCATACTTTCTCAAGGCTGCTTGCTCCCAGACAAATAAGATTATTTGGCTTTCCCAAATAAGATTATTTCTTCCCAATTCAGTTTCCTTCTAATTGGCAATATTTGCCCAAGGACCCCTCACCAACCTGGTCGAGGTTTTCTCGGAACTGTGCTATATCTGCAAATAATCCTGTCCAATCTTCTATTTTTCTTCTGTTCTTTCATAAGTGTCAGGCCTGTATTTTGGCCTAAAGCCTCTCCCCACTGTGCCTGGCTTTCTCCCCCTTTGTCCTTCAAATAAATTTCTGCCAATAAATTACACATCTAATCCCATTTTCGTGGCTGTTTCTCAGAAGACTGGCACTGACATGCTAGGGTGATTCTGAACACATGAAGCTGAACAATTTGACATTCAGAAAGGGATAACATTTTCA
Source organism: Tenrec ecaudatus (assembly GCF_050624435.1). Taxonomy (NCBI): domain Eukaryota; kingdom Metazoa; phylum Chordata; class Mammalia; order Afrosoricida; family Tenrecidae; genus Tenrec; species Tenrec ecaudatus. Next base: position 14,472,171 of record NC_134548.1, read on the forward strand.
TGAGTAAAGCAATTAGAAATAATCTCTGTGCTTGGACATTTGAGATTTGTTTCTCTTGAAATAAGTTACCTCTGTTCATAGGAATAACCTTCATATTTTAACCTATTTGTTGAAGTATAACATTATGTTAGTTTTCTCTGGTTGTTTTAACAGAAACATTACAGATGGGTGACTTTAACAAACAGAATTTTACTTTCTCAAAATGTAGGGAACTAGGAATTTCCATGCAGAATGCTAGCTTTAGGAAAAAGCATTCTCTCTGTGTTAGTTCTAGAGAGAGGCCCTTGTCTCTTTGAGATTCTGCTCGTGGTTCATGTGGCTTGGCATGTGTTGTCCTCTGTCTCTGCTCTTTTCCTTTGCTTAATATCAAAAAAGATTGACTGAAGATCCACCCTACACCAATCCTGCTTCATTAACATCATAAAGACAACCTATATTCCCAAATGGGATTATAACCACAGACAAAAAACCCTCCCTGCCATCATGTCAATTCTGATTCATAGTGAACATATAGAACAGAAAAGAACTGTTCCTTGGGGTTACTGAGACTTAAATCTTTGTGAGAGAAGCCAATCTCATCTTTTTCCCATGGAGCAGCTGGTAAGTTCAAACTCCTGACCTTGGGGTTAGCAAGTCAATAAGTAGCCCATTATATCACCAGGGCGATATACATAGAGGTTAGGATTTATAACACATATTGGGGTAGGGGAACATAATTCAAGACATAACAAACATACACATAGAAAAATGAAAAAAATAATTAGTCTATACCTAAATGGAGATTCACAAACTGAATACACCCATGTAATTAACACTTAGATTTTACAAGAATGTGACTAGCACTCCTGAAATATACTTGAAATATCTTCCCAATTCTACCTCCTAAGGATCTCTGTTGACTTTGTGGGTTAGGCATTGGGCTATTAACCGCAAGGTCAGCTGTTCTAACCCACCAGCCACTCCATAAAACAAAGAAGAGGCTTTGTATTCTACTTTGGTGGGGGGAGAGCTTTATTTCCCTCGAATAATATTTTTATTGACATATCTTACTCATTCTAATATATCCCTTCCCATACATCTCTGTTGTTCAATCCCATCGGGTAGGGCTATACATTCATCAATGCTATCAAATCTGCTCTCCTCACCCCCCACCCCCAATCCTTGCTTCCTGTACCCTCTGGGAATCCTTACTCGTGTTAGTGTGTTTCTGAGGGGCCATCTATCTGAACTACCATGTACCAAATGATATAAATGTAAAAATGAACTTACACAACTCTAACATGACCAATGAGATATATCACGGGTGGACCACAATAGTAATGGGAGGAAATCTTATAAAACTAGAGGATATGTGGTTCATCAGTGCCACACCACATCCTGGATTTGTCCTCCATTCCATGAGGCCCTACTAAGAGGGACTTTCCAATTGTCTTGCTGGTGGAGTTTGGGTCTCCACTACATCCAGTTCCCTTCATTATCAATTTGAATGCATGTTTTTGAACTTCTGATAACTTTTCCCATCAACAGATCATGATCACACAGGCTGGTGTGCATCTTCCATGTAGACTTTTGCTGCTTACTTAACTTCAAGCCTTTAAGACCCCAGACACAATAGCTTTTGATAACCAGGTACCATCTGCTTTCTTCACCACATTTGTTTATGGAAATTCTGCATTGGGTCGCCATAAGTTGAAATCAACTCAATGGCAATGAGTGAATGATGATTTGAAATGGACTCTGTGGGAGTGGGTGGTGCAGTCGTTAAATGTTCTGCTGCTAGCAGCTAACCCAAAAGTGAGCAATTTAACCCATCAGACATCCGTGAAAGAAAGATATGCCTTTCTGCTTCTGCTAAGACTTACAGCCTTGAAAACCTTCTGGGACAGTTCTGTTCTGCCCTAGAGTCACTATGAGTCAGAGTCAACTCAGTGAGTTTTGGTTAAAGTATCTCAATGACCAATTTTTAAAAATCATTTTATTGGGGGCTCGTAGAACACTTATCACAATCCGTACATACTTCCATTGTGTCAAGCACATTTTCACATTTGTTGCCCTCATCGTTCTCAAAACATCTGCTTTTCACTTGAGCCCCTGGCATCAGCTCCTCATGAACCCTTGATAATTTACAAGTCATTATTATATCAAGGAACAAAAATCACATCATTGTGAATGAAGGGGAGTGCAAAGTGGGGACCCAAAGCTCATCTGTGGGCAACTGGACATCCCCTTACAGAAGGGTCCTGGGGAGGAGATGAGCTGGTCAGGGGGCAGTGTAGCAACAATCAAACATACAAATTTCCTCTAGTTCTTAAGTGCTTCCTCCCCCCAACTATCATGATCCCAATTCTACCTTACAAATCCAGCTGGACCGGAGGATGTACACTGGTACTGAAGGGAACTGGAAACACGGAATACAGGACAGAAGGAACCTTCCAGTTCAATGGTGAGAGGGGTGATACCAGAAGGGTGGAGGGAAGGTGGGGTAGAAAAGGGGAACCGATTACAAGCATCTACATATAACCTCCTCTCTGGAGGTCGTTCAACAGAAAAGTGGGTGAAGGGAGATGTTGTTGGTCCATGACCAATTTTAACACAAAAATTAATGTTATCCCTTTTGCACTTTATATGAATGAATGCAATTTTGTGTGTCCAGATGCATTCACTTAGCAGCATGCTTGCAAGATTTATCCCTGTTTTCTATGCAGCTCTAGCTTGTTCATTCTCGTGGCTGCAGTTCAAAATCTTTCTTAAATCTCAGTCTTGTCAATGCATCTTCAAGGCTGAGATTGGCGATTCCCCGCTGGAGTGTTTTATCATGTTCAATTTTCACTTGACTTTCCATGATTCCGTGAAAGCCGTTTCTGCCTCTTCTCTTGAAACACTATTTCACAAGTCTTGACATGCAGAAAATGTTCCTGAGAGTCTGGATTTTCTTTCCCATGAATCCTTTTCATGTTATCTAATTACTCTCTCTGGGACTATTATATTCTTCCAATGATAGAGAACTATTGTTCTCTTTTGGTCAGGCCTTTGAGTGGAGGGCCTTTCTTCTTATTTTTGTAACATAATTTCTATACGCCTCCCTACCTTCTGTCTTCACTTGTAAAATCAAGGTCCAGAGCCATCAGCAAACTCCTAAGGATAATATCTAGCCAATAAGACACATACTGGGCTGTACTCAAAATTCTCAACAGGAAGAATCTCTTCTGCCCTAAGGTCTCCTTCCAGGTACCTGCAGATGAGAACCAGCATAGTCTTGTCTACAACACTAGCATGCCTTTGAGGACAGGATGCTAAATAGTTGAAAGCATTTATATAAACTCTTCAAGGAGCCCTGGTGATGTAATGGTTAAGCGCTCAAAAGGTTGGCAGTTTGGACCAACCCAACCCCTGTGGAGGAGGATTTAGCAATGTGCTTCTGTAAAGATCACAACCAAAAAACAAACCTCTATGGAGCAGCTCTCTTGCCACATGGTGTCAGTATGAGTCAGAATCAGCTCAATGGCATGCAAAAACAACATATCCACGCTTCAAATCTTCATCAACCTATTACCTACAATTCTTCATATGAGCCAAGCAAACAACTTTGCAATCACTCCTCCCACCCAACTTCTAAAGATGCAGTGTCTCCGGGCAGTTTTCTAAAGAGACTTTTGTTCTGAAATTTGATTTACAGCTTCAGTGGGGTTGTTTCTAAGAACAATGATACCACACCCAGTGTCTCCTGGGGCTTCGTGTACTTTAAGATCCTTGTTTCTATCTTGTTAGAATGTATCTGTTAGAAGTCATGATACACTGCCAAACCTTTGTTGTTTCCCTTTAGAAGTTAGAACTTAAATCCACTGAAAGGTTGAAGGATGGGACTCGCTAACAACACCTGCAGCTGGGATGTTGGCAATACCTGCACCTGAATTATGGATATGCCCTTTCCAACAGAATAACCTGAGAAGTAGACGGTCAATCTCAAGTTGAGAGCTCCAGAAGACCCCCTCCCCCCAAACATTGTTTAATAAAACACCCCTTTACCTATTGCTTGAGGAGACAGAGTTTGTCTAACACATTGCTTCCTAGGATACGAGTATTCAACAAATACTCTCATCTCCCCTCTCCAGTCTCCTGAATTGGCCTATTCTCAGGAGGCTGCCCAAATCACCTGTGCTGCTTGAACAACTTTCAGTTTAGGGCCAGGATGTAAATCCTTTAAGACTTATTCTCTTTCTTCTTTATAATATGCCAACACCATTGAGTGAAGACTGTCATAATTTAGCATCTATCCTGTGCAGAAGAGTTTATAAACCTTAACTGTAATCTATAAACCTATAATGTAGGTATGATTATCTCTATTTATTGACAGGGAAACTGAGGCCCCAAAACATTAACTGCCCTCTCTCCAGTCATACCATTAGAAAATAGCAGAGCTAAGTCTTCAGCTCCAAAGTTCATTCTGACTCCATTATCCCATCATACTCTCCTTCCCTTGGGTTCAGCCATCTACCAGTTTTATGGGATGGCCATATGATCCCCACTGTGCAGAGTCATGCACACACAGGCACACACGTGCCACCTGCGCGGGCCCCTTCAGCTCCCACCCTCCACCCCGGAACCCACCGCCCCTCTCTCTTTCTTTTTACTTACTCTCTCCCCCCGTCCTTCGCCACCACCCCCGGAGCCCGCTCGCTCGTGCTGTGCAGAGCTTTCTCTGGCCTATGTTCCCCACATGTGGGCGTGCAGTTCCCCAAGGTTACTCCTGTCCAGTTGTGACCCCCAAAGCGGCTTCCACGCTACTTGGCATGATCCCCTGAAATAGCGTGTACCCTTTTGGGACTGTAAAACCTGAAACTTGTCCTGTCTTTCATAAAAACTCATTTGGATTACAAACCAGGCTTCCGCGTGAATTCTTTCTTGTGCGAAGCCAAGAACCAAGGGATCATCCACCTGAGAAACGTCACACTACCCTCTAGTGCACTGGTTCTCAACCTGCCTCATGTCACGACCCTTTCACACAGTTCCTCGAGTAGTGGCGACCCCCCAACCATAACGTTATTTTTGTTGCTACTTCATCACTGTTCTTTTGCTACTGTGATGAATCAGGTGACCTCTGTGAAAGGGTCATTTGACCCCCAAAGGGGTGGTGACCCCCAGGTTGAGAACTGCTGTTCTAGTCCATTCTGATTCACAATGACCCCCAATAGGGTTTCTAAGACTGCAAATCTTTCTGAGAGCAGGCACCCTCACCTTTCTGTTGAAGAGTGTCTGGTGGGTTTGACACTGGCTTCACACCTACCTGGCAGCACTACTAGGGCTCTATTGAGTCAGGGTATAGTGATTGGTTAATAGTGATCTTTGGAAAACTAAGGACTGGGGAGAGAACAGATGCACCCAAATTCTCTGTGCTCATAATTAAGAGTCCAGGAGGCTGACTCTGGTGGAGGAAGGCTTTCTTCGCATTGGTGAGCTGGAGATAAATCCTAGTCACATTCTCCAGACTAAAACTCATCCCTGCAATATCCTCCCTGTAAAAGTGCTACTTCTAAGATGCTTCTTATAAGCATAGGTTGCTGGCTTACTTTAAACCCAGAGGCTAACTGTCAATAAAGCAATCAGGCCCTATTGTCCATCCCTCCCAAAGCGCAGATGACTCCCTTCTGATACTGATCATAGGTTGTTGCCCCTGGAGAGGTCTCCTGGACACCCAAAGTTGAAAACATTCAGGGGCATCCAAGGTCAAGTTGCCATCTTAGTTCTAGGACCTGCACATCCTATTACGTGCCTCTGGTACCTGTTCACCATGTTATAAATGTGCTTACCGGGGCTTGCAAGCCCCCAGACTATATAAACCTGTTGAAGAATACATTCGCTCTCATTCTTGTTCCTGGATTCGTTGAAAGGTGAGCAACCTGAATGTGTGGTCTGCCTCATTATTTCCCCTCAATTGCACAACCACTCCTCAGGACCCTCTCAGTTGTAAGGCTGGATCTTACAGTGATCAAGAGTGGTGGTTCTCAAACCTAGAACTTGATCTTAGCTAGCTGCTGAGCTTTTGAGAAAGTCTTTTCCCTTAGCCTTTTCCCTAGAAGTTCTGGTTCAATAAGCTTAGGATAAAGAGCAGGGATCTGTATTTTAAAGCTTCGCAAGGTGACCAAGATATGCAACTAGACTGAAGGGCGGACACACTCAAAGACAATTATTTCAGAAGCTACACTTAGTTCACTTCAGAGGGATGCCCATCATCCTCCAGTCTCTCTTCTCAGATTCTGCACTCAGCCACCACCACCACCACCACCACCCATATGCACTCACACACAAAGCACCAGATATGCACATCCCATAGCCAGGTTTGGAGTCAAGAAAAGAAAGAACACTCTCTCCTTGCTATGTATTACAGAGTGGTTCGAGAGAAGCCTTATATGGTTGTTTGGGGAATAGTAGTGGCTGGTCAAATGTTAACCATGAACAACAGCTGTTGTGTTATTTCAGAACCTCCCTGAAGGCCAAAGATATGTCTATGATACCTCAATTAATCCATCTGCAAGATGGATCTCACAACTCATACCACCTTGATAGTCCCCAAGTCATATTAAATGGGCAAAAATTGGAGGGTATGTTGGAATAAAAGGATGGATTCAAAGAATTGTCATTTCCACAAATGCCAAGTCCTACCCTCCAAGAGAAAAGCCAGCCTCACAGGGTTGATGACTCGCCAATTTTCATTCCATGTATTGTTTCCAGTTTACTCTACAGGTGACTCCCAAGCCCCTGAATTACAGATTTGGAAACCAGGGGGAGATTTGTGAGTTCTGGAGTGGTATAATAAGTTATAAAAACAAACAAACAAAAATGGAGACTTCCATGATTCCTCAGGAGTAAATCCTAATTCTCACTGGTTTGAGACAAAAGATAGTCCTTAGAAATATGAGGGTTAACGTTCATTCAAAAACTGTACAGTTCATTTCGATCAGCCTGAGGAGCAGCCCCCTCAGGACAAATAGCTATTGGAGCGCAACAGATTTACAGCCCCAGGTGCCTTGATTCAGATTGCAGCTGGGGTTTGTTTTCATGGGAAGAGACGTAGCAACTGCTTTTATCATCTACTGTAAGTACAAATAACAGCAGGAAATCAGGCAGCACAGGCAAAATTAAGCTCTGTGACAAATGATTTGGTTTCTTTCTATGTAACAATCATGATTTGACCTGAATTGCCTCAATTAAAGGAATTTTGGGGTGTGCCCTTGGTTCATTCATTATAAATGCATGAGCGAGAAAGAGAGAAACGGAGACAAGAGAGAGATGAAACAGAAGAGATGACAGAATGCTAATTTGGCATGACATATTTAAGTATGCTTTAGACGAAGTAGATGGGGGACTGTGTGATTTCACTCTTTCCAACCCCCCTTTCCTCACTCTAATATTCCAAGAAACATCACAAACACTGTATGTATGAGAGCTCATTATGCCCATGTGTCCATTTGATGAATGGTGTCATTGATTAATAAAGACTTGAAACAATTGGATTCTGACACATAGGAAGTACACAGCTTTTAAGAACGGGGGCTGGGGGAATAAAATAATTGACAGTCTTCTGATCTTAAATGCCCCCTTCTATGTTTCAGCCTCTTATTTATATATGTAAGGGATATAGATGTATATTTTTTACATCGTTGATATCTCCCTATTCACAGACATTTCTTACAAGAAATAATGCTTGTGAGACCACGTTTAAGAAGCTCATCTAAAAATAACTTTTTCCTAGGCTACTTGATGGATTGAAATGAGCTGCACAAGTTACAACATGTAGGAATTAAACGGAGAAAGTGCACTGAGCCATTTTTTTAGGACAATGTTATGCTGGTGGGAGGTTGAGTTTGGTTCTAATTTAGTTTCTTTTAACTTTTTTCGTTTTACACTCTACTGGGAATTGGATGAAGGTTTATAGAGCATATCATCAGTTTTTAATGCAACAACTCATACATATTTTGTTTCATCTCGTTCACTACAATCCCCCCAATAGAGCATCACTGAAACCACTTCTTCCCTGTGTTTTCTGTTTCCATCCCTTCCCCCCTTACCCTTCTGAACATTCTCCTTGGGTAAATGCTGTCCTTTTGATCTCAAATGATTGACTATTCTAAAGTGATGTACCTCCCTAGTGCTATTGTTCCCCTTAAACACCTGCCTATTATTTGGCTGAAAATGGAGGCACTGGGGGAGGGAATATAAGTTTAGCTCCAAACCTAAAGGGTGACATTAAGGGTCATAGTCTTAGGGATTCAATTAGTCTCGATTTGGCCAGAAAGCGTGGTCTCCTTTATCCTTTGAATTGTGTTCTACATCTTTTCCCCACTCTAACCAGGACCTTCTAATATGATCCTTGTCAGATGAGTTGTTAGTGGTACCATTTACTTCCTCTGGTCTCAGGGTCCATTAGTCCACTGATCTAATTGCTTCTACGTGTTGTCCGTTTTCATCACTCTTCTTCCCTCCAGACGGGGAAAAGCAATGGTTGCACCTGATATGACTGCTCATGCATTTTTAAGATGCTAGTTGCTACTCAACAATGTAGAATGTGGAGTAATAATTTTATGGACTAATCTATGCCAATTGACCTTGGTGTTGCCTGAAAGTATGGTCCTGAGCCCCCGGGTCCAGGGACTCATTCCCTTCTAGGTGATTGATTATTTCATAACCTTGCCCACTGTATGCTAGACCATATGCATAGATACATTTGCGGCCATGGTACAAATATCCTCCGTATCAAACCTGTGCATATCTGTGGGTATATTCCCACTCCCCCTCCACATCCACATCCATTCAGCCTGCCTTTCCATCCATACATCTACTCAGAGACCACTGTTATTGCAGGATTGTGGATATTAACTCTAGCTCTCCTCCCAGTGACCTCCTCTGCCTCCATCAATTTTTGCCAACTTTCTTCTTGTTGTATATTGCCTTCTTACAGAAAACTTGCAAATTTTGTACAGGGTTCCTCTTTATCTTTGTCATAGCCTTGGTTCTCTAGAGGAGCAAAACCAGTGAAAGGCATGTGTGTGTGAGTATATATGTGTGTATATGTATGTGTGTATGTATGTATATGTGTGCATATGTATGTATACATGTGAGCATGTGTGTATACACATATACATATATATGCTTCAAAATTTTATTGTAGAAATTCCATTAACTTTTCATTTCACTTTTCCATGAATTTTGGAGCCCCCTAAGATAATGGATGCAAGCCACACTCCCAAGGTTTGGCTCAACTGATGGACTTCTCATATCAAAATGAAGGATGGTTATATAATATCTACAAAAAACACTGAGAATCATGGCCTAACCAAGCACCCAACCAAAACCACTGCCATCACATGGATTCTGATGCCTGTCACTCCGATAGAACATACTAGAACTGCCCCCTTTGGGTATGTGAGTCTGTAAATCTTTATGGGAGCAGTAAGCCTCCTTGTTCTCCTTCAGAACAGCTGGTGGGTTCTAACTAGTCACTACAGTAAACAGCCCATCATGTTCCACACTGGACTATAACCACCACAACTCTCTACCTATCTTTCCCAACTGATAATATCGTATCTAACCATACTACAATGGTCAAAACCAGAAATCTACAATTAGTAGAGACCTGTTGCCTAAACCTCAAACCTTATTGATATGGTGCCAGTTTTTTCACTAATATTATTTTCAGTTCTATGATCTAATCCTCCTCAAAAAATTATCATCTCGTGGGAAGAGTTTGAAAAAAATATGCTAAGTGAAGTTAGCCAATCACAAAAGGACAAGTACATCATGAGTTCGCCGAGTTCGGTGTAATGAGCACAGTAGGTATAGAAGGAAAACCACTTATCTCACACTTTACAGGCTGAGGTACAGGCAATCAGGTGGGGGACTGACCAAATTCAAGGATGTATATGTCATTCCATCACAAAAAAGGGGAAATCAGTAGGAGGTGGGAAAAGGAGACCAAGGTTTTGGGGGAATATGGCACTAATCTACCCATGGGGAGGCTATTGTGTATGTCTTCACAGAAATGGGAATGTGAGTGCAGACGCCACCTCAGTGCACCAGACCTTGAGAGCAAAGTAAATACATGGGGCAACTCATAAACAGAAAATGTACAGGGCAGCCCCAATCATAGCCAAGCTGGTAACCCCACCACCCCCACCACCCCTATAAGTATGCACTACAGAGGACAACACTAAGCCTACAGGTTGGAGAGAGGGGCCAGCCTGTCACACCCATACAGACACAAACCAAGAATGAAAAGAGAGAGCAAGGGACTAGACCCCATACTGACACACCAAGTCCTGAGGATGACATCCTGCACGGAGCTTCTAGGGTACAGAGAGGACTGTAGGGCCGACAACAGCTCAAGACATGATATCCTCTCACTGGAGCATACCGTGACAGAGGACAATACTGGGAACACACAGCAGGGAGTGAGCTCAGTCTGACTACCCCTCCCTCCCACACAGTGGGGCAAATCAAGAAGAGAACATAACAGATCATCAATGGGAGCAAAGTAAAGCCACAAAGCCCCTGAGAAGCCCCTCAAATAGACTTTAGGCTAGAAAGGGAAGTTCCCGGAATCCCCCAGGACTGGTGGGGAGATAGCCATGAAGGTTGGCAGACAGAGCTGAAATTATGTATGCCTTTTCAGGTTTTATGCTAGTTTTTTCTCTCCTTTTATTCAATTTTTTGTTCTCTTTTTGTTTTGTTTCATTGTTGTTGGTTTATATAAGATAAGCCCAAGGAGAAAGCAAAGGGACCACCAGTTCTGGAGGGGCCTGTGGGGAAGATGAGGTGGGGGAAAGGAGTGGTGAGCAAACACTGCCATAGACAGGGGAACAACAAGGGAACTAAAATCAACAATGAGGAGGACATAGAGATCTGGGAGTGTTGGAGCAACAGCAATCTAGCTGAGAGGAATTACTAAGAGGCAGAAGGGCGAGTGTGATGGTGGGGCAGAAGGAAGGTAAAAGGAACAGAGGAAAGATTTAACAAGCAATGCTATGGCTAGAGGTATAAACATGGGTGTATACATATGCCAATACATTAATTCATAGCAATATAGGTATTAGCATATGTACATATATTTATATGGCAATACATTGGGAAAGTGGATGGATTTGGGGCCTCTGCTCAAGCCCTGCCTCAGTGCAAGAACACTTTGTTCTACTAACCTGGCATTCTGTGATGCTCACCCTCCTGGAACGATCACTGTAGACGAAGTAGGTGCAAAAGCAAATGTGGTGCAGACAGCTGATGGTGCCTGCCTATCAAAAGATATAGTGCCTGGGGTTTTAAAGGCTTGATGTTAAATATGTGGCCATCTATCAGAGAAGCAACAAGCCCACATGGAAGAAGCACATCAGCCTGTAGATCATGTGGTGTTGACGGAATCAGGTAACAGGCAGAAGACCCCAAACCAAAAAAACATATTGTTGAGAACAAAGGGAGGTTGGAGCAGAGACCCAAAATCCAACTGAGGACAATAGGACATCCCATCACAGAAGGGTCACAAGGAAGGGACAAGTCAACCAAGGCGCAGTATAGTACCCATGAAACACACAATATTCCTCTGGTTCTCTGAGGCTTCCTCACCTCCCCACTCTCATGACCCCAGTCCTGCCTTTCAGTTCTGACTAGACCAGAGTATGTACACTGGTACAGAAAAGAGCTCACAACACACAGAATCCAAATCAGATAAACCCCTCAGGAACAGAAATGGGAGTAGTGATAGCAAGAGGGTAGAGGGAAGGTGGGAGAAGGAGGGGAGGATGACAATGACTGACGCTAACACCCCACCACACCCAATCAAGGGGATGAACAACAGAAACATGGGTGAAGGGAGACAGCAGTAGGTGTAAGATATGAAAAAATAATTTATAATTTATCCAGGGGTCATGAGCGGGGGAGGGGAAAAGAGAGGAGCTGATACCAAGAATTTAAATAGAAAGTAAATGTTTAGAAAGTGAGGATGGCATCATATGTACAAATATTCTTGATACAATTGCTATATGGAATTTTATAAGAGCTGTAGGGTCCCCAAATAAAGTGATTTTTAAAAAAGAAAAAGAGACACAATGGCCAGTGATTCTATTCTGGTTCATTGTGATTCACTCTCAGTCAGAGTAGAACTGTACTCCATAGGATTTTAAATGACTGTTTATTTATATATCTATTTATTTACCTTATTGGTGTGGTGGTGATTTTTAAAATATAAACAGCAAAACATATACCAATTCAACAATTTTTATAGATGCAATTCAGTTACATTCTACCAGTGGCTGATTTTTCAGAAATAGATTGCCAGGCTTCATTTCTAACGTATCTTGGGGTAGAATGGGACTTTCAGCTTTTGTAGGTTACCCTGGTGGTTAAGTGGTTACATGTTGGGCTGCTATCCACATGATCGGCAGCTCAAAACCACCAGCCTCTCCTAGAGTGATAGTCTCAGAAACCGACAGGGGCAACTCTACCCTTTCAGATTCAACTCGACAGCAGTGAGTTTGAGTTTCCTTTTGTGTTTGGTTAGATATGTAGTAGTTGCTCTGTTTAGCTGGTCCTTCCTGACCATGACTTTTGAAGAGCACTAGTCTGTTAGTTTGTAGAGTATTCATCAGTGTTGGTTGCTTTGATGTTTCCTCATAATTAGATTGAGGTTTTGAATTTTTAGCAAGAATACCATAAAATTGTTCATGATAATGTACCCTTCTCAGCGCCTCACACATCAAAGAGGACATGATGTTGACACGCCATATTACTGGTGCCATTAACCTTCATCACTTCATTAAGGTGTGTCTGCTGGCTTGCTTGGCATTAAAGTTACTATTTCCTCTCTGTAAGTAATAAATACCTTAGGTAAGATAACTTGCTTCTCCTCAAATTTTCACCCATTACTTTTAACATCTATTGGCTGTCAACTGGCGGGCAACTTAGAAAAAAAGCAAGTACTTTTCCAAAGAGCTGGTGTCACTAAAACAACTCTGGAAAGGTCACACATGCTATAGAAATATCAGTTCAATTAACTTTGTAAAGGGGGAAATTCTCTCACTAGAAAAAGGCAAGAAACCCTAGGAATTTGTATTTTCTTTTTCCTGAATTGAAATTGGTTAAAGAAGATGCTTCTAAGCCTCTAGGAAATATTGAGAGACTTTTCTTTTGCTTAAGAAAATCCAGTTCATCTTCATTAAACAAGAAGCAAAATATCAGGCCTTATTACTAAAATCTACAATACTTTGCAAGTTTATAATAAGAAAAACACTAAGTGCCCACTGAGGAGGTGGGCAAAGGACCTGAACAGAAGTTTCACAGAATCTGAAATCTGAATGGCCAATAAACATATGAGAAAATGTTCCCGATCATTAGCCACGAGAGAAATACAAATCAAAACAACTATGAGATACCACCTAGCACCCTCAAGGATAGCCCAATTCAAAAAATCAGAAAGCAAGAAATGTTGGAGGGGCTGTGATGAGATACGAACTCTCATCCACTGCTGGTGGACCTGTAGGTATCTACAGTCACTATGGAAATCGATTTGGCGATTTCTCAAACAGATAGAAATTGAGTTACCATAGGACCCAGCAATCCCAATACTGGGCATATACCCAGAAGAGGCAAGAAGCAAACCACAGCCAGACATCTGTGCTCCAATGTTCATTGCAGCACAGTTCACAATTGCAAGGAGTTGGAAACAACTCAAACTCCCATCAACAGAGGAGTGGATTAAAAAACTGTGGTACATACATACAATGGAGTACTGCGCATCGCTAAAAAGCAGCGATGAACACATGAAACATATCACCACATAGGAAGTGTATATATATATATATATATATATATATATATATATATATATATATATATACAGAAATGTAAGTGCAAAAGGGGCACAGGAAAAAGCTACTGTATACAAACACTCCAGGGGTAAGCTCCAGGTAGTGTGGCAGGGCCAGATCAAATCCAGGGATATATATATGGTAGCCAACTAAAAAGGGGGTGGAGGGAGGAAAGGAGGAAAAAAAGATGTGTGACAGGGGAATAGGTCACTGACCCACCCAAGGGGAGGGTATTGTTTGTGTCTCCACAGGGAAAGTGGGACCAGATATAAAGCCAGTGCCAGACGACTGCAGTGTGCCAGCAAGGAGTGCGGAGCCAGTGGAGGGGCCTGAGGGCTCAGACCCCATACCAGCTACGTGGACAACTGTCCCTCACCCCAGAAGAATTTACTTGAGAGGACGGCACTGAAGCTGCAGCTAGGGGAGAGGGGCATGTCTGATCAGAGCAATTGAAGGGGGAGGAAGAGAGAGTAGAGCACATCCTGGGACATCAGGCCTGGAGGACAATTTCCCCGCTAAGCAGTCAATGGACAAAGTGGACAATATGGAGACTCAGTGTCGGGACTGGACCAGCTGATCCTGTGACACCGAGGCAAACCACTAAAAGTGTGCGGCAGAGCAACCATGGGAGCAGAGCAGGGAGCCCCTGAGAGAGTACAAAGAACAGACTGGAGCCAAAGCATGGTACCCCATGGGACCTGACTGAAGGACACGCCTAGAGATCAAAAATCAGACCTTGATCTAGTTACAGGTTTTTATTTCTTTCTAATTTTTTTCTTTTAATTAATTTATTCTTCTATGGGTAATTTGTTTCCTTTTTTGTTGTCATTGCTGTGTTCTCATTCATCGCCTATCTTGCTACGGCTTGATTTCTGCTGCATATTATTATCTCTACAGATCTATCTAGATAAGATAGACTGGATGAATAGTGTGGAGGAGAAAATAATGGGACTAATGGTTCCGGGGAGGATACAGGAGAGGGGGAGGTGGTGCTGACCAACCCATGGACAGGGGAGCAACAAGTGATCCAAAATCAGTAGCAAGGATGGGGTGAGAGGCCTGGTAGGGATTCAGCAAGGGCAAGGTAACAGAGAAATTCCTGAAACCCAAATGAAGGCTGAGCATGATAGTGGGACACAAGGAAACTGTAAGGAAATAGAGGAATGAACTAGGTGACAAAGAGTATTTACAGGGGTCTAAAGACTGGAATGTACATATGTAAATATATTTATATAAGAGTGTGGGGAAACAGATCTATGTGCATATATTTATAGGTTCAGTATTAAGGCAGCCAATGGACATTGGGCCTCCACTCAAGCACTCACTCAATGCAAGAACACATTGTTCTATTAAATTGGCATTGCAGGATGCACACCTTCCTGACACGATTGCTGAAGAAAAATGTGTGCATAAGCAAATGTGGTAAAGAAAGCTGACAGTGCCCGGCTATCAAACTATATAGTGTCTGGGGTATTAAAGGCTTGAAGATCAACAAGCAGCCATCTAGCTGAGAATAAAAGCCCATATGGAAGAAGCACACCAACCTGTCTGACCACAAGGTGTAGAAGGGACCAGTTATCAGACATCAAAGAACTAAAAATCATATCAGTGGGTGCCCATCTTCCTGATATGATCAATGAAGACAAACATGTGCATAAGCAAATGTAATAAAGAAAGCTGATGGTTCCCGGCTATCAAAAGATATAGCATCTGGGGTCTTGGAAGCTCGAAGATAAACAAGTGGCCATTTAGTTCAAAAGCAACAAAGTCCACATGGAAGAAACACACCAGCCTGTGTGACCACGAGCTGTTGAAGGGACCATGTATCAAGCATCAAGGAACAAAAATTCATATCATTGTAAATGCATGAGTGCAGAGTGGAGACTCAAAGCCCATAGGTAGCCAACTGGACACCCTCTTACTGAAGGGTTGTGGGGAGGAGATGAACCAGTCAGGGTGCAGGGTAGCAACAAAGAAACATATAACTTTCCTCTAGTTCTAAAATACTTCCCCCCCCCCACTATCATGATCCCAATTCTACCTTACAAATCTGGCTAGACCAAAGGATGTACATTAGTACAGATAGGAACTGGAAACACAGGGAATACAGGACAGATGTCTCCTCCGGGACCAGAGGTGAGAGTGGTGATGCCTGGGGGTCGGAGGGAACATAGGATAGAAAGGGGGAACTGATTACCAGAATCTATGTATAGCCTCCTCCCTGGGGGATGGACAGCAGAGAAGAGGGCAGGGGGGGACATCGGACAGCGTAACATATGACAAAATAATAACAATGAATGAATTATGAAGAGTTCATGAGGTAGGTTGGAATGGGGAGGGAGGGGGGAAACAAGTAGCTGATATTAAGGGCTCAAGTGGAAAGCAAATGTTTTGAGAATGATGATGCCAACAAATGTACAAATGTGCTTGACACAATGGATGGATGGATGGATGGATGGATGGATGGATGGATGGATGGATAGTGATAAGAATTGTATGAGCCCCCAATATAATGATTTTTTTAAGAAGCAAAATATCCCTTAAATGTTTCTCATAGGACTTTGACCTCAGCCACACCCCAAGTTGGCTCCATCTCTTTTGCCTCCACTACCACACATCCTCTGGAAAACTTGAATAGTCTTTTCTTTTAACTTTCTAGGACTCTGCACAAATTACTGGTACATTTCTTCATTTTTAAAAGAGATAATGTCAATAAGGAACTCACTATCATCTGTCTCATGAGCAATGAGCTATGTTGAATGACTCTTGGCTTTTCTAGGCCTACTAAAGCTATGATAACTTGTCTGTCCGTTTGTCATACCATGGTGGCTTGTGATGCTAGAAGCTACATCACTGGTATTTCAAGTACCAGCAAGATCGCTCAAAATTCACAGGCTAAAGCCAAGCTTCCAGACTAAGAACAAACTATGAAGAAGAAATAGGATGCCTGGGTTGGAGCTACTGAAATCCTTATGCATATCATCCTTATGCATATCATCCTTATGCATATCATCCTTATGCATATCATCCTTATGCATATCATCCTTATGCATATCATCCTTATGCATATCATCGAAATATTGTCAGATACTGAAGGCTTAAAGTATAGAAGCAGAACGTTACCAGAGATAGTGTCAGAAGATAAGCCCAACAGCTCGGAAGGCCCATTGTACAATATTGTGGGTACAATATGACTGAGAAAGAATTACCTTCTCAAAGTAGAGGCAATCATCATGATGGGAATGAAGGGAGTAAAGCCTTTGGGACCTTCATTTGCTAGTGGGGGCATGACTTAAATGAGAAGAAACAGCTGGAAACATCTACTAACAATTTGAACTTGCAATGTATGAGGTCTGGATCTAGAAAAACTGGAAGCCATCAAAAATGAAATGGAACACATAAAGATTGATATCCTAGGCATCCGTGAGCTGAAATAGACTGATACTAACCATTTTTAATCACACAAGCATATGGTTTATGATGCTGGGAATGACGCAATCAAATCAAGGGGAATGGAGTTATATTCATCATCAAAAGATCTATCTTGAAGTACAAGGCTGCCTAGGTTAGGATCATATCTATCTGTTTTCAAGGAAATCCAGTCAATATCACCGTTCTTCAAATTCATGCACGAACCACTAAAGTTAGTGAGGAAGAAATTGAAGAATCCTACCGAGGTCTTCATTCTGAAATCGATCAAGCATGCAGTCATGACACAGTGATAATCATTGGTGACTGGAATGCAAGAGTTAGAAACAAAGAGGAAGGAACCAAATCAATGGTCATAGGCATTGAGTCGTTGCCGACTCATAGTGCCCCTTATAAGACAAGGTAGAAATGCCCTGTGAGTTTCCTAGGCTGTAACCCTTACAGGAGTAGAAAGGCCAGTCTTTCTCAGCAGTTGGAAAATACAGTCTGGGTGAGAGAAACAAAGCTGGAGATTGCAAGACAGAATTTTGCAAGGTTAATAACTTGTTCATAGCAAATAGCCTTTTCAACAACACAAGCATGGGGATTACTCCAGATGGAATACACAGAAAACAAACTAACTAGATGTGTGAGAAGAGACGATGGAGAAACTCAATATCAGGAGCTAAAACCAGGCCAGAGGCTGCCTGTAGAGCAGACCACTTATAGCTCACATGTAAGTTTGGGATGAAGCTGAAGAAAATTAAAACAAGTGCACAAGAGCCAAAATATGACCTTGAGTTTATTCCATCTGAATTGTGAGAACATTTCAAGAACAAATTTGAGTCAGTGAACACGAAGGACAGAAAACCTGCTGAGCTGTAAGAGGATATAAAGACCATCCATCATTCATGAAGAAAGGGAGAGGTCATTAAAAAGACTGGAAAAAAAGAAAAGATCCGAAAGGATGTGAGAAGAGACTCTGAAACTTCCTCTTAATCACAGAGTAGCTAAGGAGAAATGATGAAATCAAGCTGAACCAAAATTTTCAAAGAACAACTAGAGAAGACAAAGTAAACTATTATAGTGGAATGTGGAACGATCTTGAGGTAAAAAACCAAAAAGGAAGAATATACTCAACCTATCTTAAACTTGAAGAATTAAATCAAAAGTTCAAGCTTCAAATTACAATATTGGCAGATTCTATGTGCAACATATTGAATGCTGCAGGAAGCATCAAAAGAAAATGCAAAGCATTCTTTCCATACAGAGGGTCACTGTACCTAAAAGAACTAGTTACACCTATTCAGCAAGGTAGTATGTGGGCAAGAACTAATGGTGCTGAAGGAAGAAGTTCAAGCTGCATTGAAAGCATTAGCCAAAAACAAGGCTCCAGAAATTGGTGGAATGCTATTTGAAATGTTTCAACAAGCTGATTAATCACTGGAACCACTCATTTGTCTATGCCAGGAAATTTAGAAGTCCGGTACTTTCCAATTGACAGGAAGAGATCCATCTTTGTACCCATTCCAAAGAATGGTGGCCCAATGGAATGCCCAAATTATAAAACAATATTAATATCACATGTAATTAAATTTTTACTAAAGATCATCCAACAATGGTTGCAGCAGTACATTGACAGGAGGCTGCCACAGGTTCAGGCTGGATTCAGAGGACATGGAACAATGGGTATCATTGCTGATGTCAGAGGGATCTTGGCTGAAAGCAGAGAATACCAGAAAGATGTTTACTTGTGTTTTATTGACTATGCCAAGGCAGTCGACCGTGTGGATCTTAACAAACTGGATAGTATTGAGAAGAATGGGAATCCCAAAACATTTTATTGTATTCACGGGGAACTTGTTCATGGATCAAGAGGCAGCTGTACAAATAGGGAATATTGCATTGCTTAAAATCAGCAAAGATGTGCATCAGGGCTGTATCCTCTCACTACATTTACTCAATCTGTATGTTGAGCAAATACTCAGAGATGTTGGATTTTATGAAGAAGAACTAGACACCAGGATTAGAGGAAGGCTTGGTAACAACCCGCAATGTGCAGATGATGCAACCGTGCTTGCTGAAAGTGAGGAGGACTTGAAGCACCTGCTGATGAAGATCAAGGATGGCAGCCTTCAGGATGGATTACAACTCAATATAAATACAACCAAAATTCTCACAGCTGGACACATGATAAACAGAAAAAAGATAAAAGATGTCAAGAAGTTTGTATTGCTTAGATCCATGATCAATGCTCTATGGGTCAAGAGAACAAAGGATGCAATCCATTGGGTAAGTCTGCTGCACAAGATCTCTTTAAAGTACTGAAGAGCAAAAACACTACTTTGAAGACTAAGATGTGCCTGACCCAAGCCATAGTCCTTTCAATAGCTTCATGTGCATATAAATTCTAGACAATGTATAAGGAAATAAAACAAGATTTGATGTTTTTGAATTATGGTGTTGGAAAAGTATTGAAAGGACTGTGGATTGCCTGGGGAACAAACATATCTGCCTTGGAAGAAGTACAGCCAGCATGCTACTCGCAGGCAAGGGTAGTGAGACTTTGTCTTATGCATTTTGGACATATGTTCGGAAGAGGCCAGTCCCTGGAGGACATCATGCTTGGAAAAGAAGAGAGGCAGTGAAGAGGGGCAAGGCCCTCTTCAAGATGGATTGGCACAGTGACTACAATGCTGGGCTCAAGCATAAGGACAACTCTGAGGATGGGTTGGGCAGTGTTTCCCACTGTTGGTTGTACATAGGGTTGCTTCTCCAGGGACTGGTTCCTCCTGACAACATATGAGGGGTAACCCCCCAAAAGGGATTTTTTTTCAAAGCTATGTATTTACATTTTCTTACAGAACAGCATTATCATCTTCAAAGTGCTCTCCATTACACTTACTACATTTATCAAATAGGTGATTCCACTTTTAGAAACATTTTGAAACTCGTGTTTAGATGGCTGACAGCACCTCCCTCATTTTTCTTCATCTCTTCAATGTTGTCAAATCTCTGTGCTTTCATGTCCCTCTTCATTTGCAGAAACAAAAAAAAGTTGCACGGAGTGAGGTCAGATGATTAAGGTATATGGGACAAGAGAGGCATGCTGGGTTGTTTGTTTTTGCCAAAAACTGGCACACTGAGATGACTGTGTGAGCAGGTGCATTGTCATGGTGGCAAAACCAGTCCCCGCCTGCCACAAAGCAGGCCTTTTTTGTCCCACACTGTTATACTATCTTTTCAGAACCTCTAAATAAAAGTTTGATTAACAGTCTGACCTGGAAGAACGAACTCCAAATGCACTATCCCCCTCACATTAAAAAAAACAAAACTAAACATTGTCTTGATCTTTGATTTCACTTGACAAGTTTTTTTTGGGGGGGGACGAGGTGACGACAGTGACTTCCACTGGCTTGATTGATGTTTGCTTTCAGGATCATAAGAATCGCACTGTATCTTGTCACCAGTAATGACCTTGGAGGAAATGGGGCAAGGGCATCTGGTCTCTTTGGAGCTGTTCTTTCAAAGCACTACATGTTTCCACCCCACACTCATTTTCCTGGTCAGTCAGAACCTGAGGCACCAATTTCACAGGGACCCTTCTCATTCCCAAATCTTCCATTAAAATTTGCTGAACTGAGCTCCAAGATGGACCAAATAACTCCCCCATCTCTTCAATGGTCCGTCATCTTCGTCGTTGGTCTTTGAGTACAAGTGCACAAATTAGGTCGACATTTTTGTCAATTTGGGAAGTTGATGGATGTCCAGAACAAGGTTTGTCATCAATCAACTTTTCACCTTTTTTGAAATAAGAAAATCCCTCATAAACTTGAGTTTTTCCCATAGCACTGGAGAGGGAAGAGGAGAGTATTTTTTATAGGATGTTGCTATTGTTGTTGGATGCTGTCAAGTTAATTCTGACTCGTGGCAACGGATGTGACAGAGTCTAATGGCCCCATCGAGGTTCTTTGACTGTAACCTTTAAGGAATTATTTCTCCAGGCCTTCCTTGGAACTGCTCAGTGGATTTACACCACCTACCTTTGAGTTAGTCACCTAGTTCTTAATCATTACAACACCAGGACTATGTTGTGAGCTGTTGAGTCAAATCTTATCGATAGCTAGGTTGTTATTGCTCATGTTTAGTGTCACTGAATTGGCTTCGGTTCATTAGAAACCCTATGCACAACAAAATAAAACTGCCTGATCCTATGCCAACCTCACAATCATTATTGTTTGAATCGATTGTAGCCACTGTGTCATTCCATCCCTGTGGGTCTTCCTCTTTTTCATTGACTTTACCAAGCATGCTCTTCTTTCCACCACTGATCCCTCCTGATAACATGACTAAAGTATGTGAAACAGAGTGTCCCCATCCTTACTTCTAAGGAGCACTCTGACTGTACTGCCTCCAAGATAGTTTTGTGTGTTCTTCCGGTAATCCATTACACACTCACTATTCTTCACCAGCATCATGATTCAAATACATCAATTTTTCTCTGGTAGTCCTTATTTACTGTCCACGTTTCACATACCTATAAGGTTGCTGAAAATACCATAGCTTGGGTCACGTGCACCTTCATCTTCAACATGACATCCTTGTTCTAGCATTTGATTTCTTGAATGCTGTTTCCATGAAGTACAGTAGAGGGGTGGTGCAGGAGGAGAAGGCCCACAAAGAGATGGATTACCACAGTGACTGCAACAATGGCCTCAGGAATAGAAGACTGGTGAGGGCGGTGCAGGACTGCCAGTGTTTGTTCTGCTGTGTGCAGGGTCACTATGCACTGTAACTGATTTGACGGTACCTAACAACGACAGCTTCACTGAGGATTGATTATGAATCTTTGACGACTTAGTATGATGTTACCTGTTGGTCCATTTGGGATCAGTTTAGTTTCTTTACAATGATTTGCAATCTGTACTGAAGGCAGCAGGCCTTGACCTTCATCAACAAGTCCTTCAAGTCTTCTTTACGTTCAGCAAGGAAGGTTGTGTCATCTGTGTATTGCAGGTTGTTATCAAGCCTTCCTCCAATCCTTAGGCCACACTCTTCTTCCTATAATCTAGCTTCTCTGAATGTTTGCTCAGCATACAGATTGAGTAAATGTGGTGCAAAGATACAACCCTGACACATACCTTTCCTGATTTTAAGCCATGCTGTATTATTTCCTTATTTGAGTCAAACAACTGCCTCCTTGTCCATGTACAGGCTCCACATGAGCACAATGAAGAGTTTATAGCTATAGGGAAAGGTAAACCCCATCCACTGGGCAGCTACTTTGCAGTGCATTATGTTGAATTGCTTCTCACAAGACTGGTGGCTCAAACTCACTAGCCCTTCCATGGGAAGAGGATGAGGCTACATGCCCTGGTACATATTTGCAGTCTCTGAAACCCCAAGAAGTAATTCTACTCTGTCCTATTGAGTCACTATGAGGTGAAATTAACTATATGGCAATGGGTGTGTTGGAGCACTTGCCCGGTGGCAGTGATTTTCACCTATTGCCATATTTCATCTTCATGACAACCATACAAGGTAAATAATAGTTGCTTGTTTTATGGATGACAACTAGGACTAGAGAAGTTGAGAAACTTAGAATAGCTAAGTGGGATTCAAACACAGATTGGGAGGAGTTGGAGGACGATGGTGGTCAAGTAGCACACATGGGCAGGACTCCGCAGAGACCAGCACAGAAAGACCACGGTTAGAGAAATCCTACACCTCCAAACCAGAAGATTCTCAGCATAAAAATAGGTAGACACAAACTTATTAAAATTAAAAAGCAGCAATGTCTACCAATAGACTCCTCCTTGTCATCTACCCTCATGATAAGCCGGCAAAGTGCAGATCCTCAACTCTCCTGACAGATTTTTCCCAGTCCAGGAACTAGCTAGGGTGGCTGACTAGCCAAGCTGCAGGGACATAGCTCTATGTGACTAGTCTGGGCAGATATAAGCACAAATAGGCTTGGCTCTCAACCCAAGACAAGGGAGTTCCCTTCTGATACCCTCAAAGCCCTACCTCCCCTGTAACATTGCCACTTAAAATAGCTATAGTTAGATGTGTATGAATAGAGTTTTACAAAAATTGTCTGCAATTTATCCATATCATTCTATATCCTGACTTTTCCAGTTCCTTCTCCCTATATTATTAAATATCTTAGAAATGTGGTTTTAATCACTGCATGATATTTTATTGTATGGATGTAATAAAACTTGCTTGTGAAACTTAAAAAAAAAAAAAGCTCTACCTCCCCTATATCAGGGGTAACACAGTCTTCTGAGTCCAGTGGAGATAACTACAGGGCAGCCTGAAGTGGTCATAAACATCAAATGAACCAACTCTCCACACAGTTAGGGGAGGTCCAGCCCCACTCTGCAAAACAAAATCCCTGTCCTTGAGATACAGCTCTGTATGCCCCTGTCTTAAGGCACCCAAAAAGCATGGCCTTTTTAAAAATAAAACTTCTTTTGTTAGCCTACAAAGCACACCTGGTCCATTAACTATGTATTAGCATAACAATATAAGCAGAATCTGCAACGGAGGGGGCAGGGTGTTTACAAAGCACAGGTAGGGAGTTAGTACATAAGACAAAGATTGAAAGTCTCAGGGTCCTGACTAACTGGATAGACCTAGTGATTCACCAGCTGTCCCTTGACACCAGTCCCTAGCCAGCACCCCAAGCCACTCAAATAAGTAACTTGCCCTCTGAGTAGGCGATTGCTCCCTTCCTCCCTCCTAGACCCCACTCCCCCACCTCCACTTGGTCACCTCCATCATCCCATAGAAGTGAATCCCATGCCCTCTGACCTGGTCCAGCAGAGGTCTATTCCTTTAAGACAATTAACCTAAATCCTAAGAGTTTAGGACTGTCAGCCATACCAGACACCAAAATCATTCCCCTAATCTTAATCTCAAACCTACCCTGACATCCTAAAAGGCTACAAGGTGGTCAAACAACAGACTACCAGGCACTGCCCCCAACCACTCAAAAGAACTCTGCTCCACACAGTCCTGATTCCCCCAGACAAAGCACTGAATTAATTATACATGTAGAAGTTGTTGGATTGGGGAATGTTTCGTGGTGCAAATTTTGCCACCAGTAAAAAGTAACAATAATTACACAAATGACAATGAGTACAAGGAAGAAGAAAATCTTCTGAATTTGATTGTGGTAATGAAGGTACAACTCTCCTTGATATGACTGAACTATTGAATTGCATGATATGTTAATGAAGTGCCAATAAAACTGTTTAAAAAAGAACTATAGTACATAGACATAATGGAATATTATGCATCCCTAAAAAATAGTGATGAAAGCATGAAACAACTCATGACATGGAAAGACCAGGAAACCATTATGATGAGTGAATTTAGTCAATCACAAAAGGACAGATATTGTACAAGTCCACTACTATAAGGAAAAATACCAATTAAACAAATCTTAGAGGCCAAACAAAGGAGTAGAATATCTGCTTACTGGCCACAAACCATATACCAATCCCCTAATGTGCACTTAAGCAGAAATCACCTTGAAAGAGGAGACTTCACCTCAGCTGGGGTCACTCCTTCAAGGAAGGGGAAAAGAACATTGAAGCACAAGAATGAGAAGAGAACCTTACTGGAACATCAAGTTAACACCAGGGGAGGGGAGCATCTGCATTTCAGAGAAGGCATTCTGTTGGTGTATATGGTGGGTAAATTAGGAGGAGCAACCTCACATCAGGAAGAGATGAAAAACAATAATTATAGGGAACCTAAGGGGAGAATGAACCCAGTTCTATGTTCATGGGTAGACACTTCAAATATGTTTTTACTCCGCCCTCAATGAACCACGTCATGGACTAAGCACTATGATGACCTAAGACATTGGCCTTACAGGGGACATGGTATCCCCCAAGGGGCATACAAGGACTCAATGTGGAAGCCTGACTGAGCAAATTAGGCCCTACCTTAAAAGTACCTACACCATTGGACTTAGGACAGAAATACCCTGGTGGAACAGAAAGCAAAGGATGAAAACATTTATACAAGAGTGTGGAAATGGTAGCCATTGGACCTTGGGTGGGATCCCTGGCTTAGTGGGTGTCCAACGAACCATCATATATTTAATACCTCAATATGACAGGTATCAATCTGATAGGCAAGTATCTGCCCTTGTAAGAAATGATACAGGATATTTCCCCCTAGCACTAACCCCCATACTCAATGTAAACAGAGTTCAATCAATTAAGAAATCTCTCTGTACAAAGCAAAGACTCATAAATTGCAGATCACAGTTGGACTATACTCTCATAAACTCCTTATATCAACAGTACTTTAAATTCTATGCCACTGGGTAAATTATTGACATTTTCTATGCAACCGCCTTATGCTCCAGGGGGTGATGGACAATGTTTTATTTGTTTGTTTGTTTGGGGGGCATTCTGTTTTGCTGTTGTTCTTGTTGGTTTTGTTTTTGTCATAATATGACTGCCAAAGTAAACCGTGGACAAGCAAGCAGATGGAGTCTGAGCTCCCACTTAATTCTATCCCAAAGCCAAGAGCAGTCAGTTCTGATAACATGGGCCCGCTCAATAATCAACTAGATGAAGAGATCACTGAAGATTAGGGTGCTACAGCAAAGTGTGGTGAAGAAAGCAGGCGGTGCCCAGCTATCAATTGGCATAGTGTCTGAGGTCTTACAGGCTTATATTCAAACAAGCAGCCATCTAAGTGAGCTGTCAAATAAGTGTACATTGAAGGAGCACACAAGCCTGTGTGAACCAAAGATGACAAGAAAAAAGAATCCAAATATGATGAAGATAAACGTATCAGCTTAAATTGAAAACACCTAATTTGTAGAAGGCTATGGAGGAAAGTGGGAACCTAAAATCCATCTACCGAGTGTCTGGTTAGATTAAGCCTCTGGGAGATCCCCTCCAGCCACAGGTGAGGGACTCAAACAGCTTTTTTCTATAAGACACAGATTATTGTAAACTTGATTATAGCGGATCGAACCATGGTATAATATGATACTTGGTCAGTCGACCTTGCTCATGGCTCAGTCTGAATTTGCTCTGGGCTCAAATATTTCTCACTTGTTCCAGGACAGAAATTTCTTCTCTGTCTTTTAAAATATTGATGGTCGTCTTTTAAAATATTCATGGTCGTCTTTTCTTTCTTACTCTTTATTTTTATTTTATTATTTTTCTCCTTTTTATTTCATTTTGTGTTTGTTTTCTATCATTTCTGTAAGGTTTCCCAGTTTATGAAGCAGAGAAGGAATGAATACAGAGAAAATAACTGATAAAATGACTTATCAGGGATGTGGGGCGGGGAGTTAAGGAGAATTGGGGAGCAAATAATGAATATAAGAGGGTGAGGGAACATTAGAATTGATTGTGATGATGTATGTACCACTTTTCAAAAAATAACTTAACTATGGAAGAATATGATATGTGAATATTATATCAAGAAAACTACTAAAATTAAGAGAAAGAAACCAAACTTGACCAATTGTTACCATGGGTGAAAAAAGGAAGAGTTTTGATTAAGGGGCATATTGAGTTGATGTTAATGGTGGTGGAAATGGTTGCACAAAATGAAGAGTATAATCAATGACACTGAATTATACTTGTAGAACTTGTTGAATTGGAGGGTGTTTTATTGTGCATATTTTTGCTACAATTAAAAATATTACATAAATTACAATGAGTATGAGGAAGAGTAAAATGTTCTAAAATTGGTTGTGGTAATGATCATACAACTCTTCTTGATCAGATTGAAGTGTAGAATTATAGGGTGTGTAGTTGAAGTGACAAAACTGTTAAAAAAAATACACAGGTTGGTTGACTCCAAAGCCTGTACCTTGCAAACCCATACTGCCTTTAAGGATTCCCTCCCCATATTTCCCATCTCTTCACCAATGATGGACCAAGAGTAAGTTTGGAAAAAGTCATTCTTTGATATGTTGGTCCAAATGAGGTGTCCCTTTGAACCATGGCTCTCACTAGAGAGACCCTTTGTTGGAAACTGCACTTGACCCTTTGAGTTACTGACCAGCAGCCCTTCTGAGCCTTCCGTGTGTCTTCTGACAGCTTTAGGTGGAGCTGAACAATACAGGAATTTTTCTGAGAGCTCATACATACAATCAACCCCCAGAGAAGTTTCCAGCCATGACTAAGAATACAACGGGCCCACACCACTTAAAATCCCATTGAAAAGCTGAGAATTTGTGTTTTTTCCATTTCAACTTTTTTTTCTCCTAATTTCCTCCTCTGAGGTGGATAAGCAAACTCTTTTATTTTTTAATCGAAACACACATCATTAACTGCTAATCAACTCAAGACACAGAAATCCCTGATAAACCACTCCGTTTTCAGAAATGCCAGCAGGAAGTAAAGTACCGATGATGGGATCTTAGCTAATGGGGCCAGGTTGGTCTTGGGCAGGGTGGGGGTGGGGGTGGGGGTGGGGGTGGAGGTGGCTTGGGAGTTGTGGGTGGAGGGGACTCCAGGTGCTAAGAACAGCAGCATAAAATGAGATCAACAATTAGGCCCCCTGTTTGCAGATCATGAAAGACAGAGCCCCCTGGATCAAAGGTGTTAATGCTTCTCACTCACCAGGGCCACAAGATCTGGCTTGCCAAGAAAATAGGGTTGTCAATACTCCAGCCCTCCAGCAAGGGCACTTAGAGACCAGTAAATCTGGGAAAGGAGGCACAGTTAAACTATGAAGGTCAAATGAGGTACCATCCATGAGCCAGAGGAGTCGGACAACAGACAGACAGGGGGACACACTCACTGACTAAGGCAGGAGTTCTCAAACTTTTTAAACAAGGGGCCAGTTCACTGTCCCTCAGACCCGTTGGAGGGCTGGACTATAGTTTAAAAAAAAAAACTATGAACAAATTCCTATGCACACTTCACATATCTTGTTTTGAAGTAAAAAAAACTGGGCAAAAACACTCAGCGGGCCGGATAAATGTCCTCAGCGGGCCACATGGCCCGTGGGCCATAGTTTGAGGATGCCTGGACTAAGGTATAAAACAGCCTCGGGTCCAGTTCTGTCCCAGACAGGATTGGCACCTCTAAACCAAGCACTGTTCTTTTCCTAATGTTAAAGAAGATAGCAGACATGGTGCCTACGATGTAGGAGTTGGGGGCATGGTGATGGAAGGCAGTTCTGTGAGCTAGACAATGAGGGAAGGAAGCCATGTCACAGCTACCCAACAGGTTTGGAATGATGTGGAGAGTGATCTAGGGAAGAAAGAGACCCCCAAAGTCAAATATCATTTATAGAGAAATATTTTCTAAGTCTTAACAGGACAAAGACACATCGTCCTGATGAGAAAAATGATCAGCACGAGGCCTGAATGATGCCCAGAGACTTAAAAAAACTCAACCACTCAAATAGGACATCAAATATAAGAGAAGCCATCACAAAACCATGACTGGTGGCAGATCAAGTCATCACAGTGGCAGGTGGTATGACAGAAGCAGGAAAAGGATTGTGATTTGGATATGTACACGATTACCCATGGAAACGTTTACAGGATTGGTTCAGGACCCTCTGCACTGGGCAGGTGGGGTACGGACTCATGAAGTGTCTCAAATTCCATCAAGGGTCCACCCAGGCAAGTCCCTAAGGGTTAGATTGCCCCTCCTTCCAGGGGAGTGGTAGCAGTCCCCTTTCCAACACACTCTACCTGAGGGCAAATAAATGGTAAATGGTAAGAAATTAGACCTTGAGTATGAAAGGTAAGAAATTACACATTGCATTTCATTGAATTCAACAAGTATGTGCTGGAGGTCATTACGGGAAAGTGTGTAAGCTACAAAAGTGGAGAATACTTAGTAGTGACACATTTATTTTTCATAGCTTTGAACCTAAGGAGTGTTGTCGGGAAGGGTCTCCTTCCCGAGGGCTGAAATAGAATGATGAAACTTGGAGGCATGCGTGGAGAATGAGCCCAGTGACAGAGAAGATTTCCTAGTGAGTGCTAAGAAGTAGTGTTGCCTAGTGGTCAAGAGCACGGACACTGAAATTTCACAGCCTGGATTTATCATCTCAGTTGTGCCCTTACCAGCTATACGACAAGAAGCCCTAGTGGTGTCACAGTTAAGCAATGGGCTGCTAACTGAAAGGTTGACTGTTCAAACCCACCCAGAAGCTCAATATGCTCCTGTAAAAATTACAGCCTAGAAAGCCCAAAGGACAATTCTATGGCACACGTGATTGTTGTTTTTAGGTACCAATGAGTTAGTTCCAACACTTAGAGACCCAAGAACAACAGAATTAAACACTTCCCGGTCCTGCCCCACAGTCCCATTTGTTGTCATGTTTAAACCCATTGTTGCAGCTGCTGTGTCCATTCCACTCCCCCACCCCTTTTTAAATCATTTTAGTTGGGGGCTCGTACAACTCTTATCACAATCCATGAATACATCCATTGTGTCAAGCACTTTTGTACAATTCCTCTCCTGATGGGGCTTCCACTTTTTCACTGCCCCCTCTACTTTACCAAGCATGATGTTCTTCTCCAGGGACTGGTCTCCTGAAGACACATTCAAAGTACATCAGATAAAGACGCATCATCCTTGCCTCTAAGGAGCATTCTGTCTGCACTTCTTCCAAGACAGATTGATTTGTCCTTTCGGCAGTCCATGGTACTTTCAATATTCTTTGCCAACACCATCATTCAAATGCATCTGTTCTTCTTCAGTCTTCCTTCTTAGATGTCCAACTTCCACATGCATATATGGTAACTGAAAACAACATGGCTTGGGCCAGGCCCTCAAAGTAATAGCTTTGCTTTTAAACACTTGAAAGATGTCTTGTACAGTAGCTTTACCTAATGCAATGTGCTGTTTGATCTCTTGACTTCAGCTTCCATGCACAGATTGTGGATCCAAACAATACAAAATAGTTGACAACTTCAATCTTGTCTCCTATGTCATATTAGGTTGCTAGAAATCAGAACCCAGTCAACAATGGCTATATATATGACTTTGAGCCAATTATCTTATATCATAGTGCCTCCATTTATCCTTCAGTGAAATTGACTGAATAATGAAACTTACATCTAAAGATTGCCATTGAAAATTAAATGAGTTAGCACACTATGTCCCAAAGGTGGTGGTGATAATTTAAGCTTTAATCATTCAGAAGTATAAATCCCACAAGTTTACAAAAATCTCCTTTGAAAGCTCAATTATTGAAATGACATATACAGTAAGTAGTTCTATGTATCTGTTTTTTGAATCCCATAAAACAGTTCCAGAAATATAGATTATGTCTGTTTTTATTCGTGCCTGCATGAATCACAAAGGAGCTAGATTTGACTTTCTTTTGCCAGGCAAACGAAAGACCTGAGAATTCCTTCCAATGCTCATGTGTACTTTGCTTCTATAGAAGTCAGGACTCCATTCACCTGGAGAGAAGACCAAAAAAATCCCAAACACACTGCCATCAAATTGATACTGATCTTAGGGACTCTATCAGACTGGGTAGAATTTCCCCGTGAGTTTCTGAGACTGTAACTGTTTATGGGAGTAGAAAGCCTCATCTTTCTCCTGTGAAGCAGTTGGTAGTTTCCAACAGCTGACCTTGCAGTTCGCAGCCCAATTCATAACCTACGCCACGAGGGTCACACAGAAGCACAAAGAAGAGGCAGATGGGATGTAACTGGGACTAAAACTTCCCTGAAACAAGAAATAGTCTCTAAGATAGATTCATTAATTATGAAATTCCTGAAAGAAAGATCTTTGGAGAAATTAGCAGTTCCTTTAGCACAGTGGTTCTCAACCTTCCTCATGCCGCCACCCTTTAATACAGTTCCTCATGTCATGGTGAGCCCCCCAGCCATAAAATTATTTTTGTTTCTACTTTATAACCGCAATTGTGCTACTGTTATAAATCATCATGTAAATATCTGATAGGCAGGATGTATTTTCATTGTTACAAATTGAAAATAATTAAAACAGTGATGAATCACAAAAACAATATGTAATTATATATTGTGCAATTTTTATTTCTAATGAAAAAGGAAACTTTTTCTTGAAGCATGGTTTAGCCTGGGTAACACTCTTCATGCTGGGTACTCCTATGTGGGTGTATCTGCATGTAGGTGGACCCGCTTGGAGACGGATAGAGGAGCGGTGTCTCGGTTCTGAGGAGCATCGGAAATGTGCTTTCCAATGGTCTTAGCTGACCCCTGTGATGGTCCTATGATCTCATTCGACCCCCAAAGGAGTCACAACCCACCAGTTGAGAACTGCTGCTTTAGCATCTCCAACTGGTATGATTTTAGTGGTATCCAAATATATGCCTCCTACTCACCAAAAAATATTGAAAGTACCACAGTATGCTGAAATGACAAACATACCTGTCTCGGAAGAAATACGACCAGAGTGCTTTTTAGAGGTAAGGATGGTAAGACTTCTTACGTACTTTGGACATATTGTCAGAAGAGACCCATCATGCTTGGTGAAGTGTAGGGGCAGTAAAAGAGAGGAAGGCTTTCAATGAGACAAACTGCAACAGTGGGCTCAATCAAACATAGGAACAATTGTGAGCATGACACAAGGCCAGGCAGTATTTCTTTCTGTTGTACATAGGATCAGTGCAGGTTGAAAGCGACTTGATGACATCTATTAACAATAACACTTACCAAAAGTGGAGCCCTGTTAGTGTAGCGGATTATGCAATCGGCTGCTAACTGCAAGGTCAGTAGTTTAAACCCACCAGCCGCTAAGTGGAAGAAAGAAGAGGTTCTTTGCTCCTGGATGATTTACAGGCTAAGAAACCCAGAAGGATATTCTCCTCTGTCCTATAGGGTCACTATGAATCGGAATTATTGATTCAATGGCAATGAGCTTGGGTGTATTTTTTAAATCATTTTATTAGGGGCTCAGACAACTCTTTTCACAATCTGTACATACATCATTTGTGTCCAGCACATTCATATGTATGTTGTCATCATCATTCTCAAAACATTAGGTGTAAGGTTTTTGTTTATTTTTTTCATCATTCTATTGTGGGCTTGTACAACTCTTATCACAATCCATACATCCACCCATTGTGTCAAGCACATTTGTACATTTGATGCCCTCTGGTACAGATAGGAACTGGAAACACAGGGAATCCAGGACAAATGATCCCTTTAGGACCAATGGTGAGAGTGGCAATACTGGGAGAGTGGAGGGAACGTAGGGTAGAAAGGGGGAAGTGATCACAAGGATCTACATATAACCCCCTCCCTGGGGGACAGACAACAGAAAAGTGGGTGAAGGGAGGTGTTGGACAGTGTACGATATGAGAAAATAATAATAGTTTATAAATTATCAAGGGTTCATGAGAGAGGGGGAAGCGGGGAGGGAAGGGGAAAATGAGAAGCTGGTACTAAGGGCTCAAGCAGAAAGCAAATGTTTTGAGAATGATCACTAAAAATGATTCTTGGTGACCCAATTTTACCCACTGAGCTGAGAACCACAAAGTTGGAGGCTCAACCCCACCAGACGCTCCATGGCAAAAAGATGAGACTGTCTCCTCACAGAAAGCTTTTGTTCCAGAATCTTTATGTAAGATTGCTATGAATCAGAATAAACTCAATGGCAGTGGATTGGGTTTAGTTATTCTCCAAAAAATTTTAAAAAATTAAAAAGACCATGCTAACCACACTGCACACTAGCCTGTTGCACTGCCTGAAAGGCCCAAAATTACAGGCTCACAGACTCAAAAGTAGACGCCCCAGGGAGCTCTAAGTGCTTTCAGTCATCAACACTGGCGTGTGGCTGTTTAATCAGCTGCTTTCCCCCAACAGCTCACGGAGTGATTCGGAGGGAAAGAACTGCAGTTCTAATTGCAGCAGAGGCAGGTGGGATATGCAAGCCTGGAGAGGCCAGCGGGCGGCCATTTGTTTCGCGGAAGGCTCCCCCAGACTAGGCACCTGTGAGAGAAGCAGGAAGAAGGTAAGGCTCGAAGGATCAGAGCAGCCATCTTGAAACTGTACCCACTTTCTCCCTTGATGGGGTTGTGTTAGCCGCTGTTGACTATGGTCCCTGATGCACAGTGGGATTAGAACATGGTGATTGATCCACAAGGGTTTAACTGACTGGTTCTTGGAAGTGCATTGCCAGTCCTCTCTTCCTAATGTGTGTTTACTGTGAAAACTCCGCTGAAACACACGCCTCAATGAAAGAAGGACAGTGGTTGCAGTAGAAATGCATTAGCAGGAATTGAACTTGCGTCTCCCACCATGGGAAGCGATCATTCTACTACCAAACCATCACTGTCCTCTTTTCTCCCTTTACAGCTCCCAAAATGTATACCCAAAGGGATGGGCATTTTAGTAAATATTTTATACATAAATAATTGATTACAATATTCTTTTGTAAAGGTTTTTTTTTAAATAGTCGCAACCCAGCAGAAAGTTTCTTTTGAATATTCCTGAATTCTAATTTACTTGTTTGTTTCCTTCTCAAAAGGATTACTAGCCCTTCACCATAAACATGCAAAGTAATTTATGTTCTTCACAATTAGGTTCCCTTAAGAAGAATCTCTCAGTAATGTAATTAAAAATAAAAACCTTAACTCCTCCTCTGTAAAAGGCAATAGTAACAACATTTCCTGGATAGAATATAGCATCTCGAGCTTTTTAATTTTATCTTCTGCATAAGATGGTGCTTCAGCGGCAGACGCTAATTGCACTAAAATGGTAATGCGATACCACCAGCAACTCACAGTCATATATCTTATACTTGTTCAAATCAATACTATGATTATAATTAAGAATGCATGCTTGTGTCTAGGATAAATCTTCATCTTGCGACATGTAAAATAAGATTTAAGAGAATTATTTTTCTTTCTAGTCCATCCCTAAATCAAAGGCAAACGTGTGGAAAGGGTGGTTTTTGTGTTCTTGGGTTGCTATTTTTAACTAAGAATATACTGACCTGCCTTTAGCTAGAAGGCACTGATCCGACTTGTACAAACTTGGGAAGAACTGCCAAGAATGTAGGTTTGGGTAGCAAAATATATTCTATGAAATTGCACGTGCAATAAAAGGGGTTTCAAACGTGCTCAGATGCCAATTCCAAGCAATAGGGGTGTTTGTGTAGTGACCACCTCCAACTGTGAGATTCTAATTACCAGGGAGAATACTGGAAGGCTATGGGAAAGAAGCAAGTGGTGGTGGTGAGGCTGGTGGAGGAAGTGGTGGTGTGAGGAGTCCCTCTGAGGATGGAAAGGCTCTGGCAACACTTAGGTACCCCCCGCAGCGGGGAATCAGGGTTGACAGGAGTCCAGAAGATGGAATGCCTGCCCTCTGCCTGAGGAGTTCTCACGAGAGCAGGGATCGGATCTTTCTTTTCCCTTCTGTATCTCCAAGGCCTAGATCCTCGTGGAGAGTCACAGATATTTGTTAACTGAATGAATAACTTAATACGCTCCCTAAAGGAGTCGGCACAGAAGGAAGATGGTCTCCTATCGAAGAAGCCTGTATAACCCAGAAATATGAACAGGAAGCAGGGTGGCTTGCCAGTCGATTCCCACTCACGTTGACCCCATACTTTTCAGAGAATTGTGCGCCATATGATTTTTAACAATAGTTTTACTGGCATATACTTCACATGTCATCCATTCTTCCACATATCATACAGTTTAATCATTCAGTCATATGAAGAAAATTGTGCAGTCATCACCACCATCGATTTCAGAACATTTTCTTCTCGTGCTCATGGTTGTTAACTCCCCATCTCCCCCATCCTTCCCTGCCACGCCCTAGGCAATTATAATCCAGTTGCTGTCTTTTTGGATTTAACTATCATAGATTGCTTATACAGAAAACCATACAAAGCACAAATAGGAAGCACAAAAAGACTAGACAAAACACAGAACAACCTTGATCAAAAAGAAAGCAAAATGTTAAAAATAAATCAACTGTAGAAATGGTCAGGAGGGAGCTCACATGATAAGATCTTACAGTTCAACCTCACTCTGTCTGCCGTAATCCGCTTCCCAGTGCTCTCTGTCTGATAGCATGGCTTTTCCCATCCCTGAACTCTGGTCAGAGGGGATTCACTGGAGGCTTCATCCATGTGGGGACCCTGCAAATGGATTCGGGGCTCCCACTGTCATCCATAGCCCTCTGCAAACAGGTCTTCAGAATTTAAGTTCTGAGACTGTTTTCTCCTTTAGATTTGGATTGTATTACTTACAGTCCTTGGATCACACAGGCTCCTGTGCTTCTTCCATGCGAACTTAGTTGATGTCTCCCCTAGATGGTTACTTGTTGTATGACAAGCCTTTAAGCCCGCAGACACTGTTTTCCAACTTTAGATGGAGAAGGAAGAGACCCCAGAAAGACAAAGGGCTTCTCAAAAAGAACAACACAGTAGGACAGCCACAGCAGTCAAACGAGCCTGGTACTGGTACGATGATACGCACATAAACCAATACAACAGGGTAGAAACCCCAGAAATAAAAGCATCCACCTACAGGCAATTGATTTTCCACAAGGGACCACAAAACACTAACTGAGAAAGGGATAGCCCTCTTTGACAAATGGTGCTAATTTACATGATAAGGAGCCCTGGTGGCATAGTGCTTACACAACTTGGGCTGCTCACCAGCAGCTCAAAAACACCAGCCAGCTCTGCAGGAGAGACAGGGCTTTCTACTCTCATAAAGAGTTATAGTCTTGGAAACTCACAGTGGAAGTTCTGCCCTGTCTTGTAGAGTCGCTATGAGTCAGTATTGCTTTGATGGCAGTGAGATTTTCTGAGTTTTTATTGTAAATGGTATTGTTTTCTTGATGTCTTTTTTATGAATTCTCTTTGCTGGTAGACAAGAATCCGATTGATTTCTGTTTGTTAATATTGTATCCTGCTACTTTTACAACCCCCTCAATTGTTCCCAACAGTCTTTTTGTGAAGTCCTTGGGGTTCTCTGTATATGAAACCGTATCATCTGCAAATAGGGAAATCTTCGCTTCTTCTTTGCCCAATTATATTCCCTTGATTTCTTTCTGTTGTCTAATGGTTCTGGCTAAGACTTCCAGCATAATATTGAATAAGAATGATGATAAGGGGCACCCTTGTCTAGTTCCTGTTTTCAGGAGAAATGTTGTCAATTTTTCCCAATTGAGTGTGATATTGACTGTTGGATTGTCATCTAAGGTCCTTGTTATATTGAAGAATAGGAGGGTCTATTCCTATTATGATTCCTTTTACTAGAAATGGGTGTTGGATATTGTAAAATACATTTTCTGCATCTATTTATATGAT
Source organism: Tenrec ecaudatus (assembly GCF_050624435.1). Lineage (NCBI taxonomy): Eukaryota > Metazoa > Chordata > Mammalia > Afrosoricida > Tenrecidae > Tenrec > Tenrec ecaudatus. Next base: position 14,508,703 of record NC_134548.1, read on the forward strand.
TGTGTGGATCTCATTCTTTGTCTTGTTCATGTGGTGGATTATGTTGTTTTTAGAGTGTTGAACCATCCTAGTATCTCTGATATGAATCCCACTTGGTCATGAATTATTATTATTGTTATTATTATTATTTGGTTTCGGGTTCTAATGGACAGAATTGTGTTGAGTAATTTTGCATCTATATTCAGGAGGAATATTGGGCTATAGTTTTCTATCTTGGTGGGGTCTTAGTCTGGTTTGGGTATCAGGGTTATGCTGCACCGTAGACTGAGTTTGGAATAGTCTGTTCTGGAATAGTCACTGTGCAATTGGTGACAGCTCTTCCCAGAATACCTTTTTTAATCCCCCTTTGAAGTCATCTGGTCCTGGGCTTTTCTTAATTGGAAATTTCTTGATGCCCTTCTCTATTTCGTCTTTGCTATGGGTCTGTTCAGGTTGTGAGATAGTTAAGGTTTATTGTGCCAACCTGACCGGTAAACACATGTGGGGTGAATTGAAGGGCGGAGGGATACATGGCTCAGTGAACCTCGCCTTTCTAGTTCTTGGGTCTCTTGCTTTCTGATGGTCGGACCATGGTGCAGCTGCCTTAGCCAGTTCCCTGCTTCAACTGGCAAGGCTCACTTCCTGCAAGACATCCCTGAGGAGAAGCCACATGGACCTACCTTGATGCAGCCCTGGGTGCTGGAGCAGCCGTGTAGAGACCCCTGCCAGTGCTGAGATACTTACACACTCACTGACTCGGCTTTAGTCCTGCAGTCGGATCATTGCAAGTGTTTTGTGAGATGGAGGAGAACTCTGTAGATGGGTGTCAGACATATGGGCTAATGTTGGTCTTATGGGCTTGGGCAGCACTGGGTTGGGATGCTTTCTTAATGTACACTTACCCTTGATATAAAACGCTCTCTTCTATACATATGAGTTTCTGTGGATTTGTTTCCCTAGTTGACCCAGACTGACACAGGTTGTTTCTAGGGGTCTTCAGTAATTTGGGTAGATGGTATATCTCCAGGTATTTGACCAAACTTATTGGAGCACCATCTTTGGCAGTACTGCTATTATTCCTTTGTAGTTCATTTGGATCTGCTGTAATGTCACCCTTTGAATCCCTAGTTCTAGATGTTTGCAGTTTCTCTTTTCCTTTAAATTTGCCAGCTGTTTGTCATTTTTGTCAATCCTTCAAAAACCAACTTCTTGCCTTGTTGAATTTTTCCATTGTTTTTCTGTTTGCAAGTTCATTTATTTCTGCTTTAATCTTTATGGTTTCTTTTTTCTGTTCTTGAAGGTGTCCTGCTATTGCTCTTATTCTACTTTATTAGAGGTGTTGTGTTAAGGTGTCAAATTTTTTATTTTAATAAATCATTTTATTGGGGTTCTTAGAGATCTTATAACAATCCACAGATCCATTGTGTCAAGGACATTTGTACGTATGTTGCCATCATCCTTTTCTAAACATTTTCTTTCTACTTGAGCTCTTGGTATCAGCTTCTCATTTTTTCCTCTCTCTCCCACCCTCATTAATCCTTGATAAATTATAAATTGTTATTATTTTCATGTCTTGCACCACCCACTGTCAGGTTTTATTTTTTCTTTCTTCTTTTTTCAATGTGTCCATTGATTGTTAGAAATTTCCCTCTGATAACTATTTTTATTATGTCCCAAAGATCTGATATATGTTATCATTTTCATTTATTTCAAGGAATTTCTTATTTTCATCCCTTATTTGATCTTCTACCCAGTCATTTTAAAGTAGTATGTTGTTCAATCTCTATGTGTTTGTCGTATGTCCCTGGTCCATTGTTGATTTCCAGTATTATAGCATTTTGGTTTGAGAAAATGGGTGGCAAAGTCTCAATGTTTTTACATATCTTGATGCTTGCTTTGTAGCCTGACACATGATATATTCTAGAATATGTACTGAGTATGCTTGAAAAGAAAAGAATGTAAACTGTGCTGTTGTCCGGCGGAGTGCTCTGGATCTCTCTGGGAGGACGAGCTGGTTCGCGGTGTTGTTTAGCTCCTCTGTTTCTTTATTGAGTTTCTTTTCTGATGATCTCTTTCCTTGAGAGTGGTGTGTTAAAGTCTATTATTATCATGAAATTGTTCATTTCTGTTTTCAAGCTTGTAGTCCAAGTGTCTTCCATTGGGTGCATATATATGCTTGTTAAAGCTATATGTTCCTGGTTTATTTTTCCTTTAATCATTACGAAGTGCCCATTCTTTTTTCTCATTGCTTTTTTGGTAAATCATGTTATTGGGGTATTTTTAAAGTTCTTATAACATACTATACATCAACTGTATCAAGCACATTTGTACATGTGTTGCCATCATCACTTTCAAAGTATTTTCTTTCTATTTGAGTCCTTTGCATCATGCCTTCTGTTTTTCCTCCCCCCTCACCCTCCCACCCTCGTGAACCCTTGATAAATAATAAATTCTTCGTTTCATATCTTACACCTTCTGCCGTCTCCCTTTATCCATGTTTCTGTTGTTCAATCCCCAGGGGGGACATCAGTCATTGCGATTGGTTCCCCCTTTTTCCCCCATCATCCCCCTACCCTCATGGTATTGCTACTCACATTCCTGTTCCTGAGGGGTTTGTCCATCCTGGCTTCTGTGTGTTGAGAGCTCTTATCTGTACCAGTGTACAGGCGATGGTCTGGCCAGATTTGTAAGGTAGAGCTGGGATCATAATAGTGAAGAGGAGGAAGCATTAAAGAAATAGAGGAATGCTGTATGTTTCATTGGGGCTATACTGCACCCCATGTAGTGCCCATTCTTGTCTCTCCTTATGTTATTCGACTTGACACCTATTTTATTAAAGCTGACTATTGTCACTCACCTTTTTCATGGTTGCCTTTGGCTTCATAAAATTTCCTTGCCATCTTTTGAGTTTTAGTCTATGTCTTTGCATTTAATGTGTTTCTTTTAAACAGCCCGTCAGATGGGTTGTGTTTTCTAATCTTTGCCTTTTGATTGGTTTATTTAATCTATTGACATTCAGTGTCATTGTTGATATTTGTGGGTTTGTTACTGTTATTATGCTGTGTTTATGTTTGTTACCCACTCTCTTTTTATTGGTATCTTTGTTCCTTCTCTATCCCTGTGTTGTTTTGCGTGCTGATTTCCTTCTGCTGATGTTTGGGTGGTGGTGTGCTCTGTGATGTTCTCAGGTTTGTCTGCTATTTTTGTTGCTCCTCTGTCCATAATGATCCAATTAATGTCTTTTGTAATGCTGATCTTGTTTTTACGAATTTCTTTCAGGTTTTTAAAGGATTTTTTTGTTGTTGTCTGGAAATACCAGACAAAAGTATTTCTCTTTTTTATTTGAGAGATAATTTTGTTGGATATATGAGTCTTGAGTGGCAGTTTTTTTCTTTCAGAATTTTCTATATGTCACCCCATTGTTTTCTTGCCTCCATAGTTCTGCCGAGAAGGCTGAATTTATGCTTAATGGCTTTTCTTTGTAGGTGACTGTTCTTTTATCTACAGCTGCTCTCAGGATTCTCTCTGCTTCCTTGAAATTGGAGAATTTAACTACCCTATGCCATGATGTTTTTCTTTTGGGGTCTATCCTATTTGGGGTTCTCCCAGCTATTGAATAGTTACTTTTGTGATGTTGGAGAATTTTTCTTCCATGATTTCTCATACTATTTTCTCTGTAGTTTTTGTTTGTTTGTTTCTTGTTGTTCCAAGATCCCTTTGAGACATAGCTCAGGCTTTTTTCTGATTCCTTCAAATTTTTGTTGATTGTTTCTCTAATTGATTGCAGGCAAAGTGATTGTTTTCAAGTTCACTAATTTGATTTTTTTATATTCTATTTTTGGGTCTTTTACCAGGTTGCCTAGTTCTGTTATGTCATTGCTTATCTTCTACCATTCCTTTTGATTTAAGGATTTCCATTTTTCAATTGCTTCCATTGTTCTCATGAGTGTTCCTCACCTCTCTTCAAAGGACTTAAACTCCTAATTCTGTTCCTGGTGTTCCAGAGCCTCTTTTTCAAAGGCCTCATTTGGGTGTGAGTGATTTTTGTTCTTGTTGTTTTTTCTTGATTTGGGGCATTAAGTGTGGCTGACTGCTGTTTCCTCAGCATCAGGGTACAGCTACATCTGAGTCATGCAGAGGTCTGGTTTATAAACCATCAAGCCTACAGGGGTGAAATGGTGAAAAGGGACAAGAGAAGGGTCAGTGGAGAAAGTTCCAGAAAGGGGAGAGAGAGGATGAAATAGAAATAATGATAGTAACAATATTCTGACAGATTTGTAAAAAGTAATGGGAAATATATGTTAAAGGAGCCCTGCTGGTGTAGTGCTTATGTGCTGGGCTGCAAGCTGAAAGCCCAGCAGTTTGAAACCCACAGCCCATTATGAAGGAGGAATGCAGGGCTTTCTACTCCCATCAAACGTTCCAGTCTCAGAAACCCACAGGGGTAATTCTCCCCTGTCCTATAAGGTTGCTATGAGTCAGCATCAACTCAATGGAATTGAGTTTGGTTTTTAACCAGAATTAATAGGTTTTGTGGGAATGCATTTCATGAAGAAAAGAGAGGAGAAAGGTAATGGGTGGATGTACAAGAAAGAAAAAGGAGACAAAAGACTTGAGTATGACTTGGGTGTGGGTGTTGAAATTGTGTTGTTATGGCAGCTTGAATGTGCGCAAGTCTGTGCACTCAGAAGAAAAAATAATTTTTGACCAAAAAAACGCTCTTTTGTGGGTGGATGTTCTGGAATCTACAGGCCTGCCTCTTTGCCTGGAGTGTAATGTGTATTCTCAGAAGGGTGAAGTTTCACTGGAAGAGGACACCAGAAGAGTAAGTGGAAGAGAACTAGAAAAATAAAATAAAAGCATTATGATAGAACAAAGATATAAAACCTGAAGAAAATAAATTAAAAAATAAAACCACTTTGTGGGTGGGGATTCCTGCTCCTTCAGTAGTGGGGTGTGTGTGTGTGTGTGTGTGTGTGTGTGTGTGTAGTGGGGAAAGTGGGGCATATGGGGCACAGAACATCAGAGAACACAGCAGGAAAGAAGGAGGAAAGGGTTAATATAGCATAAAGTGTAGCTTGGGTACTGCGGTAGTTAATTTATTGTGCTAACCTGGCCAATAAACACATGTGGGGTTAATTGAAGGGAAGAGACAAATGGCTCAGTGAGCCTTGCTTTTATAGTTCTGGGGTCTCTGGCTTTGTGATGGTAGGACCAGGGTGCCGCTGCCTTAGCCAGTTCCCTACTTCAGCTGGCAAAGCCCACTTCCTGCAAGCCATCTCTGAGGAGGAGCCACACAGACCTACCCCAATGCAGCCCTGGATGCTGGATCACCCGTGTGGAGACCCCTGCCAGCACTGAGATGCTTACACATTCACTGACTCGGCTTTCCTCCTGCAGTCGGAGTCATTATGTTTGTTTTGTGAGATGGAGGAGGACTTTGTGGATTGGTGTCGGACATATGGGTTAAAGGTTGGACTTGTGGGCTTGGGCAGCACTCGGTTGGGATGTTTTCCTGATGCACACTTAACCTTTATATAAAACTCTCTCTTATACATGACTTTCTGTGGATTTGTTTCTCTAAAATACCCAGACTACCACAGGTACTGAGAATGTCGGCACCAAATTCCTCATACAATCTGCTATCCATCCAGGGACCCCAGAGGCCATAGAGGTAAGACGTTTGGCTGGTTGGGTTGCCTAAGGGGCTGGGGAAAACCAGCTGTGCCAAAGAGGAGCAGGGCTCACAGAAGTGGCTCATGATGCTGGAGTGGTAACAGGGAGTCTGTCAGGAGGCGTTGCTGCTCCCCCACTTGAAGAAACGTGGGCCTTATTACCTTTTAAATTGAATTTCCCACTTCCACGAAATTCCACTGCAAGCTATCCTTTATAGTGGAACCTCTCTAGTAGTTGAGTAGTGGATCTTCCTGTGCTCGTTATCTATCAGCCATATTCGCCAAGCTCCATTTCTATGATGTTTTCAACGGCTATGATCTTTCAGAGTTAGATCTTCAGGTCTTTCAAGGCACCTCAGAGATAATTCAAACAGCCAACTTTCGGTTAGCAACCAAGCATATGTGTCAGCCAGGCATGCCCTCCAAAATATTTTCTGAGACATTCACGCTGCTAAGACTAAAGAAGAAAATCGGGTGTTTGTTCAGAAACAGACAGGGGAAAATTGGATATAAGAGATGAGTCAGTCAGGGTGCGATGTAGTACTGATGAAGAATACAGCTTTCCCCCAGATCCTGGATGCTTCCTCCCCCCAAACTACCATGATCCGAATTCTACCTTGCAAGTCTGGATAGAGCAGAGGTTGTACACTGGTGCATATAGGAGCTGGAGGCACAGGGAATCCAGGGTGGATGATACCTTCAGGACCAGGGGTGTGAGGGGTGATACTGAGAGAGTAGAGGGTGAGTGGGTTGGAAAGGGGGAACTGATTACAAGGATCTACATGTGACCTCCTCCCTGGGGGACGGACAACAGAAAATAGGTGAAGGGAGACGCCGAATAGGGAAAGATATGACAAAATAATAATCTATAAATTATCAAGGGCTCATGAGGGAGGGGGTAGCGGGGAGGGAGGGAAGGAAAAAAGAGGACCTGATGCAAAGGGCTTAAGTGGAGAGCAAATGCTTTGAAAATGATTAGGGCAAAGAATGTACAGATGTACTTTATACAATTGATGTATGTATATGTATGGATTGTGATGAGAGTTGTATATGCCCCTAATAAAATGTTCAAAAAAAAAAGAGTATCTGACCAAGAGCTGTGAGGTGGAGGAGTCTGACTTGACTGGGATGGGGGCATAGAGTTGGGAAGATGGGGTGGGGAGTTTTTAAATAGGGTATCGAGTTAGAGTCACTTCCCTGACCCTTCAATCTGAACGGCCTGATATTAGAGGGTAAGGTTGGACAGTGTCACTGCATGATGTGTAAAAAGCCAAAGGAAACAAATTTGGATGAAGGTCAATGGTGGCACCAGATAAAATGGAGAAATAAGGCAAAGCTCATGTGGACTCCGGAGCCTGTGGGTCTAAGCACCACATTGAACATCTGAATTCTTGGTGAAGGCTCCGCTTAGCCTCTTCCCCGTATGGTTTTGATTAAGGGAGGGGGGCTTGACTTCCTGCTTTCCTTTTAGGAGAAATTAATAAGCAAAGGAAGATGTGCATACAAGCAAACCTCCTCAGGCCGGTCAGTGAAAACAGAAGGGGCATTTTACTTATTTCATGAGGGGCTGAGAGCAAGCTTCTCCTTGGTCTTTGTTCTGTGGGTATTTGGCAAAATGAAGAACCCAAACAGGAAACCATGCTCCACTGGGCATGGTAGCCTCACGAGTGCTCTGCTGTCCCTTGAGCCTTATGACTCGCTTGTGCCATTTGAAACCAAGCAGGCCCATTTTTTAAGGTCCATCTACCCACCCTTCGGACTTTAGAGTTTACAAAGCAAATTCGTTGCTGCACATTTAACCCTCCTTTCCATGGACGTTTCCCGAAAAGCTCAGCAAAGCAACTAAAAGCTGTGAATGTCCACAAGGTTTCCAAACAACGGGAACAATAAATCATATATATATATATATATATATATATATATTCACCCAAACAGTTTAAAGTTAAAAATGCCAGTGCTTTCCCTAGCTCGAGGCAAGAATGACTTTTTTATTACATGGAGAGAAGGAGCATGAAATCTCGCAGGCCTTTGCCAAAGCTGAAACTCTCTGGGTACGCTTTAAGAAGGAGCAGGCCGCTGAGCGTCCATGGAAGGCATGCTGTTTAATTGGAAGTGCATGGGTCTCTTTGGCTCCATCTTTCCAATATTCACGAAGATCTCCCCTGCTTGGTCCTCTTTGTTCCCCTCAGGGAGGTCTCTGGCGTCAGCAGAGTTTCTTTTGTGGAGAACGGACAATGAAGAGGGCAGGCATAACTGACCAGAACATTCTGACAATGCAGGCCTTCTGGTTCTGGCTTCGCAATCTGATCACGACAACATTCTCTCTCTCTCTCTCTCTCTCTCTCTCTCTCTCTCTCTCTCTCTCTCTCTCTCTCTCTCTCTCTCTCTCTCTCCCCCATTCTCTGCTTTTCCGTTTAATTGCTATCCAGTTCACCCTGACTTGTGCTGACTCTAACACATGGCAACCCCATGTGTGTCCGAGGAGAACTGCACTCCATACGGTTTTCAATGGAAGTAGATTGCCAGGCCTTTCTTACAGGCAGCTTTGGGCAAATGCAAACCTTGCACTTTGCAGCTAACAGCTGAACATGTTAAGCAATGACACCACTGAGGGACTCCATTGAAATGACAGGGCTTCCTTACTGAGGAAACAGCTGTGGTCCAAGCAGAGAGACTTTGGGTTATGTGTTATGGGCCTAAGAAGATCTGGTTTCAAACCTGGATTTGCAACTAGGCTAGCCATGTGTCCTGAGTAAGTTAATTAGGTGTTCATCTGTTAAATGGACCTAAGGAAAGCTACCCTGCAATGTGATTGGGGAGTTTGGAGAATTCACGTGACCTGTTGATCAATCAAACCTGCATTCTGTGTGACTTCAATGGGGAATCAGAGATGCTGCCCCTTAGGATGAAGTCCCTTACTCTTGAATTGATATTTTGATCATACCAAAGTTATTAAGATGATATTCAGCCTCTTCAAATTTCAGAGGGACCTGAATATTTGAAATTTCTAAGAGTTCATTTATATGCAAGTTGCCAGCTGGTCAATTCCAACTCATGGTGATGCCGTGTGTTTGCATCCTTACTGTACGAGAGTCCGTGTCTGTGTGTATCAGAAATGAGCTGCACTCCACGGGCCTTTCAATGGTTGATTTGTTTTTTGGAAGTAGACTCTAGATGGACTCAAACTCTCAACCTTTAAGTTAAGAGCAGAGAACATTAACCATATGTACCACCAAGGGAACTCGGACTGTATGCTTTCTGTTTTTAAGAACAAAGTGTCACATACTCCCTTTCCTTAATAACAGGACATACATTTGTTTAGCAATAAAATTCTCTAGCTTCCACAGAAGACCAGTCAAAAGCTGGGACTCAGTGTAGAAAGACCCCATGTGATCCTGCATTGCTACAGGTTGGACATGCAATTTGAAATGGTAGGTATTCTCAGATAGCCCACTAGGTTTGCTTTTCTTATTTTCCAGGAAATTACAATAATAGAGTCAGTGCTGTCCAGGATGACCCCTTTGTGCACTGGTCCAATAAGCATGCCAGCACAGATTAAAGGCCGTGACCCGACACAGCGCCCACTGAGGGCAGTCAGGTGCATGCAAGTAGAAAGTCCACCCACCACTACACTTGCTCTTAGACACGGAGCATCGCTGTTAGAAAATCAGTGAATAATTTCACCCGAAGTAACATTTCTTAGTGTTTAAAACCTTGCATTAAATAGCCTGCAAGCAAAGTAAGGTGCAGTGCATGAGGTAAACAAGCACTAAATCTGGAGGAGAGCAGACCAGAATATTAATGCCTATTAGAAGCATCCAAGGTCATCGTTATTGTTGGTGTCTTTAAAAAAGGAACATTCTTTTCTTCTCCAAGGATATTGACCCTCAGCAATGAAGACCATTGGAAGGGACTAGGGAACACTGAGTTATAAAGAAAGGGATTTACAACTAGTTACACTGAGGTTAAGAGGACAGGCCTAAGAGATACCCATTTGAACCTATCTACACATCTCTGCCTCAATTGAGAGACAGCAAAAAGGTTGATTGCTGGTAGGTTAAAGACATGGCCAACTGTGAAAAAGTGCTTCTTAGCTCTCTGAGGACATTCAGAGACATACCTACTCATGCTCCTAGCAATGGCAAGCAGAAGCAGAAATCACAAAACTACCACGGGAACATCTGTCTGCCTTGTTATTGCTACGTGCTCTAGCTTCAACTCACGGCAACTTTAGATACAACAGAATGAAACCTTCCCCAGTCCTGTGTGATCTTTATGCTCTTCAGGATATTTGCATCTATGTCTTATATCATCTAAACTAAGACAACATGTGAGGCAATGGTATCAGCAAAAGGGAAACACGGACTCTGGATTTTGAGCCCACATAGTGAGTGCTATTCTGAGCTCCCACACGTCAAGGATCTTCTTTCTGACACCCCCCCCCCACCTACTTAGCATGCCACAGGTGGATCAGCAAAAGGTCTTGCATTCTGACTAGCATCCATGAAGGGGGCCCATGTGTGTCCATGTAATACATAATTTAAAATGAATGATCCAGATCATTGGTGCTGTATCACAAAAATGAACTTTTCATGTTATGAACAGTGCAAGCTATGTGAATTAGTTATTGTGTTTTGTTGTAGATTGTGTCAAAGTAATGAAGATTTAGTAATGCAAGCCACCATCAGCTCTTTGCTCTTAAATGTTGCTGAGTGTCTGCACACTCCCTCTGACACTGACACTCAGGTGCTTGACTGTGGGACAGCAGTGTGGGGAAGGCCAGGAGCACTAAGACAGACTAGGTCAGGGAATGCTGTCCACTTCTACTCCACATCAACTTCCTGGAAAGTAATGCTCACAGCCTTTGTTTCTCAAAATGTGGGGGTAAAATTACCACTAAAAGAGTTTCCTGGGAGAATACAGGTCAGCTGATCACTTCAGTACCAGTGCCTAGAGTAGTGATATCTGGAAGGTAAGTTGGAAAGGGGGAAGCAATTACAAGGATCTACATATAACCTCATCCCTGGGGGATGGACAACAGAAGAGTGTGTGAAGGGAGACGCCGGACAGTGTAAGACATGGCAAAACAATAATAATTTATAAATTATCAAGGGTTCATGAGGGAGTGGGGACTGGGAAGAGAGGAGCTGATGCCAAAGGCTTAAGTGGAGAGCAAATGTTTTGAGAATGATGAGGGCAATGGATGTACAAATGTGCTTTACACAACTGATGTATGCATGGATTGTGATAAGAGTTGTATGAGCCCCCCAATAAAATTATTAAAAATAAATAAATACAAAATTTTAAAAATTAAAACTTTCCTGGGAACCCACCCATGATATTTCCTTTCAAGAGAATATATAGATATAGATTAGATATAGATATAGATATATAGAGAGAGATAGAGATAGATATAGATAGATATATAATGGTGGTACTTTTGAAAATCACATTCTTAATTGAAAATAGCACAAATTCAAATACAAGTAAGGTTCCAGCCCAAAATGCAGAATGTAAATCCAATTATGAAGAAGCATCAGATCAGCCCAAATCAGGGAATATGTTATAAAACAATGGGACTCTGCTCAACGAAATATGCCAATGGTATGGCAAAGAAAGAAAGAATGAGAAACTCTTCCAGAGTACAGGGTGTTAAAGATTGAACAAATGAATGCAATGCTGGATCCTGAATTGGATCATGGATTTTTTAAATTGCTCTAAAGGACAGTGTTGAATCAATCAGCATAATTTAAATATAGGCTGTATAGTAGATAATGGTACTGTACCAATGTACAGTTTCCTAACTTGGTTAATTGCCCTGTAGTTTTCTTAAAAAATTACATTACAGACTAAAATATTTCGAGGTAAAGGGTTATGGTGTCTGCAGTTTAGTCTCCATGGTTCAGTAAATCATGAGTAATAATAGTCAATAACAATATGTACATAGACGGAAAGAATTGGAGTTCTGTTAAAGGTAGTGAGTGTTATCTTAACTGATACTCTGCTGTATCAATTACTTTGGTTTCTTTTCTTTTTTGGAAAAACAAGTTAGCAAGCAAATGTAGGTGACAGTTTATAAAAATGTGTTGTACCAGTCCTGCAATGTTTTCTATAGATTTAAATTTATTTTAATAGATCCAAGTTAAAAAATTTTAAAGACACACAAGTAGGTAAGGATCACATTCCTTAATATGAGCAAGCTTTAAGGACGATAATGGGTCTGTAATCTTCCTAAAGTGTTCACCATCAGATCTTCTTAAATTCCCAACTTACGTGAATATCCCTAGAATACAGCACCCCGCATCAAATGCAGATTCCTGAGCAAGAAAAGATATATGACAAGTCAAATAAACAAAACCACTTTGAGATGTAGATGCTGTCAGTTGGCTAGTACTTAGCAAGAGGCTTGCTGAGGTGCTTGGTATCTATGCTCCAACCAAAATAGAAATGACAGTCAGGGTCATGCACAAAGAGGCGCAATGGCAGTTGTTGAATCCTCAGATGCCAGGGCGCCTTCTTTGGAAGTCAGCCAGGGCGCCTTCTTTGAGCTCCCGATACGTGAGCTTAGAGCGCTGTGTTTGGGAAATTGAATGAGTGGTTGGGAGTCTCCATAAGTATTTCTGGAAGAAGGGATTGGGCTGTTTGTCGAGGAGATGGTAGATGGAGGCAAGGAATGGCTGAGGATTGATAGTCGAAGAGCAAAACGAACCAGAGTTCAGCTACAGTTCACCTCAGCCTCCCCTTCCTGTCTGTGCTACGGCAGCAGCTACTTTCCTTTGAGAAAGGGACTATTATTATGTGTGCAAGGAACAAAGATGGAACTTATTGCACCAGGTTACCCATTGTGCATAAGTTATTGTGACTAGATAAAAAAGAACATAGTTTCATGAGCCATCTGCCTGGAAATAGAAATGGTTTTATAGCAGGCAGTCTTTATAATGGTTTTTTATTGTAATGGGAAATTTCCCCCATGAACAGATGTCAGGCGATCTACCAGAATTCCTATTGAATTTTGGATTTCTCCTTGGGTAAGTCATCTTCTGAAAAGATTAGACAACCGGATTATGTTTATTAGTTGACATGAACCCAGTAAGTGAAAATATATATTAATTTGGGAAGCAGGCTAGCAGGCCATTTCTCCCAGACTCCATTCTGTGACCAGATCTTTTTGCCTGTAATTTTTAGCTTGAAGCCCTTAAAAAATGCTATTTAGGGCATTTTGAAAATCTCTCCCTGAATTATATGTTCAGTTCACATCCTCTCAACTCTGCCACCACCCTAACCCCTGCCCGTACTACAGTCACTAGGATGCTTAATGTTTTCCAAACACATCATACCCTTGTGACTAAGTCCATGCTATTTCCCTTTCTGAAAATGCTCTTCCAGCCATCTTTGCCCATCTAGTGAATGCCTTTCACCCTTCAAAGCCCAGCTAACATATCACCTTTTCTGGAATGCATTCCTCCTTATCCCCAGGTACAATAAATCATTTCCTTTCTGCCCTCCAACAGCATTTTATTCATCCCTCGGTCACAGCCTCACAGCCTCTTTCAGCATGAATACTCAGAATCGATTTTTAACAACTTGAAGGTAGACACTTTGCTTTACACACCTTTGCATGTTCTGTCCGCAGCACAGGTAGCACAGTAGGTATCCAAAAAGGGATGCTGAGAGAATGACTTAATCAATGAAGCAATCACTAACTAGAAAATTTGCAACTCTGTGCCCTGCATCTTGTAGGAATACTCAACACACTTGAACAAAATTTAGGTCTAGTGCCTGTTGACTGAGTGCCTACTTTATTTCACATCAACTGTCCTCCATAATTGTTATTGTATTTGTTTTACAAATGATTACACAAAGGCTCACGGAGGGTGTGTATAGGTCCCTTATAGCTTGAAACCTCTCCTCGTATCCCACTGCAGTTTGTCCCTGAACACCTTTAGGACACTGTGAATGATTTAAGAAAGAAATGTGGGCCCCAGAGCTTCCCAGCTTATTCCTAAAGCTCTTGCTGCTTCCCTCCTCTAGTGAGGCGATGCTTTGGCTACCAAAAGGGATTTTGGCACAAATGACAAGGAGACTGCGCATCCTCTTGCAGAGCCGTGATCTCTTCCCCCTCTCCCCATTCTGAGGCATTGAGTTTGCTGGATATAGCAGCAAGATTGCTAGGTCATGCTTCAGACCATTCTGGAAGTGTTGGCCATCAGACCTCTAGGAGCAACATAGGTTTAAGCACTATGATGATTCACCACAAGCACTAAGGATGGGCTGGGCCTTTCAGTGGGATGGCCTTTTCTACTAATCCTGTCAAGGGCATACTCTGGGAAACATGCTGGCCCCATTCATCACTCCCTTCTTCATTACCCTAATGCCATTAGCTCAATGCACCATCCCCCTAATGATCTATTGGTACTTGGTAGTCAGAAATTTATTCTTACTTACTTTGCATCATCTATATTCCTCATCCAAGAAAGTGGTAGGATCCTTATAAGTGGTATCATTTGTTTATCAGACTCACACAAATGAATATGGCTTGCAATTTACCAATTCACTTGAGTATATCATGTGGATATTCAGAACTCAAAGCAAAACAGAGGCAAAATTGCAGACAATACCTCCATCTTCTATGCACATATTTTGACAACAGCTAAATAAATCTGGTCTTAGCATGATTTTTCCCGCAGAAAGTTAACTTGCTTTAAAATAAGAAAAAGAAAAATAGATATGGGAAACAAATTAAATATCTATTTTCACCAATGTACTTTTCCTCTAGTTCAGCAGTTTATAGAATTACTCCTTAATCCTCAGGTGAAATGGCTTAACGTGGCTCATGCAAAAGTGAATTAGCCTTCTGAAAACCCCATCCCACAACTAGTCTGAGAGACTTGGCCTCATGTAAGACAGAGTTCTCCTGTCTGAGTGCCAAGGGAAAGAGTGAGGGGGTAAGTAACCATCTTATATCTACTTTAAATGCAAGTATTCGATAGGTTTGAATAAATATTTCAACAAAGATTATATACAAATGGCCAATAAGTACATGAAAAGATGCTCAGCCTCATTAGTCATTAGGGAAACACATATCAACACCACAGAGAGATACCATTTCACATTCACTGAAATGGCTATAATCAAAAGGGCAGACAGTACCAAACATGGGTGAGGATTCAGCGAAATCAGAACCCTCATTACATTGCTGATGGGACTGTAAAAAGATACTGCCATTTCAGAAAGCAGTTGGGCAGTTTCTTTATACTTTAAACATAAGTTTACCATATTCTTGGCAATGAAAACATAATCACCCGAAGACTTCTATGCACATACATGTTTATAGCATTATTTATAATAGCCCAAACCTGGAAACAACCCAATTGTCCATCAACTGGTGAACTGATACACAAAATACAGCACAGCCATACAACAGAATACTATTTTACAATTTTTAAAAGGGTGAACTAATGAAACATGTTAGAATGTGGATGAACTTTAAAAACACTATATAATGATTTAAACAGGCAATTCAACAAGAGGACATACTAGAATGGTTCTCCAAACTACATGACACAAACTCTAACAGTATTAAAAAGAGAAATAGTTCCACAAGAATAATAGGAGACTTCAACATACCACTTTCAGTGAAAGATAGGCAACTAGAAAGAAACTCAACAAAAATAACTTAATACCACAATCAACCAACTTGACCTCATAGACATATATAGAACACTCTACCCAACAGTGACAAAGTATATATTCTTTTCCAATACATATGGATCCTTTTCCAGAATAGATCAGATTTTAGGGACAATGCTTTGATAAAATCTAAAATATTAAAATAATACATAGCATTTCTTTAATCACAATGTTATTAAAAGTAGAAATGAATAACAGGAAAAGCAAGGGAGGGGGGAACCACTGGGTAGTAGATGAAATAAAAACATTCTTAGACTCAAATGAGAATGAAAGCACAAGCTACCAAAATATGTAGGACACACCAAAGAAGTGCTCAAGGTCAATTTATGAATACACACAACAAAAAGGAAAGGCCAAAACCAAAACATTAATCCTACAACTTGAATACCTAGATCAGCAAAAGAAGCCCACAAGAGAAAGAAAATAACCAAAGAAAGAAAATAACAAAGATTAGGGCAGAAATAAATGAAACAGAAAATGGAAAAACTAGGGGAAAAAATCAACAAAACCAGACCTCGTTCTTTAAAGGAAAAAAAAAATCTGCAAACTGATTGCCAAATTGACAAAAGAAAAACAGGAGAAGCAAATAACCCAAATAGGAAATGACATTACAGATACAACCAAGTGAAGAAAAGAGGCATAATAGAATGCTGTAATAAATTATACTCCAACAAATTTGAAAACCTAAAGGAAATGGGAAAATTTATATAAGTACATTATCTACCAAACATAAACTGAGGTTTAAAAAAAACACACAAAAATTTAACTTATCTATAACAAAAGCAGATATTTAAGAGGTAATACAAAATTTTTTCGCAACGAGAGTCCGGTTTCATCAGCTTTCCAGGGGAATTATACTAAATATTCAGTGAAGAGCTCACATTAATACTATTCAAATTATTTCAGACTAAAGAAAAGGAAGAAATGCTTCTAAATTCATCCTACGAATCCAATATAACCTTGATACCAAAGCCAAGCAAAGAAACTACAAAAACAAGAACATTGTAGACCAATATGCCTCATAAATATAGAGGCAAAAATCTCAACAAGATTCTAGCCAATAAATAATAATACATCATGATATAATTATAATAATTTATAATAAGAAAATAAATAGTAATACATCAATAATTATACAGTAAATGAAAAACAATACATCATGACTGAATAAGATTCATACCAGGGTAGTTCAACATTAGAAAATCAATGTAATTCACCACATGAATAAAACAAAAGAAAAGATCATATCAATCAATCCAGAAAGAAAAAAAAAAGAATTCAACCTACCCACTGTCCTCAAGTTGATTCCAACTCATGGCAACCATACATGACACAGCAGAACTGTTCCCTAGGGTTTCCAAGGCTATTCTTTATGGAAACAGACAGGCTCATCTTTCTCTAAAGGAGATTCTAGTGGATTTGAACTGCTGATCTTGAGGTTAGCAGCCCAACAGGTGATCCACTGCAACACCAGGCCTCTTCATAGAATTCAAAAATATATTTTTAATGCACAATGACCAAGTAAGATTCATGCCAGGGTAGTTGAATATTAGAAAGTTAATGTAATACACCACGTAAAAAGAAAAAAAGAATCACATGGCTATCTCAATGCAGAAATAAAAAAGATATTTGATAAAGTCCAACACTCATTCCTGATTTTTTTTTAAACTCAGCAAAAAAGGCATAGAAACAGAAAACATTTTGTTCTAACAATCTGGCATTCTGTGATGCTCACATTCCCGACACGATCTCTGAAGAAAAAGTGGGTGCATAAGCAAATGAGGCGAAGAAAGCTGACGGTGTCTGGCTATCAAAAGATATAGCATCTGGGATCTTAAAGGCTTGAAGATAAACAAGTGGCCATCTAGTTCAGAAGCAACAAAGCCCACATGGAAGACGCACACCAGCCTGTGTGATCACGAGGTGTTGATGGGATCGGGTATCAGGCATCTCAGACCCAGAACAAAATCATACCCAATGTGTGGTGGGGGCGGCTATGGAGTGGAGACCCAATGCCCATTTGCAGAAAATTGGACATCCCCCTCACAGACAGGTCATAGGGAAGAGACGAGTCAGTCAGGGTGCAATATAGCACCGATGAAACACATAACTTTCCTCTACCTCGTTGGTGCTTCCATCCACCAACTATTATGACTATTTTACCTTACAAATCGGATTAGACCAGAGCATGCACACTGCTACAGATATGAGCCCACAACACAGGAAATCCAGGATAGATAAACTCCACAGAACCAACAATGAGAGTAGAGATACCAGGAGGATTAGGGGAGGGTGGAGGGAGAAAAGGGGAAACGATCAAAGGATCAATCTAGAGCCCCCTCCAAGGAGATGAATAACGGAAAAGTGGGTGAGTGGTGACGGAGGACAATGTAAGATATGGAAAAAATAATCTATAACTTAGCAAAGGTTCGTGAGGGAGGGCAGGTGGGGAAGTAAGGGGGAAGAAATGGGGAGTTGATATCAGGGGCTCAAGTGAGAAAAGAATGCTTTGAAAATCATAATGATAGCATATGTGAAAATGTGCTCGACACATTGGAGGAATGTATGGATTGTGATAAGAAATGTTAAGAGCCCCCAATAAAAGTTTTTTTTTTTTTTAAAAAGAGGTGTAGAACAGGGGTTCCTCAGCCAAACAGAGCAAATTAGGAAAATAATACCAAAAAGGAAATCAGGAAAACAATACTAAAAAGTAAATCAGGAAAATAATACCAACTATGATAACCCCACAAAAGATAAAATACTTAGGAATAAATCTAACCAGGGTCACAAAAGATTTATACAAAAAAAATTACAGACCACTACTACAAGAGACCTACATAAACAGAAAAACATACTATATTCATGGATAAGAAGACTTAGTATTGTGAAAATGTCAATATTTCCCAATGTAATTTATAAATAGAATACAGTCCTGATCTAAACCCCTATAACATTGTTTTAACAAGATGGAAAAACTAATAATCAATTTTACATGAAAATGAAAGAGGCCCAAGATAAGTTAAGCATTCTTGAAGAAAGTACCAAATGGGATTCCTAACACTAGTGGATGTCAGAGCCCACTATATAGTCACCATATTCAAAATGGCCTTGTACTGGTACAATAATAAATCAATGGAACAGACTTGAGAACCCAGACAAACCCATCCACCTATTGACAACTGATAGTCAATAAAAATAAAAGTCCATTGGCAAAATGGGATGTCTATCTGTAGAAAAGTTTAATAGTACCCATAACTTAAGTCATACACAAAATCTAACTTAAAATTACTCAGAGATCTAAATATAAAATCTAAAACTATGAAGATCACGGAAGAAAACACAGGGGAAATGTTAAGTACCCTAATACAAGACATAAATAGAATTGCGAACATAACTAAAAATACACAAACAGCAGATGAACTAGATAAATAGGGTACCTAAACATTAAGCACTTAGACACATCAAAGGATTTCTCCAAAAGAGTACAAAGAGAATCTACTGTTTGGAGCAATTTTGGCAGTATTATAGCAGACAAGGGACTATCCTCTAAATTTTATAGAAAATTTCAACATTTCAACAACAAAATGACAATCCAATTTTTCAAAGGATATGAACAGCAGCCAACAAATATATTAAGAAATTCTTGCTATTTTTAACCATTAGAGAGATTCAAATCAAAGGGAGAAGACATTAACTCACCTCAGTAATAATAGTGATGATTTTTTTAAAAAGCAACCTGAAAACAGCAAATTCTGATAAGGCTATAGAGAGATCGAAACTCTCATGCAATGCTGATGAGATTGTGAAACAGTATAACCACTGTGAAAAATAATATGGCACTTCCTTAATTCCTAATTTCCAGCCAAGGGCCACGTAAAAACATTGCTTGTATCTGCTTCTCAGCTTTTTCTTCTATACTAGTAGAAGAAACTTAAAGCTCGCATCAAAATCACTTGGTGACCCAGAGTTTCTGAGTCAGTTGGTCTAGATTAGCCTGAGAATTTGTATATATAACGTGTTTCCTAGTGATGCTGATACTGCTCCATCAGGGAGCTCTGCTGATGTAGTGAGTTATACATTGGTCTACTAACCACAAGGTCAGCAGTTCTACCTTGTCTGATGGCCACTATGAGTAGGAATTGATTTGATGGCAGGGAGTTTAGTTTTTGGTTTACTCTACACCAAAGGACTCCTACCGGCACTATCAGGTAAGCATGGGACCACTAGCTCCAAGGTCGGGAGAAAGATGGGGCTATCCGTTTCCATAAAGATTGATCACCTTGGAAACTGTATATAGGATCACTGAACTGGAATCAACTCAGTGGTGGTGGGTGGGCTTTATAGCAATCCACTTACGGTAAATTAACCCCATCCCAGGAGATTCTGTAAAATGAAACTGATCTCAAAGAACAAAATTTTACCAATAAATCAACACCTGTGCTGAAAGGATTGGACTCATTCATTCTTTGCTCTGCTCCTACATTTTTAGATAGGAATGGTCATCCCTAAGAAATGTGGATTTGAGACACATTATTCTAGTTCACCCTGAGAACGTGAATTTCCATTCAGAACTCCAACTTTCCATTTGGTTTTCACTTGTTTTTACATGCCTATATACTCGAGTATAAGCCAACCTGAATATCCGCCGAGGCACCTAATTTTACCACAAAACTGCATTAAAATATGCTGAAAAACTCAGCTTATATTCAAGTATGATAATCAATAAAACACAAAATGTCTCGATTTGCATCAAGTGCTATAAGGCTTTGTGGAAAAAGAACAGAGCTCAGGGATAACACAGACCAAGGGTGAAATCTCAAATCCTTGAAATGACACTTGAGACTAAGTATTTAATAAAAATTTCATCGTGCTTAAACTTGGTGGTGACAAGACTACTTCAGGGCTTTAGTTTGTTTGCCATCTCTCTGGTCGAAGTGTCCAGCACATACAAGCAGAGGTACTTATAAAGGACTGTAACATGACTAAAACTATATTAGGCAGAAGTGAGGTCAACAGCATGTGGAAAAGATCTCAAATTACAGTGGCTTAAATGAGAGAGCAGTTTATTTCTGACTCAGACAGGAGCCCGAGCTGTTGTGATAGCTCCACTCAGTGAAGTCATCTTTCTTTTTGATTTATTTCCAAGATGGTTCCTCACTAGACCCACATTTCAGCAAGTGGGAAGACAGACACATCCCTTCTGCTCATATTCCATTGGCCAGAACTTTGTCATATGGCCAGATCTTGCTTGATGGAAGATTTTATTCAAGATATACTTGAATAAAAAGCAAGGATGTATATATGTATATTATATATACATAATACATATACATTAATATATTTGGGCAGAGTCGACCTGTTCCTGTGGGTTTCCAACCAGAAAACCTTATCTTTCTCCCTGAGAGCAACTGGGGGTTTCAAACTGCTAATCTTGAGATTAGCACCCTAACACATAATCCACTATGCCAACAAAAAGCAAAAACAAAAAGCCTCACTGCCATCCATTCAATTCCGATTTATAGCTATCCTATGGGAGAGTGTGTTAGTCAGGGTACATTAGAGAAACAAATCCACAGAAACTCATATGTATAAGAGAGAGTTTTACATAAAGGGTAAGTGAACATCAAGAAAACATCCCAACCCAGGGCTGCCCAAGCCCACAAGTCCAACAATAACCCATATGTCCAACACCAATCCACAAAGTTCTCCTCCATCTTACAAAGCACACACAATGATGCTGACTGCAGGAGGAAAGCCGAGTCAGTGAACATGTAAGCCTCTCAGGGCTGGCAGGGGTCTCCACATGGCTGCTCCAGCACCCAGGGCTGCATTGGAGTAGGTCCATGTGGCTTCTCCTCGAGGATGTTTCACAGGAAATGAGCCGTGCCAGCTGAAGCAGGGAACTAGGTAAGGCAGTTGCACCCTGGCCCGGCCATCAGAGAGCAAGAGAACCGAGAACTACAAAGGCGAGGCTCACCGAGCCATTTATCCCTTCAGATTAACCCCACATGTGTTTATCAGCCAGGTTGGCACACTAAACTTACCTCAGAGAGGGTAGCACTGCCCCTGTGGGTTACCAAGACTGAAACCGTTTTATTCTTAATCATTTCATTGGAGGCTCTTATAGCTATACCAATCCATATCTCCACTGTGTCAAGCACATTTGTACATATGTTTCCATAACCTTTTTCATGGATGTATTTTTAAATCATTTTAGTGGGGGTTCATACAACTCTTATCACAATCCATAAATACATCCATTGTTGTGACAAGCGCATTTGTACATTTGTTGCCATCATCATTCGCAACATATTTGCTTTCTATTTGAGCCCTTGGTATCAGCTCCTTTTTAAAGGAGTAGAAAACCTCATCTTTCTCCTCAGGAGAAGCTGGTGGTTTTTGAACTGCTTACCTTATTGTTACCAGTCCAACATGTAACCATTCTGCCACCAGTATATTTACATATGTATATATATGTAAACATGGATATTTACATATGTATATGTTTTATATAATATATATATATGTAGATATGTAAAGCAGGAAAAAGGAAGAGTGGATATTGGACAACAACTTGCAGTCTCTGGCAGAGACCACAGTACATGTATTTCTTTATTTAATCCAGATAAGTGGTATAGTGGTTACAGATTGGGCTGTGATCCAAGAGGTTTGCAGTTGGAAACCACCAGCCACTCCATGGGAGAAAGACGGAACTTTCTACTCCCATAAAGTTAGAGTCTCAGAAACTCATGGGGCAGATCTATCCTGTCCTATCAGGTCACTGTGGGTCAATGTTGACTCAATAGCAGTGAGAGGCCAAAGAGTTGAGGAAGGTTTAGACACTACAAGGACAATTCCTTGGCAGAATTTGAATTGGGAAGTTGGGAGCAGAAAGCCAGATGGATACCAAGTCAGAGCTGGATGATTCACTTTTTTCAATAGGATGACTTATTTAGGTTCAGGGTTCTGTGCCTTTAAGGAGTGCTGAGATTTCAAAGGAAATTCCATCAAAAAACAAAAGCTTTCCACCCGTATTCACTGGAACAATCTTAGCAACCCTCCCTCTTCCATTCAACCCATACCAGTGTTGATCCTGGAGATGTCCCAAAGACCTTGCTTCTCACATTCGAATGCAATGCTCCTCATTTGGACTTACCTTTATTTGATTTACTTGATTTCGGCTTCCCACCTTTCTGAAGTCTGCTATCTGAGAACAGCCTGCTCCTTATCTCCAGAAATGTCACTTCTCTTTTGGCATGGACCATATGAAGAGAGCTCATAGAAGGACAATTAACTGTATAGCACCAGCACCCATCCTCCTGCTGTGGAGCCTCCCATTTGCAGGTGGTCATACCTTCTTAATTACCTACAGAGTCCTATCAGGGAGAAGACACTATAGTAACCTGCACCACAGGCAGATACCTCCAGGTGCACTCATTTTAAATCATTAAGCAAAATTGTTTTTTTATGGTCTTATAGAGATGGGCTTGGCAACATTTGATGTGCATATAAATCACTTCAGGTAAAATGTAGACTCTGATTCGGTGGGTCTGAGGCAGGACTTGAGATTCTGTAGTTTCTAACAAGCTCCCAGGTGATACCATTTTTGCTCGTGACTCTTTCTTTGGTTAGCAAGGTCATAGAACAAGCTTATCTAATGAAAAGTTTCAGACAATCAAAAATTCACCTGCCTTTGAAGAAAACATATCTACATCAAATAGACACTTTTTTCTTTTTTATGCATACGGACAGAATTTATCGGACAGGCACAATACTACAGAGAAAAATGTATATTTTTGGTTACAAAACCAACTGATACATATTTCTTAAAAGAGTGTTACAAACCTTTCATAGTGTTTCATATACAAAGCTCATTGGTTTAAGACTATCTTTAAAAATTATTTTTTTTGAAATAATTTTAAATGTATTGAAGTGTTACCAATTTATTTTAAAACACCAATTGTTACCATGTTGCCTGTTTGATGTCTCCTTTTATCAATATTTTTTATTTTTCCTCTCCTGTAAGAGTGGGTGTATCTATTATATTCACATATACATCTGCTGAGTGAATATATGTACATAACATTTTCAAACATCACTAGCTGGGAGAAGTAATGGTTATATACACACTACTTCCCCCCAGAGTATCTCCATGATGAAATATAATCATTCTTTTGCACTTGCCCGAAGTCTTAATATGAAGTCCGTGTGGGGCTAACAATGAACTCACCCCCCAAATTTAGTCCTTATCCTCAGTTTCTGAAAGATGACCTTAAAATTTCCCTAGGGTACCATGCCTCGTTTCGTGCTATTGTATATATGGTTGCTATGGGTCAGAGCCCATAACCCGTAACAACTACCTGATTGAATGGTCTTTGATGAGGCCTCCAGTCCCCATCAGAAGATTTTATGCTAATATGGTGATTCACACAGAATCTCGCCTCAGTAATAAGGCCCAGTAAAGGCTCTGGGAATGGAAGCCCCATGGGCTTGGGCTTCTTTGCTGGTAAAAGACATTGATGTATGTGGGAAAATAGCAAGCACACACACACACATCCACAACCACACACAAACTGATACCAACTCATAGCGACCATATAGGATAGGGTAGAATTGCCCCTGTGGATTTCTGAGACTTTACAGGAGTAGAAAGCCTCATCTTTCTCCATGGAGCAGCTGGTGGTTTCAAACTGTTGACTTTTGCCATTAGCAGCATAACGCATAAATGCTAACAGGTTTATGTGGGAGGAAAGTGGTCCCTTTTGGGAACACAGAAGCTCTGCGTTGGGACTCTTTCCTGGACTCACCCTATGTAAATTTTCATTTGTTTGCTTGTTACTCTGTGTGATCCGAAGTATAGCCTTTTCCATGAGTTCTGTAATGGTTCCCGAGAATGGTCAAACCACATGGAGTAGTGGGAGCCAGTAGATCCGAAATGCGGGAAACTGGGACCCCCTGAGATAGTTACCTGAGTGAGAAGACCAAAAACCCAGTGCCCTTGGGTTGTTCCAACTCATAGAAACCCTATTATAGTACAGAGTGAAACCACTCCGTAGGGTTTCAGAGATTGTAATCTTTACAGGAACAAACAGCCTCAGCTTTCACTCACAGAGAAGCGAATGGTTTTGAACAGCTGACCTTGCAATTCGAAGCTCAACATATAACCCACTGCATTATCAGGGGTCCTTGAGGGAGTAGACGGAGTCCTTGGATGTGTAGCCAGCAGGTGAAGGGGCCATGGGAATTCCTAAACTTATGGTTGGCATCCTGAAGGGGCCATAGGAAAACCAAAAATGAATACCCGGCAGTTTAAAAATAAGGGCACTGCGGGACTCTGTCTAAGCTTGCCACTTGTGTCCTGCGTCGTGAGCAGACTTGCCAGTCTGGGTAAATGTACCCTTTCACTAACTGATCTGATCGAGTACCGAGTAGTTCCGATCAGACGAAGAAGTGCTGCAGGGACAGCTGGTGTCAGAAGTGGAACAGAGAGAAACAGAATGAAGACAGAGATTTAGCCTGAGCAACATGTTTGACGTCAAAGAAGCGGAAAATGACAAGTGGGATTTGGTTGATCCTGAGCTCCCAAGATGACTAAGACCCTCACCCTCATCCTCAATAAGAGGTTCTCTAGGTCATCCCTATCAATTTGGGCCCAGCAGATGGATTATCATGATACTCCCTTGGGCTTCGGCCATAGTAATAAAGGTACAGTAATCTTGAGTCACTTTGCGACTGTCATTTCCTAACCAGTCCCTTCCCTGGCAGCCCATTACTCCAGAAAGAGGGCTAGGCCGCCCTGTCCTGCATGGCAGTTAGAATTTGGGGGTGAAGGTTTAAAAGTGTCGGCACCAAGTGCTTCAAGTTGAAAGCGCCAGAGTCGAAACTGGGGCAGAGGAGCTAAGGCTTTGTAATCAGGTTCAGCAGACTCAGAAAAAGGTGCCAGAGGTCCAGCAAAGGGATTTCAAACAGGCTTTGGCTACAGCTGTGGTTCTCAACATGTGGGTCGTGACCCCTTTGGGGGTCGAACGATCCTTTCACAGGGGTCGTCCAATTCATCACAGTAGCAAAATGACAGTTATGAAGTAGCAACGAAAATCATTTTAATGTTGGGGGGGTGGGTCACCACATGAGGAACTGTATGAAAGGGTCGCGGCATTAGGAAGGTTGAGAACCACTGCTCTACAAGAGAGTCCTGGGTGTGGTTGGGCAGGGAGGAAGTGCCAGGGGCAGAACAGACATTCACTGCCCTTCAACTTTTTCTTTCTCTCTTTCTTTTTTTTACATCTTACTCATAGTTTTGTAGAAACTCAAATGTGCATTCAGTACCCCTCCTCCCAACACACTCTTCCTGTTACCATTGGCTACTGACATCAAGCCTAGAATTTAAAAATAATCTCAGTTCACATTGGAATACATTAAAGGAGCCAGATCCACAGCAACCATTTATGAAGTACATTTGAATAAAGACAGAAACACAGAATTAATTTACATGTATATATACATCTACATGTATATGTGTACTTTCTTCAATAACCTCTCAGTTTACTACCATGTCTGGAATAAAGAACTTAAAATTAAAACACAGGAAATTTTCTATAAGCTTTTTAGATATGACCTCTTCTCCCTCCATTCACACGCACTGCCCACACACACACACACACACACACAATTCTGAGACATCAACAGGCATGAGATGGTGAAGCAACAAAACCAGCCTACAAATCAACCAAACCATGAACCAAAACGGCCAAGTACTCAAACCCCAGAGCAGAGAAAGCAATTCTGAACATTGCAAAACGAAAATGAGAAAATATAAGCAAAAAGAGGGGCTAGAGACGGCCCTGGAACCAGACTCCTCCTAGCAGTTGAGATGTGGCTAATGGATAAAGAAATCACGCAGCGGTCCAAATAGGTTACATTAGTCACAATTTGAAACAGGCAAAATGAAGTTCTAAGAAAATAACCACATGAAAACACGCCATCTCCCCAAATGCGCAAAGTAAAATTAAACACTTGAGTTCTCTTGATACTGGGATATTGGCTGAGCTTGAAGATTTAGGTGGCGATTAGCTTGCGTGTGCCTAAGCTGGCCACAGGAACAACTTTCATAGACATATTTACATTTCCTACATTGCACCACGTTGGGAATTACGGTCAAACTCCCAGTCCCTAGGGAGAAGGGGGAGGGAGCGAAACATCCCCCTTGGCCCCGATTTAATACAGGGAAAAACCCCCGGCCCACAGCCAACCTCTGCATGAATGTCCCTGCACCTCCTCTGTTTCCAATATGGCACCCTCTAACTAGCCCGAGGCCAAAATGTGGGGTTCTCTGCTCTTGCAAACCACCAATCAGAAGAAAGGAGCTGTAATGGGAAACAGCTTCTTTACCCTTCCTGTTCTCCGTTTTTACAAGTGCTTGTTTACAGTGGAGTAGAAATTAGGCCAAGAAACTGAAATCGGAGATGGCTCCGGCCTCTAACACAACCCAAGTGGGCGGTGATGGGAGAGAGCCTGGTCCTGTCAGGGTTCTGGGAGAGCCTGTGTGCCAGGCCTGATGAACCAGAGAGAAGCCAGCCTCCTGCCCACTTCCTTCCCTGGGACTCTCCCTGTCGCTGGCATTCCCACACTGGGCCTGTGGCCACCCAGCCCCGGAAGCTAACAGCACTCCAGCCACCAGCTGCCAAACCTCCTCCCCACCAGTCAGCTTTCATCTGCTGAAATCAGAATGACTCTTTGGAATTGCTAATGCCAACCTTTTTCGTCATAGTTCACAGCCTGCCACAAGCAAAGTTGCCAAGTACACAACATTCATTTCTCTAGAACGCCCTGTGCCATTGTTCCAAACAGCATTGGCTTTTTCATACGCTGGGCCCCCTTAGGCCTCCCCTCATGCCCAGAGAAGATCTCTTCCTCAGCCTTCGTGTGAGGCCAGCCCTGGAGACGCAGTGGCTGATTACTGCGAAAACCTTGCTTTATAAGCTTCAGGGAAACCTTTCGGAGAGGAAATATATTCCATGCGCTTTCTCAACCAGACAGCAAGCATCTTTCTGAAATGAAATCCCTGCTCGTGAGCAAGTGAATACACTCATTCATAGATGAAACCCCTAGAAGGCAACGGCAGCATACATGTTGCCTCAGAGGAAACAGGATGGGCGTTCCAAGAAGCGAACTGTTGGACCAATCCCAGGAGTTCTTCTGAACGAGAGAGCCGCAAAAATGAAATGGGCATCTCGACTTGGCCTACAAAGGCCCAGGTGACAACCTTGGACTGTTATAGTGGGTCCTGGAGGAACAAAGCACCCCAATCAAGGCTCTTCAGGGATGCGGAGAGCTTCAAAGGCTTTATGGTTGTCCTTGGTTGATGTCTACTCATCTGCCATCATAGCACCCCCATGCCCAACGGATCGACAGGCCTGTGCCAGCCTCACAAGAGCTGGTAGGTCTGAGGTCGTTGATGGGGGTCACTGTATTTTCACTGCTCTCCAACCTTGGGGTCCTCTTCAAGTAGTACATCAGACAATAGATGTCAGGCAAAATCCACAGGTTTTCCATTACCTGGTTTTCCGAGATAAACCACCAGGCCTTTCTTGCTAGCATGTCTTAGTCTGGAAGCTCCCCTGAAACCCGTCTACCATTTGATGTATTGGTGGCATCGCTTCCGGCCTGACAACAGCATGGAAACCACAGCAAAATCTTGCAGCCTATTGGTTCTAACTCAGGCTTTGCAACTGCAGATGGGAACATCGTTTGTTTTCTTTCCTTCGGTTTTGGTTAAGAGCCTTCTATTGTCGGATACTGTGATGTTTCTGGGCGGTGGAGATACCAATCGGTTAGACCCAGTGCCTGCCCTCAGGGAGGTCACAGACTGATGGGAGAACTGTTCAACTCTGAACACAAAGTCTCCACGTCTGAGTAGGATTCAACTCTACAGCAATTTGTGGGATTTGGGTTTTAAGTCTAGACAAACAAGTTCATGACTCACCAGTCTTGCAGTCTTTTATCAGAGTTGCTTGGGCTTAAGACACATTGTCTCATTTTCTAGTCCAGAGAGCTAACAAGTAAAATATTTTTTCTGGTATTCTGTGATCCATCTGGTGTTCGAAATGATACCCCTTGGTTCACTTCCTTCTCTGCATACAGCTCAATTTTCTGGCAGCTCCCTGTCAATGTACTGTTGCAACCATTTTTCAATGATCATCAGTAAAATTTTACTTTCATGTGACATCAATGATAGGGTTCTATAATTTGAGCATTCTGTGGCATTACCTTTCTTTGGAATGGGCACAAGTATGCATCTCTTTCAGTCGATTGGCCAAGTAGCTGTCTTCCAAATTTCCTGCCATAGACAAGTGAATGCTTCCAGTGCTTCCTCAGCTGTTGTAGCATCTCAATTAGTGTTCCATCAATTCCTGGAGCCTTGCTTTTGGCTAATGCTTTCAGTGCTGCTTGGACTTCATCTTCCAGCTCCACTGGTTCTTACCCATAAGCTACCTCCTGATATAGTGGAATGTCACTAATTCTTTTTGGAACAGTAACTCATTTTCTTTCCATCTTCTTTTTATGCTTACTGAATCATTCAATATTTTGCTCACAGAATCTTTCAATATTGCAACTTGAGGCTTGAATTTTTTTCTTGAGTTCTATCTGTTTCAGATATGCTGAGCATGTTCTTTCTTTATCTTTGAACAGTTCATTTATAATATGTTATTTGTCTTGAACTTCCCTTGAAAATTTTCTGTTCGGCTCTTTGACTTCATCATGTCTTGCATTTGCTTTAACTGTTCTATGATTAAGTGCAAGTTTCAGAGTCCCTTCTAACATCCACTTTGATCTTTTCTGCTAGCTTCCAGCCTCATAGCAACATACAAGCCACCACAGTACAGCAAAGTAACAGACAAGGATTGCAATGTATTGCTTAGGGCAGGGATCAGCAAGTTTTTAAGACATAAGAGCCAATTCTGTCCCTCATAACAATTTAAAAATTATTCGAGAGCCATAGATATATTTTTACAAGCAAATCAAATCACCAGTATCTGAATAATAACCTTTAAATTAAACTTTGAGAGTTGTATTTTCCGTTTCAGCTTACGTTATAGCCACATGTACGTCTCGAAGGAACTCAAAAGTCGCATGTTCTGACCTCTGGCTTAGAGGAAGGCTAGCTGCTATAATGAACAAACATAACCCTTCAGAGCACATTGCTGGTGGGAATGTAAAATGGTATAACCACGCTGGAAAACAGTTTTGACCTTTCTCCTTCACCAGCCTCTCTCCCCCTAGTCCTATTGTGAGGCTCCCAGTTCCTGCCAACATATGCCCTTCCTCCACCCTTCTTCCCTGCAGCACTCACTCAGCACCTTCCTGGCTACACAACCATCGATCCTCTAAGTTTGGTCCTCAACTCTGCCTCCATTGCCTTCCTTCTCTATGCCTTACCCTAGCCACCCCACCACAATTCTTAGCTCTTCGATAGCTCCTTCCAAGGCTCACTTCTTCTCCAGGCATCCAGGGTCTTTTATGAGTTGCACTCACAATCTCTATTTCCTAGACATTCTCTCTCAAATTCGTATGAGAAAATATGAAAGTATTATATTCCAGAAGTCAGTGAATTGCAAAATACACTGCGAAGAAATGGTGTGTGAGAATTTCAACTAGATGCTTGACCAAATCACTCATTAGATCACTGTGGGCAACAACTAGATGGGCCTATTTCTCTAGAGATACTGGAAATTAGACCATTATTATGTTTGGAGGCACATGAGCAGAGCTGATGGAAAAAGGTTGCTTGGAGAAAATGGATTGAGCTGGGTGTCCCAATTGTCCCCAAGGTTCACCAAGACAAACTATGTTGCCCACCCACCCCACTCCCACCATTCCTAGGTGTGTTTCAGGGGTAGCCTTCTAATTCTCCACTTTCCTAATTGTGACAGAAAGGATTGGGGGGCGGGGCGGCGATCAGGTCTGTGAAGGTCCTGAGGTAGTGTCTGGAGGCCCAGACTGTAGCCTGCACACCCAGTTCTTCCAACAACAGCACTCCAGAACAACGGAGTAAGCATCTGATTTCCTGCATCCCAGCCCTTTCTACTCAAATGCCCCAAAGGGGTTCTATTCCCAGAACTACATCCCAATGGATGCAGCATAATACCTCCTGGTTTTGAACTACAGTAACCCATTGCTGTAGAGTTCATTCTGCCTCATAGAGTCGAACTATTCCCTAGGGTTCTAGGCTATAATCATTATGTGAACAGATCATTGGGTTTTTTCTTTTTTTTAGATCATTTTATTTGGGGCTCGTACAACTCTGATCACAATCCATACAAATATCCATTGTTGTGACAAGCACATTTGTACATTTGTTGCCATCATCATTCTCAAAACATTTGCTTTCTACTTGAGTCCTTGGCATCAGCTCCTCATTTTATTCCCCTCCCTCCCCGCTCCCCTCTCCCTCACGAACCCTTGGTAATTTTAAATCATTATCATTTTGTCATATCTTACACTGATCAACATCTCCCTCACCTACTTGTCTGTTGTCCATCCCCCAGGGAGGAGGTTATATGTAGATCCCTGTAATCAGTTTTCCCTTTCCACCCGACCATCCCTCCACCCTCCCAGTATCGCCACTCTCAGCACTGGTCCTAAAGGGATCATCCACCCTGGATTCCCTATGCTTCCAGTTCCTATCTGTACCAGTGTACATCCTCTGGTCTAGCCAGATTTGTAAGGTAGAATTGGGACCATGATAGTGGGAGGGGGGTAGGAAGCATTTAGGAACCAGAGGAAAGTTTTATGTTTCATCGTTGCTACATTGCACCCTGATTGGCTCATCTCCACCCCACAACCCTTCTGTAAGGGGAGGTCCAGTTGCCTATGGATGAATCTTAGGTTCCCTAATCTGAACTCTTCCTCATTCACAATGATTTGATTTTTTTTTTTTTGTTCTTTGATGCCTGATACCTTCATCAGGTATTTTCTATTGTAGAACAAACAGCTGGTGGTTTCAAGAAACTGACCTTCTAGTTAACTGCTGAGCACTTAACCATGACCTGCCAGGGCTTCCTTAAAGCTACAGTAGCACCTAGATAAGTAGTACAAGAGTTTCAAAAGAAAGACATTCGACGTACCCCCTTTGCATTAGTTTCCTAAGACTACTGTCAGGAATTATCACACACTTCATGATTTACAACAACAGAAATTTATTCTCTCCCAGATCTGGAGGCCCAAAGTCTGAAGTCAGGGTGCCAGTAAGTTCACACGCCCTTGAAAGGCTTGAGGGAGGGTACTTCATGTCCTCTTCCAGATTCTAGTGACTCCTGGTCATCACTCCAGTCTTTGCTTCCCTTGTCACATGGCTTTCTTCCTGGATGTCTCTGTGTTGATGATATCTCTCTCCTTCCTCTTATAATGGTAACAGTCGTTGGGTTTGAGGCCCACTCTAAAATCCAGGATAATCTTTTCTTGAGATCCTTCACTTAATTACATTTCCAAAGACCCTATTTCTAAAATAAAGTCACTTTCATGGTACCGGAGTTGGGGAGTTGGACATATCTTTGGGGGGAACAGAATTCAACCCACTACACCCATTGAGCGAAGATTTTCTAGCAAACATCACCCATACTGTATTCTTTACTCAGCGGAGCCAGGGCCAAAAAAGCAAAGTCTGAGAGCTTCAGTCAACAAAGGAGCAAGGTCACATCGGCATCAGGCTGCAGGGGAGCCAGCCTAGGGTTCCTTTCACCCCCACATCTCTGTTCTCTTCTGCTTGGCTGCACCTTGCCATGGGGCCTCCTCCGATGCCCTTGAACTCTCCAGGCTGATGCTAGGAGACTCCAGACCATTCCCTTCAGACCACACGGACAATGCCAGAGGTTAGTCACCACCCACAGACCCTCCTCAGAAATTCCAAGAACAGTTTCTCTGTGATAAAGACCGGGGAAAGATCTGAAGACGGAGCATGATTAATGGCCCCTTCATAGCTGATGGAAAACAAGTGCGATCGGCATTTGGGGTGTGGATATTTTCTCACACCACGGCATTCCCACATGGTAGCAACCTGGGGGACAAAAGCCAGAGCCTTGTTTGGGGGAAGAACAGGGCCTGTGTTCTTCAGTTGCTTTGGGAGAGAGCACGCATTTCGGGAAGTGTTGCCATAGGGGGCTGTAGGTTCCTGTGGTGCTTGGCAAACTTGAACTCTCTGGAAAGTCCAAAGGTGATACATTTAATAGGCGGCTCATTTTCTTTCATCTTCATGGCAAGTGGCTAATCTCAAAGGCAATTCTTAAAGCAAAACACAGCAGGTAGGATGAGACAAAGTCCCCGTCAGACTTTGCTGCTGAAAGTGAGCCGGAAGAATGGCTGAAAAGCAGCAAAACATCAGACAAAGGATTTATCACTAAAATCTACACTACTCTGCCAGCTTCCAAAAAGAAACACTAATCACCCACTTGAGAGGTGGGCAAAGGACTTGAACAGAAGTTTCACAGGGGCAGAAATCCGATTGGCCAACAAACATGAGAAAATGTTCCCGATCTTCAGCCATAAGAGAAATGCAAATTAAAACAACAATGAGGTACCACCTAACACCCTCAAAGGTAGCCCAATTCAAAAAATCAGAAAGCAACAAGTGTTGGAGGGGCTGTGGGGAGACAGGAACTCTCATCCACTGCTGGTGAACTTGTAAGTATGTACAGCCACTATGGAAATCGATCTTGCGATATCTGAAACAGATGGATATAGAGTTACCATATGACCCAGCAACCCCCCTAGTGGGCATATACCCACAAGAGGCAAGAAACAAAACAAGGCCAGACATCTGTGCTTCAATGTTCATTGCGGCACAGTTCACAATTGCAAGGAGTTGGAAGCAACCCAAATTTCCCTCAACTGAGTAATGGATTAAAAAACTGTGGTGTGGAAGGGAGACTCCGGATAGGGCAAGATATGACAAAATAACGATGTATAAATTATCAAGGGCACATGAGGGAGGGGGGAGCGGGGAGGGAGGGGGGGAAAAGAGAACCTGATGCAAAGGGCTTAAGTGGAGAGCAAATGCCTTGAGAATGATTGGGGCAGGGAATGTATGGATGTGCTTTATACAATTGATGTATGTATATGTATGGATTGTGATAAGAGTTGTATGAGTCCCTAATAAAATGTAAAAAAAGAAAAGAGGAGAAAAAAAATGATTAGAGCAAAGACTGTACAGATGTGCTTTATACAATTTATGTATGTATATGTATGGACTGTGATAAGAGTTGTATGAGCCCCTAATAAATTGTTTTTAAAAAACTGTGGTGTATACATACAATGGAGTACTACGCATCACTAAAAAGCAGTGATGAGCGTATGAGGCACATAGCGGCATGGGGAGAACTGGAGGAAATCATGCTAAGCGAAGTAAGCCAGGCACAAAAAGACAAGTACAACATGAGCCCTCTGAGGTAAGCATTTAAAAAATGCAAAAGGGGCATAGGGAAGAAGCTACTGTATACAAACATTCTTGGGGTGAAGACTGTGTAGTATGGCAGGGACCGGATCAAATCCAGGGATGCACATGGTGGACAACTGGGAAGGAGGTGGGGAAAGGGAAAAAATGGATGGAAATAAGGAAGAAATGGGTAGCAGTGGCAGGGGGCGCCTACCCACCCAAGGGGAGGGTACTGTTTATATCTCCACAGGGTAAGAGGGACAAGACTTCAACCCAGTGCCACAGGTGTGAATGCAACATTCCGGCGTGGAGTAGGGAACAAGTAGAGAGGTCTGGGGGGCTGGTCCCAGTACCAACTACTAAGTAGATGCCTGCCCCTACCCCAAGAAGAACTTATGTCAAAGGACAGCATTGATTCTGCAGCTCCGGGAGAGGGACATATCTGATCGGATCACACAGCAACAGATGAAGGGGGAGGAGGAGAGGGTGGAGCGCATCCTGGCCCACCAGGCCCTGAGGACGATGACCCCAATTGGAGCAGCCAGTCCACAGATAGGACCACATGGCCAGCCCCACTATGAGACATGACGTCCCTCATTGACCCATGGCCTTGCGGGGGACAGCACCGGAGACACAGTGTGGGAATTGCGCCCATTACGATCCCACCACACCGAGGCAAAGCACTGGGGGAGTGCAGCAGAACAGCAAGGAAATGGAGTGGCAAGGTCCCCAGGGAATGCTGAAGGTGGATTTTGGGGGCAGGGCGTGGTGTTCCAACAGACTCGACTGGAAAACACTCCTAAAGGCCAATAAACGATCCTTGAACTAACTACAAGCTTTTCTTTCTTGTTGTGTTTTGGGCTTTTTTGTCAGTAGTTTGTTGTTGCTTTGTTGTATATTGTTGCTTGGCTTTGCTCTGTCTTGTTTTCATGCATGTTATTATCTCCACAGGTCTGTCTAAATAAAATAGGCTGGATGAACAATCTGGAGGAGAAAACAACAGGACCGACAGTTCCGGGGGGACATGGGATAGGGGGAGGTGGGGGGTAAGGAAGTGGTGTTAATGAACCCAGGGACAAGGGAACAACAAGTGATCCAAATTGGTGGTGAGGTGTGTGTGGCAGGCCTGGTGGGGCATGATCAAGGGTAATGTAATGAAGAGGTATTGCTGAAACCCAGGTGGGGACGGAGCATGATAGTGGGACAGGAGGAAAGTCAAGGGAAATAGAGGAAAGAGCTGGGAGGCAAGAGGCATTTATAGAAGTCTAGACAAAGACATGTATATATGCAAATATATAAATGAGGCTGAGGAAATAGATCTATGTGCCTGTATCTATAGGTCTAGTATTAAGGTGGCAGAAGGACATTGGGCCTCCACTCAAGTACTCCCTCAATGCAAGAATACTTTCTTGTATAAAATTGGCATTCTATGATGCTCACCCTCCCAACACAACCACTGAAGACAAAGAGGGTGAATAAGCAAATGTGGTGAAGAAAGCTGATGATGCCCGGCTATCAAAAGAGATAGCGTCTGGGGTCTTAAAGGCTTGAAGGTAAACAAGCAGCCATCTAGCTCAGAAGCAACAAAGCTCACCTGGAAGAAGCACACCAGCCTGTGCGATCATGAGATTTCGAAGGCATCATCAGAACAAAAAAATCTTACCATAGTGAATGAAGGGTGAAGTGAAGTGTGGAGACCCAAAGCCCATTTGTTGGCCACTGGAGATCTCCTTGCAGAGGGGTCTAGGGGAGGAGATGAGTCAGTCAGGGTGTGATGTAGCACCAATGAAGAATATAGCTTTCCTCTAGTTCCTAAATGCTTCCCCCCCCCCACTATAATGATCCGAATTCTACCTTGCAAGTCTGGATAGAGCAGAGGATGTACACTGATGCAGATAGGAGCTGGAGGCACAGGGAATCCAGGGCGGATGATACCTTCATGACCAGGGGTGTGAGTGGCGATACTGGGAGAATAGAGGGAAAGTGGGTTGGAAAGAGGGAACCGATTTCAAGGATCTACAAGTGACCTCCTCCCTGGGAGACAGGGCAAGATATGACAAAATAATAATTTATTAATTATCAAGGGCTCATGAGGGAGGGGAGAGCGGGGAGGGAGGGAGAAAAAAGAGGACCTGATGCCAAGGGCTTAAGTGGAGAGCAAATGTTTTGAAAATGATGAGGGCAATGAATGTACAGATGTGTTTTACAGAATTGATGTATGTATGGATTGTGATGAGAGTTGTATGAGCCCCTAATAAAACGTTAAAAAATAAACATTTAGGAGACTAAAAAAAAATAAAATAAAAGCAGCAAAACAAGGCATTCGGCATTGTAGGAAGACTGAAAAGACGCACCATGGTGGGGGAAGGGGGACTGAGGAAGGGAGGCCACAAAGCAGGACTCTAGGAGGCTAAGGCCGATGCAGATAAGGGACGCAGCTCCATGGGATGTGGGGGACTGGAAGAGTACTCTAATGAAGGGCCATCAAGCTCCAGAGGGACACATGGAAACGGAGGGAAGGCATTTCAAAGGGTCCTCTCCTGCCTGTCCCACTGGCTGGAATGCTTCTGAACACAATGGGTCTGTTTATCAAGAGCAGGATTAGTTGTCAAGACCAATGTGCACCCAGATATCTGCCAAACTCCTCTCCAGCACTAGGCCCAACTCCTGGAGATAAAGGTGTATGGCAATGGGTATTCTATAGTGTGCTTTTCTCTGATTATACAAGTAACACAGGAATCATTGCTGGGGGGAAGGGGCAAGAGGAGTTGAATCAATGTCACTGAATTGTACGTAGAAACGTCAAATTGGCAAATGTCTTGTGATATTGATTTTTACCATAATAAAACATGTATGCAGCGGTTAAACAGGTCCACTAAAGAAAATATGAAAGTAGATAGGAAAGTAAAGAGATTCCATATGATCCCACCATTCAGGTACAGCTGCCTGCTTGCTTTATTTTCTTTTCTGCATGGATATTTCTGATTAAAAAAAAACCCAAAAGACCATTCATTATATGAAGTTTAGGAGTCTCACGTCTTCACTGAATAGCATATTATATTTTATCTAATCAGTAAGTATTCTTTGAAAACATGATTTTTCAATGACTAAATTGTTTCTTGTCTTTAATTATTTCACAATTTTCTGAGGATAAATCCATCAAGGCTGATTGGCAATGTCAATGGGACTGTTTCTTTCTAATGGTCTCAATGCCTTATGACCAATTGTTTTAGAAAAAAGCTTTCACTAATTGATGCACCTGTCACCAATGTAGGAGAGTGCACTTAAAACCCTCCTCAGCCCCTTGTTGTTTCTTTTGTTTGTTTTAAGAAAGAACAAGTAATAGCCAATGTTCATACTACTGGGGAAAATGTAACAAGAAGCTGTGGTGAGAGGGAGTGTTAGTCTTCATTCAGCTACAAGTCTTCCAGAAATATCATTCTACTCGACCCCTTGATGATGATGATGATGATGATGATGATGGCAACATATGTACAAATGTGCTTGACACAATGGATGAGCTGTAACTCTGTCTTGCTTCCACAGGAAACTGGCGCTGCCACCCTCCCTGGGTGTCGAAGTGCTTGAGCCCTAGTCTTTAGCTTCAACGGAATCTGGAGAAGTGAGATTCTTTTTTCCATTATGAGAGGTAGCAACTCAAAAGGTGAGGCATGTTCCAAATATAAGAAGATGCTCAAAAGTGTTGGATCCAAAAAGAGATTCATTACCTCTCTCCGTCCATCACTTTTCAAATGCCCTCTTCCCCGCCAGAATTCTGAGTCCCATCATGGACTGTGAGCTCCGCTATCATCTACCTCGTTGTTATTAGCTCTGATTCATGGAGAGCTCCTGCACAACAGAAAGGAACCATTTTCGGCCATCAGGTTTCTGTTGGCTGATTTGGGAAGAAGATTCCCAGGCCTTTCTTCCTAGTCCGTCTTGGTCTGTCAGTCTGTCTGGAACCTGTTCAGCATAATAGCAACATGCAAACCTCAACTAACAGATGGGTGGTGACTGTGCTCGATGACTTTGGCTGGGAAATGAACCTAGATCGCCCACATGGAAGGTTAAAATTCTACCACTGAATTAGCTACCTCGGGTGGTATCATAATACAGAGATTGACATCGACTGTGTCACTGTAGTTTGAGGTTCCTTCAAGACCTGCTTCGCCACACTACTGGTGTACACATCGCTTGAGCTGGGAACTGTCAGACTCTGTCATCTGGCTGACTGTTGGTGACCTGCCTAGCTGTTTGATGCCTAGGCCGGATTGCCTGAATTGCTCTGCAGGGGATTCAGCTGCCTGCCTCCTTGGCTTGCACCTGATGGCCCTCGTGACTCAAAGGATTGCCAGGGTATTAACTGTCTCATGGAAGTGGGTTGCACTGAGCCATTTGTACTGCTCTATAGACTAATTAGCTGTTTATTTCTTATTTTGTATCTCTCTATCTAGCTAGCTAGCTATCTATAAAATCAGAAGTGTCCTGGTCTTGTTCCTCTAGAGAACCAAAAAGCAGATGAGAATAGTGAACAACAAAAAAAAGAAAACCTCACTACTATGAGTCACCCCGCTGTGGGTCTAAGACTGTAACTGCTAATGGGAGTAGAAATTCCAGTCATTTTCCCAAGGAGCTACTGGTAGTTTAGAACTGACAACTATGGGGATTGCAGCTCAATGCATAACCACTACAACACCACCAGGGCTTCTGCTAGTAAGCAAGAACATGAAAGAAAAAAAATCTTTATATAATCCCAAACAAGGAACCATCAAGCAAAAACAAAGACCTGCTAGGTTGACTTTCAGGAGGAAGCCTGGGCTTGCTACTCCCATAAACAATTACAGTCTTGGAAACTCACGGGGTCGCTATGAGTCAACAGGGACTCGATGGCTGCGAGTTTGGTTTCGAGAGGCTTGCTTTTGGTCAGGTAGCCTTCAGCACCTTTCGCGTTAAACTACAGGCATGACCCTGCAGCCACTCCCTCCTGAGGAGTAACTCTTGCTTCCAAGAAGCCCTTTCCCTCCCTCCGAGAATCTATTTTCGCTGGTGAGATGCACTTAGACTGTCAGTGAGAAGAAACGGAGGAAGACCCTGGATGAGACAGATTGGCATAGCGGCTGCAACAATGGACTCACACATCACAATTGCGAGGATGGCACATGATCAGGCAGTGTTTCCTTCGCTTGTCCATCGGGCCACTATGAGTCAGAACTGACTGCGCCACACCTAACAACTTTAGCATGCTTTAAAACGGGAAAGAGGGAAAAGAATATTCTCAGAGTGCAGCCTTTGGCCCGAGGGGTTTCTATAGCCATTCCCTCTCACCCCCACACCCCAGCCCAGACCGACGCCAAACAGAAACCTTTGCTTTGGCTTTGACCCCAGTGATAGCAGGAGCGTTAGCTTGGCTCTTCACAGAAGCTGAATGCCAGGCCTTTCTTCTTCAGAGCTGAGTTTAAATAGTCAATGTTTAGGTTATTAGTGAAGCACGGTTTATGACACTCAGAGCCCTTCTCCTCTCACCTCCAGATCCTAGCCATCTTGCTCAGCCCTCGGCTAGTCTTGCCCTGCTGAGCTCTCTCTTCTGGAGAATGTCTATGGGTCACCCCCCTCTCTCGCACCTCCTGGCTCCCTCTGGCTGCTCACAGGGAATGGACCTCAAAGCACCAGCCAAGGTCAGGGGCACTGCGTGACGCATCTCTATCCCTCATGCTTTTATTCATCCTTAACACCCTCGCCTCTCCCTTGGTGGGTGTGCGTTCATGCCACCCAGGATGCATTTGTATTCATGAGCAAGCATTTGCCAAAACTAAGGGAAAGGGCTCCCCCTCTGCAGAGGGAAGCCTGGGGGGTAGAGGCCTGCCATGGAGACTGGACCCTCCATTCGCACCTTACAAGCTGTGAGTTTAAGGGCCCCCCTGCTAACAAGCTGGTCTGTCTGGGGAAGCGAGGGGGGGGGCTGTGTGCGAACAGAAGCCTTCATCAGCTGTCTGGCTCCATGGAAGACTCTCAGCTGCCGAGGACCATCTGCATGCCTCGAGCGCATAGGAGGGTGTCGGTGCGAAGCAGCCTCGTCAAAGGCTTTGAGTGGCAGAAGGAAGATCCTAGGATCCATCTCAGCAGAACTTGAAATGTGGAAATGCAGCAGCATCACATACACAGCAGGACTGTATCCTCTCACTATGCTCTTGCCATCTGTAGGCCACGCAACTAACCTGAGAAGCTGGACGACAGGAAGCACAATGCGACGTGAAGACTGGAGGCAGGCGACCAACCTGCCACATGCCGGTGACATGATCATGCGTGCTGAAAATGAAGAGGGCTTAAAGCACTTCCTGATGAAGATCAAGGACTATGGCATTCGATATGAATCAGACCTCAGCAGAAAGAAAACAAAACTCCTCACACCTGAACCAAGAAACAGCATCGTGATGAGTAGAGAAAGCATTGATTTCAAAGTTGCATGGTTGTCAACGATTTCATTCGACGTGGAGCCACAATCAGCACTCATGGAAGCAGCAGCCCCTCGCCGCCGCCCCCCCCCACCCCAGCCCCACCGCCAAAACAACAACATGAAATATGGCATTGGACGAATGCATTGCTCAAGACCCCTTTAAAGTGTTAACAATTCAAGCTGTCACTTTGAGTACTAAGGTGCAGCTGACCCAAGCCATGGTGGTTCCATTCGCTTCCTCCGCATGTGAGAGCTGGACAAGGAAGAAGGAAACCTGCAGAATAATGAGCGCGGGTGAATTCTGGTGCTGGTGAAGCGCAGCATACAAACTCTGGGCGGGCAGAATTAACAAATCTCTCTTGGAAGGAGTGTAGCCAGAACGCTCCTTCGCCGTGAGGACAGGGAGACTTCATCTCAGATGCTTTGGGGAATGCTATCAGGAGAGATATGTTTCAGGAGAAGGACATCATGCTTGGTCAAGGAGTCAGTGAAAAAAGATGACTCTCGATGAGATGGATTGGCACAGTGGCTGCAACAATGGGCCCCAACAGAGCAAGAGCAGTGAGACTGTTGGGGTACCGGACGCAGTTTCGAACTGTTGTCCATAGGTAGGGGCACTGTGAGTTGCTGCCAACTCAAAGGTACCTGACAATGAGCACTTCTGTCAGTGAGAGGCCATGTCCTGGAATTCCAGTGTCAAGCCATACTCTCATTTCCCCCAACACTACAGGTAGGGTTAGGAGAGGTGACAAATTGTTAGACCTTGCCTTCCCCTTGTGTGGTGCAGTTGGTTTCTTCTTTCCTCCCCTTTAAATGAAGAGACCTCTCCTTTGAGGACAGCCTCCGGCTTCCATCTTCCTGGTCTTTGGCCCAAGCCCTGAGCCTTCTCCCTTCTCTTCAAGAGATGGTCCTAGCCCCCAAATACACAAACCCATGGCAGCAGCTTGGACCTTCCTGGACACCAATGACTGGAACCCTGGAATGTACGTTACACCTGTGTCTAGATCTGGTCCCCAGCTCTCTGAAGCTTCCTCCCTTATGAGTCCTGAAAAAGACCTCTGCCAGACAATGCTCTCCACCTCCTCTTTGCCTTCCATCCCACTCCTCCGTGTTTCCCTCCCCATCTTCTGCTTTCTCCTCATATCAGGACACAGTTTCTGTGAAGTCTGGAACCTTCCAGCATTAGCTACATCCAAAGAAACATTTGTAAAGGAAGCACTGATCCAAGAACACTTGCTAGTTAATATACGACTGTCATTACTGGAGCAATTCAATTCTATCTGGGAAGGAAATGTCACTAGCTTGCTAAATGGGCCTTCTTACTCTGACAGGATTTGTGTTCCTTCCTCCAAAGACAGCCAGAGCTGGTCAGAACCAAGAACTTTCTGATCCCTTTGTCAGTCCTTTTCTGCCCTGGTATAGCTTCCCCATCATGTGTCCAAACCATAAAGATTTCACACAGCAGAAGCAGGTAATTAATAAAGCAGTGATGTTGTGTTAGGCCGGGTTGACTAGAGAAACAAATTCAGTGACACTCATATATGTATAAGACAGAGCTTCATATCAAGGAAGCATCCCAGCCCAGTCCAGATCAAGTCCATAAGTCTAATACTAGTCCAGACTCAAGAGCCACATGCAATGATGCAGAATCCAGGAAGATCACTGGCTGATGGATCCAAGGTCAGTGGAAACGTGGCAGGGATCTGACAGGTTTAAGGTCAGTGGAAGAGAGAGGGGAGGTTCCCAGGGCCTTCCTTCTCACTAGGTCACATTCTCAAGAAGGAATCATCAGGTTTGACAGGTTGGATCCCACCCCTAAATTTGTAAACATCAACGTGACAGAAAATTATCTAGCACAGATGTTCATACTGAGCTGCACAAATGCCAGACCTTGACTTTTTAACAATATATAAAATCTTTACATTATTTTTAAAACTTTAATCTTAAAAATCCAGCACATTTTAAAAGTTTCAAGCAAAATGGTGCATCAACGCAATCATATGATACCAGGTGAATGTGTTACTCTGGGTAGACTAGAGAAACAAATTCATAGACACTCATAAGAAAGAGCTTTATATTTAAGAGCAATTGAATATTGAGAAAGCATCCCAGCCAGTCCAGATCCATCCAGTCCATAAGTCCAATATTAGCTCACATATCTGATAGTGTCCATAAATTCCTCTTTAGACTCACACAGCCATGCAATGACACCGAATGCAGGAAGATCGCAGGCCAGTGGGTGGAAAGTCTTGTGGATCCAGTGGCATTGTAAGCATCTCAGCACTAGAAGGGGTCTCCACGTGGCTCCTCCAGCTCAGGGTACTAGCGTAGCTCCATGTGGCTTGTCACCTGCAATGTCTCACAGTGAGTGAGCATGCGTCCTGTCTCTAGTGAGCTATTTATCTCCTTAGCACCACCAAATGAGGTCATCAAGCTGTGACCTGAGAGG
Organism: Tenrec ecaudatus; assembly: GCF_050624435.1. Lineage (NCBI taxonomy): Eukaryota > Metazoa > Chordata > Mammalia > Afrosoricida > Tenrecidae > Tenrec > Tenrec ecaudatus. The sequence continues at coordinate 14,551,377 of NC_134548.1, forward strand.
CTGGCTAAACGCCACTCCTTCACTCATAAGTCTCAAAATAACAAAAGATTATGGACCTACCACAGAGAACATATTTTTGTGCAAACTTGGGAAGAAAGGGTTTCCTGCTGTGTTCAAATCCTGCTGTGTTCAAATCCATCATGAGATGCCTCAGAAGGTGGAACCATCTACTTCGGAAAGGCCACAGCCTTGAAAATCCTGTGGAACCAGACTCCTCTGCAAACATGAACTCACCACAAGATGGAGTCCTCTCAATGGCTGCAGCTTCTTTTTGTTTTGCTATTTCTGAGAGCGCATTTGAACTTCTTACAAATGAGCCACGAATCAGAAACATGAAGCCTAGTACAAAATCTTTTCAAATATTCAGGCCTGCACACAGCTCCTTACAGACACTAACTAGCCCAGGGCAGCACAGAGACCATCACAAAACCACGAGAGAGACAGCATGCCACAGAAGCAGTTGTGAGAGGTGTTCACCTTGTTGCTTTTGCTTGTTTTCTGCACTTCATTAGAAGTCACTCTCGCCAAGACAGGCCGGGACATCCCATTACCTTGAGGAAGTAGAATGAGTGAAAATGGAATGCAAAGAAAGGATGTTCAGACGCTATTGTTCAAAACAGGACCATTACCTGCAAAAGAAGAACCATTTGAAAACCAAATTAGAATTGGTTTAGGGAGCAGTGGTGGGGTGGGGAAATCTCTTGGTGGAGAGAAAAAGGTTGTTTTCACTCTGAAAATTAACTGGAAAGAAAATGGTAAGCATGTGTTGAAGTAAATAACTGTGTTCTCTATGTCAGCACATGCCTCCTCGAGTTTACTAGATGGTTGGTTTCATAGAATATCTCCTTGGCTGTCATATTTCCCCCTCCAGGTACCACTGGAAGCATCAAAACTAGGGGTAGGCATCACAGTGGTGGCTCAGCATGCGGGAGACGGGGTTCCGGTGCCAGCCAATATAGCTCATGCATAGTCATCAGCCACCTGTCTATGGAGGTTTGCAGGTTGCTTTGATGCTGAACAGGTTTCAGTAGAGCTTCCAGACTAAGGCCAACTAAGAAGAAAAGCCTGGTGATCTACATCTGAAAATCAGCTTTTGAAAATCCTATGGCTCACAATGATCTGATCAGCAATGGATCACGGAGATGGCTCAGGACTGGGCAGCGCTTCTTTGTGTTGGACACGGGGCCACCAGGAATCAGGGACAACTGGGCAGGAGCAGACAGCAACTATAACGCGAGGAGGCAAACTCGCCAAGAGTGTGTTCTCTGCTCAAAGTCAAGCACTTCTATTTCGGAAGCTTCTTGCAGAAGGATTTGACAAGTGAAAGGGAATAGGTTCTCTTTCCTTTCCGGCTGGTGTGTGAGTATGTGGCTGGAAATTCTCATGCATCTGTCCTTGTCATTTAATATTCCTTCAAACAATTTAAATAAAATGTAGCTTCTCCTCTAAAACATAAAGCCAAGACAACCAAAACATAAAGCCTCCTCCCTCCTCCCCACGTTATTAAAAAGGATTTCATATCAGGTAGAAAGAAATTCTTAAAACCCCACGGCTATTTGTACATCCAAAAAGAAAAACTCACTGCCATCAATTTGATTCCAACCCATAATGACCCTAGGGGACAGAGTTAAGCTGCCTCTGTGGGTTTCTGAGACTATATATCTTTACAGAAGTAGAAAGCATCATCTTTCTCTCGCCGAGCTTCTGATGTCTTTGAACTATTGACCTGGAGGATAGTAACACAAAGAAGAACCGACTGAGCCACCAGGGCTTCCCCTTTGTGTAGAGAATGAGTCCATTCACTTTTTTTTTCCCTTCTAGAATGAATTTTTCTTGCTCTGAATCTACTCAAAAACATGACAAAAGACTATTGTTTTTCCTGATCAAATGTGTGTGGATTGCAGATTGTGCCAGTTCTGAGATGCACTTTGGTTGAACTTTAAACTCATTTTGGCCTCGTTTTATGATCAGATGTTTGGGTGTTTCCCCCCCCCATGTAATTTCCTATAAGTTTTACTCTGTTCAGGGAACAATTGAGAAGGAGGTGCACAATTAAAATTAAAGTGTGCCACTTCCCACATAAAATATGTAAATAGTGCAGTACAGTTAGAATATTTTCCCTTTTTTATTTAAGTAGTTTGAATTTTTAAAGGCAGCAACTTCAAAGTCTCTGAAGGAGTCTATGAAAAATCATGAATTCATTTAACCCAGTGTCTTCCAACACTTACCATTCCATAGGAAGTTTTTCCTAATGAATAGAAAGGATTAATCAAACGAACGATTGGTTTCTGTATGGCTACGTGCATCTCTTTAGCTCATTCTTCAACCTCTATGAAAAACAACTGGAGTGGAGATTTTTCCATAGCCCTTATCTAAGAATGGTTAGTTCTTAAGAGGTGCTCCTACTCAAAACTTTCCCTCATGCAGAAATCACTGAAGATATAGAAGTTATATAAAAGTGTGATGAAGAAAGCAGACAATGTCTTACTAGCAGGAGAATAGTATCTGGATCTTAAAGGGGTGTTTGTTTGTTTTTTAATCTAACTTGGAAAAAAGAAAAAGGCGTGTCTTACAATAAGCAGCCACCTAAGTGAGGTGTTAGCTAACGTCACAGAGAAGCATATCAGTCTGTGTGATCCAAAGATAAATGACAAAATCCAAAACCAGGGTAAGGAACATTATGATAGCCTCAATTCTGAGCACCCAGTTTGTGGAAGACTGTGGACACTTATGAATATATATATATCACATGATGGAATATAATAGCTAATTAGTCCACATAGCAGTACAGATGGCTCAGTTCAACGCACTTCCATGAAACAATCAATATACTGGAAGTCCTTCAACTCACGAAGGCTGCTGTGTCCAAGGTCAAGGAAGCAGAGTCTTTCGTAGAGCAATGCAGGCAGTCTGGCATCAAACAGCAGGGTGGGTCACCAAACAGTCAACCAGATGACAGGATCTCACAGGCCCCAGTTCAAGCGATGTATACACCAGCAGTTTGGCTAAGCAGGTCTACAAGGAACATCAAGCTCCAGCAACACAATGCACAGGCTGGTTGTCCCACAGGTAGTATAGCTCACAAGTTGAGGCAGAGAACTAGCTAAGGCAGTTGCACACTGGTCCGATCACCAGAGAGCAAAAGAGCGAGAGGCAGGGCTCGCCAAGCCATTTATCTCTTTGCCGTCCAATCAAACTGTGACCTTATTCATCCCGCGTGTTCTTATTGGCCAGGTTGGCACAATAAATTTACCTATCACAACAGTGAAAGCCCAAAAATCATTTGTAGTGGCCCCCGGTGGATTAAGCCTCCAGTAAATCTCCTCTGACCATTAATCAGAGATGTGAATAGACTTGGTATTGGATAGACTGTATTGTAAAGTGGACTAGTGCACATGCAGTTAGGTTAAAATTTAGCACATTAACATTTGTTCTCCCTATTGGCCCACTTAAAAATTTGATCTGGTTTTCATAATTTTCTATTTGTAACTAACATTTTTATCTGTTTTATATTGTTGTTGTTGGTTTTTTCTTTTCTTTTTTTGCTTTTATGTTTTTGTAAGTTTTTCTGAATGTGGAATCCAGGATAGGTAAATCTATAGAAACAATAACCAGATTAATAGTTTCATGGGGTAATGGCAGGGGAAGTTAGGGAAAAAGAGGTGCAAATAATAATGAGTACAAACAAAAAGTAAAAGTTCTAAAATTTGTTGCAGTGATGATCACACAACTCTTTAATAGGTTTAAACCATTGGATTGTATGATATGCCGATTATATATCAATAAAATGATTTTTTCATCAAAAAAGTAGGAACTTTGCCTTGACAAAGAATGTACTGGGCCCCATGATCCTAGCCCTGATCAGATTCAGAGTCTGGGGAAGCATAGTGTGCCTTGCTTAAAGAAATCTTGACTCTTAGGTGTCTAACTGAGACTTTGTGGCCTTAGGGAGACTGTAGAACTGAGGACCAAGGAAGGACTTTATCATTTGCTGATGTGCTTTTAAATAAGGGTGATTATTTACAAGGCATGATTTTTAAGTAATGAGAATAAATGCATTTTGTTTATTGGTATATATCATAGATTCCCAAACTTATTTGGCCTTCTGTCCCATTTTCAGAAAAAAAATAACTAAGAACCCCCCTGGCAATTAAAAACTTTTTTACTCTATCCCATAATCCAAGATAAAGTGTAGGTATCTGCCTTTTTTTTTTTCAGCTTTCCTGGATCTGTCCAAAACTCTCCCACCCCAGGAGGCGTAATCTCCTACTTTGGGAAAGTTATACATATATAAGCACTAATGTCTCCCCTTGAATTTCCTCAAGTGTTGCAGATTTCTAGAGATATCCTGTTGTTCTTTAATATTAAATGTCCTGAGCCCCTGAATTAGTCAGGTTAAGATTACATTGCAGCAATAAATTAATCGCAAATTTGATTAGGGGTTGTTTCTCCAACAAGGACCGTAGTAGTTCAGCAACAAAATCCTCACCTTCCATGCAGGAGACTGGTTTAAATCCTGGCCAAGGCACTGGTTTAAATCCTGGCCAAAGCATCCCATGTGCTGCTACCACCCATCTGTCAGTGGAGATTCGTGTGTTGCTGTGATGGTGTGTACGTTTCAGTGGAGCTTCTGACTAAGATGAACTGAGGAATAGAGGCCTGGCAAACTACTCCCAAAAACCAGCCAGTGAAACCCTCTGCATCCCGATGGTCTTTTCTCATTGTGCTCTTTAGGGGCACCATAAGTCAGGAGTCAATTTGCTGGCAGTCAACAATACATTTCTCACTGACACTTAATCCAATCCAATGTGGGTTTTCCTAGTTAAGACGCTCTTCTGGGTAGTTTTTCTCCAAGGAGTGACTCGGGGATCCAGACTCCTTCCATTTGATGAACCTGCAATCCTTACATGTTTGGAACCTGGAATGGAACCCGGAATTTTGCAAAGTAAGAGAGAGGGGCGTTTGAAGGTCAGACCTGAAAGTGGCATATGTGTTGTCTGGGTAAACTAAAGAAACAAATTCACAGAAACATATGTGTAAGAGATAGTTTTATATATAGGGTAGGTGTACATTGAGAAAACATTCCAACCCAGTCAAGTCCAAGTCCATATGTCTGACACCTATCTACAAAGTCCTCCTGAAACTCACAAAACACACAGAATGACGCCAAATGCAGGAGAATCACAGGTCAGTGGGTAGAAAGTCTTTGAATCCAGTGGTGGTGTAAGTATCAGTGCTGGCAGGAGTTCCTATGCGACTTCTACAGCACCTAGGGCTGCATCAGGGTAAGTAAGTCCATGTGGTTTCTCCTCAGGGATATCTCCCAGGAAGTGAACCTTACCAACTCAGGCAGCCACACAGTAGTCCAACCATCAGAGAGCAAGAGACCAGAGAACCAGAAGGGCAAGGTTCACCGAGCCATTTATCTCTCTGCCTTTCAATTAATCCCACATGGGTTTATCGGCCAGGTTGGCACAATAAACCTGAACTATCTCAGCATACCTCACTCCCACCCATGTTCTCTTAACCTACATGTAAGGGCTCTGAGAAATATAATTTAACCAAAGTGCAGGCAGAGGAAATGTGATCATAGAGTCTCTAGCCAGTCTCTGCCACAGCCTCCCTGCCCCCCCCTCCTGCCCCCAGCCGCCGCCATTGCTGGGCACCATGGAAAGCCATTGTTTTCTCACCAAAATCTCAAAGATTACTCTATTCTTATTGACTAAGGCACTCTGGTGGCACTATCAGGTAAGTGTTTGACTGCTAACCTCAAGCTCAGCGGTTCAAACCTGCCAGCTGCTCCGTGGGAGAAAGATGAGGCCGTCTGCTCCCATAACAATCTACAGCCTCAGAAACCCTATAGAGGGTCACGATGAGTTGGAATCGATTTGATGGCAGTTAGTTTGGGTATTCTTGTTGACTACATAACAGTAACAAAACACATGCACACACATGCACACGTGCTGCTGGTACGTCAGTTCTGAATCAAAGTGCCTCAGAATAGAACTTCTCCCTAGCATTTCCTTGGCTGTCTTTATGGGAGACCGTCAGGGCTATTTTCCCAAGGAGTCGCTACTAGGTGGGTGGAAAAGGCCAACCTTGACATTAGTAGTCAAGTGCAAACCATTTGTGCTACCCAGCAACCTTGTTGAAAATATAATTGTATCTTACTGAACATAATTATATATATATATTATTCTATATAGTATTATAGCAATGATTTGCAACTGTGTAAATTTTGTCCTTCCCTGGAGGACATTTTGCAATGTCTGGAGACATTTCTAGTTCTCACACTGAGAGAATTCTATTGATATCTAGTGGGTGGAGACTAGAGATGCTGCTACAAATCCAAAAATGGACAGGGCAACAGACAATGGTCTGTTCCCAAATGGCAATCGTATCAAGGTTAAGAAACTCTGTCTCTGTAATGACTCTTCAACCTCTTCATGAATTAAGACCTGAAAGTGTTCATAGTGGATAAATATAACTGAGCTAGTGAACTGCACACTAAAAGCCATGCATCCCCCTCCCAGGATACAGAATTATTGCTAGGAAATGGCTACCCAGCCAGGTACTACGTTTCCAGCATCTGGATGGATACACACGGTTAGTTTAGTGAGAGAGATGTGCTCCTTCTGAGCCAAAGCAGTCGGGAAGTCGATGGGCCTTCACTGCCTTCATCTTATTGGCTATGTATTGGATGCAGAGGATTGAGAAGCAGAGTCTAAAGCCCTTGCTAGTGACAGCTGAACCACAAAATGTAAGGAACCTGGTGGATGCGTGGAGGGCTCCTAATGGAGACACATGTAAGCAAGAAATATCTTCTACTATGTTAAGCCAATCAAGCGTGGGTGTATATTACAGTGGCCAGAATCTACCCACTACAATTAAAAAGAAATAAATAACTCTTAAGAAGCACTGGATTTCCATTGAGTTCTGTTTATGGTGATGGAAAAGATGGCAACAGATGCTGGTGATAATTGCAAAATATGATTAATGTAATTAGTGTCACTAGATTGTAGATGGGTAGTGTATGTAGTAGATTACCCATTGGACTGCTATCTTTGCAAGGTCAGTGGTTCAAATCCATCAGTCTTCCCTCAGGAGAAAGATGAGGCTGGTGGCTTCTATAAAGATTTTGAGCCTCAGAAATCCAGGGAAGCAGTTCTACTATGCCCTGCAGGGTCACTATAAGTTGAAATCGACATGAGGGCAATGGGTTTGGTTTGGGGTAAACTGTACAAGGGGAAATGATTGAATCGGCAAATATTGTGTTATAAAGATATAAGAATCTCGAGGCATCAACAGGAAAACTCCATTATCGAGGTACCACATCTCTTGAATCATCTTCAATTGTTTAGGAAACTGCAAATAGTATCAAAAGGGCTGGTACTCATAGCCCTTTGGATGGCATTTTCGAACTAGACTTTCTATCTTGAATAATGGCATTTTGCATCCTGTCATTCTCCCTGAAACTGCTCTCAGCACATTAGCCAGCTGTGTAGTCTGTTACTGTTGGAACAACCCCCAGCCAAAGTGCTCAAGAATCCTAAGCGCTCACTCAATCTGAAGGGCCGGTGAAGCCTCCAATACCTGTACTGATTGCTGTCGTGGGTGGTGGTTGTTGAGCTAATTCGGCAGTGTGGTGAGTCCACGCGCTGCAGAGGGTAAGTGCTCCATAACTGCATATGCTCCACAGGGTGTTCACGGCGGTAATATTTTGAAAGCAGATCACTGGGCCTGTCTTCCAGGGTGCCTCTAGGTAAATTTGAGCCACCAACCTTCTATATTAACAGTCGAGCACTTAGACATGTGCATCACCTAGGGATTCCTACCTCACCGGTCTTGATCACAGCAACCCTATGTACTACAGAAGGAAACACTGCCTGGCCCTCCACCACACTCACCATTGTTATGCTTGAGGCCACTGGGTTAATCCATCTTGCCAAGGGCCTTCCTCTGTTTCACTGCCTTCTCCTGGACCAAGCAGGCTATCCTTTCCCAGGGACTGGTCTCTCCTGATAACATGTCCCAAGTACATGAGATGAAGTTTCATCATCCTTGCTTCTAAGAAGCGCTCTGGCTGTACTTCCAAGACAGATTTGTTTGTTCTTTTGGCAGTCCATAGTACTTTCAATATCCATTACCAGCACCATAATCCAAATACATCAATTCTTCTTTGAGCTTCCTTATTCCATGTCCAACTTTCAAAAGAATGAGGCAGTTGATAATACCATGCTCGGGTCCAGGACACTTTGGTCTTCAAAGTAATACCCTTGCTCTTTTTCACTTTAAAGAGATCTTGTGCTGAAGATCTAGCCAATGCAACATGTTCATCTGATTTCTTGACTGCTGCTTCCATAGGTACGGATTGTGGATACAAGCAAGATGAAATTCTTGACAACTTCTTAATCCAATCTTCTCTCAGTTTATCATGATGGTCCCTATTGGTCCAGTTGTGAATATTTTTTTCTTTTCTTCACATTGAGTTCTCATCCATATTGAAGACCGCAATCCTTGATCTTCATGAGCAAGTGCTTCAAGTCCTCCTCACTTTCAGCAAGCAAGGTTATATTATCTGCTCATGGAAGTTTGTAAATAAGCCTTTCTACGAGAAGCACTGGTGACGCAGTAGTTATGCATTCATTGGGCTGCTAACCTCACGGCCAGCAGTTAGAAACCAGTAACCATTCCATGAGAGAAAGATGAAGCTTTCTACTCCCATAAACAGTTATTGTCTCAGGAATACATGGGGGTGGGGTGGTGTTCTACTCTGGCCTATAAGGTTGCTATTGGTTGGAATAGACTTGAAAACAGTGAGTAATAATCCTGATGTCATGTTATTATTCATATAATCCATCTTCTCAGAATATTTGCTCATCATACAGATTAAGTATGGTGAGAGGATATAACCCTGACGCACACCTTTCCTGATTTTAAACCATGCAGTATTCTCTTGTTGTGTTTGAACAATTGCCTCTCAGTCCATGTACAGGTTCCTCATGAGCATGATTAAATGCTCTGGAATCTCCATTCTTCTCAAGGCTCTCCACAGTTTGTTATGGTTCACACAGTCAAATGCCTTGCCATAGTCAATAAATCACAAGTAACCATCGTTCTGGTAGTCTTTGCTTTCAACCAAGATCCATCTGATATCAGCAATGATAGTCTTTGTTCCACATCCTCTTCTCAATATAGCCTGTCAGCTCCCTGTCAATGTTATGCTGCAACCATTGTTGGGGGATCTTCAGCAAAATTTTACTTGCATATGATAGTTATGCTATTGTCCTAAAATGTCCGCATTCTGTTAAGTCACCTTTCTTTGGACTGGGTACAAGTATGGATCTCTTCTAGTCAGTTCACCTGGCAACTGTCTTCCAAATTTCTTGGCATGGACAAGTGAGTCTAGAGACCACTCATTTTCCGTTTCTGTCACTGAGAACAAGGGAGCCTTGACGACATAATAGTTACACATTGGAACCGTAGGGTCAGCAGTTCAAAACAACCAGCCAATCCATGGGAGAAAAACGAGGCTTTCTACTCTGGTAGACTTACAGTCTCTGAAACCCATGGGGACAGTTCTAACCAGTCCTAGATGGTCTCTATGAATCAGAATCAGCTAGATGGCAGTGGGTTTGGCTTTGAATTTGGTTACTGAGAGCATGAAGTCCAGTATTATCTGCTGGGTCCTTGCTAACACTTTGAATGTTAAAAAAGAAAGAGACCTTATTTGGATTTACAAACATTAAACCCACAATGATTCATAAGCATAGGTATAATAAAATTAATCATATTATTCAGTGATGAAAGAAAGGATTATTAAATAAACTCTCCTGGGACAATTGGTTGCCTGAGATAAAGAATGGCTTCCACCTCCTCGCACTCACTCCCTCAGTACAATAGCACCTTGCTCAGCTAAACGGACATTCCATGATACCCACCTTCCTGACATGATCGCTGAAGACAGATGTGTGCATAAGCAAACATGGTGAAGAAAGCTGATGGTGCCTGGCTATCAAAAAGATATCGTGTCTGGGGTCTTAAAGACTTGAAGGCAAACAAGCAGCCATCTAGCTGAGAAGCAACAAAGCCCACAGAAAAAGAGTACACACGCCTGTGTAAACACGAGGTGTTGAAGGGATCAGGTAGCAGACACCAAAGAACAAAAGCCATCATTGTGGGATCACCTTCCCCACATAAACACTGAAGACGCATGTGTGCATAAGTAAGTGTGGTGAAGAAGGCTGATGGTGGCCGGCTATTGAGAGATATAGCATCTGGGGACTTACAGGCTTGAAAGTAAACAAGTGGCCATCTAGCCCAGAAGCAACAAAGCCTACATGGAAGCAGCACACCAACATGTGTGATCATGAAGGGCCAAGGGGACCAGGTTTCAAACAACAAAGGCGGGGGGGGGGGGGGGGAAATCATATCATCCTGAATGAGGGGAGTGCATGATGGGGACCCAATTCCCATCTGTAGACAGCTGAACATATCTTGCAGAGGGGTAGTGGGGAGGAGATGAGTCACTCAGGGTTCAGTGTGGCAACAATGAAACTCAAAACCTTTCTCTAGTTCTTGATTGCTTCCTCCCCCCTAGTTATTATGATCCCAATTCTACCTTGCGGACCTGGTTAGACCAGAGAATGCACAGTAGTGCAGTAGGGATCTGGAAACACAGGGAATCTAGAACAGATGAACCCCTCAGGACCAGCGGTGAGAGTGGTGACACCAGGAGGGAAGAGGGTGTAGAAAAGGAGAACCAATCTTGGGGATCTACACGTAACCTCCTCTCTGTGGGATGGGCCACAGGAAAGTGGGTGAGGGGAGACACCGAGCAGTGAAAGATAGGATAGAGTAATAATTTATAAGTTATTAAGGGCACGGGGAGGGAGCGGGAGGGAAAAAAAGAAAATGAGCTGATTCCAGGAACCCAAGTGGAAGGCAAATTTTGAGAATTATGAGAGCAACGAATGTATAAGGGTGCTTTACTCAATTGATGTATGTATGGATTGTGATAAGAGTTGTATGAGCCCCAATAAAATGATTTATTTTTAAAAAAAGAAAGAAAAAGATGGCTAGACCAGAGGATGTACGTTGGTACAGATAGGAACTGGAAACACAGGGAATCCAGGACAGATGATCCCTTCAGGACCAGTGATGAGAGTGGCAACACCGGGAGGGTGGAGGGAAGTTGGGGTAGAAAGGGGGAACTGATTATATGGATCTACATATAACCTCCTCCCTGGTGAATGGACAACAGAAAAGTGGAAGAAGGGAGATGTCAGACAGTGTAAGATATGACAAAATAATAATAATTTATAAATTATCAAGGGTTCATGAGGGAGGGGAAAGCAGGGAGGGAGGGGGGAAATGAGGAGCTGATATCAAGATTTCGAGTAGAAAGCAAATGTTTTGAGAATGATGAGGACAAGGAATGTACAAATATGCTTTACACCGTGGGTTGTGATAAGAATTGTACAAAGCCCCAATAAAATGATTTTGAAAAGAGAATGGCCTCCAAATTAAATCTTTATACCATATACAAAATAAGCCTTTGATGGGTTAATGAGTCAAAAAGAAACAAATGCTCATATTGGCATGTTAAAAGGCTATCTAAGTAGAATAGCACAGAAAAAAATCAATACGATCACCCCAAAACACCATTAAACTATAAGACAAGACCAATCAGAGAAGCTTTTCCCTATATATTTAAGATTCTTGATCTAGATGTTTTTAAAAGTCAGTTTATTTTTGGAGATAAACTTCTAATGGAAAAACGGGTGAAGGATATGACAGCCCATTCACGTAGGAAGAAATACATGTAAATGGCTCATAAATATGTGCGGGTAAGTTCAAATTCTGACTAGGAAATGAATGCAAATTAACACGAGACTATTTTCACCTTTCAAATGATAAAACTAAGAAATGACACACTTTGTTTTGACAAATGTTTAGTGGCATGAATAATTCCACAGCCTTTCTCTCTCTTAAGTTGGTACAACTTCCTGAAAGACAATTTGCCCATATGAATCAAGGACCTTTGACAATGATAATGAAGTTGACCCAATACGTCTTTGTCTAAGGATTGTATTAAGGAGGTTATCAGAAAAGCATGCAATGATTCATAGGCCAGGGTGGTCCTCCCAGCTTTATTTATAACAGAGACAAACGAGGCATCACCTAGAGGAAAGGTCACAGAAATAATGGCACATGTACTGAATACCACCTTAAGCTTTCACTTTAAAACATGTTTTCAAGGAATATTTAGGCACACGAGAAGGTGCTCAGAGCATAATGGAAAAGACAGGATATAAAACTGCATGTTTTTGCTCATAATTTTCTCATAAAATGCACGGGGAAAGCGATGAAGAAATGTTAATAGTGGTCTCTGTGGTGCAATTATGCATGGTTTTTAGTTTCTTCTTTATTCTTTTCAGCATTTTCCCACATTTTCTACAATAAAAGCTTTTTATGTTGATAATCAAGAAAAGAGCAAATGAGATGGTATCCGTCTTTTGTAACTTTACCATATTGCTAGAGGGACATTCTAGCTTGATTCCTTGTGAAATCAAGCATTTTCCTGTGAGCTTGCCTGCACTCATCAAGGTTTGCCTTCAAGTCAGCCATCTGGATGAGTCTGTTCAACTTCCGACTGCAGTTTCTGGGCAATGTAAACAGTTAGTGGGCTAGCCTGCTAATGAAAAGGTTGGAGGGTCAAGTCCACCCACCCAAAGGCACCTCAGAAGAAAGGGCTGGTGATCTACTTCTGAAAAATGAGCCATTGAAACCCCTAAGGAGCCCAGTCTTACTCTGACACACAGGGGGCGCCACGGTGAGTTGGAGTGTTTGTTTCCAGTAATCTTGTGGGTGGGACAAGTTGGACGGTCTGAATGTTTACAGATTCATGTAGGTTTTTCTAGAAAATATATTTTGTTAATACCTGCATACTCAATGAAGTGGTATGAGTAAAGGAGATTCTGTGAAAGTATTCATTTCACTCTCAGTTACTTGGAAAGGAATCGAAAGGGAAGTGCCTCATCCACTGAAGATCACTGTTCGTGTGTGCGCAATGCTGTGTAACAAATTAACCCAATGCTTAGTGCTTGAGCTGACCTCTCAACCTTGAATGTAAATGGCCCAACAGATCCTCTAAGACAGTGGTTCTCAACCTTCCTAATGCCGCAACCCTTTAGTACAGCTCCTCATGTTGTGGTGACCCCCAACCATACAATTATTTTCATTGCTACTTCATTACTGTCATTTAGCTACTCTGATGAATCATCATGTAAATATCTGATAGGCAGGATGTATTTTCATGGTTACAAATGGAATATAATTAAAGCATAGTGAGTAATCACAAAATAATATGTAATTATATACTGTGAAATATTTATTTCTAATTAGAAATAAATGAAATTTTGTCCCGAAACATAGTGTAGCACAGGTAAAAATCTTCACACCGGGTATGTGGGCTTATCTGCATGGGGGTGGACCCGCCTGGAGTCGGATAGAGGAGCAGTGTCTCCGTTCCTAAGACCATCAGACATATATGTTTTACAATGGTCTTAGGCGACCTCTGTGAAAGGGTTGTTCGACCCCCCAAAGGGGTCGCGACCCACAGGTTGAAAACCGCTGGCCTAGTGACTTACAACACTAATAACCATTTGTTATCACTCCTAGTTTCCTGAAATTCAGGAATTCCGGAGTGGATTCACTGGGTGGTTCTGGCTCTGGGTCTTTCAGGATGTTGACCGGAGTTGCAGTCCTCTGAGCCTTGACTGAGCTGGAGGATGTGTTGCAAAATAGCCCCCTTCACATGACTGGTCAATTGGTGCTGGCTGTCATCTGTAAGCCTCAGTTGCTCTCTAGGTGCATCTCTGAACAAAGATGCAGGGGCATCTCCAGAAAAAGCAATCCAAGAGGCTAAGCCAGAGGGTAAAATGCTTTTGCCAACACCCACCTGTCAGTTTGTCAGTACCCTGGCAACCTGCAGGTTACTGTCATGCTGGAAGCTACACCACCAGTATTTCAAATGCCCTGTGAGAGTGAGGGAGACCATCAGTGACATGGTTTGGCACAATAATTGCAATGATGAACTCAAACATGTTTGTTATCTTTAGGATAATGTAAAACCAGGCAACCGCTACCTTCTATTGTACATATAGTTGCTGTGTTAGACTGAAGTGACTAGAGAAACAAATCCAGAGACACTCATATATGTATAAGAAAGAGCTTTATATCAAAAAGTAATTGTATATTGAAAGAACAACCCAGCCCTGTCCAGGTCAAGTCCATAAGTCCCATATTCTCCCATATGTCCAATACTAGTCCATAAATTCCTCTTCAGACACATGCAGCACATGCAGTGATGCCGAATGCAGGAAGATCACAGACCGGTGGGTGAAAAGTCTTGTGGATCCATTGGCGGTGGAAGCATCTAAGCGCTGTGACCTGATTGACAGGCTAGACTCCACCCATACATTCTATGTATCAAGCTGACATGAAATTATGTAACTACTAGATTTGCTATGAGTCAAAGCTAACTCAGTGGCAGCTAACAACATAATGTTTTTTATGACCATGCCTTGGACATCAAATTCAGTCATTTCTGCTGCATTATATTAGTCATTCCTATTCACTGTGGGAGGGGACCACACGGAAGGAAGACAAGATCATTGGAGCGCATCATGAAGATTGACCACCCATATCAATACTACAAATTCTTATTTAAGTGTGTTTTCCCCACCCCGCTCCGCCCCCAAAGCCAACAAATTACCATTATTGCTAAATCTGGTTGGTTATGATGTAATCATGGCCTCTTTGACTGGTTCAGAAACCCAGGCAAAAGCCAAGTAGCAGCTGCCATTCTCTCAGTCTCCTTATGAGAATGGCGCTGGACCAGGCTGTGTTGCATTCTGCTGTGTATAGGGGTTGCTATGAATGGGACCCAACTGGATGGCACCTAACAACGGCAGCCTCCAGGGTCATTCAGGAATTAGCATATGAGCAAATTCAGGCCAATGAGGCACAAGAAGATACTTTCCGGGGGGGCCTTAAAACATGCCACCACAGGGTTCCTGTCTTCCTTGAGTGTTCTAGGGTGTGGTTCTGAGCTCCTGAGTGCTGAAGCCCCCTCTACCAGCCTGAGAATAGAGCCCTCCCAAGTCAGAGAACTGGGAAACTTCCAAAAGAAAACTAAGTCCGTGTGCTGATGGAACCAAACCTGATCCAGATCCAAGGACTGCGTGAATGGAGCAATCCCTTCCCCATCTTTTTGACATGGGTTTCTCACTTGGACCCTGGATTTGTCATGAAGGCTACAAAGAAAGGATTAGTATCCTTAATTTGGAAGGAGCCTTGGTGGTGCTTGACTGCTACCAGGAGGATCGGTGCTTTGAACACGCGCAGCAGCTCCGAAGGAGCCTGACCTGGCCACCTGCTCCTGTAGAAAATGCCATGGGACAGCTCTGCACTGTCACAAGGAGGTAATTGAGTCAAAAGCACCTCAGTGACACATACAAACACAACATACCTATTCTAAACAAAGCACCATCTGAGGCCATCCTTGATGCGGGGACAAGAGGATTACCAAGCAGGGTTGGTCCAACCGACTCAGAAGTGACCGTAGCTGTGCCTAGGGCAGAATGGACAGTTGCTTTTGGGGGACAGTTTCAGGACTTCCTCTGGGGTGCACCAGTATGGTGCTGGGGTTCCAGCTGGGGCACATTGTCCACTTGGGGATTGTGAGCTGGAGTGAGAGACATGGTAAACTGGCACCAAGTGTCAACTGCTCTGAGCCAAAGCCTGAAACACCACACAAGTGTGTTGCTTTCAGGCTGAGAGAAGGCATAAGGTGAAGGTTATCAAGATTAGCACCTCACCAGGAATGGGTTTCTGAGCCCTTCCTGAAGCTTTAATTGTGCTGCCTGGAGTAATATGCCGTAGCAGTGGAGCCACAAAGGATTCCGCTGTGCGCCTGAGTTGAGGGGCAGAGAAAGGGCCTGAGGACCGGGGAGACATGGAAGACAGATTGTGCTGAGTCGCCATTGTAGATGGCCGCAAGATTCCCTGACCCACAGTTTGGATAAAGGCTGTTCAATTGTGTTCCTTCAGAAAGGCATAACGAGGTTTGCTATCTGCTAAGCACTGTTCAGAGTGCTTGGTATAAATTTACGTATTCAATCCCTCTTCGCTGACCCAAGACATGGGTCTTATTCTATTTTTTCCTTTTGTAGTTGTTGTGGAAACATGTAATACAACATCTGTCAATTCAACATTTTTCAGGTATACTTGTCCTCACACTACCATCCAGTTGATTCCAATTCAGAGAGCCCTGGTGGTAAGGTGGATTATGAATTGGGCTGCTAACCACAAGGCCGGTGGTTCGAAACCACTAGCCTCTCTGAGGGAGAAAGATGAGACTTTCTACTCCCATAAAGACTTATTAAAGTCTTAGAAACCCCTAGGGCCAGTGCTATAAAGTGCACAATGTAGTACTAACAATTATATAAGTCATATTGTTCAACCAGCATCTATAATCCTTGCCAACTTTCCATGAAATGGGTGTTCTTATTTTACAGATGGGGAAACTGAGGCACAGGGAGGTTTAAAAATACTTGCCAAAGGTCACACTTGCCCAAGGTAGGTGGTAGAGTCAGGATTTGAAAGTAGACTTTGCTGCCAGGGCCTATTTTTGCGACTCTCATGCTCAGCTGGACATGTTACCATCACACTTTCATTTCTGTGCAAACTTGTTGCTAAATATATACAGTGGGGCTATTCCTCCCTGCCTGACAGTTCACCCATAGTGACGCTGCAGTCGATTTAAGTACATGTGGTAGCTAGCTGTTCCTCACAGCTGTTGGAGGGCATTGTGCCCGAGCCTGCTGGCAGCCCAACCCTCAATCCTGGGACCCTGAGTTGTCACAAACGGTGTTCTGTCATCTTTATCTAGTCTGCTGAACTCGGGCCAACCATCTCCCTCTTTGCCCAAGCTTCCTGATCATTCCAAGCCTCTTCCCATCGCATAACCTCCTTCTTAAATACTATCATCAGTGTTGGGGTCGTTAGGGAGAAAACCAGTGAAGAGGAAATGCTTCTAAAAGTTACATCTGCTGTTCAGGCAGCTGTTCTGATTCCTCATTAGCACGATCCATCATTTTTTAACATCATTTTTATAACTCAGAAAAGGCTTCATTTATTCTAAGACTAAAGAGCAGCAACGAGGGACTTCAATCCCACAGGTCTTTAGCTGATAGGGTTTTCGTTTCTTTTGAAAACGATTCCATCCTCACCAATGACCTAATTTAGCTTTCAGAGACTGATAAATTCTTGGCTCCTCTGTCTCCCTCCCATCTGCGCCTTTTCAGGGTGGGGCCTGTCTCTTTCAACAGTAGGGTTCTTGTCTCCCAGCCTTTCTCTTTAGCCTCGTCTTCACCGATGAAGCTCACATTGTTCAGCTTCCTGAGCAGGCTTCTTTGGCAATATATCTTCATCTCTGAAAACATTGGAAATGCAAGCCGGAGGCTGTCATGGAGGGGTTAAATCATAAGAGAACTCAAAGCCAGGAAAGTCACCCGTTGTAAGCATTTTGAGCATGGGCACAGCCTGCTCGAGTTCTAATACCAAGTTGGATATTAGATCATCCTAAACAATCAAACTCATTGCCATTGAGTCGATTCCAATTGATAGCCACCCTGTAGGACACGGCAGAACTACCCCTGTGGTTTTCTGAGACTATAACTCTTCATGAGAGTGAAAAGCCTAATTACTAAAAATGGCTCCTAGTTACTGAAAATTGGGCAGTGCCTCGTTGTCCTCATCTGTGAAATGGAGTGTACATGCTTATTCATACGGTTGTTGTGAGGATTAAACTAATTAATCCGACAGCAGCAGTTCCTGGCTTCCAATAGGGTTCTGTGTCTACGAATCCAGCATAAGTATATTATAACGTAAGTCAAATACCTCAGCGGTTTGGGGTTTTTTTTTTTCAGCTTTCATTATTGTTGTATTTTATCATCAGTCAAAATCCAATCTTTATTTGCCTTTGGGAGTTGGCAACATTCCATATAAGCTTACAGATAGAGTTTAACATGGAACATAGTAGATATCACTAGCAGTAAGATATACTCAAAAACGCAATGCATCCTAAGTTAGAGACTAAGGTATGTTGTTGCTATTGACTGGCTCCAACTGACAGCAATCTATGTGCAGGGAAAACTGGGAGAACTAGAACTCCTCAACAAGACTGAGTTTGGGGTGGGTCTTTAAATGTGGTGTTACGTTCTAGTTTTTGTTTTTTGGTTTTCTTTGTTTTTTAATCATTTTATTAGGGGCTCATACAACTCTTATCACAATCCATACATCAATTGGGTAAAGCCCATTTGTACATCCATGGCCCTCATCATTCTCAAAACATTTGCTCTCCATGCAAGCCCCCGGCATCAGCTCCTCATTTTTCCCCTCCCTTCTGGCTCCCCCCCTCCCTCATGAAGCCTTGATAATTAATAAATTATTATTTTGTCATATCTTACACTGTCTGAAGTCTCCCTTCACCCACTTTTCTGTTGTTCATCCCCCAGGGAGGAGGTTATATGTAGATCCTTGTAATTGGTTCCCCCTTTCCACCCCACCCTCCCTCTACCCTCCAGTATCACCACTCTCACCACTGGTCCTGAAGGGATCATCCGTCCTGGATTCCCTGTGTTTCCAGTTCTTATCTGTACCAGTGTACATCCTCTGGTCTAGCCAGATTTGTAAGGTAGAATTGGAACCATGATTGTGGTGAGAGGAAGCATATTTAGGAACGAGAGGAAAGCTGTATGTTTCATCGTAACTACAATGCACCCTGACTGGCTTGTCTCCTCCCCACGACCCTTCCAATTATAATAAAATAAAATTTTATTGTGTTTTCAGTGAAGGTTTACACCGCTGATTAGGTTTTCATTTAACAATCTCGACACACTGGAGAAATTAATATTTGTTACATTTGATGCTGCTGCCTTGTTTTTTCTAGGCTTCTCAAGGTTTCTGCCTTTGACAGGGAACATTTTTACCAGCTTTGTATCATGTGTTTTCGGGGCAACGATTTGAGTTGTCCTCTTCTGACAAGTTCCCATCTTCCATGTTCCATCTTTTGCTCAGTCTTGGACCCTCTTCATGACACATCTTTGGTATGCCTGGGTCCACTGTGTCCATCCATCTCATGGACAGTGTCCCTTGGTTTGTCAACCTTCCACTTGACCAACCATGATATGTCCTTTCCTCTCGATTGGTCTTTGCTGCTGAGGTGTCCAAAGTGAATAAAAGTCCCAGCAATATCACTCCAAAGAGAATTTCTGCATGTATTTCTTGTGTATAAGAATGTAAAACCCTGGAAACAGTACCTGGCAAGCACTACATAGTAAATCACAGCGAATCTTTGTGTTGTTGCTGTTATTATTGTTGTTATATTATCTACCTGCCCAGGTCTGATACTAGGTGTCCTCTTGGACGTCTTCCTTCTACGACCCCACCAGGTTGATTCCATTCAACCATCTGCCTACTCCATTCCTACATCAGAATTATTGAGAGCTTTGGGAGAGTGGAAAAGAGAATTACACAAGGGGGAATGCCCACACCACAGGCCTTCTTTTCCATGCCCCCTGCCCTGCATCCATCAGGCTCCAGGCAGAAACACAAATCACACCATTCTTTTAGCAGTGGTCAACCAGGGGTTAGAAACAAAAAGTTCAACTGGGTGTTGGGGAACTAACAAGGTAAGGTGGCAGGGGACATCAAGGTAGCTCCCATATGGGAACTTCAGGAAGCAGGGACCTGTCCCTGGGGCTTGGAAGAACACAGAGAAGGGCTTGGGGTTACAAGTACCTAGAAGCCTGGAGGAGGGAACCTGTGGGGCTGAGACCCAAAATCCAGTGGATGGACACCACCCACCTGGTACAAATATCTCTGAGGGACACCATGAGGCTGATGCTGTGTAGGGGAGGCCCACAGACTGGATTCACCCTCTGCGATGAATGGGAATGCATTGCTGTTATGGGGCGGGGGGGGGGGGCGCTCCTCACAGGCCAAAAGGACAAGCAGCCCATAGGAAGCAAACTGGAAGCAGCCATTTGTTCTGCTCTTGCAGAAGGTAACTGAAGCTAGATCACCACCCTTCCATGGAGTGTAGCTTGGCACTCAGGCCCTTCCTGAGCTGACTCTTGCCGAATCTCCAGTTCTGTCGTTTACCCCAGCCAAAGCTCTCTGCCACCAGCCATGTTGAAGGTTTGGCCTTTCCCCGCAACACTCGGTGCCTTTGTTCCTTCCTGGAAAGCTCTTCTCCATGAAGTCTTTATTGATTACCCCAGCTAGAATGACTAATCCTCCCCAGGCCCCTCCCTGCGAACCTCCACGGAGTTCTTTGAACAGCTGCTGCTGGGGCTCTGCCCACGTGCCTTCTGCACGGAAGGCTGCTTCCTCTGAATGCTTCAGCTTGGACTTCCAGCTTTGTCTTTGCCCACTGGAGCCCCTTTGACCCAGGTGAGGACCAAACTGGAAATGCTGGCGAGTTTGTTCCCCTGGAAGCACCCTGCCAACAATGACAAACCAACATGCTCCTTCCATTGGGACACCAGAGAGACTGAGTTCTTGAGGAATCCTGGTGACAGTAGTGGGTGACAAATTGGGCTGTGAACCGCAACGTCAGAAGTTCAAAACCACCAGCCATTCCTTGGGTGAAACCCAGGGCTTCTGCTCCTATAAACAGTCACAGTCTCAAAAACCCACAGGGGCAGTTCTATTCTGTCCTGTGGGTTTGCTCTGAGTGGGGAAGGACATCTGGTTTTTGATTGGGTTTTTAATAATAACTAGGAGTCTTTATGTTGCATACTTTGGACATGTTCTCAGGAGAGAACAGTCCCTGGAGAAGGACATCGTGCTTGGTAAAGTGGAAGGGTGGCAAAAAACGAGGAAGGCTGTCACAAGATGGATAGACACAGTGGATGCAACAATGGACTCGAGGATAGGAACAATTGTGAAGATGACGAAGGACCAGGCAGTGTTTTGTTCTGTTATGCGTGGGTTGCTATGGGAAGGAATCAACTCAATGGGCCCTCCCCCAAACAGGAGTCCCTTAGTGAGGACTTTCTCCTATTCCCTGCCTTTCTACTCGTGTTTACTGGGGTCATTTCTCAAATAAACTACTTAGCACTTACAACCTTGTCACAGGGCCTGCTTTCAGACAAACTCAAACTACAATGCTTCTGTCATCACCTATTCACCTAGTGTTGGATTTACTTTGTCCAAATGTCCCTAACACCCTAAGCACCTGCAGATCCTTGATGGCCAGGACTTTATGTGATTCATCTGTGTATCCTCAGATCATAGTATAGTGCCCAGCACATGATATGATCCCACTCCATGCTCACTGGCTAAGGACAGGATATGAAATAATAATAAGCTGGTGGCCCAGTCAAAGGTGATATATGATCAGCAGGGATTATTGGAGAGGTTGGTAAAGGACCCTCATACTAACTCACATTTTTAGAGGTAGGATGGATTGAGCAACCAAAGACAGGGAGTAGAATGCTACTTGACGATAGCAGTGATGGAATTGTAGACACACCAATGGAAATGTAAGGTGCAAATTGGACCATATTGGTCAATCCTGTAGTTAACTCACCCCAAATGTGGTGGCTAAGACTGCTTCTCTTTGATGAGGTGTTTCAAGTTAGCTGGTGTTGAGGACAAATTTGAGATTGGCACAGAAGTGGGTACAAAGGGTCACTATGAGTTAGAATGACTCAGTGGCACCTAATAACAAGATATGGCCCGGGGGGTGAATGTTCCTCACCCCTGATATTTTACAGATCAGTTAGTCTGACCTGTTCTAGCCAAGCTCCATGTCCATGATGACCTACCAGACAAAGTTTCTTCAAAACGTTCATGGAATAAAAGGAATGAACAGATAATGTTGGATTTAGTTGTTCCATGAACTTTCTGAAGCCTCCTTTATGCCTTTTGGCCTAGACAGCCTGGGGAGCCTATAATTCCAGGCATTTTGGGTTATGCATTGGGCAGCTAACCATAAAGTTAGCAGTTCAAATCTACCAGATGCTCCTTAGAAAAAAGATAAGCATTTCTATTCTCATAAAGAGTTACAGTCTAGGAATCCCACAGAGGCACTTCTACCCTGTCCTATAGGATCACTATGAGTCAGAATCAACTCAATGGCAACAAACTTAGAGCTTGAGCAACCATACAAAGAGAGAGCTCTGGTGGCACGGTGGGTTACTCATTAGGCTGCTGTGTTAGTCTGGGTACTTTAGAGAAACAAATCCACAGAAACTCACATATAAGAGAGAGTTTTATGTAAAGGTTAAGTGCACATAAAGAAAACATCCCAACCCAGTGTTGCCCAAGCCCACAAGTCCAACATTAACCCATTAACCCATATGTCCAACACTAGTACACAAAGTCCTTCTGCATCTCACAAAACAGGCACAACGATGCTGACTGCAGGCGGGAAGCCGAGTCACTGAATGTGTACGAATCTCAGCGCTGGCAGGGGTCTCCACAAGGCTGCTCCAGCATCCAGGGCTGCATCGGGGTAGGTCCATATGGCTTCTCCTCAGGGATGTGTTGCAGGAAGTGAGTCTTGCCAGCTAAAGCAGGAAACTGGCTAAGGCAGCTGCACCTTGTGCCAACCTAGCAGATAAACACATGTGGGGTTAATTGAAGGGCGGAGAGATAAATGGCTCAGTGAGCCTCACCTTTTGAGTTCTCGGGTCTCTTGCTTTCTGAAGGTCAGACCAGGGTGCAGCTGCCTTAGCCATTTCCCTGCTTCAACTGAAAAGGCTCACTTCCTGCAAGACCTCCCCAAGGAGAAGCCGCATGGACCTACCCCGATGCAGCCCTGGGTGCTGGAGCAGCTGTGTGGAGCCCACTGCCAGCACTGTGATGCTTACACATTCACTGATTGAGCTCTCCTTCTGCAGTTGGCATCATTGCGTGTGTTTTGTGAGATGGAGGAGGACTTTGTGGATTGGTGTTGGACATAGGGGTTAATGTTGAACTTGTGGGCTTGGACAGCACTGGGTTGGGATATTTTCTTGATGTGCACTTTCCCTTTACATAAAACTCTCTTATACATGAGCTTCTGTGGATTTGTTTCTCTAAAATACCCAGACTAACACAGCTGCTAACCACTAGGTTGGCAGTTGAAACCCACCCGCCACTCCACCGTAGAAAGATGAGTCTTTCCACCCGGTAAATATTTCTAGCCCTGGAAACCCATCGGGGCAGCTTTACTCTGTCCTAAGGGTTATTAATAGACTCTAAGCAGTGGATTTCATTTTGAGTTTCCCCCACCAGGAAGGAGCCTTGGTGGCACAGTGGTTAAGCCCTCAGGTGCTAACTGATGGATCAGTGGTTTGGACCTACCAGTTATTCCATGGAGAAAGATATAGCATTCTGCTTCCATCACAATGAGAGCCTTGTGGCTTGGAACTATCGTCTTTATGAAATGTCTTAGTCCAGCACACACTAACTTTGTGAATGAGTGTTATTGAAGGGTCACAAGTTTTTGATACCCGGTACAGGTCAGCAATCCATGTATTTTGCCCTAAAAAAGCTGCCCTATACATGCATACTTTCCTTTTCTAAACAGTATTGGAACTTCTATAACATTGACTAAATTCATGATGCTATTCATAGAATTACCATGTGCCCCATGGGGATGATGTATAAGTATCTCCCTAATAAAAAGATAATGTCTCTAAAGTGGACCAGAGATAGATACATGAGTGGATTTGGGGCTCGTACTTAATCTTGGCCCTAATCCAAGTACAATTCGTGTTTGTTTGTTTGTTTGTTTGTTTTTATGATGACATGGCCCTTCACAATACCTGCCCTTATGAAGAGACCACTGAAGATATAGGTGCTATAGCAAAGTATAGTAAAGAAACAAGGTAGTGTTGAGGTATCAGAAAGAATAGTATCTGGAATTTCAATGGCTTGTATTTAAGGAAGCAGTGATCTAAGTGAGATGATAGCTAAATCCACAGAGTAGAAGTACTCCAGCCTGCATTGTAAGTAATAACATCCAAGAAGGAAGCAAGAGCTGTATGAGAGCTTCAATTCTGAGCATTCAGTTTGCAGAAGGCTATGGATGACAGTGGAAGCCCAAATCCATTTGCTTGGTCCCCGTGTGGATTAAGCCTTCAGTGAATCCCCTCTGACCTTTGACCAGGGAAGTGAATAACCTTGATATCAAAGTGCATTGGAAAGTGGACTAATGCAGATATGGAAATGGTGAAATTATCATTTGTCCTCCCTTTTGACTCATTCTAAATTTATTCTATCTTTATTATATCTGTTACCTTTTCAACTGAGGTTTTTCTATTTTTTTTATTTGGTATTACTATTGGTTTGGTTTCTGACTTTTGTTTTTCTCTAAATGAAATGTAGGATAAGTAAATCTGTAGAGGTAGTAACTGGATGTTTCTGCATGTCTATCTCGATAAGATAGGCAGGATTAACAATTCGGAGATGAAAAGGACAGGACTGATGGTTCTGGTTGGGGGTGGGGTGGGGAAGGAAGCCAACCTGTGAACAAGGGAACAAGTGAACTAAAATCAATGGAGGAAAGGGCATAGGTTGCCTAATGGGGCTTGATCAAGGGCAATGTAGCAGGGAGGAATTACTTAACCTGAATGAAGGCCGATCATGATGGTGGGATAAGAGGAAAGTAAAAGGAAATAGAGGAAAGAGCTAGGAGGCAAAGGACATTTAAATAGGTCTAAATGTAGGCATGTACATATGTAAATATATTTATATATAACGAGAGGGGAGTAGAACTATGTACTCATATCTATATGTTAAGAATTAAGGTTGCAGATGGACATTCGACCTTGGACTCAAGTACTCCTTCAACACAAGAACACTTTGTTCTAACAATCCGGCATTCTGTGATGTTCACCTTTCCGACACATCTGCTGAAGACAAAATGGGTGCATAGTCAAATGTGGTGAAGAAAACTGATGGTGCCCAGCTATCAAAAGATATAGCATCTGGGGTCTTAAAGACTTGAAGATAAACAAGCAGCCCTCTAGTTCAGAAGCAACAAAGCCCACATGGAAGAAGCACGCCAATATGTGTGATAATGAGGTGTTGCTGGGATCAGGTAGCAATCTACGACCCAGAACAAAATCATACCCAATGTAAATGGATGTGGGGGGGCATGGAGTGGAGACTCAATGCCCATCTGTAGACAATTGGACATCCCCTCACAGATGGGTAATAGGGAAGAGATAAGCCAGTCAGGGTGCAGTAAAGCACCGATGAAACACACAACTTTCCTCTAGTGCTTTGGTGCTTTCTTCCCCTACTATCATGACCTCAATTCTACCTTACAAATCGGATTAGACCAAAACATATACACTGCTACACATAAGAACCCACATCACAGGGAATCCAGAATAGATAAACCCCTCAGGACCAACAAGGAGAGTAGAGATACCAGGAAGATTAGGGGAAGGTGGGGAGAAAAGGGGGGAATTGATCAGTAGGATCAACCTATAACCCTCTCCCAGAGGGACGAACAAAGGAAAAGTGGATGAAGGTAATGGAAGATGATGTAAGATATGAAAATAATAATCCATAACTTATCAAGGGTTCACGAGGGAGGGCGGGTGGGGGAGGGAGGGGGAAGAAATGGGGAGGTGATTATCAGGCTCAGGTGGGATGATAATGCTTTGAAAATGATGATGGTGGTATATGTGCAAATGTGCTTCACATACTGAATGAATGTCTGGATTGTGATAAGAAATGTAAGAGCACCCAATGAAAGTATGTAATAATAGAAAAATACTATCTTTGGATTATGATAGGGAGGTGAGGGGGAAATGGGGAGCTAATGATAATTAACACAAGGAAGAAGAAAATGTTCTAATTTTGACTGTCACAATGATTACATGTTACAAATTTTAAAGTACAGCCTTGGCAACCTTATGGGGAAGGTTCTACTCTGCACTATAGGGTGACTATGAGTTGGGGTCAATTTGATGGCAATGATTTTGATTTTTTGTTGTTCTTTCCATACTAGGTCTACTAGAGCAAAAAAAAAAAAACACCCTTAATTCCTATGGTTTTTATTTGAACACTCAATAAGGATGACCGAAGAATATCTGAAGCATTGAATTTTGGTGCTTGTGAAGAATATTTAAAGTATCTTGCACTGTCAGAAAAACAAATAAATCTGTCTTGGAAGAAGTACAACTAGAATACTCCATAGAAATGAGGATGGGGAGACTGTCTCATGTACTTTGGGAATGTTATCAGGAGAGACCAAGCCCTGGAAAGGGGCTTTCTGCTTGGTAAACAGAGGTTCAGTAAAACAAAAGAAAACTCTACATAAGATGGATTGGCACACTGCTTGCAACAATGGGTTTAAAAATAACAATTGTGGGGATAGTGCAGGACCAGGCAGTGTTTCTGTTCAATATGAGTTCGAACCAATTTGATGGCACTTATTTACTTGGATCAATAAATAATATCTTGCTAAATGGGAGGGGGCTTATGGATTTCAAAATAGGCAATAATTTCATTTTATTTGGATCAACAATCAACATTCCTGGAAGCAGCAGTCAAGAAGTCAAAGAATGTATTGCATCCAGGGCAAATTCACTGCAAAAAAAACGCTTTAACATTCTAAGCAGCAAAGATATAATTTTGATGACTAAGGTAAAAAGTCATGTCTGGACAATGAAAACAGAATATATCCCTCCTCCTCACGCCTCCAAAAAACACCAAAAATCCATGACAATCTCAAATTGTAATGTTAGCAAAGAATATTGAAAATATCATGGACTGCAGAGAATGAACACATCTGTCCTGGAAGAAATACAACCAGATTGTCCCTTAGAAATGAGGATAATGAGACTTCATCTTTCTTACTTTAGACAAGTCATCAGAAAATTCCAGTCCCTATAAAAGGACATCATATTTGATAAAGTAGAGGGAAATTCTTAATGAGATGAAATGACACAAACAAATCAGTAATCATGACAAAGGCACAGGACCAACCAATGTTTTTCTGTTATGCATAAGGTTTTCATGAGTCAGCAGAGTTGACAAGACCACAATGGCATTCTTTTTTTTCATCATTTTATTGGGGGCTCATACAACTTTTATCACAATCCATACATGCATCAATTGTATAAAGCACATTTGTACATTCGTTACCTTCATCATTCTCAAAACATTTGCCCTCCACTTAAGCCCCCGGCAGCAGCTCCTCATTTTCCCCATCCCTCCTTGCTCCCCCCTTCCTCATGAACCCTTGATAATTTATAAATTATTATTTTGTCATATCTTAGAATGTCCGACATCTCCCTTCAACCACTGTTCTGTTGTCCGTCCCCCAGGGAGGAAGTTATATGTAGATCCTTGTAATCGGCTCCCCCTCTCTACCCCACCCACCCTCCACCCTCCCAGTATCGCCACTCACAGCACTGGTCCTGAAGGGGTCATCCGGCCTAGATTCCCTCTGTTTCCAGTTCCTATCTGTACCAGTGTACATCATCCACTGGTCCTGAAGGAGTCATCCGCCCTGGATTCCCTGTGTTTCTAGTTCCTATCTGTACCAGTATACATCATCTGGTCTAGCCAGATTTGTAAAGTAGAATTGGGATCATGATAATGGTGGGGGAGGACGCATTTAGGAACTAGAGGAAAGTTGTATGTTTCATCCTTGCTACACTGCACCCTGACTGGCTCATCTACTCTCCACGACCCTGTTGTAAGGGGATACCAGTTTCCTACAGGTGGGTCTTGGGTCGCCATTCTGTACTCCCCCTCATTCACAATGATTAGATTTTTTGTTCTTTGCTGCCCGATACCTGATACCATTGACACCTCATGAACACACAGGCTGGTGTACTTCTTCCGTGTGGGCTTTGTTGCTTCTGAGCTAGATGGCCGCTTGTTTACCTTCAAGCCTTTAAGACCCCAGACGCTATATATATATTTTTTATATCCGGGCACCATCATCTTTCTTCACCACATTTGCTTATGCACACATTTGTCTTCAGTGGTTGTGGTGGGAAGGTGAGCATCATAGAATGCCAATTTGATAGAAGAAAGTATTCTTGCATTGAGGGGGTACTTGAATGGAAGCCTGGTGTCCTTCTGCTACCTTAATACTAAACCTATAAATATATGCACATAGATATATTTCCCCATCCTCATATATAAATATATTTACATATGCACATCCTTGTATTTAGACTTCTATAAATGCCCTTTGCCTCCTAGTTCTTTCCTCTATTTCCTTTTACTTTCCTTTATCCCACTATCATGCTCAGCCTTCATTTGGGTTTCAGTAATTCCTCTCAGTTACATTACCCTTGACCACACCCTCCCGGGTCTCGTACACCCTCCTCACCACCGATTTGGATCACTTGTTCCCTTGTCCCTGGATTTGTTAACACCACTTCCTTTCTCCCCACTTCCCCTACTCCCTTTCCCCCCACCCCCACCCCTGGAACTGTCAGTCCCATTGTTTTCTCCTTCAGATTCTTCATCCAGCCTATCTTATTTAGACAGACCTTTGGAGATAATAACATGCACAAAATCAAGACAGAGCAAAACCAAGGAACAAAAGAAAACAAAACAACAACAAAAGCTAATGACAAAACAAAACTAAAAACACAACAACAACCGAAAAACAAAAGCTTGTAGTTAGTTCAAGGATCGTTTGTTGGCCTTTAGGAGTGTTTTCAAATCCAGTCTGATGGGATGCCAAGACCTGGCCCCCAAAGTCTATTTTTGGTATTCCCTTAGGACTTAGTTGCTCTGTTCCACTTGCTGTTCTGTTGAACGCCCTTAGTGTATTGCCTCTGTATGGTGGGATCAGATTGGGTGCAATTCTCACACTGTGTCTCCAGTGCTGTTCCCTGTAGGGCTATGAGTCAGTGAGGGATATAGTGTTTCCTAGTAGGGCCGGCCATCTGGTCTTCTCTGTGGATTGGCTTCTCTGAGTGGGAATATCGTCCTCAAGGCCCGGTGGGCCAGGATGTGCTCCACTCTCTCCCCACCTCCTTCATGTGCTCTGGTCGGACATGTCCCTCTCCCTGAGCTGCAGCTTCAGTGCTGTCCTCTGAAATGAATTCTTTTGGTGGGGAGGGGCAGCTGTCCATGTAGTTGGGATTGGGGCCGGCCCCTCAGCCCTCTGCACTGGTTCCCTACTCCATGCCGGCATGTCAGCATTCTTTTATTAATTAACTTTTTAGCAATATGCCCATACCACTTAAAATGGACTATGGCAGGAGTTTTATACCCAAGAACTCATATAGCCCTCAAAACAATCCTTTAAAGAAGGAATATGAATTAAAAGTTAAGAAGCCCAAGAATTATATGACCGACTTAGACCCAGACTTTCCAACCCCCAAATCTGTGTATATTATCATAGTATTATTCTGGCATTATTTCATACTTCATAACTTAGCGTTTCAGATTTGAAAGAGACCATAGAAATTCATTAAAATAATAACATGCACAAAAACAAGACAGAGCAAAACCAAGAAACAATATACATCAAAACAACAACAACAAACCACTGACAAAGAACAAAACAAAACACAACAAGAAAGAAAATCTTGTAGTTAGTTCAAGGATCGTTTGTTGGCCTTTAGGAGTGTTTTCCAGTCCAATCTGTTGAGGCACCACGCCCTGATCCCAAAGTCCACCTTCAGCATTCCTTGGGAACCTTGCCACTTTATTCCCTTGCTGTTCTGCTGTACTCCCCGGTGCTTTGCCTCGGTGTGGCGGGATCAGATTGGGCGCAATTCCCACACTGCGTCTCTGGTGCTGACAATCTCATTCTAAGGTGCTATCACTTCGTAATCTAATTTATGGTCTTGACAGCTAGGTAGATGGAGTAATAGCCACAGGCCAGCAACGTGATATTAGACACGATGCTTTTTAAGCCTCAGCCTCCCCAGATGTAAAATGGGAATAATAATAATTCTCTCATGAGAATAAGGTTGCTGTGGGAAATGAAT
Source organism: Tenrec ecaudatus (assembly GCF_050624435.1). NCBI lineage: Eukaryota > Metazoa > Chordata > Mammalia > Afrosoricida > Tenrecidae > Tenrec > Tenrec ecaudatus. The sequence continues at coordinate 14,581,421 of NC_134548.1, forward strand.
GAGATCCTGCATGACAAGTATTTGGCTTAGCAAGTGTCTATTAAGTGTTAGAACAGGACTGGGCAGCATTTCATTCCATTGTTCACAGGGTTGTCATGAGTTGGGGGCTAAATTAAACTGCAACTAACAACAATGACACCACCTATGTAATGCTTACTATATGCCATATGGTATTCAAAGTGCTTCCTAATTCCCACAACTACTTCACAAGGTAGCTGGTACTATAATCCCAAGTTTACAGAACAGGACACTAAGATGTAGTGATCTTACAGCTAACAAGAGCAAAGCCAGCATTTGAACTCTGATCATTTATCTCTGGAGTGCATTTCCTTGTCTGGTATACTGCCAAATCTCTTTAGTGTTTATTAGTATTAATTTTCAAATGGGAAACTTTAGGCTCAGCAAAAGATCAGCCACCTGCCAAGGTTCTCGATTTGGTAAGAGACATACGAAAGTTCCCTGGATGCCTATAACCCAGTTCTTTCACCTTGCCTCAGTGTTCCTCTAGATCTCCCTCCTCACAGTATCCCGTAAAAGGAGGAACGTGTTGTCATGTACAAAATGTCAACAATACTTGAATCCTTTTGGCAACAAACATCTTCCCTTCCCCTCCAACCTGGCTTAATCATCCAAATGAGACGAGGATATTCACTAAACAAGAATTCGGCAAAGAAAAGCAGATTGAAATCTGTGACAGGACTTTACACTCCTCTCTGTTACAAATCCGAATGGATTTTAGAGGCATGTAGGGTGAAGGGATTATCGAAGGAAATCCAAGTAGGAATATAGCTAGCAAAGGGCTAATAGGTTTTATAAAAATCCATTTAGAGCAATTTGAAGAGACTGTTTATAATGTTTCCAAAGCTTGTCTAGCTGAAAGACATCTGCTTTAGTGTAACACCTTTGTTGTTGTTGTTTCTTGATAAGAGCTGAGATCATCAGAGGTGAGAGAATCTATCCATAGAAGACCCTTATAAAACAAAACACAAGAAAGAAAAGCTTGCTGTTAGTTCAAGGATCATTTGTTGGCCTTTAGGAGTGTTTTCCAGTCCAGTCTGTTGTCAGTGGTTTGTGGTTGTTGTTTTGTTGTATATTGTTGCTTGATTTAGCTCTGTCTTCTTTTTGTGCATATTATTATCTCCACAGGTCTGTCTAAATAAGATAGGCTGGATGAACAATCTGGAGGAAAAACAACAGGACCTACAGTTCCGGGGGGACATGGGATAGGGGGAGGTGGGGGGTAAGGAAGTGGCATTAATAAATCCAGGGACAAGGGAACAACAGATTATCCAAATTGGTGGTGAGGTGGGTGTGGCAGGTTTGCTAGGGCATGATCAAGGGTAATGTAACGAAGAGGTATTGCTGAAACTTAGGTGGGGATGGAGCATGATAGTGGGACAGGAGGAAAGTCAAGGGAAATAGAGGAACGAGCTGGGAGGCAAAGAGCATTTATAGAGGTCTAAACAAAGATATGTACATATACAAATATATATGTGAGGATGGGGAAATAAATCTATGTGCCTATATTTATAGGTTTAGTACTAAGGTGGCAGAAGGACATTGGGCCTCTACTCAAGTACTCCCTCAATGCAAGAATACTTTCTTCTATTAAATTGGCATTATATGATGCTCACCCTCCTGACACAACTGCTGAAGACAAAGCTGGTAAATAAGCAAATGTGGTGAAGAAAGCTGATGATGTCCGGCTATCAAAAGATATAGCATTTGGGGTCTTAAAGGCTTGAAGATAAACAAGCGGCCATGTGGCTCAGAAGCAACAAAGCCCACATGGAAGAACACACCAGCCTGCGTGATCAAGTGGTTCCGAAGGGATCAGTTGTCAGGCACCAAAGAACAAAAAATCATATCATTGAGTGCACACCTCCATGATACGATCGCTGAGGACAAACGGGTGCATAAGCAAATGTGGCGAAGAAAGCTGATGGTGCCTGGCTATCAAAAGAGATCGTGTCTGGGGTCTTAAAGGCCTGAAGGTAAACAAGCAGCCATCTAGCTCTGAAGCAACAAAGCTCACCTGGAAGAAGCACACCAGCCTGTGGAATCATGAGATTTCAAAGGCATCATCAGAACAAAAAAAATCTTACCATAATGAATGAAGGGTGAAGTGCAGAGTGGAGACCCAAAGCCCATTTGTTGGCCACTGGAGATCCCCTTGCAGAGGGGTCTAGGGGAGGAGATGAGTCACTTAGATTGTGATGTAGCACCGATGAAGAATACAGCTTTCCTCTAGTTCCTAAATGCTTTCTCCCCCCACCCCCACTACCATGATCTGAATTCTATCTTGCATGTATGAATAGAGCAGAGGTTGTACACTGGTACAGATAGGAGGCACAGGGACTACAGGGTAGATGATACCTTCAGGACCATGGGTGTGAGTGGTGATACTGGGAGAGTAGAGTGGGTTGGAAAGAGGGAACCAATGACAAGGATCTACATGTGACCTCCTCCCTGGGGGATGGACAACAGAAAAGGGGGTGAAGGGAGACGCCGGGCTGGGCAAGATATGACAAAATAATAATTTATTAATTATCAAGGGTTCATGAGGGAGGGGGGAGCGGGGATGGAGGGGAAAAAAGAGGACTTTATGCCAAGGGTTTAAGTGGAGAGCAAATGCTTTGAAAATGGTGAGGGCAAACAATGTACAGATGTGCTTTGCACAATTGATGTATGTATGGATTGTATAAGAGTTGTATGAACCCCTAATAAAACATTTTTAAAAAAAGAAGGCCCTTATTTGATTAGCTATACTTTCATTTGATAGCAATTCATATTTCCAAGGGCATGCTTTCTTTATTTCATTTTTATATCCCAACTTTTATTTCCTTTGGCAAACCCAAGGTTCTGCATTTTCAAGTTAATACTACAGTGCACCACAATGCATGACGGTGTGCAATCTAGTTTCCTTTCTGTTAGGTTCACATTACACTATTTTACACATATTGAGAAATAGACTGATCTTTCCTTTGAATTTTTAAACTATACCTTTGGTCTGCTCTAAGATAAATTAGACATGATTCTTAAGGCTTAACCTGTTCTGATGAAGGCCCATGGATCTCAAACAAATGCCTTTCCTTTTCTCCTTTCAGAAAACCAAGCTGGGCTGCAAAGTACATCACTCGCTTTTGTGATTTCTTATTATTTTCTTTCATCTCGAGAAGAAATTTCACAGTTCAGCAGGATCCAGTGCCTCCATCACAATTGGGTGAGTGATGTTTGCTTAAATAGCAATGCCTCCCAGATGGCTGTTTGCTAGCTTCCGTTCAAAACATCATGAAACTAAAGAGTGATAAGTGTTCAGAAACCACTAGAGTCTTACTGGGTATGTGAGCATAATGCAATTCTATCAGAAGCTCTGATTCATAGTCAACCACAGAAGGAACAGTGGAGGGAGTCATTTGATTGTTGTTGTGTGCTTGCTTTGGAAGTCAGAAAACAGCAGTTTCTGGCTTCTGAGGTTGAGGAACCTTTGGGAAAATGAGAGGGGCCACCTGTGTGCACATTCAGACATGCATAATTAGATGTTATGCACAGCAATCATCAGAAATATCCATTTCCAATAAGCATTCCACAAAAGAATGTCAACAATTTTATGACCTATGATCCAACTGAAATCCTCACCGATGACAGGTTTTATTGGCAGTGAGAGTAAAGAACTTCACAACTTTCCATTCACAAAACTGTTCTTCTAACTACACTACACCAATTGTGATATTAGGTTTAATGGTAAAATACTTTCTCTGCATTTCATCCTAGTACACTTCCGGCAAAGTACTCAGGGGATGAAATGTAAGAAGTCTATTTACAAACCCTATTTCCACGCTATAAAAACCGTGTTTCATCTCATCCTAGTAAATAAACTTAGAGTTGGCATATACTGGAACCAACTATAAAGAATCTTACCTTCTTTGCTCTTCTAAATGAACATGCAAAGGTAAATGCACAACAATGGTTCATGTTCTGTATATGTTGCTCTACAGTTATCAAAGCACTTTAACAGCAATAATCTCCTTTGATCTTAACAACAACTCTATAAAAGAAAAGTAGATGGCCTTGGTATCATTTTACAATTGAGGAAACCAAAAACCAAAGCTATCCGCCAATTATCTACCAAATTGTGTCTTTTTTCCCCTTTTTTGTAACACGTTAAGACTGCACGTCCCAGGATCCTTTTCTGTTACATATAAACCTGTGATTAGTCATGTGAAAAGGAATGTGGGTGAAAATTATGTGTACTTCTTCAAGGCCTGGGTCATAACCCATCCACCTCCCCAATGTCTGCGTACCCATTATCTTTCTGCACTGACCAGTTGATTGAAGATTATACTAAGGACCTCAATAACAGTAAAACACTAAATAGAAGGTTGGACCCCTGCGTCGCCACTTGGAAAAGAACTGTATAAGAAAGCTATACAGCCAGGAATACATATTGGTTTGTTGCATGCATGAGAAATAATCTTACATTTTTTGTAATGACAGGCTATTAGAGAATATTTGTTTTAGCGATCACCTACATTGATACAGAAAATTTAATGATTTATTCAATGTTTTACAATTAGTAAAAAGAAGTTCCCAGAACTAGAACTCTGTTCTTCTACTTCTTAGTTTAATATCCTAATATGTAGGGCTGGTTTTCTCCCCCCCCCCCCGACTCTACTTACACACTAACATTCATTGAACATCAATCATAGGTCAGGTACTCTATTGTACCTTATTGATATCCTTGTTGCTTTTTCTCTCCAGTAAAGGAAGTAATGAAAATTTGTAGTCACATGTAGGCTCTTTAATGTATTCTCCATGTGTTTTCTAGTAGTTACTTTTTCAATTATCCCAACAACAGGCTTTATTGATCACAGTAACTGATACTAGGTTTTGCTAATCCACAAGGGCTCATATTTTTAAGTGATCTGTGTTGAGTTCCCTTCCTTCCTAATAAGATAACAAAATATTAATAAAACAAATATATGCTCTCCTACCAAAAAGAACCTCAAAGAGACTCCCTTTAGAAGGAACTGATAAACGAAGCCACCAGTATATGCAGAGAACAGGCAGCGACTGAAGACGTTTCAGGTATGGGTCACATACAAATAGTGTCAAAGAATCTGGGACCACAGAGATAGAGAATCTGTTGGGTAAAAGACTTTATTGAGAGGAAAGTTTCACCAGGCCAGAGAGCAGGCCATATGCTTCAGTACCCTGGAGAGCTCCTAGCAAGTTCCGTTACTCTAACCCAGTGGTTCTCAACCTTCCTAATGCTGTGACCCTTTGATACAGTTCCTCATGTTATGGTGACTCCCCTAACTATAAAATATTTTCCGTTGCTACTTCATCACTGTAACTCTGCTACCGTTATGAATCGGGCGACCCCTGTGAAAGGGTCGTTCGACCCCCAAAGAGGTCGCAACCCACAGGTTGAGAACTGCTGCTCTAACCATATCTTTTCTGAGATCCAAACAGATAGCTTGGCCTTCCTTCTGAACTTTCTAGTAGATAAAGAGTTCTTGCCCTTTCAATTAATGTTCAAATATGCTTTATACAATTGATGTATGTATGCATTGTGATGAGTTGTATGAGCCCCTAATAAAAAGATTTTTTTAAAAGAGTTCTTGCCCTTTCTATGAATGTCTTAGTGTCTGTGGAATAGGAAATTCATTCCCATACCTTTTGAGAGGATCAGAGTCTGTTTCCAGAAGGTCGGTTGGTAACAACCTCCAGTCGTTCTGAGACCCACATGTGGTGCTCATGCCTTTGGAAAACTTAGAAAAGTACTTCATCAGGGAGATTCATCCTCTTTGATTGTTTATGGTCTAGAAGAACTCTCAATTCTAGGTTACAAGCTAGTGGTTATGTGGGCCTGGTTTCCAAACATCTCACCAAATGAAATCTTAAGATTATATTAACCCTATCATCAACCCTATAAACCTAACAGAAAGATTACCTCAATCATAGGCCATTTTCTTCCTGAAGATGTAAAGTCTCTGAAAAGTAGCTGTGGGAAATCGGTTAGGTAAAACACACAAGTGACAAGAAGGTTCCACCAGGCCCATGAGAGCCCTATACTCTTGCTGCACATGAACTCTTGCAAATATTTTTATCTTTGGACCATTATTAATAATTTGCCCTGTACATTCTTATACACGTTATGTGGTGCATTATGCACATCTTTCTTTGGGTTATATGGCTAGGAGTGGAATTGCTGCATTACAGATCATGGGAAGCTGATTTTAAGGAAAGGAGTATGCGTATGAGGCCTAGTGAGGTAAGGTTTCAAGAAGAACTCTAGTAGGTGGTTGAAAATGTAGAATAGAAGTTGGGGCAGAAGTCAAAGCTATGAGCCGGGGAGTAATCCCCCATAAAGCTTCTATTTGAAGTCGATGTCATTGGAATGGAGTGCCCTGTGTTTGACAGGACCTAAGAAGAGAAGATGGCACCATATAAAGCCTCTAAAAGTACCTAGAGTGAGAAAGTGGGAGGGCAAATCGCTACTTAAAACAAGCATGCTTTTGACTGGGTGGGAGGAAAGCTGGGAGAGAACCAAGCTTCAAACACTGTGAAAAGACCAAGGGTAAAGGGATCATTATAAATGGTAGATAGTCAGAATGTCTTCACACTATTCTCTCCCTCGCTTTAGCCACTACAAATATTGCCAATGCTTTCTGGCTTGTTTTTAATCTTTATAACGTTCTTTTCATTGCTTTTGGAGTCATTCCATATTGCAGGACTGTTATCACTCTGGCAGCTGCTGAGAACATTCTCTGCCACCCCACAAAAATACTCAGGACAGAGTACTTAATGAGCACTTGCTAATGATAGGCTCATCAGTCAAAATTATGACCTCTGAAATAGCAGGCTTTCAAAAGTCAGCTGAAGGTGCATGTGTGGTGGAACAAAGCAGGCACGCAAATGGTGAAAAAGAGGTTTCCTTTAAAAGCTATTAACTGCACAGACTTGGAGAGGTGAAGTTTAGGGACTTGATATATTGCGGCTCCCATCATGCTGCCTCTTACAATTTTTGTCAACAATACTACTTCAAGCTCCTTTTGAGAGGCCGCTGGAGAAAAATCACGAGGGAGGAAGAAGAGAAAGAAGAAGGTGTGCCAGCAGAGTTCTCTGGATAGAAGCACCAAATTCGGAAAGATTTCACTATTTCTCTATTTCAGTATGAGCAGGGAGTAAAGAAACATGCACGCTATCCTTAAGGACAGGGAACAATTCACAAGCATGTAGGAAATCTTATTCCATAAGAAATATTTATTAAGTATCTTTTTCTATTCCGGCATAGAGGATCCAATAGCAATGGAAATGGAAGCATGACATCAATAAAGAATGGAAGTCAGAAAAAGAAGAAGAAAAAAGGGTGATAGGAAGGGAAGGAGAGCGGGAAGGAGCGGGGAGATATGACACTTTCTACTGTTATAAAGATTTATAGTCCATTGCAGGGGGAGTGAGCACTAGAACCGAAGGTGATTACACAACTCATTTTTATTGATATGAAATTATAGAATCGTTTATTAAACAAAAATATTAAAATGTGAAGCTTCTGTTTCTCAATATATGTATACACACAACTCATTTTAAAGACAATTTAATCATGAGTGAGGGAGAAAATGTTCTGAAATTGAATGTGGTAATGATTGTACAATCCTTCTTGATACAATTGAACTACTGAATTGTGTGATATGTGGATTAGGTTCCAATAAAGCTGTTTTTAAAAGCAGATAAAGAAACTTTGGTATATAGGAACAATTGAATACTATGCATCCCTAACAAATAATTATGAAACAAAAGTAATAAAATTTTTGTAAAGGGTTACAGTCTTGGAAACCCTCAGGGGGAGTTCTACTCTGTCCTAGAGGGGAGCAATGAGCTCAAATCCACTTGCTGGCAGTGGGTTTGGTTTTTATATAAATATATTTTCTTTTATTTTTGCTAGACCATTTGAAATGATGTCTGGCACGTGTGATTTCTTCACTAAATTTCTACATATGTCTTTTGAGTGTAATCTACATCACTATAATACTATCATCACGCCTAAGAAAATTAACAATCATGTCATTACTTACAAGCTTTAAATGTTTTCTTTAACTTGTAAATGATTACCCTGGAGTTTTGTAAAACGAAGTTTGAAAACCACTTTTCCAAATTAGTAGCTAAAGAGTACAGGTCTATCTGAAAAAGATCCATTTTTAAGCTCATCCATGATCTGTGCGATCTAGAAAGCATAATGATCCATACATCCAAACTGTATGCTATAGCATGGAGTATCAGCCCCATGATGCATTAGAATACACCCCCACACAAATACAAGCTAAAGTCTATGAATCAGTTAATATCTCTTAAAACTGAACATTCTCTTAGGTGAGCTTATGTGAATCCTTCTGATCTCAAGTCTGTAATTGTAAATTTGACAACAGCTTTTTTTATTAGGCTGGCATTCTTAGGGAGATCATGAGGGTGTTTTAATAATAATTATTCTTGGAACCTAGTAAGTATAAATACAATATACTACATTGCCAGACACCACAAAAGCATATCGATGTGGTAAATCTTCCTTAAGAAGATACTACTCACCACTTAATTAAACCAGCAATTAAGTTGAAAACACTAATGCTAACCTAGAAAAGTGATATCCACTAAAATTTGAAATTTAGTTCAGGAACATCACAATAATAAATACACTTTAAATGGTGACCCAATTCCTGCATACAGTATAGATATAAAACTGAGAAATTTTCCAAATTAATACTTATTCAATCTGTATGCTGAGCAAATTATCAGAGAAATTGGATTATATGAAGAAGAATGTGGCATCAGAATTATAGAAAGGCTTATTAACAACCTACGATATGCAGGAGAAACAACCTTGCTTTTTGAAAGTAAGAACTTGAAACACTTGGTGATAAAAGATTGCATCTTCTAGTGTGGATTACAATTCAGTGGTCCAACGCATAAAATCATGATCGATGGAGAAAAGCTTGAAGTTGCCAAGGATTTCATCCCACTTGGATCTACAAGCAATGCTCATGGAAGCATCGATCAAGAGATTAAAGATTTATTGCATTAGGTAAATCTGCTGCACAAGACCTCTTAAAGAGTATTGAAAGCAAGGATTTTATTTTGAGGGCTAAGATTTGCCTTATGGTATTTTCAGTTGCTTCATATGCATGTGAGAGTTGGACATTGAATAAGGAAAACAGTTGAAGAATCGATGCATTTGAATTTTGGTGCGGGAGAAGAATAGTGAAGTACCGTGGACTGCTCAAAGGACAAACTGATCTGTACTAGAACAAGTAAGTATTCCTTAGGCGGCAAGGATGGTAAGACTGTGTGCTACATACTTTTGGACATGTTGTCAGGGGAGACTCGTTCTTGGAGAAGGATATTATGCCTGTGGAAGGGAAGCAGAAAAGAGGAAGACCCTCAATGAGATGGATTGACTTAGTGATTCCAACAATGGACTCAAGCATAGGAACAATTGTGGGGATGACACAGGATTGGATAGTAGTTTGTTCTGTTGTGCATTGGGTTTCTATGTGTCTGAGCCAACAACAGTATTCCAGTGTGTACAGACCAGTGTTTCTTTAAAAGACAGTGATCTTGATGTATCCTATTTAATTTTTGACGACTTCCAATTTTCCTAGATTCATACTTTGTACAGTTCACATTCTGCTTGCCAATACATGTTTGTAGCTGTTTCTTCTCATTTTGGGTTATACCCTACCAACAAATAAATACCTCTATCCATGTCATCATTGCCAGTTCTAGGAAGCAGCAGCTCTTTGTCACTCATGTTTGGAGTGCCTTCCTCTCTGAGGGGTTTGCCTTCCAGCACTATATCAGAAAATGTTCTACTGCTGTGCATGAGATTATCAGTGGGTAATTGTTCCAAAGTGGGAAGCTGAGTTTTATTTGTAGTATGTTTTTAGTTTGACATCTCAATTGAAGTCGACTCACTTTTAGTGATCCTGAAATCTTGACGGCATACCTCCCAGCATCACAGAAACACTGACGTCTCTGCAGTGTGGCAAACTGACAGTACTCAATATTTTGAAGTGGTCTACCATCTAAGTACTAACTAGGACAAAACTTGCCTAGCTTCTGAGATCAGACAAGATTGGATATGTTCACCATGATGTGACTCTTTTAGTTAATTTTTAATCCTTTTTTTAGGGGCTCATACAACTCATCACAATCCATACATTAATTGTGTAAAGCACATTTGTACATTCATTGCCATCATCATTCTCAAAACATTTGTTCTCCACTTAAGACCCTGGCATTAGGTCCTCATTTTCCCCTCCCTTCCTGGCTCCCCTTTCCTCATGAACCCTTGACAATTTATAAATTATTTTTGCCATATCTTGCCCTGTCTGGCGTCTCCCTTCATCCACGTATCTATTGTCCATCCCCCAGGGAGGAGGTCACATGTAGATCCGTGTAATCGGTTCCCCCTTTCCAACCCACCCTCCCAGTATCGCCACTCACACCATTGGTCCTGAAGGGATCATCTGCCCTGGATTCCCTGTGTTTCCAGTTCATATCTGTACCAGTATACATACTCTTGTCTAGCCAGATTTTCAAGGTAGAATTGGGACCATGATACTGGGGGGGAGCATTTAGGAACTAGAGGAAAGTTGTATTTTTTATTGTTGCTACATCACACCCTGACTGGCTCGTCTCCTCCCAGAGACCCTTCCGTGAGGGGATATCCAGTGGCCTATAAATGGGCTTTGGGTCTCTACTTCACACTCCCCCCTTCATTCACTATGGTACGATTTTTTGTTCTGATGATGCCTGATACCTTATCCCTTCGACATCTTGTGATCACACAGGCTGGCTTGCTTCTTCCATGGGGGCTTTGTTGCTTCTGAGCTAGATGGCTGCTTGTTTACCTTCAAGCCTTTAAGACCCCTGATGTTATATCTTTTGATAGCCAGGCACCATCAACTTTCTTCACTACATTTGCTTATTCACCTGCTTTGTTTTCAGTGGATGTGTTGAGAAGGTGAACATCACAGAATGCCAATTTAATAGAAGAAAGTATTCTTGCATTGAGAGAGTACTTGAGTGGAGGCCCAGTCCTTCTGCTACCTTAATACTAAACCTATAAATATATGCACATAGATCTATGTCCCCATCCTTATATATAAATATATTTGCATATCTACATGTCTTTTGCCTCCCACTTTTAATTAGTTCTAACGTTCTGGCCAAATGTCTTCTGTACAGATTTTTTTTCACCTTGGCTTCTAGAACTTTCTTTCTCACCGCAGGTCATTTCCCTTCAGTGTGGTGAAATTAGTGTACTGAGTTAGGGAAAGAATAGCAAAGGACATTACAGATGGCAGAGGTGGACTAAGATGGCAGACTACACAAATACACTAGGTAGACTCTTTACAACAAAGAATTGAGGAACATGTGAAATGTATATGGATTACAATCCTGGAACCCTGAGCTTCAAAATAATAAATAGATAAAATGAGAGAAAAAATCTGAAAACACCAAAAAAGAGAGTATATGGAGTGGTAAACTTCCAAGTAGCAACATTCAATCATTTTGAATTCTTCCAGGCAGCCTTAAGATCAGAACAGGATCCTGATAACTGGTTGTGCTTGCTCATAACTGCACTAGCACCCACACGGGTTATAGTTAAAGAGGTATTTTCTTCCTTGATCCCTTGCTCATCTCCTGGTTAGCAAAGGCATAACCTTGAACTCCCCACCCCCTCCCAACTCTCAGTGTTGTGTCACTTTTCTTTTTCTCGCCTTAATTCTTTCTTCACCTCTCCTGCCCACTTCCCCCTTTTTCGCTGTTTATTTTAATCCTTCAGAGTGGATGTCCTGCCCCTGCCTCCTCAATTACCAATGACTACTCATGCCCCGCTGACTGGCAGTGCATGCTTCCCTAGAGGTAGTGCTGAGTGCCTGATGCAGACATATTTGGCAGCTAGCGCCTTCGCCAGTACTGGGATGCTCCCTCATAGATTTTTCCTTCTTAGTTCTTCCTCTCCCTCCCTTTTTCCCTTCCTCTCCAGTTGATTTCAGCTCTCAAGAATAAGAGTTAAAGGTAACAAAGGTATAACAAAGGGTGTTAAGAAAACTGGATAGATATTTGCAGGAAAAAATGAAACTATGCATCAATGACTTCAATGTAAAAACGATGGTTCTTGCTCATATGCTACCTCCTGAAGTGGTGGAAAGTCCATCAGTTCTTTTTCGGTACTGTGTCTCTCTATATTCTTTCCATAATCTCTTGGTGCTTCCTGTATCATTCAATATTTTGCCTCAAGAATCAAGATTAGGAAGACTTCTGGGAAGATGGAGGACCAGGGGACCCGCATACTCTGAGAGCTCTTTCAAACGAGACAGATTTGGTATCCAGGTAGCCGAGTGGTAGGAGTCTGGTGAGTGAAATATCCCCCCGGACAGCACCCCATCCCCATCCCACGCATTTGTCCTGAGCCAGGGCCTCGGTGATCCAGGACCCAATTCGTGGGACATCTTGGGTCAGTAGGATGCCACCACTGCGGCCGCGACTAGCTATAGCCCCACTCCATCCCCAAACAAGGACTTCGCGCCCAAGGTCGCTTGGTTGCTCTGCCCAGACATGCACAGCAGTGACGGGAACCCCTACAGCAGCTGCCCACCCTTGGGACCACACTAGGAGAGAAGCTTCCCTTTCCCGCTGTTCCCCTCTCCCCACATGGCGGCGATCTACCCTTGGGCCCGTGTCCCTCCCACCATTCATCCAAGGCCCAGGTAACTGACCTGTAATCTACCGGGGGCTGCCTGGGAGACCCCCACAAGGGACCATCCACCCCCATTGCTGCCTGAGACCTCTCCACCGGCATCCTATTTGCCCCGGAGCCCGCCCCTATCAGCTTAGCTCCCACTCCATTCCAGGCCCAGGAAGCTGTGTTGGGCACTTCCCACTGGCGCAAGCCTGCAGCTGGAGCCCATCACGCTTTTATCCCCGACACTACGTTTCCACTGGAGCCACTTCAGGCCAGCCTGCATCACCGCGGTGACCGTGCCCTGGGCCTGGAGTGCTAGACCTGCCTACCGTAGGGTGCTCCTTCCAGTGCTGGCAGCCCCAGGAGCAACAGTGGGCACTCCTACCTACAGGGATCTCAAGGGATAGGGCTGTGCCCTCCTGCTGGCTCTCACCACCACGGTGCCCTGCAGGGTCCCCAGAGCCAGCCTCTAAGCCTGCCCCAGCCCTTTCCAGCCGGCATAGGAGTCAGGCACTGCAGCCTCTGCTTCCCTCATCACCCCCTTGTGGCACCAGCCTTTTACGGCTGGTGCAGGAGGCTCACCCCTGTGGGGCTTCAGTTGCCTGTGTAGCCTCTCCCCACAGTCTCAACTCTACAGCCCTTCAGGGACCTTGGAGAGCTTACTGATCTGAACAGCATTCTCCCCTCACATATCCCGGCTCCGGAGCCCAAATCAGCACCACTTCCTGTGGCAGCGAGGCCTTGGCCACCTCTGCCTTCTATTAGGCAACGCAAGAACTTGGAGGGGTTAAGAAGGGGGTAAATTTATATACCATATATACTCATGTATAAGCCGAGTTTTTCAGCACAAAAAATGTTGTGCTGAAAAACTGGGGTTCGGCTTACACACGGGTCAGTGGTACCCCAGGGAGGTGTAACATCTCGCGGGTGATTGCCGTTCCTCCACTGCTCATTCAAAGTCCCGCTGACACTGCAGGGTTTCGAATGTTTGTTTACTCACATCTAAGCTATCAGAGCCGTCCTATGACGTGGATGGCTCCAATTCTCAGAAGCACCCGTAGTGATTCACTTACGCCAGCAGCTGAACTGGTAAGGATGTGTCTGTGGCTGTGCTCCGTCTCTCCCCTCTGGTCTCTTTGTTAATTCACATCCTTCATTTCCCACCTGAAGACTTATACTCGAGTCAGTCCGTTTTTCTGGTTTCCCAAGTAATAATTAGGTACCTCAGCGTATACTAGGGTCGGCTTATATTTGAGTATATACTATAGATAGATATAGATAGATAGATAGATAGATAGATAGATAGATAGATAGATAGATAGATAGATCTTTTATCTTGTGCTGGTTTTTCTCTTTTACTTTCTGTGTTTTCTTCTCTCTTTTCTTTGTTCCTCCTTTTTCCTTATTGCTATTACTTCTATTCTGCCCCTTTTCCTATTGGTTTTCCTTCTCTCTTTTTTCTCCTTCCACTTTCACTATTATCACTTCTTTACTCTCCTCTTTTCTAGCTTCTCCTTCTTTCTCTCTCTCCATTTTTTCTTTTTCCTCCCAAAATTTTTCTTTAATCATTTTTTACAATTTTATCTTTTTAAATAATTCTTTTTTATTACTGAACCAAAAAAAGGGCTGCTAAGGGTACTCTGACCTGGTAAAAGCAGCCTGGGGGCACTCACTGAGACACCAGTCCCCACTCAAGTCGCTGAAAAATCTCACCACTGCTGGTCATTAAGACTTCGGGGAACACTGCCTACATAACAGTCTGACCCATACTTTTAGAAGATCATAGGCAGTATCCTGAAAGAATCCTTAACAGTATCACATATAAGGTTCCCCTGGCCTCACAGAAACATGGGGCCTATGAAAGGATCGAGGAAAAATCCACAGACCACATTACCCCCCGAAAAAAAAAGAGAGACAAAACATAGTAGCAGAGCTAACATCTCTCATAGAAGAAAAATATACAGATCTGCCACATAAAGAAATCTTCAGAAGTCTGCTTGCAGTAATACAGGAGCTGAGGAAAGCAATCAAGAATAAGGATGCAATGATAGAGGAGATCAAGTCCACAATAGAGGGGATGAAGACCAAAATAGAAGGGATGAAAATCACCCACGAAAGGGAACTGCAGGAGCTAACAGAGGAGGTAGCAGAACCCACACACAAGGTCACAGAATTTATTATTAGGCTTGAGGAAGCAGAGAACCATTTCAGTGATCTACAGGACACTCAAACAGACCTAAGCAAGCGATAAAAACAATCAGATAGGAATATTAAAGAAACAAAAGATAGTCTGAGATTAATGACAGATGCTAAGAAGAGCAATAATATTCGAATAATCGGTCTGCCAAAGCACAACAGAACACACAAGTCAACAGCCAAGGTAGCAACAGATTTTCTGGAAGAAAAATTTCCCACCCTAACAAGTGAACATGGATCTTTTTCAAGAATAGACCACATGCTGGGACACAAGTCCAGCCTGAGTAAATTCAAATACATAGATATTATCCAGACATCTTTCTCACATCACCATGCCATAAAGCTGGAGATTAATAAGAGGATGTCCAGAAAATCAAAGGCAACCAATTGGAGGATGATTAATGATCTCCTGCGACATGATTGGGTACAGGCCCAGATTAGAGAAGATATTAGAAAGTTTCTAGAAACTAACAAGAACGAGAATACTACATATCAAAACTTATTGGACACTGTGAAGGCAGTTATCAGAGGTAGCTTGATATCATTAAATGCATATATGAAAAAAGAAAACAGGCATATGACAGATACATTAACACAAAACCTCCAACAACTAGAACAGAGTCAGCAGAACAACCCCTCTAATAGCAAGAGAAAAGAAATAATAAAAATCAGGGCGGAGTTAAACCAGTCGGAAAACAAGAGAACAATGCAAAAGATAAATACAGCTGAAAGCTGGTTGAACGAACGAATTAACACAAGTGACAGTCCTCTGGCAAAGCTTACCAAGGACAGAAAGGAGCAAACATCAATAGCCAGGATTAGGGATGAATCAGGGCCAATAACAACAGACCCCAATGAGATTTAAATGATAATCACAAAGTACTGTGAAGGTCTGTATTCTAATAAATTCAGAAACATGGAAGACATGAAAAACCATTTGGAAAAACAGTCTCTCCCTAGATTATCTCAGACAGAGATCAAGAATCTCAACAAACCCATAGCAAAAGAAGAAACAGAGAGGGTCATCAAAAACCTACCAACCAAAAAAGCCCAGGTCCAGATGGCTTTCCAGCAGAATTCTACCAAGCATTCAGGGAAGAGTTGACACCGATCCTTCACAAAGTATTCCATAACATAGAAGAGGATGGCAAACTCCCAAACTCACTTTACAAAGCCAGCATTACTTTGATACCCCAAACAGGGCAAAGACCCAGGGATGCAGGGATGGTTAAACATGCGAAAATCCATCAATATTATACACCACATCAGGAAGAAAAAGGATAAAACCATATGATAATATCCATAGATGCATAAAAAGCATTTGACATCTTCTAAAACCCATTCCTAATCAAGACACTCATGAATATAGGATTGGAAGGTAAGTTCCTCAAGCGGATACAAGCTATCTATGAAAGGCCAATGGCCAGCATCATAGTCAGTGGAGAAAAGGCAAAAACCATCCCACTGAAAAGGGTACAAGACAAGGATGCCCCCCGTCTCCACTTCTATTCAGTATCATTTTGGAGGTTATGGTTAACAACCTAAAACAGCGGAAGGACATCAAAGGGATTCAAATGGGAGAGGAGGAGGTGAAACTATCGCTATTTGCAGATGACATGATCCTGTACATTGAAAACCCCAAAAGCTCCACAGTAGGAGTACTTACAGTGATAGAATATGGAAGAGTGGTAGGATGTAAGATCAATAAACAGAAGTCAGTAGATTTTCTATACACATTGGACAGGACCATGAAAGAGAGGATTAAGAAGTACCCTTCACAGTAGCTAAGAACAAACTGAAATACCTAGGAATATATTTAACAAAAAATACTAGACCTATACAAGGAAAACTAAAAGACCCTACTACAAGAAATCAGAAGTGACCTCCACAAATGGAAGAACATCCCCGGCTCATGGATTGGAAGGCTCAACATAGTAAAGATGACAGTCCTACCTATAGCACTTTACAAGTTCAATGCAATACCAATTCAAATACCATCAACCTTCTTCAAACATTTGGAATAACTGACCACCAATTTCATATGTAGAGGGAAGAAACCCATAATTAGCAGAGAACTCCTCAAGAAGAAGGACACAGTTGGAGGACTTGCCTTCCCTTATTTTAATGCCTATTACACAGCTACAGTGGTCAAAACAGCGTGGTACTGGCACAACGATAGACACTCAGACCAGTGAAAAAGAATAGAAAGCCCACGAATAAAACCTTCAGCATATAGACAACTGATCTTCAACAAGGGTCCCAAAACCATCAAGTGGGAAGCAGATGCCCTTTTTAACAAGTGGTGCTGGAAACAATGGATATCCACATGTAGAAAGATGAAACAAGATGTTTACCTCACCCCATGCACAAGAATAAACTCAAGGTGGATCACAGACCTAGAAGTCAAACCCAAAACCATCAGGACGATTAAGGAAGGAATTGGGACTAACCTCAGAGCACTGGCCCAGAGAGCTCATAGGCTCACTGAAATAGGGAAGGGTACACACACAGGTGAACTGGAAATCGACAAATGGGATTTAACAAGAATAAAGCACCTGTGCACCTCGAAAGACTTCACCAAGAGGGTGACAAGGCAACCCACAGACTGGGAACAACGAGTGGTTCAAAACCAGTGGCCAGGAGGGGATGGGAGGACTGGTAGGGAGTGATCAAGGGCAAGGTAACAGAGGAATTACTGAAACCAGAATGAAGGCTGAACATGGTAGTGGGACAGGAGGAAAGCGTAAGAAAATAGAGGAAAGGAGTAGGAGGCAAAGGGCATACATAGAAGCCTAAATATAGACATGTACATATGTAAATATATTTATGATTATGGGGGAAATAGACCTATGTGTATATATTTATAGGTTAATAGGGTAGCAAGTGGAAATTGGGCGTCCTCATGCGCATTCCCTTAATACAAGAACACCTTGCTCAGCTAAACAGCCATTTCTGATATCCACCTCCCTGACGTGATCGCTGAAAACAGACGTGTGTATAAGCAAACATGGTGAAGAAAGCTAATAGTGCCCAACTATCAAAAGATATAGCGTCTGGGGTTTAAAGGCTTGAAGGCAAACAAGCGGCCATCTAGCTTCGAAGCAACAAAGCCCACAGAGAAGAAGCACATAAGCCTGTGTAAACACGAGGTGTTGAAGGGATCGGGTAGCAGACACCAAAGAACAAAAACCATCATTGTGTGATCACCTTCCCCACATAAACGCTGAAGACGAATGTGTGCATGAGTAAGTATGGTGAAGAAGGCTAATGGTGCCCGGCTATCGAGAAGTATAGCATCTGGCGTCTTAAAGGCTTGAAAGTAAATACGCGGCCAGAAGCAACAAAGCCCACATAGAAGCAGCACACCAACATGTGTGATCATGAAGAGCCGAGGGGACCAGGTTTCAAGCACCAAAGGCTGGGGGGGGGGATCCTATCATCATGAATGAGAGGAGCGCGTGATGGGGACCCAATGCCCATTTGTAGACAACTGGACATCCCTTGCAGAGGGGCAGTGGGGAGGAGATGAGTCACTCAGGGTTCAGTGTAGCAACAATGAAACTCACAACCTTCCTCTAGTTCTTAAACGCTTTCTCCCCCAAACTATCCTGATCCAAATTCTACCTTGCAAACCTGGTTAGACCAGAGGATACACAGCAGTACAGATGGGCAATGGAAACACAGGGAATCTAGAACAGATGAACCCCTCAGGACCAGCGGTGAGTGGTGGTACCAGGAGGGAAGTGGGGTAGAAATGGGGAACTGATCACAAGGATCTACATATAACCTCCTCTCTGGGGGGTGGGCAACAGAAAAGTGAGTGAAGGGAGATGCCGAGCAGTGTAAGATAAAATATTAATTTATAAATTATTAAGGGTTCATGAAGGAGGGGGAAGAGGGGAAGGAGGGGGTGGGAAAAGGAAAATGAGCTGATTCCAGGAACCCAAGTGGAAAGCGAATTCTGAGGATGAGCGCAATGAATGTGTAAAGTGTGCTTTACACAACTGATGTATATATGGATTGTGATAAGAGTTGTATGAGCCCCAATGATTTAAAAAAACAAATCAAGATTACAACTGAATATGCTCTTCCCTTTTGGTTTTCTAATCCTAGGTCCCTACACATCCTGTTGTAATATTTGGCTTTGTCTTCTTGAGTTACCCTTTGAAATTTTCTATTCAGTTCAACTTCATCTTTTCTTCCATTTGCTTTAGCTATTCTGTGATAAAGAGCAAGTTTCAGAGTCTCTTCTGACAGCCACTTTGATCTTTTC
The DNA here is from genome assembly GCF_050624435.1 of Tenrec ecaudatus. Lineage (NCBI taxonomy): Eukaryota > Metazoa > Chordata > Mammalia > Afrosoricida > Tenrecidae > Tenrec > Tenrec ecaudatus. Next base: position 14,600,641 of record NC_134548.1, read on the forward strand.
TTTCCTGTCTTCTTAATGACCTTTTTGATTTCTTCATGAATGATGGTCTTGATGTCCTCCCATAGCTCATCTGGTCTTCTGTCATTAGTGTTCATGGGTGAATTCTCTTCTTTAATATGTTCTCCAAATTCAGATGGGATAGACTCAAGTTCTTATTTTTGCTCTTGTGAACTGGTTTTAATTTTACGTATCCCTAAAAATGTAATGAAACCACCCAACATCTCATGACATGGACAAATCTGGGAACCATTATGTTGAACAAAGCTAGTCAATCACAAAAGGACAAATATTTTATGAGACTACTACTATAAGGATAAGCACCAAGACAAAAGCAGCCATCTCTTCTTCAGACATTTAATCTTCTAATCTGGTCTTCTAAGCAACGAGGCAGTGTGTTTGCCAAATGTACATGATCTATGTATCACCCCCTTATTTGTATATCTTAATAACCACCTCAATGGAGATCTCAACTCATGTGTTAGGCAGAGTTCTCTAGAGGTGCAAAATCAGGAAACTTATGATTATATGTATCATATATTTATGATTATATATATTTCTACAGCAAGACGGAATATAACAGTCCACACAGCAGTACAGAGGGCTCAGTTCAACTCACTTTTATGGAACAGTTAATATACTAAAAGTCCTTCAACTCTCCAAGGGGGGCTTCTGTCCAAGGTCAATGAGGCAGACAGTGGAGTCTTCCCTCAGGCAAAACAGGTAGAATCTACCCACAGGCAGCAGACAGTAGGATGGGTCAGCAACAGTCTGTAAGTAGCACAGGAGCAGATCTGATGGGATATTGAACTCAAGGAATACAAGGTAACAGGATCCACCAAGTTCAAGGGAGGTACACACCAGCAGCATGGCATAATAGGTCTTGTCGAAGGAGCCTCAAGTTCTAACATGATCTACAGGTTGGCTTGGCCCACAGGTAGTGTAGCACACAAGTTGAGGCAGAAGCATGCTATTCTGATCACCATAGAGCAAGAGAGATGGGGGTGGGGTTGCAGTGCCATATTTCTCTTTGCCCTCCAATCAAACTTCGGCCTGATTAATCTCTGCCCACATGTTTCTATTGACCAGGTTGGCACAATAAACCTAAATATCACACTTCAGCTGAGGTCAGTTTCTCATGTCGAAAGAGGATAGTTAAGTTTCTGCCATGCATTGCTCTACAGTTACCCCAAACTAACAGGTACTCCTAAGAAACTGTTCAGTGAATTCAAGTCCAGAGCTTTGGGTGGGTGGTCGGGTTGGCAGGTTTGTCTTTGAGAATTTGCTTAAACCAAGTGTGGCAACTTGCCATTAGGACAATCACTTAACATTACTTATATACACCCCAAGGAGAGATTACACCTAGTATTGCATTCTAATTGGGTACTTTTGACCTAGTTTCTATCCAGCCCTGAGTGAACCAGGCCATGTACAGCGGACAACCAGGACTTTATACTCTGCATTTTCAAGGTGCACATTCTTCATAGGTCACCCCAGACAGCTCCGTTTTTTTTAAACCAACTAAATAAACAAGAATTTACCTTGAACTCACCTGTAGCAAATTTAAGGAATTTGAAATACAACCTTGGACTTAACGCTGAAATGCCCTAGTGTGAGAAGAGGCAGATGACTGCTGTACTGATTATAGATTTGTTTTATTTTTGAAGTTTTTAAAAAGTTTTATTGACATATACTTCATATATCATACAATAATGGTCAAGTAATATTAATATTTGTGCAATCACTATCATAATAAACTTCAGAACACTTTCTTCCTTGTTCATTGTGGCTGGCTCGCTATTCCTCCCCACATCCTCCTCTGCCATGTCCCTTGGCAATTATCAATCTAGTTGCTGTCTCTATAGATCAATCTCTGCTGAATTTCATAGACAAAAAACTCATACAAATAGGAAGCAAGGAAACAACCAAAACTATGACAAAACAAAAACCTCAACCTAATGGAAAGAAAATAAAAACTTAATTTTAAAAGGGAGAGCAGATGATAAGTTGTTACTGTTTTAAGAACACTTCCTTTCTTCTTTAATTTCATGGCTAAATCACTTTTAGAATGAGATATATAATCACAATCAATTCTAGTGCCCCCTCCCCTCTCCCTCATACATTGCTTGCTCCGGAAATGCCCTCGCCCTATCTCCCACCTCATCCCTACATCCCTTATAAACCCTTGCATCAGTTATTACCTCTATGTAACTACTCCATCTGTGCTTCCCAAACTTGGGAACCCAACAGAAATAATAAAAAAATGGTAAGGATAAAATATGAAGATAAAAACACAAGTTAATGAGTATGAAAGAAAAGACCATCATCAATATTTAAAAAGCCAGTGAAGAAAATTTTGCCATGAACAAGCAAGAAATACTTGCACTTAGAACAAACTCAGGTTGGGTCAAGAGGGAGGTCCACTAACCAAGTATCAAGTTTGATCCAACCACAATCAAGATTACAACAATCTCTACCAATAAAGCTGTTCAAAAAGACACTCTTGCCTATGGCTAGAGGGAATCTGCCAGTGGCTTGATCTGACTAGATACTATGCAGATGGGTTTTGGGTCCCCACTGTCCCCCATGGCCTTCTGTTAATTGGGTGCTCTTAGTTTAAGCTGATACGTATTCCTTCATCCTCTCCAAATTTTGTCATCCTTCGATCATATGAGCTGGTGTGCTTCTTCCATGTGGACTTACCTGATGCCTCACTTAAGATGACTGCTTGTTTGAAAATGATCGTGCCTTTAAGACCCGAGACCATTCTGATTGATAGCCAGGCACCATCTGCTTTCTTAACCACAGTTGCTGTAGCCACCTTACCTTCAATGATCACTCCATGAAGGTGCGTATTGAGCAGGGCCATGGTATCAGAATGAACCTTCTTTGATTAGGGCTAGAGTTATCATACTCAAGTATAAGCCGGCCCAAAGCTCGGCTGAGGCACCTAGTTTTACCACAAAAACTGCATTAAAAATATGCTGAAAAGCTCAACTTATACATGAATATATATGTTTAAGTGGGAACCCAGAATCCATCTGCTTGCCCATGGGATACGCACTGCTTTTGGGTTGTATTATCACAAAATCAAAACCCCTTGACCAACTATACCAACAAGATTATAGATTTAGATCAGAACTTTGGTTCAGCTCTCTTGCTTTAAGAGTGCCCAATGAATGGCGGCACAGGGCTACCATATTATTTGCTACTTTCTTTTCCCCCCCAATTTTTGGCACATAATTTATATATCATACAACAGTCTGATCATTCAATTATATCAAGAATTTTACAATCATTACCTCAACTTTAGATCGTCGTCCCCCACCCGATGGTTCAATCGCCTTTAAAATGAGCTGTGCAATCACAGTAAGCTCTAGTGCTCCCTCTCCCCTCCAGCTTTATTTACTCTTGATAACCCATTTCCTTATCACCCACCCCACCCCTTCTTTCCCTATAACCCCTTGTATCAGTTATTATCATTATGCATCCACTTCTCCTGTGCTTCACAGCTGGTAAACCCAAAAAGAAAACTATAAAAAACAAAAGCACACTAAGGTGGTAAGGATAAAATCATAATAGTATAAAGACAAAAATACAAATAACGCTTAAGAAGGAAGAGACCCCCAATAGCATTCAAAAAGCGAGGGAAGAAATCTCTTTCATGGAATAAGTAAGATATACTTGCACACAGAAAAAATAAGGAAGCTATAGGGAGGTCAACTGGCCAAGTATCAAGTTCAATCCAGCATAATGATTACAATGGTCTCTGACAGTAAGGCTGTTCAAGACCTTGGCCTATGTCTAGAGGGGTCTTTCCAGAACCTCCGTCTGACTGGATGCTCTGAAGATGGGATTGGGGCTCCCACTGTCCCCCAAAGCCCTTCACAATTTTGGTGTTGATCATTTTAGCTCTGATACTTTTCTGTTCACCATATTAAAATTTTATTAATTACATTATTTGGATCACATAAGCTGGTGTGCTTCTTTTGTGTGGACTTAGTTGACTCCTTGCGTAGGTGCAGAGATGCAGTCCTTACTGTGAAGCATCAATCTGAGAAATCCTCACTCCTGGAAAGGTGCTGAAATTCTCAAAAATCTCTTAAAATCCCCTGACCCTACCCCACTTACTCTAGTCTAAGGCAGTGAAGTTTGTGATTCCGAACAGGTTTTGTGGACTAGAAAAAATAGTTTGGGGTTAGTGACTAAAGATCAGATGAGACAAAAGAATTATCTCAGTTGATGATGGTTAGCAAAACTGACCCAATTCTGAAACTCTTGATACTGCCTGGGCATTATATAAAACCCTTAAAACTTAGAATGAAGTCTAGTGAAAGATCTAGATACCTACTCTAAGTATTCTCCCAAATCCACTTCCATTTATACCCTCGGTTCTTTCCTTGCCTCGCAAGCAAACTCCAAAGTCTTTAAGGTCAGGTTCAGCTTCCAATTCCAGTGCACGGAGGTCCAAAGTTGCTATATAAAGTGTATTGCATTTTGTATATTTCTTGCTCGCCTGTATTCGTGTACTGAGATTTGTGCTTGTCACCCAGAAATCTTCCATATCGATTTTACTGATGATTTGAGATAACTGATTATTCAATCTAAAAATAAATGTGTTGGGCTTTCTTATAATGATAAAAGTCATTGCAAATGAACATGTTAAGAGTTAAAATTAAAAAAAAGAGTTAAAATAAGCTCAGCATAAAAGAGAGACGAGTGTTGTACTCTTAAAGAAGAATGAACGCAATTCAGATCAGCAGTCATTGCTACTGCCACTGAGAGGTTATTTGCAGACATAGAATATAAGCCTTATGGTATAAGGAAACTGAATACTAGTACTGAAAATTAAGCCTTGGTATCTATCTATCTATCTATCTATCTATCTATATATATATATATATATGTATATGAAGGGTCTTCAAAAGTTTATAGAAGAATGGAATTAAAAGATAATGGAATTGTTCCACAAACTTTTTGAAGCCCCTTCATATATATAAAGGTTAAGGCATATAAGTAACATTAGGCTTTGATAGCCACCAAGTTTTGCTTAGCAAGCAAGAAAGCAAGCAAAGGCCTAACTGCTTATGCCACATTTATGAAACTGGCTGAAAAATATGTTAACACTAATATAAACCATTGTAGACAATATTGGCAATATTCTGTAAATGTGGTCTATTTCTATTTTTTATTATTTTTAGGGGCTCATACAACTCTTATCACAATCCATATATACATTAATTGTGTAAAGCACATTTGTACATTTATTGCCCTCATCATTCTCAAAATATTTGCTCTCCACTTAAGCCCCTGGCATCAGGTCATTTTCCCCTCCTTCCCGGCTCCCCACTTTCATGAAGCCTAGATAATTTATAAATTATTATTTTGTCATATCTTGCCCTGTCTGACGTCTCCCTTCACCCACTTTTCTGTTGTCCATCCCCCAGGGAGGAAGTTATATGTAGATCCTTGTAATCAGTTCCCTTTCCACCCCACCCTCCCGATATAGACACTCTCACTACTGGTCCTGAAGAGATCATCTGTCCTGGATTCCCCGTGTCCCCAGTTCCTATCTGTACCAGTGTACATCCTCTGGTCTAGCCAGATTTGTAAAGTAGAATTGGGATCATGATAGCGAGGCAGGAGGAAGCATTTAGGAACTAGAAGAAAGTTGTAGGCTTCATTGTTTCTACACTGCACCCTGACTGGCTTGTCTCTTCCCTGCGATCCTTCCGTAAGGGGATGTCCAGTGCCTTCAGATGAGCTTTGGGTCCCCAATCTGCACTCCCCCTCTTTTACAATGATAAGATTTTTTTGTTCTTTGATGCCCGATACCTGATACCTTTGACACCTCATGATCACACAGACTGGTATGCTTCTTCCATGTGGACGTCGTTGTTTCTGAGCTAGCTGGCTGCTTGTTTACCTTCAAGCCTTTAAGACCCCAGACACTATATCTTTTGATAGCAAGGCACCATCAGCTTTCTTTACCACATTTCCTTATGCAGCCACTTTGTCTTCAGCGATTGTGTCGAGAAGGTGAGCATCATGGTATGCCAGTTTAATAGAAGAAAATATTCTTGCATTGAGGGAGTACTTGAGTGGAGGCCCAATGTTCATCTGCTACCTTAATACTAAACCTATAAATTTGTGCACATAGATCTATTTCTCCATCCTCATATATAATTATATTTACATATGTGCATGCCTTTATTTAGACCTCTATAAATGCCCTTTGCCTCCCAGCTCTTTCCTCTATTTCCTTTTACTTTTCTCTATCATGCTCAGCCTTCATTTGGGTTTCAGTAATTCCTCTCGGTTACATTATCCTTGATCACACCCTATCAGACCTCCTACACCCTCCTCACCACTGATTTGGATCACTTACTGTTCCGTTGTCCCTAGGTTTGTTAACACCACTTCCTTTCCCCCACATCCCCCTCTCCCATGTCCCCCCAGAACTATCTGTCCCATTGTTTTCTCCTCCATATTGTTCATCCAACCTATCTTATTTAGACAGACCTGAGGAGATAATAACATGCACAAAAACAAGATAGACAAAACCAAGCAACAAAAGAAAACAAAACAACAAAATCCAATGACAAAAGACCCCACAACAACAACAACAAAAGCATAGCTTGTACTTAGTTCAAGGACTGTTTGTTGGCTGTTAGGAGTGTTTTCTGCTCGAGTCCCATGGGGTGTCAAGCCCTAGCCCCAAAGTCTATTTTTGGTATTCCCTGGGGACTGCATTGCTCTTTTCCCCTTGCTGTTGTGTTGAACGCCCTTAGTGTTTTGCCTTAGTATCGTGGAATCAGATTGGGTGCAATTCCCACACTGTGTCTCCAGTGTTGTTCCCTGTAGGGCTATGAATCGGTGAGGGATGTCGTGTCTCATAGTAGGGCAGGCTATATGGTCTTCTCTGTGGATTGGCTGCTCTGAGCAGGAATATCGTCCTCAAGGCTTGGTGGGCCAGGATGTGCTCCACCCTCTCTGCCTCCCCCTTCATTTGATCCCATGTGCTCTGGTCAGACATGTCCCTCTCCCCGAGTTGCAGATTCAGTGCTGTGCTCTGAAATAAATCTTTCTGTGGGGAAAGGAAGTTGTCCATGTAGTTGGGATTGGGGCCGGTGCCTCAGACCTCTCCACTAGTTCCCTAATCCATGCCGGCATGTTGCATTCACATCTTGGAGAACTGGGTGGTCGATTTCTTAAAAGCATTTGTATTAAGAAACTTTTTCATGTTTATTGATAATGTGTATTCACAAAAACGTGGCAAAACACTAACACTTATGTACTTTTTTTATCAAACGTTAAGTCTTTGAGCTGGTATTTAATGTGCTTAACATTGAACCAACATAATAGAATAAACTAGCAAAACTTTTCAGAAGAGACCTAATTTAAAGTATGAAGCATCTGAATAAAATTGTATTTTTCAAACATTATTTCAAGTGTATATGTATATAATTATGTCTCCAGTAAAGTGAAAAGTTATATTTTTTAAAATAAAAGGTGTTCTCAACTGCACGATCCAATGGAGTAGTCATTAGCCACATGTTGCTATTCTAATTATAAATGTGTTAAAATGAGATAAATTTTAAACTATAGGGGTCCTTAATCGAATAAAGTACATTTCGAGTGCTCAACAGCCCCATCTGTCTAATAGCTACATTATGGAACAAGGTAAATTTATAGACTATTTCTATCAATTCTTATCTAGAATTTTTTGAAGTGTTTATTTTGGATGGTTTTGTTTCTGATCCAGGGAAAATTTCAGATACCAAAAAATACAAATTAAAAACTTAAAGTTTACCAATATGATTTATTCTTGCCTAGGGTATCAGATTACTTCCATATTAGTTCTTTTACTAGTAATCTGTAAAATTATTTACAAAACTGAATGGTAAAACCATAGACTCTTCTTAGATAAATTGGCCTAAGTAACTCAGGTAAAAATTCTCTTCCCTAGCATGGAAAGTTTTGGGTTTTGAATTTATCTACTATTTAAGATAATTCTTAGCCTGGCCTAAACATATAAAGATATACAGAGAAATAGTGCCTTTTTATTAATCTAAAGTCGGCTAATACAGAAAATCATTTAGTGAACACATTTTTACAATAAATCTTCTATATCTTATTTTTATAAGCCAGATAATCATTTAGAGAACACATTTTAAAATAAATCTTCTCTTTCTTATTTTCATGAAACTAGATTATATTTTACCAATACTCTAAATGTTAAATTTTCAAAATATTTATCATATGCCTTTGTTCTACAAGTTGAGAAATAACAAGTCTTCTCATAAGTCAAAAAGTAGTACAGCTTGTCAATTTTCACACAAATAATAGTGTTTGATACTACTTTATATGAGTTGGACATGACAATGGCAAGTGAGTGAAAATAACAATAAGAAGTGATTTCAGTCATGTGTCTCCAGCTTATCGCCATAATTGAACTCTGAACTCTCAAAACAGTGGCAATGACTTTTTGAACAATAATTAAGGATGCTATAAATGAATGCAATTGAGTATATTTAACAGATTGAAGGAAAGCATCAAATAGCAAAATGTTTCTAAGTACAAATAGTATTTTCTACATCTGAGACATTCAAGAGCTTTCTAGTAAATAAGTAAAGTGCTTATAAGTCAAACGGAGCTACTTTTTACAGTCTCAGCTAAACCTGCCTGACCTTTAAGGCTACTTTCTTATAAATTAATTGCTCACCATTTTTATGTAAACTTTTAAGTACTTATTTGTATACAACTACTTAAGACTTTCAGAAAAACAAGTCAAAACTTTTAGATGTTTTAGAAACCCACAATAACCCTAGCATCTACAGATTCCTATTACTCACAGTGAACATTTTTAAATTTAAATTAATTCAGTAGAACCTAAGTCTAATGAAGTGATTCCTTTGGTGACTGTGCGTACCTCCATGATAAAATGTTATCAAGAATACTGTTCTCATCAGGAGTAAACCAAAAGAACAGTTCTCTCAAAAGCTTAGCTCAAACCTTGTGATGCCAATACTACGGTTCCTTTATTGGTGGATGTATAAGTACGCCAACCTGGAGGTTTTGATGATATATAAAACATATCTCCCCTAGGAAGCAGCAGAGTTTATGATTCAAGTGACAAACACTAAAGTGTCTACTCTATGGATTCAGCATGCAAGTTACTCTGCCCACATCACTCTTCCTCCCCTCGGCCACTATGACTCTTCACCTGATCACCTAGATTTTATTTACAGATAAACGTCACCTGTCTCTATGAGTTAAATGTGCCACTATCCATTCAAACAGCAATGAAAACAAGCTTTAGAAATTTACTACCATTCCCTCAATCGGGGATTCGTATCCACATTTTTAAAGTACTGTCCCATCACTCTACTCCTGTGATGAAATATTACACATTTTACTAACAGGCTAATTTTGGAATTATAACTTGGGATACTTGCAGAATAATGCAATCAGGATTTTTTAGAAGCAGGGACATAACTGATACTCAATTATTTCCATCAGGTAAGTCAGAATCTTCGGAAGAATCTGTGTCTGAAAGCGGCTGTAAGCTCCGTGCAGTCTTCTTGATGTTGTATCTAAAATTGCGGATACAGGAATTCATAGCTTTGACACACTCTTTCCAGTCATATCCAGATTCCTCGAGTTCAAAAGTCGGAAAGGTTTCCTGGAGAAACTCTGGTGGCAAAGTTCCAAAATAAAAATTAAAATCATTTCTCAGAGAAACGAATGTATTCAACCTTAATTCTGTAGATGTGCCTATAGAAATGGTCATTAGACTTTACTTAAAACACATGGATTACAAAGGATAATAATATGAAATATCATCATGCTTAAATCCCAATAAAACAACAAAATCTCCAATTATCTTGCTACAGATTACACTAGAAATTCTCTACTGCTTTAGTGGCCCAAAGTAAACTTTTCTTATTGTTAAATTAATAAAAATGTATCGAGCAGGTTTTTCATTACACCCGATAGGGGTATCTAATTTTCCATACTTTTAGAGGCAAGATGCTAGAATTTACAAAATATTTTGTACCACTTGGTTTATCTCTGACAATAAGAATGAGGCCTTTTGGTTTCCCAGTTGGAGGAAAACTACAAGGGATGGGGATACAGCAATGTAACTCAAAGAGAAAGTGGAAAGCCAAATGGGAAAAAATGAGGAACAGAGATGCAAGGAGAAGAGCAAGCTGCCCTTGGGTAGTATATCAGGTAAATTCCTCAATATCTAAGTACCCTGAGCTGTTAGTTAAGATCTGGGGACCACTAGAAGCCAGAATTCATTGATGCTATTAATCTCATTTGTTTTTTTTTAATGCTTAGTAGGCTAGTAAACCAGGACAATGCCACAAACAAGGCATATATCTAAATTTTTTTAGCAAGACACATGATAAAGTTAGAAGGCTTTGTCATACCCAACTACTAAATTAATGGAGCAACCATAGCCTGGAAATGGGCTTTAGGTGTATGGTACTGGACTTAGGCACTATGTTGCTGAACACATTTTTATTGACAAAAAAAGAAGTTATGGAAAGCAGGTTTGTTGCATCTGCCCCTCGAAGATAGGACAGAAGACTAATTCTCTGGAAGATAAAAGTAACACCTGCAAAGTTCTCAACCGTCTGCAACAGGACCCCTAAATTTGGTGTGTCCCATATGTGCTCTCTGAAACTCCAGAGGTCTCTTTGGGAAGATTCCAGTTGGGCCAATAAGAAATGACACGTTCTGTAGTCCCCACTTGGGGGCTTATATCTATGTTGCACATAGGCATGTAAAGTGCTCTGAAAAAAATGTCACAGAATAACACAAAAACATGTAACTTCACAGTGGTTCTCAACCTTCCTAATGTCACGATCATTTAATACAGTTTCTCATGTTGTGGTGACCCCCCTCCCAACCATAAAATTATTTTCGTGGCTACTTCATACATGTAATTTTACTACTGTTATGAATCAGGCAACCCCTGTGAAAGGGTCGTTCGACCCCCAAAGAGGTCGCAACTCACAGGTTGAGAACCGCGGTGCTAAAGCTTTGATGGGGTCATAAATGGGAGCAGTAGGGGGCATAAGGCAACAGAAAAGCAGGATTAAAGATCATCTGAAAACATTAAAAATATTATTATTACCTGAAAGATAGGAGCCCTGGTGGTGTAGTAGTTACACATTGGGTTGCTAAATGAAAATATCCTGGCTTGAGTTTTATATTATCACTAATTTTTATATGGTGAATGCCATCTTAGGTGGCCTTAACTTATGTTAAATAAACAAGAGTACTATTATTCATTGACTTGTAGACACACTTCTTTATGATCTTATTCATTGACCTGTAGACCTGCTTGAGTGTCTACAAAACGCAAAATGTGTTCCATTAGCCCAGAATATAAGATCATGAAGAATCTGGCTATTTATATCAACATTTGCTCAAGGAAATGGAGACACTTAACTGTAAATGTCTAAGATTTGCAGAGGAAAGGTTGGGTAGAACTCTTACTTTCCAATTATCGTGCTTCAATGTGGAAGGATCTCCAAATTGAGAAATTTGAAAAGATTGGGTATGTATGATTCAAAAGTAAATCTGATAGGTATCTTTCCACCTGCTTGATTTTAGTGGCTGTCTCTCATTTGGTTCTGAACTTCATGGGGGTGGTAGTGAGAGTACTCATTACTCTTAATACTCTAGGTGAAAGTAGTACTAAACCCACTACAATAGAGCTGATTGGGACTCATAACGACCCTACATAGGGTTTCTGAGGCTGTAAATCTTTACAAGAGCAGAAGGACTCATCTTTCTCCTACAACACAGGTAATGGGGCTTGAACTGCCAGCCTTGCAGTTAGCAGTCCAATGCTAACTCGTGGACAGGGCTCCTTACTCACTACCACCGAGTTAATTCTGACACATAACAGTCCTATAAAGCAAAATAGAACTGCCCCTCTGTTTCCAAGACTAAATCTTTACAGGAGCAGATAACCTCATCTTTCTCCCTCTGAGTGACTGGTGGGTTCAAACTGCTGACCTTGCAGTTAGCAGTTCAACAAGTAACCCACCAGCATTCCTCCAAAGCCCTTTAGCAGGAATAGTTGTCTTAAATACTTAAAGGTTGACCTCGTGAAAAGTGATTGGATTTACTCTCTAGTTTAAGAGAGACTTGGACAAATACATATCATGTGGGAGGTAAATTCTGAATCAAATGAAGGAATAACTTTCTAGGGAATTAGATCTTTTTGACAATGTAATTCATCTAGAGTGCCTATCTGTGGCAGTGTTCTTGCTAAGGAGAGATGACTCTCTTTTATGGTGAGATAGGAATTCCTGCTCCGGGTGTGAAGTTATCATAGGGGACCTGTAAGTACTTCCTATCACTAAGATTTTACAATTCTGTCTTATGTAGAAACAGACAGGGGTTGTGAAGAGTAAAGGTTGGTTGATGATTGCAAATATACAGCCTACTGATTTGCTCGATACAAGCTATTCTCTAAAGAGCTCTTAAATGATGCTGAACTTTCATCAGAACAATAGCTACTGGATATACTTATCTTTGACTATTAACTTCTAGAAGAGTTTCTCCTAAAAACAAACTCTTACTCATGGCATCGAGTTGATTCTAACAATGAGCCTAGAGAACAGAGTAGAACTTCCCCTGTTGGTTTCTGAAACTGTAGCTCTACAGGAGTAGAAGGCCTCGTTTTTCTCCTGTGTAGTGGCTGATGGTCTTCAACTACTTACCTTATGGTTAGCTTCCACTGAGTAACCACTACACAACCAGGGCTCCTTCAACATACTTATAGGATAAGAAATACTGGAATAGAAATATAAACTATTCCTGCAATAGGATACCAATTAGCTATGGAAATGCATGACCCAGATTTCAAAAGCATAATAATTGAAAAGTTGTAAAAGTATATATACTATATATCCCCATTAATATGAATAAAAACAACCATGATAATGTCATGCATGAATCTAACATCTGTTAAAAAAGTATAAAATATACATAGGAATGACATATACAACTCCAGGACTGTGATTACTTATAGAGGAGGGGAAAGGGATGATGGAATAAAGTTTTAATTATATCAGTTATGCTTTGTTATTTAAAGGCAAATCAAAGCAGCACAAAATACTAAAAGTCAGTTCTATAATGGGCAGAGGACAGGTGTTTATTAAATTACTACATTGTTGTCTGTATTTTTTGTCTGTTAGTAACAAAACAATACTTTCAAGAGATCCTATTATGAGGCCATAGAGTCCAGTCCTCCTACTAGTGCAGAGATTTCTTCACATCTCTGGTCACTCAGTCTTTGCTTTGACTCTTATACATCTCCAAGTTCATTTGGGCCTTTTAGTAAAGTAAAATAGACGTTTTTGTCAGCTTCTACTTCTTGGGCCTGGCTCAAACCCATTCCTGGGGAGTGGGAAGCAATGACTCTACTATATAAATAACCCATGATTGCCCTTCTACAAAGGATTATAATGTTGTATCATATGGGAAAACTTTAAAATACTCCTTATTTTACTTTGTGAAACACATGCCGTGTATTTTTTACTAGAAAAGACATCTTGCTTTTTTATGACTCAAATAGGGACAATATTGAATAGCAATTTTGCCAACTTTTAAGTAATTAATCTGCTCCAGATAGTAAGTAACTATAAAAGTCACCTTTTACATCTTCATTAAAAATTTTAATTAGAAAAAGGCTAGTTCTTCTGAATTGGCTATACATTGCTTTGTTTTGCCATAAGGCTGAATTGAGTTTTGGGTTGTTTGGTTTGTTTTTGCTAGAGGTGTGAGCTCAGTGATAATCAAATTGCAAACTGTAACCAAATTGGGATTCAAATTACAAGTTATGAAACCAGTGATAACTACTTTTTAAAAGAAATTCAATAAAATAGACAACATTGGTATGAAACCCTCAGTGAAAAAAAATCTTGTTTCTAAAACTTTTGCTTTATTTGTGCAGTAATTACATAATCTTCATCAGTTTGAGAGGATTAAGAGTTTAACATGTCAATCAGGTCACAGCTTGATGACCTCATTTGGAGGTGCTAAGGAGACACATGGCTCGCTTGAGGGGGGACACACGCTCACTCCCTGGGAGACATTACAGCTGACAAGACACATGGAGCTATGCTAGTGCCCTGAGCTGGAGGAGCCACGTGGAGACCCCCTACCAGTGCTCAGATGCTTACAACACCACTGGATCACAAGATTTTCCACCCACTAGCCTGTGATATCCTGCAATCAGCATTAGTGCATGTGATTTGAGTCTGAAGTGGACTATATAGATTGATATCAGACGTATGGGCTAATAACAGACTTATCGACTTGATCTGGACTGGGCTGGGATGTTTTCTCAATATTCAATTGCTCTTGTATATAAAGCTCTTTCTCATATACATATGTGTCTATGAATTTTTCCCCTAGTCAACCAAGACTAACACAATTTGTTTTTAAAAATCTCTCTCTCACATCCTCAAGCGAGGTCCCATGTACACATACTGTCACAACGTATAATCTGTCCCTTACTGCAGACTGCAATAAAGAGAAAGTTTTAAATCAAGTGGGTTCGATGACAGCAAGTGCTTACGAAGGGAGCTGTAAGGCAGGTTTCTCAAAGTTCATCTGAAATACAAGTGTCCCTCAAATGTTTTAGATATGAATATGTGTGACATGAAGGGAGGAACCAAAGGAGAGCTAAGATCAGACTAGGGCTCAGAACTTTGTTGGATACTATACAGATACAAGTAAGAAATAATGTTTACTACTTTGTTATATTAAAGATTTTGCAGAATTGGGTTTTAAAGTTTCATTACTTTGCTTGCATATGCCCTAGTATAAAGAGTACACTATGCTAATATGCACAAAAGAAAGTACTAAATGAATATGCTATGCTACTTTTGACATTTTTTGTAAACTGACAAAAGTCTTTCAGCTTTGACCTCAATAAGCTATTTTCCTTCCCAAATCCTAGCAATCCACAGCTGGGAGCCTTTCCTGTCTAACAATGTCATTCAAGACAGCACAATTAGCCCTGAGGGCCCAACTGCAAAGAGCAGCACAACCCATGAACCCGTTCCTTGTTACACCTTGCTGACGGATTTTCAAAGAGCTCTAGCTCACCTCTGAATTAATTTTTCCTTTCTTCTCCACCATAATTTGCTTTTATTTAGCCTCCCACAATCTATATAGTAACAAACCTCGGAGAGCACCAATCCGGTTGGGGTCGAGGGCAAACAAGCCAAACTTAATATAGCCATAGACATTACTCCACAGCAGGTCTTCCTCTGGGAACAGGTTGCGAAGGAGGTATCTGGCTGACAGATCTGGGCGAGTCTTTCTTCTTGCCACATCAAGTACTGACTGTGGCAGCTTTACGCCTCTACGAGGACAACCGACACATTCTAGAAGCAAAAAAGAAAGAAAAAGGACGATTACCTTTGTGGGAGGTGTTAAATTGGCATCTTGGGTCATGTTTTTTAAAGGGATATAACAAAGACTTACCTTTGTGAGGCTCAGAAATCTGAGAGGTTACAAAATCTTAAAGCCTCATATTTTTAGTGTTTTCTGCAACCACATGCAAAATGAAACTGGATCACTGCTAATATAATTACATGGGCTTCAATTGTTCAAAGGAGGACTTATTATTCTGTATCTTTTAGATTTTAATAAATCTTAAAATGTCTAGCAATAAACTCTAATTTTAAATGCATTATTTTCCTAATTATTAAAAAGGTGCTTCCCACAGGGAGGGTATTGTTTATGTCTCCACAGGCAAAGGAGCGAGGGACCAGACCTCATCCTGGAATGCCAAGCCTTGAGGGCAATATACTGGCACACAACAGTGAACTAACAGAGGACAACAGGGCTAGGCCCAAGCCAAGCTATGTTGACTGCCTCCCCAGAAGAATGTAATGCAGAGGTTAGCACTGAAGATATAGCCTGGGAAGAGTGGCGGCTCTGCCCAGACCTCACCTGCACAAACTAAGAGGGAAAGAGAGAGAGTGGACCTCATCATGGCCCACCAAACCCTGAGGAAGACATCCCTGCTTAGAGCAGCCAATGCACAGAAAGGGCCATAGGGTCTGTGGCTCCACCAGGAGACATACCAAAGGGAATGCAACAGGGCAGCAAGGGGAGCAAAGTAACAAAGTTCCCGAGGAATCCTGAAAATAGACTTCTGACTCAGGGGACCAGATTGCAAAACATTCTTAAGGGTCAGCAGACAGACGTGGAACATTTCATAGGCTTTTTGTTTTCTTTTGCTGCTGCTGCTGCTAAGTCTATCTATATGTCTATATGACTATGTCTATCTATATAAGATAGGTAGGACAAACAATCAAGGAGAAAACAAAGGACCAACAGTTCCAGAGGGACTTGGGAGAGGAGGGGGTGGGGTGAAGGAGTAGGGAGTCAACAAACTCAGGTAAAGAGAGTAAAAAGAGATCTCAAATTGATGGCAAGAAGGGTGTAGAATGCCTGGTGGAGTTTGATGAAGTGCAATGTATCCGAAAGGAATTACTGAGAGGCGAATGCAGGGCGAGCATGATAGTGGGACTAGAGGAAGATGAAAGGAAACTATAGCTATAGGCATGCATACATGTAAATATATTTAATTTATAATGATATGGATAAAGGTCAATGTGCATATATTTATATGTTAAGCATTAAGATAGCAGACAGAAATTTGAGCCTCTACTCAAGGCTTCCCTAAACACAAGAAACACTTTGTTCTAAATGTCTGGCACTCTTTTGATACTCACCTTCCTGACACTTAAGACAAAATGGGTGCATGAGCAAATGTGAGAAACTGGATGGTGGCAGGCTATCAAAAGATACAGTATCTGGGATCTTAAAGGGTTGAAGTTAAATGAGCGGCCATCTAGAAAGGAAGCAAGAAAGACCACACGGAAGAAACACAACAGCCTGTGTGACCATGAGGTGTCGACAGGATTGGGTATCAGGTATCAAAAGATTCAAAAAAACAATTATATCAATGTGAACGAGGGAGTCGGAGTGGAGACCCAAAGCCCATCTGTAAATAATTGGATATCCCCTCACATAAGAGTCACAAGGAAGGGACAATTCAACCAGGGTACAGTAGAGCACCAAGGAAACACACAACATTCCTCTAGTTCCTGAATGCTTCCTCCCCACCTCTATCATGACCCAGTTCTACCTTACAAATCCGGTAAGTCCAGAGTACATACATCAGTACAGATCAGAGGTCTCAACACATGGAATCCAAGACAAATAAACCCCTCAGGAATAGTAGTAGCGGGAGTAGCAATGCCAGGAGGATAGGGAAAGGAAGGAGAGAGGGGGAGAGAGGGGAAACTTGATCACAGGGTTGAATATATACCCCCCCCCAGGGGAATGAATAATAAGAATGTGGATGAAGGGAGACAACGGATGGTGTAAGACATAAAATAACAATAATAATATATAATTGATCAAGGATTCACGAGGGTGGGGGGGGGAAGGGAGAAAAGAGGAGCTCATATCAACAAGGGCTCAATTAGGAAGAAATGCTTTGGAAATTATGATGACAACATATGTACAAGTGTGCTTAATAAAACTGAATTATGGACTGTTATAATATCTGTAAGAGCCCCTGAATAAAATAATTGATAAAGTAAAAAGGAGGCTAAAAAGGGCCCCTTTCCCCCAAAAAAGTAGACACCATGATTCCTACGAAATATCTGTGATTTTAATTTTTTTAAGTTTTCCTTTTTGTTAATCAACTCACTCATCATGTAAAAATCAATTGCTAGCCCCTAATAAAATAATTTTTTTAAATGAGGAGCCGATACCAAGGGCTCAAGTTAGAAAGCAAATGTTTTGAGAATGATGATGGCAACAAATGTACAAATGTGCTTGATACCTGGATGTATATATAGATTGTGATAAGAGTTGTAAGAAACCCCAATGATTGAAAAAAAATTAAATAAAAATAAATTGCTGATTCATTTTAAACAGTTTTTGCGGCACATAAGCCACATTATCATACAATTCAATACTTCAATCATATCAAGAAGAGTTGTATAATCATTATGAGATAGTTAAGGTTTATCATGCCAACATGGCTGATAAACACGTGTGGGATTAATTGGAAGGTGGAGAAATAAGTGCTACAGTGAGTATCGCCTTTCTAGTTCTCAGGTCTTTTGCTCTCTGATGGTCAGACCAGGGTACAGCTGCCTTAGCCAGTTCCCAGCTTCAGCTGGCAAGGCTTACTTCCTGCGAGACGTCCCTGAGGAGAAGTCACATGGGCCTACCCTGATGCAGCCCTGGGTGCTGAAGCAGCGGTGTGGAGACACCAGCCAGTTCTGAGAAGCTTACATGCTCACTGATTTGGTTTTATTCTTGCAGTTGGCATCACTGCTTGTGTTTCATGAGATTGAAGAGGATTTTGTGGAATCGGTGTCAGACAAATGGGCTAATGTTGGACTTACAGGCTCGGACAGCACTGGGTTGGGATGCTTAATTTCTGTGAATTTGTCTCCCTAGTTTACCCAGACTAACACACATCACCACAATGTTTTAGAACATTTTCTTCTTTCTTGTACTCATCGTTATTTTGTCCCCATTTTTCCAAAACCTCCCCTGCCAAACCCCCAAGAAACCATTAATTATGCTATTGTCGCTATAGACTTAGCTATCTCTGAATTTCATATACAGAAAAAAGCTTTTTAAAATTAACAATTAAAAAGTAAAACAGAAAAACCTCAATCAAAAAGAAAGCAGAAAATAGTATTAGAATCAATTTTAAATAGGTCAGAGAGATCAAACTTTTACCCTGCCTGCATCTGCAATAATCCACTTTCTGATGCACTCTACACGATTGCAAGGCTATTCCCATCCCTGGTCTATGGTCACAGGGGATTCACCAGAGGCTCAATCCAAGAGTATGTCCCGTTTATTTTTTCTTAACTGACATAATCTTTAAATAGGAGCTGACTCGTTTTTGAGATCGTATTCAGAATGGAGAACTTAAGACCCATCTTCATTTTTCAGGTTTAAATTTTTTTTCACTTTTCAGTTTTATTGCCTTTATTATCATCTCTTCAGTCTATAGTGATTCAAATCAAACAGTTGAAAAATATCCCATTTTACAAATGAAGAAAATGTATGAAAGAAACAGTGTGATTCTTACCAACCCAGTAAGCATATTCTTTCATCCTGGAACATTCTTCTGTGAATGGGCTTAAGTATAAATTGTTGGATCACTTAGATTCAACACTTAGCAAGAGAGATTATTAAATTATTTTTTAAATTCATTCAATAGGTCCAAAGATTTAACTCTGGATGCTTAACCTAGCAATACTTATCAAGGGTCATAAAGCAAGGTCGTCAACCTAGTAATTTAATTTCTGAGCATTAGACTTAATAAAAAACCACAACACCCAAAAAGAGGGAGTTGGTTAAATAACTTATGGTACACTTACTCAATAGAATGTTCTATGCCTCTCTAAAGCAGTGGTTATGAAGATTATTAATTCTTTAGGAAAAGACATACATAGTATAATATAAAAGAAGGGTAAGTTTGTAGGGATAATTAATGTTCTTAAATGCTCATTTTTAAAATCTGGAAAAAAAGGAGTGTTCCCAATAGTTCTGTAAGACTCTTTGCCTATACCTCCCCTCTTTTAAATATTTTACATATCTTTTAAAGAGTCAAACAGCATCCCCACCCCCAGCCAGTCCTGGGACTTTGGGGCTTGGCTCAAGGGGAGTCCCTCTGGGACATGGGGGTACAGTGAATGGTATGACCCTTTACTGGGCATGCCTACACAGCAGGGTATGCTGGGCCCCGCTAGAGTTTCCCGTATGGGCTCCAATAAATTTCTTCCCTTTTGCTTAAAAAAAAAAGTCAAACAGGCTACATTCAAACCATTGCTCTAGTTGCCCTGTCCCCTTGTCATTGCAGTGTCCAGGTTAGATACCTGAGACACTTGTTACCCTATTCAGATTCTGTCCCCTGGGAAGGTGAACAGTAAAACAAACCTAGGTGTTTTGGAAGCTGCAGCCAAAGACCCCAAGAGCTTTAAAGACCCAAAGAGTCCTGATGGATTCCAGGCACCAGTGTCTTGGAGCTGCCAATGGTTCAACTGGTCTTTGCTTTTGAAATACAGGAATTATTTATGAAGTGGTTTTGTTGTTTAACTTAGAGTCTGTTTCTATGGCATGCAATCTAAACAAATGCAAACATTATATTACTTTCATAATGCAAACAAATAAAAATGTATCATTGAAATGACTCAGTTTGAACAGGATCACAGGCAATATTCTACTGAGGGTTGAATTTGTTTGAGCATATGGTAGACACAGGATAAAGTTTTGCTATCTCAGGTGCCAGTCACCAGTGATAAGAAAATCCCAGCAAAGGGGAGGTTGGGTGTTGGGAAGTATGAGTTGCAGGTGGCATGTGACCTACTGAAACACTGCCACTTGACACAGAGGAAAGGTGAATATGCCAGCAGATCCTAGAAATGTGATCCATGCATTTATCCTAGAGCTATTTCCTGAACACCTGAACAAGACCCCCCCCCCCCCCCGGGCTGCTTTCACCTTCTTCCAGCTGTAGCTCCTTCTGTTTTCTCTGCTGAGGAAAGTGCCTTACCATTGCACGCTCTTGGTCAAATGAGTCTCCAGAAGTCAAAATGGCAAGCTCAGCTCAACACTAAAAGCTGTTACTTCAGAACTAGGTATTCTCGATTTAATTAACTCACTAATCGTTTCAATACCAAATTATTTTCTGCTTTGAATCTTTTGCTGATTTCATGTGTTTTCAGCAATGGAAAGCAAGCTAAAAGCAATGGGATTAGGTAATGTGGATTTTGATGGTTACATGCGACACACGGATTTTTATACAACTATGTGGAACACCTAAGCCCAAAACAAATTTGGGGGATATTCGTGCTAGAATAAGGCCCATTTCTTCAGATTCACTCAGTTACACAAATCCTTGCCAGGTACAAGCACATACTACAACTGGAATAACAGCTTCCCAAGAAACCTGAGAGGCTGAAAATGTTTATGGTTGATATGTATCCCATAGGTCACAAGAGGATTCATGTAGGGGACTACATGATTTCAATTTTTTAGTGTGAAATGTTTCCAACATACAAAAAGGGTAAGAACAGCACAATGACCCCATGGCACATATTACCAATATGCAACATTTTTTATTCAGAGAAAAATATTTAAAACTACCCCAGGGCAAGGACACCTGAGACTGTGGCCTTTAGATACACTTCTTATTTAGAACTGAAGCCCCCCGCCAGAGATCAACTTTAAGTCACATAAAAGACAGGCCTACAACCAATGAAACACACAATATTCCTCTGGTTCCTTGAGGCTTCCTCACCCCCCACTATCATGACCCCAGTCCTGCCTTTAACTGTGGACTAGACGCGAGCATGTACACAGTTACAGATAAAAAATAAGAGCACATGACAAATAGACTCCAGTAACAGGGATGAAAGTAGTGATACCAGGAGGGTAGGGGAAAGGTGTGGAGAAGAGGAGAGGAAGGGGGAAACTGACTGCAAACATATAAACACAGTTCCCTGCCCCCGCCCTGCCCAAGGGGAAAAACAGCAGAAACTATGGGGGAAGGGAGACATCAGTCAGTGTAAGATATTAAAATAATAATAATTTATAAATTATCAAGGGGTCACTAGGGTGGGGACAGGGGCCGGGAAAAAAGAGGAGCTGATACCAAGTGATCAAATAGAAAGCAAATGTTTAGAAAACAATGATGGCAACATATGTACAAATATGCTTAGTACAATTGATTTATGGATTGTTTAAAAGCCCCCAATAAAATGATCTTTAAATTAAAAAAAAAATGACAGGCCTACAATAACACCCAGGAGGAACATGCACCTCAGAACAATCAACTAAAAAGGACAGCATTGCCCAAAAATGTTGGTAAGGAACAGTAAGGGGCAGAAAACGTAGGCAAATGGAAATGGGGAATTCAGGTGGAAATGTGGAAAGTGGTAGTACATTATGGGGTTTGCAACTAATGTCACAGAACAATCTGTGCTATAAATTGCTAAATGTAAAACTAATTTACTCTGCAAAATTTCACCTAAGCTACAATAAAATATTTTTTAAAGAAAACTCACCCGTAACTTCAAAATCTCTCACTTCATCAGCTTCAATTTCCACAACTTCTTCAACAATGTCATTATTGTTCTCTGCATCCTCATTTTCTGTGGCAAGCGTATCTTCATTTTCGCGAGTTTCCAAGGAAGCTGTTGACTGAGAAATGCTTCCAATTCCATCCTCCTGGCCATCAGGATCTGCATGCTCTAGTCTATCAGGGTCTTCATCCATATTGACAGGGCCTTCGTCCAGGTTGACAGGGTCTTCGTCCAGGTTGACGGGGTCTTCAACCAGGTTGCTAGTATCTTCATCACGGTTGATAGGGTCTTCATTTCTTTCTGGACTATCAAGGTTGATAGGGCCTTCCATTCTGTCACATTTCTTTTGAAAACAAAAAGTTATCTTTAGCAAAGATGTTCACATCCCATCATGCAGGCCCCCCGGGTTGGTGAGGAAGTAACTATCTATAATAAGGTGGGCCAAAGACACATGGTTAATCTGCTAAAATGTCCTACTTCTTGAAAGGCTTTGTAGTTCTACTTATTGAATGGATAAAAACTGCAGATACAAAAACAAGAGTTTACTAAATGAATATTTATTTCTTGAAGATAAATTTTTTTGTCTGTTTTGTGTTCAATCTAGTCCCAAACTTACTGCCATCAAATTGTTGCCAACTCATAGGAATCATAAAGGATAGGGGAGAACTGCCCCTGTGAGCTTCTGAGATTATAACTCTTTACGAGGGTAGAAAGGCCCATGTGAAACTATGACTCTTTACAGGGTAGAAAGCCCCATTTTCTCCACCAAATCTAATCAAAAGTAGCTTTCAAATCTGATTGAATATTATATTTTTTTAAAAACAAAATACCAAAAAATTAGACAGTTTTTATGGAGTCCTCCACAGGTAGTACAAATGGCTAATGTGCTTAGCTAATAACCAAAAAAAATGGTGTTTTTGGCTCACCCACATGTACCTTAGAAGAAATGAGAGGAAATCAACTCCCCAAAATTCAGCCATTAAAAACCATATGGAGCACAGTTCTACTCTTAACATATATGGATTGCCATAAATTGAAATCAACTTACTAGAAAGTGATTGAAGTTTAAGATAAACCTCATCATCTTTTGTCACTACTAAATATTATACAACTTAATAATAATTAAAATATATAATATGTACAACATCTGTAATTCTAATCAAACAAATGTTATTATGTTGCTTTGATTCTTTGAGAACAGAGAATAGTTTCGGGTCCATCAATTTGGCTCTCAGCAGTACGTATCTGAAGCATCAAAGATGAGACCTTGCCGTTCATTGTGGTGCTCTGCCCACGTCATGGTGTTAAGGTTTTTCTTCTCACCTTTCTCTTTACCACAGACATTTGTACTTAAGAGGTGTAATTAATCCACTGCCATCAATTCAATTCTAATTCACAGTGACCCTACAGGACAGGGTAAAACTGCTCCTAAGACAGTCCCATATTTTTCTTGTGAAGCAGCTAGTGGGTTTGAATACTGTTATCTTGCAATTAGCAGTCCAATATGTAGCCCCACTATAGCACCAGGGTTCCTGAAAAGTTATAACTATAGAGTTGGAACTCTACAGATTTTATGTTCAGCATACCTCTGAAATGTTAGCTTGATTAAATCTACACCTCCACATCGAGTGTTTTAGGCTGGCATGGACCTCAACTTAAAGCCAACCAAAGCCATGGATTGAATCTTGAAGTCCTGTGCCTCTTAAAGGAACCCCTGGATGAAAGAGACAGTGAATGCGCTCAGCTTCTAACAGAAAGGTTGGAAGTTAGATGTTTCAGACAAAGCGTCTGGTGATCAACCTAAAAAAAAATTCTAAAAATCCTATGGGGCACAGTTGTGCTCTGACACACAGGGTTGCCATTGAGTCAGAGACCACTCTTAAGTAACCAGTTTTAGAATTACCATATGAAGTCTTTTGAAAAATAACATGTTTGGGTTCCGTTCTTGGCAGATTCCATACTAATTTCCGTTGGTAGGACTACTAACTTTTTGTTAAAACGCATCCATGTGATTCTAATATGCAACCAGAATTGACAGCAGCGCTTTTCAGTAGTTCTTCTGATTCCATACCTCCGGGATAAAAATGAAAATTCTTACCAGGGGCTCTAAGTCAACTGAACAAGGTTTGAAGTCCTGGTTGACAGCCACTGCTTTAAATGGGGGCTTCTTGAACATGTATGCCACTTAATATTTCTCAGACAGCATGTCTACATTCAAACATTGCACCCCACATGTTCAGGGTGAAATTACTGGAGGATATACAATGGAATGTCAAAAATAAGCATATTTCAGACAGATGGTGCTTGAGCTATCACTGAAATCAAATGAACCAGCTGAGAAACACAATCTATTCTTGCTTGGTACAAGGTAGAATACCAAATAAGACTTGCCAAATAATCTTTAGAGTGAAAACTGTTCATTCTACGATACCTTTTGGCTTCTAATATACTAATTATGGCACTGTGGTTCAGGTATTTTATCTCTGAGCATTTTCACAGATCACAAAGAATGTACGGATGTGCTTTATACAATTGATGTATGTATGTGTATGGATTGTGGTAAGAGTTGTATGAGGCCCCTAATCAAATGTAAAAAAAAATGCGAATAAAGGATGCATCCACATAAAAAAAGGGTAGGGGAACGAAACCCTAGTTGTGCAGTAGATGAGCACTTGACTGCTAACCAAAAGGTCAGCAGTTGGAACTCCCAGCCACTCAACAGGAGAAAGATGTGTCAGTCGACTTCCATAAGATTACAGTCTTAGAAACCCTAGGTGGCAGTGCATAGTACTCTGTACTACAGGGTCACTATTGATTCGTCAGTAACTCTATGGCAATGTACTTTTGTTTATAAATGTCAAAAATGAAACAAAGAGGTAATATTCTTTGGAAAGGGTATACTTTCCCTCTAAAATTGAGTAGATAAGTTTTTAGCTCATGCTTTAAAGACCATATCCTATGAATCAAGCTCAGAGTCCTAGAGTTATACAGAGAATGGTCTTGCATAGCGATTACTCTATTTACCTTAAGTTTATTATCTTAAGTAATAAAATTACTTTATTATCTTAAGTAATAAAAAATGATTTACCTTAAGTTTTCTGCCTTCACAACATAAATGTTGGATCATATCTCTAATATCTGAAATACAGTTTTCCCAGTCTTCTCCATATTCACTGAAGTCATAGTTGGGAAAATGCATTACCAGAAATTCTGTAAATAATAAAAAAGCATTC
The DNA here is from genome assembly GCF_050624435.1 of Tenrec ecaudatus. Classification (NCBI taxonomy): domain Eukaryota; kingdom Metazoa; phylum Chordata; class Mammalia; order Afrosoricida; family Tenrecidae; genus Tenrec; species Tenrec ecaudatus. The sequence goes on from NC_134548.1 coordinate 14,626,046, forward strand.
ACAATAATTAGAAAATTTAGCAAAGAAACTAACAAAGATTTATTTTAAATAAATGGAAAATTTTCTATCTCTAATTGTTCTTGTTTGCTCCCAACACTGAGTTTAGAAATACCACCCAATGAAGTGACTTTTCATAATTATCTCATTCTTTCTAACATGAAATTTCCAAAAACACTGATATAGGAAGGTGAGGTTTGGTGTTTTCAGAGTGTAACCACAAATCTGTAACTTTGGGGTGCTAATGCCACTTAAGGAACCCTGGTGGTACAGTGGTTAAAGGCTCAGCTGTGAGTAGAAAGATCAGCTATTTGAACCTACCAGCAGGCTTTGTGGGAGAAAAATGTGGCAGTCTAATTCCTTAAAGAGTTAGAACCTTGGAAACCCTATGAGGCGACAATCCTATAGGGTTGATATGGTAGGAATCAAATGAACAGCAATGGGGATGTTGGATTGGGAATACCATATTTAACAACCCAGGTTCAGTTCCTGACCAATTCACCTCATGCACAGCCACTACTTGTCTGTCAGTGAAAGCTTGCATGCTCCCATGATGCTCAATGGGTTTCAGTGAAGCTTCAGAGAGGCTAAGAAAAAAGGTCAGACATCTGTTTTTGAAACTCAGTCAATAAAAACCTTATGGATCATGAAAGTCTTATCCACAACTGATCGTGTAGTTGGCACGGGACCAAGATGTCATGGGGTCACTATGAGTTGGAAGCTGACTTTATGCCAGCTAACAATGGATATATTAGTACCAAATCAGAGAACGTTTATAATACTCTCAATGCCATGTTATTTTAACACGGCATTGAGAGTATTGTTACTCCACTGTTGTTTGTTTGTATATATTATATGTGTGTTGTTATTACTGGGTACCACTAAGTTGATACCGATTCACAGTGCCCCTATAGTTTCCTGTGATATAACATGTTTACAGGAACAGATTGCCAGGTCTTTCTACCGTGAAGTCACTGAGTGGGTTAAAGTCATCAACTTTTTGGTTAGCATTCAGGTGCTTAGCCAGTAGACCACCTTTTTATCATATATATATTCCCCATACGCTATTTCTTTTAAAAAATCATTTTATTGGGGGCTCGTACAACTCTTACCACGATCCATATATACATCCATTGTGTCAAGCACATTTGTTGCCATCATCATTCTCAGAACATTTGCTCTCTACTGGAGCCCTAGGTATCAGCGCTCATTTTTTCCCTCCATCCCCACTGTCCCCTCTCTCATGAACCCTTGATAATTTATAAATTATCATCATTTTATCATATCTTACACTGTCCGACATCTCCCTTCAACCACTTTTCTTTTGTCCATCCCCCAGGGAGCAGGTTATATGTAGATCCTTGTAATCAGTTCCCCCTTTCCAACCCACTCTCCCTCCAACCTCCCGGTATCACCACTCTCAGGACTGGTCCTGAAGGGATCATCCATCCTGGATTCCCTGTGTTTCTAGTGCCTATCTGTACTAGTGTTTATCCTCTGGTGTAGTCAGATTTGTAAGGTAAAATTGGGATCATGATATTTGGGGGGTTGGAAGAAGCATTTAGGAACTAAAGGATAGTTGTATGTTTCATCCTTGCTGCACTGCACCCTGACTTGATTGTCTATTCCCCACGACACTTTTGTAAAGGGACATCCAGTTGCCTACAGGTGGGTCTTGGGTCCCCATTCTGTACTCCCTCTCATTCACAATGACTTGTTTTTTCGTTCTTTGATGCCTGCTACCCGATCCCTTTGATAACTCATGATCACATAGGCTGGTGTGCTTCTTCCATGTGGGCTTTGTTGCTTCTCAGCTAGATGGCCGCTAGTTTACCTTCAAGCCTTTAAGACCCCAGACACTATATCTTTTGATAGCCGGGCACCATCAGCCTTCTTCACCACTTTTGCTAATGCATCCATTTGTCTTCAGCGGTTATATCAGGAAGGTGATCACACAGTGACATGATTTTTTGTTCTTTGATGCCTGATACCTGATCCTTTCGGCACATCGTGATCACACAGGCTGCTGTGCTTCTTCCACGTGGGCTTTGTTGCTTCTGAGTTAGGTGGTCACTTGTTTACCTTCAAGTCTTTAAGACCCTAGACACTATATGTTTTGATAGCCGGGCACCATCAGCTTTCTTCACCAGATTCGCCCATAAGCTATTTCTTCTGCCTCAAATGTTCCTCCTCTTTTTCTAGCTGGCTAGGACATTCTTCCCAACTTAGATTCAATGTGTTACCCGTGGAAAAACCTTTCCCATGTTTTTCAAAGGAGCTGGATTTGAATGCATCTGTTTCCATCAACTTGGCCCTTTCTAGACGCTAAGCTCCCTGCAGGCAAAATCTACTTATTTGTTGCTGTAACCTCAATGTGCATTTCCAGAAGGTAGGAAGTTTAAGCGGATAATTCTTATAATTCTCTTTTCGGTGTTACCAGTCAATAGTGCAAAGGTGTCTGTTTCATTCACCCAGTTTCTGCCTATCACCCTTCCAAACACATCCTGCTCTGTTTATTTTAATTTATTTATTTTTAATCATTTTATTGGGGGTTTGCACAATTCTTATCACAATCCATACATACATCCATTGTGTCAAGAACATATGTACATTTGTTGGCATCATCATTCTCAAAGCATTTGCCTTCTACTTGAGCACTTAATATCTGCTGCTCCTTTTCCCCCTCCCTCCCCACTCCCCCTACCTCGTGAACTCTTCATCATTCATATATTATTATTATTTTGTCATATATTACACTGTCTGACGTCTCCCCCTGCCCTCTTCTCTGCTGTCCGTCCCCCATGGAGGAGGCTATATGTTGATTCATGTAATCAGTTCCCCCTTTCTACCCCACATTCTCTCCATCCTCCAGGCATCGCCACTCTCATCACTGGTTCTGGAGGAGTCGTCTGTCCTGGATTCCCTGTGTTTCCAGTTGCTATCTGTACCAATGTACATCCTCATTTTTTTGAAGTCCCAACACCTCAGAACTGATATAAGTCTAACTACAGTAACTACAATCAATGGTGGTTGTCTTATCCTACCAGTCTAGGGAAGCTGCTACACATTACATATTATTAAATTAGGGTTAAATAAATAAAAGCATGAACAGTTCTAAGATAAAGAATTCATCATTAATCCTTCAACTGTCAACCTTCATCACAAGACCAAGTAATGTTGGAACAGGTTTCCACACCAATTTCACATACCTCGTATCGCAGCCAGTTTGTTTGGATCCAGGGGTTGGTGTCCTTCGGAACTTATACCCACTGAGCTGGACATTAACATTTCCACAGAAAACAGATTAGAAACCAAGTATCGGGCTGCATAGAAAGGGCTGTTCTTCTCTCGTGCTGTCATTAAATGAGTATCAAGCACCCTGACATTTCTTTCTGGATCACCAAGATAACCTTTTTAAAACATAGGGAAAACATAAAACTCTTGTCTTTGTCATACCAACACTACCAAGAAAGTGCCCAAGACAATTAAACTGATTTCTAATTTACAAGTTACTAGACACTGAGGTTTCTACTTTTTTTTCTCTTCCTTACATGGGACTCTTGTAATACCATAGGCCCAATTATCAACATTCTTCATCTCTGTTGTCCTTGAACTTGCTGTACTTGAATTTTATCTATTAACTGTCTGAGGGCAAATGGAATTCTGTGGTCATAAATGGAATTCTTAGGCTGCATGTTGCTGTGAGATCTTTTCCATACTTTAAGATTATACTCAGAGCTACGTTACCCGATGAGTCTATTCCCTGGTGATAACTGAGAAAGTATACATGGCTATAATTAAGGTTTTTAAAAATAGCTAGCATTTATTATCTACTATATATCAGGTACTACTTTAAAATGCTTTACACCTATAGGCTTAGTTTCAATATCCTAACATCTCTATCATTATTCCCACTTAGCAGAGGAGGAAAATGAGTCCCAGTGAAGGTTTTATTTAAACAAAGTCACAATGCTAAAGAGATCACCAGTTTTGAAATATCTATGTTCTGAACCAATAATCTGCTTATGTCTCCATTTTTTTCTATTTGTATCTTTTATAAACACAAAATTGAAATCATATTGTATAATCTGAATCTGAACTTTTCAATGACTATTGTGTAGGAAGCATTTCTCCATTTTAAGAAGTCTTGCACTCAATAAATGTTGTCATTAGTATAAATGCAAAAGCTCTCCTCCCTGCTTGAAAGCAGTTTAACCAAGTTTATGTGTACCAGGGAGCTTCAAAACGCTCATAGAAATTTCTCATTATCTTTTCATCCCATTTCCCACAAACGTGGTGAAGCCTCCTCATACAATGCATTATTTCACACTCACTAAAAGAAATAAAGGATCCAGCAGCTGATGAGGAAGAACATTGGCCCAAGTCGTCTTCCAATCGAGCTGAGTTATTCTTTCTTACAGAGTCATTTTTCTTTTTAGTATTCTTGCTTATCAATATTTCTATAGGTTCAAGTTCTGAAAGAAAAGAATCTGTGAATACTATATCCAGCAAAACAGTCTTAATAAAAGAAAATAAAAAGTATTTGTAGCTAGCTGACCTACTCATAAAGAGCAGTTAATCAACTCAAGTCAATTCTAACTCATAGCAACCACACCGGGCAGGATAGAACTGCCCCTTTGGGTTCCAGAGGCTGAAAATGGAAAATAAGCACATGAAAGATGCTTTACATCATTATCCATTAGGAAGATGCATATTAAAACCATAATGATACATCACTACATTATCTGAATGGCAAGTGTTTTGTTTGTGTTTTCTTTAAATAATGAATAATGGTACCACCAAATGCTAGTGAGGATGCAGGGCAATGGAATCCATGTACCTTGCTGGGTGTATATAAGAGTACAGTCAATCTGGAAATAATCTACCAGTTTGTCAACTCATAGTGACCCTGTAGAACAGGGCAGAAACTGCCTCCTGGGAGTTTCCAAGACTGTTACTCTTTCCAAGAATCAAAAGCCCCATCTTTCTCCTATGAAGTGGTTGCTGGTTTTGAACTTCTGACCTTGCAAGTTAGCAACCCAATGAGTAACCACTATGCCACCAGGTGACCCAGTATATGCACTCTTGAGCCTTTATGACAGGGAAAGAAAACTTAATGCTCACACACACAAAGTGTGCATGCATATTCCTATCAGTTTTATTTATTTTTTTAAAACATTTTATTAGGGACTCATACAACTCTTATCACAATCCATACATACATCAATTGTGTAAAGCACATCTGTACATTCTTTGCCCTCATCATTTTCAAAGCATTTGTTCTCCACTTAAGCCCTTTGCATCAGGTCCTCTTTTTTTCCCCTCCCTCCCTGCTCCCTCTCCCTCATGAGCCCTTGATAATTTATGAATTATTATTTTGTCACATCTTTCCCTGTCCAACATCTCCCTTCACCCCCTTTTCTGTTATCTGTCCCCCAGGGAGGAAATCACATGTAGATCCTTGTAATCCTATCAGTTTTATTTGTAATGTCACTAAAGTATAAAGGAACCCAAATGTCCTTCAATAGATGAATGAATCCATTAACGGTGATATATCCATACCATGGAATAACTAGTCAGCAATAAAAACTAGGACATGCTTGGATGATCCCTCTGGAGAATTATGCTGAGTGTAAAAAAGCAATCACATGGGATTACATCCTATGAGACCATTTACATAACATTCTTAAAACAGCAGCCTTATACGGAGGTTGAACACATTAGTGCTTAAAGGGGTTAGGGACAAGAATAGGGAGGACAAGAAGAAGGTAGGTGCCTTTATAAAATTACAATAAGTATCATGAAAATGACAGGATAGTTCTGTATCATGACTATAAGGATAAATATCCAAACCTACATGTCATAAAATTATATATAACTAAACAAGCACATACATGCACACACACAAGTCTGTAACTGATGACATGAATAAGATCTGCACAGTCTATCAATAACAATGTTCTGTTTACTATGTTTTTCAAAAATTTTACTACTGAAGGAAATTGGTTAGTGTACTTGGGATCTCCATATTTTTTACACCTGTAGGTGCTTCTGAACCCATCTCAAATAGAAAGTTTAACTTTCATTTAAAAGCCAAAAATAACTTGAATTAAGAATTTTGTTCATTATAAATTATTATTTTCATATCTTACACCATCCACTGTCTCCCTTAGACCACATTTCTGTTGTTGTTTGTCCCTGTCGGGGGATGTGCTATAGGTCGATCATTATAGTCTGTTCTTCATTTCTCCCTCTTCTCCCCCTACACTCCCCACCCCTCGTGGTATCACTACTCCCATTACTGTTTCCGAGGGGGTTATCTGTCCTGGATTCTGTCTCAGAAGCTCTTATCTGTACCAGTGTACATGCTCCAGTCTAGTTGGCATTATAAGGTAGAATTGGTGTCATGATAGTGGGGGAGGGGCATTAAAGAACTAGAAAAATGTTGTGTGTTCTATCGGTGCTATGCTGCATCCTGGCTGTCTTATCTTTTCCTTGTGACCCTTCTGTGAGGGAATGTCTAATTTTCTACAGATGGGCTTTGTGTCTCCACTCGGACCCACATGTGGGAGGGTGGGAGAGGGAGGGGAAAAAGAGGAGCTGATACCTAGGGCTCAAGCAGAAAGAACATGTCTTGAAGACGAAGGCAACAAATGTACAGATGTGTTTGAAACAACTGATGTGTGGATTATTATAAGAGCTATAAGAGCCCCCAAAATAAAATGATTTATTAATTAGAAAATGTTATTCAAGCTAGATTAAACAGTGATACATGTCCGGTGTATCATTTTGAACTAACCCAAACTGGGAATAAGGAAGTAAGAAGTTGATGCCATCTCAGTGCCACTGTCATTCCCCAATAAAGCTAGGTTCTTCATTGCTTCATAACTCCGTTGCAGTCTAATTTCTATTTTGAAAAACATTTTTTATTTAAAGGCTAGAAGATAAACAAGTGGCCATCTAGCTCAGAAGCAACAAAGCCCACATGGAAGAAGCGCACCAGCCTGTGTGCTCACAAGGTGTGGATGGAATTAGGTATCAGGCACCTAAGGCCCAGAACAAAACCATACCCAATATGAATGGGGATGGGGGGCATGGAGTGGAGAGCCAATGCCCATCTGTAGACCATTGGACATTGCCTCACAGAGGGATCACAGGGAAGAGATGAGCCAGTCAGGGTGCAGTATAACACCGATGAAACACACAACTTTCCTCTAGCTCTTTGGTGCTTCCTTCACTCACTATGACCTCAATTCTACCTTACAAATCAGATTAGACCAGAGCACGCACACTGCTACAGATAAAAGCCCGAAACACGGGGAATCTGGGATAGATAAACCCCTCAGGGCCAACAAGGAGTAGAAATACCAGGAGGATTAGGGGAGGGTGGGAGAGAAAAGGGTGAATCAATCACAAGGATCAACTATAACCCCCTCTCAGGGGGACGAGTACTGGAAAAGTGAGTGAGGGGCGACGGAGCACAATGTGAGATATGGGGAAAATATCTATAACTTATCAAAGATTCATGAGGGAGGGCAGGGGAAGAAATGGGGAGCTGATAGTAGGGACTCAAATGGGAAGGGACTGCTTTGAAAATGATGGTGGTGGCATATATGTAAAAGTGCTTGACACATTGGAGGAATGTATGGATTGTGATAAGAGATGTAAGAACCCCAAATAAAAGTAGTTAAAAGAAAAACATTTTGTTTATTACAACATTTTTAAAGGCTGGAAGACAAGAAATCTCAACCAGAATGTTTGCATCATGCAAAATAATGTACATATCACAAGATAATTCTCGGATAACAGAGAAACATTTTCAGACCAAGGGAAGCTAAAAATAATTGTCACTAACTGACTTGCCCTTAGAGACTATCTAACATAAAGTCTTCAGACAAAATGCATATGAAAGAAGGGATCTTTGAGCATGAGGAATGAAGGAGCAATAGAACGTGCAGAAACAGGGACCTGGAGAAACTAGATCACTCACACATTGCTGGAGGGATGTAAAGTGGTATGGGCACACACACAAAAATGTCTAATAGCAAATGTAAATTGGCCATATGTCCCAGCAATTACACTCGTAAGCATTAATCCTAAAAATACAAAAAATTCTGTTGAAGGAAGCTTTCATGTTCACAGGATGTGTATGAACTGTTAAATGGAAAACTGATTTGTTCTATGAACCTTCACCCAATCTACAATAAAAAATTTAAGAAAAATAAATCTTATGGAGATATTAAAAATTACCCGTGTTCATCACAGCTTTGCTCCTAATTGTCAATGTCCTGCAACAGGTGAACAAATAAACTGTGGTCCCTCCATACCACAAAAAAGTACTGAACTATAAAAATCAACTTACTTTTGATAAATGCAACAACTTACTGTGATAAAAGCATTCTGTACCTTGACTGTTGTGAAGAATATACAAACAGCCTGTCATCAAATTGCATAGAACTAAGTAAACATACATACTTTCACACAAAAGAATACAAGTAAAACTGGAATATTCCAATAAAACCTCTAGATTGTACCATGTTAATATCTTAGTTATGATATTTTACTATATAACTGTTGGGAAAATGGGTAGAGTGTATATGAAATCTCTGTATTATTTCTCAAAATGGCATATACAACAATTGCTTTCTCAAACCAGTACTTCTGATTTTTCATTAATTTAAATGAGGAAAAGCTATTGCGAGCTGACACTCAAAAGGAGCTGATAAGTGTAGATTAGACAGTGTTACTTGTAATATGTACTTATCATGACAAACATTCCAAAACTAGAAGGGAGAGAGAGAGATGGAGCCTATTGTGTAAGTCTGGGTTGACTAGAGAAATAAATCCAGAGACCTAAGTGTGTGGGAGAGTTTTATATCAAAGTGCATACATCCAATATTAGCCCATATGTCCAATACAAGTCTATAAATTTCTCTTCAGACTCACACAACACATGAAATGACATTGAATGCAGGAAGATCACAGGCCAGTGGGTGGAAAGTCTTGTGGATCCAGTGGCAGTGGAAGCATCTCAGCACTGGCGTGGGTCTCCATGTGGCTCCTCCAGCTCCAGGGCTCTGGCTTCATCAGCGTAGTTCCATGTGACTTGTCAACAGGAATGTCAAACAGAGAGAGTGTGTGTCCCACCTCCAGGGAAGATCCTGAAGTTCCCAGAATCTTCAGGGGAAGGCCATGCTCACACAAAGGCCTCATTGGCTATGACCTGCTTGACAGGCCAGTCCCCCACCCCTTCTCTCAAGTTGACAAAAGGTTATGTAACTGCCTCAACTAGGTGATTCATTCAGTATTCTTTTCTAGACTATTGCCTGTTTTTGTCAACATTTCAATAAATGAAATCCTTTTTAAAGTGCTGAAAGAAATCCTAGCCACATATTTTTGTATCAAATGAAAAATTCGTTCAAGAAAAAAGTTAAACCAAAGCCATTATCAGAGGAAGAAATTGGATTTAGTGTTACATATGGTTAGAGGAAGGTTTCCAAACATAAATATATGGGAAAATAAAACCTGGAACCAGAGGAAAGGAGAAGGAACAATGTAAAAAGGAGAAATATGCATACAGGTAAATTGGATCAGGCAAACATTATTTGGGGCGACACAGTCACCCAAGAAGAGAGTTTGGCAGTTGCCTATAAAATGAAGTATACAATGGCCACATCATCCAGCAATTGTATTCTTAGACAATCAATGTGAGTAAAATAAAAATCCTGGTAGTGCAGTAGGGTAAGATCCGGGCTGCTAACTGAAAAGACTGGGAGTTCAACCCCACTAACCACTGCACACAGACAAGAAAGCTGAACCAGTCTACTTCCATAAAGATTACAGCTTGGGAAAATCTAGGGAGCAGTTTCACTCGGCCCTACTGGGTCACTAAGAGCAGGAATCGAATACCCAAAGACTGAACATTAACTTTTGTAGCAGCTTTCTGATAAGTGAAAACTGGAATTAACCACACATGCTTCAACATGTGAAGAGTTAAAGCACAGGAAATTATTATCAGGAGAGAGCAAACCCACTGCTGTTGAGTTTATTCCAACTCATAGCTGTCCCAGAGGACAGAAGAGAGCTGCTTTTTAGGGTTTTGGAGACTGTAAATCTTTAAAGAAGCAGACTGCCTCATCTTTCTCCTAAGGAGTGACTGGTAAATAGAAACTACCAATCTTCCACATAGCAGTCCAATGCTTAACTCACTGCACCACCAGTGCCCCTTATGTGGAAGAGTACTCAGTGATAAAAAGGAATGTGATAAGACTTTCCACAGGTAGAGAGTAAGCAAACACTCTACAAAAATATTCCTTCATTTTTTTAACAATACCACTACCAGCATGTGTTCTTAGTGAAGAATTTTATTATAAGTAAAAAGATGAGGTAACTACATTGAATAATCTCAAACATGCTCATCTTTACCACAGGAGTCAAATATCTCTTAAAAAGTCTTTGTGAGCTCTAAAAAAATCTGTTTGTGCTATTTGAAAACAAAGGTTTCTGGTTTTGCCTATTGAGGGGAAAAAGTAATGACATGATATATGCTATACACAACTGCATTAAAATTTTAGGGAATTTTACTGATTGAGAAAAGCCAATCCAAAGAGATTACACATTAAATAGTTTCATTTCTATAACAACACGGAAGTGACAAATTATAGATTTAGAAAACAGATTATTGGTTGCCAAAAGTTATGGAGAGGGAAGACTGTTGGAGGAAATTTCAGCTGAAGGTAGTTGGCTGTGATTATAAAAGCAACAGGATGGCAGTGGTGACGGAACTGTGCTGTCTCGACTATGGTGGCAGACACCTAAGCCTATGCACAGAATAAAACATTCACACCTATGCACCCACATAAGTGCATTAATACAAGAGAAAATGGTGATATCGCGGTTGGATCTCTGGATTGGATCACATCAATATTTCAGTTATAATTTATTAGAGTCACCATTGGGATACACTAGTTAATGGGTACCTAAGATCACTGTATAATTTATTAAAACTGCTAGTGCAACTAAAAATTTTCTCAAAAGTGAAATTCAAATCTATAATTAATTAATTTTTCATTTCAAATGTTACTACTGGATTACATGGAAGGTATTGATGAATCTAGATTAAATATTACAATTGATAATATAGGGTCACCATGAATCAGACTCAATGGCAGTGAGTTTTGATATTGGTAATATGTATCATTTTGAACTTACCAAAATTGGGAAAGATGCAGAGAGAAGTTGCATTATCTTGGTCATTTATATTTACAATGAAAGTGGGTAATTCATATTCACAGTACTCTCTTTCATGATGGTATCTGCTCGATCCAGCATTTCTAAAGATCGTTTTCAAGATTCTTTAAGAATACTTTTTGAGAGGACCTGATGCAAGGGGCTTAAGTGGAGAGCAAATGCCTTGAGAATGATTGGGGCAGGGAATGTATGGATGTGCTTTATACAATTGATGTATGTATATGTATGGATTGTGGTAAGAGTTGTATGAGTCCCTAATAAAATGTAAAAGAAGAAAAGAGAAAAAAATAATTAGGGCAAAGACTGTACAGATGTGCTTTATACAATTGATGTATGTATATATATGAACTGTGAAAAGAATTGTATGAGCCCCAATAAATTGTTAAAATTTAAAAAAAATAAGTAAAAAAAAAAGAATACTTTTTGTAGAGGCTACACATGGGCACTGGTTATTGCCTTGGTGTGCTCGAGTCCTTGAAGAGTAAGTGCTGACCTTATTCACTGGCTGTGCATCTCGTGGCACAGTCATTCATCAGGTTAGTGACATGCGTCAAGAAAAAAAATACTTTTCACTTGTGTATTTTTAGATCTGGAAAAACTATCTTTCAGAACTGAAGGCAAAAACCTTATCAAACAAAACAAAATCTTAATAAAGAGCAGAGATTTGCTTGCATGATACCTTACTGGTAAGAATGAGACATGGTTGAGTCACTCTGGAAAACACTTTGGACATTTCGTTCACACTAAAGATGCAACTGCCATACATTCCAGCAATCGAACTATGAGTAGTCATCCCAGAAGAATGAGAATTTGCACTTTACACACCTGTTTATGAGCAATGCTTATCAGTGGGGGTGTTGAATAAGCCCTGTTCAGCAGGAGAAAGATAAGGCTATCTGCTCATATAAAGATTCACAGCCTCAGAAACTCTATATAAGATTGTTATGATTTGAGATTGGTTCAATGGCAGTGGGTTTGGGTTGGTTTATAATAAAAAATTGGAAACAAACAGTACTCCCAATGATGTGTGACTGAAAAAAGTGAGGCATTCCTAGGCCATGGAATAGCACTCAGTAACAAAAAAGAACGAGTATTAATGGACTAAATGGCCTGCATGAGTCTTCAGGGAATTATGCTAGGTGTAAAAAAAATAGAACTAAATATACACACAATTAGGACTGGAAATATATCAATATGATTTGATAATTGTAGATTGTCCATAATCCTGGTTGTGCTATGTTCTACAGTTATAACAAAATGTTAAAATTTGGGCGAATGAGTCCATCTTACCTAAGGCACTATATAAGTTTAACGTTATCCCAATTCAAATACCAACAACCTTCTTCAAAGAACTGGAAAACCTGACCACCAATTTCATATGGAGAGGGAAGAAGCCCAGAATTAACCGAAAACTCCTCAAGAAGAAGGACAAAGTCAGAGAGCTCGCCTACCTGACTTTAATACCTACAATACAGCAACAGTGATCAAAACAACGTGGTACTGGAATAATGACAGATACTCATACCAATGAAAACAAAAACAGAAAACCCAGAAATAAAACCATCAGCTTATAGGCAACTGATCTTCAACAAAGGCCCCAAAAGCAACAGGTAGGAGGTGGATGCCATCTTTAACAAGTGGTACTGCTAACAAAGGCTATCGACCTGTAGAAAAATGAAACAAGACCCTTATCCCAGGCACAAGGTGGATCACAGATCTAGAAGCAAAGCCCCACATTATCAGTACCATCAATGAAGGAATCAGGACAAACCTAAGAACCTTGGCACAGGGAATACATAGGTTAACTGCAATAGGGAAGGGCATGCACAGATGAAGCTAAAATTGACAAATGGGACATACTAAGAATAAAACACTGTGTGCACTGAAAGACATCACCAAGAGAGTAACAAGAGAACCCAGAGACTAGAAGAGAATTTTTAGGAATGACACAACAGACAAAGGGTTTATTACTAAAATCTACAATAACGTCTTAGCCGGCAAAGAGAGGAAAACAGTTAACCCCCTGAGGAAGTGGGCAAAAGTACTGAACAGAAGTTTTACTAGGGAGGAGACCTGAATGGCCAATAAACGTATGAGAAAATTCCCCCGATCATTAGCCATCAGAGAAATGCAAATTAAAACAACCAGGAGCTACCACCTAATACCCTTGAGGATAGCCCAAATCAAAAAATCAGAGAACAACAAATGTTAGACGGGATGTGGCGAGATAGGAACTCTCCTCCACTTCTGGTGGGCATGTAGCTAAATGTACAGCTACCGTGGAAAGCCATCTGGCGATACTTAAAACAAATGGAAATTGAGTTACCTTGTGACCTAGCAATCCTTCTAGTGAGCATAAACCCAGAGAAATAAGAAATAGACCACAACCAGTTGTCAGTGCTCCAATGTTTATTGCGGAGCAATTGACTATCGCAAAGAATTGGAAACAACCTAAATTTACATTGATAGACAAAGTAGATTAGAAAACTCTGGCACATACACACAATGGAGCACTACGCATCACTGAAGGGCATTGATGATCACATGAAGCGCATCTTCTCATGGGAAGAGTTGGAGGATATTATGCTAAGCAAAATTTGCCAATCACAAAAGGACAAGTACTACATGAGTCCACTGAAGTAAGTATAATCAGCACAGTAGGTAAAGAAGAAAAGCCACTCATGCCACATTATATAGGCAGTCGGGCGGGGAAAAGGTCAAATTCAAGGATGTGCATGTCATTCCAATACAAAGAAGGGGAAGGGGGGAAACCAAAGGGGGTGGGGAGGCAATGGCACTGGAGAAGCAGGACACTAACCCACCCAGGGAGAGGATTTGTTTATGTCACCAGAAATGAGAGTGAGTGCAGACCCCACCATGGCACACCAAACCTTGAGGGCAAATTAACCACATGGAGCAACTCATGAAAAGAATGGGGTACAGGGCTGGCCCCAATCAGACCCAAACTCCCCCCTACCCTATAAGTATGTGCTACAGAGGACAACAATAAAGCTACAGGTTGCGGAGAGGAGCCAGCCTGTCACGCACACATGGAAGCAAGCCACGAAGGAAAAAGAGAGATGGAGGGTCTAGACCCATATCTGCACATAAAGCCGAGGGCGACATCCACGCACCGAACTGCTAAGACATAGAGAGGACTGTAAGACCGACAACTAGCTTGAGCTGTGATGTACCCTAGCTAGAGCGTACCATGACAGGACAATACTGAGCACACACAGAGGGGAGTGAGTCCTGTCTGAACACCCAACAGCCGGGCGAACCAAGAAGGGAACATAATTGATCAGCAACAGGAGCAAAGCAAAGCCACAAAGCCCCTGAGGAGCCCACAGAATAGCCTTCAGGCTAAGAGGGGCAGTTCTGGGAAACCACCCACCTCAGGACCAGTGAAGAAGATAGTCATAAAGGTCAGCGAACAGGCCTGGATTTATGTATGCTTTTTTTTTTGCTAGCTTTTTTTCTTTTTATTCAATCTTTTGTTTTCTTTTTGTTTTGTCTCCAATATTGTTGGTTTGCCTGCCTATAAAAGATAGACATGGGAAGCAAGCCCAAGGAGAAAGCCACAGGACTGCCATGGAGGGACTTGGGGGGAGGAGGAGGCAGGGGAAGGGAGTGGTGAGAAAGCAATGCCACAGACAGGGAAACAACTAGGAATTAAAATCAACTACAAGGAGAAGTAGAGATCCTAGGGGTGTTGGAGCAACAATAATCTAGCTGAGAGGAATTACTAAGAGGCAGAAGAAGAGCAAGCATGATGGTGGGACAGGAGGAAGGTAAAAGGAAACAGAGAAAAGATCTAGGAAGCAAAGCTATGGATAAAGGTATAAACATAGGTGTGCACTTATGTTAATATATTAATTCAGGAGGGAGGTGGGGAAATGAGGAGTTCATGCCAGGGTCTTAAGTGGAGAGCAAATGTTCTGAGAATGATGAGGACAACAAATGTACAAATGTGCTTTACACAATTGATGTATGTATGGATTGTGAAAAGAGTTGTATGAGCCCCAATAAAATGATTAAATATATATTAATTCATAAAAATAGAGGTGTTGGCCTATGTACATATATTTATATGGCAATACATTGAGGAAGTGGACAGACTTTGGGCTCCTGCTCAAGCCCTCCCTCAATGCAAGAACACTGTATTCTAACAACCTGGAATTCTGTGATGCTCACCCTCCCAGCAGGATCACTGAAGACAAAATAGGTGCACAAGCAAATGTGGTAAAGACAGCTAATGGTGTTCGGCTATCAAAAGATCTAGTGTTTGGGGTCTTAGGCTTGAAGGTAAACAAGTGGCCATCTAACAGAGAAGCAAGAAGCCCACATGGAAGCACACCAGGATATGAGATCATGAGGTATTGACAGAATCAGGTAACAGGTATCAGAAGACCCAAAACATAGTGCTGAGAAAGAGGGGGGCTGGAGCAGAGACCCAAAAACTCATCTGTAGACAGTAGGACATTCCCTCACAGAAGGGTCACAAAGAAGGGATGAGTCAACCAGGGCACAGTTTAGCAATGATGAAACACACAATATTCCTCAGGTCCTTTGAGGCTTCCTGACCCTCCACTATCAGTACCCCAGGCCTGCCTTTCAATTCTGGCTAGACTGGAGCATGTACAGTGGTACAGATAAGAATTCAGGATGCACAGAATCCAGGTCACATAAAGCCCTCAGGAATAGAAATGGGAGTAGTGATACCAAGAGGGGAGGTGGAATGTGGGGGAGGAAGGAACGAAGGTGGAATCGAGTGATAGCAGGAGGGTACGGGGAATGTAGGGGGGAGGGAAGAGAAAACCAATCGCAATGAGGAACATATAACTGCACCCCACCAGGGGGATGAACAGAAATTATGGGGGTAGGGAGATAGCAGTCAATATAAGATATGGAAATACTAATTTATATTTATCAAAGGGTAATGAGCAGGGGAGATGTGGAGGGGGTAAAAAAGAGGAGCTGATATCAAGGGCTCAAATAAAAAGTAAATGGTTATAAAATAATTATGGTAACATATATATGAATATGCTTGATACGAGTGATGTATGGAATGTTACAAGAGCTGTATGAGCCCCCCTCCAACCAAAATTATTTTTTAAATGGGGAAAATGAGTATAAGGTAAAAGGTAAAAAGGAATTTATGTGTATTAATTTTTAAAGATGAATGTGAATCTACCATTTTGTCAAAATAAAAAGTTTAATTTTTTAAAAAGGAGTTACCATATGATAGTATTAATGATGCTAACAACTCCTGATTAAATAGAATTACTTACGTATTATTTCAAACTCACCATTATGGGATGAACCGTAGCTATATGAAAATGGAATAAATCGGCCCCTCTCATTTTCCAGTGAAGTAGAGTTATTCACTCTTCCTGAAACACCTTGCAGTTTTTCTACAGGCAAAACAGAAATACGGATATTAAACAAAAGGATCACTCATGTATTCATAGTGGAAATATGAAAAAGCAGAATTACTGTTAAAACAGTTTACCACTAACCCCAAAGTGTTATTCCACCCTTTATCTGCCAGTTATACTGCATGTTGCTCTGGTGCTGGAAGTAGGTTCCAATAAGAGACTAGGAAGGACCTAGCTAACAATCTACTTCTAAATGTATCGGCCAGTGAAAACTTTACAAACAGCAGTGGAACACTTGTCTGATACAGTGCTGGAAGGTAAGGCCCTCAGGTTGGAAGGCCCTCAAACTAGGACTGAAGAGTTATGTCATCAAAAACGGGTCTACAATAATGACATAGCTTTAATAAAGATTTTAAGCACCTTCATTTGATGATATACCTCAAAATCAGAAGAAAAGGCTACAATGTCCATTATTAGAACATACTAAGTGTGATGGTTAGGTTTTTTGTGCTAACATGGCAAATGTAAGAAGATATGGGTGGAGTTTAGCCTGTCAATCAGGGCGCAGCTTGATGACCTCCTTGGGAGGTAAGACCAAGATAAATGGCTCTCTGGAGGCCACTCCTTCTCTCTGTCTGCCTTCACCTTCCGGCTTGCTGATCCTGATGACTGCCAGAGCCCTGGAGATGTGTCCACTGCCATTGGATCCACAAGACTTTGCACCCACCTGCTGGTGATGTTCCTGCATTCTGCATCATTGCATGTGGCTTCGTGAATCTGAAGAGGGACTTTTGGATTAGTATCAGACTTACAGACTTGAGTTGAACTGGGCTGGGGTGTTTTCCTGACATACAATTACTTCTTGATATAAAGCTCTTTCTTTTTTAAAAAAATAATTTTATTGGGGATTCGTACAACTCTTATCACAATCCATACATCAATTGAATCAGGTATGTTTGTGCATAGGTTGCCCTCATTCTCTTCTAGATATTTACTTTCTTTTTTTTGCATTGTATTAGGGGCTCATACAACTCTTATCACATAGTTTCTCTGGTCAACCCGGCCTACCACACTAAGTATAAATCCAATAAAATTAGAAGTCATCAAAAAATGAAATAGAACACAAGTTAGATATCCTATGGATTAATGAGCTGAAATAGAAGGTATTGGCTATTTTAAACCAGCCAATCAAATGGTCTACTATGCTGAGTATAACAAATTAAAGCAGAATGGCATTGCATTCATGTTCAGAAAGAATATTTCAAGATCTATTATGAAGTGCAACACTGTCAGTGATTGGAAATATCCATTCACCTCCAAGGAAGACCAGTTAATATAATCATTATTCAAATTTATACAACAGCCACTAATGATAAAGATGAAGATCACTGATGGTTATTGCTAACTTCTGTAGTCTGAAAAGATGAAACTTGCAATCAAAATGAATTGATAACCTTGACTGGAATGCAATAGTTTAAAACAAAGAAGGATTGGGTCACAGAAACTATGCTGGAAATAATATGACTGTATGGCCAATGATTTATTCATTGGAAATACTTTTTTTTCAACAACATGAATAGTGACTATACACATGGACCCTGCCAGATGGAATACACAAAATCAAATCAATCACATCTGTACAAAGAGATGATGGAGTATCTCGTATCATCAGTCTGAACATGCCCAGAGACCAACAGCAGCATTAATCTCATATGCAACACCAATCAAGTCAGATGACATCAAGGACATCATACATTAAAGAAAGCAAAAGACATTTAAAGAAAGGAAAGACCAAAAATGAAATGAGAAGAAACTCTTGAAAAATGTTTAATACCGAGTAACTGTATTAAAGCAAATGGAAGAAATGAAATAAAAGAGCTGAACAGAGTATTTCAAAGGATGGTGCAAGTATACAAAGTACAATAATGAAAAATGCAAATAACTGGAGTTAGAAGACCAAAATGGGAGAACATGTTCAGTATATCTCAAGCTGAAAGATCTGAAGAAAAATTCAAGCTTTAGGTTGAAATATCAAAGGATGCCATAGACAAAATATTAAACTACACAGGAAGCATCAGAAGACTGAAGAAATACAGAGTCATAGTACATAAAACAATTAGTCAATGTTCACTCATTTCAGGCGGTAGTTTGTAATCCAAAACCAATGCTATTGAAGAAAAAATTCAAAATTACACCGGAGGTATTAATGTAAAAATAAGGCTCTAGGAATTGAGTAGAATACCAACTGAGATGTTTCAATGCTCACTCCTCTATGTTAAGAAATTACGAAGATAAATACTGCCAACTAATTGAAAAAAATCTGTATTTGGGCCCATTACAAAAAGGTGATCCAACAGAATGCAGAAATTATCAAACACTATCACATGTAAGTAAAATTTTGCTGAAGATAATCTAAAATTGGTACTGCTAAGAAATGATGCGATTTTTTAAAAGATTCAGAAAAATGACTATCATTGCTGATATGAGATAAATCTTGGCATTTGAATGATCATTAACAAATTATAACTAAAATTGCAAAGAAAGGTAATTCCAGAACAGTTACTTATATTGATGCAGAGCCTGTACATAGTCCTAGAGGTAATTCAGCAGATGATAAAATCAGAAAAGTATGTGTCAGACCTGTATCCTTTTACCATATTTATTCAATTTGTAAACTGAGCGTATAATCAGAAAATCTGGCTTATATGAAGAAAAGTGTAGCATCAGAATGGACAAAGTCTCATTATCAACCTGTGAGTTGCAGATGACAAAACTGGTTGCTGAAAGGGAAAAAGACTTAGAGCACTTACTGATGAAGATCAAACATTACAGGCTTCAGTATGAGTGACCCCAAACAAACAAAAATCCTCACAACTAAACAGACAAGCAACATCACCACAAATGGAGAAAATGTTGAAGTTGTCAAGGATTCATTTTCCTTGGATCCACAAGTAATGCCCATGGAAGATGCAGTCAAGAAATCAACTGACCTATTGAATTGGGAAAATCTGCTGTAAAAGTCCTCTTTAAAGTGTTCCTTTGATGACTAAAGTGCACCTGACACAAGCCATGGTATTTGTTGTCATCTCATATCCATGTGAAATCTGAACAATGCATAGAGAAGACCAAAGAAGAATTGATGCATTGAATTATGGCATTGGTAAAGAAAATTAAATATATCATGGACTGCCAGAAAAACAAGCAAGTTTGTCATAGAAGAAGTACAGTCAAAAGTCTTCTTTGAAGCAACGGTGGTGGGACTTCATTTCTCATACTTTGAACATGTTATCAAGAGAGACTTCTTCCATATCTAAAGTAAGGAGAAAGAAATATAGCCAGAGTGATCCTTGTAAGCAAGCAAAAATGGCAAAACATCGTCGTACACACTTTGTCAATACTGTCAGGAGAGACCAATTCCTGGAGAAGAACATGCTTGGTAAAAGCAGAAGGGCAGCAGAGGAGAGGAAGGTCCTCAACGAGACAGACTGGTGCACTGGCTGCAACAATGGGCTCAGGCATAGGAACATATCTAAGGATGCAAGACCATACCGGTTTCATTCTGTTGTGCATAGGGTTGCCATGGGTATGTAGCCAACTCAATGGCACCTAACATCAATAGGGGCGGGTCTCTAGCAAAAGACATCATGCTTGGTAAAGTAGAGGGTCAATAAAGAATGGGAATTCCTTATCGAGATGAGCTGATGTTGGCTATAATGGGCTCAGACATGCAATGATCGTGATGATGGTGCAAAACTGGGCAGTGTTTCTTTCTGTTGTACTCATGGTTGTCAGAACTGACTCGATGTCACCTGACAATAAACATGTTATTAACTTAGCAAGTGCATTTCTGGGTCTTAATGCCACAAAACTGTAAACTTATAATTATACAAAATGCTGTACATAAACTATTCTCCTAATTGTCAAAAGCAGAGAAAATATCCAGATGTTCTTTAACACGTGAATGGTTAAAAAGACAGACAAATACAACTCTTTGAATTTCCAAGTAAGTTTGGTTAGTGAAAAAAGCCTCCATTTATATACTATTCACAAAGTGACAAAATTAGAGCGATGGAAGTTACTGGTTGCTTCAAGTGAGAAATAGGACAAGAGTTAGGGAAGGGTGAATGAATTTGGCTATAAAAGTGTGGCAAATTTGGTTATAAAGGGCCAATAGCCAATCCCTGTGGTAATGGAATTAGTCTCCATCTTGACTGGAATAGTGAACATAGAAACCTACACATGAATAAATGTGATAGAACTAAATATGCACACATACCATGAATAAAAATACAATTAGAAACATAAATATAATCTGTGGATTGTATCAATGTCAATACCCCAATTATAGTTTACTAAAAATTTATGAAATGTTGTCCCCAAGGGATGTGGGTATAAGCAAAATAGGATATCTCTGTATTGTTACTTACATGTAAATCTACAATTATCACAAATAAAAAGCTTGAATCTAAAAAAGAGCTACCACTAACTCAGAATAAGGATGTGAACCTAGATTAGACAGAGAGAATTTTAATAGGTATCATTGCAAACTCACCAGCATTGGCAAAGATGAAAGACGATGAGGCAGCAGCCTGGTCACTGAGATTAGTTGGGTAATTTGTTGCCCAAAAACTGTTTTCCAGGTTGGCATCTTCAATTTCTGAAATGTGATAAATAAAATATTGTCAAGTTCTAAAAGACAAGACCTCTCAACCAGAAATTCTATATGGAGCTAAACAGTCCTTTGAGGAATGATGAGGCAATGAAGACATTTTCACAGAAAGGAAAATAAAAGAATCTGCACCTAGGTAACTTACCTTTAGAAGGTGACTAAAGAACCATCTTCAAACATACACACAAAATAAAGGATGAACAAAGGAATTTTGAAAATATAGAATGGGCACTGGAAAGAAGAGATATATGCATTCAGAGAAACTGGATCACTCATACATTATCAACAGTAAAGTCACTCTTAAAAAGATGAGTAGTTTCACAAAAACCTGAATGTAAAACTATCATTTGGGGGCAATCATACTAAATAAATGAAAATTTATGCTCAAACAAAACCCAGGATATGATTTTCTCATAGATTTACTTATAGAAGCCAAAAATCTGGAAACATTCCATTGATGGATAAAAGATAAACAGTGGTACATTCATACCATAGAATAGTGCTTGGCTATGAAAAGGAAGGAACTACTGAGAGACTCAGAAATTAAGATGAATTTCAAAGAATTATGTTTAGTGAACAAAAGTCAATCTCGAAAGCTTACAGAATATGTCATTCCATTTATATTACAACACTAGATTGAACAAATCACAAAAAGGGAGATTAGATCAATGGTATTCAGGGGTTCCAGATGGATCAGGGGAGGGAAGGGGGACCAAGGTAAGTCACTGTAGCAATAAAAGGTCAACATGCAAGATCTTTGTGTTGATGGTGACTGTGTAGTGATGAACATACAAACCGAATTGTATGAGAGACTTGCATAGAATACATGAATACAAGGAGTTTTCGTGGCCCAGCGGTTAAGTTCTTGGTTGCTAATTAAAAGGTCAGCTGTACAAATCCACCCAGTGGATCTATGGGGGTGGGGGAAGGCCTTGTGATTTGCTTCCATAAAGATTACAGACTAGAAACTTCAATGGGCAGTTCTATTCTATTGTAGCCGGCTTCTTTGAGCAAGAACTGGAACCCTGGTGGTCCAGTGATTAAACACTCGGCTGCTAACTAAAAGGTAAACTAAAATACTCCATCCCTTTCATGAGAAAGCTGTGCTAATCAGTCTGCTTCCATAAAGATTTACAGCCTTAGAGACTCTATGGGAGCAATTATATCTAATAGCATGGCTATGAGTCAGAATCAACAGCAACAGGGGGTCTCAGTTGGAATCAACTAAACAGCACATAATAACACAAATATATCCCTGACTCTCCTTTCTCTGTTGCTGCAAAGAAATAGACCAACTGTTGTGCCTTACGTGGCTATTGACAAGCTTTCAAGACCCTCCCTGAAAGAAAAAAAATAACTCACTGGCATTAAGTTGATGCCAACTGAGAGACCGTACAAGGCAGAGTAGAACTGCCCCCTGTGAGTTTCTGAGAGTAACTCTTTTTGGAGTAGAAAGTCCTGATTTTTTTCCCAAGGAGCCACCAATGGTTTCAAACTGCTATGTTTCCAAGGCTCCAAAAACTAGAACGTACTACAGAAGCACTAGACACGTTATAGGACCCATTAACTGGAATTTCCCTCTGTATGGCACCAAACTGACAACAGCAACTCCAAAGACATGACAGGAAACTTAGAGGGAAGTGAGTTTATGTCAATAGAGGAGAAACAACTTGAAGAGGGAGAGATTGTTTGCCTAACTCAAGGATTGTCATCAATATTAAAAAATTACTGAATCCTACTGTGTATTTTCTCACAATAAAAAATTAAATAAATTCTAAATTTTAATGGGAAAAGAGCTGCCACTAGCTTATATTAAAAATGTTGATGACTAGATTAAATAGTGATAGTTGTACTACGTATTATTTCAATTTCACCAAAATTGGAAGGGGTTAAGGTAGCTGAAGAGGTGGTATCTTGGACATTATCATTTGGTCCATTCATTGTCGCAGGGTTCTTTCCCAAGCTCATGTCTTTCCAGTGGTTCTAAAAGTAAAATGTTTTCCAATGTTGGAAAGACAAAACTCTCAACTGTAAACTCTATATTGGGTGAAACGACACTTCAGGAAAGGAGGGAAAATGAATATGTCATATGAAAGCAAACTAAAAGAAAGCATCCCTAGCCCACTTACCCTTAAATAAAGGCTAACAGCAAATCCTCACAAAGAAAGAATATGATGAATAAGGTAATCTTGGCACATCGTGAAGGAAGAAAAAAATCAATGGAAAGAGCATAAACATGGTTTTGGAGAAACTGCACCACGTTGCTTCTGAGACCACAAAGCAGTACAACCTCTCTGGTAAATAGTTGGTAGTTTCTCAAAAACAAAAGACAAACAAACTAAACATGCACCCCTCTCGAGCTCAGCATTGGGCTATTGGGCACCCAAGCAGCAGAGTCAACATGTGTATCTAGAAATGTGTATTTGTTCCTGGCCCAGTTACTCTGCCCACGGCATGATGTTTGTATGCAAAGACTTCAAGGTGGTCCTATTTTGTAAATCCAAATGTTATAAAAATTTTAAAAAGAAACTCAACCCTTCCAAGGTCAGGTGGACCAAGCTGCTGGTAAAGAGCTTACAGTGGATAATTCATTTGATTTTGAAAATTGTAGAAATGAACCTGTAAAGTGTCAGCGAGAGAAAACTATTGCTGCAATGAAGTTGAAGAGATGAAGCAGAAACACCAAGCTACATTCATTATGCACAGGTTAAAGAAAACAGAAGAGCTACAGAAAATTCAGGACATCAAAATTAGGCAAAACATCCATCTCATCTGGGCACCTCTTTCAGGCAAAGGAAAGCAGCTGGAAGACAAAATGGCACAGAAATTACAAGAGGACATGGATATGGAAGATGTTTCTTGAAAATCTTGCAGCCTGTAAACCTTTCTATATGGACATTTGAAATTTTTGGAGATTTGGAATTTCTAAAGGATCAGTTTATATATATATAGTCACTCCAATGAAAGGTGATTAAAAATGTCTCTCTCCTAAATTGCTGTCTTTAAAACATCAGATGTTATGGATGTACAATCATATCTTAGGTTAAATCTTCACCGGTAGATATAGTTACATAAATCATGAAAAATATATTTGTTACTACGGAAATGAGTTTTGGATATAAAGGATTCGTGTTTGGATAAGCAGTAAGCAGCATTCATCTGATGAGAAAAAGTCACGGTTGATATATAAAAAGGGTTTTTTTGCAGTGAAAAAAAACTTAAAACATGCAGTTAATATATGACCCAGTGATGCACATGTATTTTCAAAGCAGTTTTACTTCTAAGAGCTAAAATCAACAGGGAAAAGTCTCCTTCAGTAGATGAGTAATTAAATCATGATATACCCATTACCATTCAGAAATAAAAAGGAAGGGACTACTGCTACTCATAACAATTTGGGTAAATCTCCAAGGAAATAAGCTAAATGGAAAAGTGAGTATCAAAACATTACATTCTTTGAGTCTAATTATATGATCATATTGAAGTGTCAAAATTATAGTTGGGAAACACCAATGATTGCTAATGTTAGGGGTAGGAGAGTGGTAAAAGGAAGGGCTTCTGGAGTGTGGGAAACAGAAAGATTTCTCCCAAGTTGTCTCCCCGAAATATATGCCAAACTTAGCTGTTTCTTACACATGGTAAATGACTATACACCTGAAGGTCAACAAAAGTAGGTCAGGAGTTATTCTAAAGGTTATCAGCCATCTAGAGCAATCAGACTGTATAGTCTGTCCCACCTGAAGTAAGGCCCACTTCCTTCTGATAAGGATAGCAGTAAATTGTTTCCCTGAAGAAGAGCCAGGGAGGTCAAGCCCACTCAAGGGTGACCAAGATTAGGCCACCATCATGAATCAGGGGTTCGCCTTCCTGTCACATGTATACCCCTACTCCTTGCCCTTCCTATCACGTGTGCACCCCTAGCTCATCCCCTTCCTGTTATGCCTATGCCCGTTGTATATGCCCCTCCTGTTGCTTGTATTGCCTATTGTACAGCCCCTTCCTGTGACGTGTGGTTATTTGTAATCACGCCCCTTAAGTTCATATAAGCCTTAGTTAGCAATAAAGCTCTCTCCTGCTCTCTCTCCCCTGCCCTCTCAGTCCATGCTGTGCATGGACCTGGATGTTGAGATTATGGCCATTCAGGAGGTAAGCATGCTACCATGAAATGTGTCTGACTTATTTTACTCTCTCCTCTCTTTCTCTCTCTGACTTCATTATAATCGCTATTTATCTCAACTGTACAATTGCGCTTACTGAACCTGTGATTAGTTCTAGGGGGCTGGCCTTTCCCCCACACTGGAGGGGGGTGGGTATAGCTGTACAAGGGAAATACTAGTCATATGATAAAACTGTCTAGAATGCACACACTATCACTAGTTTGCAGTAAGGACATTGATGAATCCAACTAAGGGAAGTACAATGTGTCATTTCACTCTACCCAAATTAGTAGGGCTACAGAGAGATGGTGAGGGTTATTTATGTTTCCAGTGCTATCTTCCAGTGAAGCTGAGCAACTCATCTCAAGGTTATTTGCCGAAATGATGGGTCCCTGTGACAGAATGACTTTAGGTACTGCTATTAATAGCTTGGGCAGATAGACATTTTTTTTTCAGTGCTACTTTCATTGAAAAGGTAGGACATTATAGTGATTCTAGGAAATGGTTTACCTGATGGAAGATAGGGCTTCAGTAAGCGCGTGAATATGATTTGGGGAAGAGGTGGACTCTCCCTATGGCTATCTTCCTGCTCTCTGAGAACTAACTCTCCCTCAATGAGAATTGGCTCCTCTACTAAGATGATTGGAGGCTGTGGCTGCTCCCTGAGAACAGGGTCCTCCACAATTGTGACTGGATCCTCCATCCTGGGAACTAGATGCTGCTGTGTCTGGTACTCCTCCTCCATTCCAAAGACTGGTGCTTGCTCCTCGAGAATTGGCTGATGTTCACAGTGTGCTGCTGCTTGGAGAGATGTTCCTACAAGGTTGGTATGCCTTTGTACTGGTACTGACAGGCGACAATTATTCTGTTCAGAGTAAAAGAATAAAATGAGTTAGGTCATTTTCTTTTTCATTCTGGACTTCAATTTCTCCATGAAATATATATTACTCAAAACTTTTTGTGTTAATCTGGAGAACCTTTCTTAGGAGTCCTGGTGGTGTGGTGGTTACCCTTTGGTCTGATAACTAACTGTTAGGTCAGCAATCCGACACTACCAGTCCTCAAGAGATAGAAGAGGCTTTCTACTCCCATTACAGTCTCAGACACCCACAGGGGCAGTTCTGGCCTATCCTACAGGGTTGCTATAAGTCAGAATCCTTGATGGTAGTGGGTTTAGAGATGACCTTTAAAATGACAAAAACCCTAAATAAATAAAATGATTTTTTAAAACTCAATACAATCAACTGTGGGTTAAAAGGTAGATTTAAAAGATGGTAAATGCAATAATATTTATGTTACCAGTAACATTGTTTTCTATACTTAAAAAATACTATATTTTAATAATATGCATTGAGTCTTCTTCAATCCTACAGTCTAAAATTGTACTTATTTATCAATATCAAGGTTACAAATACAAAAAATAATAACTATGCCGCACTTTTGGAGCCACGGTGGCATTGTGGTTACAAAATCAGAAATTTGAAACCACCAGTCGCTCTTAGGGAGAAAGACAAAGCTTTCTACTCCCGTAAAGAAAAATAGTCTCAAAAACCAGGTTCAGTTCTATAGGGTTCATATGAGTCAGAATTTACTCAATGGCAAGAAGTTTGGGTTTGTTTGTCTGTTTGTTTGTTTGTTTTGGGGGGAGTATTTTTAGCCATACTTTTACAACCTAAATTTCAGTGTTCTTGCAATACTTTTAATCTACTATCAGCTATTAAGGGAAGTATATATCTGCTCTGCTAATTTCCGACTTTTTCTTTCTCTACCACATTTAAGATACAATTAGTATCTTTAGGAACTGGAGATTTATCAGAGTTGAAAATATTTTTATAACACTTACATCTTTTGGTAACATTTTTTCCTGCAAAGTCCGGTTCATTTCTGAGACCATTCCACAAAGATCTTTAACATCTCTACTCGTCTTATCAATAAGTTCCTGCAAGGCCTATTATAATGAAAAAATATTTTAGTTCTTATTTCAAAAGTTAACATTAAATTTTCACCTACATCAACATCAAAAAGTAGTTTAAAAGTTATAAAGGAAAAAGAAGTAACATACAGAATGCCATCAAGTCACATGTTAACTACTAGATATAAAGTTCCCAAGCTCTCAGGAATTTCTTGTTTCTTAACTGATGGACAAATGGCTGAGATGAACTTTCTAGTCAAAGACTATTCCATACAGACATTGAAAGTAGCTTGAAGACCGCAAAGTGCGCCACAATCCATGTAACCCATCACATTTATAATGGGCCCTTTCACAACAATGAGGATGCAGTTTTAGGAAAGGAAAACAAATTCACATATACAGTGTCACTAACAGACTTATGTTCGAAGAGAATTTATGTGGGAAAATAGTTCTGAAGCTAAGATTCTACATACAGTATGATGAATGAAATATTTTCATATATGCAAAAACTCTGAAAATGTTCCCATAAGCACTTTTCTAGAAAAATTTAAGACTTAGATAAATGAAAAAGAAAATAAAATCAGGAGTATCCAAGAATCAGGAAGATATGGTATATTCATTTTCTAGGGTTGCTATAACAAAGTACCACAAACTTGGTGGCTTATAAGAAATTTATTGACTAATTTTTCTGGAAAAAATCAGGGATCTAACAATTGTGACTAGGCAGTGTTACATTCTGTTGTACATAGGTCACTCTGAGTCAGAACTGACTCAGTAGGCACCTAACAACAACAACAGAAAGAGTAAAAATAAATGGTTGGACTAACCAAGTTTAAACATATATAACAAAAATGGATGTAACTGCAATGGAAAAGTGGACAAATCCACTATTATAGTTGGATGATTTTAACACCTCTCTCTATCAGTAATTGATAGGTACAACAGGGTTACAAAAATCAGTAAGGATATATGTGAACTAAATAGTACCATCAATCAACTGGATTTAAAAAAAATAAATCATTATATTGGGGGCTCTTACACCCATACAACAATCCATACATCAATTGCATCAAGCCCAATTATACATATGTTGCCATCATCATTTAAAAAACATTTTCTTTCTGCTTGAGGCCTTGGTATCAGCTCCTCTTTTTCTGTCCCTCCCCCCAACCCCATCCCACCTTCGTGAACCCTTGATAAATTATAAATTATTGTTTTCATATCGTACACCCACCATCTGCTGTCTCTACCCACATTTCTGTTCCGTCTCCCTATGGGGAGGGGAAGGGTTATATGATGATCCTTGCAATCAGTTCCCCTTTCCTCCCCCTGGATTTAACAAGCATTTATAAAATACTTCATACAGTCACGGCAAAATACACATCTTCTCAAGCACAAAGGAGAACAGTCATCAAGATAGGTGATATTCTGGACCATAAAACATACTTCAATAAATTTAAAAGAGTGGAGATTATGCAAATTACATATGATTTCAAGCTACAGTGAAATTAAGCTAGAAATGAATAAAAGCTAGAAAAATCCCCAAATATTTGAGATTAAACAAAACATCTCTAAATAACACAGGGTCAAAGAGTAGTGTGCAGAAAAGTTTAATCTATACTGAACTAAATGAAAAGACAACTTATCAAACTTTACAGAATGCCTTAGAAGTAGAAGAAAATTTACTCTGATAAAGGTTAACATGATATCAATGGTGAACTACACACAGTTTACCTCTAAGATCAGAAGCAAGACAAGGATTCCCACTTTCACCACTGCTATTACATATTGTATCCAAAGTCCTGAGCAGAGAAGTTAAGCAAGAAATTAAGGTACCCACATTGTTAAGGAAGAAGCAAACTCTATTGCTGGATAACATAATCCTACATATAGAAAACTTGCAAAGAATCCACATGAAAGCCACTAGAGCTAATAACAAATTCAGCAAAGTTGTAGCGTACAAAATCAACATGCAAACATCAGTTGTGTTTCTTATACCAGTAACGAATAATCTTTAATGGAAATTAAGAAAACAATTTTGACCCAATCCAGGGATACATATGGCAGCCAACTAAAATGGAAGGGAAAAGAGATTTAAAAAAAAAAAAGACATGGAAGTGAGGGAACAGGGTACTAACCACCCAAGGGAAGGCTATTGTTTATAACCCCCCAGGAGAGGGAGAGAGGGACCAGACTTCAACCTGGTGTGCCAAGACATGAATGCAATATACCAGCATGAAGCAGGGAATCAATAGAGAGGTCTGCAGGGCCAGTCCCAATCCCAACTACGTGGACCACCCATCTACTTCAGAGGACAACAATGAAGCTACAGCTCCGGGAGAGGGGTGCGTCTGAGCAGAGCACACAGGAGCAAACTATGAGAAAGGAGAGAGGGTGGAACACATCCTGGCCCATCACGTCCTGAGGGTGATATTCCTGCTCAGAGCAGCCAATGCACAGAAAGGACCATAGGGCCAGCCCCACCACGAAGCACGAAGTCCCTCACTGACCCATAGCACTATGGGGGACAACACTGGAGAGATAGTGAGGGAATTGTGCCCGATCTGACCCCACCACACCAGGGTGAAACACTAAGGGCATACAACAGAGCAGCAAGGGGAGCAAAACAACAAAGTCCCTGAGAAACACCAAAAATACACTTTGGGACCAGGGCATGGTATCCCATCAGACTCAACCAGAAAACACTCCTAAAGATCAGCAAATTGACCTGGAACTAATTATAGGCTTTTCTTTTTTTGCTGTTGTTTTTTTATGTTTTGCTTTTGTCTTCTTTTTGTCATTATTATTGTCTCTGCATGTCTATCTATCTAGATAAGATAGGTGGGATAAACAATCCGGAGGAGAAAACAACGGGAACTACAGTTCAGGGAGGAACACGGGAGAGGGGGAGGCAGGTGAAAAGAAGAGGGGTGTCAACAAATTCAGGGACAAAGGAACAACAAATGATCTAAAATCGATGGTAAGGAGGCCGTAGGATGCTGGCTGGGGCTTGATCAAGGGCAATGTAGCTGAAAGGAATTACTGAAGCCCAAATGAAGGCCAAACATGATAGCGGAACAAGAAGAAAGTAAAAGGAAATACAAGAGAACTAGGAGCATCTGGGTTCTTAAAAGTTTGAAGATAAACAAGCGGCCATCTAGCTGAGAAGCAACAAAACCCACAGGGAAGAAGCACACCAGCATGTATGGTCGTGCAGTGTCCATAAGATCAGGTATCAGGCATCAAAGATCCAGAACAAAGAACCCTATCAATGTGAATTAGGGAGAGCATGGAGTGGAGACCCAAAGTTCATCTGTAGACAATTGGACATCCACTTACAGAAGGGTCACAGGAAGGAGACAAGTCTGTCAGGGTGCAGTATAGCATCAACAAAACATACAACTTTCCTCTAGTTCTTTAATGCTCCCCACACACACATTTCATAACCCCATTTCTACCTTAAAAATCCAGCTAGACCAGAGGATGTACACTGATACTTTTAAGAGCTCGGAATACAGGGAATCCAGGATAGATTAACACCTTGGGACCAGTAATGAGAGTAGCAATACCAGGAGGGTAAAGGGAAGGTGGGGGTGAGGAGAAAGGGGGAACTGATCACAATGATCTACATATAATTTCCTCCCAGGGGACAGTCAACAGAAAAAATGGGTGAAGGGAGACGGCGGTTGGTCTAAGACATGAAAATAATAATTTATAAATTATCAAGGGTTCATGCGGAAGGAAGGGGGGGTAGGAAAATGAGCTGATACCAAAAGCTGAAGTAGAAAGAAAATGTTTTGAAAATGATAATGGCAACCTATATACAAATGTGCTTATTAACACAATGAATAGATGGATGGATTGTGATAAGAGCTGTACAAGCTTGGGGCCAGGGCGTGGTGCCCCAACAGACTGGACTGGAAAACGCTCCTAAGGGCCAGCAAACGATCCCTGAACTAACTACAAGCTTTTCTCTTGTGAAAAAAAAAGAGCTGTACAAGCCCCCAATAAAGTGATTTTTTAATTT
This sequence comes from Tenrec ecaudatus, assembly GCF_050624435.1. NCBI lineage: Eukaryota > Metazoa > Chordata > Mammalia > Afrosoricida > Tenrecidae > Tenrec > Tenrec ecaudatus. The sequence goes on from NC_134548.1 coordinate 14,657,436, forward strand.
CATTTACAAAAGCATCAAACACCTAAGAATAAATTTAACCAGTGGAGTGAAATACTTGTTCACTTTCAAAAAATGTTAAAAGAAAACATGAACAAATGAAAAAATATTCTGTGCTAATAAATTGGAATTTTTAATACTTTTAAGATGGTATACTTCTCAAAGTAATCTAGATTTTGTGCAATTCTCACTGAAATTTCACTGGTGCCTTTACAAAAATGTAAAAGCTAAAATTCATATGGAATTTCAAGGAGAACCTTAAGTAACCAAATAACCTTGAAGAACAACGTCAGAGGACTGATTACATAACTTGCTCCAAAAAATCCAGTAATCAGTCTAACAGACCAGACAGAGCACAGCCTCTACTAACCTGAAATCAGAAGAACTAGACAGCTTCCAACATAAATCAAAATAATAAAAAACACAAGATTTATTGGTTTGATATAGATTGATGAAACCCCAAGACTATGACTCTAGACATGCCTCAAACTGAGTCCACTACTGGAGATCACTTTTCAGCTAAACAATACTAGAATATAAAGTGAAAATTTGTGTACATAAAGAAAATACTCAGAAAAAATCAAGCATATGAGATGACCAACAGGGCAACGTTTGTCCCCAGAGGTCACAATGTATGAAGGGGCAGGACTAATGAGAAAATGAAAATGGAAAACCCAGGGAGAACATGCGAGGAGTGCAGTTGCACCGAGGGGGTTGCAACTAATGTCACAAAAGAGAATGTGTATAAATTGCTGAATGAGAAACAATTTGCTCTGTAAATTCCCAACCAAACCACAATAAAATGTTCTCCCAAAGTACTAACAGCACAGTAATCAAAGTAATGTACTACTGTCCTAAGAATTAAGACATACAAGGGGGTTTCAACGTTTGTGGGAAAGTTCCATTTTTTTGTTCTATTTTTCCACATACTTTTTTAAGCCCCCATATATAAGCCAATTGGAGACAATGTAAGTCCAGATACAAATCTATACATCTATGAACATTTTTCCATTGTGGTAAAGATACATTATAAATATTTGTCATTTCAACATTCAATATTGTTCCATTTACTAGAATTTTCATGTTGTACAATTAACAGTATCCTTTTCCAACTTATTCCATCACCATTAATATAAGCTCAATGCACCATAAAGAGTAAGTACCTCTTTCCCCCTCCTTCCCACTCTTAGTCACCACTCTTTGGCTATGTTATAAAAGTGATTGGTCCTTATGGGTCCTAAGTGATTGGACCATCTAATATTGGTCCTTATTGGATTGATTTCAGTCAAAAACCATTGTGAATAGTGCTGCGATAATCACTGGCACTGGTTTCTGGTTGCATTTCCGCTTTCAATTATTTGCCTGAGTAACACTGGTTGCGTAATGTTTAGATTATAATCAATGTCCCTGAAATATGGACATGTAAAAAAGGTTGGATTGGAAAATGCTTTGCTATGCGTATTTTTAACCACAATCAAAAAAGAGTACAAATACTCAGGTAAGAAAAAAAAGTATTGCTAATACGGTTCTAGGCCATACATGCATGGGTTTATTCCAAACAAAACATATTTGCCAATCGGTAGAAGCCTGCGGACAAGTTCTTTTCGTAATGCACTTGTCTTAGTCTCATGTGGATGTCTTCAAAACAAATCCAGTAAAAACAGTGACTTCCACAGAGTTCTGCGAGGCCAGCTCAATTCAAGGCAGAGGTCTGGTCAGATGGTATGGAGACAATTTTTAGGTTTCTAAGAAGGTAAACTTGATAGATTTTTCTCAAGAGACACAGGGAGGGCCATAGGGGAATATTAAGAAGCTTTAAGACACCTGAACATTGCATTGGTGAGAAAAAAATACAGGAAAATGGCACCAAGGAATTTTATCCCCGGTGCAACAATGCATCTGCTCATTCTTCTATGGTAGCGAGGGCTATCCTGTCCTTTTTGTTTCCAAAATTCAAAGCACATTGAAAGAAGCACTATTTGAGTCCCTTGAGGATGCCCAAACTAGGAGGCAGATGTAAACTGAAAAGCACTGAACCTTTCAGGCAAAGGGTAGAGATGGCACCACTACCTTCACAAGTATATAGACCTAGATGAAGGATATGCTCACAAAGAGTAGCCTTGCATTTTGACAGTTCTATGATTTTGTAGCAATTGTTTTACTTTCCCTTGCATTAATTTGTATCGTGTTATTTGGATTTTATTGGAAGCCACAAGCATTTTAATTGACTACTTAAAGCATCTAAACCTGGCTACCATTACTTAACACTTTAATACATATTCTATAGAAGAATCCTGATCTAAAGAGAGGAAATACAGAAAAGAATTTCACCAAAAAGCCAGACGTACCAATTGGATGAATGGCTAAAGTAGAAAATCTGATCAATAAAATACTCAGGTATTGAACTGTATCACAGACAACATAATTTTTATCCATGAGCCTATATTGCTAGAAAAACAGAAATAAAAAACAAAGCCTCTGCCATCCATTCTATTCCAATACATAGTGACCCTCTAGGACAGAGTGGAATTGCCTCTGGGTTTCCAAGACTTTACATCTTTACAGGAGCAAACAAGTCTCATTTTCTGCCATGAAGCAACTGGTGTGCTTGAACTGCTGACCTTGCAGCTAGCAGCTCAGTGCATAATCTACTATGCCACCAGGGCTATGTCGATAGAAATAAATAAACTGAATAAATAAAATAATATAGCTCCTTATATATAAATTCCAATAAATAAATATAGAAGGAAATCAAAAGTCATTGTTTGGTAAACACCACAGTATTAATTGTTGCAGGAAATGTTCAGAGGTTGATAATAACCTAATTCAATGGGCGAGCATTTGATAAAGAAGAAGGTATTAGCATAGCCTCAGAGTACTCCTTTCCCAGCCAAGATACTTTATCTATTACAATGAAAAAATAGCGCTTTACAGTGGCAAAATACTCAGGGGATAATATGTTAACCATGTGATCCGTGGTAACATCGCCAGTAATAAGACATATTGAAATCCTGTGCTCCTGATAAGATTCAATGAGATAAAATTTGTATATTTTTGCCAAAAATACTGAATCACAATTTATTAAAGAGACACTGTCAGACAAACAAAAAGTGAGAAGGTATTTTACAAAGTCACTAACCAGTACTCATCAAAAGTGTAAGATCATGAAAAGAAAGGAAAACTCAGAGATATTGTCAGATTGGAAGAGGCTAAGGTCATAAGACAACCTAATACAATGTGGTATCCTTGATTGGATACTGGAAGAGAAAATGGATGGGAGGAAGGTGTAATTCCTGCAATTTAGCGACTAGTACTCGACCAATGTTGGTATCCTGGTGTTGATAATTATATTGCTGCTAATTACCGTAAGATATACAGATAACAGTAAGGGAAGATGTGTAAGAGAACTAATATTTTGTGATTCTTGTGGAAAACAAAAATTGTTTCAAAAATTATTAAAACTACTCAGTGGCAATAAAAATTTTTTTTTAATTTTTTAAAAGCCCAGGGGGGGGAAAAAAACTACTCAGTGGAGTACAAAACTGTTCTAAGTTTCCTACTATGTAAAGAAAAGAGGGAAACAAAGTACCATATATACGTGAGCACAAGCCTACCCGATATCCACTGAGGCACCTAACTTTTTTATTTCAACATCTAATTTTATTGACATATAATTCATATATCATATAATTCAGTACTTTAAATATATTAAAAGAATTGTAAAATGATCACCATAATTCATTTTATAACATTTTTTCCTTTCTTGTACTTATTATTAGCTCCCAATTTCTCTTATCACAGTCTATACAATCATCCAGTGTCCAGCACATTTGCACATAGGCTGTCATCATCATTTTCAAAGCATTCTCTTCCCACTTTGATATTGAGCCCAATATCAGCTCCCCATTTCTTCTCCTGCCCTCCCTCACGAACTCTTGATAAGTTACAGATTATTATTTTCATGTCTTACATAATCCTCTATCAACACTCACCCACTTTTTCATTATTCGTCCCCCTGGGAGGGGTTTCTATTTGATCCTTGTGATTGATTCCCCTTTTCTCCTCCCCCCACCCTCCCCTAATCCTCCTGGTATCTCTATTCTCATTGTTGGCCCTGAGGTGTTTATCTATCCTGGATTCCCTGTGTAGTAGTGTGCATGTTCTGGTCTAATCAGATTTGTAAAGTAGAGTTGAAGTCATGACAGTGGGGAGAAGGAAGCACCAAAGAACTAGAGGAAAGTTGTGTTTCATCAGTGCTATACTGCACCCTGACTGGCTCCATCTCTTCCCTGTGACTCCTCTGTGAGGGAATGCCCAATTGTCTACAGATGGGCATTGGGTGTCTATTTGATCCCCACCCCCATTCACATTGGGTATGATTTGGTTGTGGGTCTTAGATGCGTGATACCTGATCTCATCAACACCTCATGATCACACGGGCTGGTGCGCTTCTTCCATGTGGGCTTTGTTCCTTCTGAGCTAGATGGCTGCTTGTTTATCTTCAAGCCTTGATAGCCGGGCACCATCAGCTTTCTTCACCACATTTGCTTAGGCATCCATTTTGTCTTCAGCAATCGAGTCGGGAAAGTGAGCATCACAGAATGCCGATTGTTAGAACAAAGTGTTCTTGTGTTGAGGGAGTACTTGAGTCCGAGGCCCAATGTCCATCCGCAACCTTAATTCTTAACAAATAGATATAAGTACATAGTTCTATTCCCCTCTCGGTATATGTATATATAATGTACATGCCTGTATTTAGGCCTCTACAAATGTCCTTTGCCTCCTGGTTCTTTCCTCTATTTCTTTTTACTTTCCTCTTGTGCCACCATCATGTTCAGCTTTCATTCGTGTTTAGTAATTCCTCACCTAATTTTACCACAAAAACTGCATTAAAATGTGCTGAAAAACTCAGCTTATACTTGAGTATATATGGTACTTAAGCACTGTCTAATAAAAGGAAGCACACAAATCCAGGAGAAATATTTCCTTGAACTTAAGTTGAAAGTAATTCCACAGTATGTTGAAAGCTAAAGAAACTTAAATCGCATTTCATGATAGTAAGCATATAGGGTAATAAGTAATAATATGTACATCCATTAATGATACTTGCACCTTCTTCAAAATTAGGTTCTTCGCTAAGGAAGACATATTAATAACCCAAAAGGAAAAAAATGAAAGAAAAGGGCAAGGCTTACTTTTCATTGTCAAAAAGCTCCAAAGGCTTATTGTGATATAAAGGATCTTTGTCCATTGTAAATACTGTGACTCTGTGCAAAGATATACTTGCAGAATTATCTTTTCATGAACTTAAATCCACTAAAAACATTTTTCCATCCACCCTAACCCCTTATGTGTAGTTCAGAGAAACCTTGTCACTCGATCTCCCCACTGATACCCTTTGGGCTTCATCTGGTTTTTAATATTTCATGTGTATTTTTTTCCATATTGGAGTTTTCTCTGTTGTATTTTGTCATTGTGGGTAGCCTTCTTAAATTTTTGTTATATCTTTTGTTACATGTTTCTGTTTTATTGCTTATGAGATCCGGGATTGATGAACCTATAGAGACAACGACTAGAATAAGAGTTCCTGGGGGGTATGGTTGAGGAAGTGAGGGTTAAGGGGAAGCGGTTATCATTGAGTTCAAGAAGGACGAAAGTGTTTTGAAACTGATTTCGGTAGTAATTTTACAATCTTGCTTGATGTGATTGACTATGGAATGGTATGATGGCTGGATTAGCTTCTAATAAAATGGTTTGGGGACAAAGCAACAGCAACAAAAATTAGTCTTATAATAATCTGGCTTTTAAAAGAAAATATCTCCAACCATGAACAAAGAATCAAATGTTATCTGGCTTTTGATTATTTTTAAATAATACAACAGTGCCGCTCTGTGGACAAAATGGAAAACATGTAGTATCCATTTTTCTAAATAAATTACTTTATTTTCTGGATATTTAACACAGCCATGTAAATAACATGCAAATACATATAACACAGCGTGCAAAGGATTGTAATGACAAGAGGGTTGCACAAAAATGTATAGTGTTCACTTAATTTGCATAAATATAGTAAATTCTAAATAATCTTAGATCCTTTTTCAGAATGGAAATAAGTAAAATAGACAGTAACTAGTCACGTGTGGGGGCTTCAAAAAGTTAATAGAAAATTCTATTATCTTTTAATTCCATTTTCTGACAAACTCTTTGATGTTCCCTCATTTCCTAAGATAACACTGTAAGCATTAATTATGGACTATATAAAGAACTTTAATGTAAACATTCCAAATAGCTATATAGATCATTGTTTCAAAATAAATGAAAATGTTTACCTAAATTAAGAATGATTATGGGGGGAAAAATCAATGAATTTTATTAATATATTACCCTTAATAAAGTTTGTATTTTGAAGATTAATTAATAGGAATAAACTATATCTAAGGTACCTCATTTCCCCTTAAAATCTACCTGAATTAGCCGTGCTTTGCAAAGTTACTAGATACTCAAAATAATGTTGAATTATAAAATAGATTGAGTTACAAAACATCATCTTGTCATTGTACACTGCTGTATATTAGAGTTTTCTCGCAATTAAGTCAGAAACTATGACTCTTGGTATGCAATTAATTTCCAGAGATGAAAACCCTGGAGTTTATGGATATTAGAGAGAGTTGCCCGTACTACTTGAAAAATTCACTGCCATCATGTTGATTTTGACTCAGGACACTCTGGGGCATGATGCAATTGCCCCATCAGGTTGCCGAGGCTGTAAATCTTCACAGAAGTAGATTGCCTCATCTTTCTCCTACAGAAGAGCTGGTGGATTTTGACCTGTCTTTGAGATTAGCATCCCAACATTTAACCCACTGCATCACCAGAGCTCCTTCAATACTATTTAGTTGGCATTCGTATCTATGTCTGTGGTAGTTACGTAACTTCATGCCAATTTGAAATATAAAAGTTTAGGGGTAGAGTCTAGCCTGTCAATCAGGTCACAGCCTGATAGTAATTCCTTGTGGGCATAACCTTGTCAAGGAGGGTCCTAGAAACCTACCTCCCTCTCTCTGTCTACACCTTCCTGTTGATGAACCACGCTGAGTCCTGCACAAATCCTGTGATGGATCCACACAACTCTGCACCCACTGGCCTGTGATCTTCCTGCATTCTGCATCATTGCATGTGGCTGTATGAGCCTGAAGAGGGAATTATGGATGAGTATCGCATTTATAGGCTTGATCTGGACTTGGCTGGAATATTTTCTTGACATAAAGCTCCTTTCTTACACAATTATGAATGTCGGTGAATTTGTTTATCTAGTAAACCCAGCCTAATACAAGATCCTTATGGAAAGCCTGGAAATGGTTATTATGCTTGGTAGAGGGTCATCAAAAGAAACCCCTCAACAAGATGGACTGACACAGTGGCTACAACAATGCGCTCAAACATAACTTTGAGGATGGTGCAAGACTGGACAGTTTCATTCTATTTTACTTAGGGTTGCTATGAATTAGAATCAACCTGAAAGCAATTAACAGCTACCACAACCTTAGAGTTATAGAAGTAAATAAGTATGTTATCTATTAAGTTAAATTAAAAAACTATATTACCTTATAATTCTATTTTCTAGAAAGTGTCTGAAGTTCCCTCGTGGTTTAACACTCTATTTAACTTATGAGATTAATAAACATAGACAAATATGATGGGAGTGTAAAACAGTCCAACTACTTTGGAAAACTACTTAGCAAGTTTGCGATTCAAACCCACCCAGTAATCCGAGATAGAAAGACCTGACAATTTTCTCCTGTAAAGATTACAGCCTAGAAGAAATTTATGGGGCAGATCTCTTCTGTCCTATGGTAGCTATGAGTCAAAGTCAACTTGCCATCACCCAAGAGTAACAATATACTTTCACCTATCCCATTACCTAGCATTTCTACTCCTGGGTATTTACCCAATTTAAATGTAAGCATGTGTTCACATTGTGAATTATAGTGCTAGAGAATATTCAAAGTACCATGAACTGCTAAAAGAACAATCTTGGAATAAGTATGGTCAGAATGCTCCCAAGAGGCAAGACCTCATCTTGTATACTTTAGACACGTCGTCAGGAAAGACCTGTTCCTGGAGAAGGACATCATGCTTGGTAAAGGAGAAGGGCAACACAAAAGAGGAAGGCCCTCCAGGAGACGGATTGACACCATGGCTTCAACAATGGACTCAAGCATAGGAACAATTGTGAGGGTGTTGTAGAACTGGGCAGTGTTTTGTTCTGTTGTGTATAGAGTCACTATGAGTTGAAACTGATCTGGTGGCATTTAACAACAACATGCATTCACAAAAGACTTCCATAATCACATTCAAAAACTGGAAGTAACTGTCAAAGAATGAGTAAACAAGTATGGATCCTCACACAATACTCCTCAGCAAATAATGGGAATAAAATATTGATAATAGTAACAATCAGAAGAATTTCCAAAACATTACTCTATGAAAAAGAAGCTGGGCATGGGAGTGCATACTTTCTGGTTCTAATTGTATGACGAAGAGGTAAAGCTAATTGATGATGGAGAAAAAAATCAAACTAATATCCCAATGATGAAGACTCAACTGGGAAGGGACATAATGGAATTTTCTGTATTGGTGAAAATGTTTGCCCTATAGGAATGTTGATACACATAGTTGTCAAAACTTATGAACTGTATACTTAAAACCTGTGCGTTTAAAACTCAGTTTAAAAAGAAACATAAAATAAAAAGAATAAAGAAAATAATTCACTGTAATATACAAACCATGCATTCTTCTGCTAGTGTAGTTCTCCGGCTCCTTTTATTCAATGGGCAAAGCTCCTCATTATCTGAGTTGGGGGGATTTCTTTCAAAATTTGGTTCATGCTGCCATTGCAATGCCCCTTGGTCACCTAAAAAGCAACATATATAAAGTTACTGCATGCGTTTCCTCATTTACCAATTGCCATCAAATCAACTGACTCATAGAAATCCTGTAGGACAGAGTAGAATTGCCTCACAGAGTTCCCTAGCCTGGAAATCTTCCCAGAAACCTACTACCACACCCCCAACAGAATGACTGGTGGTGGTGTTCAAATTGCTGACCTCTTGTTTGCAGTCAAGCCCTTAACCACAATGATACCAGGGCTCCTTGATCTTAACCTTAATATGGAAATGCTTCTCAGGATGCTACCTCAAATGAAACTGGAGCCCTGCTTGAATTTTACAGTGACAATTTTACAGTGCTCTATAGTGATCTATAGAGCAAATGCTAGGAACCAGTGAATGAAAGAACAAGATTCCTTAATGCTTTGGGACAGATCTCAAAAAAGTCTGTTTACGTGGTGGAGCAGCATGTGTTGAGAAAAGCCACTAAGCAGGAGTCAGGAATTTGGCCCTTACCACCTACATAGACTAGGCAAACTACTTAAATCACCACTTCACCTGCCAGGAGAAAACTGGCTGTGGTTATCTCTAAGGTTCATTTCAGCTCTAATTTTATAAAATTAACTTTTCATTTGCTAAATTTTACCATTAAACTTCAGTAATTGTGAATGAGTAAGAAAAATTCTAGAATTATGTATGTAGGCTCAATCACAGTGCCCCCCCCTTTTATTTTTCCTGGTGTCTTAGTTTTTAAGTCTGTTCCTGGGGTTATTCAGAATACTGGTTCAAAATATTGCACAGGATAGAAGCACCAGCTCTAGTTTCTTAGATATGGTATTCTACTACATTTTCAGCTATTAAGTTATGCTCATTTATTCATTTATCCTAATTTTAAATATGACAGCAATTCAAATCCACAAATTACAATATAAGACAAAAAGTAATACAAATTTGAAAAAGAATTCAATATTTAGGGACTTCAGTTATCTATGGACCCATTTGGCTAGTTGGTCACATACTGGCCTGCCAATAAAAAGGCCACTAATTCAAACCCATCAGTCACTCTGCAGCCTTAAAAAAGATTTAAAAGGTTGGAAACCCAAAGAGGCAGTTCTCTGTCCTAAAGGATCATTATGCGTTAGAATGGCAGCAGAGTTTTCATTAGGGTATGGGAGGCTAGAAACAGAAACTACCAGTTGGATACTGCAAAGTCAGATAAAATGTAGTTTGAGAAGAGTGAAAAATAATAATAAAAAAAGCAAATTGAAAAGACACATATATGAAAGGTGTGAGGGTAACTTACTGTTGAAAATGTAAGACTTTGCAACAACTTTCATATTTTTAAGATCTAAATTTTTCTTCTTCAAATTATGCATTAAACATTTCAGAAAATATTTTAATAGTTCATGTTAAATATTTCAGAGGTGAGGTTGGCTCTAAGATTCTTTATAAGGAAAAGTCTAATTTTTTAAGGGTAAAATTGTGACATTTTATAACAAAACTGGAACATTTTAATTTTAATAAAGAAATTTGAACTCTGACAGAACCATCGTGGGTTTCTGAATATTTGAATCTCTATTTATTGTGCAAAACTCATAACCAGTCAGTTGATTCTGACTCCTAGCAACCTTCTATGACAGAGGGGAACTTTTCCTGTGGGTTTGTGAAGCTGTAAACCTTTATGAGAGTAGAAAGTTTCATCTTTCTCTTGCCGAGTGACTGGTGGGCTCAAATAGCTGACTTTGTTGTTGGCAGTCAAACACATAACTCACTAGGTCGTCAACGCTCCTTGTTTATTATATACAAACTTTTATTTCTGGTCCCCTCCGTTTTTTAAGATAACAAGTTAGAAGTGCCTGCTATTCAGTTTTTAATACAGGCAAAGTGATACTTGGAGAAAATTCCAAGTTCATGTAATTTGCACTGTTCAAATATATATTTGGATCAAAGGACACCATGTTAAGTATTACTTGACCTAAATACTTAGTTCACCACAAGCTAAATAAATCCAGCATGCACTTCTTCTATCTCAGGCTAGCTAATACTACATTAAGATATCCTGTTTTTTTTATGAGCAGAGTGAAGAGTGGTATATGGCATATGTTCTTTATCTCAACAATTAGATTTGATAGGAGTGAACTGGTGCCATTTTTGCAATTGGCTGGTCAAACATACCCAGACACAGCTCTAGCACTTGAAAGACCAAAACATGTGTTGGCCAGTGTTACGGTTTTGAGTTTTTTATAATCTAAAACTATGGTGCTAGAGAAAGACATTGACGGCAACACTACCAGATGATCTTGTAGGAGAGGTTTGAACACCTGCATCTGAGTTCATGAAAGAGTAAGCTCGTTTGATTCCTCCTGAGCCAGAGCAGTAATGAGAGGCAAGAAAAAGCGAAGCCAGTGCCAGCCCCTCTCCTCGTTCCCTTCTCATTCTGCAGTGAAGATACTCATGAGGCCCAAAGAGGCAACTCAAACAATGGGCGGATCAATTCTCGCGTCAGGTAAATGCAGATTAATACTGTGGGCAAGTTTCAAGTTCTAAATTCCTTTTCAATTTGCGCTGTAACTTCAACCAAATTTTATCTTTTAAAGTGTTTATTACTTTCTGATTATAAAACTAAAACAAACTGCCAATAATTAAATTGTGGTGAATTCCTATCAAATACCGCACAGCTGTGAAAAGGAACTATTTCTACACACAAGAATTAATGTAACTGCGTAAACTGAATAAAAGTCGTCACACACAAAAGAGAACAGAGATGACACAATCTCTACAAAGTTCAAAAATAAGCAAAAGAGTAAGTTATGGTGGAAGAAGTAAAGATAGTTGTCTTAGAAGGGGAGTAGTAATTGGTTGTAGACATGGCAAACGCTGGAGAGTTTGTAATTCTTTTGAATTCTTTATATGGGTATATTTTTATATATGTATGCTAATTTGTAAATTCCTTATGTATGATTTTCACATATTTTGTATGTAAACGGATTTATATAAAAAGTTCATCTTTAAAAATAAGTTCATTATAAAAAATTTCATTATCTAGATAGAGGAAATCAATAGTAAACCATATGAAATATCATCATCTTTTGATGTAGCTCCCTCTTCTTTTTCTTACTCTGTACATATATTATAATTTAAATCATATTTCACATATATTGAGCAATAGTATATGTCATGAATAATTTCAAAAATAATTTGAAATGGCTAATGGTATAATATTCCATAATATAAGTGTCCATAAATTATATTATTTTTACGTTTTGAATTTTTATATTGCTCCTAAGTTTCCACTATTTTAGCCCTAGTGGTATAGAGGGTTACACATTGCAGGGTCAGCCGTTAATACCAACCAGTCACTTTATAGGAGAAAGATGAGAATGTCTGCTCCTATAAATTTTTATAAGTCTAGGAAACTCAAAGTGTCAGTTCCCAAATTATCCTAGAGGGTCACTGTGAGTTGGAATCAACTTGGTGACAGAGGGTTTGGCTTGGTTTGTTGTTCCTATCTATATAGGTTCATGGATTCAACTCGATGGCATCAAGTCTGCAGAGAATTACTGGGCCCCAGACTATATGAACTTTTGGGGATTTGTGATAGGTACTGTAAAGGTAACTCAAACCAAAGTCACTGCCAGCAAAGCCATTTCTGATTCAGGACACGGTAGAACTGACCTGTGGGTTTCCAACACTGTAACTCTTCAAGGGAGTAGAAAGCCTCACATCCAAAAAATGTTGTATTAACTTATATTCCTGGAGCAGTGCAATGCAATGCTTTTCCTCCAATTTCACTGCAAATACTAAAATTTGATAGATGAAAGTTTAAAGTTTGTATCTCATTTTAATTTCTATTTCTCTTACTGCTAAGGTAGTTGGACATTTTCCAGGTGTTTTCTATCTATTAAGATTTCTTGTTCTGTGAATTTATTATTGTTGTTTTTACTGTTCATTTCTTGATTCGAGTTTCAGTGTTTTCCTGAAAGTGTATGTGCAAAGAAATACTTTTTTCATTTGGGGTATGGTTTTAGCCAGATGTTTTTTATGCAATGAAAGGTTTTATTTATTCAAATTGATTACTAATTCATGATATCTAAAAGGCTTTTATATTCAGCCCCTCAGTAAGTTTTTAAAAGCATTAAAATATTTTTCTAGCTTTTCCATACTTCCATTTATTAGCTATTCAATTCTTTAACCCACTTTGAAAACTTTAAGTATCTGATGGAACATGAAATCCACCAGGTTTTTTCTTTCAAGAATTAAGCATTTAGCCCAGCATAATTTAATTTTCATCTTTCCCACATTAATATACCATAGTTTATGAACTATAAATTATTTGTTGTTGATGAATTTTCTATTATGTTAAATCTGGGTATTACAGAACCAGCACTACAGTTTTTCAACAATTGTACTTTCAAAATGTTTTCTTGTTTAATATAGTCTTTGGGTGGCACAACTGGTTAAATGCCTGATTACTAGCAAGAAAATTGCTAATTTCGACCCACCCAAAGGCACCTCAGAAGATAGGCCTGGCTTCTTAAAAGTCAGTCTTTATAATCCCATGGAACAATTCTACTAGGCAAACATGGGTTGCCATTAATCAGAACTGACACAAAACTAACGCCATAATCAGCCACAGAGTTTGATATGGTAGATTACAATCTCAACTTTACCTACTTAGAGCCCTGGTGGCGTTGTGGTTATGCATTGGGCTGCGATTCACCAAGTCAGCAGCTTGAAACCAGAAGTCCTTCCGAGAGAGAAAGGTAAGTTTTCTAATCTCATAAAAAGTTAAGTTTCAGTGGTGGACGGTATAAGATATAAAAATAACAACTTAAAATTTATCAAGGGTTAACGAGGGTGGGAGAGTAGGGGAGGAAGGACAAAAGAGAAGAGTTGATACCCAGGGCTCAAACAGAAAGAAAATGTTTTAAAAAATATGATGGCAACATATGCATAAATGTGCTTGAAACAATGAATGTATGGGTTGTTATAAGAGCTGTAAAAGCCCCCAATAAAGTAATGTACTAATTTTAAAAAGAGTTGAGTCTCAGAAACCCACAGGGGCAGTTCTATCTTACCCTATTACAGGGTCACTATGAGTCAGAATCGACTGGAGGACAGTGAGTTTGGTTTTGGCTTTAGACCTTATCTAGGTACCAGAGATAGTTTATTGTGCCAACCTGGCCGATAAACACAAGTAGGATTAATTGAAGGGCGGAGAGATAAATGGGTCAGTGAGCCTCACCTTTCTTGTCTCTTGCACTTAAATCATCGGACCAGTGTGTGGCTGCCTTGCTTGTCCTGTGCCTCTATTTACAGGGTACACTACCTGTGGGACGACTAGCCGGTGGACTGTGTCGCTGTAAGTTGAGGTCCCTTTAAGACCACAAAATTGGAATTTACATCTCTGGAGTTGGAGACTGACAGTTGGGGACCTGCTCTGCTGTTTGCTGCCTGTGCGGGAATAGCCTAGCTCTCTCTACAGAGGACTACCTGGCAGTTCTCAAGACTTGAAGGTCTGCCAGCGTCTCACAACTCTCTCAGGGGAGTGAGTTGCACTGAGCCATTTGTACTGCTTTATAATTTAACTGTTCATTTCTTCTATTATATATCCATCTGTATAAAATTTAGCAGTTCATTTCTTGTGTTATATATCTATCTATATTTATAAATATGTATATGTATATAATTATCAGCAATCTGGTTTTCTCTCTCTAGAGAACCCTGACTAATACAGTACCTTAATGAGTAATAGTCTTGGAAACTCACAGGAGCAGTTTTACCTTGTCCCATAGGGTCACTCACTATGGGTCGGACTCAACTTGATGGCAGTGAGTTTGTTTTTTGATTTATCAAAGGATTTATGGTGTTGCTATTAACTATGCTACAGGGTTTTTATTGAAGTCACGAATGATTTGCACCTTACCACAAACTCAAGCCTTTTGTTTTTTATATAAAAACAAATGCCGAGGGTCATAAGATAAAGACTTGAGTTTATAAAAAGTTGCAAACACCCACTGCCATTGAGTTGATTTTGAGTAGTGGCTCTAAATAGTGTTTCAGAGATTTTAAATCTTTACAGGAACAGGGAAGCCTCATCTTTCTCCTGAGAAGCGGCTGGTAGTTTTGAACTGCCAACCTTCCAGTTAGCAAGTAGTCCAACCTTTACCCAATAGCACCACCAGCGGTCCTTATGAAGTCTTCCCTCACGTGAACACAAGGTAATTTATGAAAGTGTAAAACAAATCATATACTAGCATCGAGCAGTTAAGAGAATATATATACAAAATGGTAATGACTATTAAAATGTTAAAACTGCTATGAAATAAGTTGACACGAAATAGTACAACCTATTGTCATTTGGGTCTTTCATTCCTACATATTTTCTAACTGCTCGATGCCAGTATATGAAATAATTGTTGTAATCAAGTCAGAAAATACCCAGTATTCGTGTGAGGGAAGGAATCATATTGTTAAGCTGTCAAAACTTCACCAAATACAATCCCTAAAAATTCCAATAACCTTTTTTACAGAATTAAACAAACCAATCCCCAGATTGATATTTGGAATGGAATTGCAAGGGGGCCCTTAATACTCGAAACTCTTGAAAAAGACAAAAGATGGAAGAATCAATTTCTGATTTCACAACTTAACTGTAAAGATGATGGGCAAAAACTAATGGAAATAAAACAAGTCATTGGGAGGCTTCAACTGTTAAAATAGAAAACTGATAATCTGCTCTGCAAACTTTCACCTAATTCACAATACAACCGTCTGGTTTTGTTTTGTAAGTATCAGTAAGAATTTTCAGTCCTGAGACATTAGAAAGGAAGACAGAGGGGGGAGTAGGGAGGGAGGGGGGGGAAAAGAGGACCTGATGCAAAGGGCTTAAGTGGAGAGCAAATGCTTTGAAAATGATGAGGGCAAAGAATGTACAAATGTGCTTTACACAATTGATGTATGTATGGATTGTGATAACAGTTGTATGAGTCCCCTAATAGAATGTTTTTTTAAAAATAAAAATAAATAAATAAAAATGCAAAGAATAAAAGGAAGACAATGTAATCTACCAAAATCTGGAAAGATAAAGCTACAGTACAGCGTAGTTAGCACAGTGTAGTTCCAGCATATATAGACCAATGGAATAGATTTGAGAGTCCAGATGTAACCCTACACATCTTTAGCTAAATGACGTTTGACAAGAATACCAAGTCCATTCACTGGGGGAGAAGGAGTAGAACACTGTTCAACAAATGTTTCTGGGACAACTCAATTCCCACATGTAAAATAATTAAATTGGACCCATACTTCACATCATATACAAAACTTAGCTCAAATAAACCACACTACTCTAAAAAGAAAAACAAGGTATGTTAGTCCGGGATAACTAGAGAAACAAATCCAGGGAGACTCACATGTGTATAAGAAAGAGTTTTACATAAACAGTACATTAAGGAAGCATCCCACCCAGCCCAGTCCAAATCAAGTCCATCAGTCCAGTATTAGTCCATATGTCCCATTCCAATCTATAAAGTCCTCTTCGGGCTCATGAAATGCATGCAATGATGCTGAATGTAGGAAGACATGCCAGTGGGTGGGGAGTCTTGTGGATCATAAGCATCTCATTGCTGGCATTGGTCTCCACGTGGCTGCTCTGGCTCAGGACACTAGCGTAGTCCTGTGTGTCTTGTCAGCTGCAATGTCTCCCAGCAAGTCAGCCTGTGTCCCACCTCAAGTGAGCTAACTATCTCCTTAGTGCCTCCAAATGAGGTCGTCAAACTACCACCTGATTGACAAGCTAAACTCCACTCTTTCACTCTTGATCCTCTCAAATTGACAACAGATTTTATAACTACAAGGAGTAAAATTTCAAGACCTTAAATATGACATCAAAAGCAAGAACAAAAACAAAATACCATATATACTCGAATATAAGTCGACCCAAGTATAAGCCGAGGTACCTAATTATTTCCTGGGAAACCAGAAAAACTGATTGACTCGAGTATAAGCCTAGGGTGGGAAATGCAGAAGCTATTGGTGAGTTTCAATAATCAAAAAAATGAAAACAAAATTACTGAAAATTGAGATATCAGTGGGGTAATGCATTTAAATGTTTATTTTAAATGAAAAACATAAATAAAAGGACAAGTCATTTAACATTAGTAAACCAGCACAGTAAGAGGAAAATAGGTTCAACAAAAACAATAAGGCATCAACAATGATACCTTAAAAGTACTAGTCCCTAAGCTCAATCAGCAACCAAGCTAAAATGGAAAGAGTTAAAATCCTTCAAAACTGGATTCCTCATCATCATCATCATCCGTATCCCAATGCAAAGCTTCAGCTGGTGTGAGGTCATCATAGACGCTGTCCTCACTGAGATCGCCGTCATCACCATCACTGCTGTCATTTTCATACAAAGCGCAGTCTTCACTGCCATCCATAGCATTACTAATACTACATTTCTGGAAGGCAGGTCACACCATGTCTTCTGGAATGTCTTCCCATGCATCTCGAACCCACTTTGCTATTAACTCTATGTCAGGCTTCATGAGATTTCCTCCTTTTGCTGGTCGGGCTTGACCAGATGACATCCATTCATGCCACATCATTCACACACGGTCTTTAAAAGGCTTACTCAAAGATAAGTGTCATAGGATGGCTCTGATTGGTTAGATGTGAGTAAACATACATTCAAAGACCTGTAGTGTTAGTGGGGCTTTGCATGAACAGCAGAGAAACGGCAATCACCCGCAAGATAACGGGCGCTTGTCCGGTTACCTCAGGGAGGCAGGGGAGCAGCGAGATGTTACACCTCGCTTGGGTACCACTGACCCATACATAAGCCGAACTCCAATTTTTCAGCACATTTTTGTACACGAGTACATACGGTAGGTACATTGAACATCAAATTAAATTTTTTTTCACATCAAATAGTATCAAAATATGAAAGGCATCTAATCACATAAAAGAAACTATTTGTAAATCAAGAGCTTAATATCTAGAATATATCAAGGACTTTCAAAACATAGTAACAAAAAGACAAACTACCAAGTTTTTAAAGTGGGTAAAGCATGAGATTACCATATATGTTCTAGCTTAAGACTGACATGAAAAAGAGGTATAAAATCTACAGTAGTAAGTTATACTACATCATAATAAACCAATATTATGACACTTGAAATGGTTGCAGATAGTTTTAGCTGCTACCTTGATGATTTGGTTCCACAGTCGATTCATCAGCAGAAGCTTCTGTGTCAGAATCTTCTATAATCACGACTTCGATGTCATCGTCGTCGTCATCGTCATCGTCGTCGTTGCTGTCATTGTCAACATCAATGGTAACAATCGTATAATCTAAGAATAAGCAAAGGTAAAGTTTCTACTAAATACTACATAAAATAAAGTTTCTAGAGAAAACTTTCCTCTAGTAACGAATGGTTTTAAAATCTTTTAACCTGGAAAAAATATTAAATGTTTTATATCCATAATCATTATAAGTTCGTGATATAACAATTTTATATGAAGCTTTGAGATTTAAATATATAAGAATAGACACATGCCTACATACATACCAAAACCAAACCCAATGCCACTCATAGCAACCCCATACAGGGTTTCTGAGGCTGTAAAGTCTTACAGGAGTGCATAGCCTCATCTTTCCCCCATGGATCATTTGGTGGATTTCAACCACTGACAAACAGTACTTTATTACTTTATAGTACTTCCAATGTTATACAGCAGTTTTCTTAAATTTCTTCTCTTTGAGAAATGCAGCCACTTGGCTGTCCCACGAGGTTTATTATATGCTTTTAACTTTTACATCCTAGTGATATTAAAAAGCCACTGTGGTGACCATAAATTCCCAAACGTGTGCTCTAAAATGTACTGAGTTTTATGATGATATGCAGAAATATGGGTATAAGTAAATGCTGATAATGAAGCAAACTAGATTCAAAACAAATGTCATAAAATGTTAATTAGATAATCACAAATCTGATGTTAAATATCAATTTGTTAAACAACTTTAATAAAAAACAGCTTATTATACATGCTATGGTGTCTAAGTGAAACTTTGTTCTAGCTTAAGACTGACATGAAAAAGAGGTATAAAATCTACAGTAGTAAGTTATACTACATCATAATAAACCAATTAAACCAAAGCAGAAGAGAGGGATTAGTTTGTGTGCAGAGCATAATTATACAATGCAATTTCCAATTCAGATTCAAGTGACGATCCACAGATAAGACCAGAGCAGGTAACATCAACTCCTTTGCTCACTCCCAGTTCTACCGAAGCATCTAAACCAGTGGTTCTCAGTGTGTGTGTGTGTGTGTGTGTGTGTGTGTGTGTGAGTGTGTGTGTGTGTTTCGAACAACTCTTTCACAGGGTGGCCCAATCCATAACAGTAGCAAAATTACAGTTGTGAAGTAGCAAGGAAAGTAATTTTATGGTTGGGGGATCACAATATAAGGAATTATATTAAATGGTCGCTGGCATTAGGAAGGTTGAGAACCACAGATCTAAACTAAGGATAAAAAGAACCTTTAGAAACTACATATTTATCCAAACAAAGAGGAATTGGTATTTCCATATTATGGTATTTCCACGTAATTAAAAGGGCAAAGGTAGTTGAAGTATCCTCTCAAGGCACATTTATTGATGTAAGAAAAAATTGTGAAATAATGCTGCAAGGGAAAAATACTCAAAGCAGAAGAGCAAGCGTCCCCCAAACTTTGAAAGCAGAAATCTTTTCGAGGTGGAAAATTTGTTTTCCTCATTTGATTTCACTGTATTTGTTAACCAGAAAAAAACAACGAAAGAATAAAAAAAATTTAAGACAAATTTTTGCACATGAAAAGGCTTTTTTAACATTAGAGCTAGAAAAGCTATAGTCAATCCCACTAAGGTATCGCAACACATTTTTTAATTCCCACGAATTCCTTTTATATTAATTAATTCCTTTAATAATCAGTTTTTTATTAAGGCAGACTTTTTTATTTGCTTTGTTTTGTATTAATTTTCTGTTCCCAACACACCAAAGTCTTCACTTGACACCTTCGTATCTGAATGGGGTTTCGCTCGCAATGGAGGGACTGAAACCATATTTCACTTTAGTGGCGACCAGTAAAGAATACAAAACAAAACAGGGCAGATCACAGACTACTGGAATTTTTTTAATGTTTTTTTGTTTTTAGACACTATGCCCCCCTTTATTTGTCTCCCCTCACCACACACATAGTTAATATGCTAAACAATCACATTTCCAATCTCCTAGAACTATCAAAACCCTGGTAGGCTTCAAACTTCAGAGACCAGAAAGTTTCCAGATGACAAGTAACAAAGCCAAAATTCTCTCCTGAAGCTTGCTGCCTGTTCGCAAGTGTGGCTCAAATCTGAACCTAGCCGCTTACTATAAAAACAATGGACCAAACGTGATTGGTAAAACCGCCATTAAACAAAAAGCACCAAACCCACGCCCATGGCGCTGATTCTTACTAATAGAGACCTTAACCAGGGTCTTCAAACTTTAGGCTAGTGGATAGCCTTCCTCTTTGGCTCGCGGAGTGAGGGGCTGGTGGCTTTGAAACCCCACCCACCTTGCAGGTAGCAGCCAAGCAGCTAGCCCACAGCGCCACCAGGGTAGAAAGTCCCATCGCCCGCACCCTCAGTGATCCGCAAACCTGGGCTCAGAGAGCACGGGGGCGAACCCTACCCCGCAGCCCCGTGGGCTCCACATCCTCCCTTTGTCAGTGTCACTGGCCACAGCCTCTCCAAGCCCAGAGGCAGCTCCGCCAGCGGCACCGCGCCCCAAGGCCGGCCAGCGCGGATGGAGCGGAGCACGGCCCCAGCGCTATGTCCTCCGGTCCCGGGTTCCGCGGCAGCTCTGCGAATGCCCGCACGCGCAGCGCGCACGCAGCGCGCAGCCCGGCTCCGCGTCTTCGGAGCGGCGCAGACTTCCCCGTCGCCAGCGCCTCCTCCCGTGGGCCCCCGACGGCAGGCTGGCCCAGAGCGCGCGCCCCACGGAGCAAGTGCACTTCGCCATGGGAGCGCTGCGCTGCTGCGCTGCAGCGCTCGGGGAAGGAGGCGGCCCCGCCCCCGGGAGCCCCATCCCGCCCTGTTGCGCGAAGCTAACTTTGCACGCACCTCATGCCTCGGAGGCATCACTCTCCCATCCCCCTCCGCGACCTTCCCCACAGCCCTCAAGTACCCTGAAGCCTCCACTCTCTCACAGGCCGAGCTTGCCCAGCCCAGCCCTGAAACCTCTGGCCGGCAGGGCTTCTCTAGGGACCCTCACACCTGCAAAACTGATCCACCCTCCGACAGCGCGTGCTGGCCTAGCCTCCCGGGACCCCCAACCTCCGCCCCGCCCAGCCGGCAGCCGCGTCCCACGCAGCCTGTCTCCACCACAGCCCCAGACTCCCATCAGGCGCAACACAACCCCTCAGGCGCCTGGCCGGGAACCGCTGCACTTACCCCTCCCCCCCTTCCCCCCACCCCCACACAAGCTGGGGCCAAAAGTTCCAGCGTCTGAGGCTCCAGGGCCCCACTGCACCAGATCCCACTCCCTCCTCGGGAGTCGACGGCCTCTCCCCTTTTAAGGATCATGTTTAGGAACCCGCTTCTTCCTGGAGCCCGCAACCGCTCCCGGGCGCCTCACAGCCTTCCAAGTCTGCGCGTGGCGAAGCCCGTCCGTCGGAGGCCGTCCCACCCCGCGAAGCCGGCCCGGGTACAAGCTGAGGGCCCGCTCGGAGGGTGCTCACCATCTTCCTCATCCATGGCAGGGACAACCAGGTCGTGTTTGCCTCAGTTCACCACAGACTGCGACTGAACCCCGCGACCGACGGCTGAGGGGCAAGGGACAGCACAAGTAAGGAACTTCGAGCGACTGGAAGGCTCTGCGCCTGCGCAGACGTTCCCCTTGGCGCACGCACAGCTTGGAGGCGGGGGCGGGGGCGGGGGCGGGGGGAAGGAGGGGAGAAACGTTCCAGACCAGGTTGGGCGCTTGGCCTCTCCCTTTTTCTACCTTACCAGTGGATTTTCCATTTTGACTCAGAACGAACCCCGTAGGGTTTCCAGATAGCCTCATCGGACGGTTCTTGCGCCCATCTCAAAATGTTCCTCAGGCACAACACGTCTTATGAATAGTCTATAATGTGAGCCAGTAGAATTCGTGTTTTCTGGGATGGCATAGTCAAGCCTAATGCCGCCTTTGAGAACAAATGGGAAACTAATCCGACTTTTTCAATGTCTCTTTAACAAGGTCCGCTAAGCCCTCCCATTCCCCCCCCCCGTCTTCAGCGACAGTACTTGCTATCTATAATGTTGGAAAAACCAAGTGCTTTGTTCCTCTATAAAGTAATATTACCTTCGATTTTTAAAATCATTTTATTGGGGGCTTATACAACTCTTATCACAATCCATACATCCATCCATTGTGTCAAGCACATTTATACATTTGTTGCCCTCATCATTCTCAAAACATTTGCTTTCTGCTTGAGCCCTTGGTGTCAGCTTATTTGTCCTCTCCCTCCCTACTCCTTCCCTCCCTCATGAGCCTAAGTCCTGAAAACCGAAGAAGTCCGTTTATCTTTTTAAAGATAAAAAAAGCTAAAACTGATACAAAGTTTAATTCTTCTTTGCCCAGAGCTGCAAAGCTGGTGGCAAATCTATAATTGGAACACTTGTCTGCCTCCATAGCACGTGCACAGAAGATGAGGAGTCAAAAAGTACTGCTGCAAAACCATAGAAATTTTGTTAAAACTATCAACCAAAAAAAAAAAAAGCTCTTGTTTCTTGGTATATCATAGGCTGACACTTCGTGTGTATATATGTGGTGTGTGTGTGTGTGTGTGTGCGTGTGTGTGTGTGAGAGAGAGAGAGAGAGAGACAGAGAGAGAGACAGAGACAGAGACAGAGACAGAGAGAGACAGAATTAGATTGAGGTTTACATTTCAGACAATTTTTATCCAACAATTTAAGCTACTTATTAAAACCCCCTCCCACCCTTCTGATTCCTGTCCCTCAGATCTAAATATTGGTCTGAGTGGCTGCCAAAGAAGGAAAAGTAAAACTGAAGTGGACTTGGAGTTTTTAATAACTTACAAGTTCATTTCAAACATAAGAAAAAGAAGAAAAAAAAACCTCCCACAAGTTTTCACCGTGCCCCTTTGATTTTTCTTTTTCTTTTCTAAATCATTTTATTGGGGGCTCATGCAGCTCTTGTCACAATACATACATGCATCCATTGTGCCAAGCACATTTGTACATTTGTTGCCAACATCATTTCCAAAACATTTTCTTTCCTACTTGAGCCCTTGGTATCAGGGCTTCATATTTCCCCTCCCTCACCTTCCCTCCCTCACAAACCCTTGATAATTTATAATTTTTTTCATTGTCTTACACTGACCGATGTATCACTTCACCCACTTTTCTGTGGTCTGTCACACAGGGAAGGGGTTATATGTAGACCATTGTGATCAGTTCCCCCTTTCTCCCCCCACCTTCTGATTACCCTCCTGGTATTTCTACTCTCATTATTTGTCCTGAGGGGCTTATCTGTCCTGGATTCCCTGTGTTTCCAGTTCTTATCTGTACCAGTGTACATCTTCTTGTCTAGCAGGATTTGTAAGGTAGAGTTGGGAATTTTGGTTCCATTCCCGCAATGATTCTTGGGACTGTATGACTCTACATGTTAGAGGAAAGGTAAAAAAAATTCACTTGTAAGTAAACAAAGGAACTTCCTGGAAGATGGCATTTAGGACACTAACCCACCTAAGGGGAGGGTCTTGTTTCTCTTTCCCAGGAAAAGGGGAGCGAGAGTAGCCCTCATCCCAGCGTGCCAATTTACAATTCAGGAGGGCGATGTTCACACCTAGAGCAGACGCAGCTCAAGACTTGAGGGCCTCTCTCTACACAGTGCTGCACAGGACAGCGCTGAAGATACAGTTCAAGGAGAACTGTAGGTCTGATGGGCCCAGCTGAGGTCAAATCAAGATGGGAGTGCATCAGACCAGTGGAGCACTCCAAACCACGAAGTCCCAAAAGTAGACTTCTGGCTTTGGGGGCAGCACTTGCCACCCCATCTGAACTTGTTGGGGATTACTCACAAGTGGACCACACTGAAAGCCTAAGGGCATAACTGGGGTGGGAGGCACTAGACCGCTTCCTCCCTGACTACAGGAATAGCAACATGGCTTTATAGGATGCTCGCTGTTCACACATGATGGATGAAGACTAAACGGGCATATGTGTTGTTATGTAAGCGGGACCTAGGAAGGTAACCTTGAAAGAAATGGGGACTGGACTGATGATTTTTGACATGTCATTCTCTTTCTTTAACATAGAGGCCTTCATCTGCTCTATGTCATGATTCCTGTTAGACTTGTGTCTACCTGTATGTTTATGTGTGTGTGTATATATTCATCTATACATAATATTAAGGATAGGAAACCTTACAGAGACACTTACTGGATCAATGATTCCTGGGGAGCATGGGAGGGGAGATGAGGAGAGGAGAGGGCAACAGCGAGCCAATAATAATGGGTACAAGAAAATAATAAGTGTTCTAAAATTGACAGTGAGGAGTGTGTAGCTTCTCCTACTGTGTTTGAACAATTGAATTGCATCTGAGATGAATCACTGAAAGGCAAATGATAGGTATGCATAACAGTGGGGTAGGAGGGAGGGGAAAATATATATGTGTGCGTTTGTGTATAAAAGGAGGTACCCAAAAGAAACCGGAATTGCGCTGGGCTGGAGCAGAGTTTTTGAAGTGTGCATTTCCCCACTAGGCGAGCATCAGCAAACTCGCTCTGGGTTAGTGTACACAGTGGCATTGACTGGGAATATTCTTTCTGGTCAAAGTGAATTTTTTCGTACAAGCAATTCACTCACACCTCGTTTTGTTGTGATGGCCTATTTAAGAGAACAATGTGCGCTGTGACATTTTGTTTCCTGCTCTGGGAAAAATGCCACAGAAATTGTTGTGATGTTGAACACAGCTTACAAGGACAGCACTATGGGAAAAACCCAAGTGTACAAGTGGTTTTCTCCTTTCCAAACAAAATGTCCATTAATGACAGACCTTGTTCTGGATGTCCATCAACTTCCCGAAAGGGGGAAAATGTAGTGCATTTAGAGTTCTTTTCACCAAGTTGGGCTGTTAATCAAGCTTTCTGTTTAGAGTCTCTGAAAAGACAGCATAACAGTGTACCCCAAAAAGGGCCAGGTTTGGTTTTGCCACTACAACAATGCACCAGTTATGGGCAAAAAAAAAAAAAAAAGTATGTCTCTCTTTCACATGATTCACCTGAACTCACTCCATGTGACTTCTTTTTGTTTCCACGAATGCAGAGGGACATGAAAGGACAACAATTTGACGACGTACAAGAGGTGAAGAAAAAAATGAAGGAGGTGCTGTCAGCCATCCAAACAGATGAGTTTGAAAAACGTTTCCAAAAATGCAATCACAGATTTGATAAATGTGTAATGTGTCAAATATGTAATTTGACAAAAGTGTAATGGAGAGTACCTTGAAGGTGATAAGGTTGTTCTGTAAAAAAAAAATTAAATACATAGCTTTGGGGGAAAAGTATGTTTGAGGGAGTACCTCCTCCTATGTGTGTATGTGTGTGTGTGTGTGTGTATGTGCTCATATGTGACAAGGAAGCAGATGGACTTTGCGCTTGTACTTAAATCTTACCTCAGAACAAGAACAGTTTGTTCTAAGAATGTGGAATTTTACAATACTCACCTCCCTGACACGACCAGTGAAGACAAAATAGGTGCATAAAAAAATGTGGTGAAGAAATCTGATGGTGCCCAGCTATTTAGATATATAGGGGCTGGAGTCTTAAAGAGTTATCATTAAACAAGTGGCCATCTAGCAGGGAAGCAGCAAAGCCCACATGGAAGAATCACACTGGCCTGTGTGATCATTAGGTGTTGATGAGATGAAGTATCAAAAGTTTGAAGACATACATCTGACTCGGTGTAAAGGGGTGTGGATGCCATGGAAACCCAAAATCCACCCACAAGATGATTGGACAATCCCTCTCAGAAGGGCCACACAGAATGGGATGGTAGAGCCAGGATGCAGTATGGCACTGATGAACCGCAGAACTATCCTCGAGTTCTTTAACATTTCTTCCCCTTACGAGTAAGGTTTGTATGTGTTTTACCGCACTGATCATGTTAGATTTGCATATGTTCATTTGTATACTTTGGATCGCCCAGTACATGAAGTTCAAGATGGATGGCCCCTCAGAGACAGTGACAGGAGTGGTGGTTCCCCGAGAGTACGGGAGGAGAGAGTGGGGGGAAGAGGGGAAAGGGGGAGCAAATATGTCAATAAAACTATTATTTCTAAAAATAGAAATATAATCCACTGTTTTAAAAAGAGAAAAAAAGATGTAGCCTGTTAGGTAGAAATATAGTTGTTTCATTGCTGTTCTGTGTTGGGGTATAAATATGTGTTATTGTTGAGTTGTATCTGTTCTAACTGATAGTAACAGAGTAGAAACACTCCCAAGGGTTTCCTATGCTATAATCCTCATGGCAATATATTGCCAGGTCTCGCTTTGGCTGAGCAGTTGAATGAATTCAAATGGTCACTCTTTTGGGTTAGTAGGGCTCCTTTATGAGTAGTTAGGAGAGTCTGTATAGTACATATCGGGGTCAAATAGTCCAATGAAGGGATTGTGCTGGTTAGTAATGTGTTACCTCATAGCTCCAAAATTCACTGTGGGAAACTGGATCTTTTTTTGTTAATTGACTGGAAATCCATTTCTACTGGCAACCCCAAGGGCTCAGAGCAGAGCTGCTCCCTAGAGTTTTCAAGGCTGATACCTTTCAGAAGCTGGTCGCTAGACGTGCCTCAGAAGGCAAATATGGGTGTGTTCAGAGTCTCAATCTTTTGGCTGATTTGCTGTTGCTGTTTCGTGCTTTCAAGTCAATTCCCCTTCGTAGCGACCTGCAACAGAACGAAGCACCGCGCAGTCCTGTGCCATCCTCACAATTGTTCTTATGTTTGAGCCCATCTTTGCAGCTGCTGTGTCAGTCCATCTCCTTGAGAATCTTCCTCTTTTTCGCTGCCCCTCTCCTTTACCATGCATGATGTGTTCTTCTCCAGGGACTGGTCTCTCCTAACAACATGTCCAAAATGTGTGAGACCAAGTCTTACAATCCTTGACTCTAAAGACCATTCTGGCTGCACTTCTTCCAAGACAGATGAGTTTGTTCTTTTGGCAGTCTGTACTACTTTCAATATTCTTTGCCAGCGCCAAAATTCAAATGCATCAGTTCTTCTTTGGTCTTCCTTATTTTGGCTAGGAATGAGTACTTAACCATTTGCACCACATGGACTCTTTACCTCTACTGGAGGGCATCAAAAAGTTCATGGGAACATTCCATTTTCCCAAGAAATTTTTGCAACTCCCTCGTATTTTACCATTTTGCCAGCAGCACCATTGTAGGTGGCAAGGATTTGTGCTTCCTGTTTCCCTTGTATTTATTCCCCAGGTGAGCTGCAGCAGAAAATGTTCAGTAAATTCCAGAAGGTGTATTTCCAGCCAGTTCCAGTGGGTGAGTTTTCAGCAAGTTGTACCAGCCAGCATCACCGTGATGTATGGAATATTCAGTGAGTCTTACTTATGTGCTCCTGGGCCACGGACAGACTGCCAACCCGAGTAAAATAGGGGAAAACGTTATTATATTTTTAAGCTCCTAGACTTAGAGTTTCTGACAGGCATCCAACCTTGCCACCCTGACAACAAGAACCAGAGATGGCCAGTCGACTACTTCCCAAGCTGTCCCGTGCAGATCACTGTTCCCCCTGCCGAGGGTAGGTGGTGCTCAGGAGTCCAGGCCACTGAGAATGTGGCAGAGCCACCCCAGATAACTTGGGCTCAGGTAAGTGTCCTAATGGATGGTGGGACACCTGCAGGCAGCAGTAGATAAAAAATTTAGCACCCCCAACCTCCTCCACAGGTCCTCCAGCATGCTCACCTGCATCCATCCCCAACCCCTCTTGTTCCCACCCCCTCCTGAAAATCTCCCCTTAGTCGCCAATCTTGTGGGAGGATGCCCTCCCCCACACGTGGACTCCCTGCTCAAAGTAGGCTGGGTGACATGTGGGTCACCTTCTCAAAGTGGGGCTCCCCTGATTCTCCTTCTCACTTTCTCTTGGTCCACCAGCACAAACCATAATGTCTTCATTAAAAATGAAATCAATATCTTTCTGCCTCTGAATTCCATGCTCGTCATCTTCAGTACACATTTTAGTCTGGTAGGTCTATGAAGCCCTCCCCCCCCAAAACCAAACCCACTGCCTTCCCTTTGACTCATAGTTCCCACAAAAGACAGAATAGAACTACCATAAGGTTTCCAAGGTTGTAGTCTTCAAAGAGCCCTAGATGGCATAATGGGTCAGAGGTTCAAAACCTACTAGCTGCTCCTTGGGAGAAAGAGAAATCCTTCTGCTTCCATAAAAATTTAAAATTTACTGTCTTAGAAATACTAGGAAGCAGTTCTACGGTCTTAAATGGATGTTATGAATTTGAATAGATTTGATGGCAGTTAGGTGTTTTTGATCTTCCCAAAGTAGACTGCCACACCTTTCCACCAAAGGGCACTGGTGCTGACCTTCCAGTTAGCTGCCAACCTCATTAATCACTGTGTCACAGGGGCTTCCAAACCTGTAAACAATGGTTCTCAAACTTGAGCTTCTTTCAGCATCAGCCCAAAGACTTGTTACAACACTCACTGGACTCCACACCTGGATCCTGAATCAATTTCTGTGGTTCGGGGTCCAAGAATCTGCATTTCTAACAAGTCTGTAAGTGGCACTGATGACACTGACTCAGGCACCCCATTGTAAAGACTATGTTTGCACTGTTCGAGCCACACCATTCAACACTTTAGCCACTAGCCACCACCACCAGCCAGTGGCTCTAGAACACTTAAAACGGGGCTAGTCCAAATGGACTTGCTGTACGTATCAAATACACACTACTTTAAAGGCAATACACACACAAAAGAATGTAAGACACATACTTAGTAAGCTTTATATTCATTACATGTTGAAATAGTCATTTGAGTATATGAACCTATAGGAAACCTGGTGGCACAGTGGTTACCTGTTAGTCTGCTAACCACAGTGTCAGCAGTTTGAAACCACCAGCAGTTCTGAGGAACAAAGACAAGGCTTTGGACTTCTGTAAAGTGTTACACTCTCAGAAGCCCACGGGGGCAGCTCTGCACATCATACAGGGTCACTATGAGTAGGAATTGACTCAATGGCAGTGAATTTGGGAGTAGGGGAAATTATGTTAACCTAAATGACAATTATTATAAAAATTATTCCAACTATTTCTACTTTTTTATTAAAAAATCAATTTATTGGGAATTCTTACAACTCTTGTTACAATCCATACATTGATTGCACCAGACATGTTTGTACATATGTTGCCTTCATTCATTTCTAGTCATTTACTTTCTACTGAGCCCTTGGTATCAGCTGAAAAATTAAATGACATACGTGGCTTGTATTATATCTATTGAGCAACATTTCATTAGACAAATAAAAGAAATAGATGTCAAACTGTAAAAAGGAAATGTGATACTTGGGATAATGGGAACTTTGGCTAATGGATGCATATTTGTGATATTAAGGAATTGTTAACTATAAATTAAATTTTCATTTCATTTAAAATTTCAATTGCTAACTATAAATCAAATTTTAAAAATCATTTTCATTTGACAGAAGAATTATGAAAACAGTAGCAGCATATACTCCTATGATTGACCTCTTAGATTATTGTGTTGTGTTTATCTAAACTAATGAACATTTCTTGCTACATTCTTATTAACAAAAACTATAATTTATCCAAATGTCCTTGTTTCTTACTGAATGTCCTCTTTCTCTTCCATGATCTCATCCAGGCTCCCACATTAAATTTTGTCATCACTTTGACTTGGCCTCCTGTTGGCTGTGACAGCTACTTCAACCTTCCGGGTGTGGGAACTTTGAAGGGTAATCATAGTCAGATATTTTGTGGAACATCCCTTAATTTGGACTTTTTATATGCTTCCTTCATGATGAGACTGGAGTTATGGGTGGTTAGAAGGAAGATCATGGAGGTGAATACCCCTTCTCATCATCATGTCATATCACACCATCAACATGACTTATGACAATTGATGTTAGCCTTCATCACATAACTGAATTATTGCTTTCTAGATTTCTCCACTGAAGGTTCCATTTAGACCCCTTCTCTTTGACTGGAGGTTACTATGTGCAGCTTATACTTAAGGAATTGGGGAGTTATGATCTACCTCTTTGAGGGTCAAGAACTGCATAAATCACAGACTTTTGCTGCATGTGAAAGCTCTCTCTGCTTTCCCATTTATCCCATGTATTCATGTGGATATCAGTAGAGAATCCAGGATATTCATTTTATATTTTGGGTTATATTATAATACTACTTAATGTTATTGCTCAAATTGTGCCACTGTTGACCATTGGAAGCTCCTTCCATTAGCTCCTGGGTTTCTTTGACATTAAATCTATCACTATGGTTTTTTGTTCTTTGGAAGGAAATTCCTTACTTATGGCACTATGAGATATTGCAATCTCATCATGTATATTCTTGGCTGAAATCATCCATTTCTCCAAGACACCCTGATTTCTTTCACTGGAGAATAGTGTTAAAAATAAAATTTTAATTTTTAAATTGTGAGAATGGTGCATTTATTTTTCAATGATTATTGATCCATTGTATATGTAAATATATAGTAATATACTTATACATGAAATGATAAATCCTATGTGCTTCAAAATAATGTGGATATGGGAGATGTGGGTCATCGTTTTTTAATTCTTTTGTTTTTGTTTTTTGGGGGTCATAATTTTTAAAGCACAACAATGATATGTTTAATTTTTTAAAGGCTACTTCTTTAGATGTACACATCTATACTGATATAGTTATAGATTAATGGAGAATTCATACATGCTTCAAAATAATGTGGCAATGGGGGGGATGTGGGTCAGGGTGTAGGTAAAGCAAGATCAACTGTGAGGTGATAACTACTGAGTTAAGCAAAGGTAAGGGCTCATTTTACTATTCTAGCGAAGATGGAGCAAGATCGGGTGTGTTTCCGTCTGCTGTGCATAAAGTGGCTATGGGTCTGTATCAAATCGATGACCCCTAACAACAACAACAATAGTTTTTCCTATTCTTAAAATATGCCAATAAAACATTTTAAAAGGAGGAAACATTTGCTAGAACCAACATTTATCACAATATATTAAATAAATTTCAAACACCAAATGATCATTGTTTTTAACTGAGAATACTAGAAATGGCGTGGTTTTTTGGTTTTGCTTTTTAGTTTTGTGCTCCATTCAATTTTGTACCCATAAACACATACACATGCGCACATCTTATTGTGAATTGGGTGAAGTTTTACAGAGCAAATCAGATTTTCATTCAACAATTCATACTCATTTTGTTTCATGTCATTCATTCAATAGATCATCTCGCCTCCCACTTTCTTCTGTGTTTCCAGTTTCTATTCCTCCTCCTTTCCTCTATTTTTTATTTTAATCATTTTATCGGGGCTCTTACAGCTCTTATAACAACCCATACATCCATTGCATCAAGAACATTTGTACACACGTGGCCATCCTTTTCAAAACATGTTCTTTCTATTTGAGTCCTTGGTATCAGCTCCTCTTTTCCCCCTCCCTCCCCTACCCTTCCACCCTCAGGAACCCTTGATAAAATGTAAATTATTATTTTAATATATTAGAACATCTGCTGTCTCCCTTCACCCACATTTCTGTTGTTCATCACCCTGTGTGGGTGGGGGGAGGCATGCTATATTTGAATCATTGCCCTAGGTTCCCCATTTCTCACCCCCCACCTTCTCTCTATGTTCATCATAGCGCTATTCCCATTATTGTTCCTGAGGGCTTCATCTGTCCTGGATTCTGTGTCGAGAGCCCTTATCTGTTCCATTGTACATGTCGCTGGATTTGTAAGATAAAACTGGGGTCATGATATTGTTGAGGGAGGAAAATTAAAGAACTAGAGCAGCAGTTCTCAACCTGTGGGTCATGACCACTTTGGGTGTCAAACGACCCTTTCACAGGGGTCGCTCGATTCATAATAGTAGCAAAATTACAGTTATGAAGTAGCAACAAAAATAATTTTATGGTTGTGGGGTCACCACACCATGAGGAACTGTATTAAAGGGTCGAGGCATGAGGAAGGTTGAAAACCGCTGAGAGGAATGCTGTGTGTTCAGTCAATGCTATACTGCACCCTGCTGTCTTGTCTCTTGTTACCCATCTATGAGGAGATGCCCCATTGTCTACAGATGGGATTTGCATCTCCCCTCCAGGTGCCCTCATTTGCATCTGTATGATTGTTTGTTTTGGGTCTTCTGATGTCTGATACCTGATCCTGTGGACAACTTGTATTCAGAGCAGCCAATACACAGAGAGGACTTTAGGGCAGCCCCCACTACAAGACAGGAGACACAGCATCCCCTCACTGACCCATAACGCTATGGGGAGTAGCACTGGAGACATAGTGTGGGAATTGTGCCTGGTCTGATCCCCCACACCAGGGTGAAACACAAAGGGAAAGTAATAGAGCAGCAATGGGAGCAAAGCAATGAAGTCCCTGTGAAATGCCAAAAATAGACTTCGGGGGTGCTTGGCACCTCATCAGACTCGATCAGAAAACATTCATATGGGTCAACATACAGACCTGGAACTATTTATAGTCTTAAAATATTTTTTTTCACTTCAATATAAGATAGGCAGGGTAAACAATTCCAAGGAGAAAACATTGGGACCAACAGTTCCAGAGGGACATGGGAGAAGGGGAGGTAGGGGAAAGGAAGGGGGAGGGAGCCAACAAAACCAGGGACAAGAAATAACAGGTGATCTCAAAGCAATGCTGAGGAGGGCAGAGAATGCCTAGTGGAGTTTGATCAAGCAAAATGTAGATGAGGAATTACTGAGAGTCAAATGAAAGTCAAACATGATAGTGAGACAGGAGAAAAGGAAATAGAGAAAAGAACTAGGAGACAAAAGACATTAGTAGAGGTATAAATACTGGCACGTATAAATGCATACATATTTATACATAGCGATAGGTATATAGGTATATATATGTTAAGTATTAAAGTACCAGATTGAATTTGGGTCTCTACTCAAGTCCCCCTTCAATGCAAGAACACTTTGTTCTAATAATCTGACATTCTCTGATGCTCACCTTCCTGATATGATTGCTGAAGACAAAATGGGCACATATGCAAATGTGGTGAAGAAAACTGATGGTGCCCGGCTATTAAAAGACATAGCATCTGGGGTCTTAGAGGCTTGAAGATAAACAACCAGCCATTTAGCTGGGAAGCAACAAAGTCCACATGAAAGAAGCTCCTCCTTCTTTCTTAACCCTTCCTTCTCTCTGAACTTTGCCCTGGCAAATGTTGTCCATGTGATCTCAAATGGGTGATTGTGCTAAGGAATCATATTCCTTATAGAGCTGTCTCTTATTTGATGAAAAGTGAGCCATGGGGGTGAGTTCACTTCTAGGCCTGACAGGCAACTGAAGACTATAGTCTCAGTGGTTCCACTAGTCTCTATCTGACCAATAAGCTTGGTCTTTTTCATGCTTTTCAATTTTGTGCCAAGCTGTGCCCACCCAAACCTTCTAAAGTGACCCCTTCCAGAGAGGAGGTAGTGCTAGCCAGACACCATCTAGGGCTTCTTATTTTTGTGTTGTGGAACTTGAGGTTCACGTGGTCCATGAGTCCTCTGGACTAAATGCTTCCATATAACTTTGATCTTCTTCACTCTTCTTTAGTCTGGATTAGTGCCTAATATGGCCCATCACAAGCTTTCAAGACTGCAGTCACTACTCACCAAAGCAGGCTGTTGAATATTTTCTTTGAGGACTGTGTTGTGACAATTGACCTAGATATCCCCTGAGAATATGATCCTGAGTCCCTAGGCCCAGTAACTCATTCCCTCAAAGTGTTGGGCTATGGCTAAGACATTTTCATAACTTTTCCCCCTCTATGCTCTATAGAGTCTAGAATCTAGACAGCATAAGTAAATATATGTAGAAATATCAAACCTATGTATAATTGTAGAAAGAAAGTCTTATTCTTTTTCCTTCTGTTAATCAGCATACATATATCTTGTAGATTATTGTTATTACTGTTGCAAGATGATGCTTGTAATAGTATTTACCTTTTTTCCTTTAACTCTTGTACTGAGTATCTACCTTTGCCTTCATCTCTTATCTGCTAACCTCCTGCTTATTGTATTTTGCCTTCCCCTTCATGCAAGTTAACACATGTGGACATTTGAGCAAGAACCAAATGATGCTAAAGGAAGAAATTCAAGCTGCACTGAAAGCATTAGCCAAAAACAAAGCTCCAGGAAATGATGGAATGCCAATCAAAATGTTTTAGTTAGCTGCTAATGCACTGGAAGCACTTATTTGTCTATGGCAGGTAATTTGGAAGAGAGCTACTTGGCCAACGGACTGAAAGTGATCCATGTTTGTACCCATTTCAAAGAAAGGTGACTCCATAGACCGTGAACATAGAACAATATCATTAATATTACATGCAAGTAATTTTTTTCTAAAGATCATCCAACACCGGTTGCACCAATACATAACACAGGGAGCTGCCAGATGTTTAGGCCTGATTCAGAATAGGATGCGGAACAATGTATCTCAGTGCTGATATCAGATGGATCTTGGCTAAAAGCAAAGGATACTAGAGAGATGTTCACATGTGTTTTATTGGCTATGCCAAGCAATTCAACTGTGTGGATCATAACAAACTATAGAATATCTTGAGAAGGTTGAGAATTCCAGAACACTTCAAAGTGTTTGTGTGGAGTTTATACATGGATCAAGAGGCAGTTGTGCAAATAGAACAAGAGAATGCTATATTGTTTAACATCAGGAAAGATGTGCATCAGGGTTGTATCTTCTCACCATACTTATTGACCCAGTCAGCTGAGGAAATAATCAGAAAAGCTGGCTTATATGGATTATATGAAGAATAGAGCAGCATCAAGATTGGAAGAAGGCAGATGACATAACCTTGTTTGCTGAAAGTGAAGAGGACTTGAAGCACTTAGTGATGAAGATCAAGGATTTCAGACTTCAGGATAGATTACAACTCAAGGTAAAGAATATTAAAATCCTCACAACTGGACCAATAGGTAACATCATGATACATGAAGAAAAGATTGAAGTTGTTAAGGGTTTGTCGTCCTTGGATTCACAATCAATGTTCATGAAGAAATATTCAGGAGATCAAAAGACGATTTGCACTACATATATATTCTGCAAAAGACCTCTTTACAGTATTGAAAAATAAGGATGTTACTTTGAGGACTGAAGTGCACCTGACCCAAGCCATGGTATTTTCAATTGCTTTTTCCATTTTCAATTTCAATCTACATGTAAAAGTTGGACACTAAATAAAGAAAACCAACAGGCCACCCAGCAACACTATGGCACTTGTAGCCTGGCTCGGGGCGCCCACCCTGTGGAGGTTGTGCAACTTGCTCATGACCACCTTCTTCATGATGGCGGCCTAGGTGCAGATCAGAGATGAAATCAGGAGATTTCTAGAAACCAAGAAAATGAGCACACGACGTACCAAAACTTATGGGACACAGCAAAGGCAGTCAACAGAGGAAGGTTCAGAGCAATACAAGCACACCTAAGAAAGGAAGAGAGACTCATGATGGATACGCTGACACAAAATTTACAAAAACTAGAGCAGAGTCAGCAGGACAAGCCTACTAATAGCAAAAGAAAAGAAATTATAAAAATCAGGGCTGAGATTCAGGAGAGGGAAAATAAAAAAACTATGGAAAAAATTAATATCGCTAAAAGTTTGTTCTTTGAAAGGATAAACAGGATCGATAGACCATTGGCAAACCTAACCAAAGAAAGGAGGGAACAAATCTCAATAGCAACAATAAGGGATGAAAGAGGGGTCATTACAACAGACCCTAATGAAATCAAAAGGATAGTTACACAGTACTATGAAGGATTGTACTCCAATGAATTCAACAATTTGGAAGACATGGACAAATTCCTGGAAAAACAATCCCTCCCTAGACTATCCTCAGTGGACATCAAGAATCTCAACAGACCCATAGCAATAGAAGAAATAGAAAAGGTTATGAAGGGATTACCAACAAAAAAATCCCCTGGACCAGATGGCTACACTGGAGAATGTTACCAAGCATTCAGGGAAGAACTAATACCAATCCTACACAAACTTTTCCAGAACATAGAAAAAGATGGCAAACTCCCGAACTCCTTCTATGAAGCTAGTATAACTCTGATACCCAAACCGGGCAAGGATCCCACAAGAATCAAGAACTACAGACCAATATCCCTAATGAACATTGATGCAAAAATCCTTAACAAAATACTAGCCAACAAAAGTATATAAAACAAATAATTCACCATGACCAAGTGGGATTCATACCAGGGATACAGGGATGGTTCAACATACAAAAGACCATTAATATTATTCATCACATTGACATGAAAAAGTATAAGAATCACATGATACTATCAATAGACGCAGAAAAAGCATTCGACAACATCCAACACCAATTCCTGTTTAAGACACTAGCGAAGATAGGAATGGAAGGAAAGTTCCTCAAGACAATACAAGCTATATATGAAAAACCAACAGCCAAAGTGGTAGTCAATGGAGAAATGACTAACACAATCCCACTGAAAAAGGGGACCAGACAAGGATGCCCCTTGTCCCCACTCCTATTTAATATCGTGCTGGAGGTTTTAGCTAACAGCGTAAGGCAAAGAAGTGACATCAAAGGTATTCGTCTGGGGAAGGAAGAGGTGAAACTATCGTTATTTGCAGATGATATGATTTTATATATGGAAAATCCCAAAAGTTCCACAAGGGGAGTACTGGAAGCAATAGAGGAGTTTGGCAGAGTGGCAAGATACAAGATCAACAAACAGAAGTCCATCGGACTGTTATACACATCAGATAAGGCCACAGAAGAAGAGATCAAAAAGGTGGTACCCTTCACAATAGCCAAACACAAATTGAAATATCTAGGGATACACCTGACTGAAAAAACAAAAGATCTATATAGGGAAAACTATAGAACACTGTTACAAGAAACCAAGAGCGACCTCAACAAATGGAAGAATATTCCATGCTCTTGGATTGGGAGACTTAATATAGTTAAGATGTCAGTTCTGCCAAAAGCACTATATAAGTTTAATGCCATCCCAATACAAATACCATCAACTTTCTTCAAAGAAATGGAAAAACTGATTACCAACTTCATATGGAGAGGGAAGAAGCCCAGAATTAGCAGAGAACTCCTCAAGAAGAAGGACACCGTGGGAGGGCTTGCTTTACCTGACTTTGGCATATACTATACAGTCACAGTTCTCAAAACTGCATGGTATTGGTACAATGACAGGTACTCAGACCAATGGAAAAGAACTGAAAACCCAGAAATAAAAGCATCAGCATACACACAGCTGATCTTTGATAAGGGCCCCCAAAATATCAAATGGGAAGCCGATGCCCTCTTTAACAAGTGGTGCTGGAAAAAATGGATATCAACATGCAGAAAAAAATGAAGCAAGAACCTCATCTCACTCCATGCACAAGAATAAACTCAAGGTGGATCACAGACCTTGAAGTTAAACCCCAAACTATTAGGGCCATCAATGAGGGAATTGGGACCAACTTGAGAACTTTGGCGCAGGGAATACACAGGCTATCAGAAATAGGGAAGGAAACAAACAGAGGAGGCACAAATTGACAAATGGGATATACTGAAGATAAAACACTTGTGTACATCTAAAGAATTCACCAAGAGAGTAATAAGAGAGTCCGCAGACTGGGAAAACATCTTTAGCAATGACACATCAGACAAAGGCCTTATTACTAAAATCTACAATACTCTGCTAGCTTCCAAAAAGAAAAAAACCAAGAGCCCACTTGAAAGGTGGGCAAAGAACTTGAACAGAAATTTCACAGGGACAGAAATCCGAATGGCCAACAAACATATGAGAAAATGTTCCCGATCTTTAGCCAAAAGAGAAATGCAAATTAAAACAACAATGAGGTACCACCAGACACCCTCAGAGGTAGCCCAATTCAAAAAATCAGAAGGCAACAAGTGTTGGAGGGACTGTGGGGAGACAGGAAATCTCATCCACTGCTGGTGGGCCTGTAAGTACGTACAGCCACTATGGAAATCAATCTGGCGATACCTAAAACAGATGGAAATAGAGTTACCATATGACCCAGCAATCCCCCTACTGGGCATATACCCAGAAGAGGCAGGAAACAAACCAAGATCAGACATCTGTGCTCCAATGTTCATTGCGGCACAGTTCACAATTGCAAGGAGCTAGAAGCAACCCAAATTTCCATGAACTGACGATTGGATTAAAAAACTGTGGTATATACATACAATGGAGAACTACGCATCACTAAAAAGCAGTGATGAACGTATGAGGCACATAGCGGCATGGGAAGAACTGGAGGAAATCATGCTAAGTGAAGTAAGTCAGGCACAAAAGGACAAGTACAACATGAGCCCGCTGAGGTAACTATTAAAAAAAATTTTAATGCAAAAGTGGCATAGGGGAAAAAGCTACTGTATACAATCATTTTTGGGGTGAAGACTGTGTAGTATGGCAGAGACCAGACCCAAACCAGGGATGCACATGGTAGACAATGGTGGAGGAGGTGGGGAAAGGAAAATAAAAGGATGAATATAAGGAAGAAAAGGGGAGTGGGGGCATGAGGCACTAATCCACCCAAGGGGAGGGTATTGTTTATATTTCCACAGGGAAAGTGGGACCTGACTTCAACACAGTGCCGCAAGGTGTGAATGCAATATCCCGGCATGGAGTAGGGAACCAGTGGAGAGGTCTGGGAGGCTGGCCCCAGCACCCAAAATTAAGTGGATTCCTACCCCTCCCCCACAAAGAATTTGTTTCAAAGGACGACATTGATTCTACAGCTCCGGGAGATGGACATATCTGATCAGAGCATACGGGAGCAGATGAAGGGGCAGGAGGAGAGAGTGGAACACAGCCTGGCCCACCAGGCCGTGAGGATGATATTCCTGAGTAGAGCAGCCAGTCCACAGAGAGAACAACATGGCTGGCCCCACTATGAGACATGATGCCCCTCAGTGACTAAGGACGATACAGGGGACAGCACCGGAGACACAGTGTGGGAATTGCACCTGACCTGATCCCACCACACCGAGGCAAAGCACTGGGGGAGTGCAGCAGAACAGCAAGGGAATGGAGTAGCAAGGTCCCCAGGGATGCTGAAAGTGGACTTTGGGGCCAGGGCGTGGTGCCCCAACAGACTGGAGTGGAAAATGCTCCTAAGGGCCAGCAAACGATCCTTGAACGAACTACAAGCTTTTCTTTTGTGAAGTGTTTTGTTTTGTTCTTTGTCAGTGGTTTGTTTTTGTCGTTTTGTCTGGTTGTATACTGTTGCTTTGTTTTCCTCTGTCTTGTTTTCGTGCATGTTAGTGTCTCCACAGGTCTGTCTGAATAGGACAGACTGGATGAACTATCTGGAGGAAAAACAACTGGACTGACAGTTCCGGGGGGACTTGTGGAGGGGTAGGGTTAGGGGGGTAAGGAAGTGGTGTTAACAAACACAGGGACAAGGGAACAACATGGGACCCACAATGGTAGTGAGGGGGGGGGAGTGGCAGGCCTGGTGGGGAATGATCAAGGGTAAGGTTGTGTAGAGAAGAGGTATAGCTGTAGCCCAGGTGGGGACGGAGCATGGTAGTGGGGCAGGAGGAAAGTCAAGGGAGATGGAGGAAGGAGCTGGGAGTCAAGGGGCATTTATGGAGGTCTAGACAAAGACATGTACATGCAAATATATATATGAGGATGGGGAAATAGATCTATGTGTCTATATTTATAGGTTTAGTATTAAAGTGGCGGAAGGACCTTGGGTCTCTACTCAAGCACTCCCTCAATGCATGAATACTTTCTTTTATTAAATTTGCACTCTATGATGCTCACTCTCCCGTCACAACTGCTGAAGCCAAAGCGGGTGAACAAGTAAATGTGGAGAAGAAAGCTGATGGTGGCCGGCTATCAAAAGAGATAGTGACTGGGATCTTAAAGGCTTGAAGATAAACAAGCGGCCATCTAGCTTAGAAGTAACAAAGCCCACATGGAAGAACACACCAACCTGTGTGATCGCGTGGTCCCAAAGGGATCAGTTATCAGGCATCAAAGAACAAAAAATCATATCATTGGCTGCACACCTCCATGATACGATCGCCGAAGACAAACGGGTGCATAAGCAAATGTGGCGAAGAAAGCTGATGGTGCCTGGTTATCAAAAGAGATAGTATCTGGGGTCTTAAAGGCTTGAAGGTGAACAAGCTCAGAAGCAATAAAGCCCACATTGAAGAAGCACACCAGCCAGTGTGATCATGAGGTGCCAAAGGGACCAGTTATAAGGCATCATGCAAAAAAAATAAGAATATATACATATATATGTGTGTGTGTGTATTGTGTGTATGTATGTATGTGTGTGTGTGTATGTATATATATATATATATATATATATATATATATATATACTATAGTGAATGAAGGGGAAAGTGCAGAGTGGAGACCCGAGGTCCAAGTGTCGAGCACTGGAGATCCCCTCACAGAGGGGTTTAGGAGAGGAGAAGGGTCAGTCAGGGTGCGATGTAGTACCGATGAAGAACACAGCTTTCCCTCAGATCCTGGATGCTTCCTCCCCACAACTACCATGATCCGAATTCTACCTTGAAGGACTGGATAGGGCAGAGATTGTACACTGGTCCATATGGGAGCTGGAGGCACAGGGAATCCAGGGTGGACGATACCTTCAGGACCAGGGGTGTGAGGGGGGATGCTGGGAGAGTGGAGGGTGAGTGGGTTGGAAATGGGGAACTGATTAAAAGGATCCACATGTGACCTCCTCCCTGGGAGATGGACAGCAGAGAAGGGGGGAAAGGCAGACTCCGGATAGGGCAAGATAAGACAAAATAACAATCTGTGGATTATCAAGGGCTCATGAGGGAGGGGGGAGCTGGGAGGAAGGGGAAAATAAAAAAGGACCTGATGCAGAGGGCTTAAGTGGAGAGCAAATGCTTTGAGAGTGAAAGGGAAAAGAATGTACAGATGTGCTTTATACAATTGATGTATGTGTATGTGTGGATTGTGATAAGAGTTGTATGAACCCCTAATAAAATGTAAAAAAAGAAAAACAAATTCATAGACATTCATATGTATATAAGAAAGAGCTTTATATAAAGAGTAATTGTATATTAAGAAAACATCCCAGCCCAGTCCAGATCAAGTCCATAAGTCCGATATTAGCCCATATGTCTGATACCAGTCTGTAAATTCCTCTTCAGACTCACGCACCACATACAATGATGCTGAGTGCAGGAAAGTCTTGTGGATCCAGTGGCAGTGGACGCATCTTAGCACTGGGGTGGGTCTCCACATGGCTCCTCCAGCTCCAAGGCTCTGGCTGCCATCAGCATAGCTCCATGTGGCTTGTCAATAGGAATGTCTTGCAGGCAGAGAGTGTATCTTGCCTCTAGTGAGTTATTTATCTCCTTTGCGCCTCTAAATGAGATCATCAAGCTGTGACTTGATTGACAAGCTAGACTCCGCTCCTGTCACAGTACCTTCCTTTTCCCAGTTTTCTTGA
This sequence comes from Tenrec ecaudatus, assembly GCF_050624435.1. NCBI lineage: Eukaryota > Metazoa > Chordata > Mammalia > Afrosoricida > Tenrecidae > Tenrec > Tenrec ecaudatus. The sequence continues at coordinate 14,699,118 of NC_134548.1, forward strand.
TAAGTTGACTGAAGAACAGAAAAGTCATGCTTGTTTTGCTGATGGCTCTGCACGATATGAAGGTGCCTCTCATAAGTGGACAGTAGCGGCACTACAGCCCCTTTCTGGGGTCTCCCTGAATGACAGTGGTGAAGGGAAATCTTCCCAATGGGCAGAACCTTGAGCAGTGGGCCTGGAGGTTCAGTTTGCCTGGAAGGAGACATGATCAAATGTGCCATTGTACACTAATTCATGGGCTATGGCTAATGGCTTGGCTGGATGTTCAGGGAATTGAAAGAAACATGATTGGAAAATTGGTGCCAAGGAGGTGTACAGAAGAGGAGGATAGACCTCTCTGAATGGGCCAAGAAAGTAAAGGTAATCCTGTCTCTTGTGAATGCTCACCAAAGGGTTTCCTCTGAAGAGGAGAACTTTAACAATCAAGTGGAGAAGACGACACACACTGTGGAGACTGGTTCTCCTCTTTCTTCTGCCATTCCTGTCATTGCTCAATGGGCACTTGAAAAAAGTGGACATGGTGGCAGGGATGGAGGTTATGTATGAGAGCAGCAACATGGACTTCCACTCACCAAGGCTGACTTGGCCACTGCCACTGCTCAATGCCCCCTCTGCCAGCAGCAGAAGCCAATACTGAGTTCAAATTATGGAACTATTGAACCAGCAACCCGGTGGCAGGTTGGTTACATAGAACCACTTCTGTCATGGAGGGGGCAGCATTTTGCTCTTACTGGAATGGACACCTACTCTGGATATGGATTTGCCTTCCCTGCATGCAATGCTTCTGCCAAAAGTACCATTTGTGGATTTAGAGAATGCCTTCTCCACCAGCATGGCATCCCACATAGCATTGCTTCAGATCAAGGAACTCACTTCACAGCAAATGCAGTGCAGCAGTGGGGCCCTGCCCATGGAATCCACTGGTTGTATCATCTTCCTCGTCATCCTGAAGCGGCTGGCTTGATAGAATGATGAAATAGTCTCCTAAAGACACAAGTATGGCTCCAGCTAGGAGGCTGTATATGCTCTAAACCAGCAGCCAATATATGGTGCTGTGTCTCCAATAGCCAGAATTCATGAGTCCAGGATCCAAGGGGTGGAAACTGGAGTGGCACAACTCACTGTTACTCCTAGTGATCCCTGTGCAGCACTTCTGCTTCTTGTCTCAGCAACTCTATACACTTCAGGCCTGGAGGTTCTAGTCCCGAAGGAAGGAACTCTTCCACCTGGAAACACAGCATGGATTCCACTGAAATGGCAGCTGAGAATGTCCCCTGGCCACTTTGGGCTCCTCATGCCTCTGCATCAACATAGCAGGAAGGCTGTCACTGGACTGAGTGGTGTGATTGATTCTTACCAAGGAGAAATTGCACTGGTGCTACATAATGGAGGGAAAGAAGAATATGTCTGGAATCCAGTAGATCCTATAAGCTGACTCTTAGTGCTACCATACCCTAAGATTAAATTAAGTGGTAAACTACAACAGTGCAATCCTGACAGGACATCTAATGACACAGACCCCTCAGGAATGAAGGTCTGGGTCACCCCACCAGGTAAAGAACCAGGGCCAGCTGAGGTGCTAGCCCAAGGCAAAGGTAATGCAGAATGGATTGTAGAAGAAGGTAATTCTACCTATCAGTTGTAACCAAATGATCAATTGCAAAAGCAAGGTTTGGGATTGTCCGTTCATCTTCTTTATATGTGCTTATTGAATATCTTTCCTTTGTTCGTGTACAATGTACCGGAGATAATTAGATTCAGTATGTTTTCATTTATATGTATGATAGATGGATGATGTGAGGTGTAACTGTGCCAACCTGGTCAATAGGAACATGTGGGATTAATCGGGTCACAGTTTGATTGGGGGGCAGAAAGATAAATGGTTCTGTAAGGCCTGGCCCCCTTACTAGCTCTCTGATGATTAGAGCATGCTGGAGCGTGCGTGCTGCTTTTTAGGTAGTTTTCTGCCACAACCTGGGAGCTATACTACCTGTGGGCCAGGCCAATCTATGGACTATGTTGCTAGAGCTTGAGGCTCTTTTGAGACCTGCTTCACCACGCTGCTGGTGTGGACATTGCTTGAGCTTGAGGCTGGTGACTCCATCGCCTTGCATTGCTTACATTCGATATCCCATTCAGGCCTGCTTCGTTAAGCTCCCCAGCTACTGATTGTGGGTGACCCACCCTGCTGCTTGCTGCCTGTAGAGAGACTCTCCTTGCCTTACCCCAGGGAGGATTCTGCTGTCTGCTTCCTTGATCTTGGACCCAGCAGGCCACGTGAGTTGAAGGATTTCCAGTATATTAACTGTTCCACATAAGTGAGTTGAACTGAATCCTCCGTATTGCTGTGTGAACTAATTAGTTGTTATATTCCTTCTTGCTGTATGAACATATATATATATATATATATATATATATATATATATATATATATATATATATATATATATATATATATATATATATATATGACAACTCGTTGTCAGGAGAGACCAGTCCCTGGAGCAAGACACCATGCTTGGTAATGTAGAGGGGCAGCAAAGGAAAGAAAGGCAATCTGTGAGATGGTGTATTAGACTGCGTTGACTAGAGAAACTAAGCCCATGAAACCCATATATGTATAAGAATGAGTTTTATGTCAAGAAATAATTATATATCAAGAAAGCATCCTAGCCCAGTCCAACAGAAGTCTATAAGTCCGATACTAGTCCATCAAGTCCTACCTTCGGATTCACACAACCATGTGCCGTGATACAGGAAGATCACGGGCTGGTGGCTGTAGAATTGTGTGAATCCACGGTCAGTGGAAGCATGGCAGGGCTCTGGCAACTCTGGATGGTCAGCCAGCAGGAAGCTGAAGGGAGAGAGAGAAAGGGAAGGAAGGCCACACTCCCAAGGAGACAGCATCAGGTTGTGACATGATTGATAGATTTGCCACGACCTATAGCCAGGACTGTCTAGTTGACAGAAACTCATCTGACTACAGCTGAATTGACACCATGGCTGCAACAATGGTGAGGATGGTACAGTGTTTCGTTCTGCTGTGTATAAGGTCACTATGGGTTGGAACTGACTTGATGACACTTAAGAACAACAACTGCCCTCTAAAGGCTAGCGTAATTTATCCCCTCCTATCCCTGACTTTATGAAAACCTTGCCTTGACTCCTTACAATAGTAGTTTTACACAACCTTTGACCTTGTGTGATGACTTATTTCACTCAGCATCATGTCCTCCAGATTCAACCTTGATCTGAGGTGGTTTGCAGATTCACCAATAATCTTTAATGTTTAAGTACTTTGCCATTCCATGGATACACCATTGTGTGTATGTTTACCCAACAATGGACATTTAAGTTGGGTCCCTCTATTTGCCACTGTGAATAATGCTGGGATAAACGCTAGTGTGGGTTTACCTATTCGTGTCATGGGTCTTATTTCGCTAGAGCATATACCTGGGTGAGATGATATTTCTATTTCTGACTTTTTACGGAAGCACCAGATGGTTTTACAGAGTGATTGTGCCATTTTACTATCCCGCCAGACATATACAAGGGGGAGTCAAAATTTTCAAGGAAAAAAATAAATTTTCTCCCTATTCTATTTTCCCGTGAACATTTTTGTGGAGTATCATACATACACAGCATAACCTACTAAGTCACACACCCCATGGCATCGGGACAGTCATAATACTGCAGTAAAATCACCACCACCATCCAGTGTATGTGGCTGTTTCTTCTTCTGTTTTTCGACCCCACCCTCCCTCCTTCACTACCTGTCCTACTCCTCTCTTGGACTCCCCACACCCCAGTTTCACAATAGTCTTCAAAGTCTTTTCCTTTGGTTTGAAAACAATTTTTTCTTGTGTTGTGTTTTTCTCTATAATAATAGTGTCATGAAATATTTCTCTTTATGAAATTGACTCACTTAGCTGAGCATGTCTTCCAATGTTGTCGTGTCATAAAGTATTTGACAGTCATTTAAGGACACATGATATTCCACTGTATGTATGTACCAGAGTTTATTTAGCATTCCCCCACAGATGGAGTTTTTGTTGTTTCTGTCTTTTTGCTATTATACAACTTACTGTGAACCTGGGTCCCAGAATTGCCAACTAGTTCATATTATGAGCAAAAACTAATTTCCTATTGTATTTGAGACATACTTGTACTTACCTGGCAGGTGCTTTATGTGAAGTACTGTAAGAAGAGAGAAGATGTTTATAATAACAAGAAGAAAGATAAGGACAGAACAGGGACTTCTGCCCTGTCTGCTAAGGGACAGAACAAAGAACCCTGTGAAACAAGAGATAAACAAAGGACCCTGTGAGACAATTCCCACGCAGGACTGTACTCAAAGATAATTCTGAGACACACTGACCCAAAGCAGCAGCCAAGAAACAACGAACAAAGTTACTAATTAGAAAGTTGCCTGGAAAGCTGTAGAGCAGCATCCCTCTCCCCATTTGAAAGTGCCATATAAAAACCAGAAGTATTCCCCTAGACAACATCCTGACCTTAACTCACGAGGTGAGACCCACCTCACCTCCAGAGTGAGGTGGAGCTTATCTATGCTTCAGGTGTCCTTATCAACTTGCAAGAAGAACCCGCTTCATCTCTTTTGAAGTGACTCTGTCTTAATAAACGTGTGACTTAACTCTGCTAGTGTGTGTGTGTGTGTGTGTGTGTGTGTGTGTGTGTGACCATGGCTTATCTCTGGACCCTAACAAACCACACGGGTTTGGAGCTTGCTAGTTCCCCTGTGGACAATAGCCTGGAAACTGAACTTCACAGTCAGTAGCCTATGTTTTCTTGACTACAATGGCATTTGACTTTGTGGATCATAACTAATTATAATCACATTGAGAACAATGTGAATTCGCGAACACTTAATTTTGCTCGTGCAGAACTTGTGCATGGACCCAAAGGCAGACTATTCAACATAACACAGGGATACTGTGCAGTTTAAAATCAGAAAAAGCATGTGTGAGGGTTGGATCCTTTCACCATACGTATTCAATCTATAGGCTGAGCAAATAATCTGAGAAGCTGGACTATATGAATCAGACGGTGGCATTAGAATTTGAGGAAGATTCAGTAACTGTGTGCAATATGCAGATAACACTTTGCTTGCTGAAAGCAAAGGACTGGGGGTGCTTAATGATGATGATCAAAGATCACAGCCTTCATTATGAATTACACCTCAATATAAAGAAAAAAAATCTCATTACTGGACCAATCAGTCCCAAAACTAGACTAGTCAGTCTAGGTTTTCATGATGCTAACTGCTAACAATGTGTCAAAGGCTGATTCAGACACTTAAAGAAAAGGCTGTGTTCTTTTCTAAAAAAATCATTTTATTGGGGGCTCCTACAACACCCATCATAATCCATCCACCATCCATTATGTCAAGCACTTTTGTACACTTGTTTCCCTCATCATTCTCAAAACATTTGCTTTCCGCTTGAGCCTTTGGCATCAGTTCCCTACCCTTTCTCCTCTCTCCCCATTCCCCCTCCCTCATGAACCCTTGACAATCCATAAGTTACAAGCATTTTGTCATATCTCAAACTGTCCGGCGTCTCCCCTTACCCACCCCTCTGCCATTCATCCTCCAGAGAGGAGGCCACATGCAGATCCCTGCAATTGGCTCTCCCTTTCCACCCCACCCTTGCTCCACCCTCACCACTGGTCCTGAAGAGATCATCCGTCCTGGATTCCGTGTGTTTCCAGCTCCCATCGCACTAGTGTACTTCCTCTTGTCCAGCCAGATTTGTAAGGTAGAATTGGGATCACGATAGTTGGGGGAGGGAAGTGTCTAAGAACTAGAACTAGAAGAAAGTTGTATGTTTCATCGTTGCTACACTGCACCCTGACCGGCTCATCTCCTCCCCACGATTCTTCTGTAAGAGGATGTCCAGTTGCCAAAGGCCATGTTCTTAGAAAGTATATAATAGTCAATATTAGAAACAGTTGTTTTAATATTTATGGAAACCCATCTGGTGGTGACATCCTTTCTAATAATGTTAATGTAAAAAGACTCCCAGCGAGGCGGGTGAGGGGAGATGCCTGGGAGTGTAAGATAAGATATAATAATTATTTATAAACTATCAAGGGACCAGGGGGGAGGGGGGAGCGGGGAGGGTGGAGGAGGGGGGATAAAAGGGAAACCGAGCTGATTCCAGGAACCCAAGTGGAAGGTGAATTATGAGAATGACGAGTGCAACGAATGTATAAGGGTGCTTTGCTCAATTGATGTATGTACAGACTGTGATAAGAGCCTTATGAGCCCCAATAAAAAGATTTTTTTAAAAAAGACTCACCTGGAAGAGTGAGGCTTTGGGACATGGGCAATTTTGGATCACAAAGGGCTCTTGGATCACATGTAAGAGGAAAAGAATGGGAAAAGGAAAGTTCTTTGTCTGAAAAATGAGTATAACTAGGGAAATAATTAGAATAACCAAGTTAACAGGGAGTGTTAACAATTTTAAACAATCAGGCCTTATGCTAGAGGAATTCACAGAAAGCTCCAGAAAGAGGCAGCCTTGGGAAGAGACGATGGAGGGTTGGTGGTGAAGAGGGTCTTCCTTTCTAACACTCACTCCTTCCAGTAAGCCACTTCAGATTATGCCATACACTCAAAAGTTTTAGAAGCACATGTTTCCATTTTAAAAGTGGGGCAGTTATTCCATACTGTGCAATTTTATTCTATCACTTGCTTTTAAACTTCAAAATGATTTTTATGTGCCTTCAAATATATGCTGACAAAGGAATGAGTTTTTATTTCATACCATGCTGTTTTACATGCATTACTGCGACCGTGTTGTCTATTTCCACCCACATCAAGAAAAGCAGGTGTTAGCTCAGTGCTAAGTAGATGAACTGTTTTGACCAATAGTAAAACCTGTGGAAGGTGTATAAATATTTATTATTAATTTACTGACATTCTGAAAGAGCAGGGAAGTAAAGAGAAATATTCGCCACAGGGCCCCAGACCCACTGACGGGTCCTTGTTTACACTTCTTTCCTCATCAAAGCACCAAAGGATTTACAAATCTAAACAGGAGCCAGCATCATGCTCCAGAGAGAGTCTGCAAAACTGAACACACTTCATTTACTCCATCCATCATGAGCACCCTTTTCTTGGTAGTTTGAAGATATAGCACCTTTCCTCCTAATTACCTGGTTCAAACTCAACTGAATCTACTGCCATGGGTAGAATTCTGCCTCCTGGTGACCCTGTAGGACCAAACAGAACTTCCCCATACAGTTTCCAAGGCGGTAAACCTTTACAGAGTCAAACTGCCTCATATTTCTCCCATGGAGCGGTTAGTGGACTTGGACCACTTAACAGTATTGTTCAGCAGCTGAGCGCTTTATCCACTGGGCCACCAAACAAAAACCCCAACCACTGCCTACAATTCAATTCTAACTCTGAGTGACTCGATAGGACTGAAGAGAACTGTTCCTGTAGCTCTCTAAGACTACATGTTTATGAGAGTAGGTTCATCATCTTCCTTTCAAAGAGAAACTGCTGGGTTCAGACCACCCACTTGTGGTTATCGGCCCGACATTTAACCCATTGGACATCAACTCCCTGTCATCAAGTGGATGACCTATAGGACAGGGAAGAACCGTCCCTGTGAATTTCTGAGAATGTAATTCTTTTTTTAAAAAAATACTTTTATTGGGAGGTCTTACATCAAGCACATTTGCACATATGCCGCCATCATCATTTTCAAAGTATTCTCTTCCCACTTGAGCCCCTGATATCAGATCCCCCTTTCTTCCCCCTCCCTCCCCCACCCGCCCTCCCTCACAAACCCTTGATAAGTTATAGATTATTTGTTCCATATCTTATATCATCCTCCATTGCCCCTCACCCACTTTTCATCATGCGTTCCCCTGGGAGGGAGTTCTAGTTAGATCCTTGTGGTCCATTCCCCTTCCTCCCCACACCCTCACATAACCACAAGTTTTTTTAATCTATTCATCCATTGATGGAAATTTGAGTTATTTCCAAAAGATTACTAGGGTGGGAGAGGGGGAGGGAGGGAACAAAGGGCAGCTGGTATCTAGGGCTCAAATGGAAAGTAAATATTTAGAAAATGATGATGGCAACATGTGTACAAATATGCTTGATACAATTGATGTTTAGAATATTATAAGAGCTGTAAAAGCTCCCAATAAATTATTTTAAGTCCATGTTTAGCTCTTTTTTGCAAATACTTTTATTGGGGGCTCTTGCATCTCTTATCACAATCCATACATTCCTCCAGTGTGTCAAGCACATTTTCACATATGCCGCTATCATCATTTTCAAAGCATTCTCTTCCCACTTGAGCTCCTGATATCAGCTCCCCATTTCTTCCCCCTACCTCCCCCACCCACCCTCCCACAAGAACCCTTGATAAGTTATAGATTATTTTTTCCATATCTTACATCATCCTCCATCGCCTCTGACTCATTTTTCTGTTATTTGTCCCCCTGGGAGGGAGTTCTAGTTGATCCTTGTGATCGATTCCCCCTTTCTTCCCCCACCCTCCTCGAATCCTGCTGGTATCTTTACTCTCCTTGTTGGCCCTGAGGGGTTTGTCTATCCAGGATTCCCTGTGTTTCAGGCTCTTATGTGTAGCAGTGTGCATGCTCTGGTCCAATCCAATTTGTAAGGTAGAATTGAGGTCATTATAGTGGGGGAAAGGAAACACCAAAGATTAGAGGAAAGTTGTTTTTCATCAGTGCTATATTGTACCCTGGCTCATCTCTTCCCTGTGACCCCTCTGTGAGGGGATGTCCAATTGTCTACAGATGGGCATTGGCTCTCCACTCCACGCCCACCCCTCCGCCCCATTCACCTTGGGTATGGTGTTAGATGCCTGATACCTGATCCCATCAACACCTCGTGATCACACAGGCTGGTGTGCTTCTTCCATGTGGGCTTTGTTACTCCTTAACTAGATGGCCACTTGTTTATCTTCAAGCCTTTAAGACCCCAGACACTATTTCTTTTGATAGCTGGGCACCATCTGCTTTCTTCATCACATTTTCTTATGCACCTATTTTGTCTTCGGCGATCATGTTGGGAAGGTGAGTATCACAGAATGCCGGATTGTTAGAACAAATTGTTCTTGTGTTAAGGGTGTACTTGAGTTGAGACCCAATGTCCATCTGCAACCTTAATTCTTAACATAGAGATATGAGTACATGGTTCTATTCCCCCTCTCATTATATATATATTATATATTTACATATGTACATGTCTGTATTTAGGCCTCTATAAATGTCCTTTACCTCCTGGTACTTTCCTGTTTCCTTTTTACTTCCCTCTTGTCCCACCATCATGTTCTGCCTTCATTCGGGCTTAGTAATTCCTCGCTACTACATTGTCCTTGATTTAACCCCACTGGGCATCCTACGACCTTCCTTCCTTTGATTTTAGTTCACTTGTTGTTCCCTTGTCCCTGGGTTGGTCCCTCCCCCTTCCTTTCTCCCACCTTCCCTTCTCACCTATCCCCCATTCAACCCCCTCCTCTGAACCATTGGTCCCATTCTTTTCATCTACAAATTGTTTATCACACCTATCTTATCTAGATAGATATGTAGATACATTAATAAGTGCAAAAAAACAGGCTAAGCCAAATAAACAACAAAGGAAGTAAAATTAACAAAGCAATAACAAAAGCAGCAGAAAGCAAGAACAAAGTAACAATAACAAAAAGAAAGCCACTGACAAAAAACGGAAACACCCATAAATAGTTCAAGGTCTGTTGTTTGGCCTTTGTGAGTGTTTTCCAGTTGAGTCTGATGGAGTGCCACACTCTGTCTCCCAAGTCTATTTTTGGCATTCCCCAGGGGTTTCATCACTCTGCTTCCCCTGATGCTTAGCAGCATGCCCTCAGTGCCTCACCCCAGTGAGTTGGGGCCAGACCATGCACTATTCCCGCACTGTGTCTCCAGTGCTGTCCCCTGCAGCGTCATGGTTCAGTGAGGGATGCTATGTCCCATGATGGGGCCATCCCTATTGTCCTCCCTGTGCATTGTCTGCTCTGAGCAGGAACATTGTCCTTGGAGCTTGGTGGGCCAGGATGTCCTCTCCTCCTTCTCCATCCCTTTGTGTTTCTCCCGTGTGCTCTATTCTGACGCATCCCTCTCCCCAAGCTGTAGCCCCAGTGCTGTCCTCTGAAGTGCATTCTACTGAGGGGTGGGGGGGTGTCCACATAGTCGGGATTGGGGCTGGCCCCGCAGACCTTTCTATTGGTTTCCTGGTACATGCCGGTATGCTGTATACATGTCTTGGTGCAACGAGTTGAAGCCTGGTCTCTCTCCCTCGCTCCTGTGGAGATATAAAAAATACCCTTCCCTTGGGTGAGTTAGTACCCTTTAGTAACTTGCTCCCCACTACCTGTGTCTTTTTTTTCCACTTTCTTTCCCCCTCTTATTTAGTTGGTTGCCATATGTTTCCCTGGAATGGGTTTGGCCACTGCCACTGTTGCTGGACCTCACCCCAGGGATGTATGTATATAGTAACTTTCCCCCTATGCCTCGTTTTGTGTTTGTTTTGTTTGTTTGTTTGTTTGTTTGTTTGTTTTGTAGGCTTACTTCAGTGGACTCATGTTGTACTTGTCCTTTTGGATTTGACTTACTTCACTTAGCATGGTTTCCTCCAGTTCTTCCCATGTGGCAGTGTGCTTCATGCATTCATCACTGCTCTTCGGCATGCATAGTACTCCATTGTATGTATGTACCAGGTTTTTTATCCATTCGTCTGTTGATGGAAATTTGCATTGTTTCCAACTCCTTGCAATTGTGAACTGTGCCGTGATGAACATTGGAGCACAGATGTCTGGCCATGGTTTGTTTCTCTCTTTTCTGGGTATATGCCCAGTAGGGGGATTGCTGGGTTGTATGGTAGTTCAATCTCCATCTGTTTGAGATATCGCCAGGTCGATTTCCATAGTGGCTGTACATACCTACAAGTCCACCAGCAGTGGATGAGAGTTCCTATCTCCCCACAGTCCCTCCAACACTTGTTACTTTCTGACTTTTTGAATTGGGCTACCTTTGAGGGTGTTAGGTGGTACCTTATAGTTGTTTTAATTTGCATTTCTCTTGTGGCTAAGAATCAGGAACATTTTCTCATATGTTTAATGATAATTTGGATTTCTGCCCTTGTGAAACTTCTGTTCAGGTCCTTTGCCCACCTCCTCAGTGGGCAATTGGTTTTTTCCTTTTTGGAAGTTAGCAAAGTATTGTAGATTTTAGTAATAAGGACTTAGTCTGATGTGTCGTTGCTAAAGATGTTTTCCCAGTCTGTGGACTCTCTTATTACTCTCTTGGTAAATTCCTTCGATGTACACAGGTGATTTATCTTCAGTAAATCCCACTTGTCAATTTGTGACTTCTCTGTGTTTGTATCCTTCCCTATTCTCTATAGCCTAGGTATTCCCTGTGACAAGGTTCTCAGGTTTGTCCCAACTCCCTCATTAATGGCCCTAATAGTTTGGGGTTTTACCTCAAGGTCTGTGATGCACCTTGAGTTTATTCTTGTACATGGAGTGAGGTAAGGGTCTTGCTTCATTTTTCTGCAGGTAGCTATGCATTTTTTCCAGCATCATTTATTGAAGCGGGCATCCACTTCCCATTTGATATATTTGGGCCCTTATCAAAAAATCAGTTGCCTGTTTGCTGATGTTTTTATTTCTGGGTCTTCGGCTCTTTTCCATTGGTCTGAATATCTGTCATTATACCAGTACCACACTGTTTTGACCACTGTGGCCGTATAATACGTGTTAAAGTCAGGTAGAGCAAGCCTTCCCACTTTGTCCTTCTTCTTGAGGAGTTCTTTGCTAATTCTGGCTTTCTTCCCTCTCCATGTGAAGTTGGTAATGTGTTTTTCCAATTATTTGAAGAAGGATGATGATATTCGTATCGGGATAGCATTAAACTTATATAGTGCCTTAGGTAGAACTGACCTCTTTACTATATTGAGTTTTCCAATCCATGAGCATGGGACATTCTTCCATTTGTTGAGGTTACTCTTAGTTTCTTGTAATAGAGTTCTTTAGTTTTCCTCGTACATATCTTTCATTTTTTTTAGTCAGGTATATCCCTAGATATTTCAATTTGTGATTGGCTAGTTGTGTTAGTCTGGGTACTTTAGAGAAACAAATTCACAGAAACTCATGTATAAGAGAGATCTTTATATAAAGGTTAAGTGCACATCAAGAAAACACCCCAACCCAGTACTGCCCAAGTCCACAAGTCCAACATTAATTCATATGTCCAACATCAATCCACAATGTCCTTCTCCATCTCACATAACACAATATGACGCTGAGTACAGGAGGAAAGCCAAATCAGTGAATGTGTAAGCATCTCAGCGCTGGCAGGGGTCTCCACACAGCTGCTCCAGCACCCAGGGCTGCATCTGGGTAGGTCCATGCGGCTTTTCCTTGGAGATGTCTTGCAGGAAGTGTGCCTTGCTAGCTGAAGCATGGAACTGGCTAAGTCAGCTGCACCCTGGTCTGACCATCAGAAAGCAAGACAACCAAGAACTCGAAAGGCGAGGCTCACCAAGTCATTTATCTCTCCGCCCTTCAATTAACCACATGTGTGTTTATTGGCCATGTTGGCACAATAAACTAACTACCTCACTATTGTATTGTGATTGGCTTTTTAATTGCCTCTTCTGTGATCCTGTCTGATGTGTATGGCAGTCTAATAGACTTCTGTTTGTTGAACTTCCTGCCACTCTGCCATATTCCTCTATCGCTTCCAACACTCCATCTGTGGAATTTGGGGGATTTTCGTTGTATAAAATTATATCATCTGAAAATATTGAGAGTTTTGCCTCTTCCTTCCCCAGACGAATACTTTTGATGTCTTTTCTTTGTCTTATGTTGTTAACTAGACCTCCAGTAGGATGTTAAATAGGAGTGAGGACAAGGGCCATCCTTGTCTGGTCCCCTTTTTCAGTGGAATTGCTTTTGTCTTTTCTCCATTGACTACCAGGTTGGCTACTAGTGTTTCATATATAGCTTGTACAATATTAAGGAATTTCCTTCTATTCCCAGCTTCTTGAGTGTCTTAAACAGGAACGGGTATTGCATGTTGTCAAATGCTTTTTCTGAATCTATTGATATTGTCATGTGGTTCTTATAATTTTTTCCTGTAAATGTGGTGAATAATACTAATAGTCTTTCATATAGCAAATCACCCCTGCATCCCTGGTAAGAATTCCAATTGGTCATGATGAATTATTGTTATATGCTTTTGTATTTTATTGGCCAGTATGAGAATGTCATTTTTTATGGGAGTAGAAAGTCCCATCTTTCACCCAAAAAGAAAGGTACTTTCAAACTGCTGGCCTTGTGGTTACCAACCCAACAAGTAACCATGATGCTGCCACTGGGGCTCCACTGGACCATCAGAGCTCCTTGGTTACCTTGTTACTACACCTAGTACTTCGTTTTAAAGTTCTAGTCGTTGTTTTAGAACTTCTTTTATTGTTCAGAAAATATGCACAACACATAACATCTCAAAAATGTTGAAGTGTATAATTCAGGGACTTTGATTATTTTCAAGTTGTGAAACCATTTTCATGATTCTTTTCCAAGTTATTCTACAATGATTAACATAAACTCATTGCCCTCTAAATAAAATCTTCACCTTTCTCCCCACTACCTCTCACCGCTAGTAGCCACTAGTAATTTGGGTTTCTATATATTTGCTTATTTCATATAAGTGAAATCATACAGTATTTGTCTGTGTCTGATTTGCTTCACTCTGCATAAAGCTTTCAAGGTTCATCCTTTTCACAACATATATAAGATTCCATTTCTTTTTAAACTGAATATTCATTACTTGGATAGACCACATTTTATCACATTTTTGTTGTTCCCACATTCTGGCTACTGTGAAAATGTGCAATGAACATTGGTATAAAAGTTTCTGTTTGCATTCCTGCTTGCACTTTTGGGTATATACCTAGGATTTGGGATTTCTGAGTCATACAATAGGAGACATGGTACCACTGTCAGTTAACTACAAGGTCCATGGTTCAAACCCAGAATCCAAAAGATGAGGCTATCTGCTCCCACAAAGTTTTACAGCATTCAACAAAGTATACAGTCTTGTACTACGTGACCTCAAAACCTACTACAAAGCCACAGTTGTCAAGAGCCTGGTACTAGTATAATGTTATAGAAATGGATGTAACAGAACAGAAAATCCAGAAATAAAAGCATCTGCCTATGGACAATTGACTCTAGAAAAAAGTCCAATAAACATTACATGGGAAGGGAAGGCCCTCTTCAACAAATGGTGCTTGAAAACATGCCTCTCCCTCTGCAGAAGAATGAAACAGGACCCAAACCTCATGCACAAAACCAAACTGAAGGTGGATCAGAGACATAAATGTAAAACCTAAAGATATCAGGATCATTAAGGAGAAAATTGGGACAAATCTAAGGGCCCTAGTGCAGGAGATTCACAGGTTACCAGAGATAGCAAAGGAAGCACACACAATGGAAGACACAATAGATGAATGGGACCTACTGAAAATAAAACACTTGTGTACATCCAAACATCTCATCAAAAATGTAAAACGGGAGCTGACAGGTTGGGAAAAGATATTTAGCAATGAAATCACAAAGGACTAATTACTAAAATCTAAATCAATCCCACAACGAGAAAAAACAAATAATCTTTTAAAAAGGTGGACAGGGAAACTAAAAAGGAGGGAGCAGAAAGAAAGAAATAGGTAGCGGGGAAACAGGGTACTAACCAACTCAAAGGGAGGGTATTGTGTATATCTCCACAGGGAAAGAGGGACCAGACTTCAATCCTGTGCTCCAAGATGGGAATGCAGCATACCAGCATGGAGCAGGGAACCAGTAGAGTGGTCTGAGGGGACGACCACAATCCCAACTTTGTGGACACCCACCTCTCCCCCCAGAAGAATTTACTTTAGAGGACAGCACTGAAGCTACAGCTCTGAGAGAGTGACATGTTTGATCAGAGCACACGGGAGCAAATAAAGGGGGAGGAAGAGAGAGTGGAGTACAACCTGGCCCACCAAGCCCTGAGGATGATATCCCTGCTCAGAGCAACCAATGCACAGTGAAGACCATATGGCCAGTCCCACTATGAGACACGACAGCCTCGTTGACGCATAGCCTTACAACACTGGAGACACAGTGTCAGAATTGCGCCAGATCTGACCCCACCACACCGAGGCAAACCACTAAGGGTGTGCAACAGAACAGCAAAGGAATCAGAGCAACGAAGTCCTGAGGGAGTACCCAAAATTGACTTCCGGGCCAGGGCGTGGCACCCCATCAGACTCAACAGGAAAACACTCCTAAAAGTCAAGAAACAGACCTTGAACTATTTACAGGCTTTTCTTTTTTGTGTCATTTTGTTGTTGTTGTTGTTGTTTTCGTTTCTTTTGTTGCTTTCTTTTGCTGTCTTGTTTTTGTACATATTATTATTTCTGCAGGTCTGTCTAGATAAGAGAGGCTGGATAAACTATCTAGAGGAGAAAACAATGGGGCTGATGCCTTTGGGGGGCATGGGAGAAGGGGAGGCGGGGGGAAAGGAAGTGGTGTCAACAAACCCAGGGACAAGGGAACCACAAATGATCCAAAATTGGTGGCGAGGAAGGTGTAGGAGGCCTGGTAGGACTTGATTAAGGGCACTGTAACGGAGAGGAATCACTGAAACCCAAATGAAGGCTGAGCATGATAGTGGGACAAAGGAAAGTAAAAGGAAATAGAGGAAAGAACTAGGAGGTAAAGGGCATGTATGGAGGTCTAAATACAGGCATGTACATATGTAAATATATTTATATATGATGATGGGGAAATAGATCTATGTGCATATATTTATAGGTTTAGTATTAAGGTAGCAGAAGGACATTGGGCCTCCACTCAAGTACTCCCTCAATACAAGAACACTTTGTTCTACTGAACTGGCATTCCATGATTCTCACCTTCCCGACATGATCACTGAAACAAAGTGGGTCCATAAGCATATGTGGTGAAGAAAGCTGATGGAGCCCCACTATCAAAAGATATAGCATCTTAAGATAAACAAGCAGCTACCTAACACAGAAGCAACAAAACCCACATGGAAGAAACACACCAGTCTGTGTGATCATGAGGTGTCGATAGGATTAGGTATCGGGCATCAAAGAACAAAAAATCATATCATTGTGAATGAGGGGTAGTGAAGATTGGGGAACCAAAGCCTATCTGTAGGCAACTAGACATTTACAGAAGGGTCGCAGGGAGGAGATGAGCCAGTCAGGGGGAAGTGTAGCAACGATGAAACATACAACTTTCCTCTAGTTCTTTAATGCCCCCCCACTATCATGATCCCAATTCTACCTTACAAATCTAGCTAGACAACAGGATGTACAATGGGACAGATAGGAACTGGAAACACAGGGAATCGAGGACAGATGATCCCTTCAGGACCAGTGGTGAGAGTGGCAATACTAGGAGGGTGGAGGGAAGGTGGGGTAGAAAGGGGGAACCAATTACAAGGATCTACATATAACCTTCTCCCTGGGGGACGGACAACTGAAAAGTGGGCGAAGGGACTCGTCGGACAGTGTAAGACATGAAAAAATAATAATTTATAAATTATCAAGGGTTCATGAGGAAGTGGGGATGGAGGAGAATAAATGAGGAGTTGATACCAAGGGCTTAAGTAGAAAGCAAATGTTTTGGGAATGATGAGGGCAACAAATGTACAAATGTGCTCGACACAATGCATGGATGTATGGATTGTGATAAAGAGGTGTATGAGCCCCCAATAAAATGATTTAGGAAAAAATTAGATAATAGCTTGGTTAGAGTGCCCTTAATCAAGTCCTACCAGGCCTCCTACACCCTCCATGCCACCGATTTTGGATCACTTGTTATTCTCTTGTCCCTGGGTTTGTTAACTCCCACTTCCTTTCCCCCACCTCCCCCTCTCCCATGTCCCCTGGAAGGCGTCAGCACCATTGTTTTTTCCTCCAGATTGTTTATCCTGCCTATCTTATCTAGATAGACCTGCAGAGAGAATATGTACAAGAGAAAGCAAAACAAAGCAACAAAAGAAAATAAAACATCAGAAAACCAATGATAAAAAACCCCAGAAAAACCTGTAAATAGTTCAAAGTCTGTTGATGTTTAGGAGTGTTATCCAGTTGAGTGATGGAGTGCCATGCTCTGACCCCAGAGTCTATTTTTGGTATTCCCTCTGGACTTTGTTGCTGTGCTCCCCTTGCTGGTTTGTTGCACGCCTTCAGTGTTCTGCCTCCGTATTGTGGGGTCAGACTGGGCACAATTCCCACACTATCTCCAGTGTTGTCCCCCATAGGGCTATGGGTCAGTGAGAGATGTCGTGTTTCATAGTGGAGCTGGCCATATGGTCCTCTCTAGCTCTGATCTCATACCTGTGTGCATGCTATGGCCTAATCCGACATGAGAAGCACTGGGGTTATGATAGTGGGGGCTGAGGAAATCTCAAGGACCCAGAGGAATATTAGGTTTCATTGGTACTTTACTTCACCCTGGCTGACTCATCCTTTCCCTGTGACCCCTCTGTGAGGGGATGTCTCGTTGTCTGCAGAAGGGCTTTGGGTTTCTGCTCCGACCCCCCTACTTCTCAATGATGTTTTTGTTTGTTATGGGTCTTCTGATGCCTATTACCCAGTCCTGATACTTCATGATTGCACCGATGTGCTTCTTCCATGTGGGCTTGTTGCTTCTCTGCTGGATGGCTGTTAGTTTAACTTCAAGCGTTCAAGACCTCAGAAGCTGTATCTTTTAATAGCCAGGCATCATCCGCTTTCTTCACATAATCCTATGCACCCATTTTGTCTTCTGTGATTGTGTTGGGAGGGTGAGCATCACAGAATGTGTTTGTTAGAACAAAAGTGTTCTTGTGTTGAAGGAGAATATGAGCAGAGGCCTGAAGTTCATCCACTACCTCAGTGTATTGCCATATGTACACAGGCCAATACCTCTATTTTTATGGATTAATGTATTTACATGTGTACACACCTATGCTTATACCTCTATCCATAGCTTTGCTTCCTAAGTCATTCCTGTTTCCCTTTACCTTCCTCCTACCTCACCATCACGTTCTCCCTACCTCTGGCCTCTAAGTACTTCCTTGCAGCTAGATTGCTGTTGCTCCAATACCCCCAGGTTCTTCTCTACATCCTTTTAATCCTAGTTGTTCCTATCTATGGCGGTTTGCTCACTGCACCCTTCCCTGTCACCTTCTCCAAGCCTGTGATCATTTGTCCCATTGGTTTCTTCTCAAGCTTGCTTCCCATGCCTGTCTTTATAACAAAGCAACAATGACACAGACCCAAAAAAAGATACATAATTCCAGGCCTGTCCACTGACTTTTATGACTCTCTCCCCACTGGTCCTGGGGCAATTCCGGAGCTGCCCCTCCTAGCCTTTAGTCTATTTAGGGGCTCTTTGGCATTACTTTGCTCCTGTTGCTGATGTTATGCTCCTTTCTTGGTTTGCCCTGCTGTGGGGGGGGGGATTAAGACCACACTACCTCCCCACCATGTCTGCAGTATTATCCTCTTGTCACAATATGCTCCAGTAAGGTGACAAGTTATGAGCTGTTGTAGTCCTCTCTGTTCCTTAGCAGCGCCATGTAGGAACATTGTCCTCCAGGTTTAGTGTGTCAATATGGGTTCTCTACCTACCATCCCTTCTTTTTCTGTCTTGGGGGCATGGCATGGTGGCCCTCTCCCCAACCTGTAGGTTTAGTGTTCTCTGTCTCAAATACTTCTAGGGGTCAGTTTGGCTCTGGTTGGGGCCAACCCTGTAGCTCAATTTTTTCATACATTCCTCCAGTTATGTTGCCCTTGGAGTTTGGTGCACCATGGTGGTCTGTATGGACACCTCCAATTCTGATAACCAATACTCTCCTCCTGGGTCGATTAGTGCGTGTCCCCATGCCATCATCTCACTTTTTGCACCCTTCTCCTTTCCTCTTCCCTTTGTGTTAGATTAACATGTACCTCCTTGGGTTTGGTCTGACCTCCACCCTACTGCCTATACCTCAACCCATTTATTTTCAGGTAAGTGGATTTTCTTCTACAGCTACTCTGATTATGCTTACCACAGGGGACCCATGTTGTTCTTGTCCTTTTGTGATTGGCTGACTTTGCTGAGCATAATTTAAGAGGTCACTTGTTTCCATAGTTACAGCCTAGGAAACCAACAGGCAGTTTGACCCTGCTCATGATTGCTAGGAGTCATAATTGATTCATTGGCAGCAAGTTTGGGTGTTTTGTTAATGGCGAATGACAGTCCCTATCTTTTCATATGCTTGTTGCCCATTTGGATATCCTCTATTGTGAGAAGACCCATTGAAAACTCTGGGTTGGAAGGGCATACAGAGGCAATACCATTTTTGCAAAGCCTGAAGATTAACAGGAAGGTTAACATGGTATGATAATCTCCGGACTAGAATCTCACAAACCAGAAAAAACTACCAAACCACTCAAGGTTCAGAGGGCACCTTAACACCTGTGATTCCAGCAGGCTGGGCAGCATCCTCCCCAACCCTACCCCATCCCCCACCTCCCTTAGCTTGGTGAGACTCCATTGCTTCCAATAAGATGTAAGACCAGCAGCTGAGAAATAGCAGTTTTTTGGCTCCAAGTCCTATAGCAGTAGGTAGGGGTGGCAGGGGGGGTGGAGGTTATGGAAAGGGATGCTAATAAGTCTATTCAACTGTGACCCTTAACTTCCACCTGGTAACCTAGGAAATATGAAGGCAGAGCAATAACAACACTTATAAAAAATGTGGCTTCTGGCCCCTAATGGTAAAGTAGTGGGATAAAAGATCTAGAGATCACAGGCACTTTTCTAAGGAATCTGGGTGTGTGTGATGGTTAAGCATATGGCTGCTAACCTAAAGTTGGTGGTTCACACTCACCTAGGGACACCACAAGTAAAGGATCTAGTTCTTCCTATTAAGACGGTACCCTCGAAAACCCTATGGAGGCCATTCTGAATCGTCCCATGAGGTCACCATGAGTTGAGTATCAGCTCAGTAGCCCAGAACAACCGGCATTTTCCAGCATGCTCAATTATATGAAACACTGCAAGCAACACAAGCTTTAGACACAGATAAAGCTCATGGATTTATTACTTTTATACTGTTTCCGTGGGGTCTCTTTTGAGTTCCCTACAAGACATCAACCCTTTGGCTCCTAGTAGGATGAGGTCAAATTATTAAGACCACACACATAAAGCCACAATCTCACTAGAGAGTCAGTCTTTTTCCATTGTAACATATTCATACATTAATGTAATGTGGTAAAAGTAAAAAAAAAAACCCAAGGCTTTTTATATTTATTTAACTTTATTGTAATTCAAAATTTGAAAACTGCAAAACACTTTATAGAAACACCTGAGGAATGTTTAGCTGGGCATAACATCTTCATACAAAGAATTTTAAAACAGATAATGTTTAAGTTAGAATCTTGTCCTTTAAAATGTAAAAAGCAACATGGATGGAACCACATATACCTAGTAAATGGAACCACAATATACCTAGTAAATAGTTGCATTCATATATAAAGCATATTTGACTTTTCTAAAAAGAAAAAGAATTCTTCCCGCTGGTATACATTTTATTGGCAATTACAACAAATGGCTAATACTATTAGCACAGATTCTCATTGCTTATCGGTATTACCACCCAAAGTTGTAGAAACTTCTAACAAACATATAGCATCATTTCCCCTTACACGTTTTAACTTTGAAAACAAGTCCAAAATGACAAGTTTGGATGAATTTGGCTTCCAAACGTTTACATCAAAATGGCTCAGAACTAAACAAATTAACAAAAATATTGCATAGGACAGAGAACTTCCCTGTATGGAAACCAATCTACTGATTGCTTCTTATCCCCTGAAGAGTCAACTGAGAGGTACTCGTGATAGTACACGATGCACATATCTCTTACAAAAACCTAACTATACACATAGTTTATCATTACCTATGTGGCAGTGCAAAGTGCCATTTTCAATTCAAAAAGAAAAGATTTACTTGTATGTCTACCTACAGGTATAGAATAAAATATAAATATGGTATAGTACCATATGAGAAATAAACACATTAAAATATATATCTCTTAAGAAACTGAACATAAGTATGTATTTTTATAGAGATAGATGTG
This sequence comes from Tenrec ecaudatus, assembly GCF_050624435.1. NCBI lineage: Eukaryota > Metazoa > Chordata > Mammalia > Afrosoricida > Tenrecidae > Tenrec > Tenrec ecaudatus. The sequence goes on from NC_134548.1 coordinate 14,720,325, forward strand.
CATAATGAATGAGTAGTTAAGTGTGGACGCTTAGCCAAAATATGAAGTTTTAAACTAAGAAGCATTCTATTAAAAATATAATCAGATGCCATTAAACTTGCAGTATAAATAGTTCCTGCATAAAATGATCATCTTATCTATTCTATAATTTATAAAACAAACTGTTAAGAACACTTCACAAAAGCTTATAAGCTTATTTTTTTCTTTAAATATAAACAAATATACTGAGAAGTAACAGAAAGGGAAATCATTTATATGGCTATTCCCTTTCTGGAAATTGGTAAAACATTATTTTAAAAATCCATACATATAAAATATTTGATAGATGTGCTATAGTTGCACCTCAAAACTGTCTTCTAATGAAAAAATTCTCATGGATTGATTGAATCTTTACAAGCTTTAGCCCCTGATATTTTCCTTTTGGAATTTAGCTGTTTTGGTTCTAGATATAAAATTAACCAAAAGCAAAGGTTTTTCCTCTTATTTCCTAAAATGAAGTATAATTTGTAAAATTTGCCATTAAATATATTCACAAAACTGAGAACTTAAATGTTAATCCAAAAGTAAAATATTTTTAAAGGAATATTGGACTGTAACGTATGCCTGCAAAAAAGGATCGTTCAGCAAAATAAAAATTGCTGTAAGACATATTTTTAAATGTAAAAAATTACCAGTACACCTGAGAAAGTATGTCAAATCTGAAGTTACATAAACCTTTTTTCAACGATATTTTTTCCCGTCTTTAAGCTTTTCAATGTAGTGGCACAACTTTAATGCAGGCCCAAGCTTGAGGCCCAAGTATTTCATCACCATGTCACTCTTGAGTAGTAGCAGAGCCTTCCCATCAATTTCCTAGAGATCAGAAAATTATAAGGATTATCAAAAATGTAATCATAGGTTCTTTTATATGTCATAACATGTAAAGCAAATTAGAAGGGCTGTACATTCATGATGTATATTCTGTGAATACTCAACTGTTTCATATAAAGAATTAAAACTAAAACAGTGAGAAACTTGAAAAAGAGTCAACAACTTTGAAGGGGAGATGGGTTTCTGATGTTACCTTTCTCAAGAGGAAATGTGACTTTGCTGACATCAAGGCAAACTGTCAATGCGCTTTATGTTAAAAGCTAATCAGATGCTAAAACTAATTACTGAAAGGGGTATATCGGATACTGGGTCACTCATTTAATTCATTAGAAAACACTGGAATATTACTTGATAGCTAGAAAGCATCTTTCTGAAATTACTTATTTTGATTTTCACATGTTTGGGTTTTAATTGAAACTGCACTTCATTCATCATGTATCACTGTTTGAAAAGACCCGAAATCCTTATATTACGATCTTTGTCAGACACCTTTATACTTTGTAACCAAGTATAACTAAGGAATTAGGCCTGGCCAGGTAACAGAAGATCACAAACCCTCAATAGAAGGTTAACAGAACTGAGCCAAATACAATTAGTGACTGGATTCAATGGGTAGCATGAGGGCAGGCAAGTACAGCTTGTAGTTGCTCCCTTCTGTTTATCACACACTGACTAGGGAGGTAGGAGCAGGAGATGTGTAGCTGTCAGTACAAAGGGGCTCCTGACAACCCTGAGAGAGGCAAAGACTACATCACCTGGGTGAAATAACCTTTTACATGTAGGGAAAGGGCAGTTAGGGTTTTCCCACCAACTATAATCATCAGTACAAACTAAAGGGTCCACATAGGTCAATTAAAGGCATTACAGTAGGAAAACCCTGAAACCCTGACAAAAAAGATACATTACATGTTCTCTGAAGAGATCTTCCAGGAGAGCTGTTGTCTTAGGATCTGTTTCTCTCATAAACTGTATTACTTCCTCCACAGACCAGCTAGAAGGGTCTTTAAAGAAGGTTTGCCTCATTGGATCAGGTCCAAATGTGTAACGCATACCTTCCAAGAGAAGGGGTGGGGGAGAGAAAGACAAGTCATAGTTAACCTGATCAGTACAGTACTCGGAATGAATGATGAGATCGAGAGTAATGGTCTCATTTCTGGAACTTTTATCCAATGAGACACAAAAAACGAAGTGGAAAATCAGGTGGAAGCAAAAACAAAGGTGACCTGAAGATCTAATAGCTTCTATCTGACCTTCCCCTAACAAAGCAGATTCAGAAATTACCTTAAAGGTTCAAACATCATAAAACACTGTGCAATCCACAGAACTTCTCACTGCAAATCTAGTGAGTTTTTTTGCTTGGGTTAAATTAGGTTAATTTAATCAAACCAACTACTCTTACTCTTTAAGCATTTCAATTAATTTCCACAGTCAAGGTCTCTTCTTTCTTTGCCACATAGGTTAGGTGTACTTGACTTGTTAAATGTATATACTAGATAGCCCCTAAATTTATGGTTTTATGATTGCTTAAATGCATTTTCATTTTAATCAATGACTTTCAACAATCCCTATTATCTTTAAGAATCAAATTAGTTCCTTTACCAACTATCTACCATGTATTGAACACAGATGTTTTTATATCATTTTACTCTTAATAGTCCCATCTCTCATGGCCTAACATGTTTATTGAAAAATTGAAGAAAACGTGATTATTTTCTGCTTAGCTAAAGTCCAAAATAGGAGCCCTGGTGGTGCAATGGTTACAAAGTCAGTAGTTAAAAACCACCAGATGCTCAGTGGGGGAAAGACAGGCTTTCCACTCCAGTAAATAGTTAGTGTCTTGGAAACTCACAAGGGAAGTTTTACCCAGTTCTGCCTGAGTCAGAATTGAGTTGATGTCAGTGAATTTGGTTTTTGATTTGAAGTACATTTACTCCCTATTTCAAAGTTTAAATACACAGTAATATATATATTTGGTTGAAAGTTTAGTGAACAAAATCATGTTAAAAATCACTCAGGTAAACAATTTATATATGTTCAAACCTTAAGAAATTGTAGCTGTGCTGTTCATAAAATTCTACTGAAATCTGTCAAATATTCACTTATTCAATTGGAGTACTTGATTCCCTTGATGTTCCTCTATGATAAATAAAGCGATTCTTATAATCATCTAGGGTACTTCTCTAACCAGGAACTGTCGATACATATTTGATCCTTTTTGTGTGTGAGAGAATTAGCCAACAGCTTACTCTTTCTTCTTAATCACCTGATCTCTGGTCATTTTGGAAGTCTTTTGAGTATCTACCCAGGGAAAGGGTAGAGAAAGATTTTTAAAAATATGGTTTAAAACTCACAATGATTAATTTTTATGTGTAGTTCTGATTTTTATTATTTTTTCAACATCATTATAAGGTTGATGTGATATGGTTTTTCCTCTAAAATAAACTGCCCTCTATCTGTCAAGAGATAAAATTCTTAGTCTCATCTACCCATCTACATGGGCTGTATCAACCCAAGTAAGGACAGTGCTGGTGTTGACCATGTCATGCCATACCTATGGCATTCTGACAATCTAGGCACAAATTTCATCCATTTTAAGTCATCACACACTTATTTTTAACATTCAAAAGTTATTGGCAACACCTCTAAATTAACTTACACTTTGTCTGTTTTTAGTTGATAAAGGAAAAAAATTTACTTGGGCCTATAGTTCAAAACTTTCAGAGAAGGCTGCAACAAGATACTACTGTTACTCATAAATAAAGGAAGCAAATCTAATATGTGAGAGAATTAACTGAAGTCCAGTCATGTGTTTTTTTCCTGACTAGCATTTTCACTAGGATATTAAATATTTGTGAAATAAACAAAGATGATTTTACCTGCCAACACCATGTATTATATTTCTTTCTTACAATAAAGGCTATTTTTGTCATTTCAATTTGAAAGCAGGGCATGAAATTGTATGGAGGAGGTATATGAGTTTCAGTGCTTTATCAGGGGTCAACTTGGCTTTTAGTTACAGTATCTTGCAGACTACTACTACTGACACGTTTAGCTAGTTTCCAATACTTACCTATCCTCTGAGATGCAAGTAGCACAGTTGTGAAGTGCATATGGTTCTATAACCAGATTGCCTTGCTTCAAATACTGGCCCAGCCACTTCCTGGCTAAGGGACCTACACCAAGTGACTTCTCAGAATTCTCACCAAAAATGCTTACCAGTACCCTACATCTCAAAAAACTGACTTAATGGTTATATATATATATATATATATATATATATATATATATATATATATATATACACATACATATATATATGTGTATATATATATATACACACACATATGAAGGTATATAATGTGTGGTTTTATGTTATATGTATATGTCCAGTAGATATTATAAGATGATGCTAATAAATATTACCATTAGCCTTTTTACTCCTAGGAAGACAAGAAGCTAATCTTTTCGAGTTCCAATACAAGCAACTTTGGCAAAGTACTATTAGGCAAAGATTTTGAATGATAGCTTCATCATTAATGGTAACCTTGTAGAACCTTTTATTGAGGCGGCTTCACTGCAACAGCGTCTATTTAATGAAAATATTTGAAATTCAGCATATACTCCCCTGTACTCTGAATCTCTGCAGACAATGGCACTCTAAAACAGAGACAATATCCATTAGGAGCAGGGGAGGATGACAATATTGTGTCACAGTGTATGGAGGGTGTGAGTACCCATAGGTAATACCCATGCAGAAAGGCAAAGGAGTCACTTGGTTTTCACATCCTTTACTCTACTCTTTTAACTTTGCCTCCATGCCTAGAGAGAACGGATAAAACACTGTCACACCCACTTCCTCATACTTGAATCCTTAAAAAGAGCAAGAGCTGGTAGCCATTTACATAAAAGGAAGACCAAAACAGTGCCTGCCATGTGAACAAGACGCTGGCCTGACTATACAGGCCACATCTTCCTGGTGAGTATGAGGGTCTGACTTTAGGATGGGAAGGGTGAGGAAGTAGTGGCTGCAGCAACAGGATGTCAGAGCTGGGATCAGAGAGCTACACACATACAAGCTGGGGGTCAGTAAAGGTCTCAAAAGAAACAATCCAGAGGGCACATCAAAAAGGAGAAGAGGTATCTTTCTGGCTCTTAATAGTTACAGGAGTTTTTGAACCCATACGATACACAACTAAAGGGTAAGTTACCACTGATCTGAGTCGTCTCTACAGAGACTTAGTCTGTTCTCCAGATCTGCAGAGAAATTTGTGGATGCTATAATCCCTTGGCCCTGACAATGTGAAAGGGAGATCAGCCTCTCCAATTTTGGCTCAAGGGAAAATATAAAACAATGCTTGAACAGTAGTATTTCTGAATATACCTCCAGGTTTACTTTGTATTGGCTGCACCCTGTTCAATTTATAGTGACCACTTCCAGCAAAAAAACAAAAAATATGCCCACCTATTGATGAATTTGAAGCAGTTGGTACAGAGAAAGGGAAACTCGGGATGTTTGAGATCGGAGTGTCTACAGGATTTCTGGTAGGACTTTTGACAGGATTAATACTGAATGGTGCATCTAATGATTTCTTAAAGAAATCAGGAAACAAATCTTTGGGTTTGCCATTTCCTTCTGGAGTCATCAACCGTTCTATGGAGAAAAAGACAAGGACGGTTATGGTCAATAGACTTACAGGTTAAGCACTATTAAAAGTTTAAAACAATACACTTACTGCCTAGGATGGTTCAAGTAACTGACATTATAATGAATCACCATCCTGAAGTCCAAAATGATTCTATGATCTCATCTTTATTTCTCTTGGCAACTTTATCCTTTGCTAATCTTGCCACCAAAGCTGTGAATACCTGACTAAAACATTCAGTCTTAGGAATTCAATTCTTTACAAGGATTTGTTATAACATGATCACAGTAGATTTCTAACATCGACTTAATTACATTTCCATTTGCTAAAAATGTTAGGTTTATCTATTCCTTTCTGTTAAGTATTTAGCATAGAAAAGATGGTTGAAATGTTATAATTATTTTCCTAAAGAGAAAGGGCAGCTATGTAGTTTGGAAGTGAATGGTGTGTGCAACAAAACCGCCACAGTGCCCAAACTGTCAAAAGGGTTTGGGGAAATATACCTTCCTACCCCAACCACCACCATCCCAAGACCATAGGAAGGACTGGGTCACGAGACTGTTATTTACCTTTAAAGAAAAGCATGCTTGTTTTGGGTAATTTAGGAGATATAGGAAAATCAAAAAGTAGATTTGGCTGAGTTCGTTTGATGCATTTCTTTCCCAATAAGTCTTCTTTTTCTATTTTCAAAAAATAAAGGTGTCTGTTAAAACTAACATATGTGAGCATTTTTATGTCATCAGCATAAAGATTCTCTAAACCATTTATCTAATATAACTTCAACAATCTGCCAATTATTTGACTGTTCATATATGTCTTTTTCAAAAGTTAAAGAAAAAAAATTGTTAGGATGGAAACACATATAACAAAACATGCACCTAAACATTTGCTACATGTACAATTCAGAAGCATTTTCTTCAAAGTGTGCAACAATGCTCAGTATCTTTTTTGCAAATAGCACATCTTTATTTCATCCTATTAAGTATTTCAAAAATATCACATACAAGAGTTAGAATCACTTTGAGAAGAAGTATGTCTAGGCTTTGTCATTGTAGGGTCATTAGATTTCTGTAAATACATTAAGAGGAAGTGAGAATTTATTATGTCTAAAAAGGCACGGAAAAATTGCTCCACGAGCAAGAGAAGACAGTATGGTACAATGAAGACCCCATTCTGTAGACAATACTGGCCTACGTGTATTGTTAAAAATAACTCTATTCCTTACTTATAATTCAAACAAATGTATTTCTCTAGAAAAAATGATTTTTAAAGGCATGATCCTAGAAGTAGATACCTCAAGCTATCAGCCAATATACTGGTTCAACCTCTAGCTAGAACAAGTAGAGAATATTAAATCAAGGTTGACTAGGCCTCAAGGAAGAAAGACTGCAATGACAAAGCACCAAAGTCAAGTTTTATCTGGTTCAAAAGTGTGGCTGGGGAACAGACAGACTGCTCAGAGTCATCTGATGAGTAACCTTTAGCAATCCAGTTATGGACTGACATATCCTACCATCAATTCAGAGAGCTATAACCAACCACTTGAATTTGGTTTTTAGCCAGCAACTACAAAAGCAACCAGCAAAATATATTTTAGTGCATAAGAAATATTTCTAAAATTAAAAATTATTTACATTCTAATGGGGAAAAATCAACTGGTGATTTCATAATATATTTAATGATACAGACTTCTATTACTAAAGTATAACTTTCTTTAGCAGTATATCTCAGAATCTTAGCAAGACTGGAAAGTTTTATCTTCTTTGTTTTCATTATGAAAAGCTTACAAAGACAATGTATTATCTACTATTTGGGGCTGATATAAAATATGCACTTAAAGAATTGATGCAAAACTATTTCCTCTAAGATACATAGTAAGCCAAAGTAAGACTTGATCTGGACTGGGCTGGGATGTTTTCTTAATAAACTCTTTGATATACAGATCTCTATTACATATAAGTGTCTCTGGATTTCTCTAGTTAACCCGACTGACACAAGAACCACCTCACGTTTTAATATTATTGTTTAATAAAGGGATCTATGATTTTGTAGCTTTACTTTGTGATGTACCTTAGTATAGGAAGACTTTTGACTAAGTTATACCAAGCATAAATAATATCATAATGTGAGGTTCTTGTGTTTCTCAACATACCCTCCTCCCATCTAACTTTATACACTTCTGAAAGTGGTGTTTCTAAATATCTAGCTCAAGGGTGGGGGACATATTTTATGCCATGGACCATATGGCTATATGGAACATCATTCATGAGACATACTGGCCAAACATTTAATTAAGTCACCCCTAATTTGATGGTAAGAGCTCTGGTAGCAAAGTATTTATGTGTTGGGCTTGTAACCACCAGTTGCTCCAAGGAAGAAAGATGAAGCTTTGTATTTCCCCGAAGAGTTAATCTCAGAAACCCATGGGGACAGTTCTACCCTGTCCTATCTGGTCACTATGAGTTAGGGTCAACTTGATGGCAGTAACCACTTCTCTTTGGTGAAACATGTAATGTCACCTGGTACTGATGAATTTTGCCGGCTGTATACAGCCTGAGGGCTAGACCTACCCCACTCCTGATCTAGCCCTTCACTAATGAATCCTATATTCTTCAATGTATACCATATGCCATGTCAAAAGAACAGTTTGGGACCTCTGGGGCACTCAAATTGTGTTCCTTTTTCATGTTGAGTTTGAAGAACAAAATGTCTAAAGAGGAAAGTTTAGGACTATAAGGTAACGGGGGTAAGGCTTCCCAGTGAAATTCTCACAGCACATGGTCCTTTCTAATATCAAATAATGAGCAGGGGCAGTGTCCTGATGGACTGACTCATAGAAGTTTAGTACTTTTATGCATGGGCACACAAAAACAAAAACTCACTACAATTGAGTCAATTATGACTCATAGCGACCATATAGGACAGGGTAGTACTACACCCATAAGTTTCTGAGTTTGTAACTCTTTACAGCAATAGAAAGCCCATCTTTCTCAGGTGAAGTGGTTGGTGGTTTGAACTGACCTTGTGGTTAGCATCCCAATAGGTAACGACCATGCCACCAGGGCTTCTGTCCCTGGGCAAACAGCTAGTTAATGGAAGAACTCAGATTAAGATTTAGGGATCTTAGACTTCATGCTCTTTCAGGAGATTATATTATGACATACTCTAGCTGTATGCTCTCTATCCCCCACTGCCTATTTATTAAGAATCCGGCAGTATGGTGGCTAAGTGCTTAGCTGAAAACTGAAAATTGAATCCACCATCTACTCCCTGGGGAAAACGTGTGCTAGTATGCTTCTGTAAAGATGACAGCCTTGCAAATGTACGGGATGCTTCTACTCCTCTTTCTCCCGCAAGGTACAAAAACTACCTGCAAAGAGGTAGAAGACTGTTATACTAAACTAGAGAAGAGGCTAATAAAATCCTGAAGCATAGTGGCAAGGGAATGGATACAAGATTACAGGTAAAGTAGAAGAGACAGAGTTTATGGGGAAGGTAAAGGTAACAGGGAAGTCTAGAGAAAAAGGAGTAATGATCGTGTACTATATGGGAATTGCATTGGGAAACCTTACCACAGTTGCCCTACAAGCCTGATCTTTCCCCTTTAGACACTGAGAACATTAGCTACTTTTCAAAGACCAAATACAATCATACCACGATTAATAGACCTTCATGAATCATATGGAAGTTGGATAAACCAGTCTCAAAAAACTTTTGGAAAAAACAAACAAACATAAAAAATAAGCAAACCCCATAATGCAAAACTTTTCTTGTTTCAAAGACCACAAGTAAGAAAGCAGACTTTGGTTCTGCAGGACTACCCTACACACTCTTATTCAGCTATCAGTCTTGTGGAAGAGATTAGATGATAGCTCAAATATTGACTTTAAGTTTATCACTTTTTTCTCTGCAACAAAAATCTCTACTGTTATAGGATTATAAAGGTCAGTAACTTTGAATCCATATTCCAATCTAATAAAAATAAAACTGATTGAATCACAAAGAAATCAAACATAATTTATTGATTTTGATTAATTATGAATACAATTAAAAATTACTTTCCATTCTGAATGAACATTAACTACGATGTATTATAAATTTCTAATTAGTTCATTGTGACTAAACTGTTTATGGAGGGGAGGACATAAGGAAGAACTCCAAATTAAACAAGATCCTCGAGTTATAAAATCTAATTTAAAACAAACGCACAGTATAAATTTATCTTCTCTCACCTGGATTATCATTCTCCTCGGGGATAAGAGTATTGCCCCTGTAAGAGCTAAAAGGCTGGCTACTCAAAAGGTTATCACACTGCAGGCTCTGGCAGAAGGTCTCAAGAAAGCGAAGAACAAATGATGCACTGTTTACTGGAGGGAGCTGGACAGAATGAATTTCCCCATCAAACCAGGCTATTGGGGGGGGGAAAGACATGAAACAACTCAGAAAGGTGAGGTATACAACACTAACAAAAAACCCATCAAGTTGAAAATAGTAAAAAAAAGTCTTAATTTGTGGTTTTGGCAATTCATAAAGGAATAATCCTAAATTATAGAACCTCTCAAACACAATATAGTCTGTGTTGGTAAATGTGTTCTCATTTTAAAATACCCTTGAAGAAAACATCAGAAACTTACTGATCTAGAGTAACACTTCCTTTTATTCTGATTCCATACATATAAATGTTATGTCTGATCACACAATCATGGAAGTCAGCTCTACCCTAAGTTTTAATGACTTCTTGAGTCAGTTTTATAGGTTCTTATAAATCAGTCTATTGTGTATAAAAATAATATATTATCAATCAACATTGTGGCTTATAATGATCTCAATGCAGTATGTAGGAGGAAAAATCAATACCTTTTGCTTCAATTTACAGTACTATTATGACATTGTTTATTTTGAAAGTAAAATGAAACTTTCCAGATGTGTGTTAAAATTCTACATATCTAAGATGCTAACATTATAAACATTATAGTCATATTATATATTAAAGGGATCTTGCCCTTTCAATACCTAAAATCAATTATGGATAAGAAGTTTAATAGAAGATTAGATGAGTGTACCAGTTATCACTTCTCCTCCACGATGATCCGGCTTAAGGAACCCAAAAACAGTCTTGGTTTGAATGGCGCAATCTACACACGCCTGCACGGTGCGCCGGAGCACAATATTCACGGGGCCAGGGCCAAAGTGATCTGGCAGTTGCTGGATTTTTTTCTGATCCAGGTGAGGGCCAGGATTTCCATGTTTATTGACATAGACACAGACTTGGGGAAAACATGTATAACAAAAAGATAGGTTTAAATGAACTTTGTGAAAACACTACATAATCAATTACTATGTCACACTAGCCAATTCCCTGAAAGAACACCTAAATCATAATTACTATCAATGATCATTTCTGCCTCTTAAAATATGTATGTAAAAATGTTTTACATTTCAGTAAAGATATTAAACATACAAATAATCAAAATACTAATTCAATTTTCTTTAAAAATTCCAAAATATATTATACCTAAAACTTCAAGTTTTACAGTATCACATTCCAATTTTGCATGTATTCCCATATTATATAAAATGGAAAATAAATGATGAATATTTTAATCTTTAAATTGTACACATAGTGTGAGGATTTTCTTTCAAAACTAATATGTAATACACTTACTTTTGGAGTGAATTTATTTTAAACTTCCAATGCTATTCCTTAATTACGTTTTCTAAATTAACAAAATAATTTAAGGTATATGTCACAATATGTGCTAAGGACATAGAAATTAATTTAATTAATTTTAAGGGAAAATGTTCCTTCTACACATGCTGAGGTTTACTGAAGAAAAAACTTTTCCTTAATAATGAAAATTTATGATATTGAAGCCATTCAGCTATCATCATATGTCACGTTTCAATATTTTTTTTCCATTGAGAAAAGCAAATCAACATATAATGTAACATGTGGGTACATTATTAGAAGACATTCAACAAGCAACCAGTACTGTTGACAGCATGAAGAAAATTCTACTGAACCTAAGGGAATCTAAACAAGGACTTGAATGTTTTATCTCTCTTGCATTTTACTTTATTAAGCTACTGTACCCTAATGGATTAAATATCAGAAATAATACTCATATACTGACAAAATAAGCTGTTACAGTAGTCATTTTAAGTAAATTTTAAGTAGTCATTTTAAGTAAGTTTTACTTCAGAGCAGATTCTACTTTCTTTTTCAGGCAGGAAAGAAAAGTTTGGAACAAACATACGGGGAAAGAGCTTAAAGGGGACAAGGATCTAGGAAAGGAAGCAATAAAGCATGGTTTAAAAGTGGAAAATATGCAGAGTGACAAATAAAAGGGATTTGTCTGAGTTTGTGTTGTTTCATACTTTTCACATAGAGAACAATTTCAAGTTATTATGCCTACTGATATACAAAGAACTGTCAAAAAAGGATAATTTGTAAAGCATTAAGAGTTTGTAGAAACTTTAAAAGCAGCCCATACATGCAATACAAAAAGATGAAAGTAATTGTGAAATGAGATAAGGGAAAACAAGTATAGATTTGAAAATTATGTAAAATTCTATAGCTCTTACTAAAGTAGACAAAATGCTTTGTGGGTACTGGGTACTGACTTTTCAAGTGATGTGTATTTGAACAATCATTTCAGTATTACTATAATATAAAATATAAATTTATAAAATCTTAAAACTGTTAATAAACCGTTCACCTAATTTAGAATAGTTTTTTTTTAAAAATTAACTACAAATTCAGGTATAAGGTAAAATGTTAGGTTTCATAGATTTGAAAACATGAGAAAACTAGAAAGATGTGAGATTATAATATGCAAATAAAATGTTGGAAGGATAAGAATTTCTGGTGGCTATAAGTTCTTGGTATCAAAGCTTATGGTATGGAAATAGTGAAAGTACTTGACTCTTGGTGATGTTTGATATAAGCTAGTGTTTAAGAGGGAGGAATTCAAAGGTTATGACATTTAATGGATTTTATATAGGACATTGAAATCCCAAAGAAAATTACAAGACATGACACAAAGGGGCATAGTCTAGTGCCAAAATTTTCAGTACACATACATATACATATATATGTACATATACATATAAAATCAGAAAATTAGTTGATGGCAACTAAAATAAAGGACAGAGTAATTAACCTCAAAGTTATAATAGCTAACATTAATTGAGCATTATTATATACTCATTTCAGTTAATGCTCATTATGACATTTTATAATCACAACATGCTATTTATAGATGTGGAGCACAGAGTTTAGGTGGCTTACTCAGCATCATTCACAGTGATACCAGGAGCCTGTAATCTGACCAGGGGATTTGACCAGTCATTATGTTTAACCACAATTCACTATCCCGCCACCCTCTCATTTCAAGAGGAGCAAAAATTTCACTCCCATGGGTGGAGGAATCATGGTTCGGAAATATTAACTTGGGAACCAGTAGAACAAACAGATGATTTACCAAATTTGTCTCAGTATTTAATATTAACATGAATTAAAGCTCAAATTTTTAGGTACTGCCATCAAGGTTGTGATTTCATACTTTTTGTTAGACACAAGTGCTCTTTGAGCAAATCTTCCTAAAGGATATTTGAAGTTATTTAAGCCCTCATTTATGTGTGTGTGTGTATCAGCAATTTTACAATCTTTAAAAATGTATGAAATTACCTGTAGACATCACTGTTTTAGAGGTCCCAGGAATGGTGTCCTTATCATATGGAAGGCTAAAGTTACTGGCATCAAAATTTACATCAGTTTCAGATGTCGAACACAAACTTGAAACATTGTTTTCCTGTATAAAGTGGGGGGGGGGGGGAGAGGATACATTATCCTTCTAAAAATTCCTAGATAAAGAAGTCAGAAAATTACTTGCATAAAATTTTAAGTTGTTAGCAGCCCTCAGAGTTAACAGTCTCCTTGTCATGTATTACAGAGTACTTACCAAAGGGCACTCTGCAGGGGCCCAGGTGATCTAGCTAGGTCAGAGGAAAAAAAGCAGAGGGCTTTCAGCCCTACTCCCTGCTTCAAGGGGATCAGACCTCAAGCAAAATAGTTAATTGTGCAAATCTTTTCTATTTTGAGGTTCCCTGCAAGAGCATTTTTTGCACTGCTAAAGAAAATCTATAAATCCCTACTCCAGAGCAAAACATCAAATGGCAATACAAACAAAAAAAAAGAATGCAGAAGGGCTTGCTTTCAGCAATCACTCTTTACTGTTAATGAGCCTGCATGTCTCCATATTGTATATACAAATTTTGACAGTTTAAATGGTCTGTTGAGGTCCATACAAAATTATGCATGTTTCATAAAAGAACCAAGTGTCTTCTGGACACTAGTGATTTGTTTACTGTATACCAACTCATGGGGGGGTTCTGAGAGGTACCTTTACACAACTCTTCAATCTTGCAAGGCTTGTGTCTAGAAAAAGTGCTAATAGATAACATATAAAAGGCAGGACAAAAGAGAAAATACTAGGGTACTATTCTATGTCATTTAATTTTTGTTTCTTAAAACTAATGAATGTAATTTCACAGCATTCCAGTAAGTCTTGTGTTATATTTAAGAGTCAAATTACAATTATTGTATTGCTATAATTTTGTTCTTTTAGTATTTTAAAAATCTGAATCTTCTGAGTTGGGACATACCAAGACAGTGTCTGTATTAACTGTGCAAATTGAACAAAGGGAACATTTACTTAGAAAAAATATTTAAAAGGAACATGAGTCCTTCAAAGATGTCATTTTGGTGTGATGTAAAAATCAGAGCATTGAAGAATTCTTCAGAGAAGGGATAAAGACATGGAAACATTGCTTTCAAAAGTGTATAGAGGTGAATAGAGGATATGTGTGGAAACAAGAGCTTTACATTTTGATTTTTTAATCTAATGCAGGTTTGTAAGAGGGTGCTTCAGTAAATTAGTTGAAAAATCTCATTTCTGCTCCCATTAAGAAAAAACAATGTTTTTTAAAAGATCTCTTTCGAGTTGTCAAAAAAGCACTTAAAAAGTTATGTGAAAATAAAGGAACAAAAATAAACTATTTGGAATTATCTCTTCACCATTAGACTAATTAATCGCAGAGATTTTTGTCTAGGCACTGAAAATCCTGCATTACATATCTATCACTGATACTTCTAATGTATCTTTTAGGTCTTAAAATACATTTTAAGTATTATATATTTCATTTTTCAGTTCCCTTATTAGCTTCTTTTTAGAAATTTTTGTTTTAACATAAAAGAATGAATATAAACATTTTTAATTTGAAAAAAATGGTTTTTCGTGTTGCTTCACATTGCACACATTAGCTGAAAACAGAAATATTATATTCATTAATATCCAGAAGCAAGGATGGTGAGAACTTTGTCTCACCTGCTCTGGAGATACTGTCTTGAGAGACCAGTCTTTGGAGAAGGATGTAATGCTTAGTGAAGGTACAGAGGCAAGGAAAAAAAGAGGAAGGTCCTTGACAAGGACTGCCATAGTGGCTCCAACAATGGGCTCACATGTACTAACAACTGTGATGCTGGTGCAGGACCGGGAAGTGTGTCTTTCTGTTGTACATAGGGTTACTCTAAGTCTGAACAAAAGGTCCTGGGGTACTGGTCGTTTTCTTTTCTAATTTTTCACCTTATTTTTTTTAATGGTCTCAGTTCCTCACATTAGGTAATACTTATTCTTCTATCCTCGGGTTCATTTACTCTTTCCTCTGTCAACTCTACCAATTAATTCTGTTCAATGAAAATTTATTTTAAATACTGCATTTTTCAGTTTCTAAATTTCTAGTCCATTTGTTTTTATCTTTTTTGTTTCTCTGCTAAGATGGTCTACCTCTCCTGTACTTAAAATCAATGTAAAAAAAAATCAACAGCCACTTGAAAAATTCTTATTTGCGAAGTCTTAACATCAGGTTCATCTAAAGGTTCTATTTTAATTGACTTTCTCCTTTCAGTTGTAAATTTTAAGAATATGTTCTACATGTGACCTCCTCCCTGGGGGACGGACAACAGAAGAGGGTGAAGGGAGACGCTGGACAGGGAAAGATATGACAAAATAATAATTTATAAATTATCAAGGGCACATGAGGGAGGGGGAAGTGGGGAGGGAGGGGAGAAAAAGAGGACTTGATGCAAAGGGCTTAAGTGGAGAGCAAATTCTTTGAAAATGATTAGGGCAAAGAATGTACAGATGTGCTTTATACAATTGATGTATGTATGGATTGTAATGAGTTGTATGAGTCCCTAATAAAATGTTAAAAAAAAAGAATATGTTTCTCTTACTATGCTTGCATGCCAGGTAATTTTGGATTGTACCTCAGACATCGTGAATGCTAATTTATGGAGATTCTGAACTTTTTTTTCTAATAAATATTTCTTTTATTTTAGTAGCTAACTATTTTGGTTGCAGTTGAACTTCAAATTCTGATTTTGGGAATCATTCCAGCCTTAGCTCAAGTCTTCCCTCTATTTAGTTAGGCCAACCAGTATGCATTTGGGCATCCTTGGATCAGGAGTCGGTCATAGATGTTAGTAGACAGAATTTGGGATCCCTTTTCTGGCTCTTTCCCTTCTAAGAGTAGATATCATTCTTTTTAGCAGTCACAGTTTTTCTGGCCTCACTTTTCTAATGCCTCCCCACACACACACACCACAACCACGGAGACTTTAAATTTTCCACTAATATTGTGATGAGTCGCAGGCTATATGGGGTGAATGTGACCTGAGGCTAAAAGTTTCGAAAAAACGGAGTCACTTTATATACCCCTCTCCTCCTAGTATATGCTCTTATCAAGGTATGTCTGCTTCTGTTCACTCTTCATTGACTTTAGTGGTAGTTGCTTTTCGTATTATTTCCAAACTTTAGAGTTGTTTTCAGTGAGATAGGATTTGATTTCAGCATAATCAAGTTTATCAAATAGATTTGTCCCCAGATTACTGAGGTATAATTTGCATACAGAAAATTCAACTCATGTTGATCTTTAAATCACACCAAGTTTTAAATTAACTGAATATAAAAATATCTATGCAGTGCTTATATTGGTTTTGAAGAAGTACAACACTATTAAAAATTTAAGTTTGTTCATAAGAAATATCAATCTCCATACCAGAGGAGTTATAAAGAGCCCATTTGTATATTCCTAAAGGGTCTCATACTCCTCTTACAAAATTTCTAAACTGTGTGTTACAAATAAGGCATTATATAAAGCCATAAAATACAAATTAGAGAGTAGGAGATAATACTAACCTTTTGAGTTTTTTTCTTTGATGTGTTGTTTTTAAGAGAATTGCCCTTCTTAGAGACTGTCATCTGTGCAAGTGATTTAGTCCTAGTTGTTTTCTTCGTCTGTATTGATTCTGGTTCAGTTTTCTGTGGAGACGGCATTGAATGTTGGTACACTTTGTAAAGGAAAGATTAAATTTTTGTTAGATTATTTTTAATTGAAACTGGGGGGGTGTAGAGATATATACAACCCACCCACACAAATTAATGTAAATTCCATAACTAAGGCATTTTGGTCTTATTATGCAAAAGAGATTCAAACTCCTTTTGAAAACATTCCTACAGGCTATAAAAATTCAATCAAAGTGTTAAGATTTTATATTGTCAAAAGTAGAGGTCTAATTATACACACAAACACAAAATAAAGATTCATTTAACAACCAGTAACTTCAAATCTTGCACAGTGAAAACTTTTAGCAATTTACTTTTTGGCTGCTTCCCATAGTTTTAGTCCTTAGCACAGAAAAGTCTTTCCTTCAGAACACTATCCAATAATGCCTTATTCAGAAACTTTTTACCAATCCATGTAGAAAAACATAATGAACCAACCATCTAGAGCTCCTAGTTCTTTTAAAAAGCCAGGGGAATTCCCTGCTCTTTATTTTTAATGGTTAATACTAAGTTACTATGAGTATGTCCAATAATACAGATGCATATTCTGCCATATAGACTCTATATTTATGTTATCATGGAAAGATCACCGTACTCAAGCAATTTGATTATACTAATTGTCTAATAGCTCAATCCAGATAGTTTTAATATTTCAAAAGGTTATTGGCTCCTGGCCAGATTACTTTTATCCATTTCACCATTAAGTAATAATATTTTTTAAATTCTTAATTCTATAACGCATTACAAAAATAAATTTTACATACTATAATGTTACATAAACTTTTATAAGCGTAGTTGTATAACTTAAGCCATTTATAGTTCTATGTAAAAAACTCAATTGTATTGTGAAAACTTCCTTTTACAACTTGAAATCAATCTAGTACTTTGCTCCTTCCATACTCCAAATGTGTAAATATAACATCTGCCTGATAATAACTCTCTCTGCAGTCCTATTTGTCTTCTATAGCTTAATAAATCAAGAGGAAGGACAGCTTACTCCCAAGTTGCCAGGGCAAACTGAGGACCATTTAACTGCCTAGATCACTTTCCTCCTCACATGTTAATTTACCTTCTTATAAGAGTGGAAGTAGCCCTGGTAGTAGTGATTACTCATTGGGCTACGATCCACATTGTCAGCAGTTGAAATCAGCAGCAGCAACTCTGGAGACTTGGTTTCCTACTCTTGTAAACAGTCTCTGAAACCCACAAGGGGTCACTATTAGCCGGCATTGACTTGATAGCAGTGAGTTTGGTAATTCTAGTGGAAGCTCGTTATCAGCAGCCAAAATGAGGCTAGGGGCTGAATATAGAACAGACCACCAGTTGCTCACATGCAAGTTCAGGGTGAAGATGAAGAAAATGAAATAAGTCCATGAAAGCCAAATATGAATTTAAGTCTATCCCACCTGAATGTGGAGTGAATCTCAAGAACAGATTTGACATATTTAAGACTAATGACAGAAAAAAATTTGATGAGCTGTGGGACATCAAGAGCATCATACATAAAGGAAAAAAAAGGTTATTAAAGACAGGAAAAGAAAGAAAAGATCAAAACAGATGTCAGAAGAACCACCAAAACTTGTTCTTGGCCTTATGAGTAACTAAAACAAACGGAAAAGAAAACAAAGTAAAAGAACAGAATAGAAAACTTCAAAAAATAAAGTATTATAAAGAAGCATGTAAAGACCTGAGGTTAAAAAATCAAAATGGAAGAACATAGGACATGGGGAAAAAAGGAAGACTCCCACGAAGATGGATTGACACAACGGCTTTGATGATTGGCTCAAACGTAAAGATAGTTGGGCAGTTAGCTGGGTAGTGTTTCATTCTGTTGGACATAAGAGTTGCAAACGACTTGATAGCAACTAACTAAAGGGTCCAGCAGTAACTCTATGGTTCTCAGCTACAGCCAGTGTCTCTAACCCCCTTCTCCATCCCCACTGAGCATAATGTGACATCTCACCTTTTCAAGACAAACAGAAACCTTCCCCACATTCTTCACTGGTCCGCTGGTGCCACAGCTCATGGGGGAAGTACAGGCTCCTTTTAGATAAAATAATTTGTTTCTGTCCTTAAAGTTTATTAACACGAGATTCGTTTGTTCGCTTTTTCTTCACTTTCTCATGTGGCCACACGTTCCTCTGTCTCTTCTTCACTCTAGCTCTCCCTTACTTTCATTCAAAAGTAAGTGAAGAGAGGCTACTGTCTCTACTCTGTCTTCCAATCTCCCCTCATGCGACCCCCCTTTACTCTCATTCCAGGCAGGTCATTAACTCTAATAAAACCTGTTAATTAAAACCCATGCTCTGGCTCTGCTTTCCTTTTATTCCCGTTCTAACACAACACACTACTCTAACTTTATCATCCTCTACCTCAAACTCCCAACTTCCTCACCCATCATCTTTACTTCATATTGACTGACCATGATTTACATTCCAATGATAACATCTCATCACAAGTGCAGAGCAGTTAATTATTTAATGTGGTCCTAATCAAAGTTTCTAACTATTATCAAATGACCTTTCCCTGTATGGTTCTGGTAAAAAGGTGAGGAAAGATACACTGAGAGGATTCACTTCTGAGAAATTGAACAGGATTCCCTGGAGTGGCATGCTGCTGTGTATAAAATTAGTTCTCTGAAAAGCAGGAGGAAGAATCTCATTACTACCAAGATCCAGGAATGGAGCATGTCCCCTGGGCCCAAGACTCCTGCACAGTGAACCTTCTGAATCCACATGACGGCTACAATATCAGCTGAGCAGAAACAGAACCAAAAGCCAGAGCATGAAACAGATTTCCCAACCCAAGGAGCCAGTAAAGCTGTGTTTTCCTTTAGGAGGCTCACTTACTGAGTAGGGGTCCCTCTGGGAACTTAATTGGAAAAGTTAGACTTGCTGAGCTTTACTGGAGTGGGGTGCCTTTGGGCACTTAATTCAGGGAGCTGGTTTTGCTGAGTCACAAAACTTGAGCCTTAAAATTGAGACTAACAGCAAAGTTCAAAGCCCCTTTGAGAATTAGCAGACCTGAAGCTTTGAAACTGGTCCTGGTAAGTAACTACTCTGATGCCTTTCTTACTGGCATGAGAATTTAACATCCTTATTAAATCCTGTTGCAGCCATTACAAAGCAGTGGTTCTCACCCTTCCTAAAGTCTCGACCCTTTAATACAGACAGTTCCTCATGTTGTGGTGAGCCCCCACATAAAATTATTTTCGTTGCTATTTCCTGACATTTTCCTACTGTTATGAATAAGGCAACCCGTGTGAAAGGGTTGTTCGACCCCCCCAAAGGGGTGGTGACCCACAGGTTGAGAACCGCTGACCTAGAGGTAAATTATAGAACATTAAGTCAGAGCAACAAGCATCTATTTTCATCCAATCCATTAGCTTTCTTCTGGATTTACTTATCTCCCTATTCAATCTATACCCACCTTTCCACCTCCACCAATATCTTTCTAACTAGTATCCCTTCATTTTTCTTTGATCTTTGATCATACCTAGCAGCTCTCCAAGCTCTAATCAACAAGATTATCTGGTCCTGAGCTCACTCACTGTCAACTCATCATGACCCTATAGGACAAGGTAGAATTACCCCTGTGGTTTTCCTAGACTGTAACTCTTTGTGGATATAGGAAGCCCAGTTTTTCTCCCTTTGACTGGCTTTGAATTGCTGATCTTGCAGTTTGCAGCCCAACAAGTAATCACTATAGAACCAGGGCTCCCAAACTATATAGAATAGCAAATAGGTCTGTAAGAAAATATTTTGGGTACCAAGCCAGATTTTGCAGGCCATATACTATGTCTGTCTGTAGTCTTCATTTATAAAAATTGTTCTTAGCTAATGCAATATATAAAAACTAAGCCTTGAGTTGAATGTAGCCCTCAAGCTGTGGTTTGCCAAACCTTGCTATATATTAGGATGCTACAGTCTCTCTAAAATCCAGACTACACTGCTCTGATTCTGAATTCTAAGTATGTTCCTGTGGTAGAACCTTTTCCCCATGTTTGTTTCTATCCTCCCTCCCCCACCTTTATGGGCAACTTCTACTTTATGAGAAGACTAAAGGCTATCTTTTAGGAGCGACCTTAACCATCTCTTAATCAATTCCATTATGTAATATTTTTATTTCCAAGCTTTCTCATATTTTCCTTGCATTTGTTTCTAAATCCAACTTCTTTTGTGCCCTAACAACTCAACGTCGTTGGTACTTTTAGAACATTATAATGACAATTATTTCCTTTCTCTTCATGGTATTTAATCAGTTATTCTTTTTCCATTATGCCACCTTTCTTCTTTCAAAAGAGGCTATCAAATTGACTCTCGTATTAAGGTGCATGTGTGAACTCCTATGTGATGGTGAAGTAGATAGTTAATAGGTTCTCTCTGACAGAGGGAGGCTTGGACTTTTTAAAAAGCAGATGGGAAAACATGATTTTAAAGAGAAAATACTACCAAGTACCATATGGTAAGGCATGAGAGTGAAGGTGGAGATTTGGACTTAGCTTTTTTAGAACTCCTGCAAAATCTTGGGACTACATTCCCCAGAAGCCCTTGCTACTCTCAGGGGGAACTTCCTCCCCTTTATTTAACAGCCTGTGTTCACTTGGGCAGGGGAGAAAAAGGAGAAGCAGCAGCAGGAGGTCAGTCATTCACGCTAGCAGGTGTGGCAATTTCTTTCTCCCAGGAGATTCACAGCCATCTAGTCAATGTTGACTCAAAGCGACCCCCTGTGGGTGTTCCAGACAGTAACTGTGGTGGTTCTGAACTACTGACCTTGCAGTTAGCAGCCCAACACATAACCACTAGGAAACCTGGGCTCTCTCCAGATGCACAGTACATACTCACCAAATGTTAGGTCTTGCTATCAGTAACAGCAGTATCACCACCACCACACCTGGTCTCTATTCTCATTCTCCCTTCCCAAACCAAGGGCACTCCTTTATCCTCTTCAGTGGTTTGGATATTTGGAGAAACCTTGCTGGGTATGCCTGGCAAACATAAGCAAGCAAAGTTTCTCCAGAAACACTCAATCCCATTGCCATCTAATTGATTGACTCATCTGGACCCGAGGCTATAAATCTTTATGGGAGCAGACTGCCTTATCTGTACTCCCATGATGCAGTTGATGGGGTTGAATAGCTGACCCTTTGGTCAGCAAGCAAAACTTCCCAAGCACTGCCACAAAAAGGAGCCTATCTATCAACATTTTTCCTAGCTAACATCTTAACTCCTTACTCTTTACAGCCAACATTCTTTTAAAAAAAGTCCACATTCACTAGTATCACTATTTTCTTACTTTACAATGGGCTGCTTCTATTTTTTAAGGAGAAACAGAAACAAAAAACTCACTGCCATTGAGTTGATTCTGACTCATAGTGTTCCTATAGGACAGAGTAGAGAACTGCCCCTTTGGTTTAATAAAGTTTAAATCTTACAAGAGCAAACAGCTCTCTCTTTCTCTGTGAAGCAATTAGTGGGGTTGGAACCGTCGACCTTGTGTTTAGCAGCCCAATGTTTACCCAATAGTAACACCAGGAATCCATAGCTCCTTTAGATAACTAAATAAATATTAAGTAAAACTTACCATCTTCAAATCAACTCCAACTCATAATGACCTTATAGGACATTATACAACTTTACCTGAGCATTTTTAATACAGCAATCCTTTAAGGGAGTGGACTACCACATGGGGCAGCATGTGAGTCAAATGATTAACCACTGTGCCACCAGAACGTACAGATATCTAAGCACCCATCTTAGACTCAGTATGTCCCAAAGCAGAAGTCATTGTGCTTATCCTATATATATATATATCCTACTTGATGAATGACATTCTGTATCTTAGGTCAGAAATCTTGTCAGTCTTGTACTCTTCCTCCCTACATGTCTACTCACTGCCATTGAATCGATTCTGACTCTCGAAGACCCTACACAAGTTTCTGAGGCTACCTACATTCACAGAAGCAAAAAGTTTCATCTTTCCCCCACAGAGAATCTGGTGAGTTTGAACCAATGACCTTTCAGTTAGCAGGCCAATGCTTCAGAATCAAGTCTAAAAATTCAGTCGCTGAATTGATTTCTACTAATGATGACCCTACATGTGTCCAATTAAAACTATGTTCCACTGGGTTTTCAGTGGATACGTTTTTGGGAAGAAGAACACCAGGCATGACCTGCCTCTGTGTGAAGTGAAACCTCCAACCTTTTATTCAGTCAGCAGTCAAGCATACAAATCATATACACCACTATTTCTCAGATGTGTTCTTCAGGTTTATTGCAAAGAACTTGGTTTAGGACCTCATTATGTAGCTACATGAGCCTCTTACTGGTAATTCCTGGTAGCCTTTTCTAACCCACAATTTAGTCTTAATAATTATGACCCTTAAAATGTCATATAATTAAAAAAAGAAGTATGACCGTTCTAAAATACACATTTTATGTCACTTTTCCCTTTCAGTAATGACAAATTACTGATATGCTAAAATCTTAACTCATAAGCCGAGTGCCTGAAGCCCTGCACTATCTGCCCTCTGCTTATCTTCACAGCCTCATGTCTTCTCTCCCTCAAAGGTCACTATAGACTCAGCTATAACCATCTGCTTTAAGTCCCCACATATTCTTAACCATTATGCCTTTTGGCAGAGGCTGATTCTTGTTCCAGGTAATGTCTCCCTCTGCCTTGTCAAGTGCTAAACTACTGCATATTTTATTATAATTGAAACTTTTGACACTTTTTTTATTAGGGGCTCATACAACTCTTATCACAATCCATACATATACATACATCAATTATATAAAGCACATCTGTACAGTCTTTGCCCTAATCATTCTTTTCTTTTTTTTCCTTTCCTTTTTTTACATTTTATTAAGGACTCATACAACTCTTATCACAATCCATACATATACATACATCAATTGTATAAAGCACATCCATACATTCCCTGCCCCAATCATTCTCAAAGCATTTGCTCTCCACTTAAGCCCTTTGCATCAGGTCCTCTTTTTTTTCCCCCTCCCTCCCCACTCCCCCCTCCCTCATGTGCCCTTGATAATTTATACCTCGTTATTTTGTCATATCTTGCCCTATCCAGAGTCTCCCTTCCCCCCTTCTCTGCCGTCCCTCTCCCAGGGAGGAGGTCACATGTGGATCCTTGTAATCAGTTCCCCCTTTCCAACCCACTCACCCTACACTCTCTCAGCATCGCCCCTCACACCCTTGGTCCTGAAGGTATCATCCACCCTGGATTCCCTGTGCCTCTAACCCTCATATGTACCAGTGTACAACCTCTGCCCTATCCAGCCTGCAAGGTAGAATTCGGATCATGGTAGTTGCGGGGAGGAAGCATCCAGGATCTGGGGGAAAGCTGTGTTCTTCATCGGTACTACCTCGCACCCTGACTGGCCCATCTCCTCTCCTAAACCCCTCTATAAGGGGATCTCCAGTGACCAACACTTGGGCCTTGGGTCTCCACTCTGTACTTCCCCCTTCATTCAATATGGTGTGTATATATATATATATATATATATACACACACACATATATATATATACCCATATATATATACATATATATACCCATACATATATTCTTTTCCTTTTTTTGCATGATGCCTTATACCTGGTCCCTTGGGCACCTCGTGATTGCACTGGCTGGTGTGCTTCTTCCATGTGGGCTTTTTTGCTTCTGAGCTAGATGGCTGCTTGTTCACCTTCAAGCCTTTAGGACCCCAGACACTATCTCTTTTGATAGCCGGGCACCATCATCAGCTTTCTTCGCCACATTTGCTTATGCACCCATCTGTCTTCAGCGATCCTATCATGGAGGTGTGCAGCCAATGATATGATGATTTTTTGTTCTTTGATACCTGATAACTGATCCCTTTGGGACCACTCGATCACACAGGCTGGTGTTCTTCCATGTGGGCTTTGTTGCTTATCTTCAAGCTTTTAAGACCCCAGTCACTATCTCTTTTGACAGCCGGGCACCATCAGCTTTCTTCACCACATTTACTTTGTTCACCCACTTTGGCTTCAGCAGTTGTGTCGGAAAAGTGAACATCATAGAGTGCCAATTTAATAAACAAAAGTATTCATGCATTGAGGGAGTGCTTGAGTAGAGGCCCAAGGTCCTTTAGTCACCTTAATATTAAACCTATAAATGTACACTTAGATCTATTTCCCCATCCTCAGATATATGTTTGCATGTACATGTCTTTGTCTAGACCTTCATAAATGCCCCTTGACTCCCAGCTCCTTCCTCCCTCTCTCTTGACTTTCCTCCTGCCCCACTACCCTGCTCCATCCCCACCTGGGCTACAGCTATACCTCTTCTCTATGCAACCTTACCCTTGATCGTTCCCCATCAGGCCTGCCACTCCCCCCTCTCTACCATTTTGGGTCCCATGTTGTTCCCTTGTCCCTGTGTTTGTTAACACCACTTCCTTACCGCCCCCTATCCCCCACCCCAAGTCCTTCTGGAACCGTCGGTCCCGTTGTTTTTCCTCCAGATAGTTCATCCAGCTTGTCCTATTCAGACAGACCTGTGGAGACACTAACATGCACGAAAACAAGACAGAGGAAAACAAAGCAACAGTATACAACCAGACAACAAAACAACAAAAACAAACCACTGACAAAGAACAAAACAAAATACTTCACAAAAGAAAGGCTTGTAGTTCGTTCAAGGATCGTTTATAGTTGTAGTTCATTCAAGGATCGTATAATTGAAACTTTTAATTACTAACTCTGTAAAATTCTAGCACTAAGCTCTCCAGTATGAGATCCTTGATGCTCACACAGCACACATGGACTATGTTTATCTCTACAGGCCTGAGTCTTATATAGCATCTTGTTTTTACTAGTATATCTCTGTCCAACCACACTTTTGAGTTCCCCTAGGGAATCATGTTAAGTTCCATTGTTTTATAGCTTTAACACCTAGTCTGGGGCCAGACACATATATGTACATCCAAGAAAAGTTTGTTGAAATAATGAATGTTTAATATATGACTTTATTTTATATCAGATATCAGTGTTTCACAAAGTGGGTAATACTGTGGATTACAGTAAGGAGTGTTGGTATGTTGGAGGGGATCTGCAAAAGCAGCAAACTAACTACACATCATCCTGGATATTGGACTATAGTACGAAAGTTTTTTTAATTGCCAGGAGAGCGCTGAGTAATTTTTGTTTTCCCTGAAAAAGGGGAAGTAAGCCAAATAAGCCTGGGAGAATCAATGTCATATTATCATATGCATCAACATATGCATTAAATAAACTATAGTTTGAACATGCATTTTATAATTTTCTTGGCAAAAATGTGCTTCAAATGCTACTTAGTCATTTTAAAAATTAACTTCTACTTAAGATAATGAGTGTCAATAAAAATCACATTAAGACACAGCTTCACACCACTCTAATTATTAGAACAGAGTAAGATGAGCCCAAATTAATACAATTCTGTGTACATGGAAGAAAATACAGCAGGTGTTAAGATGTCCTCAACTGGCTTCAATAACTGCTACAAATTAGTGGACCATTTCAGATTTTTAGATTAAAATATCCTAAGGCTTTACCATTCAAGGAACCCTGGTGACAGTTACTGAAGTGCTTAGAGGAAGCAAGAATGAATAGACTTTTTACTTATTTTGGAGACATCAAAGATAAGAGCAGATCAATAGAAAAGGACATTAGTAAAGTACAGGGTCAATGAAATTGAGAACCCTGTCAAGAAATGGATGGTTGCTGCAACAATGGGTTCAAATGGACCAGGAACTGGGAGGATGTTAAAGGACCAGACAGTATTTCATTCTGTGATACTGAAGGTCACCATGAGTCAGCATCATTCAATGAAATAAAATAACAAGAATTCAATGATAACAACCAATAATAAGAATTCCTGGGTAGTACAGCTAGGTACTTAGCCATTAATTAAAAGATGTAAGGTTCAAATTCATACAGCAGTGCTCAGAAGCAGGGCCTGGCAATCTGCTTTCACCGAGAATATAATCCAGAAAACTCTCAGAGTAGTTTTACTCTGTAATAACACATGAAGGTCACCATGAATCAGAATTGACTCTAGCTCAACAGCAAGAGACATTTACCCACTTGCTCAATTAGAGGCACAGTATCAACCCTCCATTCATAGTAGCAGGTTATATACTCTTGTCCTGGTCGGGTCATATTTCCCCTGCTCCATTTGGTCTCAATCTTGTCTCCCACAGATCTCTGCTTACTCCCTTCTCTTATCATCAATTACTGATTTCTTAAAAATACTGTTTTTCACTCTACTTCCTACTTTGCTAGGTGGCTAAAATCAAGCACAAAACCCCCATCATTTCACGCTCCCACCTTCCTTTTTAAAGGTTTGTGTTAAAACTAATTGCTACAAGGAAAAGAAGTGGCAGTTATTAGAGAAATTACAAAGAGAAACTGTCTTCAATTTTTAGTAGTGTCTGTCCCAAGTTTTTAAAAGGAAATGGAACCCATCTTTCCACATTTTATCCCTCTTTCCACCTTGCACCAAACTCTCCTTTTCAACTAGAGGCTAGCCCAGTTCCTTGCTTGTTTACCAAGCAGAAACAATTAGCATGCCCAGAGTCTAATAAGTGGTCAAGCCCAGACTTCTGCCTTCAGCTCTTCTATTGGCCTTCTGGAGTTTCTTTGATGACCCACATAGGGCTTCCCTCTCAACACCAAGAATCCTGGTGCTTTAATATTAAAAATACCTTAAAAGTGTAATGAAAGAAATAAATCTCTAAAAAATAACACATTTCACTTACACTCACTTGCTGCTGGGGTCTGAGAGAGCACTCCCATTGAGAAGTGCTGCCTTTGCCTTTTGTAGCAGTTTTGAGAAAGTATATCTGGACAACTAAACCTAAATGAAGTATACCAAAAGGATCTGTATCTTTGATCCACACTGATTAAAATAGTGCTTGGGATCTAAGAACATTTAAAAATGGAGGATAAATTCTTCAAGTATCTTACAGAATTGTATACCTTAATCTGTAGAGAATTTTCTGCTTTAAGGTTACTGAAAACTTAGAACAATGTCACTAGGAAAAATTTCTCAAACACAAAGAAAAGATTAAAGAGCAGCTCTCTTCACTGTCATCAAAAAACCATTCTGACTCAGTGGTCCTGTGAGGGCTGGGCCGCAAGACTAAATCTTTCTGAGAGCAGAAAGCCTCCTTCCTTTCTCCCCAGGAGCAGTGGCTGGGACTATTCACTTAGCAGTGAATTGCACCAGGGCTCTAGCTTACACCATATACTTTAGTCCAAATCAAGTTGTTTCCTTCTATAGCTAAGTGCCCATGACTTTTTATTTGTGGCATGCAGGATACTTTAGGAAAATCTAATTTAGTAAAATGTACATAGCTTTTCTACTTTATTAAATAATTGGTTCTCAGGTATTCGTCATAGAAAGAAAACCATAAAAGAGGCAAGAATAAACTATACTTAATGATTCAAATTTAGAAAGCCTTCAAGAGGCTTGTTTTTTAAAAAGGCAAACCAAAGTGCTTTGTAGACTATTTCACTCTACCTCCTGGGTGCTTTCTGTGAAGACTGTTTTATCTCACAATTGCTATTGTTATTGATTCAGTTTGAAAGAAACCCAGATCTTAGTCCCATTGACATAATTTTTCAAAAAAAAGGACAATCTTAATAACCTTTCATCTTTTCAGAAGGAAGTGCACACAAAAAGAAGAAATTCCATGGGTTTAGGTTAATTCATAGTGCATCTAACAATACTGAGTGTTTAAAAGCCACTCAATTTTAAATCATCTGTTATCTTTTTTATAATTAAGTGATTTCACTAGTTTGACTTCATTATGCAATTTTTAAAGCAAACAACTTACCAGTAACTGTTACAATTTCCACAAAACACATCAAATGTACTGACACAGAATTGAAAATTATTAAAATATCCATGTTTCTATACCATAAAAATACCTTTTTAGTAAATCTCACTGAATAAGAGTAAAAAAAGCATTTAATGTCATATCCCAAGATACTATAGAAAAAATATTGGCAATATTCTTTATTACAGACTGGTGATCAAAGTTGGTTTACAATAAAGATCACTCCTTACAAATAAAAAATGGTGGAAATAACCAGACTGACTTTTCCTCTGTAATAAATAATAATTTTGAAAAATGACTATTTAAATAATACTGCCAACAATTTCACTAAGCAGCAATTCGACTAAGAGGATTTTTTTGAGCTAACAAATTACTAGGATATTTAGCATAGAAAAGCTAACAAAGCAGACAATAAATTGCGTGAATCATACTTCAACTACAATATAAATAAGGGTTTGGGGAAATTCCTACCTTTACAAATATTCCCGAGAAACAGGTTGTTGTTGTACTTATCATTAAGATGAACAGGATTCCACTTGAGAGTCTTGCTCCTTTACCAGGAATAAAACTGCCTTTCTGGAAAGCGCAAGTCTACAACAAAGCCCATGCTGCCCCAGCAAGCCAGAATTTCTAGCAAATAGGGATGAAGCGATTTGCATTTCTAGTTTAGTGGGGGCTGGGGGTGGAGGAGGGGACTAAGAAGACTGCTGAAGTAATTCGCATATTGTCCAAAGGCTGTATAGACAGTACTCATCAGTCACCTGCTCAAACTTCCTTCACCCCTGCCTTCAGAGAAGGACCAAAGGTTACCCTGGGTCAGAGGATCTGGAAAGAAATGAGAAGACGTGCAAAATCTAACCTAGCAGCCTACCCATAGCATCTGTAGACAAAGTTATTCCCACTAGACCACATGTCCTAAAAACAAAGACATTTTAATAGTCTCATGAGGACTTGTTAAAATATATAACAGAAAAGCCTAGAGAGAAGAAAAATCTCCAGCCTTTGTTAGCAATTACGGCAGTATTTATTTATTTTTTAATTATGGCAGTATTTAACTGAACAATTAAAACCAAGGACATTTGCTTTTCAAAATATTTTGCATCATAATAGCTGTCTCATTTGCACAAGTTAAACATTTGTTTCAAGCTGTCCAAATGAAAAAGAAAATATCAGCCGTTTCAAATTTCATGGTTTTTGATGTATTTGGGCTGATAGCAATTCTAATCATTTCATTTTATACCAAAGAATACTGAATATATGGAGTATTGAATATTCATCTGTTTTATCATAAACCATATTAAAAATAAAAATCTAAACAAATACAAAAATGTTTGGAAACCTGGTGGAATAAATAAATCTTAAACTTTTTAAAAAGCTCTATATGTGTATGTTACTTATGACTCATGATAAATACAGAAACAGCAAAAGTGCTGTCTTTTGTAGTAATTTTACAAAAATAGAGGGGAAAATTAGAATAAAGTTATGCTCCTAAAAACTGCAAAATCATAATTTTAAGTAGAGAGAGGGCTTAAGTATGAGTCACAGAAACCATGCACTCCTGTGTGCGTATCTGAACAAAGAGCAAAAGCAGACATCATTTCTAGTTTCATTTAAAAGGACTGAATGGCTTGGGGAAATAGGGATCATTTATTTACTCAATGGAAGTTTTCAAATATGGGGGGGGGGACTTCTAAAAGTTGGTGGAAATGTAATTAAAAGATAATAGGATTTTTCCAGTAAAACTGTCTGAAGCCCCTCATAATTTTCAAAAGACACATTTTGAAACAGTTAAGGAAAATGTTATATAGGAGGGATATTTCAAAACTATAAAATGACCAATTAGAATTGTGATTTCTTAAATGACCAAAAAATTAACTTTAAAATCCACTCCCCTTAAAATTTTAATTAAAAAAACTAAACAACACACACACACACAAATCAATCAGCATTCAAAGACAAAACTAACAGTATCCAAGATAATGACACTTAGAATCTATTTAAAATTTTAGCCTTAGGAATAAATTCCCAGTACTATAACTTAGGGATTAGAAACAAAGAAAATCTTAATATAGTAGTTCTGCCAAACAACTTGAGTGGACAGCAACTGTTTTCCCCCCACTCAAATATTCATTATCAGAAATTGTTTACAAAGCTATGAAGAAAATGCAGACAGCAACTGTCCCCCCCTCAAATATTCATTATCAGAAACTGTTTACAAAGCTATGAAGAAAATGCAGACAGCAACTGTCCCCCCCCACTCAAATATTCATTATTAGAAACTGTTTACAAAGCTATGAAGAAAATGCTGTTACAACCAAGTTCCACTGAAATATTAAAGCTGTTTCCACCAAAGGTGGGAGCAGGGACCCAATATATGCAAAGGTTTTAATCAACGAGTTACTGATAGCCTCTGATACACAGGATGGAAATGCTTGCCAAACCTTCCAGATTCTAGGTTTTCCCCTCCTCCATAGTTCCCTTTAGAGGAGAGAAATTAAAATTCCTCTATACTCTAGGGATTCTGCAACTCTATACTCAAAACATCTGCAAGTTTGCTGCACTCCTTCCTGGGTTGTATGGTGCCAATTGCTTCAAGAATTAATACGTGAAGACTCTTTACAAGTGGGTGGGGGGAGGCATTCATTTACAATCAATGAAGCACAACGTTTAAAAGTGAAGTTAATTCGTTATTGTTTTAGGAAGTATGTAAGTTCAAAAATTAATACATATGCTTACTTTAAAAGTATTCAAGTAGCTTTAAAGCAGGTTAGAATGGTTTATATAGCGTTTTACAAAAACAAACAAAAAGTTGTGAAGATACCATAAAGTTTTAAAAATTTAATGTCAAGGCAAAGATTTTTAAGGCATTCTCTGCGTCTGATTTTCTCAGAAAATTTAAAATGTACATTTATGTTGTTCATAAATAAAATTATGAAGCAAAATAAAATCCATTTGCTTATAAACTTGCCAAAATAAAGATGGGAAAAATATATTTTTTAAATAGCAGAGTTCCAGTTCTGATGCTAAATTGTCTTGGCTCTTCCATAAATAAAATACCTATATTTTAAATAAATTACTGGCTATAAATGCTTCTAATTACATATACAGGAGGCATAAAACCAAAAAACCAAACTCAATGCCATTGGGTCAACTCACTGAGGCTTTAAGAGAACTGATTCCCTCATCTTTCTCCTGAAGAGCTGCTGGTAGATTTGAACTACTATCCTTAGAGTTAGCAGTCTAGTCCAACACTTATCCGAAAGCACTCGAAAGGCTCATTGAAAGTGCAATATCAAAGGGACTATTCGCTTACAAGGTATACCTATATTTCTATCATTTCTTCTAAAATAAGGACAGAATATACTATGGGTGGCATAAGCACAAGTTGAAAACAAAAAGATCAAATAAATTATTCAAAAGGGAAATTGACAATGGGACTGGGTCTCTTCAAACTCTTTCTCACCAGACAGCCTGGGCAGGTCTCCTAAAACACTCTGGTAAGCTGGGACTGCACTACCCAGAAGGAAGGGGCTTTGAACAACTACAAGAGCAAAGACAAGACAGTCTAACTTGACAAGAGCCTAAAAGCCACTTGGCTCGCTGAAGCAACATTTTCTAGTCAAGTTGTGTTGATCATTTTTCTTACCTAAGATAAACTGATTAAGAATTTTGTTGTTTCAGATTACAGGATAATAAAAATAAAATAGTTGAAGTTTTAAGTAAATATTATTACTATGCTTGAAAATAAAGCTTAAATAAAGCTTTTTAATGTAATGTCAAATCAAGTTCAGAGATGCTTCAACAAAGTATGTAACTGACTTATCTTTAGTCATTAGGTATCTGTAAGTTTTACATGAATTTTGGAAAACTGATTATATAAAGGTTGTAAAATAAACCTTTTCAGTGTATCTATGAGATATTCCAAATAAATGAAAATCATTTAATATTTGTACTTTTGAAATTATGTATTAAAGTCAATAAACAGCATTTCTGTAAGTTTCAAATAGAATTATATTTAACATTAAGAAGAAAATGAATGAGAAATTTATGCTTTTATGACAATATGATGGTCTGCAAGAAATCATTAAAAAAAGGAACACCCAAAGAGAAAAAAAAAATAGGAAATGATTATCAGATAAATTGCAAAGGACGATTAATGACCAAAATTCATGGAAATAAAAAGACTTAACCTCATTAGTATTTAAAGAAATGAAAATGTTTGTATTTTTACAATTAGCAAAATGTAACAAAGATAATACCTAACTTTGGGGGAGAGGATATCTAGTGTATCTTTCTGAAAGACTTTCTCAGTTTTAAAAATATACTTGTATTATCTGACCCAGTGAATTTACTCAGATAAACTACACAATTTTACACCTTGGCAACATGTCCACCCTTCCTTTATCTCTATTCTATCTGGCAATCCCAATCTTCCCTTAGAATTTCAGCACTAACACTTTTGTGTGTGTGAAGCTTTCCTTTACCCAACCACCCCTTCTCCCAGCTCAGACTGAATGCTGAATGCCTGTGGGCCATCTTGCTAGCTCACAAACATCTCTATTTTTGCATTGCTAATTTTGTTTTTAAACAAGTTTACTCCTCCCACTCTGGACCAATAGATGAATTTCTTGAAGGCAGACACCATACTTTACTATCTTACTATTAATTACTTGCACATAGATCTATATGGCATACTGAGTTTTACAGAATCAACTATTAATATGTGCTTCCTAGAATTATGGCCAGCAGGGAATGGGAATTACAGCTGACAGAGTACTGAACTCAACTCACTACTATGGAGTCAATTCTGACTCATAGTGACCATGTAGGACAGGGTTAAAATGCCCAACAAATCTCTACTGGAATAGAAAGCTTCATCTTTAGTGTGCTGAGCTGCTAATGGTTTCAACCTGTTTTCAACCCACCACGCCACCAGCGCTCCAACAGGGTACTAAGAAGTACCTAACATACGTATGTATATAACATTTGTAATGCTCTTTTTTAAAAGAATTATCTTTGAGATGAGTAATGAAATGCCATGTATAATTTTTCATTGAGCTTATTTTGTAGTTTATCAACTATAAAAGCTGCCGAGACTCCAAAATGCTTACAGCAACAAGGTTTCTATAGTCCAAATATGACTTTTAGCTTTGCTAATGAGTCTCCAGTATGGAAAGGTAAAGGAGTCTTGGTGGCTCTGTCGGGTAAGTGCTGGCTTGCTAAACATAAGGTCTGTGGTTCAAAACCACCAGACACTCTTTGGGAGAAAGATAAGGCTATTTGCTTCCATATAGATTCATGAAGCCTCAGAAACTCTACCTGGGATGACTGAGTTGCAATTGACTTGATGGCAGTGGGCTTGAGTTTATGGAATGGTATCATTCAGACTATGCTACTGGGAAACCAAAATACCCTTAAAAAACTCAATACTGACTTATTAGTGACCACCCCTCCCTTATGGGTTTCTGAGATAGCTCTCAAGAATTCTAATCACTGCTGTCCTTTTGCCTTGCCCTCTAGCTTGGGTAGTGTTCTAGATGTTCTATTTGCTGTTCTGGTTGGAAATGAAATCTTAATACCATCGATGTTAACCATCATGCTACCAACAGGTTAGCACAAATTAACAAAAGATCATGTAATTATTTATTGTCTTACCATTATCTCCTGGGTGTTGTAATACATCGCCTGTCATTGTACACCATCCAGCTGGGAAAATATCTCTAGAATCATAACTGCACCAATAGTCAAAAGCTCCACTCCAGCCATCAAATGTGATATAAACGTCATCTCCTCTCACAGCTCCAACAGTTGCAGGGCAGATGAGATAAGGGTTCTTTCTGTCTACTGCTTCAAGTTTCATTCCCACTTTAAAATTATTCTGGGCTGGCTTTGGTGGCTCCTATCAAAACATTAAAAAAATAGTTTTCACTGTTAAAATCCATTAAGAATAATTTGCATCACTGGATTATCAAACAACCTTTAGTGACCAGAAACCAAGTTCCATGTTTAATAAACAAATTAATATAGAAAGAAGCCATCACACCACAGGTCTCTTTGAAACTCTGGAATCTGAAAGGAAGCAAGCAACCTGATAGTTAACTCATGCAATCATTCAAAAAATATCAACTATATCCTATACATTTAGATTTAGTGCACAAAAACATCAAAGGTCTCTGCTGTGTGGGGGGGGGTGTGTGTCTTCCATTGTATTGGGGAGGTGGGGTGGTAAGATCAGTGGGGCAAGGGGAGCAATAAACAGTTCCTGGGCTATGACAGGAGAAAGACAGGATTTTCCCCTGGGAAACTCACCAGTCAGTTCCCTGTCCTATAGGGTTGCTATGTGTCAGCATGGATTTGATGGCATTAAGTGTTTGTTGTCTGGCCTATGATGAAATCCATTCCAGTCTTTTAAGTAAAGTTTGTGGGTGAGTTGCAACAGGTGCATGCAGTTCTTACTGAGCCTTATTAAGTGAAAAGAGCCTTGGGGCCACAGTGGTTAAGCATTAGACTGCTAAAACAAAGGTTGGCAGTTCAAAAACACCAGCCATTCCTTGGGAAAAGATTTTTCTGCCTTGGAAACTTTATGGGCAGTTAAACCCTATCCTACACAAGGGTCGCTTAGTCAGATCTGAGTCATGGCAATGTTTGTTTGTTTTTTCAATTCATGAGCCCTGGTGGCATGGTGGTTAAACGATTGGTTGCTTAAGCAGCAGGTCATTAGTTTGAACCCACCCTCCTAAGGGAGAAAGATATGGCAATCTGCTTCCATAAAAATTAAGTAGCCTTGAAAACACTATGGGACATTTCTACAGTCCTATGGATCACTATGAGTTCAACTGGTGAATAGTGGATTTAGTTTAGTGCAAGAAAAGACTCAAAAACATTTTAATTTAAAAACTGCCACATGCAGGCAAGTGAAGGTGATTACAATAAAAAATATGCTTCCAGTAGGGGTTGGGGATTAGTTGAATAGTTTCAATGAGGGGAAAATTTACACACATTAACTTTAAATAATATTAAATTCAAGCACAAATTTATGTAACATCAACATTAAATGGCAAGTAAGATTTATCCTTAAATTAAATGTGTGTAATGTAAGCTGTAGAATGTCCACACATTTAGAATAAGGGATCACACAAACCTAATAAATGCACAAATTATAGGATATATTGAAAGGTGATTACATCCACAGAAAGGGCAGCAAATAATATCCTAAAAGAAAAAGTATTAAATACAGAGCAGCATAAAAGTCATATAGTCTGTGATCATTTATGCTATCCAAATCAGATACCAATAAAAAATTCTTTATTTACAAAAAGCTAAAGCATATTAACACTAACAGGACTCTTAGAAATCCAGGTACTAAGCTAAAAGCCATTTTTTTCTTTCAGTCTGCCTGGAAGTAATCCTAGCCCAGTGGTTTCAAACCCCAGGGCACATTGGAACCACCTAGGGCCAGGGCCACACCGCCAGCAATACTGATTGAATTGGTCTGAGGTGGGCCTAGACAGCAGCTTGTTTCATATCCCAGGTGTTTCTAATATGCATCCAAGACTGAGACCCACGGCTTTAGACTCATCCTTTTCATTTACTGGTCACATTCCATTTAAAAAAAATCACAATCTGCCAATTGTATCCCAACTAGCTCTCAAGAACAACATTGACAGTTAACCTTTAATTCCTATTTATTATGTGCTAGGCACTGTGTAAATGTTTTACTAATTCATTTAATACTCACACAACTCTTTAAGGTCAGTGGGCTTACACACACACACGCACACATGCGCACACACACGCACACATGCGCGCGCACACACACACACACACCCCACCCCCCCACCCCACCCCCGTTTTTAGTATTAGTGCCTTCTGACTCAGTAACATCCTGGGAATCTCCAACTTGCCCAGTTCCCTTGGCCCCTTGGAAGGCTGTCCATGAATCTTCCCCAGTGTTAGGGCCACATCAAAGTGCTGCTCTCACCTTCATTTTGGAAATCTCTGTTAAAATGCATGTGCTCTTTTATGAGTCTCAGAGATTCGTAAAGGAATGTTATGTCTTATTCATATACAAGGGGTCCTCAAAAGTTCATATCAAAATAGAATTTAAAAATAATGAAATCTTTCTGTGAATTGATGACGTCCACTTTTTGTTGATTCCAGCAAAATACCAAATAAGGAGCATTTTTTAGAAATGCCAAGCAAATAACAAGCAAATCACCTCAAAAACAGTAAACAATCCATCGATTTTTCAAATAATTTTTCTACCATAACTAGAAAAATATAACTGATATGTTCATCCCTTTTTAAATGTCCCTTAAAACCTAGTGCATTGGGTTGCTAACTGCAAGGTGAGCTGTTCAAAACCTCCAGTTGCTCTGGAAGTAAGTCTGGGCTTTCTATTCCTGTAAAGTGTTAGTCTCTGAAACTCAGGGTCAGTTCTACCCTGTTCTGTAGGGTCATTATGAGGCGGCACTGACTCAAGAGCAACTGAGTTTTGTTTTGGTCTGTTTTAAAACCTAGATTATCATTCTGTACTTTCCCACTGGTTTCCTATTGAACCTTTACAATTATTAAATACTTGGTCAGTGTTGGCATTCCCCATTAGGCTGTGGGTGCCAGGAAGAGAGAGATGTGTGGTCTGTACTGCTCAGGCTTTCAATACAGTTCAGCCATGGCAAAACCAAAACAGACCCAAATTTTAACTATTTGGATGCTCCATAATACTACCTGGAATGGGAAAAGTTACGGGGTAGAAGCCTTGCAACAGGAGACTTGGAAGGGTCATAGTGAGCCCTTTGAGGAACCCGATGCGGGTGATTGGATTGTTGCTAGTATCATAATGACACATTCAAAACACCAAAGTCTATCACCATCTTTGAGTGGATACCATTGTGTTTACTTAGTTTGGTCATAAAATCTGGTTGTTATGGAATGGGCACACTGCCACTGTTTTCTAGGAGGGAGATTACATATCAAATAGGAGCTTCAACCTCTAATTTTCCTGTTCTGTTAGCATTCCAGTTCACCACATTTAAAATTTTTGAGCCCATTCAGATATCAATAACTCTGTGTTTAGCTGAAAAGGTTCAAAGTCCTACTGCAAACATAGTAAGTAAATAAAAGGGCTTTCCCTCAAAACCAGCCATCTCCAGATTAAGATAACTGACAAAATGGTTCCCCCTGCTGTCTACGAATGGTAGTGATCTAAAGTTGCTTTCAAATATTTTTTTCCCCAAATCATTTTGAGAGCTCGCACAACTCTTATCACAATCCATCCATCCATCGTGTCAAGCACATTTGTACATATGCTGCCATCATCATTACCAAAACATTGCTTTCCACTTGAACCCTTGTTATCAGCTCGCATTTCCTCTCCCTCAGCTCGCATTTCCTCTCCCTCCCTGATCCCCCCCTCCCCTATGAACCCTTGCTATTTTAGAAATTATTATTTTGTCATATCTTACACCATCCAATGTCTCCCTCCACCCACTTCCCCACTGTTCACCCCCCAGGGAGGAGGCCACATGTACAGTCTTGTAATCCGTTCACCCTTTCTCCCTCTCCTTCCCTCCACCCTCCTGATATCACCACTCACCACTGGTCCTGAGTGGTTCATCTGTCCTGGATTCCCTGTATTTCCAGCTCTCATCTGCACCACTGTACATCCCGGTCCAGCCGGATTTGTAAGGTGGAATTGGGATCATGACAGTGGGGGGTGGGGTGGCGGTGAAAGCATTCAAGAACTACAGGAAAATTGGATATTTCATCATTGCTACACTGCACCGACTGGCTTGTCTCCTCCCCGCAGCCCTTCTGCAAGGGGATGTCCAATTTCCCACAGATGGGCCCTGGGTCCCCACTCCAAACACCCCCTTATTCACAATGCTATGGTTTTTTTGGCGGGGTGGGTTGATGCCTGATACCTGATCCCTTCGACACCTTGTGATCTCACAGGCTAGTGTGCTTCTTCCATGTGGGCTTTGTTGTTTCTCAGTTAGATAGCCCCTTGTTTATCTTCTAGCCTATAGGTCCCCAGAGTCTATTATCTTTTGACAGCCGGGCACCATCAGCTTCTGTCACCACATTTTCTTATGCACCCGCCGCTTTGTCTTCAGTGATTATGTCAGGGTAGGCTGGTGTGCAGCTTCTTCCACATGGGCTTTGTTGTTTCTTAGCTAGATGGCTGCCTGTTTATTATCTTCAAGCCTTTAAGACCCCATACGCTGTATCTTTGACAGCCTGGCACCATCAGCTTTCTTCACCACTTTTGCTTATGCACCTACTTTGTTCTCAGCGATGGAATCGGGGCAGGCTGGTATGCTTCTTCCATGTGAGTTTTGTTGTTCCTCAGCTAGATGGCTACTTGTTTATCTTCAGGCCTTTATAAGACTTCAGATGCTTTATCTTTTGGTCGCTGGGCACCATCAGCTTTCTTCACATTTGCTTGTGCACACACTGTCTTCAGCAATCGTGCCAGGAAGGTAAGCATCTCAGACTGCTGAATTGTTAGAACAAAGTGTTCTTGTGTTAAGGGAGTACTTGAGCAGGGGGCCACTGTCCATCTGTTTTCTTAATACTAAACCTATAAATATATGTACATAGATCTTTTCCCCCCTCATCATATATAAACATATTTATATCTGTATATGTCCGTATCTAAATCTCTATGACTACCCTTCGCCTCCTAGTTCTTTCCTCTATTTCTTTGAACTTTCCTCTTGCCCCACTACCATGTTCAGCCTTCATTTGGGTTTTAGGAATTCCTCTTGGTTACAGTGCCCTTGATCCAGCAATGCCAGACCTCTTAGTCCTGCCTTGCCACTTATTTTTCTATCACTTGTTGTTCCCTTGTCCCTGGGTTTAACACCCACTTCCCTTCCTCCGCCTCCCCTTCTCCCATGTCCCCCCTGGAACTGTCATCCCGCTGTTCTCTCTTCTGGCTTGCTTATCCCACCTACCCCTTCCAGGTAGACATGCTATGTACCATCACAAGACAACGAGGCAACAATAGAAAGTAAAGCAATAGCTACAACAACAACACAAAACAACCATATAAAGAATTCAGGGTCTATTTAGTTGTCCTTCACAAGTGCTTTCCAGTCAAGTCTGATGGGGTGCCATGCCCCCAGAGGCTGGCTTCGGCGTAGTGAGCTCAGGGAGGGCTAAAGTTGTTGACCTGAGCAATTGGAAGGAGAGTTCCATTGGCTGAAATGAGGAAAGCTGCTGGTGGAGCAATTTGAGATGCTGTGTTTCAGTTGTCTATTAAGACATCCAAGGAGCCCTGCTGCTATGGTGGGTTTAAGTGTTGGGCTGCTAATTTCAAGTCAATGACTACCCCCCCCCCCAAGGTAGAAAAATGAGACTCCTCCTGTAAGGGGGCTAACCTATACAATGTAGATTTTTTAGGACTTTCACCCACTAAGCACCAGTAGTACCTTGCCCCAGTGACAACTCAAATGTCACCTAGGTGACACATGCTCTCTTCCCTCCCCCATCAAGATCCACTGATATGAAGAGAACCAAACCCTCAAACATTCTCTCATGGCCATTCATGGCCAGTTTACAGACCCGCATTTCACTACTTTCTTCTCAGCATCCTAAACCAATGTATTCCTTTGCCCTTGCTTAGTTATCTAAAAACCACTTGATGGTACTTTTGGGGTTTTAGCTAAGCACTGCTGGAGACAAGTTACACATTCTTATTACTGTAATGCCATGTTTTTCAGTCTACTGACTTTACCTAAGACCTCCAAAATACTGTCATGTGTCCCCAACTAAGTTTCTCCCATCCCATACAACTATTCCAAACTTTTGTTAACTGGTTTTCTCCCTGATGAGAAAATAAAATCACTACACCTCAGTGTTAGAACATAATAGACTCTCAATGGATTTTTTTAATCTATATATAAATTCTTGCTACATCCAGCCTTTGTCAATTAGCTACAAGAACACAGAGTAAATTTAAACCATCACGAATAAACTCTATCAGTAATCTGCCCCCACAATTACAAATTTACATCTGAGGACACTTCTTCAATTTGGCATTTCGTTCTTACTAGTACAACTGATGACTTCCTATCCACCAAATAAAATAGTCAAGAATCAACTTTCCTCTTAACTGAGTTCTATTAAGTGCCTGATACAGACTGAGCACTGTGTAAACACTGAATTGTACTTGAGACTGCTAACTCAAGATCCATTGCCATCAATTGAATTCTAATTCATAGTCCTATATAGGATTTCCAAGACTGAATCATTATGGAAGCTGACCACCTCAGTTTTTCTCCCACAGAGTAACGTGGGTTTGAACCTCAAGCCTCTTCTACCACTCCCTAATCCTTAAGTGTCTTTGCTTCACTGGGTTCAGTGACACCAGTACTTTCTGGCTTTCTTCCTTTTCTACAGCTATGGCTGCTCCCATCCTAGTGCTTACCCCAACAGGTGAGTGTGTATTTCTAAAGGTTCTAACTTTGGTGCTCTTCTCTTCTATAAACTTCTAAACTCACTGGCATGGAGTAAATGCTACTCATAGCAACCCCTACTGTGGGTTTCTGAGATAGTAACTGTTTATAGGAGTAGAACACCTAGTCTTGCTACCACACTCCTTCTGTAATAGTGACGTCTAAATAAGAATTTTATGTACCCTTTTCTGATTTACCTACAAAT
The DNA here is from genome assembly GCF_050624435.1 of Tenrec ecaudatus. Lineage (NCBI taxonomy): Eukaryota > Metazoa > Chordata > Mammalia > Afrosoricida > Tenrecidae > Tenrec > Tenrec ecaudatus. Next base: position 14,761,775 of record NC_134548.1, read on the forward strand.
TTGACTTAAAGGCGTAATTAGGAACAAGTTCCTAATGAATAGACCTTTTAGAATACTGTTAAAGGGCAAGTATGAGTGGTGCATAAGACAGATGTTTATGACCCAGAAACTGCCTATGTTCTCTGTGGACTAGCTCATTTATACTCAAGGCTGCCTCAGGTGCTATTTATGCTTTAAAAAATGGGGGTGGGGGGGAAGAAACCAAAATCCACATGTCTAAGTGTTTCTAAGTTCGAAACACTTTACTTTGAACATCTCGGTAGTCATCTGTGATAGCTAAGTTGTGCCAACTTGGCTAGGCCAGCATTCCAGTAGTTTGTAATCCCCCATGATGTGACCTAACTTAATGTAATCAACTAAATGATGAAATTTGCTGTGAGCAGCCAGAATGTAGAAAGATTAGGGTAGGCTACAACACCGTTACTCTGGCCCCAGCCAACATGCAATTGAAAGTTTCCTTGGGGATGTGGTCTACTTCTTATCTAAGTAGACTGTAGAGAGTTGGTTTGCGTCTTGCTGCTCTGGATCCTGTATCTAAGCTAGTAGGCTCTCAATCTTCTTTGGCATATTGTCCCTTTTCAGAAAAAAATATTTAGCATCCACTGGCAACTAAAAACTTTTGCACTGCAACACATAATCCAGGACAAAGTGTAGGTGTCTGCTTTTGCAGCTCCCCTGGATTGTTCCATCACCCCAATGGAGTAGTAGTGAACTCTGGTTTTTTACTTAAACCAATGGCCTGCCATATTACCTGCTGATCCCAGGAGCCACACGCAGCCTGCCATCTGACTTGCTGACCTTGGATTCACTGGACTCTGCAGCCACAAGTCTGACCTGCTAATCTTGGGTGAATCCACCAGTCTGTGATCATCCTGGTTAATCAGCCCCCTGGAACTATGCAAGTCTAGAGAAGCCTCCAGCTTAACATATGACCCACAGACTTGAACTTGACTGAATTATCAGCTTCTAGAATTGTGTAAGTCATTTTTAATATCAATTTCTCATATATTAATAGATGTGTGTATGTGTGTGTATAAGTGTATGTATGCATTTATAAAAGTATCACTGGTTTTGCTTCCCTGAGAACTCAAGTTTAACACATTTGATCAGACAGTGTAACATATGACAAAATAGTAATTTATGAATGATGAAGTAGGGGGGAGTATGGAGAGAGGGAAAAATGAGCAGCAGATATTAAGGGCTCAAGTGGAGGGCAGGTGTTTTGGGAATGATGATGGCAATGAATGTGCATGTGTTCTTGACACAATGGATGTGTGTGGATTGTGATGGGAGTTGTGTGAGCCCCCAATAAAATTATTAAAAAAACACATTTGGTATCCAGAAAATAAAAACTGAAGGATGAGTTTTCTAAATTGGTTCTCAAGTCTGGTTAGTTCTCATGGCAGTGATAATTCTGCCCTCATTAATACGAATAAATAGACTATTATTATCACTGTTAATCTATGGGGTAAGTGGCAATATGAAGACTCAAAATATTATCAACCATAAATGAAATGTTTAAGAGAAGTGAGGACCTGGATGATCATGTGTTTGACATTTTTCTGCAATTTTGACAGTATGAGAAGTATAGGGAAGCTGTTTGTTTGGCACTACTTAAAATAGACAAAGAGATAAAGGAAAGAGATGAGGCACAGATCAAGTCCCACATAAAATATATCAAAATCTACTTGTGCCATGAAAGTAAGTCATGTTTTATATTAACAGATCTTACATTGCCCAAAAAACCCTACAACCAACCAACCAACCCAGGGTCTTTATTATTAAAATGACTGAATGAAAATGCAAACTGAATTCCCAACCTCAAATGGTGTCTGATGTTAAGAGTGAGAGCACTGACTGGCAATAAATTAGGACTCTAAAATTTGGAATGGGACATAAGGGCAGGTAACCAGTAGTATAGAGGCATTGGGCCCCTAAATACTATTGAATCATGACAAATCTACAGCACCCCCTTCCCCTTCTGAATAGATTACTCCATCTTTGCCTGCTAATCCATCATTGGGCAACACTTGTCCCCTCCACCCACATTTAAGATTAGCTCAACTGTGAATACTGATATGGAACCTGGGGTTGTAACTGGAGCATTGCCTGAGGCAGATGCCTTATAAAACATTGCTAAGTTTCCCAGAAAACACTCTCACCACCTACTACTGTTTCTGGACATATTCCAGTGACATGTTCCAGTGAGTCCCGAAAGATGAAGTACAAATGGTGACCAAGTAGATGTACACTATACTTGTAAAGAACTGCTAGAACTTTCTAGTATGTATAGACAGAAGCCTGGAGAATATGTGGGAATGGTTATTAAGGCTGTGGGATAATGGTGCAAGGAACATAAAGTTGAACCAGTCTGAGTTTGTTGCTTTGGGCACACTGAGTAGAGATTCTTGAATGTTTCAGTTCAAAAGGGTAAGAGAAGATCTAATACTTAGTTGGTTTACTAAATATATATTGTAAGATGGATTACAAGGAGTCTAGTTTAAGTACCAGACCTACCTTGGTGTACTTTAGCAAAAAAGGTATCCAAAGACTTAGAGAAACTAGCATGTTAAAACTGGTTATCAGGATAGAGCCATATATACCTACACATGGAATGCCCTAAGGACAAACCTTTGGCCACAACAGTAAGGAACGAATTTGTAAAGAGACCCTGCTTCATTGAATACAACTGTGTATTACTATTCTACACTATGTATTACTATTTTGTGTTAAGTCAGGTTTGACAGCAGGAACTGCCCTAATGAATTAAGACCTCTAACTACAATGGGGTTGACTGTTCCCCATGGTAGTAGGGGCTAACTGGCAACATCTAATCAACAGAGAGAGAAGGTGAATGTGATACCTTAACAGTAGTGATCAGCCTGACTTATGGACTTTCAGATTGGGCTACTTTGACAAGATGTCACTAGGAGTGAAATTGATAGGAAACCTACTAAATATTTACCTTAGCTTTTTAAGTGAAAGAATTTTAGGACAAGTGAACTCAAAAAGCCAGAACAGAGTCACAACCCCTCAATCAATGCCCAGATTTGAGTCAGTTTATAGACCTACAATTCCTTGCATGAAGGGAAGGACCTAACCACACGACCACAAATTTATAGTTTTTTTTCCAAGCTTTCCCCAAAGGGATCATCTATAGCCTTTTACATGAATAAAGTGCAATTGGCAGAACTCCTATACTGCATCCCCGACATGTGGAATAAGGGCTGTTATGGCAGGGAAAGCCAAGTAGAAGCCTTTAGAATAGCTTCTATCTAGGAAAATGGTCAACCAAACCCATTATCACATTTCTGGATGAATTGCATAGATTTGTTCCACCATCAAAAACAGGGGTGGCGAGTTCCACAACATATCCATTTAACTCACCTACTTGTCATGTGCAGAAAACAGATGGATCTTGGATAATTGATAGTGAATTATCAAAAATTAAACCATGTGGTGACTCCAATTGAAGGTACTGTTCCATATGTGATTTCATTGCTTGAACAAATGAATACTTCTCCTGCTACCTAATATGCAGCTACTGATCTAGCCAATGTCTTTTTCTGAAATGCAGTTTCAAAGGATCACCAGAAACAGTTTGCCTTCAACTTGCATGGACCACAGTGCACTTTCCCAGTCTTCCCTCTGGTTATATTAACTCTTTAACACTAAGTCATAATTGAATGTGCAGGGACCTTGATTACCTTTCCCATTCACAAAAGGCTACATTGGTTTATTGTATTAATAATATGCTGATTGGACCCAGTAAGCAACAAATATCAATGATTTATCCACTTCAGTGAAATTTCTAAGGGTCTAGTGGTATGGGGCAAGTGGGATATCCCTATTGCATGTGGCCACACACCTTAAAAGGCGGCACACTGCCTGGTAAGCCTCTTTGGATTTTAGAGGTGACATATACCTCATTTGGATATGCTACTCTGGTTTATTTATCAAGTGACTCATAAAGCTGCCAGCTTTGGGTGAGGCCTAGAACAAATCTGCAACAGATTCAAGCTACTGTATAAGATTGGGCATTGAGTAATATGACCTAGATCAGGGGTCCTAAAACTTTTTAAACAGGGGGCCAGTTCACTGTCCCTCAGACCCGTTGGAGGGCCGGACTATAGTTAAAAAAAACCAAAAACTATGAACAAAGTCCTGTGCACAGTGCACTTATCTTATTTTGAATGAAAAAAACAAACGGGGCAAAAACACTCGGCAGGCCAGATAAATGTCCTCGGCGGGCTGAATGTGGCCCATGGGCCAAAGTTTGAGGATGCCTGGTCTAGATGATACAAAGATGCTTGAAGGGTCAGTGGCACATGACAGCTTAGCCTTTGGCAGGCCCCTATTGGTGAGTTACAGCACAGACCCTTAGGATTATGGAGCACAGCCCTCCATTATCTGCAGGTAACTACTTCCCCTTTAGAGAAACCGCTTTTGGCTTGTTATTGGGCCTTAGTAGAGACTGAATGCCTCACTATGGGCCAGTAAGCCACCATGTGGCCTGAACTGCCCGTCATGAACTTGGTGTTTCTGACTCACAGTCATAAAGATGAATGTGCACAGCAGCACTCCATCATTAAATTTAATATATGTGATTGCGGTCTAGCAGGGCATGAAGTAGCCCAAATGCCAACGGTCTCCACTCATATTATTTTCCTTCTCCCAGTGTGTACCTATGCCCTTATGGGGAGCTCCCATAAGGAAAAGAAAACACGTGCTTAGCTAAGCAGATTATTCTGCACAATATGCAGGTACCATGAGAAAGTGCCCAACAGCAGCTCTACAGGAACTTTTTAGGACCCCTTCTGAAGGACTGTGATGAAAGGAAATCCTCCCAATGGGCAGAACTTTTAGAAGTATACCTGGTTGTTCATTTTGCTTAGAAGGAAACATGGCCAGATATGCAACGGTGTATCGATTCATGGGCTGTGGCCAATGGCTTTGCTTGGTAGCCTAGGACTTGGTAGGAGTATGATTGGAAAATTGGTGCCAAGGAGGTAGGGGAAAAGGATCTGGATAAAGTTGAGTGATCAAAAGAAGTGTTTGTTTGTGTTTGTGTTTCATGTGAATGCTCACCAAAGGATTACTACCTCTGAAGGGGAGGACTTTATCCAGTGGAAAGGATGTCATTTTGTGTAAGCTAGTCATCATCTTTCCTCAGGCACTCACTCCTGTCATTGCCCAATGTGCACAGGAACAAAATGGCCATGGTGGCAGGAATGGAAGTTATGTGTAGGCCCTATAATATGTACTTCCACTAACCAAGGCCAATTTGGCCACGACCACTGCTGAGTGCCCAATTTTCTAGCAGCAGAGATCAATACAGAGTCCATGATATGGGATCATTTCTTACTCTGGATATTGATTTTCCTTCCCTGCATGCAATTCTTTTTTTTTTTTGCCTTGGCCTGTTTGTAATTTTTTTTAAATTTTAACAATTTATTAGGGGCTCCTACAATTCTTATCACAGTTCATACATATACATATATCAATTGTATAAAGCACATCTGTACAGTCTTTGCCCTAATCATTTTTTTCTCTTCTTTTTTTACATTTTATTAGGGACTCATACAACTCTTATCACCATCCATACATATACATACATCAATTGTATAAAGCACATCCATACATTCCCTGCCCCAATCATTCTCAAGGCATTTGCTCTCCACTTAAGCCCCTTGCATCAGGTCCTCTTTTTTTTCCCTCCCTCCCCTTTCCCCCCCCTCTCATGTGCCCTTGGTAATTTATACCTCGTTATTTTGTCATATCTTGCCCTATCCGGAGTCTCCCTTCTCTGCTGTCCCTCTCTCAGGGAAGAGGTCACATGTGGATCCTTATAATCAGTTTCCCCTTTCCAACCCACTCACCCTACACTCTCCCAGCATCGTCCCTCACACCCTTGGTCCTGAAGGTATCATCCACCCTGGATTCCCTGTACCTCCAGCCCTCATATGTACCAGTGTACAGCCTCTGTCCTATCCAGGCCTGCAAGGTAGAATTCGGATCATGGTAGTTGGGGGGAGGAAGCATCCAGGATCTGGGGGAAAGCTGTGTTCTTCATCGGTACTACCTCGCACCCTAATTAACCCATCTCCTCTCCTAAACGCCTCTATGAGGGGATCTCCATTGGCCGACACTTGGGCCTTGGGTCTCCACTCTGCACTTCCCCCTTCATTTAATATGGTATATATATACATATACATATACACATACATACACACACTTATATCGTTTTTTTTTTTTGCATGATGCCTTATACCTGGTCCCTTGGCACCTCGTGATCGCACTGGCCGGTGTGCTTCTTCCATGTGGGCTTTTTTGCTTCTGAGCTAGATGGCCGCTTGTTCACCTTCAAGCCTTTAAGACCCCAGACACTATCTCTTTTGATAGCCGGGCACCATCAGCTTTCTTCACCACATTTGCTTATGCACCCATTTGTCTTCAGCGATCCTATCATGGAGGTGTGCAGTCAATGATATGATTTTTTGTTCTTTGATGCCTGGTTACTGATCCCTTTGGGACCACTCGATCACACAGGCTGGTGTTCTTCCATGTGGACTTTGTTGCTTCTGAGCTAGATGGCCGCTTGTTTATCTTCAAGCCTTTAAGACCCCAGTCACTATCTCTTTTGATAGCCGGGCACCATCAGCTTTCTTCACCACATTTACTTGTTCACCCACTTTGGCTCCAGCCGTTGTGTCGGGAGAGTGAGCATCACAGAGTTCCAATTTAATAAAAGAAGGTATTCATGCATTGAGGGAGTGTTTGAGTAGAGGCCCAAGGGCCTTCCGCCACCTTAATACTTGACCTATAAATATAGACACATAGATCTATTTCTCCATCCTCCTATATATATTTGCATGTACATGTCTTTGTCTAGACCTCCATGAATGCCCTTTGACTCCTAGCTCTTTCCTCCATCTCCCTTGACTTTCCTCCTGCCCTACTACCACCCTGCATGCAATTCTTCTGCCAGAGCTACCCATCTGGAACTTACAGAATGCTTTATCCAACAGCAGTATAGTCACCGTGATCAAAGGACTTGCTTCATAGCAAATGAAGTATGGTAATGAACCCATTTCTCATAGTATCCACTGGTCTTACCATGTCCTCATCATCCTTAAGCAGCTAGACTGACAGAATGATGAAATAAAATTCTAAAGACACATTTAAAGTGCCAACTAGGTGGCAATACCATGCAATGTTGGGGCAATTTCTTCAGGAAGCTGTATATGTACTAATCTAGATTTTCTTCAAGTGGTTGTGGACCTCACGTGGTTTCGGGACTGAACATGGGGGTGGCAGAAAAATTAGCATTAGCAAAAATTTCTGAACATGTAACAACTACAAAATAACAAATGCACAATAAATCAGTGGTGTTTCTAGCATCATTGGCCTGTATTGTATCGCCCACCTTCACTGTAGCCTTGGTTTTGAATACACAAGGGGCTTGTAGTCCCTACAACACCAATTTCTAACTAAGACCTCTGTTCCACCCTCTCTGCTTTATATTTAACTTATTAATTTTCATTGCCACCTGTATTTCTCATCACCCTATGCTATCAAATCAATTCTGACACTTATGCAAGGCTTAAGTTTTTTTCCACTCATGACCTTTTCACCTGAGGAATTTTTATGTAAACCGGGGTATATAGGTACATAAAATAGCTTACAAATCAAACACAGCTTTTAACAAAGTTAATTATTGTGATCGTGATGTGAGCCCGTGGTATGTGTTCAGAAACAAGGCTGTAGTGGTCATGCTGTGCAACTCGGGTAAGCACTGCCATACATACTTGGATTCATTACACTTTTAATTTTAAATTAATTTGGGGGGTGTTGTGTTTCGAAACTTTTTACTGCTGCCCATTTCCCCACCCCCACATTCAGTTACACACCCCATATGGGGGTCACAAACCAGTTTTAGAATAGCTCTGCTCTAAACCAGCAGCCAATATATGGCTAATTGCCAGAATTCATTGGTCCAGGGTCCAAGGGGTGGAAATGGAAGGAGGACCACTTACTCCTAGTGACCCACTAGCAACATTTTTGTTTCCTGATCCTGAGATTCTGTGTGATTCGGGATCTGGAAGACTTTGTCCCACTCGAGGTATCTGTGGTGCAGTGAAACTTCTTAATATGGCTCTTCTACCCATGGCTATTTAACTTACATCAAATGACTATGTGGGATTATGGAAAGAGGGCATGTATAACACTAAGAAAGGGTACTGGTTAGTTTTCATTACTACCTCCATATCCCCAAGGATGGGTCACCTTTGAAGTAGGAGCAGGAAAAGAAACCCTGAGGATCTTAGAGGAGCATGCTCAATATTTGTCAAAAGTGGTGGCCTCTGGAGTCCATATGCATAAGAGGCAGCATCGAGTGGAGTACCTTCTCATCTGGCCTGAGACTATGGAATTGAGGGATAGTGTGAAAGTGCAGGTTGGTTTCCTGGCTCATGGAAGCAAAGGCCAAGGGACCAAAAAGCTGAGGGCTGGAGAGACTTGGCTACCACCTAGCTGAAAGACAGAACCAGGGAGAAAGACCAATGACTATTTCCTTACTGCTTGCTGATCCTGACTTGTGACCTACTGACTTCCCTAATAACCAAACTTCCTGTTATTAAGTCAATTCTGGCTCATGGTGATCCTTTAGGGCTGGGTAGAACATGCCCCTGTAGGTTTCAGAGACTACAACTCTTTCTTCTCCTCTCACTGCTATCAAGTCAATGCTGAATCACAGTGAACTCCCGGTGGGTTTCTGAGATAAAACTGTTTACAGGGTAGAGAGCCTAGTTTTTCTCCTTCAGAGCTGCTGGTGGTTTTGAACCACTGTCCATGTGTATCACAGACCAGCACCTAATCATCACATTATCAGGGCTCTTTATAGGACTTGAAAACCTCATATCTTTCTCCTGTGGAGTGATGTAGTTTCAAACAGCTGACTTTTGTGGTTAGCAGCCCAACTTGTAAGCATTTTGACTCCAGGGCTTCTTTGACTTCCCTAAAACAAAAACAAAACAACCTAAATTATGAGCACTGTTTGAGTTGTGTGTGACCTTTGTTTAACAAACTGAATTATCAAACTCAGTATAGATAGAATGGCAAGAGAGGAAAGGTAGGTGTTTGATAGGATGAAACATGAGGCATGTCTGACTTTTGGCTCCTGGTAATAGAGAAGCCAGAGGATATCCATCATTGCAACACAGTGTAGTTCACCGAAATGGTAGTTTTAAGAAAGCCTCTCAGCCACTTCTGAGTCCTCATGACTCCAGATAAACAAGCAAAGAAAGAGCTACTGTATTTAGAAATGTGATTGATCCTGATCACCAAGGAGTAAACGAGTTGGTGCTGCATAATGGAGGTAAAGAATATGTTTGGAATCCTGGAGATTCCTAAGGCTGTCTGTACTACTATGCCTCATTATTAAGTAAATGGTAAACTATAGCAACTCAATACTGACGTGACTACTAATGGTTCAGACCTTGCAAGAATGAAGAGGTGGATCACCCTACGAGGCAAAGAACCATGGAAATCTGAGGCCTTGCTAAGGGTAAATGGAATACAGAATGGGTAGAAGAAGGTATTTCTAAATACCAGATAGCCATGTGACCAGCTGCTGAAGTGAGAACCGAATTATTTTATTTCCTCCTTGTGTGTATGTATCGAGCATTTTTGTTTTGTTCATTTACAAAATATAATATTTAAATAAGGTAGTAAGTTTTTAGTTGTATTTGTGTTAGTTATACCAGGTTAGCTTCAAGAATTACTTTATTATTGTCTTTATTTAGAGATTATGTATGATTTAAGGAAATGCATACAGGTGCCAAATTCACAAAGGGTGGACTGTAATAGTGAGAGGGTTCTGTGTTTGATTTTTGGTCAAGTTGGCTGGGAAGGATTCCAGTGGTTTGGCAAATAATTCCCCTATGATGTTACCTAATAGAGCAATCAACTCCATGATCGGTTTTGCTGTGAGCAGCCAAGCAGTTGTGGGTAAGGTAAGTGTGGAATACAATACCCTTACTTAGATCACAGCCTACATGCAACTGGAAGGAAGTTTCCTTGGGAATGTAGCATACTGTAGAGAGCTTGTTGGTTTTTTGCTAACCTGGATCCTACATCTAGCTCATTGAACTCTGGATTTTTTAGACATGAGCCAATGGTCCACATCAGATTGCCTGCTGAGCCCAGGAGCCATTAGCAGCATGTCATCTAAACAACTGACCTTGGAGTCATCTGTCTCTGTATTCACCAGCTTGTGATTTTCCTGATTTGTCAGCCCCCAATGCTATTTCAGAAGCCTCCAGCTGAACATCTGATCCATGAACTGTAATTAAGACTGGACTTCTCCGCTTCTATAATTCTGTGAGCCATTTTCTCGATATAAAGTTTAAAAAAAACACAACAAATATTTGTCTACACATCCCCACCCTCATTGGCTTTGCTTCCCTAAGAATGCAGCCTAACACATCATGTTCACTCAAAATATTCAGGGGCACCTCAACATGCAACAAACTGAACCTATTCCTCCTGTATTCTCTATCTTTTCCTCATATATTCAACAAGTTTCACCAGGAACTGCAGTAGGCAACAAGAATACATAGATATTGATTGTTCTGACTCATGGTCTAGAAGGCAAGAGAGACAGTGAAAATAATAATAGGAAGGTAAGTGTTCAGAAGTTTAAGATGGAATAGTGGGTGTTAGAGGAAGTATCTTGGAGGATTTAATACCTGATGTGAACCTTAGCAGAGAAGCAGGCAATAGCCAAGCAAAACTAGGTAAAGCACGGTTCTAAAATATTACACACTGTCACAAGCAATTTAAAATATAAACTCCAAAGTAAGGCTTGGCTGTTGTAGTAAGACCATACAGGACCTTATTAGTCACATTAAGAAACTTCTAATTTGCACTATTTTTGACTAGGAACTTCATTTTTAAGCACGAGAATAATGTGGTACAACTTTCCTGTCAGATACAGATTTCTAGCAGTTATGGGAAAGAGTCAAGGTGAGAGGCAGTTAGGAGGCGAGTTTAACAGTCCAAGCAAGAGAAAAGTCTGTGTAATGGGCAGACTTTCAGTGGTTATAAGACTAGAAGACAGAGACAGAATAACAACAACAAAAATTAGAAAGTTAATTGAATGGGTCTTCCTAATGTATTTTCAGTTTCATAGGCATGTGAAAGCTGGACAATGACTAAGGAAGATCAAGGAAGAATGCGTGTTTTTTAATTACGGTGTTGCTAAGAATATTGAGTGTGCCATGGCCTGCCAGAAAAGGAACCAATCTGCTCTGTAAGAGGTACACCCAGAATGTTCCTTAGTAGCGAAGATGGTGAAACGTAGGCTCAAGTACTTCGATATGTTATCAGGAAAGATTAGTCCTTGGAGAAACACGTTATGCTTGCAAAGTAAAGGGTCAGTGAAAAAGAGTATTCTCCTCAACAAGAGAGTTGACATTGTGGCTACAGCAACCCTTGTGAGAATGCACAGGACCTGGCAGTGTTTCATTCTGTTGTACACAGGGCCAGGGTCACTCAGAATCTGAATCAACTTTAGGGCATCTAACAATAGGAACATGGAGAAAGATGGGGGGCTTTATATTCCCGTAAAGAGTTACAGTCCCGCAAATTCAAAGGGCCAGTTCTACCTTGTCCTATAGGGCTGCTATGAATTGGCACAGGCTCGATGGCAGTTGAGTACAACTAGTCACTTAATGGGAATTAATTGGTTATCCAGGTCAAAAAGTGAGGATTTAAGATAACTCCTAGGCAGGTTTCTAGCTTTCCTGAAGAGAGAACCCACAAGAATAAGAAAATAAATCCAGAACTAGCAGAGTGATCTTCAGGGATAACGAGTAAGTTTTGAATCTAGAGAGAGCTCGTGGTTACACCACACTGAGTGTACTATGTGCTATGGAATTATCAACTTTAAAATGGCATATTATGCAAATGTCCTCTCAATAACAATTTTAGAAACAAACAGGCAAAGGCAAGTAATTTAGAGAGGAAATAAATGCCTGAATTTCACGGGTAATAAAAGAGCAATGAAAATTAGAACAATGGATACCATCCCCATTTCCACCCTTCAAATAAACTCAAAAAAGTTTAACAATTGGTGCTAATCAACGTCAGTGAAAGTACAGGGATACAAAAACTTCAATACACAAATAATGGAGCACAGCTTGGAATATGCTCGTTTAGGCAGCAATTTAACAGTATGTATTGAACCAGCATTTCGACTCTAAGAAAGTAGCCAATAAAAACATTCCCGCTTAAACACAAGAGTGTTCACTTTAGAACTTAAACAATAAGAAAACAACCGCGACACTCATCTGCATCCACTGCCACCCATTAATTTCAACTCACAGACACTACATAAACAGAGTAGATCTGTTCCATAGTTTCCAAGACTAGAATCTTTACAGAAGCAGACAGCCACATTCTTCACCGGTATAGCAGCTGGTGAGCAGACCAATCAATAGCAGGTGAGCACTCTACCACTGTACCACCAGAGCTCCTTCCAAACATCTACTCACTGCCACTGAGTTAAGTCTAACATAGCACAGAGTAGAACTTTGCTGGTTTCTGAAGCTGTAGCTCTTTATGGGAGCACAAAGTCTCCATCTTTCTCCCATGTAGTGACTGGTACGTTCAAACTGATGACTTTATGCTTAGCAGCCCAATGTAAACCCATTATGCAAACAATGGGTTAACATTTAAACATCTAAAGGGAGAAATTCAATAATTTCTTATAATCCATACCAGAGAATACAATCACCTGAAAAATATATTAAATAAAATGGAAAATAGTAATATATCTATTAACGGAATAACTAAATTACAGAATGTTTAATACATTTCCTTTATATTTAAGAAACCCAAGTTTCATATGTTTGTGAATGTAAATTAAAAATAGGTCTGGAAGAGTGACAAATTTGAGAGAAGAGTGAAAGGGAGGAATAGATTGGGTAAAAAGATTCTTTTTTCATTCTATTGAAATATGCAGTTTGATACACAAATGAATTGCTTTCCTAATTAAAAAAATTAAAAACTTGATAGTATGTGTGACATATGGCATGTGATAAAACTATGATAGATGATAAAACTATGTGGCTAAAAAAATATATCCAATGGCTAACAAGTGTCACTAAATAAATCCTACTGCAAAACATTTTTATTAACTATTTTCACATTTGTTTTACACATTGAACCAAGGGCTTGCATTTCCCTTTGTCCCTTTGTGGTTGGGCAAGCCCACTCTTTCAGCATCCATGCTACTCAAAACTGCATTTAAAAGAAATATATTTTCTTTCCAATGGAGAAGGCATCTTAAGTTGATGTTTCCTATACTTATGCATTTAATGTTATTAAAAAAGTTTTTTAACTACAATAAATTCTTATCATTCTCAATTTGAATACCAAACCAAGCCCACGTCAATTTTGACTATTTCTTGATATAATGTACTATTGTCAACATCTTATCAAAAGCATAAGCCATTTTTCCTCTTTTCAAATTGCAAGTATTTTCCTATTAACAAATTCTCTCTGAGAAGATACCTATTTTAAAAATATTGGTTCACTTGTGAAGGCTTATCTTTCCAAGCAGTTTTTTTCAAATAGCTTTTGAGTGGATCATTTTCTCCCACACCACATGTACAGTGAGATGAAATGTCAGTTCTGAAGTTAGATAATAAAAAACAGCAGTGAATAGGTTTTTTCAGTAGAGTACCCTCTCCAAATCTAAGATCAAGAAAAAAAAAAAAAAAAAACCAAACTCATTGCCATCAAGTTGATGGTGACTCCGATCAGGGTAGAACTTCCCCTTGAGTTTCTGAGACTTTAACTGTTTATGGGAATAGAATGCCCTTTCTCACGCATAGCAACTCGTGGTTTGAACTACAGATTCCAGCCCAACATGTAACCACAATGCCACCAAGGCTCCTGAAGGTCAAGAAGGGTTAAATTAATTTCAACTAGTGGGTCATATTTTACTAATGTCACAGAAGACAAAGCATTTAAGCAACCTCATTAAAACAATAAAGCCACTCTTACCTTCTTAAACAGTGTCGCAGCTGCCATTTCAGATCCACTTAGTGTTCGTAAGAGGAACATTGGCCAAGATGATACATTCATCTGGTACCCTATTATATTAAATAAATTATATATCATGACAAAGTCTCTCTGATATTACAGCAAATCTACTATAAAAAATAGGTGCCATTCATCTTACTTCTGTAGGGAATGACCTTGTTATGTGAGAATGCTGGAGATAGGAAAGGTGAAAACCTACCTTCCACTCAGCACTACTGCTTCCACTATACTGCTTGCCAACAATGCTCCAGTGTAAGCAGAAATTCTCATTTAAGAGAGGTCACTGAGTGTGGTTCACTAACAAGCAAACACGTTGGGAATGGGTCAGAATACTAGAGGTGATCTTAGTCACAGCCCAGAAGAGCTACCCACACCACTTAAATAGAAAAAAGGCTGCAGACTTTCAGACCCCGCTTCCTTATAGGCCATGTTTTATTCTCTTCAGAAAAAGAATGTTCTGTCACTACTCAGTGAGCATATACTTCCAATGGTGCCGCTGTTTATAAACTACCACTACAGAGAAGCAAAATTATAAATAAACATTAAAATCAAGCTAATGATCGGATCTTCAAAACATTCACAGAGAAGTGTATTATGAAAAAATGCTAAATAAATTCCCCCAGAATTGCACAAATTATACTAACTTATTACAATATATATGAACAGGATCTAATTTGAGGCACTGAGAAGGATAAAGACATCACTTTGAAAAGAGCCTCTATTACAGCAACATGAATTCTGTTAAAATAAAAGAGCAAACCATCAGATTTATGGTAAAGCTTGGGTGGAAGAATGGCAAAATCACTGATGCTTTCAAAAAAGTTTAAAGGGACAATGGGCAGTAAATCAGCTATAGTAAAATGACAATGGTAGTAGTTTTCATGGTTGTTAGGTACTGTTGATGATTCTGACTAATGGTGGTCATATACATACAACAGAATGAAACACGGCCTTGATGGTAAAGTCTAGGTAGTGGATATGTGGATACCCTTTGTAAATTTCTTTCACCATTTCTGTATGCTTGAAAATTTTCATAACATGTTAGCAAAAAAAGACCTCACTTTTAGATACATACTGGACATATTATTTTAGAATTGTATAACATGTCACTCGATGGGTGCCTTTGTAATGATGAGGGTCACAGCATCTGGCACATGCAGTAGGGAGCAGGGGTCTGCTAGTTTTATTGTTTGTGGGAGGCACTGTTTCATGAAGTCTCTGGCTTACTTTGATGTCAGAACTGGAGAAAACCTGCCATGCACCCTGATGGACAGAAGCATTAAGATTGAGAAGCACATGAATTACGAACAAGCCCATCAGTGGGACACAACCTAAAAAGAAAACTTAAGATACAAAGTCCTCCCATAATAAACTTGTATAAAATCATCATCAGATTAGAAAAATAACTGTTGATTCATTACGCATGTCTTAGAATAAAGCATGCTTACTCTTTCTAACATTTATCCACATAAAGAATTTTCCCATTCTGATTAGAATACTGTATAGGAATTATGCTCTAGTCCTAATGCCATTCTTTTAGCTTCCATCTTATCTTATTTCATCGTGCTTCATGATTTTCTTTAGGGTAACATTTTTTGGTAATTTTATAATACCCAAAGCCAGACATAGATTAAAAGGTACTAACAGACAAAAATGGACATAAGAAGTTCAAAATCAGTCAAAACTAATCTGTGATGTTAGAAATCTGGATAGTAGTTAACCATTGTGGAGGAAGAACCATCATGGAGGAAGAGAGGATGACTAGAAGGAACGCTTCCAGATACTGTTAACACTCTATTTCCTCATTTAGGTGTTATTTATACAGGCATGGTTCATTTGGGGGTCTTACTTTCATGATTTATACGCTTTTATGTCTGGATGATAAGCCTCTTTAAAATCTTTACAAAAAATACTTTTAAGGTTTAAGTTAAAGAAGCTAATGAATGAATAAATTAACAAAGGTAATACATTGTGTTTATGTACTGCCAAAATAGATTACAATCAGAATATATTTATTTCATTCTTAGTTTTTAAATGAATAAACTCTAAAGAGTAATTTGGAAAAAAGATAATGACCACAAATCTGACTGTATTTGAAATTCTGACAATCACAAAAGCTACTCTCTTTAAACAAAATGCAAAAGCTTATAATCGTGTTCCAAACAGATATGAAAGTTATCTAAACAGGGAAGCACTGAGCGCCAAGTTTACACTTGGATCTCTTATAGGATTATGTGATCCAATAAATATTAAAAAATAAAAGCCAAAAAATTGAGTGATATTAGGAAAAAGGTGGCTGAAAGCACATGTGCCCTGCACTTGTACAGCATCTTCTTTGAGTAACACAGCTCCTATTATTTTAAAAATGTATTTTAAACCAAAATAGGTATAAAAATAAGTTATTAGCATAAGAGGGGGATAGGAAGAGGAGTATAATAAGACCAAAAGTGGCTATTATTAGTATTTTAAATTTCTCGTTCTCAGGGAATTTTGTACTAGTAGGAAACAGACTCCATTCTTTTACTGAGTTGACAGTAAAGGGCTTGCATTTGCCTTTGTCCCATTTTCAGCATAGTAAACAAGAACCAGATACAAACAAATACCCATGATTCTCTGATGAATGTATAAAATAAAAAATACGATCTATTTTGGACTATCATTTTACAGACTGTATGTCTAATTTTCAAAAAGAAAAGTCTTGCCCCAAATGAGACACACACTTTTTAACCTTTAAAAAAATGTGGTCAAAATTGAGAGCTACATTGCTTTGGACCTAAAAGCCTTTGCTGGCAGTTTCTTACTCCTTTTCCTTTTCAGAAACCTAAAGGCACTTGGTTCACTGTTTCTCCCAACTACAAGCCTGATGAGATACCTTGATATCTCCCATCTCAAAAATGCTGAGTGGTTCAATCGACGGCTTCCAGAGAAAAATATATTAAGTGCTACAAATTTCTTCCCTGGAAGGGATTCTGAGTCTGAATATGTAATCTAGAAGAGCTGTCATTGACATTTCAAATTTGAAAATTTTGCTTGAGAATTTTCCTAGAGTGACAACTTTTAGCATCCATCTGAGAAATGTGTACTTGAGTGATACTTCACAACATATAGTACTGAGTTCTTTCATGATGCATTTTCCACAGTAACCATTTGACTATTTGCAAGAATGCTTTAGAGATTTTTTACAAAGCCACTTAAACTATTTCAATAAAATATTATATTATTAAGAATATGGTCTTTAGAAAATGGTTTATCCTTACCCAGGGGAGGCTGAAGTAAGTCCCCCTCCTTTTCACATGTCCCAACAGGCTGTATGTCAGGGGAATCAACAAGTCTCCAAAAATCATTACGGTTATCGCTGCCGTCCAGTCTTAAACGTAGCCTGGCACCAGTAATTCCAACGACGGTGGCAATACAAACTGAAGTAGTATTGCGAGGGTCACGAGCTTCCAATTTCATACCAATTTTGAAGTCATTATCTGGTGCAGTTGAGGACTATATATACATAAATAATGTTTTGTTAAAAAGTGTATCTTAAGGAAAATAAAGTTATCAGAATAACGGAGATATGTTTTAATTACAGTGACAGCATATGATAAGTGAGATAAAATGTTATAAGGGTCATTGAAGAGATTTTTTTTCTAAACATTCTCCTTGGCTTAACTCATTCACTATCATCCAGTTGATTCTAACTCATAGTGACCCTATGGGACAGAGTAGAATTGTCTTTGTGGGTTTCTGAGACTGTTAATTCCTTGTGGGAGTATAAAGCCTCATCTTTCTCCTGAGGAGTGGCCAGTGATTTCAAACTGTTGACTTTGCAGTTAGCAGCCCAATGCATAACACACTATGCCACCTAGGGTTACCTTCTCTTAATCATTATCATCTCATTGCCATTCATTAATTCCAACTCCTAGTGATTCTACAGGATCGAGAATTGCTCCCGTGGGTTTTGGAGACTGTGACTCTTTTCAGGAGTAGAAAGCCTCATCTTTCTCTGGTCAAGCACACTGGTTTAGTTTCCTTTTTTTAATCATTTTATTAGGGGCTCATACAACTCTTATCACAATCCAAACATACATCAATTGTGTCAAGCACATTTGTGCATTCATTGCCCTCATCATTCTCAAAACATTTGCTCTCCACTTAAGCCCCTGGCATCAGGTCATTTTCCGCCTCCCTCATGAGCCCTTGATAATTTATAAATTATTATTTGTCCGATCTTGCCCTGTCCGACGTCTCCCTTCACCCACTTTTCTGTTGTCCATCCCCCAGGGAGGAGGTCACATGTAGATCCTTGCAATCGGTTCCCCCTTTACTGCTGACCTTGCAGTTTTCAGCACAATGCATAACCCACTACGCCACCAGGGCTCCTTCCTTGGCTTTAACAAGTAGTGTTAACCACTCATCTCCCCACATCCAGACAACCCATATACAGCCTCTATAGTGCATCCTGAGTGGCTTTCTAAAGTAATTCACTAACTCACTGCCATCAAGTCTGACTGACTCACAGTGACTCTATAGAACAGGGTAGAGTGGTCCCAAAGGGATCAGTTACCAGGCATCAAAGAACAAAAAATCATATCATTGACTGCACACCTCCATGATAGGATCGCTGAAGACAAATGGGTGCACAAGCAAATGTGGTGAAGAAAGCTGATGGTGCCCGGCTATCAAAAGAGATAGTGTCTGGGGTCTTAAAGGCTTGAAGGTGAACAAGCGGCCATCCCGCTCAGAAACAAATAAGCCCACATGGAAGAAGCACACCGGCCAGTGCGATCACGAGGTGCCCAAGGGACCAGATATAAGGCATCATGCAAAAATAAAAAAAAAAGATATGTGTGTGTATGTATGTGTATATATGTGTATATGTATATATGTATGTGTATATATATATTATATTAAATGAAGGGGGAAGTGCAGAGTGGAGACCCAAGGCCCAAGTGTCGGCCAATGGAGATCCCCTCATAGAGGGGCTTAGGAGAGGAGAAGGGTTAACTAGGGTATGAGGTAGTATTGATGAAGAACACAGCTTTCCCCCAGATCCTGGATGCTTCCTCCCCCCAACTACCATGATCCGAATTCTACCTTGCAGGGCTGGATAGGACAGAGGCTGTACACTGGTACATATGAGGGTTGGAGGTACAGGGAATCCAGGGTGGATGATACCTTCAGGACCAAGGGTGTGAGGGACGATGCTGGGAGAGTGGAGGGTGAGTGGGTTGGAAAGGGGGAACTGATTACAAGGATCCACATGTGACCTCTTCCCTGGGAGAGGGACAGCAGAGAAGGGGGGAAGGGAGACCCCGAATAGGGCAATATATGACAAAATAACGAGGTATGAATTACCAAGGGCATATGAGGGAGGGGGGAATGGGGAGGAAGGGGAAAAAAAGAGGACCTGATGCAAGGGGCTTAAGTGGAGAGCAAATGCCTTGAGAATGATTGGGGCAGGGAATGTATGGATGTGCTTTATACAATTGATGTACGTATATGTATGGATTGTGGTAAGAGTTGTTGGAGTCCCTAATAAAATGTAAAAGAAGAAAAGAGAAAAAAAATGATTAGGGCAAAGACTGTACAGATGTGCTTTATACAATTGATGTATGTATATGTATGAACTGTGTAAAGAATTGTATCAGCCCCAATAAATTGTTAAAAAAAAAAAAAAGAACAGGGTAGAATTGCCCCTCCTCTGGGTATCTGAGACTGTAATTCTGTATGGAAGTAGAAAGCCTAGAGAATCTAATTAAGCCACTCCATTTGAATCAAGTCAATCAGCAGCACACCATTGCTTAATTATCAAATTTCTCTGTAGTTTACAGCACACCTTTAGCCTTGTTCCCACACTATCACTTCTCCCCACTCTGTGCTGTAGTCTGTCACCCCATACCATCCCACAATACTCAGGCTCTTTCCTACCCATGTGTATTTGTTTCAGGTGGTCTCTCTGCTTTGAATATCCTTTCCCTTATCCCATCCACCTGTGATCCTCCCCAGTATAACATTATCACACTACTAATAAAAAAGGTATCACACTATCTTTCCTACCAGATGGGCAGTCATAAAGGCGTCATATTCTTTCTTGTATACCTAACAGAGTAAATTCTTAATGACCGAATGCAAAAAGAGACCATCTGGTGTTTAATTGGCCCTACTACAATCCCACTCATACCACTAAAATCGAACAACCACATGGACACCTTTCAACAAGTTTACATTAATATATTTATAATACATACAAAATTTGACATACCTGTCTGAAAAACTCTGGAGGAGCACTTACAGATCTAGTCATTTTCAAGTATTCATCCCATCGGAAGTCATCTGGAAGGGGGTGGGTAGAAAAATTGCTTTTTAACATACATATACTTACTTTCAGGAATAATGTGCATTTCATTTCCATATCTCAATAAATACTTCCTCAAAAGGAATTTCAAACATCCCATTGTTAGTAGCATAGAAATAAAGTCTTACAACTTCCTTGTAATATTACTCTGATATAAAATTACACACCAGCCCTTCTCCTTTTTTAAAATCACTTTATTAGAGGCTCATGCAACTCATCACAATCCATACATACACCAATTGGGTAAAGCACATTTGTACATTTATTGCCCTCATCATTCTCAAAACATTAGCTCTCCACCTAAGCCCGTGGCATCAGCTACTCATTTTTTTTCCTCCATCCACGCTTCCCCCCCCCTCATAAATCCTTGATAATATATAAATAATTATTATTTTGTCATATCTTACACTGTCCGACGTTCTCCCTTCACCCACGTTTCTGTTGTCTGCCCCCCCGGGAGGAGGTTATATGTAGATCCTTGGGATCGGTTCCCCCTTTCCAACCCATCCTCCCAGTGTCGCCACTCACACCACTGGTCCTGAAGGGATCATCTGCCCTAGATTCCGTGTTCCCAGTTCCTATCTGTACCAGTGTACATCCCCTGGTCTAGCCAGATTTGTAAGGTAGAATTGGGATCATGATAGTGGGGGTGGTGGTGAAGGAAGCATTTAGGAACTGGAGGCAAGTTGTATGTTTCATCGTTGCTACATCGCATCCTGACAGGCTCGTCTCCTCGAGACCCTTCTATAAGGGGATGTCCAGTGGCCTACAAATGGGCTTTGGGTGATGATGCCTGATAACTGATTGCTTTGACACCTCGTGATCACACAGGCTGGTGTGCTTCTTTCATGGGGGCTTTGTTGCTTCTGAGCTAGATGGCCGCTTGTTTACCTTCAAGCCTTTAAGACCCCAGACACTTTATCTCTCAAGAGCCGAGCACCATCAGCTTTCTTCGCCAAATTTGCTTATGCACTCATTTGTCTTCAGCGATCGTATCATGGAGGTGAGCACACAATTATATGATTTTTTGTTCTTTGATGCCTGATAACTGATCCCTTCGGCACCTCATGATCACGCAGGCTAAACCAGCTCTTCTCAATGTAGGTCTAAACATGTGGACTCTAGAAACAACTAAAGAAAGTTCTACAGAGTAATAACAAACTCTACCCATTTATCTCTGATAAGAATTTACTTAAGAAATGTGTTTTCAGTTCTATAATTGATATGATGATTTAATATTTCTCCTTGATACGATGGAATGATCGAACTATTGAAGTGAATGCTATGTCGAGGGTTCGTGAGGGGGGCTGGTGGGGGAGGGCGGGGGAAGAAATGAGGATCTGATATCAGGGGCTCAAGTGGGAAGAGAATGTTTTGAAAATGATGATGGTGACATGTGCAAATGTGCTTGACACACTGGATGAATGTGCGAATTGTGATAAGAGATGTAAGTGCCCCCATGAAAGTATTTTAAAAAAGGAAAAGGAAAAACTTTTGAAAAGATGATAAAACAGAAACAACAACAACTAAATAAAAGTCCGCTATTAAAAAAGAGAAAAGAAATGTGTTTTTATAATTTTATCCTATTACCATGAAAATGCTTCTTGGTTTATCCTGGGGAGCTGAAAGGGGTTAGGTGTGTGTCATAACAGAAGTTTATCCTTTCAATGCTTTAAGGAAAGAAAAGAGAATGAGAGCCAAATTAAAATTTCAATCTAACATTAGATCTCTAACCAGCATGTCAAGAAGATGGTAACAGAACAAAGCAGTAAACCAGTCATTGGTGCCATCACTGATATGGATTAATTTTCATGTTCTACAACTTCTTACTTTTCTCTCCCTCAGTCATTATGCTAAAATGCTAGAAAAAAAGATCAGAAAGATTGCCAGACCAACACCTCTGGGCTCAGGTTCTAGCACAGCAGGCAGAGAACTGAGTGGCAACTGCCAAGCAACCAGCTTCCAGAAAACTCTCTGGGTCCCAAAGTCCACAGGTATCACGCAAGAACCCTCCCCACAGGCAAGATGCCCAAGAAGAAAGTCAGCTTGGCCACAGGGGTGGTGAAAGGAGGAACTCAAGAGGTGATCAGACTCTTAATTTTCATTTCTTCATTTTCAGAAGGTATATCTGCTTTCGTTTCTGTGTTTAGTTTTCCGTTTGCTCCCCGCTTATCCTTTTGCTTCAACTTTTTTTATCTTTAAATTTATCCTTTCCTGTCTTTTTCTTTTTTGTGTATGCTTCGCCTCCACTTTTGCAGGCACAGGTTTTGCTGACAACCTTGCCACTTTAAAAGTTCAAGGATGCTTAACATGAGCTACCTGATTGTCTTTTTTCCCCAAAAGAGGATTTTGGTGGAGCTGCCATAATTTGGAACAGTTCAAATCACCCAAGCTCATCTATAATTAGAATCCATAAAATTAGAAAGTGTTGGCAGTATTTAGTAAAAATTAAGTGCCTCTTTCATGTTCTCTTTCAAATTGTTTCTGACCCTAACAAAAATAGTTACTTTAACAGTTATTCCATATTTGAGCATTATCGAGTATAATTTTTTTTAACTTTTTTAAACCGAAAGGCGCCTTTAGCTAATTCAATTATTTTAGATATCTCTTGGAAAACAGATTACCTATTTCTAAAATTACAAAAATTTAACAACCAAGAAATATCATATATACAGATCATAGAGTGGTGATAAGTGTTTTAAAGACAGCTTTCCAGAAAATACAAAAAACCTGACTGCTTGCACATTTCTGGGATATAAATACTATCATCATGGCTGACTGAGAAGATGCCATGGTGAACTCACCAACCACAAACCTGAGAAAAATTGTGCATACCTGGTTCGCCTAACTCAGTATGTACCAGCTCCAGCACAGCCAATGTTATATGTATTTGTACACATTTGTGTGTGTACACGCATATATATATTATATGGGATTAATCATGTTAGTTGTCATCAAATTGTTACTGCTCATGCACAATGTTTTGCACCTTGATTTTCTTTCAAGCTTAATAAATCTGAAATTGTACCATTAAAAAAAGTACTAGGTTTGATTCCATCTCTAAATAATGTGAAGCCAGTAGTATCACAGTGTTGAAGCATGCAACAAAGTGTTAAGGATACACCTGTCCATTTCCAATCTGACTCTGCCTCCAACTAGCTGTATGAGAAGGCTTTTAAAAAGTCATGGGGGAAAATCAACTGTCCCTTAATTCCATTTTTCCATGAACTGTTTCAAGCACCCTATGACTCTAAGCAAGTCATTCCACTTTTTCAACTTCAGTTCCTCTATCTATAAAATGATGAGAATACAGACAATCCTTGACTGTCAGCTTATGTCAGAACTGACAACGGCCATAAGAATAAAATCCATCTTAAGATGAGGGCTACCAGTAATAGGGCCTCAAAAATTTGTGAAATATGCTCTGGTCTAACCAGAGTTGTAAGGTAGTATTTGAATCATAATGAGGGGGAAAAAGCATTAAAGAACTACTAGAGGAAAGTTGTATGTTTCATCGGTGCTATACTGCACCCAGACTGGCTCATCTCTTCCTTGTGACCCTTCTGCACGGGGATGTCCAATTGTCTACAGATGGACTTTGGGTCTCGTCTCTACACTCTCCCTCATTCACATTGATATGGTTTTTTCTTCTGAGTTTTAGATGCCTGATCCCATGGACACCTCATGATCACACAGGCTGGTGTGCTTCTTCCATGTGGACTTTGTTGTTTCTAAGCTAGATGGCCGCTGGTTTGCCTTTAAAACCCCAGACACTATATCTTTTGATAGCTGGCACCATCGGCTTTCTTCACCACATTTACTATGTACCCATCTTGTCTTCAGCTATTGTGTCGGCAAGGTGAGCATCAACATAATGCTAGGTTATTAGGACAAAGTGTTCTTGCGTTGAAGGAGCACTTGACTAGAGGCCCAATGTCCATCTGTTACCCTGATACTTAATAAATGTATGGTACAGGTAAGAGCTGGAAACACAGGGAATCCTGGACAGATAAAGCCCTCTGGACCAATAATGAGATTAGCGATACCAGGAGAGGAAGGGAAAGGTGGGGGGAGTTAAGGGGAACTGATCATAATGATCCACATATAACCCCCTCCCTGGGGGATGGACAACTGAAAAGTGGGTAAAGGGAGAGATCGGTCAATGTAAGAAATGAGAAAATAATAACAATTTATAAATTATCAAGTGTTTGGGAGGGAGGAAGGACTGGGTAAGGAGGGGGAAAATTAGGAGCTGATACCAAGGGCTCAAGTAGAAATAAAATGTTCTGAAAATGATGATGGCAACAGATGTACAAACGTGCTTGACACAATGGATGAATATATGGATTGTGATAAGAGCTGTATGAGCCCCAAATAGACTGTTTTCAAAAATGCCAAAACCACCTTTCTGAAAAACACACAAAAAATACTTTTTGAAAGATGTTCCCAAAAGACAATAGAATTTTCTATGAATTTTTGAAGCTCCTGAATATTACTGTCAAGATGAAAATTGAATTCTTTGGGTCCAAAATTAAACTAACCAGAATGTCTCTCAGCAACTTTGTACTAACCTGAAAATAAGTAGACTCAGGTTCTAATAGAAGCTCTGTCACATGATCTAGGATGACATTGAAAAAAAGAACTAGACAAAAAAAAGGACAGGGGAAAAATTTTAACCAGGTTGTTGTTAATACAACACCTCAGGATGAAAAGCGCTAGGAAACTAAAACCATCTCATATTTTTACTACAAAATAACTAAAACCTGCTATATATGTAAAAATTTCCAATAACATTAGAAAATGATTAGTCCATCTCCTACTATAGTTTTATTTG
The DNA here is from genome assembly GCF_050624435.1 of Tenrec ecaudatus. Lineage (NCBI taxonomy): Eukaryota > Metazoa > Chordata > Mammalia > Afrosoricida > Tenrecidae > Tenrec > Tenrec ecaudatus. The sequence goes on from NC_134548.1 coordinate 14,787,064, forward strand.
ATTTTTAAATAGCCATCCCTGTGTAGGAGCCCTGGTGGTATAGTGGTTATGCATTAGTTAGCCTGCTAACCCCAAGGCCAGCAGATCAAAATCACCAGCTGCTCCATGGAAGAAAAACAAGGCTTTCTACTACCATAAAAAGCTAAATCTTGGAAAATTACAGGACAGTTCTTCTCAGTCCTATGGGTCATTATATGTCATAATTAACTTGATGACACAGAGTTTAGTTTTTTGGTATCCCTATCATAAAGGAGATACACAGTTAAAAGAAGAATATTCTCAATGAAATAGATTGAAAAAGTGGCTATAGCAGTGGGCTCAAACACAGCAAGGATTGTGAAAGCGGCACTGGGCTGTGTAGTGTGGGATGTTATGAGTTGGAACTGACTTAACAGCATTTAACAATGATTTTTTTAAATCCCTATAATGTCTGAATGGGCTACAAAGTGAGCTAGTAAATCCTTACACCAGTGCTCTATAATGTGCTCATTTTCAATCGAATTGTTAACTAGTTAATCATTTGAAGGCTTTACAGTAATAAGAATATATGTACACCAGCGTTCACTGCAGCGTTATTCACAATTGCAAAAAGATAGAAACAACCTAAGTGCCTATCAGTGCATGAATAGATAGACAAACTATATATTCATACAATGGAATACTATGCAACTATAAGAAACAAGGAGGAATCCACATGACATAATGTGATAAATCTGGAGGACATTATACTGAGTGCAAGAAATCAAGCATAAAAGCACAAGTATTGTATGGTCCCAAAATGCTGCTTACCAGGCATGGGAAGCTATTGCCCCAAGACAATCTTTAAACCTTAAACCAAAAATATCCTGACGTCTTCTTAAAATCTAAAGTTTAATTTAGTTGTTAAAAGAGCATAAAGCTCAAGGCAGACTTATTTTTTACTACCTATCTGGGATCCAGCTGCAACTTGAGACTACATAGGAAACTTATGCAGCAGTGCGTTTAGTCGTTTAGTCTGAGATCACGTTTAGTTTGCAATCAATGTTTTTGAAATAAAAAAAAACCTTTTCTAACTATTTTAGCTGTTTTATATACATGAGCCAAAAGGATGTTTCTGTATTGGAAAAGATCAACTGGCAAACATGATGTTCGGGATTGTCACAATGCTATAATCAATATACCTATGAATATTATAAATAGTCTTTGTTCACTTGAAGCCATAAAATTTTAGTCTTCGGGCTACCTCAAATTAAAGCTGAGCAAAATCCTTAATTTAAAAATAATCATCATATATTATTGCATCCAAGTCTAACCTTTCAAAGCCCTCAGCTACCAAACATTGTTTGAAATTATTATCCCATTTCTTATGTATAGTTTTCTTTTGTGTTGTTTGTAGTTTTGTAGCGTAGATGGGAAAGGGAGGAGAAAAGCTGATAAAGTCAACTGCTATGGGGAGTTTAACAACACATCTTTACCTATACATTGAAAGCCTTATCAAAAGACAAAGGAATGGAATCATGGATCTCATTACTTCACAAAAAGCAAATACTCAATGGATCTTAATCTTTTCCGTCTTGTCTCAGAACCTAGATATAAAGCCAATTGACTACAATAGACCCCATCACCCAGAAATAATTCAATCTCATGCTTACAATTTGCCACAACCCAATTTCATCCCCAATATCAAAAGCAGTTATGAGAGATGCCATGGTCATTAGCACTAAGAAACAATAGTGAGAAACTGGAAAGGTTGGAAGGAGAGAAGACTAATATCCAGCAAGGTTAATCACAAGAGTCAAAGAGACCACAGGCATGGAAAAACCTGACAACCCCAAAATCTGCAAGCTGTGCTGGAGACAAAACCTGAGAGACATTCAGTGGCCACAGTATTAAACACTCTGCACTAAATATGGAAGATTGTAGTATACCACAAAAGCCACAGAGAAACATGGAATGATTTTAATGGATGAAATTTGAGATTTATAAAAATTATTCTGGAATCTTTATGGTGAAGGGCCAGAACGGAAGTAGGCCTACAGTAGGGCCCAGGACAACAATTTAGGAGAGACATGCTAAGAGCCCGAACCGAGTCAGTGGCAGTGAAAATAGAAGTAGTGTCAAAGAAGAGGAGTATGTGAGACCCGATATAAGTGAATTCACTACAAGATAATTTTGAACTACTTATAGGATAATGAAAGCCCTGGTGGTGCTGTTGGGTAAAATTTAGAGAGCTAATCATAATGTCTACAGTGCAAACCCACCAGCTGCTTCATAGGAAAGAGTTCAGACTAGCTACTCCCATAAAGATTTACAGCCACAGAAACTCTATAGGTCACCACTATGAGTCTTAATGAACTTGATGGTAGTGGATATAGGGAAATGAAGGAGCACTAGCAATTCAGGGCTTTAGCTGCTAACTAAAGGTCAGTGGCTCAAGTCTTAACAGCCACTCCATGGAAGAAAGATGTAGCAGTTTGCTTCCATAAAGATTTACAAGCTTGGAAACCCTATGGGGGCAGTTCTACTATGTCCTCTAAGATCACTAATAGTTAAAAAGCTACTTGTCAAAATCTATTTTTAATAGGACAATGACTTGGAGGTATTCCTATTCAACTTAATTAAGGGCCTGTAACTAAGAAGTGTAGGCAAGACCAAGATTTGGGAAACTTTAGCAAATAAACAAAGGGTGGAGAGATAGAGGTCACATTACAGGACATGAGGAATTAAAGAGGAAAAGCATGTCCATGAAAGCAAAAAGCTTGGCTGTGAAATGAAGCAGGGAAAAGGGCTTCATGGTGGCTACTTTTTATTTCTTTAATGATTTTTCAGAGAGGTGAATTTTTAAGGTGTGATTATTTTTAACAAGTTCAATAGCCGTGGGAAAAGAGTCAGTAGATATTAAAGAATCCAAAGAAAGTATAATGCAAGGTTCTTAAGAGGGAAGGAAAGGTTGGGACCCAGGATAAAGGACGTTTCTGCCCTCCCCTCCTCATCAGAGATAGACAGGATGGGAAAAAGAAACCCTAAACAGATAAATCCAGTTGTAAAACACTGCAGACTTTAATATTCCATTTAGAGTAAATGTTCATATAGAGTGTGCAAGATCACCAGTAGTTATCTCAGGCTGTGGCAAGGGAGAATGGCAAGTGACTGTTAATGGGTATACAGGTACTTTTTGGAGTAATGAAAATATTTGAAAATTGGTTGTAGGAATGGTTGCACAGCTCTGCTTATACCCCAAAACATAGAAATGTATAATCTAAGTGAATGAATTGTATGGTTATGTGAACTTTATTTCAATATAGCTTTCACACACACAAAAAAAGATGGAGAGGAATGTGTAGGGATGAGGAGGTACATTATCACCTAAGGGATTCTATGGAGAGAACAACTGTGGCCAAAGAAAGGAAGCAAATGGAAGCATAGAAGGCCCAGGTACAAAGTCCATGGGATTACCTCCATAGCAGCAATTCTCAACCTGGGAGTCGAACGACACTTTCACAGGGGTCGCCCGATTCCTAACAGTGGCAAAATGAGAGTTATGAAGTAGCAACAAAAATAATGTTATGGTTTGGGGGGGGGGGTGGTCACCACCACATGAGGAACTGTATTTAAGGGTCACAGCATTAGGAAGGTTGAGAATCACTGCTCTACAGGAAGGAACCCTGGTGCTGTAATGCTTCAAACTCATCCAGCAGCACCAATGGAGAAAAATCTAGAAAACCCTGTGAGGCAGTTTTATTCTGTAGCGTTAGGTCATTTTGAGCCAGAACTGAGTCAATAGCACCTAACAATAAGCATTTTTTTCTACAGACAATCATTATGTAGGAAGAGAAAGTCATGGTGTGAACTACTCCAGGATTGAGGTTGGCAGAACAGGTACAACAGAATGGCAAGGAGACACGTTTGACTGGAAATCTCAATCTCAATCTTTGATGTGCATATAACTTAAGGAAATTTTCTCACTATCTTTGTGGTACAAAGGAGAAAAGGCCAAGACACAATGAGTAATTTTCTAAGGTCACATTACCAGTTAAGAGTAAGGCCAGGGTCTAGAACAGGTCTGTAACACCACCCGCTCATGTCTAAATTCTTAACCACTGTCTTCTGACCATCAAGAAAAGATTTTAAGATTGATTGTGTTAGAAGAGAGGCTTTATTTATAAACATTTTAATAATTATTTTAACTAGGTAATTATTCATAGATAGCTGTAATTTTGCAAAATTTTCACAGAAACATGCAATTATCTTAAACCAATTTACTTCTAAGCAAAGACAAAGTAAAAATTTCCAAATAAAATTCTTTGATCTTTCCTGTTTAGACTTTTTATTTACAAGAATTTATTGTTATGTACTGAGCCAAAAGCAGCAATAAAATAATTCATATTAATAATGAGTGACAAGTAAAAATGTGTTGCATTAAAGACTTTAAAACCTTTTTGTAATAGAAAATTTGACAGTGATTATGGGTGATGGTTGCACAAAAGTAATTACCACTGAATTGAAATACTAAATACAGTGGGGGGAAGCATGAAAGGTATTTATCACATAGAATACCACTAATAAAGCTTGTAACTTTGATTGCTCAAGAGTAATGAGTGGCTGGCCTAAGAAGAGAATTCTTTCCCTAATGTTTATCTTTTGTAGCTTTTCAAACATGACTATTATCTTATCTCTTCAAAACTTAAATGTAAAACTCAAATTACAATAAGGACCAAAGGTAAAATCAACAAAACCACCCCCCCACACATCCAAAATACCTACCACTTTGCACCTGAGGTGAACCTGGGGGAGAATCCGAATCTGGGATCTCTTCCTTAATAATCACTGAAGCGAAAATAATAATAATAATAATTAGCATGATGGATAATCACAGCAATCATTTGAAAGAGCACTTTTTCAACGTAGAAGCTACCATATATACACAAGTATAAGGCAGCCCCAAATTTTCAAAATAAAATTTGGGGTCGGCTTATACTCTAGTATATGTGGTAACTTTATTTTCTAATATGAACCAGTTTTAATTTCATAATTGATGCCCTTGTGTTCTGCACAGAACTTGATCACTTTCTAATATACTATGCATTTTGCAGTAGTGGGTAGAACAAATGGGTCCGTGCTTAGCTGGTTCAAATCTATTCAAAGGTGTGTGGGAAGGAATAACTAGCTCCAAAAAAGTCTATCATTGAAACCCTAGGAAGTCCAGTTCTACTTGGGGCACACATGGGGTTGCCATGATTTTGAACTCATTCAACAGTAACTGACTTATTTTTTCATTAACTTTATAATTTCTTCATTAATTTTAGTGTGGCTCCCCCACTGGCTAAATGTTAAATTCTAAAAGGGCATGGACTTACTTATTTTACTATATGTGTTTTGTCCCCTGCAGTATCCTCAGTGCCTAGAATAGGAACTGGCATGCAAAACACCCTCAAGCATATGTTGGATGAATAAATCTACAAATGAAGCCAACTGATCCTTACAATATTAAGATTACCATGCTCTAGGCAATAAAGCATATGCTTTTGAGGCTGCATAACATAACAGAGACGCTAGACTACAACATATGGTTCTGCAGGATAAAGACCTGGCCACCTACTCCCATAAAGTTTAAAGCCTAGAAAATTCTATGGAACAGCTCTACTCTGTTACATGAGGTTGCAAAGAATAGGAATCGCCTTGACACCACCAAACCACAATATCATCTCCAAAATGGCTTTAAAAATTACTATCACTGTAATAAAAACTAAAAGTAACTTAATAGTTTAATACCACAAAATAACCAACGTTCATATTTCCCCAACAAAATTGTAATCACATCAAACTTCTTTGTATCAGGTTCAAATAAAGCCCATACTTTTTAAAGATTTTACTGACATGTAATTTGTGTATTATAGAATTAAATAGTTCAATCATTCTAAAAATAATGGTGTAATCAATTTTAAGACATTTCTTCATTCTTCCACTCGTTGTTGGCTCCCTATTTCCTCCAACCTCCTCCGTCATACCTTAGGAAACTATTAATCCAGTCACTGTCTGTAAATGTACCTATCCTAGATTTCATATGCAGAAGCACATTTTTAAAAACCCAACAAAATAAAACACAAACCTCAATTGAAAATTGGAAAGTATTAGAAACTAGAAGAAATGTCCTGTCTCTTTTTTTATCCACAAACTCTTTCCCCTCCTATCTTTTCTTCTTTTCCTTGCAGTTTTTTTTTTTTTTTGGTAGATACCAGCTGGCTGGTCCTTTAGAGTTTTCTAGTCTGGATTTTGGTGACTGCCTCTTTGTGGTGTTGTATATATCTGGCCATTATATTTCTTCAAACTGTGTATTTTGATCCCGAAGATTTTAATCTGATTCTGCTTCAGCTTTTAAAAAGGACCTGTATGGCGCCAGATGTACCACTCAAGGTAATGGATTTTTTACTCTGAGACTCTGAGAGATATCAAACACTTCGGGGAGGGAGCATACAAGGGGGTAACCACCCCCCAAACCAGAATTGCACTGAGAAGAGCAGAGCTTTCATAGTACGCATTTTTCCCCACTAGGCAATAATTGCTCATTTATTAGGGCGCCCAGTGACATCACCTAGGAAGGTTCTCTCTAGTCACAGTGAATTTTTTTGTACAAGCAGTTTCATCCAAAACTCATTTTTTGTTTGTTTGTGATGGTCAATTTAAGACAACAGCATGGGGCTGTGAAATTTTATTTCCTAGTCTGGGAAAAATGCCACAGAAACTGTTGTAATGTTGAACACAGCTTATAAGGACAGCACTCTGGGAAAAACTCAAGTGTAGAAACGGTTTTCTTATTTCAAAAAAGGTGAAATGTCCATTGACAATAAACCTCATTCTGGACATCTATCAACTTCCTGAACGGACAAAAATGTCGACTTGTAGTGCATTTGGAGTTCATTCCACCAGATCAGACTGTTAATCAAGCTTTCTATTTAAAGATTCTGAAAAGACTGTATAACAATGTGTGACAACTGGTCTGATTTGTGGCAAACGGGGGACTGGTTTTGCCACCACAACAGTGCACAGGCTCACGCAGCCATCTCAGTGCAAAAAGCATGCCTCTCTTGCACACACCTAACTCACTTAACCTGGCACCATGCAACTTTTTGTTTCTGCAAATGAAGACGGACATGAAAGGACAGTGATTTGAGGACACAGAAGAGGTGAAGAAAAATATGGAGGCGCTGTCCTCCATCCACAATGAGTTTGAAAAATGTTTCCAAGAATGGAATAGAAAAAATAAAAAGAGGACCTGATGCAAAGGGCTTAAGTGGAGAGCAAATGCTTTGAGAATGATTGGGGCAGGGAATGTGTGGATGTGCTTTATACAATTGATGTATGTATATGTATGGATTGTGATAAGAGTTGTATGAGTCCCTAATAAATTGTTAAAATAAATAAATAAATAAATGCTAAAAAAAAGGAAAATACCACAAAAAAAGAATGGAATAGAAGAGTTGGCAAATGTACTAAGTGTGATGGAGTACATGAAAATGATATGGTTGTTTTGTTAAAAAATACAGTTCTAAAAAATAAATATTTTAGGGGGGGATACCCCTCGTATTTGGAGTTTTTATACTAATAATGTGATGGGTAAAATAAGTGCATATTTATATTTACTACAGAGTTCTACAGTAATATTATCTAAGAGGAAAAATTGTGAAACTCAAAGTATGGCTTTGACTCAAGAAAAGCTTAGAATCTAGAGAAGCTCCATTAATCTAATACACTTGACAGAATTTAGAGAGCAGCAGAGGATAGCCTTAGCCAGAAACAAAGTCAGTATTTCAACTGGGTTTTGAGTAACGAACATGACTTAGATGTGAAGAGTAAGTTATGGGAAGGAAAATACAGCACAAAGCAGAGATTGCAAGTGAATCTGAAATATTTATGGGACAGTGAGAGCAGACTTCTCACTAAAACCAAGACTGAATCATTTTTATACCTCATTTTAGAGTTGGAAGATTCAGATTCTAATCTTGGCATTGTAACAGATTGCTGTATGACCTGTTCACTTAACCCCTCTGTTTTATTTGTTAAAAGTAACAAAGGAAAGACAAGATTACCTTTAATAATGATTTCCATTCTAAAATCCCACTGGATTCAGTAGCAGTGTATTTGCTTGTTCATTTTTAAAATGGATCAACATTGGATTGCTAAAATGAAGGTCTAAGGTTTCAACACACTAACCATTCCAAGGAAGAAAGCTGAGGATATCTAGTCCTATAAAGTTACACTTTTAAAAGTTGATAGAAATGGGGAGTTTTGAGGGGCTAAATACTTACTAAAGCTATATTTCCTTAAATGTTCTTATTTTAAAAGCTCAGTATATATACCATTCCAATTAAATAACTAAAAATACTCTCACCTTTAGACAAATAAATCTTACCTGCAGGCTCTGTTTGCACCATGGACTCCATTTCTGGTGGTGTTCCCTATAAGAAAAATGCATTAATGCCTTCTTATAGCACAATACAATACAAAAAATAATAAATGAAACAGAACACTAACTTCTGCAGAGCATTATTATTAGGAATCAATTAGAGGGTCAGTTCAATTTGTTTCTTTCCTTTGATTAAAAATTACGAATCAAATACTTATTTAGGAAAAACATTTGGTAGCTACTCAAAAAGTTAAACTCAAAAATTCCATGCCTAAATTTGTACCCAGAAAAAAACCCCAAAAACCTATCCACACAAAAAAGCGGATACAAGGGTTTAGAGCAGCATTATTCAGAATAGCCCAAAAGAGGAAACAACCCAACAGTCTATCAACTAACGAATGAACAAACAAAACATATACTCAATATGATGGAATATATTACCTTGATCATAAAAAAGGAATGCAATATTGAATGGTGTTAACAACATAAATGAACCTTGGAATTATTATGTTATAAGAAAGAAGCCAGGCACAAAATCATGTATTATCTCATTTTGATTATATGAACTGTCCTGAACAGGCAAATCCAGAGAGAAAAACCGAAAGTCCTTAACATGTCAGATACTCTGCATTAAAGGAAAACAATAGACAGCCTTAATCCAGTCGGACATAATCATGTAAACAAGATAGAAATGCTATAAAATATGTACATAAAGCACTTTAAAAAGCATAGGAACATTAACTTTTATTATTATTCTTTATTCTGTGTGCCTGTAGAACACGGTGTACACAAGGTATCATAAAAACGTTCATGGGAAAAGTCCATTATCCTTTAATTCCAATTTTCTTCAAACTCTTTGAAGCCCCTTTCATATAATTGAAAATCATTTGTTATTTAAAGGAAGCTTAGGAAGCTGTCCTGAGCTTAGAATGGCTCAGCAGCAACAGGAGTATGCTAATAAAGCTACCTAGAAAGCCTTCAGGGCTCCAAAACGCATTCCTTCTAACATCATTATTTCTCTTATCAACACCCTTCCTTTTTGCCTACTGGGCCTGAAACCCCCAGGCATGTTTGCTCCTCTTTCCTTACTCATATATTTTATTAGTGCCCAACACGCAGTACCTCATTTCCCTCTCACTCTCTACTCACCATCCTTAGCTCCTGCCTAGTCTAGGATCACAGCCACCCAATTCCTCTACCCCCCAATCTACCTTCTACATACTATCAGACATGGTGAGCAATTTTCTGACCAGACCACCCTCCTGTTTCAATAATCCCACTTATTACCACTGACCACTTAATGAAGCACAAAATCTGTAGGGGAATTAAGGTCTCACATAGTTTCAGTCACTTGACATCTACCACCCTCAATTTTCCTGTGTCCTAGCCCGAAAGACTTCATGTTAATGACTCATCATGTTCTGTCTGCATGGGATATTCTTTCTCCTTTTATTTCTTAAAATCATAACCATCCTTTCTGGTCTATCATAAATACAATCTTATTCCTGAAACCTTTCTTGTTCTTTTCTCCAATGCCATCATTGAGATAAGCAATTACTTAAGTATTTACAGAATTCTTGTTAGATGCTTCATGCTGCATGGATAGAAGAGACACAGTCTTCTATCAAAGAACTGAAAATCTAATGGGAGAGACATATTAACAAATTATTATGGAAAGGTAGAAGGAGCAATCAACACAGGAATAGAAAAGAAAGCTCTCCAAAAGAAGTGACACTTGAACTGGTCGTTTAAAGATGAATAGAATCTCAATGGGCAGAGAAGGAAGACAGAAATTTCAGGCCTAGAACACAAAATCAGTGGGGGTTACAACAAGGCTCCTACCTTCTCTATCTATTTATGCAACACTGGAGCTGTTCAGGTTCCTCCTCTTCCTCTCTAAAATCAAGACCCAAGGCTTCAGGAGCCATGTATACAGAGATGACTCACCAAACACTACCTCCCAAACCTCTCCTTTCAGACTCAACTAAACAAGCTATTCCGTATCTCTGCTAGTATGCTGTTAATTCCATTTCTAAATAACAGTAACCCTATCAGACAAGTAGGTTTTCCTAGGCTGATCTTTATGAGAACAGCTCACTAAGATAACTAGGTCTTTTTTCACTCTGAACTGCTGGTGGACATTAACCTCTGACCTTCTGGTTAGCAGCCAAGTACTTTGCCATTGAACCACCAGGTCTCTTAATTCACGCCCAGAGTTTATTGGAGAAAACGACTCAAGAGTCGAAAATGGACTAGGAAGGAAAGCATGGCAATCTACTTCCAAAAATTAGCCAATGAAAATTCTGTATGTCCACATGAGGGAGGGGGGAACGGGGAGGGAGGGGGAAAAAAAGAGGACCTGATGCAAAGGGCTTAAGTGGAGAGCAAATGCTTTGAGAATGATTGGGGCAGGGAATGTGCGGAGGTACTTTATAAAATTGATGTATGTATATGTATGGATTGTGATAAGAGTTGTATGAGCCCCTAATAAAATGTCTTATAAATAAATAAGAAAATAAGAAAATTCTGTATGTCCCCACACAACATTGATATTGCGCAAGAAGTTGAGCCCCCTGGGTTGGAAGGCATGCAAACTTTATCGTGACCACAAAAATGAACTCAAGCATAACAATGCTTGACCAGGCAACACTTTGTTCTGTTATATATGGGGTTCCTCATGAGTAGGGGCCAACTTAACAGCAATCACCACTACCTGAAGAGGCTATCATAATTATTTTGACAAGGACAGGAACTAGGCAAGTCTGACACCGAATCTTTCATGCCCTTTTCACCTTTAGGTCATGGATCAAATGTAAAATTGATGGAATTATGCACAACCTGAAATAACTTAAAAATCAATGAAATACAAATGTTAAACTGCAACAAACATTATTTCCCACATCAAGATTTGCCACCACAGTTCCCAGGCAGAAGTCCCATAGGAGAGAATGATGTTTACTGAATCTCCTTTTGCCGAGTCATGTGTCCAACAGAATAACTAGCCCAGTACTTACACCACATAGTAGAGCCCACAACACATTTGTTGGAGTAAATAAAATCTACTGAGCTACAGGTTCCTTGTATATAAACTATATAGACTTAGAACGCTGTAATTAAAGCAACCTTATACAGTAAAACTGCCCCCCCTTTGGGTTTGTTTCCAAGACTGTAACATTTTATGGGCATAGAAAGCCTTTTTCCTTCAGAGGGACTGGTGGTTTTGAAAGGCAGGTAGTAGTCCAACCACTATGCCACCAGGGATCCAATTTACTCACTAATCTAAGTTAAAGAAGGAGACCCACTAGTGAATGATGATGGCACTTAGCTACTAACCAAAGGTTGGTGGTTCAAACCCACCTAGTAGCTTCGTTCTTGTTCAAAATCACAAGTCTAGAAAACTCTATGGGACACTTCTCTCAAATGAAGTCATTATCAGTCAAAATTCACTTGACAGCATCTTAACAACTAGGTCAGTGAGCCACGGAGAAAATTCTGAGTTGAGATAGCCCCTACCTATCCTTCCCAACAGCTGACAGAACTTTATTTTTAAAACTCAATGTTTGATCTCTTTCTAGATTATTTAAAGTTTCAACATGACATGACAGGACTCAGTGTACATGGGCTCCCTCCTATCACAGCATTTTTTTAACCTCAATGAGAAGATTTGTACTATGAGTTATACCAGAATCTCATTTATAAATTCAAATTATGTAACTTTGACTCCACTGGGAGCCCCTGGGTAACACAAATGGTCAAGTACTAAACTAGGCTGCTATTAAGACATTGGTAAGGTCAAGTTCAGTCATAGGCACACCTCAGAAGAAAGTTTTTTACTTCCAACAAATTAGCCATAAAAATCCTATTGAGCACACTCTGTACTCTGACATACATAGCTGAGAGCAACAAGACAGCAGCAACTAGTTTGGTTTTAGCATCTTCTGGAAGAAATTAAGGTTCCCCCAGGGACAATTTTAAATATGCTATAGTAAAGTCTATTAATCAAATTAGAAACTAAATCTGTTCTGTGGTAAAAGAAACTCAAGAATACTTAACTATTTAAGAATTTCTCATTTAAATTATCCAAAAACTATAATCTACAGGGTAAAATAATTAATCACGTGTAATCTATCTTAAAATGAGTTGTGTGAAGGCTATGTATTTAGTTAAGAAGGATGCTCTGTCAGAAAACAGAAATGAAAGACAAGGCAAGGGTTACTAAAATTCCAGTTTATAGTTGTAAATTCCTAAAGTTTTAAAAGGGCCACAGGCTAACTGCCAAAAGACCTGCTGCCCACTAACATTTGTGTAGGACTAGAGTTAATGGCAGGGCATGTCAATTTACTACAGACAGCTCACGGTGTGACATTTTGACAAAAGCAATGGGTCAGGTTACAGCCTGTTCTTATTATCCCAGCAGTCTAGATTTATGGCTAACACCAGGCCAACAAGAAATAATGGCAATAATGACAACAACAAGCCCTACTAGACAACAAACTACAGGAAAAAATGCAATACACCACAATCTGAAATAACCAGAAAACTAAACTTCCTTGACAATGCCACCTTCAAGCATGAGGCAGATGTCAATATATTACCTATTTAACTTTCTACCACCCCTCACACCAGTTTCCAAAGTAATCTCAAACCAAGCAATAGACAAATGTAATTATTGAGTACTTTATTTTAATTATTTTAATGCTACATCAGACAATGCTTCATTTAAATGAATTTCTGAAACTATACCAAGCTAGTAAATCTGATAATGTTGACATTACTTTTCAAGTAACTTTAAAATACAATGGAAAATACTCCAAATAATGCTTTTAAAAGTCTTTCAAAAGCAAAGAAAGAAACACAAAAATCCCAGTGAAGCAGGTTCTCAGCAGTGTTTGGAAAGGCAAGAGAATTATAAGAACACACTTGATTCATGTGGCCAATCTATCCTAAATATATAATCAAAAACTTCAGGCAGTTAAAACTGATGAAAAGTCAGGAAAGTGACAAAATATTAACAAAGAGCAAGTATTTTGTCAATGTTCATTAAATAATGCTAAAGCAACAAGTTACATACCAATTTGGTGAAGCTGTTTATGTCAGACATCTCACACTGGTTAATCCTTTTGAGAAAAACCAAACGTAATCTAAAAGCAAGAAGCAACATTGAGCCCCACCAAGTTTTCCCTGAGAAAAGAAAGCAACCTCAAGGCATATCCTAGAATTGCAATATATCTGTTCTTTCTGAAGTTTACAATGGCACGTTACTACGGAGGTGGGCACTCTTTCCGCTCTTACAACAATTTGCTCCTATAAACTTAGGAAGGGGCAGAACCACAGTCATAAACACAGGTCACAAGTAGTAAGTAGTCAAATGCTCTCTATCTTCTAATGTTTCCCAACTCTATACTTGTGCAAAAATTCAACAGGCTTATTTTAGTGTTTGACTTCTTGGTTAAATAAATGCACTTAGCCTAGCTCAAATAAGCAGGATAAAAGGTTGAACAGCACCATCATATACACTGTCTGAGAGCTTTCACTTTTCGCACAAGACAGCCCTATTTCTTCTTCCAAAACCTTTCCATCATGTGCCAAAATGAAGGTAGCCAAAAAGCTTAGGCATAAAAACCACCAATATGATTATTTGTAAAACGACCACGATTTACTTATATTCCCAAAACCAAACCAATCATTGCTGTCAGGTTGATTCCAACTCAGAAACCTTACAGGACAGGATAGAACTACTCCATAAGGTTTGCAAGGCTGTAATCGTTATGGAAACAACTTGCCATATCTTTCTTCCATAGAGCATCTGGTGAGTTCAAAATGCCAACCTTCGTATTAGCAGCTGACTGCTTAACTTCTGTGCCAACAAGGCTCCTCTTTCTTATATTAGACAACATCAAAGACAAAATACCCAAAATGTCTTAATCATGAACATTTTAAATGTACATTTTCTAACTAAAGATGGCTTTACAGCTTCTAAACTGTTCTTTAATAACTACCACCTCTGCTAGCTTTTAAAAAATGATATGCTATGATTGTGGTATGGGCTTATCTATGCTTACTCACCAAAGATCAAGCTAGTTAGAGGCTGGAGAACTTAACAGTAAAATATATCAGCCAATTTTAACCTAATATAAATGGCAGTTGTTTCTTTCATTTATGTCCCCAAGACAGGATGATCATAAATTTTAAGATCCCCATACTTCCACTGAGCTGCTCACAAGATTCCCATACAGAGAAAGGAAAATTTTTTAAAAGAAAATCACCAACATTTTCCATTTTCAAAGTTTTTGGTTACTGGAACCAACAGTCCCTTCCCTATGTAAGCTATTCAGACGTAGTAATTTTCAGTCATGGTTCCAAAATTCTTCATGGTGCTTGATTTGCTCACACTAATAGATTACCACCACCCCCCAACAACCATTTCTGGTCAATATCAGACTAATCTTTTCACCCTAGCCTCCAAGTGCTAGCTTTGGTGGTAGAGAGACTCATTTTGTTCATTATCTTTTAAATAATAAAAAACCAGGAATGACTGAGGAGACAATGAGACTCCCAGGGGAGAAGAATTATTAGAGATTTCTGTTCACAACAGGCATGAGAACAGAGCTGGCATGAAGGAGGGGAAAGGGGCAGAAAGGGTAGGTTGGGAGGATAACTAGAAGTGACAAATAACCCAAATAGTATAGATCCCTAACAGTAAATATTATTAATCTGAAGATAAATACTTAAGTGAAGTTCTCTTTTCACCTCCACCAAGAACTCAAATTGAAATTGTATTTTAAATCTTCCTTAAATTGAACAAGGGGATATGCCATTTCCATTCCAAAGACTTGGCATTTACTCAAACTTTTCAGGGCACTTTACCATCATCAATTATTTCGCAGTGAGGAAGGCACAGGATTACCCTGACCATTTCACTGATACGGACAGGCACCAACAGCAAAGGGAGCAGGGGTAGGAAGAGGGGTGATAGGAAGCATCTGGGAAGAACAGGCAGGCAACTATAAAGGAACAAACCCCAAAAAAACTGAGAGTCACATCTGGCTTAAAAGCCGACAATCATAACTTTTTTGTTGTATTTTTGAGCTCAGAAGTATTTCTGAAACACGGGAATGGGGGAGGAGCGCAGGCAGAGAAGAGCTCAAAAAAAATCAGTCATCAATATCTAGGCATAGTGTCAAAAAATACATGGTCAGGTAGTGAAGTAGCTTAGCATTAAGAAATAGCCACTCTCCAAAGAATGTACAGATGTGCTTTATACAATTGATGTATGTGTATGTATGGACTGTGATAAGAGTTGTATGAGCCCCTAATAAAACGTTTAAAAAAAAAAAGAAATACCCACTCTCCAGAGTACAGACTGATTTCAATTCATACCCATAACCCATCTCTTCCCTCCAGGATAGGTCATTTGTCCTAGAAAACACACTCACTTTAAGACCTATAGTCTTATAAAATAAGAGTGAATAACATACAAGGTTAACATCAGACAAGTCAGAAGTAATTTAAAGTAACACCCAACATTTTCTTTAGAAAACGAAAAATAGTGACTCCTTGAGTTTATCCTTTATTGTCCTACATTCTTACCAATCTTAATTATTACCTTGACATTCTCATGAATAAACTACAGAGCAGGAAACCTTACACATCCAGAAACTGTAACTGTGTCCAGCACATAGTAATCGAATAAATGTATTTTAAACTGAAATTAATCCTGTAGTGTAAACAGTAGAGGCACTTAATTGAGACCTGTAGATTTAATAATAAATCAAAAGGGCTGACAAGCTGCCTCATGAGAATACTTAATACCTCTTTAAAATTGACTCCAATGTTCTTTGTAGTTGTGACATCAGCTTCAAACCAACCTCACAAATAAAGTAGTTCAATAACATTCATCTTTCTAAAATACCACTTCCAAAATAAACCAGGCTCTCTGTGGGGGAACATATATACTCTTAAGAAACTTGTAAGGTTTTGCAATTCCAAAATATTAAATCCATTTTAAATGGTGTTTGCTTTTTTAGTCATGCCCTTTGATGCCCTATTTTGAAGGTTAAGGATAAAGCGATGGGGGATAAAACAAATATAAAGCATCAGGTGAATATTCATAAATGTACTCCTTTCTGAAAAACCCCAATTAGACTCCTCTTCTAAAGCTCATCTTCAAAATCCTCCCATTAAATAAGCAAAACCACAGCCTA
The DNA here is from genome assembly GCF_050624435.1 of Tenrec ecaudatus. Lineage (NCBI taxonomy): Eukaryota > Metazoa > Chordata > Mammalia > Afrosoricida > Tenrecidae > Tenrec > Tenrec ecaudatus. The sequence goes on from NC_134548.1 coordinate 14,803,651, forward strand.
AAAGAACACTTGTCCTTCAAAAGATCTATTTAATGAGTAATTAACAAAAGGAATGGAAAGGAAGGCAAACTTGACATTATGTAATAACATTCCCAAATATCATTATTGGGAAAAATTTAATTTTCATCTGTGAACACTACATGTAATTTCTTGTCACAGATAACCACACTTCATAAATGTTGCATTTTTAGAATATGTGCATCCCCAAACAGAAATAAGATGAGCTCTGGGGGTATTTCAAATGCAGTGGTATTTACTATTATTTTGGAAAACTATCTCCAGTAAGTTGATTATAAGATCCTGATACTTTCTCTGCCTCAGTTTCCCCTATGGACTATCCCGTTCACTTTCTAGAGATCCTAAGCTCACAGATAAATCATAAAAGTTCATCTTCTATGCTTCAAAATAGAGGCCAATATTCAAGTGTAACTATACTTTTTGATGTATGACAAACAAAATTTACCTTAAAAAAGAGATCAATAGTTCTAATTGAGCTACCTGTACTGCAATAACTTTTTTTTTAAGGCTGAATTATAGTTCAGCTCTTCAGGCTAAGTATAGGCCCTAGGCACTCAAAGATATAAGACTGCAATAGACATTTGGCCTGTTTCGTGCCCTGGAGTCAACTTCAACCCTAACCGTTACTGACCTGGCATGGTAAAGTAGACTGGCCTCATAGAATTCTTAAGCTGTAAGCAGCAGGGCTTTATCCCTCTAAGCACCTGGTGGTGGGTGGGAACCCCTTCAGTTAGGCACCAGGGTTCCTTCCACAAATCACTCAAAATCACTGCTAGAGTCGATTCTGACTCAGAGACTCTGAGAGGGCAGGCTCGAACTGTCTACCTTTTGATTTCCCAGACTGAAATGTCCAAGGCAGCAGAAAGCCTCAGCTTTTTACTGCGGAGCCGCCGCCGGGTTTGAACTGCCCAGCACGTGGTTAGCAGCGCACCCTCTAGCCCAACTACTGCACACAAATCGCTCAGAAAAGCCACAAATGCCCTGTCATCCAGTGGATTTCAACCAGAGTGAGGCGCCAGGCACGGGCTGTTTGTAAACGCAAGCGCCAATGGTCCCCAGACCTGGTCCTGACTGCTTTGAGAGAACTGCGACCTCTGGCGCCTCGCGGTTCCCAGGAGCAGAGGCAGCGTCTTCCTGCCCCCACGAAGGGAAGCGCGTCCTCCCCTCCCTCTCGGGGGGGGGGGGGGTGTAGAATGACTGGCCCTCCCACCCCAAGCCCAGGAGCCCGGGCCAAGCCTGGGGCGCGCACCTGGCATCGCGACCCGGTCCGCGCTCGCTCCGCTGCAGGCGCATCCTTCCGGGCTGACATTTCCCTCTCAAACTCCAAAAGTTGTCTCACAAGTCCCCGGAAGGGACCCCTTCCGAGACCCCGCACGGGCTGCCAAGCTCCGCAGCCAGGCGGCCCACCCGCGCAGCTGGGGCCCCAGCTCGGTCCCACTCAAGAGTCGGGCGCGGGGGGGGAGGGGGGTGCTGGGGGGAGGGGGGTGCTGTGAGGCGGGGCCGTGGCCGCCCGCGAACCGCAGCGTGCTGAACGCCACGGGCGGGATGGGCCCGTGCCGGGCGACAGGGGCTCTGAGGGAGACCAAGAGCTGGCGAGGGGGCCTCCGCGGCCAAAGCTACGCGGCCCGAGGGAACCCTTCGCCGCCCGGGAGGAGACCGCGCGCCTAGGGCTGGGGGAAGGGGGTGCGAGACTAAGCGGGACGGCCGCGGGGCGGCGAGGGGGCGTTCCTCACGCGGGACGCGCCGCCGAGGGCGCCCCGTCGCTCGCTCGCGAGCCGCCGCCAGCCTCTGGGCTCCGCAGCTTCGCCTCACGGTTCCTTGCGGAGTCCGCATTCGCCACGCACCTTTGGTCTCCTCCGCCCAAAGCACCAAATTCTGTCACACTATCCCCGCGAGCCGGCACCGCTCTTCACACCACCGCCGCCATGTTTGAGAAGCCGCGCGCGAAGCCGCGCATGCCCCGCAACCGCCACCGCTGCCCCGCCCCCGCCCGCGTGCCCTGCGGTGGGCGCAGCACGCCCGAGTCCGCCAGCGCGTGCAGCCCCGCCGGAAGCCCTCTTGAACTCGCTCGGGCGCCTCTCGCAGAGGGCGGTTAGAGTCCCGCGGTTAGAGACCGCCCGCCCAGGACCATCTGGGGCATTTCCCCCACGTCTCCTGCCCCGCCCCCCTGCCCCCCCACCCCGCCAAAAAGAAAAGCCAGACAACCGTCTTTGCTTCCAAACCCGCGGTGAACCTTTCAGTGGGACCCCCGGACTTGGACTTCGTCAAGTATTCCCCCAGAAAAGTTCGCTCCCCTTCGCCAACCCCTTCATCTCAGGGCCACCACCCGCCCTGGCCACGCATCCCAAGAGTCAAGCAAACCCTGAGCCAGAAATTCCACCACAGAAGTTCGAGTGGCCAGGAAAGCAGCCCGTCAAGGCAGCGGGGGCAAAATCACTCCTTCGTGACTTGCCTCAGATTCCTGGAGGCAACTTGGGTTTTCTCCCCTTTTTTCTCTCTCGGGGGTTTTTGGGTTGGTTTCTTTTGCCACGCATTCCCCTCCCAGCTCCACTTTCTGGCATTAAATGCCTTCTTAACCCAGTCGAGAGCAAAGGGCAACAGGAGGCGTACTCACTCGCGGGAGGATTCTCAGAGCAGAGCGCACTGGAGAGCGTCCTCTTCCTTCAGCGTTCCAGTGGGTTCTGGCGTTCCCTTTGCCGGATCTCTTGTATCCCTGCGAGAGGAAGGAACTAGGTTCCCGGGCCAGTTGCGCAGGTGGAGATTACGGATGCGGGGAAGGTCTAAAACAGCCTTGAATCCCTCCGCACTGGGGACTGGGAGCAAATGGGGGAGGGGGACACCCAGCCTATCCCTAGCTGAGAAATAGGGTCTATCAAAGCAGATTTGAGATTTGTATTTGCAAGCAATACAATATATTCTGGATAATTGACGAGTCTACCCTGGTCAGTGCTTTGAAAAGTTAGGTTTTCCTTTTTGCCCCAGGGGCCATGTTAACTTCGTGTACAGGGCGTGATGCACTGTTTAAATCATAATTCCGAAATCAGAGCGGCAAAACTTTTTCATACCCACAGAATATATCCTCTTTAAATAATGCGGAATACAGTTTTTTTCATGTGCAACTTTTATAGTATTAAAGAAGAATCAAATTAAAGTGTTTTTTTGAAAAACCAAATTTACTTCAACATTGCCAAATCGTGCAAAATCGAATTGTTTGGATCTCGAATCCTTTGCAAAATGCATAAAGCTATGTTAATGCAAAATTCAAGTCAATTTTTAAACGCACATAGGAAAAACTAGGCCATGATATGCAAATATTAGAATGACTTGGTCATATCAGTTGTATAATAAACATCATGTAGAAAATGTTGAAATGGTCTAAGCTGACAACTTTACTTCAGAAAGATGAGCAGAAAGAAACAGATGTTTAATTAGTATGGGCTACAGTGGGACTGAAGGAACGTGAATTGATAATCGATGGCTAATCATAACATGAGGGAGATTTGGGGGTTCATCTTTACATTCTCCATATGAACTATTTGGGGGTTTTTTACCTTTTTATGTCCATGCACCCTTATTAAATTGTAGAACAGTTCTGATGCCTCATTTGCCTTCCATATTTCTGTTCCATATGAAATGCGTGAAACCCTCACTCTAAAACGATCACTTATAAAAGTGGGATTTTTCTACCAAGTGAGTTATCGATGATCATGATAAATACCAATTATTGAGCACCCAGCGTGTGTTGACAATTATGCTAGTCTCTTTTCAAAAATAATGTTCAATATTCACATTTTTCCTTTGAGGTAGCTGTTCTTATTCCCATTTTACAACCAAAGAACTTGATTGTTACAGAGCATGTAAATGGCAGTCAGCTTTGGGGCAGATACAAGGCTTGAAAAAGGTCATGGAAAAGAAGGTCGCTATATTTTGATTCCATTCTTCCATGAAATTTTTGAAGCCCCTTTGTATTTAAATCTATCAATGTTTTACCATACACAATGTATTTAAACATCCAAAAATAATTGTTTTATTTACTTATATTCTGCTTTTTCTCCTTTGCCAAAATAGAATTAAGGCTTTAAAAAATGGAAGTGTCTTACACATAGAAAGGATTCAGTAAATATTGAGTAAGTGAGTGAGTGAATGAATGCCTATCAATATGATGCTCAATGAATTTTGCCTAGAAAACATGAAACTAAGGAGATTATTTGGATTTAAGGAGTAAGAGGTAAGACTGGCAAAAACCCAAGTTTCATGGTTAATTTTTCAAGCCTCAGATTTGTTCCTGTCAGTTTGCTTAGTTTCCTGAGTTGCAAAAAAAAAAAACAAAATCCAACTGTGACACGCTTCAAGAAGACACGCCATCCTTCCTAGCCCCAGTCTGATGCAAAATACTGTAGCTCAAGCATATTTGATTGCTGCCTTTGGTAACTTTCTTTAGAAGTTTAATAGTAAGTCACCCAGAATGAAGAGAGTAGCTTCTTTCCTGTATAAGCAAGTTCAGTGTAGGGAAAACCCATGCATACAAGGGTTTTCATTACAGCACTGCTAAAGTTGACACTAGGATAATTAGTGAAGGTGCCACTAGTTTTCCTACTTCATGAGAGATCCTTTCTCCCTAAACACAGAATTCTAAGTTTGGCAGTGATCAGCGCTCCAAGGTTTTCCTGATATAAATTCACTTTAGTAAAAAAAACACTATAAGCATTTAATGGATGAATGAATTAAAACAGAAGTTTTAAAATTGTAAAGAACCTATTATAATGTATTAAAGCATATATGTTTATATTATAGACATCTTCAAATAATTGCTTCTTACAAAATGCTCTTCCCCAATCCCACTACACCAGGCGCTCATGCCAGTAGGATATGAATTATTTTCATAATGCTATTGTTGGTTGTAATAAACCTTGCAGTGAAAGCAGGACCCAGCTGCCTCAAGAGAGCTGAGCTTTTGCCTTGAATCTTTCTACGCCCTGGCTTTTCCATCTTTAAAATGGGGTTAATCTGTTGGAGGAACTTCAAGCATTTGTGGAAGGTAATAAAAAGTCACTGCATGGTATTTGCACGGTGAAAGAAGGTTCACCATGCTGGAAACAAGAAGAGGTGAGTTTAAATGTAAGAAACTCCCACCTTTCACTTCTGTTCCACTTCTGACACCAGCTACCTAGGTAGCACTTCTTCCTCAAACCCTAACCACCTGGAGTGAGGTCAGACCTCACAAGGTGCAGGAACAGTCCTCTAGACTGTAAGTCTGCCCAAGACCACAGACACCAGCCACAGGCTTAGTTGTACATATGACACCCACACTTCTGACCTCCAGATGATAAAGTTCAGGGTGTGCCCCTACCCCTTCAGGTCACCAGCTGGCAAGCTCAGGGGTTCCAGCCCCCTTGCTTCTGACCTGCTGGCTCCCACTTCTCCAACTACTCAGGCTTGAGAATGGACGGGAATAACTAAGAACTCATAACAGTGCTATGTTTACCAATTATAGTTTTATTACAACCCAAAGGATGTAAATGAACATAAGGCAAGATCTAGGAGAGCCCTTGATCTAGAGCTCCTGTGTCCTGATAAAGAACCTGTTACCCTTCCACACAAATGGATGTCTTTCATCAACCAGGAAGACGCTAGAATTTCTGTATCCAGAGCCTTTTTTGGAGCCTCATTATGTAGCCTTGATATGGAATCATGATTCCCCACCATGCTTTTCCAGTTTTCAGAATACAAAACCCAGGATTGATGAACCTATACGGACAGCAAGTAGAATAAGGGGTTCAGGAGTGGTGGAAGGGTACAGTGATGGGGGCAGGGGGTAAAAGGGAAATGAAATCAAGGAGTCTATGTAGAATAAGAATGGTTGGAAACTGAATGTGGTAGCAATTGTACAATTCTACTGGATGTGATTAAAATATGGAATTATATGTTATATGTATTAAATCCCTACTAATAAAAAGAGAAGAAGAAATCAAAGTACTGGTATATTAGGCAAATTGACTGCACAACCCACTTTTAAATTGTTGAAGGGCAAGGGTATCACTTTGAAGACTAAGGTGCACTTGACCCAGGCAATGGTATTTTCAATAGCCGCATATGCATATGAAAGTTGGAGAGTGAATAAGGAAAGAGAGAAAAAGAATTTGGATTATGGTGTTGGTGGACAAATTTGAATGTACTATGGACCGCCAGAAGAACAAGCAGCTCTGTCTTGGAAGAAATACAGCCAGAGTGCTTTTTAGAAATGAGGATGGTGAGACTTTATTTCATGTACTTTGGACGTCTTATCAAGGGAGACCAGTCCCTGGAAAAAGACATCATGATTGCTAAAGAAGAAAGTCAGCAAAAAAGAGAACGACCAAGTAGATGGATTGACATGGTGAATGCAGCAGTGGGATCAAACATCATTACAATTGTGGGGCTTGGGCAGGATGAGGCAATGTTTCGTTCTCGGGTACATAGGGTCAGTATGAATCAGAACCGACTCAATGGCACGCGACAATACAACAACCAATATGGAATCAACACTGCTTAATTGGCAAGGATGCATGAAGGAAACCAAATAAAGCGTTACGATTATAAAGTATTTTTAACTACTTCTTTGAGTCACTGTAAATAAAGGGTTCTTTAGATGGCCATAAAACCTATCAAGAGTTAAGCAAGATTACAGAAAGTGATGAAGGAGAATGTTGACACATTGTGAGAAATGTAACTAATGTCACTGAAAAATGTGTGTGGAATTGTCAAAGGAGAAGCTAATTTGCTGTGTAAACTGTCACTCAAAAAAACAATACAAAAGAAAAAAATACAATAATTTTAATGCATGGAATATGAAGGGTCTTCAAAAAGTTCATGCAAAATGCATATTATGAACAAACTGTACATGGACTTCGCACTTTTTTTCCACTAAAATTAACATATGTCCTAGCCTGAATAGCATTTAGTTTGAGGCACTAGGAAGGTTAAGATAGGAGTTCGAAAAGAGCCTCTATCACAGCAACATGAATCAGGCTCAAATTGAAGCAAGAACAAACAAAAAATTTATGGTGAACTTTGGATGAAAGAATTGTGCTTAAGTAAAAATTGGTGGAGATATGGCTGGAAAGAAATCAGCAATTTATAAATGGAGAACTTGTTTTTAAGAAAGAATAAATTAAGGTAAAGGTTGAAGATGAAGTCCACAGCAGCAGACCATGAGCATCAATTAGTGAGGAAAAATGAATCTTCGTGAAGAGGACTGACAATTTACACAGAAACAATACCCAACATCATAGACATTTCAATTGGTTCAGTTATACAAGTATTACTGAAAAGTTAACGTTGAGAAGACTTTCTGTTTAATGAGTGCCCAAATTGGTGTGCCTGGATCAGCAGCAGCAAAGAGAAGAATTTTCTATGTAAATGTTAATCAAACGAGGTCAAGGTCCTAGGTCCTTCCTTAGAAGAATTGTAACAGGAGGCGAAGTGTGGCTTTGTCTGGTTGCTTCTGAAAACAAAGCATACTCCGAGCAATTTCTACCAAGAAGTGGAAATGGTCCAGTTAAGGCAAAAGTAGACCGATCGAGAGCAAAGGTCATCACAACACTTATCTGGGATGCTCAATGCATTTTACTTGTTGAGTTTTAGGTGACTCAGAAACATGTGCTTATTATTTTATTACATCATTTTGCTTATTAAAATTTGCTTATTATGTTTTCAAAAAGTTTTCAAAGCTGTCTGCTCCCATAGAATTTACAATTTCAGAAACCTTATATAGGGTTACTCTGAATCAGAATTTACTTGATGGCAATGAGTACTAGAAAAACATCCAGAAAAATTTAGCAGGACATTATTTCTCCAGGATAATCCTCCTTTTCATTTGTCTCATCAAATAAGGGAAATTTTGCAAGATTTTTTTTTGACTCCTTCTGACTTCTTTATGTTTCCTAATAATGGAAAACCTTTAAAGGATGCCATGATTGGCATTATTTCTTACAAAGTGTCTTGATATTAATGGAGCTCATGTCGTGAAATAAAGTTTATATTTTATCTCTTAATTCAATCTTCATAAACCTTTAAAATGGTGTTATCATCATATTATTAACATATCTTAAAATTCAATAGTTCAATCATATTAAACAGAGCTGTACAATCATCCCCCAAATAGATTTTAGAACATTTTCTTCTTTCTTGTACCCATTGTCATCAGCTCCCCATTTTTCCCCAACCATCAATGAAGCCACTGTCACTATAGTGTTACCTATCCTGGATTTCAAATACAGAAAAACATACAAAATATAAACAAGATAAAACAAAACAAAAACCCACTGCACTCTGCAGGATAGCAAGACTATTTACCGCCCTGGTCTATGGTCAGAGGGGATTCCCCAGATGCCTAATCTCTGTATGAACTCTGCAAATGGATTTTGGGTTCCCACTGTCACCCATAGCCTTCGGAAAACTGTTCACAATCTACCATTCTTTCCTTCCGATTTGGATTTTATTGTTTCTAATCCTTGTATCCCACTGGCTGGGGTGCTTCTCCCAGGTGGCTTAGTTGATACCTCACTTAGATGGTTGCTTGTTTGAATATAAGCCTTTAAGACCCCAGATGCTATTCTTTGTAAGAGTCAGACACCATCTAATGTCTTCACCATATGTTGCTATAGCACCCACATCTTCACTGATCTGTTCATGAGGGCAAGCATTAGGCAGAGCCATGTCATAAGAACTACTTGATCTTAGATTGGGGTTAGAATTGTGAGCCCAAAGTCCATTCATAGATCTATTTCATGAACTTTTTGAAACTCCTGTGTGTGTGTGTGTGTGTGTGTGTGTGTGTGTGTGTGTGTGTGTGTGTGTTTACTGTCATTGAGTTGATTCTGACTCAGAGTTTCTGAGATTACAAATTTTTATGAGAGCAGATAGCCTCATCATTCTCCCATGGAGCAACTGGTGGTTTTGAACTGCTAACTTTGCACTTAGAAACCCAATGCCTAATTTACAGTGCCACTAGGGCTCTCTCTGTGTAATATTAAAATTATAGAGAACAATAGAAGTACAAATTTAATAATTTAATGAGAAAGTAGTTGGAAAAAAATAGAAAGCAGGATTTAGGACACTTACAGATTCAAAGGCTTTAATTCAGGAAAATAGAGCCCACACTCAAAAAGTCCATACAGGTTTTATAGCAGTAACTCTCCTTCAAATGCACATGGTTCCTGGCTACTTGGGCTCTATTATGAGAACATGTATAGTCAGAGGGTCCTGGGTGCAATTTGACTCTCATATTTTCTGGGATTGGGACTAAATTAAAATGCACCCAATTTTAAAGTAAAGATCCCTGGGGGCACAGTGGATTAAGTATTGAGCTGCTAATGGGAAGATACACGGTTTAAACCCACTAGTCACTCTGTAGGATGAAGTTGTGGCTGTCAGCTCCTGACCCTTATGGTGCAGTTCTACTCCGCCCGACAGGGTTGCTATGAGTCAGAACTGACTCCATGGCAGTGGGGTTTGGATTGAACTCCTCCTGTGAATGGAAACCAACCCCCATCAGGTCAAAATACCTGTGGGGCCAGTCGAGGCTACCTATTTAAAGCCAGCACCCAGCATTTTAACGCATCTCTATGGCTCTCAGTACCCATTTTGCCCTCATTTGGACAATACAGTGTTTGCTGAGCCCACTCCTGAGCCAAGTCTGTGCTACATGCATTCAGTATTCACACAAGCAAGTGTGATGATCAGCACAATCACTGAAGGTAGCATGTTGATTATAGGTACAAATAGACATTCGCTGGTTAAACAAACTTCGGTGTGTTTATGTAAATGAATGAAAATTAGTTCTTCATTCAGAAGTTAGACAAGCAAACATGAAATTTACTTAGAGAGCATTTACTCTCTTTCTCAAAGAAGTTAATGATTTGTTGCTAGTTTTTGGAAAATTACAACCAACTCTTCCTTCACACTTCAACCTCCCAGCATGCTGTCTTTGCAAACCTTGTCTGTAGGCATTTAGAAAGGCAGTCAGTCAGCCACAAACCATAAGACCAGGATCCAGCCAACCTTGGAAACAACTCTCCTCTCCCCTCCCCTGATAGAGGCCCTCAACCTCGTGTCTGAGAAAGGAGAGTAGACAGTTGCGATGTTGTGGGGTGCTATGTGTGAACCCACAGTGTACAAATATTTTTGTTATGGAGCTTTGGCTAGGAAAGCAGGGGTGAGTATGGAAGGTTGGTGGCATGGGTAGTGAGGTATGACATCAAGCCTAAGTCTACAAATATCCAAAGCACAACACAACAAATTTAAGGTTGAGTGTCATGAACAATCGGTGCCTTGTCATCTGCCCATCTGCTCACCCAGTTTCCACACATAACAAGCAAACTCTAGATGTTCATAAAACTGGTTGGCAGTGCATGGTAGGCCAGCTATTTGGTGGGATGGCTCTTTAAAGAAATGACTACAAATGTTTTTGGTCTGAGCAGCCAGGAGTATGTTAAAACTTTGGTAAAATGAGTTGCCAAAGGTCCCAAATGTGTTTTACGGTTTCTGAATTGGACATTCTGTGTTATTTTACGATGCATTTTCTCCAATAATAAAGATTGCAATAAATATGGGTTATCCTTTCTCCTTTTCTTAAATATTGGTGACTTTGAAAAACTTTGTTACTGAGGAACAGACATTTGAAGCCAAATTGCATAAATCATCTCAAGATCAATAAAAAGTTCCTAGAAAGCATGTTATAAAGACATGACTTTATTGAGACTGCCATGAGCAAGCTATGTCCACAGTTTTTACTATCTGAGAATGTTGATTTCTAAATTAAAAGTCTGACAGACCAGTATAATTTAATAAATTAAAAATGATTCTAGAATATTTTCAGTAAGTCAGTGGTTCTCAACCTTCCTAATGCCTCTACCCTCTAATGCAGTTCCTCATGTTGTAGTGACCTTCCAACCATAAACTTCATAACTGTCACTTTGCTACTGTTATGAATCAGGTGGCCCCTGTGAAAGGGTCATTCAACCCCCCAAAGGGGTGACGACCCACAGGTGGAGAACCGCTGCAGTAAGTCATCTTGAATAATGTTCTCAATCCGGCTTCTCATATTGTAGTCCCTAGCCACATGTGGCTATTTGACTTTAAATGCAAATCAAATTCTGCTAACTGAAAATCCTTGGTTAGCACCTACCAGCCAGTTCACGTGGGCAAAGGGTGTGACTGTCTGATTCCATAAAGAAGACAGCCTTGGAAATCCCGTGGGACAGTTTGACTCAGTCTGAGAGGGTTGCTATGAACCAGAATCAACTCGAGAGTGAGTCTGGGTTTGGTTCATAATGTTTCTTCTTCTCACTGCCATTGAGTTAATTCTGACTCACTGTGATCCTGCAGGACAGGGTAGAACTGCCCCTGTAGGTTCCCTAGGTTATGGTTCTTTACAGGAGTGGAAACCCTGTTTCTCCTGAGGAATGGCTGGCAGATTGGAACTGTTGACTTTACAGTTAGCACCCTAATTTGTAAGTACTGTGTTCTGTCTTCCACTTCTGAAGTTATTGAAAGAAAAACAGCAAAGTCAAAAAAGGTAGAAAGGAAAAAAACAACAAAGTAAGATTATCAATGACGTGAAACAACGATTAGTAAAGCTAACGGCTAGTTCTTGGAAAACAGACAACACATTATTGACACATTCAATCATTATTCCCCAGATTAATCTGTCAGAACCTACAGGATGGTGCATAATAACACTATTTAATTTCTCAGTAATTAGCCTCAGTTTAATAAGGCAATATAGTGGTTAAGCACTGGAATGCTAACAGGTTGGCATTTGAACCCACTCAGCCTTGGTGGCATAGTATTACGAACTGGTTTTCTACCAGTTCGAAACCACCAGCTGCTCAGAGGGAGAAAGGCAGGCCTTTCTACTCCCATAAGCAGTTACAGTCTCAGAAACTCAAAGAAGTTCTATGCTGTCCTACAAGGTTGCTATGAGCCGACATTGACTTGATGACAGTGAGGGGTTTGTTTTGTTTTGTTTTGTGTTTAGTGACTCAATAGGAGAAAGTTTTGCTCCTGTAAAGATTATAGCCTAGGAAACTCTATGAGGCTGTTCTATTTCATCAGATAACATCACTATGAGTCAGACACAACAGCAAACAACAAGGTAGTGGTTGCTGTATTGGAGAGTAGAAAACATTTCCATCTTAAAGAAAGTTCTACTGGACAGAATTGTTCTAAATCCTAGATACTCCAAGGGAAAACTAGCAACTTGGACAAGCTTCAAGAGTATACATCTAGGAACTTGGAAAGAATTTTGTGCCCGGCCTCAGAGTATAATAAGTTAGAATCTCCATTTCAACAAAATGCCCAGGTGGGTGGTGTGCACATTGAAAGTTGAGAAGTGTGGGTTCAAATCAGGATTTCCTCGATTGGCGTGATCATGAGAATCACCTCGCTTATTCAACCCTAATTCAGAGTTTAGGGCTTTGTTCTAGGCCTAAAGTTTTACTCTTCAGAGCAGAAGTTTATATTTTTTCACGAGCACTTCAGGTAATTCTTAGAACTCTGGGATTGGTCAGTGTTTTTTTTTTTAACCTCCGTGGGATTCTGATAGACAATCAGGAACCACTGTTATAAATTATTCTGCTTGCAAAACTACTACTGGTTTTACAATTGGTTATTAGGTTTTAAAACTGAGGTACAATATAATAAGCATTCAAAGTAAATCTAGCAGTCTATACTACTTATAACCACAACTAAAATTCTCTTTAGTCTGTGGTCCACACCACAGTTGTGAAATTTTAACTGAGTACTGTATTTTACCAATTTCTAGGTTATAAAACCAGACAGAATTCCATATGGGATATTGACTTTATTTCTTAAAATCTGAAGAAAATTATTAATAGAAAGGAGAATAAGGTTTTAAAAAGTCATTTTCTTGTTACGTGTTTTTCGGGTTTTTTGGTATATGAAACCCAGGATTAATGGACCTATAGAGACAGCAAGTAGAATAAAGGTTCCTGGGGGGTAAAGGGGAGCTGATATCAAGGAGTTCAAGAAAGAAGAAAATGTTTTGAAACTGATTATAGTAGCAATTGTATAATACTGGTTGATGTGCTTGAACTATGGAATGATATGATGTCTGTAAGAGCTCCAAATAAAATGGTTTCTTGGGGGGGGGCGATTATAGCCTCTAACTCCTACCCTAAAATATATACTTATTAATCAGAGACGGGACCCCGATGAATAAAGAAAGAAAAGTGAAAAAGAGTATCAACAAAAGGAAAAAAAACAGAATGGTGAACAAAGCTAAAGGTTAGTTCTTGAAATAACAAACAACAAATGACTGGCATCGTCAATCAATTTCTTTTTTCCAGATTAAGCTGTTAGTTCAGTGGAATTTCGGTAGAAATTCCAACAGGGGCTTTTCAAGAACTTTTGTAAGTGGATTCTCCACTTTGTATCAGAGTTTCTCAACCGCAACAGTATTGATATTGGGAGCATAATAATTGTTGACAGTCTTGGGCATCGTGGGATGTTTAACAGTATTCCTTGTGTCTACTCACTATAATGCCAGTAGGAATCCCACTCCCCAGTTGTGACAACCCAAAATAACTTGTCATTGTCAAAAATCCCAAGAAGGAAAAGTCATCCCCAGGTGAGAACCATAGCTTTACATGAAAGGGAAAGGACCCCCAAACTGTCAAATTATTTTTAAAAAACCAACTATGATAGTTGGGACAGTTAAATGGTGCTGAGTCAGACCAGTGAGGCCAGAAAGGAGTCCCTTCCCAAATTACACACTGGGGAGAAAATCTGTGTTACTCACACAATTATGATATATTAACAACAAAAACTCCTATACATTAATAAGAAAAATGAAAGAAAAGAACAAAGAAAAGCCAAGCAACCAAACAGGAAAATGGACAAAAGACACAAAAAGACATTTCACAGAAGAGAAAACACAGATGGCCAATGAACATGTAAAAAGATGTCCAGTGTCATTCATGATCTGAGAACTTCAAACCCAGCCCACAAAGAGATGCGACTTTACACACATGAAGGGGAAAACTGTAGTTTAACAGACCAAGTCTTAAAAGTTATAGATCAGCAGTATATTTTATACAAGTATCATTGCACGGACATTGAGTTGATTCCAATTCAGAACAGAGTAGACTGCCCCTGTAAGTTTCCTAGACTGTGTAAATCTTTACAAAAATAGATAACCTCGTCTTTCTGTGAATGTTTGTTAACAGTGTGAGTTTACATAACACCTTAGAAAATAGAATGACTTCATATCACGAAGTTGAACATTTGCATACTCATTATCCAATAATTCTAAATACCAACCCCCTCTTACCTGAGAAACTCTTACACATGTATCCTATGGAACATTTACATGTGCTCATACTAGCATTTCCCCCAAGTAGCAAAACCCTGAAACTACCCAAATACCCACTGACAGAAGAATGGATTCATCAACTGTAGTATATTCAAAGGTAGAATATTTATCTGGTCGAAATGAATACACAACAGCAATACATACTAATAAAGTCTTAGAGATATTGTATTAAGTGAAAAAACTTGGTCTGCAGAGATTCCATAGGATTGTTATTCTTTTAAAAGTTAAAAACAACTAAAATTTTAAATGAGCTTTGGGGTCTGAATATACTAAAAATAAAAATGGACAAAACAAAATCACACAATCAAATGCATTCAAACTCATAGCGACCCTGTGAGCAGGGTAGACCTATTCCTGTGGGTTTCTGAAACCGTAACTTAAAAAAAACAACAACAAATGAGTAGATAGATAGATAGATAGTATTTTGGTGAGAATTTACATAGGAAATCAGGATCCCATTAAACCTGTAACTTGTTATAGAAGTAGAAAACCTCATCTTTCTCCCAAGGAGCAGCTAGTGGTTTCGAACTGCCGACCTTGTGGTTAGCTCCTTAGGTCTGAATATACATGATATAAAGGGAAAGCAACTACCACCCATCTGTCGGTGTGCCATGCTGAGGTGGCCTGTATATTGTTGTGTTACTGAAAGCCACAAGTATTTCTAATGTGAGCAGGGTCATGAATTGACCAAGGCTAATAGTAGTCATGAACCAAGGGTTATGATGAACTGAAATTTCTGCACCTGCGGTCAATTCAAGAAAGTTTGTAAGTATTACTATTTTATAATGGAAACAAAAGTAGGAAAGTGAGAAAGTATGCACTCCCTTGAAATTGTGGATATGTTTCTTAAAAACTGCAAAAAATTATTATTTTTTTGGCTAGTGGAATAGAATCATTTCCAAATGTCTTCTTTTCCTTCACAAATAAAATCTTTCATTTGTCACCATTGAAAGTCTGAATTTCACAGATTCTTGAACTTGCGATTCACAGCTATCAGCCTGCTCCACTGTAGCACCTGTCTTGTCTCTATTAGCATTCCCCCACACCACCACCTGCGTTCACCAAGAAGCTCCACCAGTTTTCCCAATTCAAACTGTGGCTTCTTCAGCAGTCATGCTTTTCTAATAAACAAATTCTGGAGAGGATAAATAGATTGGTAAGTCTTTTCTATATCTTTCCCAATATTGTCTGGAATTAATTTATTGAGCACTTCTTTCAAGTCATTGTGTCTGCAGCTCTCGGGTCATGATTTCCATCGGTTTCTTTTGCATTTGGCGAACCTGTTGGTGCTGAGCATAAGTGGTCTTCTGAATCATATTGTAGAGTGTTTTAGTAAAAACAACACAGGCAGACAAAGCAGAGAGCCATTGGTAGACTTGACATCACTTGAGTTTCAATCATGGTCTGACACTTTTTGACCATGAAGCACATTGTGTCGCAAGTAAGATCCATGCCATGGAATTTGGCCTGGCAGCTTTATGCCCTGAGCATACTGAGCAATTAACTTGAATTCTCTAAACGTAACTTCATGGTTCTGCAGGTCAGCAAGGCTCACTTACAAACAAGACCCTTGAGGCAATCAGATGCAATTTTGATTCTTGGAGTCCGATAATTAATATTTTTCCATAATTTCTTATAGTGAGCATAGTAGGTACTTTCACACCACAGTAATCTTTCCCAGAAAATGAATCAACCACTTTCTACTTGGCTCCTAACTTGTCCTTGCCAACCTCCACGGTGCTGCTCAGAGAGTCCCAAAATCAAGTGTTGCGGACTCAGTTCCCACTCGGATGTTTTATTGAATCTTTCTTGTTTGGTTTTGTTGGAATAATTTACAACAAATCCTTTTCAATGATCCCTACAGAATTCCTGTAACTATCTCTTAATTTATGTACAGCCAAAAGGTCCCTTAGAAGCGAGGATGGTGCGAGTTCCTGTCACATCCTTTGGACATATCCTCAGGAGGAACCAGTCCCCATGGTACTTGGTGCAGTGTCATTCTTCTCAAGTGCCTGTTCCTGTGCCATCCTCACGATGGTCCGCTGATGCAGCCACTTGCCAATGCATTTTGTTAAAGACTGTCTTCCTTTTAGCTGCACCACTTCTTTACCAAGCATGGTTTTCTTCTTCAGGAACTGGTCTTCCTTATTCTATGTCCACATTTCACATGCATAGGAGGTGACTAAAAATACCATGACTTGAGCTAGGTGCATCTTAATTTGGTAGCATCCTTGTTTTCAACACTCTAAAGAGGTCTCATGCAGATTTACCCTACGCAACGTGTGCTTTGATCTCTTGACTGCTGTTTCCATGAGCATTACTTGTAGATGGAAGCAAACCGAAATCCTTGACAATTTCAATCTTTTCTTTTACACGATGTGATCTATTGGTCCCGTTGTGAGGATTTGGGTCGTCTTTACATTGGGTTGTAATCCATATTGGAAGCTGTAACCTATGATCTTCATCAGCAAGTGCTTCAAGTCCTCCTCACTTTCAGCAAGCAAGGCAGTGCCATCTGCATATCTCAGGTTGCTAATAAGCCTTCCTCCAATCCTGATGGCACGTTCTTCTTCAGATAAGCCATCGTCTCTGATAGTTTTCTCAGCATACAGATTGAATAAGTATGGTGAGAAGATGCAACCCTGACACACACCTTTCCTGATTTTAAACCATGCAGTGTTCCCTTGTTCTGTTCTACAAATGCCTCTTGATCCACATAGAGGTTTCACATAAGCACAATGTACTGTTCTGGGATTCCCATTCTTCTCAAAGGTAGCATAGCTTGTTATGGTCCACACAGTCAAATGCCTTAGCCTAGTCAATAAAACACAAGTAAACATCTTTTTGGTATTCTTTGACAGAATTGATTTAGACCAATGACTTGTTCATAACAAACACCTTTTTTTGGCAACAACACAAAAGGGGACCATACACATGGACTTACGTAGGAGGAATACACAGAAATCAAATTGACTACATTTGTGGGAAGAGATGACAGAGAGGCTCAATATTTGCACCTAAAAGCAGGCCAGGAGCTGCCTATAGAGAAGATCGCCAATTGCTCATATGTAAGTTCAGGTTGAAGCTGAAGAAAATTAAAGCAAATACACAAGAGCCAAAATATCCCCCTGAATCTAAACCACTTAAATTTAGAAAATGCCTCAAGAACAGATTTGACACATTGACCACTAATGAAAGAAGACATGACGAGCTGTGGGAAAACATAAAGGCCATTGTACATGAGAAAACCAAAAGGTCTTTAAAAAGACAGGAAAGAAAGAAAAGATTAGCTTGGTTGTCAGAAAAGATTCTGAAACTTGCTCTTAATCATAGAGTAGTGAAAACATGAAAGAAGTCATAGAAGAAATGATACTTGGTAAAATAGGTTACTGAAAAAGGGAGACTCTCAATGAGATGAACTGACAGAGTGGGTGAAGCAAGAGGCTCAAATAGAGCAAACATTGGGAGAGTAAGTGCAGGGCCAGGCAGTGTTTCCTGCTGTTGGATTGAGGTTGCTATGCGTCAGAATTGACTGTGTGGCACCTACCAACAACAACAATTTATATAATTAGTAGGTTTTTGTATTTATACCTAAAACCCAACTTTGGAACCATAGTATGTGTATATATATATATATATATATATATATATATATATATATATATATATATATATATATAGAGAGAGAGAGAGAGAGAGAGAGAGAGAGAGAGAGAGAGTCTGTGTGTGTGCGTGTACACACACACACACACACACACACACACACATATATATATATATGTCTTCCACCCATTGCCATCAAGTCAGTTCTGATTCTGACTCATTTCACTCACTGCCCTGGAGCCAGTGCTGACTCAGAGCAACCCCATGTGGGCTTCTGAGACTGTAACTGCTTGCAGGAGTAGAAAGCCCAGTCATTCTTCCTCCGAGCCACTGGTGGTTTTCAACTGGCGACCACGCACAAGTCAACGTGTAACCACTTCACCATCAGGGCTCCATTCTGACTGAGAACCTATATTGGGTTCTTAAGATAATAGATTTTTAGGGGAGCAAATGGCCTTATTTTTCTGCTGCGGAACCACTGGTAATATAGAGTTAATGACCCTGAGGTCACTACTTATTACAGTGAACTTATTACAGTGAAATGGAGGCTTTCGTCCATATGTATTCATGTTCGAGCTTGATTGATGGTGCTGCCAGGCAAGTGCTGTGTTGTGGTTCAAAATCCCCAGTGATTCCATGGGAGAAAGATGATGCTGTTTGCACCTGTGAAAAGTTATAGCCTCAGATAACCCTGATGGTCACCACGCAACAGAATCAACTTGATAGCAGTGGGTTTGGCCTGAGATTTTTTGGGGGCAGTCAATTAGGTTGATTGTCTTCATATTGGCGGGCGGGGGGGGGTTAGTGGGCAATGACTGCAAACAGCAGCCTCCTGGGTAGGCTATGAAATCTGTTGGAAAATCTAGGTTGCCCTTGGGGACCATGGAAGCAGCTCTTTCATATCTCTGATCTCGCTAATCTCTATGGTCCCTAATCTGGGCTCTAGATGGGGATGCGAGGTGCCTTTGGTATGTGACTCAGTGTATTAGTCTGAGTACTTTAGAGAAACAAATCCACAGAAACTCATGTAAAAGAGAGAGTTTTATATAAAGGTTAAGTGCACACCAAGAAAACATTCCAACCCAGTGCTGCCCAAGCCCACAAGTCCACCATTAACCTATTAACCCATATATCCAACACCAATTTACAAAGTCCTCCTCCATCTCACAAAACTGACTCAATGATGCTGACTGCAGGAGGAAAGCCCAGTCAGTGAATGTGTAAACATCTCAGCGCTGGCAGGGGTCTCCACACGGCTGCTCCAGCACCCAGGGCTGCATCGGAGTAGGTCCATGTGGCTTCTCCTCAAGGGTGTCTTGCAGGAAGTGAGCCTTGCCAGCTAAAGCAGGGAACTGGATAAGGCAGCTGCACCCTAGTCCGACCATCAGAAAGCAAGAGACCTGAGAACTGGAAAGACGAGGCTCACTGAGCCATTTATCCCTCCGCCTTTCAAATTAACCCCACATGTATTTATTGGCCAGGTTGGCACAATAAGCTAACTACCTCACTTGGGTCCACATAGGTCAAGCCATCATGCCCATCTGTACCAAGCTTCCAAACAAGGAACATGAAGTCTAGGTCCTCTATTGCACCAAGTTCAAGTTCCCTGGGCACTGGAAGATCCGTACTGACAAAAAGTGGGGCTTTTCCAATTTTAATGCTGATGAGTTTGAAGATATGGTGATTGAGAAGCACCTCATGCCAAATAGTTGTGGAGTCACATACATCGCAGGTGGGGCCCCTTTGGACAAATGGTGGGCCTTGCGTTCATGTCCTGCCTGATCTGTGCCCACCCAAAGCACAGATCTCCTATCTCCCACCCCCTACCTCCCCACTAAAGGACAATGAAACTTTTCCGTGAACCTTTTGAAGTTCCTTTGTACATGTATGCATGCATGTGTGACTTCTGTATGGGTTTGTATATGTATATGTATCCGCTTTATGTGTCTGTTTGATATGTGTATATGTGTGTCTGTATTCAGACACACATGCATACTGATATATATATATTTCCCCCAGTTTAATCTGCATATGCACTTTGAACAAATAGCTACCCAGGGGACTTCCACCCACAATGCTTCGTTCTGCCAGCTTTGCCAGAATGGGTTTCATGCCTCCATCTCTGCAGTTTTGCTGCTCTCAGGCTTGTCTGGTGAAAATGAAAGTTGATAAGCTCCTTGAAGTTGAGAATGAGGTTTCCTAAATCCACCAGCAAACACACAGCACCTCCTTCTTATTCACACCAGAGACCCAGGCCTCTCCCTTTCCTCTCTCTGCTGCTCAGGACTAGCCACATGTCAATGTCTGAGGTCAGGCTGATGGCCCCTGTAACAAGGGCCGTGAACCAAAGCCCTCGGGAGCTCTCATCAGACTCGGGAGCTGGCAGAACAACAGCAGAAACAATTGGAAGACAGAGAGGAATATGGGAGGTCTTGTCCCCACCTAGAAAATCAACTCTGATCCAGATCCCAGGATGAATGGTACAGAGGCTACAATCATTTCACACACTCCAGTCCCTGGAAGCCTGGAGCGAAGCCCCATTTCCTTTTCTGGATGCCTGGATTGTGACATGGGACCTTCATTCTTTTCTCGGGGATTCCGAGTTCGTCCCTGGGCCTGAGCTTCTGTTCTTGAAGCTTGCTGGGAATCTCTGACTCTTCCTAGGGCAGCGGTTCTCAACCTGTGGGTCGTGACCCCTTTGGGGTTCGAAGGATCCTTTCACAGGGGTCGCCCAAATCATAACAGGAACAAAATGAGTGGTGAAGTAGCAAAGAAAATAATTTTATGGTTTGGGGGTCCACAACATGAGGAGCTGTATGAAAGGGTCATGGCATGAGGAAGGTTGAGAATCACTGTCCTAGGGGCTCTAGGTCTGCTCATTGGCCTCTGCCCCTCGCGGTTAGTTCTTGTCATGTTCTCACGATAGCTCCTCTTTGACCAGGAGTCTTTGCCAGGCCTAATCTGGGGTTTGGCCTGGCTTGTTCTTGAGAATGCTCTCTGTTTCCCAGAAATACACTTTCCAACATCATCTTCCTGGGCTTACTGGGATGGAGTGGGGATGCAGCCTGGATTCTACGTCCCCCTTTATGGTCTGTGATATAGTGTTATCATTGTCTCTTACCGCTACCCCCCACCCCTGCCATCGCATTTGTCCAACTGCACTGTCTTTTCAGCACCTCCCCCGCCTGCCAGGTATCCATTTCACAGCTCAGTTGCAGGCCTCGCCTCCCTGTCAGCCAGAGGACACTGATCCTGCCTCCGCTGAATACGGCACATAGAGACTTTAAAGGACAGAGCAGAACTGTCCCCCATGGGTTTCCAAGTCTGTAACTTCACTGGAGTAAAAAGTGCCATTGTTCTCCTGAGGAGCGGTTGGTGGTTTTGAACTGCTCACCTTGAGGCTAGCAGCCCAACACCTAACCATGACACCATCAGGGCTACTGCAAAGCAGGCAGAGGGAAGGTCAAATACCTAGAGAGTTCCACAGAGAAAGAAGGGTGGATGCTTCAGGAGGGGGAAAAGCTAGTCCTTCCACTTGACTGGATCCAGGAACATAGAATGGAGTGGTTTGGTTAAAGGAAGAAGCACACCAGCCTGTGTGATCATGAGGTGTCAAAGGGATCAGGTATCAGGCATCAAAGAAAAAAAAATCATAGCATTGTGAATGAGGGGGCGTGCGGAGAGGGGACCCAGGGTCCATCTGTGGGAAATTGGACATCCCCTTACAGAAGGGCCATGGGGAGGAGATGAGCCAGTCAGGGTGCAGTGTAGCAACAATGAAACATACAACTTTCCTCTAATTCCTAAATGCTTCCTGCCACCATGCCCCTCCCCACTATCATGATCCCAATTCTACCTTAAAAATCTGGCTAGACCAGAGGATGTACACTGGTACAGATAGCAACTGGAGACACGGGGAATCCAGGACAGATGAACCCCTCAGGACCAGTGGTGAGAGTGGAAATACCAAGAGGGTGGAGGGAAGGTTGGGTGGAAAGGGAGAACAGATTACAAGGATCTAAATGTAACCTCCTCCCTGGGGGGCAGACAGCAGAGAAGTTGGTGAAGGGAAACATTGGACAGTGTAGGATATGACAAAATAATAATAATGTATAAATTATCAAGGGTTCATGAGGGAGGGGGAGCAGGGAGGGAGGGGGAAATGGGGAGCTGATACCAAGGGCTCAGCAGAAAGCAAATGTTTTGAGAATGATGAGAGAAAGAAATATACAAAAGTGCTTGACACAATGGATGGATGTATGGATTGTGATCAGAGTTGTACTAACCCCCAAGAAAATGATTTTTTTTAAAAAGCAGGCTGACTCCATTTCATGTAGCCCTTGAATGGGAGGCAGCGGAGTTTGAATGTTACTCAGTAGGAAATGGGGAGCTACTGTAAGTGGGTGGGGAGGAGCGGTGAACATCTCTGGGTGCACAGGAGCAGACATGGAGAGCTGGCATGCCCACCTGACTTAAGGCAGCCACCGTGAGAAGGTGAGCCGGAGAGATGATTACAAAATTGCTGCAGAGGAGGTTAGAGGAAAAGACAGGATGCCCTCATGTGTCCTGCCCACCCCACTACCTTCAGCATTTTTGGAGGATTTCGTTTGGGGACCTGCAAACCAGGATGATTCCCAGTTGTCATCGACCTGACTGATTGTGGTTACCCACCCTGAGTCAGAATTCAGCTAGGCACCACTGGGGTTTTCAATGGCTGGGGTGTTTGGGTATTTTTTTGTAAGTACAGACAGATCTCGGAGATATTAGGGGCTTGGTTCCAGATCACCACAAAAAAGTAGCGAGTATTATAATAAAGCAAGTCACACAAGTTTGGGGGTTTCCCAGTGCCTTGCCTCAAACAAACAAGCAGTTTGAAACCCAGTCTCAGAACCCCATAGGGACAGTTCTACTCTATCTCACAGGTTCTCTATGAGTCAGAATGGACTCGAGGACCATGAGCTTGAACAGAAAGTCCCAATAAAAGTATGTTCACGTGGCCCTGCTCCATACCTTTGTGAAGAGATCACTGGAGGTCAAGGTGCTGCAGCAAAGTGTGGTGAAGAAAGCAGATGGTGCCTGGCTATCAGTTGGAAGATTGTCTGGGATCATAAAGGCTTGTCTTCAAATAAGCAGCCATTTAAGTGAGGCATCAACGATGTGCACACCAAAAGAAGCCCAGCAGCCTGTTTGATCCAAAGATGATGATAACAAAATCCAAATATGATGAAGGGGAAAGTATCAGAGCTTAAATTGTGAATTCCCAATTTTTAGAAGGCTATGGAAGACATGGGAGCCGCAAACCCATCTGAAGATCAAACCTCAGGTAGATCCACTCTGGCCAGAGGTGAGGGACACAAACAGCTTTGCTATCAGACAGAGTATTGTAAACTTGATTATGGTAGATCAATCTTCAGTGTAATATAATACTTGGTCAGTTGACCTTCTTCTTGACCCAGTCCGAGTTTGTTCTAGGCTTAAATATTGTTTCCTTGGTCACAACGGAAATTTCTTCTCTGACGTTTTTAATTTTGCTAGTGGTCTTTTCTTTCTTACCCGTTATGCTTATATTCTTATTATTTATTTTTCTTTAACTGTGTCCTTTTAAAAATTGCTTCTTTTAGTTTCCCACTTTATGAAGCACAGACAGAGTGAATCCATAGAGATAATTATAGGGATTTGGGGGAGGGAGGGAAAGGGAACTTGGAGTAAAAACTGAATGTGGGAGGGGGAGGGAGCACTAGAATTGATTGTGATGATGTATATCCCATTCCTTTTAAAGGTGACTTACCTACGGAAGTGTGTCATATGTGAATTTTATATCAATAAAACTATTTTTTTAAAGAAACAGAAAAAAGTTATGTTTTACACTATACAGTAGTCTATTAAGGGACCCCTGGTGCTTATATGTTAGACTGCTAATCACAAGGTCAGCAGCTTGAAACCACCAGCCAGCGTTTTGGGAAAAAACTGGGCTTTCTACTCCTATAAAGAATTAGAGACTTATAAACTCATGGAATTAGTATTACCCTGTCCTAAAGGGATTGCTATGAGTCAGAATTGACCCAGTGACAGTGAGAGCGAGTAGTCTGTTAAATAGCCCTGTTCGTGTTGTGACTAGGCATTTGGCTACTAACCTTAAGGTCAGTGGTTCAAACCCACAAGACACACTTTGGGAGCAAGATGAGACTGTCTGCCTCCATAAAGATTTAGTCTTGGAAACCCTATGAAGCAGTGTAACTTTGTTCTACAGAGTCACTATGAGTCAGCATCGACCTAATGGCATGGGTTTGGGTTCGGGTAGTCAATTAAGTGCCCAATAGCATGATGAAAAAAGTGTGAACTCTTGAGAATGATGAAAATGTGACACATAGACATGAAGCAAACACACACTATTGGAAAAATAACTCTGATAGACTTGTCTCAAACCTTGAATTGTTTTTTTAAGCAATGTATAGGAAGCACAATGAAATGAAATAAGATATGAGTATGCCAGGCTTTTCTTCTGAAGTGTCTATGGGTGGGCTTGAACCACTAACTTTTCAGTTTACAGTCAAGTCTTTTAATCTTCTGTGCCACTGAAGGACTCCCCTGTGACTTCAGAAATAGTCAAGTTTCATACTTTATTAATTAAGAGCCACACTTCATTTAGCGAACAGTATGACTATTTTGACCTTACACAGATAAAGTTTTTATGATTTCAAGTCTTGCGGTTATTTGGTGCCATTGAGTTGGTTCAGGCACAGCAGAACAAAACACTGCCCGGTTCTGTGCCCTCCTCCCCATTGTTCCTATGCCCGAGTCCATCAATGAGATGGATTGACACAGTGGCTGCAACACTGTGTCAATCCATCTCATTGAGAAACTTCTGTTTTGCTGCCTCTCCTTCTCCAGGGAATGGTCTCTCCTGACAATATGTCTGAAGTATGTAAGATGGGAGGTTTTGCCACTCTTGCCTCTAAGGAGCACTCTGACCATACTTTTTCTGAGATAGATTGGTTTGTCCTTTTAGCAGTCCCTGTTATTTTCAGTATTCTTCTCCAGCACCACAATTCCTATGCATCAATTCTTCTTTGGCCTTCCTTATTCAATGTCCACCTGTCACATGCATGTGAGACAATGGAACATAGCATGGCACGGGTGAAGCACACTTTAATCCTCAAGATAATATCCTTGATTTTCAATACTCTAAAGAGGTTGTGTGCTGCAGATTTACCTAAGGCAACTCAGCTTTTGATCTCTTGACTGCTGCTTCCATGAGCATTGTTTGTGGATCCAAGCAAGACAAAATCCTTGACAACTTCAACCTTTTCACAATTTATGATGATGTTACATACACACACACACACATATACAAACCCCCTCCTTCTGAAAAACCTCACTGCAATCGAGTTGATTCTGACTCATAGTGACTATACAGGATAGTGTAGAACTGCCCTTGTGAGTTTTCAAGACTAACTCTTTACAGGAGTTTAAAAAAACATCTTTCTCCCATTATGCACACAAGGGGGGGGGGGCTTTAAAATATTCAGGGAAAAATTCCAATATCTATTCATTCTATTTTCCACGAACTTTTTGAAGCTCCCTCATATACATAGCATCTTTAATTGGATTAAAGATGCATTACCCAGGAAACTCTTTCAAGCAAGTAGACCTTTTTGCTGTCAGCATTCTGACTTGGTGCTTATATTTAGGATTGTTGTTTACATGCTGTATGTGAATGATTCCCTCTAAAGGGATTGAAAACAGGCTCTTCATGAAATAATCTTGGTTATTCAGTTAATTTGTTGAACTGACCTTTGCACTATAGAAAATGCAAAGGTACACACTCTATTGATTGTATAGTCCTTGAGGAAGTTGGAGTGCAATTCTTAAGCTGTGGGAGCAGCTACCGTGATCACTTGAGGCTACATTAGATCACCATAACTAACAAGCCTCCCAGTGCTCAAGTTGTGAGAATAAGTCTGTGTCTGGCCTCTTAGGCAGACAGTGTGGCACAGTGGAAAGACCTGGTCAATGGCCTCCTTTTCCCTGTTGTTAATGTTATTGGGTGCCCTTGAATCCATTCCGACTTAGAGTGACCTAATGCAACAGAGTAGATAGAACTGTTCCCTAGGGTCTTCTACACTGTAATGTTTTGGAGAGAGGAGTCCTCGCGGTGTGATGGGTTAAACATTGAATTGCTAACCACAGAATGAGACCTGGTGTCACAGTGGTTATGTCTTAGGCTGCTAACCACAAGGTTTGGAGTTCGAAACCACCAGCTGCTCCATGGGAGAACTACGAGGCTGCTCCATAAAGTGGAACTCACAAGGAACTCACAAGGTCAGTTTTACCTTGCCCTATAGATTCTCTATGAGTCAGAATTGGCTCAAAAGCAGTAAATTTGGTAGATATTATTTGTTTGTTTTGCTTTTGCTAAGTACAAACTCAGTGGTTCGAACTCACCAGCTGCTCTGAGGGAGACAGATGAGCACTTGACAGCAATACATCTGGGCAATCTTTATGGGAGAAGATTGCCAGGCCTTTCTTCCGATGGGTAGGTGGGTGGGTTTGAACAGCCAACCTTTTGACCTGCCAAGCAGCTGACCTAACTGTCAACTGGCAGTTGACCTGCCAACCATTTGACCTGTCGCACCACCAACTCTGGCTTTCAGCAGCTTTCTTGGCGTGTCATTTTTAGATCAGAAGGAAGTGAAGAGAAACCCCCCAAATGGACTCAGTGGAAACAGCCACAAAAGAGAAATAACATGCGTTGGAAAATCACACTGAAACGTCAGCAGCCAATAGATTAAGGTGTCAAGTCTCAGAAGGTCAAGACCCTGAAGATGAAGGTGTATAAAATGACCATTAAAAAAAATCCTCATGCAGGTCTCCATAGGAATTTGAGCCAGGACCCATCACCATCATGCTTGCCGTCTCTGTATTAGGCATAGTATTATTATATGTATTAGTCTCTGTATTCAACATAGCCACCAACCTTATGTCATTAGTGGGAAGCCGCCATAGGAGAGAGCGAAGCTGCTGCGGTTTGTTCGATTGAGCCACACACAATACATCAATCCCAAGGAGCAGCGGGAGTGGTTGTCACTCCAATGGTGTCATCTGGGAGGTTGTCCCTTTAACTCCCAGGTGTCTGTACCCTGTAGTCCTAACAGACTTGGCCCCAGCACCCAGGATCAGGTGGTTTAGAAGGTGGTCTGAGGGGAACATTAGAATGTGGTATCTCCTGTCTGGGGGCAGGGGGAGGAGGGGACTACACTTGCTGGGATCGGTCCATAGGCAATGGAAATCCATACAAGTTCTAAGTGTCTATGCCTGCCTGGCCTCAAAACAAAACAACAACAAAAAACCCTCAACACAATGGACGTGGGAAGCAGTCATGCCCAAACCCACCTTGGGGATGGCGCATCATAAAGAGTAGGAACAGAACCCCAAAGGAAGAGAAGTCATTTGAGGACACTTGTAATTAATGTACAATTGAACTGGGATCGACAAAAGAGACTAGACCCGGTGAGAATTCCAGCTGCAACAATCGATTTTTAATTACATTCCTGAAATAGACGCCTGCATACTGAGTGGGGAGTTTGAATAGATGGAGTAGATGAATCTTTGCTCCATAGACAAGTGGCCCCGGCGACATTTTTGGATAGCGAAGCAACAGGTAAAAGCGATCGCCACTCGTTGCCTTCTCAAGAGAAGTGCCAGAAAAGAAATCCAAAATCAAGGTGTCCACACAACGGCAAGGTTCGTTTGGGGAGAGTAGGTAAGAAGGGAGCAGAAGTATATTCATGATGCTTTGCTCTTTTTCCTTCCAATAAGAGGACTTTGAACGAGCGCTAGTAGTGCAGCAGTTAAGGCACTCTGCTGCTAACTGGGAGGCTGGCCATTCAAACCCCACCAGCAGCCCCGTGCGAGAAAGAGGTGGCATTCTACACCTGCAAAAAATGGACAGCCTTAGACCCACCCCACCCACCCCGGAGCAGTGCTGCTCTATCCTAAAGAGCCACTGTGATTAGGAAAGGGCTCAGTGGAATGGCTGTGCCTAGAGCTTTCAGGTCAAACTTTCTGCCTAGTGGGTTACCTAGTGGGTCATTTAATCCACGGAAGATAGTAGCTAAGCAGCTGCAGTCAAGCCGTTTCCGACTCATGGCAACCTTAGATGTAGAAAAAGATAACATGCCTAGGCCTGAATCACCCTCACCGCCACAGGCCTGTTCCACTCCGCTGTTACAGCTACTGTGCCAGGCCAGCTAACTGAAGGTCACCAAACAGGATGCGCTCCTTGAGCCATTGATCCCTCCGGCGCACGTGGCCAAAGCAAGTGAATTGAACAGTATTCTGTCATGATCCTTGGCTAATTTTTGAAAAGCAATCAGTCCTTACTTCTTCGTCTTGCCTTTGTCTGGAAGCTCTGCTAAAACCCATTCACCATGGGTAACCCTGTCAATATTGGAAATATTGGTGGTGTTGCTTCCAGTATCACAGGAACACACAGCATTGCTCTATCTGTATTTCCCTCGGTGGTACAAACAGTTAATGCATTAAACTGCTGACAAAAAGGTTGGAAGTTTGAATCCACCCAGAGGTGCTTGGAAGGCAGGCCTGATGGGCTACTTCTGAAGAAACCAGCCATTCAAAACCCTCCTTTGACACACCTGGAGTCACTATGCATCTGATCCACTTGATAGCAACTGGGTGCTGCCTTACATTTCGGTCAGAAAGAGTCAGGAAGTCGAATGACTTTCTAAGTAATAGCTGACATGAGCAAAAGAAACTCCATATTGAAAGTAACCAAAGATAGAAGCAAAATTGTTTATCTTAATGTATAAAAATGCATGTAATGTAAACAAGCAAACAAGTTTGCTTATGTCCTTATTATGAAGCTAGCCTCTTTTGGTAGTTTTGGTAAGTTTTACCAGTGGCCATCTGGAGCGCTTTGACTTGCACAAACAACGCGACTAAGCATTTGGAATTTGTTTACTTGTACAAACAACATATTTGGTTACTTTCAGTAAAGAGTTTCTTTTTCTCATGTCAATTCCCACCTGTTGTGTTGTCTGCCATGGACTAGACAGCTGCAGGTGTTTCCGTTTCATTTCCCAGGGCTGTTGTAACAATTTACACCAAACTGTAGTCTCTTACTCATAACGACCCTGTCACGGGAGTAGAAAACCTTGTCTTTTTCCTGTGGAGCAACTGATCGGTTCGAACTACTGACCTCATGGTTAAGCAGCCCCATGAGTAACCATTATGCCACTAGGATTGCTTGAAGTTGGAATCGACTTGCTGACAGCGAATTTTTGAGTTTTTATTTTCTTATAGTTCTGGAAGGTAGGAGTCCAGAATCAGTTTCACCAGGATGCAATCCAAGTGTCAGCTGTTAACACTCTGGAGCTGTGGAGGAGGCTCTGTTCCTTGGCTCTTAGTGTCTGGTCGTTGCCAGCGCTCCTTGACTTGTGGTCAAATCACTCAAAACGTTGCCTCTGCCTTTACCTCTCCTCTCCTCTCTTCTCCTCTCCCCTCCCCTCCCCCTGTTTCTCCTCCTTCTCTCTGCCCTTGGTGTGATTACATTTAGGGCCCAACTGGAGAATCCAGGGTATCTCCATCTCAGGTTCACAGTTGCAGAGTCTTTGCCATACAAGGTGCCATTCGCAGGTTTCAGGGATGGTTGTTGTTGTTAGGTGCCACATCGTTGACTTCAGTTCATAGTGACCCATGTACAATAGAATGAAACACTGCACAGTCCTGCACACTTGGATGCTTGAGCCCATTTTTGCAGCCACTGTGCCAATCCATCTGCTGAGGGTCTTCCTCCAGGAATTAGGATCAGATCTATTTGAGGGACATTATCTAGCCTACTGCAAACAGGAGTCACACGCATGTTGCCTTTGAGCTGGCGCCATCTGTTGGCAAATTTGTATATAACAGAATGAGTATCCCCTGGTCCTTAGACTTCCCGAGTGCTGCCACGTTTCAGTCCACTATCACAATGTGAATAATCAACACGTATTGGCTCAAATGAGCAGTACTAGGCTAAGCTTCTACGAGGGGGCTTTAAAAAGTTTGTGGAAATGGAATGAAAAGATAATGAAATCCTCCCCCCACCCTGGGGAACTTTTGGAAGCCCCTCGTATGTTCATTTAATCCTCACAATCACCCTGAGACATGAATGTGACCTCACTTTACAGATGAGGAAACTGAGTCTTATTGTTGTTGTGGGTTCCAACTCAGCGGCTCTAGCAAACACCAGCTGGACCTGCACCAGCCTCCCAATTGTTACATTTGAGCCCATAGTTAGTTGCAGCCATGGTGTTAATCCTGGAAAGAAGAGGCATTGCGTCTAGCTGGAATGACCAGCAGCCTTCCAGCCACTTTCCTAATACCCTGGGAATCAAAAATATTCAGTGATTAAGAGATCATTCCCAAGTCTGACAGCCAGAGCGTTACCTAGGGCCAGCGGCCTTCCCACAAATTCTGTACCTATTCCAGGCCAGGGAGTGAGGGTAGTTAACCTGCACTGTTGAGTTCCTATCATTTTAAATCCTGTAGTCCAGCTACATAGATCTATTCGGAAGCTTTTGGGGGGTTGCACAGATATGATCTTGCTATATTTCCTCAGAGGATTATTAAGATGTTTTATGGAAATTGAAAACTGCAATCCCCCTCCCCCCCAGCACAATCATGCATCAGCTCATTCATCGAGGGGAGCAAGGGCTGTCCTATGAGAATTTCATGGGGAAATCTCACCCTTGTCACCCTCCAGCCCTGAACGTGCCACTGTGGGATTTTTTGGTTGTGGTGGTTGTTCCCCAAACTCAAGGAACATTGAAAAGGAACACGATTTTGAATCTCTTGAAGATGCCCAAACGGCACATTTCGACATGGTGTAATTTGAAAAGTGCGAGCTCCCCCCGCCCCCAGGGAAGAGTTGTTAGGGATCATCAAACCATTCCAACTCGTAGCTACCTGACATGCAACAGAATGAAACATTGACTGGTCCTACAATGTCCTCACAGTGGTTCTTACGTTTTATCCCATGGTGCGGCCATTGTGGTAATCCGTCTTGTCTGAGGTCTGCCTTTTAGTAGCTGCCCCTCTACCAACCATGATGTGCTTCTCCAAGGACTGATCTCTCCTGACAACAGGTCCAAAGTACGTGAAATGAAGTCTCCCCCATCCTTACCTCTGAGTAGAATTGTGGCTATCCTTCTTCCAAGACAGATTTGTTGGTCCTTTTGGCAGTCCGTGGCACGTTTCTTATTCTTTACCAGCACAAGAACTCAAATGCATTGATTCTTCTTTGGTCTTTATTCAGTGTCCACGTTTCATACACATATCAGGCAATTGACAATACCGTGCCTTGGGTCAGGCGCACCTTAGTCCTCAAAGTGACAGTTTGGCTTTTCAGCACTTGAAAGAGGTCTTAAGCAACAGATTGACCCAGTGCAACGTGTTGTTTGCTTTCTTGAGGACTGCTGCCACGAGTACTGATTGTGGATCCAAGCAAGATAAAATCCTTGACAACTTCACTCTTTTCTCCATTATCATGATGTCCAGTTGTGAGGATTTGGCTTTTCTTTTTTTTTTCTATAAAATTATTTATTGACTGCTGTTCACCAGCATTTACAAGAAAATAAATAGGAGACAATTGGATTAACATTCTGATTACGATAAAGTTAGTGTTCTTGGTTTGAGCAAACTAGAATAACCCAAATACTGAGAAGATTGAAACTTCATGCAAAGAATGAGTTGGGATAAAAAACAAACCATGCAGACCAGTAGTTGAGATGAAAAGTTTGTTTACGCATTTAGCCAGCAGGTCCTAAATGTGCAAGATCTCTAACCATTTAAAAAAATTATTTTATTGAGGCTCATACAACTCTTATCACAATCCATACATACATCAATCATATAAAACAAATTTGTACATTCTTTACCCTCATCATTCTGAAAGCATTTGCTCTCCACATAAGCCCCTGGCATCAGCTCCTCATTTCCCTCTCCCTTCCCGCTCCCTGCTCCCTCATGAATCCTTGATAATTTATAAGTTATAATTTTGTCATATCTCACACTGCCCGACGTCTCCCTTCACACACTTTTCTTTTGTCCGTCCCCCAGAGAGGAGGTTATATGTAGATCCTTGTAATTGGTTCCCCCTTTCCACCCCACTCTCCCTCTACCTTCCCAGTATCGCCACTCTCACCACTGTTCCTGAAGGGATCATCTGTCCTGGATTCCCTGTGTTTCCAGTTCCTATCTGTACCAGTGTACATCCTCTGGTCTAGCCAGTTTTTTAAGGTAGAATGGGGATCATGATAGTTGGGGGTGTGGGAGCAAGCATTTAGGAACTAGAGTAAAGTGACCAGATTTTAACATTGGTAAAGCGGGATACCATTGACCGGCAGGGAGGGGGTTCTTGATGAAAAATTTGGTCTATATGGACCAACAAAAATTTTCATAGAATGCAAAAATAGTATTATAACATATATATATTTAATTTCAACATAATTTACAAATGTAATACACTTAAAATATAATTTACAAATATAATGCATTAAAAATTATGTATAGTATCATTTTATTCTTTGGCATATTTCTCATTTGAGTGAATTTTTTTAGTAGATTGCTGTTGTTTAAAAGGTCATGAAAATTTTCACAAGAATTTGTTAAATTATATTTCACACATAAAATGGCTTTCAAAGTCTCAACACTTAATTGTGATTTTTCTGATGTCCACACTTTATTTACCGTAGGAAAAACGCATTCAGTCGCAGCATTAGCTCCTGGTAAGGACAGCGCGTACTCCACAATTTTTACTGCATTATTGTAGGGAACATGGTTGGTTTCAAAATGATGAAATCGTTCTAACCATTTGT
Source organism: Tenrec ecaudatus (assembly GCF_050624435.1). Taxonomy (NCBI): domain Eukaryota; kingdom Metazoa; phylum Chordata; class Mammalia; order Afrosoricida; family Tenrecidae; genus Tenrec; species Tenrec ecaudatus. The sequence goes on from NC_134548.1 coordinate 14,836,522, forward strand.
TCTCTATTGTGTTTTTTGCTGATGCCCAAGATTTAACATTTTCCTTATCAATACCTTTTTAAAATAATGATACCTCATTAAAAAGATAATTTTTGGAAATATTACTATATGGAAATTCTGAATAATATGATTGAATGATTTTGCACATCATTCCAATTAAGTTTTTGTTTTAATGTAACCCAATGAAAATGTTTAATATCATTGTAATGTACCGTCCACTCTTCTAAATAATCTATGATAGAACTTTTTAACATGATTCATGATAGCTGCACGATTTATTGCACCTTGTTCTTCTAGCTGGCTTATACTATTATGGATAGTTAACAGAAGAAAATTATTTTCCAACAGCTCTTGACACTGAAATTTTAAATTATTAACTTCATTTGCTTCTTCAATTACCGAAATTTTGTCACCTTCATTAAGTTTTATAGTATTTTGAAAAAGAGCTGCTTGATTGTGTACAAACTCTAGCCAAATTTTTGAAGATTCTTTTTCATAAAACTCTTCTAAAATTCTAGGACATTTATCCTGTGATAGAAAGTAGGATTTCAAAGGATCATGTATTTTCAAAATTCTTTTAACAGCTGGCAAAAGAGCTAACGGGCGCCTTTTACTGTATCCAAGTATTTTCTGATATTCAACTTCCGCACTTGCACAAAATTCTCTAAGCATTTCAATGCGCAGTGTATATATAGAAATAAGAATATATTTTAATAACAATATTTTCCATATATACGGGCAACAAATCAGCAGCTGTTTGAATGGCATTATGTATTATGTGCGCTGCACAACCAACATCAGTAATGTTTTGATTAAGGTTTTTGTTTATTAAAAATATTATTTGTATCTCTTCTTGCTTTTCCTCCAAAATTTGCAATCGTGTTGTCTGCACAATATGCAATCATTTTATGTCTTAAATTGTTTTTTTCCAAAATATTAATAATGGAACTGAAAATTATTTCAGAAGTTTCACCGGACACAGAAACGAAATCAAATATTCTAATTTTATTCATTTCCAAATAAAAAATCTAATAATGGTTGGATTGGAAATAACTTTATATCCTTAGATGCGTCAGAATATATGGATACAAAATTAATTTTTTCCAGATTTTTGTTTAATTCTGAAAATGCATATGGGAAAAGCACATTATACACAATTGCCTCAGATTTTGTTCTAGCATGGGCAAATTTTTGGTTGAATAACTTTTTGACAACTTGTGATGTACAGTCCATAGATTTGAAGGAATAATTGTGATTAATAGCATGGAAAGACAAATCTTTCTGCTAATGCTAAAATTCACTTATTAGATCATCATTGAATTTGCATCCTCTTTTCTTACTCATTATGTTAAAAATGAAAAAAATTATATTATAAATTATTATATACATATTGCTTAAAAACCCATTAAGTAGGTACATAATTACATGAACATATTTTATTGTTCGTTTATAAATTAAATTAATTTGATCATTATAGAGTAACTATATATTTTAAATTATTTTTATTTTAATCCTATATTTCTTTCTAAATAATGACAATACTAACTTGTATTATTTTTTTCTCTGAATTTGCCGTAACGTACGTTGTAAGTGTCATTTTCAAGGCCGGCACTAGACTTTTTGCCGCCACAATAAAATATAAATAATACGATGAGAAAAAGAAAGAAAAATATATAAATAATATGAGTACTGTCTGCTAAAATTTAAGAAAATTTATGTATTTATGAAATAAATAAAGTAGTTACATAAATTATCTGAATAGCTGATTTGTTGACATCACTTGTTTAGCACTAGCATGCTGTACGATGTGTATCATCTGAGAGACAGTTACAAAATGTTTTTGTCGTTACCAATGGCAAAAAGTGCCATTGTTCATTAAGTCCAAACAATGGTGGTCGAATTCTAACAACTGATCAACAATGCAAACTTTGATAAGCAGTTCTCAACAATTATTTGTTATTATTAAAATTTAACATTATAAAATTAACAAAAATAATATGAAACTCATATCCTGGCGAAATAGCCACATGGCATCTGAAAACCTTTCCCGTTCTCCCGCCGTTCGCTAGCTTGTCGTGCATTCTTTCCAAAAATAAACACTTTTTTAAAACGCCGCAGGACGCAGGACAAATTGTTAAAAATCGGGACTGATCACCTTAAACTAGAGGAAAGTTGTATGTATCATTGTTGCTACACTGCACCTTCACTGGCTCATCTCCTCCCCGCAACCCTTCTTTAAGGGGATGTCCAATTGCCTACAGATGGGCTTTGGGTCCCAACTCCGCACGCCCTCTCATTCACAATGACAAGATTTTTTTGTTCTTTGATGTCTGATACTTCATCCCTTCGACACCTCGTGATCACACAGGCTGGTGTGCTTCTTCCATGTGGACTTTGTTGCTTCTGAGCTAGATGGCCGCTTGTTTACCTTCAAGCCGTTAAGACCCTCTAGATCCTATGTCTTTTGATAGCCGGGTTCCATCAGCTTTCTACACCACATTTGCTTATGCACCCGCTTTGTCTTCAGTGGTTGTGTTGGGAAGGTGAGCATCATGGAATGCCAGTTTAATAGAACAAAGTATTCTTGCATTGAGGGAGTGCTTGAGTGGAGGCACAATGTACACCTGCTACCTTATATTAAACCTATAAATATATGCACATAAGGATATTTCCCCACACTCGTATAAAAATATATTTAATTATGGACATGCCTTTATTTAGACATCTATAAATTCCCTTGCCTCCTAACTCTTTCCTCGATTTCCTTTTACTGTCCTCTTGTCCCACTATCATGCTCAGCCTTGATTTGGGTTTCAGTAATTCCTCTTGGTTACATTACACTTGATCACAACCTACCAGGCCTCCTACACCCTCCTTACCACTGATTTGGATCACTTGTTCACTTGTCCCTGGGTTTGTTAACACCACTTCCTTTCCTCCCCCTCTCCCATGACCCCCCAGAACTGTTGGTCCCGTTTTTTTCTCCTCCAGATTGCTCATCCAGCCTATCTTATTTACACAGACCTGTGGAGATAATAACATGCACAAAAACAAGACAGCGCATAACCAAGCAACAAAAGAAAACAAAACAACAACAAAAAGCCAATGCAAAACAAAACAAAAAACACAACAACAACAAAAAAGAAAACCTTGCAGTTAGTTCAAGGACTGTTTGTTGGCCTTTAGGAGTGTTTTCTAATCGAGTCTGATGGGGTGCCAAGCCCTGGCCCCAAAGTCTATTTTTGGTATTCCCTGGGGACTTCGTTGCTCTGCTCCCCTTGCTGTTCTGTTGCACACCCTTAGTGTTTGGCCTCGGTGTGGTGGGATCAGATCAGGTGCAATTCCCAAACCGTGTTCCCAGTGTTGTCCCCTGTAAGGCTATGAGTCAGTGAGGGATATTGTGTCTCATAGTGGGGTCGACCATATGGCCTTCTCTGTGGATTGGCTGCTCTGAGTGGGAATATCGTCCTCAAGGTTTGGTGGGCCAGGATGTGCTCCACCACTCTCTCTTCCTCCCCCTTCATTTGCTCCCATGTGCTCTGATAGACATGTCACTCTCCCGGAGCTGCAGCCTCAGTGCTGTCCTCCTAAATAAATTCTTCTGGGGGAGGGGCAGCTCTCCACGTTGTTGGGATTGGAGCCGGCTCCTCAGACTGATCTCTAACCATCTTATTAGGTTTTAACCAGCAAGTTCTTAAGACACTCCATGAACCACAACTGTTTAGTCACTATAACACAGAGCCTCCAACTTTCTGTAAAAATGTGACTATTTAAAAGGAACAAAGTGCCTACTTAACTAAACCTTGATGACATACCAATATTAGTCTGGCTTCCTTATTTGAGTGGGGAGGTTTCAAGTAGTGTTGTTTTTTTTTTTTCATTCAAGGGATTTTGCAAATAGAATTTCATTTATATGTTTCTATAGGTATGGATTTGGATAGACTTTTTCAAGTTATTTAATTAATTACTGGATCACTTATTTGATTGGAAAGCCATTGGCTTATAAGTTCCCCTTCCTATTTTACTTGAGGCGATCCACTTCTTGAGTTGCTCAGAAGCATAGCATCCCTGTACCAACAGGGATGTAAATGCGATTTTGGTTCAGAATAATTTTGGTGAATGGAAAATTCATGCTACATGCATACTTATGCATGCACACACACACACACAACCAACTAAAAATCCCCGAATGGTCCTTCGGCATACATTATGGATTAAATATGTTCTGAGTCAGTAATGACTAAGTAGAACTTCCCAATATTTGGGAAAAACTATTTTCGAATGCAGAGCAAATAATATGCCATTGTATCAAATGTTCTTTTCTGACAAATGAAACAACTACAGAAAGCTGTATTTGTTCAGTCACCAGTGTTGATGCAACAACAAATGACCCCTAATACTACTTCAAAACCATCATATCAAATGTGATTTCCATTAGAATGTAGTTATTCGTCACACTAATAATCTGAATCAAAAGAAAAACAACCTAAGACCCAAATTATACACACACACACATATAGCAATGCAAACAAATCTTGAGATTCATCTTCTGGACAAGAATACCAAGTTAGTCTCCATCAAATGCAATTACAATTCGTAGGGCCTTTCCTGTTTGTCTCCTTGACCACCACCAAGCCTGCCTCGTGTGAGTTTTTCCATTTCATGAGAAACATGAATTCCCCACAGCTGGCCAGCTGGCTGTGGCCCTAACTATTGGTTCAGGATCACGACTTCTGGCCCCTTGGGTTGTTAGCCGCATCTTTGTTCTTCTTGGATTTGCTGTCCTCAGATTCACTGTCAGATAAAGACTTCCTTTTGGTACCATCTTTTTCTTTACAAGATGTTTGAGAACTGAAAAAGGCTTCCATTAAGTTTGGACCATCTAAATCAGCTGTTCTCAACCTGTAGATCTAGGACCGCTTTGAGGGTCTAATGACCCTTTTACAGGGGTCACCGATTCTCACAGTAGCAAAATGACAGTGATGAAGTAGCAATGAAAATAATTTTATGCTTGGGGGTCACCACAACATGAAGAACTCTATTAAAGGGTTGCGGCATTAGGAAGGTTGAGAACCACTGATCTCAATTGTCTTCAGATTCCCAGTTCTTTTTCTACCATGACATTTACAGGTTCAACCTGTTTGACATTTTCACTTGTTTCATTCTGTTTCTTTATCAGTTTTTTGCAATATCGTTTTCTTAGAGACCACTTTTTATTGCAGTCTTGAAGAGCTTGTTATTCACTGTCTCCAAGCTATCGCAGGTCTAGGGTGTCTCCTAGATGTTCATTGCCAATTGCTTTATGTCCTTCTTACTTAGAGCAAGCAAAGTTGTGTCCTCACAGGCTGTGAATTAGCCTTCCTCCAATCCTAATGTGATATTCTTATTCATATGCTCTAGCTTCTTGGATTATTTGCTCAACATACAGATTGAGTCATGAGTCTTAGTTTAAATAAATTTCTCAAGGTCACACAGCTGGCACCAAAGCCTAATCCTGTGGTACTAGGGAAAATTAGGACAGGGAATAATTTTATATACATGACAATTAACCGCTGCCACTGCTGTGGCTACTACTAGTCCCTCTACTTTACCACTACTACTGTAGTCCCTACAGTCAAGAGATCAAAAGACATTGCATTAGGTAAATCTCCTGTACAAGACTCTTTAGAATATTGAAGAACAAGGGTGCTTCTTTGAGGACTAAGGTGCGACTGACCCAAGCATAGTATTTTCCATTGCCTTATATGCATGTGAAAGTTGGACACTGAATAAGGAAGACCACAGAAGAATCGATGCATTTAAATTATGGAACTGGAGAAGAATATTGAAAGTACCATGAAAAGACAAACCAATCTGCCTTGGAAGAAGTAAGGCCAGAATGCTCCTTAGAGAAAAGGATGACAAGACTTTGTCTTACATATGGAGATAGAGTTTATTGTGCCAACCTGGCTGATAAACACATGTGGGATTAATTGAAGGGCAAAGAGAGAAATGGCTCGGTAAGCTTCACCTTTCTAGTTTTCAGGTCTCTTGCTCTCTGGTGGTCGGATCAGAGTGCAGCTGCCTTAGCCAGTTCCCTGCTTCAGCTGGCTTACCCTTCCTGTAAGACATCCCTGAGGAGAAGCCACATGGCCCTACCCTGATGCAGCCTTGGGTGCTGGAGCAGCCGCATGGAGAACCTGGCCAGCTCTGAGATGCTTACGCGCTCACTGATTTGGATTTTTTCCCTGCATTTGGCATCATTGTGTGTGTTTTGTGAGATTGAGGAGGACTGCAAATTGGTGTTGGACATATGGGCTAATGTTGGACTTATGGGCTTGGACAGCACTGGGTTGGGCTGCTTTCTTAATGTACACGTACCTTTTATATAATATTCTCTCTTATATACATATGAGTTTCTTAGGATTTGTTTTTCTAGTCTACCCAGACTAGCATACATACTTTGGACATATTGTCAGGAGAGACCAGTCCCTGGAGAAGGACATCATGTTTGGTAAAGTGGAGGGGTGGTGATAAAGAGCAAAGCCCTGAAGGAGATGAACTGACACAGTGGCTGGAACAATGGGCTCAGACATAGGAGTGTTTATGAGGATGGCACAGGACTGTGCAGTGTTTCATTCTGTTGTGCACATGGTTGCTATGAATCTGAGCCAACTTGATGACACTTAACAACAACAACAACAACAACAGTAACCACTACTGCACTATAGCATACTACTACTAATTATCTAGTAGTAGAAGAAGTATCTATATTGTGGGCTCAGTTCATTGCTGAGCTTCAGATCCATCTGGGCATGTTAGGAGGACTGGCAGTCTACTGAAACCTTTATTGTACAAGCATGAGCTCCTCTAGTTAACAGCTATTGTTCACTGTTCAAGTATGGGTGACTCTAGATAACAGCTGTTTCTTCAGCCTGTCCAGCCTCTTTTTAAGGCTCAGTTAGATATCTCTTCTGCTATTAGCATCTCAGATTTCCTTTGAGAACCATTCTATCTGGCTCTAGTGGGGCTTCTGATTGTATCACCTGGTTTTCCTGGTCACAAAAATTGGCAAATATAGGAGTTACCTACTTCTGTAGAACAACTAACCTCATATTTTACTAGCTTGGAGTCAGCCAACTGCTAGCCCAAAAGCTGGCATTCTCGGATCCACTCAGAGATGCGTTGGAAAAAAGACTTAGTAACCTACTTGCAAACAACCGGGGACATCTCAAAACTCTTCACTGACATCCAGTTCATTCCCACTCATAGAGACTCTCTAGGTCAAGGCCTTGCTCTGTGGATTTATGAGACTACAAATCTTTACAGGAATAGAAATCCTCATCTTTCTCCCACAGAGCAGGTGCTGGTTTTTAACTGCCAACCTTTCAGTTAGAAACTCAATGCTACCACCAGAGCTCCTTGAGTGGGGAACACACTAGTTTCAAACTGAAAATACTTATTCCATAATTTCTGGATCTGGAATTGGGAAGTGGCTTAGCTGGGTGGTTCTGGCTGCAGGTGATAGTCCAGAGGCCATGGAGACTGGAATCATTTGAAGGCCTGATGGAAGCTGGCCAATCTGCTTCTAAGTGGGCCCACTTACATGGCTTCTAACAAGAGATCTCGGCTCCTGGCCACCTGGGCTTTGCCTTGGGGCACAGGTGGATACATACTTCCCTCTGTGTGTGGGGCAAGAAGAGAGCAAAGAGGAAGCTGCAGTGCGGGTTATGACCTCGAGTCAGAAGCCCATGCCATCGCACCTGCCTTATTCCATTGGTCCCTGGGTGAGGACATCGGAAACAAAAGAAAGCAACCTATTTCTATTGAATTGATTCCAACTCATAGCACCCTAGAGAATAGTACAATGGCTCTGTAGGCTTTTCAGGGCTGTCATAATTACAGAAGCAGCTTGTCACATTTTTCTCTCATGGGGCAACTGCTGGGTTTGAAGAGATCTTTCACTTTGCAATGAGTGTTTAACCACTGGGCAAGCTGGGCTCCTAGAGGACATCACACATGACACACACACACACCCAGCCCCCAATCATCATAACCTCTCTTTGTGGCCAATGATTTGTTCAAGGGATGGCCATATGACCCGCAAGTTGATTTGTTGATAAGGGGCTGGGAGTGAGCCTCTCTCATTTTCCTTGGATCTCAAGCCTGAAGGCTTGTGGTGATCTCATTCCTAGCACATGGTAGAAGCCCTTATATACTGGGAGAGAATGAGGCCAGATGGAGAAAAAAAGCAGAGTTAAGAGTTGGAAACAGAACGAAACGACAACATTGTTGAGGAATCCTCCATGCCTGAAATTCACCCGTGGATTTTTCCAGTAACACAGGCGAATAAAACACAACCCCACCCCCCACTATCATGATCCAAATTCTACCTTGCAAGTCTGGCTAGACTAGAGGATGTACACTGGTTCATATAGGAGCTGGAAGCACAGAGAATCCAGGGAAGATGATACCTTCAGGACCAGGGGTGTGAGTGGCAATACTGGGAGGGTAGAGGGAGAGTGGGTTGGAAAGAGGGAACTGATTATAGGGATCTACATGTGACCTCCTCCCTGGGGGACGGACAATGGAAAAGGGGGTTAAGGGAGACGTCGGACAGGGCAAGATATGACAAAATAATAATTTATAAATTATCAAGGACTCATGTGGGAGTGGGGAGCAGGAAGGGGGGGAAACGAAAAGAACCTTATTCCAAGGGCTTACGTGGAGAGCAAATGCTTTGAAAATGATGAGGGCAATGAATGTACAGATGTGCTTTACACAATTGATATATGTATGGATTGTGGTAAGAGTTGTATGAGCCCCTAATTAAACGTTTAAAAAAACACAATCTCCAGACTTACTGCCATCAAATCTATTTCCACACAGTGACCCTATAAGGCACAGTAGAACTGCCCTGGTGGGTTTCTGAGACTGTACATCTTTATAGGAGTTGGCAGCCTCATCTGTCTCCCTCCCAGCACCTAATGGATCCAAACTGCACATCATTGGGTTAGCGGCTCAATGCATAACCAGAGTTGCTTACACAGCCTATACATTTCCCTTTTTGCTTAAGCCAGTTGAGTTAGTTTTCTGATTCTTGCCATGGAAAGGGCTTGGATTCAGACATGACTTGAGGAGGTTCTTGGGAATGAACTTGGCTTCTAGGACTAGAAAGTCAAACTCTGCACAGTGACAGAGCCTTCGCTATGAGGCGGAACCCCCCAGAAAGGGATTGGTTATTCCTATCTTGTGGCTTCACTCCCTTGGACCTAGGTCTGAGTCCTATGGGTAAAGATGGAGGATTAAAAAAAACAAAAGGTGTGAAAATAGTTTCATTGCAAATTTGGTATGTGTTACAAAGGGCGCTGGGGGAAGGAGGGAGATTCACTTCCAGTGCTTCTGCAGATACTCTAAATAAGAATACATTGGTGGACTGAAAATCTAATTGAATGAAAACATCATTTCTGGCACCTTTCAAATGAACATGCTAAGAGAAACATTTTCCATATTGACTTAATTCTCCTAAAGTATTTTTAGGCGTTTAAAATGCTTTACTTACATTGTATGAAGAATAGCAACTAGATAGATAGATAGATAGATAGATAGATAGATAGATAGATAGATAGATAGATAGATAGATAGATAGATAGATAAAATGCTTTACTTACATAGAACCACAGTTTATTACAAAAGACAGCAAGGAATTGACTACTTTTAGAAAAACATCCGGTAAACGATCATTTAGGATGCTTGACGATTTTGGACACTAGATGGCAGTGGGAGATAACTGTGAAGTTATTCTTGCAGCTTGGAAGAAACTCATTCAGGGTAGTCTTCTCTCTATTCAGGAGAGCAACCTGGAAGTGTCAGGGTTCCATAGTGTAGTGGTTATCACGTCTGCTTTACACGCAGAAGGTCCTGGGTTCGAGCCCCAGTGGAACCATGGCAGGAATTTTGTTTTGGGGTTTTAAGTACCTTAAACCTATCCCAAAGATCAGTGGTTCAAACTCACCAGGCGCTTACCAAGAGAAACAGGAGACAATTTGCTCCCACACAAATTTACAACTGGAAACCCTAGGAGACTTACATGATCTTAATAAGTTACAGAGCCCACGGCGAAGAGTTTCTTTACAATCACACCGCCTAGGTTAGGAGATGAGGGAATCTTCAGAATGAAGAAAAATAAAATGAATCTGTGGAGGAAGAAGGGAAAAGACGAGACGTCCTTCCACTGGGGAGAGGTCCAGCTCTTTGGATTCATTAACGTTTAAAATCAAACACTCCTACCAGGGGACGCGTTTTTCCGTCATGAATGCCTTTCTGGGCATTAATTTGTCACCTTGAATTTTAATAAAAACCACTCTCCGACGACAAAGATATTTGACAATCGAAATTTGGGAGGGGAATAAGCCTGGGAGGGAATAAGCCAGTTGGGTCTTTGGGCACAGAGGACGCGGGGGTGGGGGCGGGATTCTGGAACGGAAGGAGAACTGGGCTTGCTGAGAAGTGGGGTGGGGGAGGAGGCCGAGATGTCCCGGGATCCCTACACTGAGACAGGAGAACATTCCTTGCTTCCCCCCTGGACCTGTCTTAGAGGAGAGCCTGGCGTCACCATCATCAGCGTGTTCACAAATAGGTCCAGGAGAATAAACTTTACGATTATACTGTACGAATTCCGGCCCACGGGGGTGATCCATCGTGGTCTATATATTTGCCTCTCAGACGTGGTCCCCAGAGCTGGGGCACTGGAAACGCCTGAGAGCATGTTCGAAATGCAGAGTCTCAGGCCCGGGAGGCAAAATTCACTCACTTTCCCTTGTTTGCTTAGCTGATTTGAAGTTTGGGGAAAGGTAGCAGGTCTCTAGAAGGACGGCAATTGACGAGGGTTACAAAACTAACAAACAAGAGCACAAGACAAAAACATTAATTTAAACAAAGGGATCCAAATCAAAGAAACGAATCATCTTTGCGCCCGTCCAGCAAACACCCAGCAAAGTGACTTGGGAGGGGGAGTGGGGTGGGGTGGGGTGGCACCCTGATGCTTTCACTAGATGCCATCAGGCACTAGATGGCAGTGTGGGACAACTATAGAGCTGTTCTCTTCAGAGAGGAGAAAGGAGAAAGAGCCATAATCACACCAACAGTCTTCTAATTGATCCGGGCCTGTTTAAAATCACATGGCCTGGATCAAATTAAGGAAATCTTCTGGGCGAAGAAAGATGAAAGCACTTTGTAGAGGAAGAGGGGGTAAAGACGACAAGAATCTTCCAGTAGAATGGGAGGAAGAAGTTGCTTTCAGGCAGGAATTCTTTCTTCAGCCTCCCCTGAATTCTTGCTTCCTCAACACCAGAGAGCTCTAATCTCTGTATTTTAGTCTTGTGGTCCTGGTTTGTCTTACTGTCAAAGACATGAAAGTGTCTTCCTTTAACGTGGGGTCTTTCCGAGTGGGGTTAGAGATGACTGAAGAGAAGGAGGAGGAGAATATGGTCCCAGGGGTGGAGAACAGAGACTACTTAACACAACTATAGTTTGGGGTTCACTGGGAGCAATAAACCTCCATTTATTTCTCTAGTGTCATCATGAAACACTTTCCCCATAATTATGTTTCTTGCTGGATGTCAGGAGCGCTTCTCTCATCTGGCTCTGTCAGATTTAGAGGTGATAACTGTGTATCAACTTGGGTCCACTCCAGAGGGAGAAACCACAAAGTCATTTGAACCAGGAAACTTGTTGAGACCATACACTGCAGAACACGTACCACCAATTCAACAGTTTGCTCATGTCCCATGTCATGATACTGACTCCATTCTCTAAGCTGCGCAACCATCCTCATGTTCCTTTTCCAAGTGATTCCTCTCCCATAAGCATGGACTCAATGCTTCCTGAGTTCTTATCTAATAATTCAAGCTACTGTTGTCAGTCTCATTCTACATAGGTAGCTCTTTTAAAAAAGAGGATAATGCTCAAGGCAGGCTTTCTTTACTGAATAAGCTAAACTGTCATTTGGTTTCAGGAAGGTTTCAGGGTATAGATGTATGGTTTAAGGTTTAAAGGTTACCTCAGGGCAATAATTTCAGGGGTTCATCCAACCTGCATGGCTCCAGAAAGCCTGTGTGCCATAAGGATTAGAAATTCTGTTCTGCACTTCCCTCCTTTTCATCAGGATTCTTCTGTAGACTCTCTTGATCAAAATCGAACAAGGACAGGTTAATCTAAAGATGTATTCATTGTGATGGGATTGGAGTAATCAGCGATTGACTACAAGAAATGAGGAGACTTCTAGAGCATATAGAAGTAGTGGATATGAGAAGCAGCCACCACCCTATAGCAACGAATCAGCCAAGGGCTAAGATACAAATTTTATTGGGAGGGCAGAGCCATGAGTCACCGAGAGTGAAGTTGCTACAGTGCCGTGCCCGTGGAACATACTGGAAATCTGTTCTGGAACTTTCTGGAAACCACCTGGGGTAGCAGGCAATGCTGTTCACAGGGAGGCGCCCCCCTGGAGGCTGTAAAATTACAGGAAGTTAGTACCAGGGGATTCAGTTGGTCCTTTGATGCTGCCGGCTACTGTACTATGGGGGTCAGGTATGAGAGAAGTTGTTAGTGCTGCAGAGCCCACACATGCGCGCGCACGCGCGCGCGCACACACACACACTTACTTTCTGGAGAAGCTGCTGAGTCAGCACACTGAAACCAGGAAGCAAAATTCCTAACATCCTGCCAGCTGACAAAGGAAAGCTATTTAAAGGGCTCAGATCCATTGTCCCAGAGGTGGCAATGAAGGGTGGATTTTGAGCAAATATAAGCAGCACAAAGGATTCCTAATGCAGCTTACCACTGCTGCTTCACTGTTCCATGGTGCTAGCCCTGCCTACACCTTTATACAGAGTCGGTTCAGTTTAACCCTTTGTGAGTTATGCATTTTAAACATTGGAACTTTGGTTTACAACTGTTATGACTGGCCAGTTAAAAAATGAATGAAGGCATCAGCATGGATATTTCTCAAAAATTTCAACTTTAGGTGAAAAAAAATGTCACCGTGGAACAGAGTAGGTACAAAATGCTAGTTATGTAAAATATTAAACCACAGAAGAAATTATATACATTGTTATTTATGAAAACATATCTAGGTAGTTAAAAGTGCAAACATTTATGGGTCTGAGGACAGAGGTTACCTATGGAGACAAAGAAGGGGCTTTAGCTTTTTTTGTGTAAAGTTTTTCTCCCTCAAGGTTTCTAAACTTACTTTCGTAAACTGTTCCTATCTGTTAAAGCTGGGTGTTGGTAACATGACCAACTGTTCTATTATTGTCTTTTTTATGCATTTAAAATATTTAAAGTTTAAACAATGTTAACCACTGTGGAGATTGCTGGGAGATTTAACGAAGTGCTTGCTTGACACTGAACATAGGAAGAGGGCGAGAAATCGAAGGACTCAGTGTGCCAGTCGCAGAATGTTGATGATGGCAGCAGATGATTGATTCTCCAACGGTATTCCACATTAACTGCCACTGAGCAGTCTGGAAAAGGGAAGGAAACGGGTGTGAAGATACGGGGAAACCTTGATGGGGCAGTTGGAAGGAAAACAGGATCTTGGAGGCTGCTTGGGATTTGGAGAGGGGTGAGAAGAGACTTGACATGGTCAACCGTGAACAGGAATCTTGACTGCTTCGTGGTAGGCAGTCGCCAGGCATTTGGGTAGCTCCACATTCATGGCAGAGGAGGGAAAACTGGTAAGCCCAAAGCTTGCTCGCCCCAGCTGGGCCATCCTACCCCGGCCTCCACTTTGCAGGCGAGGCAAGGAGCAGCCTCCATAAGGGCCTCCCAGCTCCCTTGAGGAGGAAGAGCTTCTGTTGTGGAGTGCGGGCAGTCCTCACAAAGCTTTTCTGAGCCAAGCAGTGACACGATCCAAGCTGTGATGTAGGCAGATTCATTTGGCCTTACCATCAAGATAGCCTGAGGGAGGGGGAGAGAGAGCTGGAGACAGGAGAAACTCTGAAGAGGCCAAAGTGATTGTCATGACTCGCTAAGGCAACCGCCGTAGGGAAACCATGAGCCCCCGAGTGGGAAGAAGGCACGAAATAAAAAGAAAGTTGAGAAATTCTTGCCAGAACGAGGCAAATGGGTGCATTCAGAGAGCTAAGCAGAAAGGCAAGAGGCCCGGAGGTTTGGGAGAAGAGCCCCGTGGCGCAGTGGTTACACCTTGGGCTGCTCACCGCCACATCAGCAGTTTGAAACCACCTGTCCTTTCTCAGGAGAAAGAAGAGGCTTTCTACTCCCATCAGGTGTCTCACAAGGTTAGCAGTTTGAAAGCCCCAGATGCTCCACAGCAGAAAGGTGGGCTTTCTACTCCTGTAGAAGAGTGACCAGACTCAGAAACTCACGGTGGGTGGGGGCGGTTCCTACCCTGTCCCATGGGGTCGCTGTGAGTTGGCATTCACTCGATAGCAGTGAGAATACATGAGAAATGAGGGAACGGGTAAAATGGCAGCTAACTGAGAGAATGAAAGATAAGGGAGCACGCCAGGTCCTGGTCTCCTCCGTGGAAAATAGCAATTTCACCACAGACCCTCCGTGGTCTTTCACTCCTGTCACTCTTCTCCCAAACCTTCCAAAATCAAATAAACAAACAAAACATCGGATCAATGTCCATTCACAGGCCTGGGCAGAACTGGCCCTGTGAGTTTCTGAGCGTGGTCACGCTCCTACAGGAGTGGAAAGCCCCACCTTTCTCCCGAGGAGCAGACGGTGGTCGCAGACTGCTGACCTTGCAGTGAGCTAGCGCAGCACCTAACCACTCGGCCCCCAGGATGCTTCTCATCCGCAGGCGTAGCTCCTGCGGCTGTGCTTCGCCGACATTGCAATGTTTACAAACTGAAGATCTGGGCAACCCTGTGTCACAGTCTAAGGGCGTCATTTTCCCCCCAACAGCATACGCTCACCTCATGGCTCTATGTCAGATCTGGATCATTCTCACAATATTTCAAACTTCTTCATAATGTTTTATTTTTGCGCATATAATGGACTACAGGATGAAGTAAACAGAGCTTTTTAGATATATTGGGGGAAAAGGACAAAAATGCTGGCGGCTCGTTTCGCTGCCATCGCTGTTTTATTGCAGGACCACGGAACCAAACCTGTAGTCTCCCAGGTAGGCTTGCATCTGTAAATTACCCAAACAATGACGTCATCTTCCTCGACAACGAGGCAGCACATTTCTTACCTCTCTTTTGGTTCTGCCCAAAGGCAATTCTGGATTCACCCCCTTGGGTTCATATGTGGACTCCATCCATTGGGTCCAAGTTTACAAAATCTCTAGCTCCAGGTAGCTCCTGTGTGGTCGCCACCGTCATCTTCTGTCCACACCATGATAGTTTCAGCAGAAAAGCAGGGGAAGTTGACCATATGTTCCTGAAGTGGAGCAGTGAAGAAGATAGGACAAGGGGATGGTAACTGGAGGAGGCAGGCAAAGGCGTTGCTGTGTGTCATTGAAGAGAGCAGGAAGCACTAATGAGGCTGGAAAGGAAAGAAATTCTCATAGGGCTGAGAACGTGGAAGGGGCAGGAAGGATTTAAAGCAGGAGCACCAAACAAAAGAGTTTGCCTTTCTTTTATTAAAAATATATTGTTATGTTTTTGGAAGCAAAAACATCTTAAGTAGCAATGAACAGTACTGTATATACTTATGTGCAAGCTGAGTTTTTCAGCACATTTTTAATGCAGTTTTTGTCATACAATTAGGTGCCTCGGTTGATATTCGGATTGGCTTATACTCCAATATATACGGTAATTAGTGAAGAAGGCCATCATGCCAAACTTATTATTACTGAAACTGATTCTTTGCTAAATCATTGATGTTTTCATGCATGAATCTGATAAAGGCGTGTGTGCTTGTACTGTACATGTATGCTAAATATGATTTAACAAATCCCTTCAACTTATTTGGTTCTAGCTAGAAATTCTATTTTGGGGAATCTTCTGCGGAGCTAAATGTGTTACAGAACCTGCCTAAAATACAGTCTGATTTCTTCCAGAAAGAAGAAGAAGCAAAGAAAATAGAGAAATGCATGACTATTACACTGAACTCCCGAATTCCTTTAAACACTATGTGGTTTTTTTTTCTCATTTATTCTCAGTGGCAACATACATAACCAAACACACATCTATTTACAATTTCTACATGTGCGTTCCAATGACATTGATTACATCACAACGTATCACCTTTCTCTCTCGATTCTTATTGTTGCCTTATCATTAACATAAGGTCTTTGGTCCATAAAGTTCTCATCTGTCCTTTAGATGGACTGTTGTCTCTTTGCACTCATTTACACACACACACAAACACACACACACACATTCTGGAGCACAGTGGCTATGTGCTGGACTGTTAACCACAAGTCTGAAACCACCAGCTGCTCCTCAGGAGAAAGACTGGGCTTTCTACTCTGACCAAGGGTACCACTTTTGGAAACTCACAGAGACAGATCTATCCTGTCCTATAGGATCACTATATGTCAGCATCGACTAGATGGCAGTGAGTTTGGTTTTGCTTATACACACACACACACACACACACACACACACACACTTGAGGGCAAGTTCAAAAGTATTGCTACAAAATGTTAGAAACCCTGATTGAACAAAAATATCAAAATGTGAAACTACTATGTGAAACCATATGTTTCACATATACTTCATTTAGATCTATATACTGCTGAAGATACTGTTCCCATCTCTCTAACCCTTTCCTGAAGAAGTTTACATCCTGATTTATACTATGTCAAAATGGGTGGTTTTAGGCATTTTTTAGGAACTCAAATCTTATTCCTTTTCAATGTTCTTTGTGTTTGGGAAACAACATGAAGCCTAAAGAGACAAGATCAAGTCTGGTTGAAGGCTTGGGTGAGGTTTCCCATTGAAGTTGTCCTAGGACAGCCCTTCCTACCTCTGAAGAATTAGCTGTGGTGGGGAAAAAATTCCTCAGCACATTTTTTCCTGGCCCTTTTCTTACCAGTGCCATTTTCAAGATTTGCAAAACATCTTAATGAGCCCAGGGATCATCCTTCAAGAAAATCTTTCAAGATCAAGATTACCCCTTTTGCAATTCCCAAAAAGGACTCCATAAACCTTCATTACCACCACCCCCCTTTCAAAATCTATCTGAGTGGCTAGATGACAGATTCTAAAGCTTCACGAACTCAACAGTGCAGGTTAACTACCCTTGGCTCCAGTCCTGGAATAGGCACAAAGTTGTGGGAGGGCCTGTCAGACTTGGGATAAGTCTCTGAACCATTAAGTATTTTTTATTCTGAAGGGATCAGTGGAAGCCACTGCTGGCCGTTCCAGCTGGACCCAAGGCCCTGTCTCCTTCGTTCTATGGTCTGGTTACATACACTGAAACACTAGGAAACATTAAAGAACATTCATGCATCTGGGAAGCACCTTCACGCCACAGATAAACATGGAGGACATCATGCTGAGGGAAATCAGTGGAGCAAAAAGGACAAATAATGTATGAGACCACTACTATGAAAAGTCAAGGACAGGTTTTTACACTAAAAAGAACATGCTTCGATGGGTACCAGGGGTGGGGGAGGATGGGAGGGACAGTTACTGACTAGAGGGTAGATAAAATGTAAGAGGACAAAACAACAACAGCAACAACAACAAAATCAAGTCACTGCCACCTAGTTCATACTGACTCACAGAGACCCTAGAAGACAGGGTAGAACTGCTCCTGTGGGTTTGTGAGACTGTCACTCTTCACGGGAATAGAAAGCCTTGTCTTTCACCCAAGGACCAGCTGGTGCTTTTGAACTGCTGATCTTGTGGTTAGCAGCCCAACATATAACCACGATGCAACCAGGAGATCAGCAAAAAAAATGATCGCTGAGCAAGACATAGGGGGGGGGGTTGTTGCAAGAGGTAAAGGCCACTGAGGCAAATGGTGTTGCACCATCCTGAAATCGTGGTGTTCGGTGTTCTACACTAAAATGCTTAGAGAGACATGCAGGCTGAACAGGTGTGAGAGGAAGATGGAGAATATATATATATATATATATATATCCACAAATAAGAGATTTGACAGAGGATATTTATATTTGTGCATTGCTCTTTGCTGCAAATATATTTGTTAATGTGGTAGAGGATACAGGAAGCAAAACTGTGAAACCTCCTTAGATATAGCCAAACGCTTTGAGGGCCTGGGGATTAAAGGGGGGTGGAACCCCAAGGTCCATCGGCATAAAGACAATGTTCTACATCCTACCGTCATCTAGGTGTAACTATTGGTCTCTCCATGTCTGAAGGAGAGAAGAATGATGAGCATAGAAAACAAGGACATATTTAACTCAGTGGACTAATGGGCCATGCAAAGCATCAGTCACCACAACCCTGAGACCAGAAGAACTAGATGATACCCAGGTATGACTACCAACTCCTCTGAAAGGATTACATTAGATGGTCCTTTTTAGAGTGGGAGAAAAATATGGAACAGAACCCCAAATTATAAAAGAGATAAGACTTGCAGGTCATTAGAGACTAGTAGAAACCCCAAGCCTCAGTCACCCTTCAGGCTTGGAACTGAACTCACCCCCATGTGAGAATAATCAACCATTTCAGAGCAAAGGGGCAGCATTTACCCAAGGACCAAGTTCAGAGAGTTAGGGAAGGAAGAATGGGAACAGGAAACACAGGGAGGACGTGGGATAAGTGATGGCAGATCGAAGAGATTGCACCATTGAAATGAGTTGAAACAAAATGAATATGAACTGTTGAATATAAAACCAATGCTCTGCTTTGGAAACTTACACCTAATTCACACACACATTTTTTGAAGTCATCCTGCTGATGAGCTGCTGGACTGGTCACAGAGTGGAGGATATGCGTGAGAATGAAATATAGTACAGCAGGGAAGGGCCCACATGTGGATGCCCCTCCCCACTGTAATGAATGGAATGAATGAATGAAAAACACACTATTGAAAATTCATAATCTTAGAACATTAGAACCATTTATTATCATCTCTGATTAATGCAGGAATATATATATATCCAGATATAGATAGATCGATAAATAGATATACTGATTTTGTCAAAGGACATGGGGTGATCATGAATCATGGGGACGTATTATGAGGAAATTTTAAGAAAATGCAAAATCTCACTGGTGAAAAAGGGGCCACGAAAGGCGTTTTATTTGGTTTTCACGTCCCCCCCATCAAAACAATGTACCTGCTCATTCTTGGGAGGTAGTAAGGACTGTCCTACAAGGATTCCATTAGAGAACCTTATCCCATCCACCCTACAGTCTTTCAGGCTTCTTTCTGTTCTCAGCCCTCAAATAGCATTTCAAAGGAACACACTGTTAGTCTCTCCAGCATGCTGAAACTGCTGTTTTGACGTGGTGAAAATCAAAGGGCGCAGAATTCTTTGGAGAAGAGTGAGACAGATGGAAATACTGTCTTCAGAAGTGTGTACACTAGATGGAGGATATGTCAAGAAAGAACGGCTTTACGCAGATATGTCAAGAACAATAGCTTGACGTTTTGATATTTTCATTGGATACAGATTTTGTGATTTTATAGCAGTACTTTTTGACGCAAGAGAGAGAAGAGCTTCATTTTCTCTTAGAGACAAGGTTACAGAGGTGCCTCCGCCAGGCAGAAAAAGAAAATTTAGTGGCTATGCCAGAAACACTGTACTTTCATGGCGCCCAATCACTATATACGGCAGCAGTGTCCTATGGAAAAAGCTGTTCCATTTGAATGTGGAATGCTAGGGACTCATCTTGCCTGTGGATCCTCCTCCTCTTCCCCGGATGTCCCCTTCTCAAGGGCAGTGGAAGTGTCACGTCCCTCACTCAAACGTGCCTTTGGAGGCATGTGTGTCTAGGAATAGACGTAGGTAATGCAATAAGTGGTCAGGGATGGGTGGGTCTGGGAGCAGAGTGGGACAGAAGGGAGTGGTGACAGGTTCCCTTATGGAGTCCAGAATGGTCCCTCGACCCCTTCTTGATTCTTTAGCTGGGCTCATGGATGGCCTACTTGCTTCCCATCATTGTACTACTGCCAAGCACTGCTTCAAATCTTTCTTCCCTCATCTGTAGTGGAGCTGCACGTGGTCTCTGTGTTTATTCTTTACATTCAAAACCACTTCACATTGGAAAGATGTAGTCTACTCTAGAAGAACTGTCAGGCTTTGGAGTGAATGGCTGTAAGGTTTCTTCTAGTGAGAAGTTGGACAAAACCTGGGGTCACCAGTTGAGAACAGAGGACATTATGGTGTCCAGTGCATCTCTCCACAAGGAAAACAATTAGGGGGTCACAGAAGGGGCCCTAGTCCCCCAATGCCAGTACTGGATGGAAGCCTCTGTGGGCCAGGAACAAATTAGCAAGGCTCTTCATTTGCAGATTCCTCTGAGATTATCTCAGCCAGAATCAGAGCCTGTTTGGTGAATGAAAAAAAAGCCACCTTCTATTCTGATAACACTTGCTAAATTAGAAAACCTTCATCCACTTCACATTTCCTCCTGGGACATTTCCCCTTTCTGTTTTGAATATGGGATGAATTCTGAGTGGGGAAAGAGAAAGAGAGAGATTTTTTTTTTGCAGGCAGAGTCCAAGAAACAGCCTCTGAGAGCGGCACAGATGTTTATTCAAACCTGCTATTGAGAACAAAACCAGTGGCATAAAAGGGAGGAAAGAAGTCCAGCTGCGATGCAGGACCAAGCACAGCTTCCAGGAAGCTCTGGAGCTAGAATTTGCTAGGACCCTGCCCTTCTGGGTTGTCCTGGGTTGGGCCAAGGTGGCCACGCCTTCCTATCCTTGCATTCATCAGCCAGTGGCAGACGAATTCTTTGGGGCCAGGTGGCTCTCTGCAGCTCAGACAAACAGCTGAAGGCCGCCTGCAATAACACTTGCAGCAGCCAGGGCAACACATGCTTTAGTAAAGAGAGAGCTGGCTGGCGCACCCGGGGGAGGAGGGGGGGACTGTGACAAGACTCAAAGGACAAGAACTATGAATTGACAGTGTAAAATTAAAAATAAAAGGCACACCTGCTTTCATTGTCATCCTTGTATCATTTCACTGTTTCCTTCAGCAGGTGGAGCCACAGACAGCAATCCAGGTGCCAACACACCTGGTGCTGTGGTCTGAGGCTAGGCACAGACGCAGCCCTTTCTCCTTCTGCCAAGGCTTCCACCCCAACCATGAAGAAACAGAGGAAACCTGTTGCTCATCAATATTGATTTTTTTTTAAAAAAGAGGGAATTCAATTACTGATTTATTCTGATTCAAAAGATACCACCTTAGGCTTACTGTAAAAAATATACATCATGCATAAATGATATGTGGTTTGTGTGCCATCGAGTCGGCTCTGACTCTTAGAGATCCTATGGACAACAGAACAAAGCACGGCTCAGGCCTGCGCCGTCCTCCAAATGGATGCTGTATTTGAGCCCATGGTTGCAGCCACTGTGCCAAGTCGTATAGTAAGAGCTTCCTCTTTTCTGCTGCCCCTCGACTTTACCAAGCAGGATGGCTTTTTCCAGAGACTGGTCTCTCCTGGTAATATGTCACAGGTATGTGAGACAAAGTCTCACCATCCTGGCTTCTAAAGAGCATTCTGGTTGTACTTCCCCCAAGACAGATTTGTTTGTTCTTCAGGCAGTTCATGGTGTTGTCAATCGTCATCACCAGCACCAAACAAAACAAGATGTAAAAGGGAAAATCATCCACAAGTTCATCAACCAACGCCAATCAGTGTTAACCTTTTAGCATATTTTTTCTAAAATTCTCTTGAAATGTTGTCATATAAACCTGTGAGAGCTGAAATTCAACAGGATTGCCTTGTTTTTTCTGGGTCTTGAAAGTGTTTCACCTTTGACCTGGTTCAGTCTTACCCCTTTTGTATCACTCATTTCAGTGGAAAATACTCGAGTTTTCTTTTTCTGGCAAATTTCTACTTTGCAGATTCCAGTTTACAGAGGTTTTACTGTGCACACACACACATACACAAATGAAATTAAAAGATAATGGAAAATTTGCATGAACTTTTTAAAGCCCCTTGGTATATAGCCACCAATTGACCTTTGTTGGAATTTTAGAAGACAGCCATGTATTGCGATTAAAAACATGAACTTTATAAATCTGTCTAGACCAGAGCATGTACATGGGTACAGATAAGAGCTGGAAACACAGGGAATACAGGACAGATATACTCCTCGGGACCAATATTGAGAGTAGCCATACTAGGAGGGTGACAGTAAGGTGGGAGGAGAAAGAAGAAACCGATCACAATGATCTACGTATAACCTCCTCCCAGGGGGATGGAAAACAGACAAGGGGGTAAAGGGAGACATCAGACAGTTCAAGATATGAAACACTAATACTAATTTATAAATTATCAAGGGTTCATGAAGGAGGCTGTGGAGGAAGGGAGGGGAAAATGAGAAGCTGATACCAAGGGCTCAAGTAGAAAGAAAAATGCTTTGAAAACAATGATGGCCCACATATGTACAAATGTGCTTGAGACAATGGGTGGATGTATGCATTGTGATAAGAGTTGTATGAGTCCCCCCAAAAAATGATTTTAAAAACCCCACACAGCCCTGCCCCCCTCCAAAAAAACCACTGCCAAGACAAAACAGTAGCTTAACTAATACAAAATGTCTGCCTTATTATTGCTATCCACTTTTAAGAGCCATGTGGGGATCAGATTGGCCAAAGCAACTCAAAAAATAGATAGAAAGCATTATGGGACTGTGAGTTTATATTAATGGGGAGAAGGAACTCTGAAAGAAAGGTGAGCATAGTTGCAAAATTCGAAGGACATGATCAATGTAATTGCATGGTAAACAATGTGAAAGCTGTTGAAATGGTGAGTATCGTGTGCATATTTCACACGATAAAATAAATAGAAATTATTTAAATGACACAAAACCCATGAACTTTGAAAGGCAGAAAAACATGATTTGAATTCTGCCTGGGCTCAGATTGATTTGCAGGATCCCAGGAGACATTGGGCAATGCCTGCCTTCTCTGGGATAATTTTTATTGTCACAACTGGGAGGGTGCTGCGGAACATTCCATGATGCACAAAGCGATCCCCCAAACCAAGAATTATCCAGCCCTGTCTGTTAATAGTAAGACCTGGTGGCTGGTGGGCTATGTGTTGGGTTCCCAGTGGTTCGAACCCGCCATAAACTCTTGGGGGAGAAAGATGAGGCTTTCTGCTCCTATAAATGTTTATTGCCTTGGAAACACACAGGGGAAGTTCTACCCTGTCATATAGGGTTGCTATATAGTGGAATGAACTCAGTGGCAGAGTTTTAAATGGTTGTTTTCAAATGTCAATAGTGCTGAGGTTGAAAGATCCAGGTATAGGAGAATTAAGTGGGATTTCTAGGTTCTGCAAAATATGATTCCCAGCTCCACAACACATCTTTTCAGCTTGATTCATGGGCTCTTTTTGTTATTCTTCTATTTATTGTGAGTAGGATGAAAGTTTATAGATCAATTTTCCATTCAACACTTCATACTCAACTTGTTTCATCTCATTGCAAACCCCGCAGTAAAACATCTCTTATCCCACTTCCTCCTTGTCTTTCCTGTTTCCATTACAGATTTGTTGAGATGACATACAGGCCAAACCTATGAACTACACACTTAAGTGAGTTTTAGCACATTCACAGTGATGCCCTTATTGCTGTCTATTTCCAGAATATTTTTTATCAACCTAGAGAGAAATCCGTAGCAGGTATCCACTCCCTGTACCTCCACCCCAAGTCCCACATTGCCATAGAGTGCCAAAGCTCAGCAGGGACCCACAAGAAACTTTACTGTGTTTTCTAAGAGAATTTACCTTTCTTAAAGGGCGCAAAGACAAATTCTTGCCAGGTTTTTTCTTTTAATCCTTTTATGGGGAGTTCTTACAGATATAACATTCTACCGTTCAGTCATATCAAGCAGTATTGTACAATTGCTACCACCATCAGGTTCCAAACATTTTTTTCTTCTTGAACTCTTTGATATCAGCTCCTCTTTATCCCCTCCCTCCCCCACCATACTTCCCCCATGAACACTTTTTTTTCTATAATAGTGTGTGTGTGTGTGCGTGCGCGTGTACATGCCATATCTTACACAATCCAATATGTCCATTCCTATTAGCAACGGTTGGGATAGGGGTGTGTCCAGCCAGGTGTGTTTTCCACATAACTTGAAATTTTATCTAGTTTGCAGAAGTGAATGACACACAGGTAGGCACAGCCTTAAACATGAGAAATAACAGAAATGAGAAACAAAAGGTATATGGGTGGTTCTGGGGGTGATTCTTACTGACAAGTGGAGAGTAGTAGGTGATCATTGTATCTGGAAGTATTTTAGCAATGCAAGTTAATGTTTTATGTCGTGTGTGTGTGTGTGTGTGTGTGTGTGTGTGTTAGCCCTGGTTAAGGTGGAAACTGGGGCTGCCTAGCTGGTGATTTGCCAGTGACTCTGTGTGAAATCTTGAAACTTTAACTGTAAAGCAGCCTCTATGTCTCCATCAAAGTCGCACTTTCCCCAACATTTTTATTATGAAAAATGTAAATATACCGAAAGGTTAAAATAATTTCACAGGGCACATCCCTACACCCACGACCCAGACTCTACAGTGAACATTTTGCTCTCTTTGCTTCATGACATATTTATTCATTCTCCTGCCCATGCACTAATCCATCTTGCTTTTAAAATACAATTTGAAGTAATTGTTATGAAGTGGCATATTTGGGGTTCCATTTTAAAATGTGAAAAGGGTCCCTTGATTTTAAAGAGACTGGCTAATGAGTAAAAGAGGCTTTGCACAATTTTATAATAAAGTGTCTTGGAAGTGATATAGTTAAAGTTTATTATGCCAACCTGGCTGATAAACACATGTGTGGTTAATTGAAGGGCAGAGAGATAAATGGCTCTGTGAGCCTCGCCTTTCAAGTTCTCGAGTCTCTTGCTTTGTGATGGTCAGACCAGGGTGCAGCTGCCTTAGCCAGTTCCCTGCTTCCACTGGCAAGGCTCACTCCTGCAAGACATCCCTGAGAAGCCACATGGACCTACCCTGATGCAACCTTGGGTGCTGGAGCAGCCTTGTGGAGACCCCTGCGAGTGCTGAGATGCTTACACATTCACTGATTCGGCTTTCCTCCTGCAGTCACCATCATTGCATGTGTTTTTTGAGATGGAGGAAGACTTTGTGGATTGGTGTCAGACATATGGGTTAATGTTGGACTTGTAGGCTTGGGCAGCACTGGGTTGGGATATTTTCTTGATGTGCACTTACCCTTTATATAAAACTGTCTCTTATACTCGAGTTTTTGTGGATTTGTTTCTCTAAAGTACCCAGACTAACACAGGAAGCCATACTGGATTTTTTCTGTAAAGTGAGTCAAGAATTTCTTTTAGAGGAAATTAAATCAAGACCTGAGGCAAGTGTACAGGTAGATCAGCTGCACCCTACAACTCTTGTGTCTTTTCATACCAACCCACCTCTTCGAAGTAATATCACCGTGATTTATCAGGACACTTTGTCCTCTTCTTTCTTTTTGTTTTTTTCAAAGATGTATATTCCTTAAGTGAGTGTCTGAAACCTTAATTTCTCTCTCAAAGCACCAAGTGATGTGGAAATGCATTAATCAGTTCCTTAATTCATTCATTCACCCAGAAAACACGTATTGCGTGTCAGTCCCCTTGCAAGGTATTGGAAATACACAAATAAATAAGACACAGTTCTTGTTATCAAAACCCATTGATCAATACAGGTGACCAAATTAGATAATTAAGGCCCAAAGGAAGAGCTTTTCAACTTTTTCAGTGACAGCAAATATTTCTCTTACTCAAGGACTCAGTTTTGTTTTATATTGTCTGCATACCAACTAGAAATATACCATAGAAGGCCAATGTTAGGCTTCTGATTATTTCTTATATCAGAAAATTTAAAAGAACAAGAACAGTTTTATGGAATGCAGAAGAAACAAGACCAACATATTTTCTGCAGTGGGGTGTTTTTTTTTTCATCTTTGTTTTTAATATAACCGGCTCACAATTCCAAAGCACCTTATAAAAAGTCTGCAAAATTGCATTGTACCAAGTCTGATATTAAACCGAGAAAATGAAAGGCACAACCCCTTTATTACTTTATAGTACTTATATTCTATGAGCTCATTTGTTTCCTCCACAAATTAAATGCTATATGTTTTGAATCTTTTTCTATTTTTAATTAAAATCTTGAGATAAGGTGATATATACTATACATTAGAGCTCAGTCTATCGCACATAAACAAGGAAAGATCATTTCTAGGGTCATTTCAAGCTGGCAACGCCTTTTGAAGGAGGAATATTAATAAGATACTTATTCAGTCACCTCACAAAGGATGACAAATGAAAATGACGAGTCTCACGTTCATACCTTCATGCACATGAACATTGTTATTCTTTGAATCCCTTAAGAACTCAGTAACTACTCTGATTCCTTGGAAAGGAAGAGAAAGTCTTCCTTGGAGAGCTGTTGTGGGAGGAAATGAGATCATTCAAGGAAAGTTCCTGGCACATAGTAGCATTACATAAATGAATTCTATCATTGAGATGGTATGGCGTAAAGGTTAAGAATTAAACGTATGCCTTCCATCAGCCTTGATCTGAATTCTGTTTCCACAGTACTCGTTGGGGAACCTCGGGCAAGTTATTAAAACTTTATCAATAAAATAGGATCAATTTATTTATATTAGTTAGTTATTGCTGTGTAACAAATAATTCCCAAACTCAGTGGCTTTAAACAAGCTTTTATTATCTCATTGTTACAGTAGGTCAAGAATCATGAGAGGTCCAGTTATCAGACATCAAAGAACTAAAAATCATATCAGTGGGTTCCCACCTTCCTGATACGATCAATGAAGACAAACGTGTGCATAAGCAAATGTGGTGAAGAAAGCTGATGATTCCTTGCTATCAAAAGATTTAGCGTCTGGGATCGTGGAGGTTCGAAGATAAACAAGTGGCCATCTAGTTCAAAAGCAACAAAGCCCAGATGGAAGAAACACACCAGCCTGTGTGACCACGAGGTATAGAAGGGACCAGGTATCGAGCATAAAGGAACAAAAAATCATATCCTTGTAAATATGTGAGTGCAGAGTGGAGACTCAAAGTCCATCAGCAGCCAACCGGACACCCCCTTACTGAAGGGTTGTGGGGAGGAGATGAGCCAGTCAGGGTGCAGGGTAGCAACAAAGAAACATATAACTTTCCTCTAGTTCTTAAATACTGCCCCGCCCCACACACACACACTATCATGATCCCAATTCTACCTTACAAATCTGTCTAGACCAGAGGATGAACATAGGTACAGATAACTGGAAAAACAGGGAATCCAGGACAGATCACTCCTCCAGGACCAGTGGTGACAGTGGCGATGCCTGAAGGGTGGAGGGAACATGGGATAGAAAGGGGGAACTGATTACAAGAATCTACGTAAAGCCTCCTCCCCGGGGGATGGAAAGCAGAGAAGAGGGCAGGGGGAGACGTCGGACAGTGTAACATATGACAAAATAATAACAATTTATGAATTAAAAAAAGAATCATGAGAGGCTTAGTTGGTTGGTTCTGGCTCAGCATCCCTCATAAGGTTGAAATCAAGGCATTGGCTGAAGATGCTGTCATCTGAGGACTTGACTGGGGTTGGAGACCTTACGTCCAAGATGACTCGCTCACATGGTTGGTGGTTGGAGGGCTCAGTTCCTTACTACTTGGGCCACCTTATCCATAAGGCTCCTTGAGTAACTTCATGAGCATGTCAGTTGGCTTCTCCCTCAGTGAATGGACAAGAGAAAGATAGCAAGAAAGAGGACCTGAGCCCCGAATAGATTTTTTTGAAGCTGTGTATTTAATTTTTTTTTGACAAAACAAAAGTACTCTCCATTACAATGAATACATTTGTCAGATCTGTGATTCCATTCCTGGAAACGTTTTTCAAACTCATCTGTTTGGCTGGCTGACAGCACCTCCCTCATTTTTTTCTTCACCTCATCTACATCTTCAAATCACTATCCTTTCATGTGTCTATTCATTCACGTAAACAAAAAGAAGTAACACGGAGTGAGGTCAGATGAGTTAGGTCTATGGGGCCAGAGAGGCATGCTGTTTTTTGCCAAAACTAGTTCACTGAGTTGGCTGAGTGAGCACATGCATTGTCGTGGTAGCAAAACCACGTCCCCCGTCAGCAAAAAATCAGGTCTTTTTTATGTTGCACACTGTTATGAAATCTTTCCAGAACCTCTAAAGATAAAGCTTGATTAGCGCTCTAACTTGGTGGAATGAACTCCAAACACTACCTGCCCATATTTTCGCCAAGTTGATACGTCCAGAATCAAGGTTTATCATTGATCCACATTTCACTTTTGTTGAAACAAGAAAACCACTCTTACTCTTACATCACAACAGTTTCTACGGCATTTTTCCCAAGCTAGAAACAAAATTTCACAGCCTCATTCTGTTCTCTTAAATAGGCCATCACAAAAAAAGAGATTCAAGTTAAACTGCTTTCATGAAAAAATTCACTGTGACCAGAGAGAACCTTCCCAAACGACCCCACTGTGTGCACTAACTCAGAGCGAGTTGCGTGATGCTTGCCTAGCTTGTGTGTGTGTGTGTGTGTAGATATATACTGTGCAATTTAATTTTGGGGGGTTACCCCCTCATAGTCTGAGTTTTTACCACCACCACTCCTATCATAGTTTATTTGTTAGAAGTGAATCACTAAGTCCATCTAGACAGCACTCAAGAGGAGCAGAATTACTTTTTGAAAGGAGTAGAATCAGAGAATTAGTGGACACTATTAAAATCCACTATAGAACATTGCAGAAGCCCTGTTGACATCGTGGTTATGAGTTGGTCTGTGACTTACAAGGTCAGCAGTTCAAAACCACCAGGTGCTCCTCAGAAGAAAAATGGGGAAATTCACAGGGGGCAGCTCTTTACTGTCCTGCAGTGTCACCGTGAGTCAGTATTGACTCAATAGCAAAGGGCTTTGCTTTTTATTTCAGGACTTCACAGGGTATTGTTAGGAGTAAATGAAATAAGACGTGCCAAAGACTCCACACGATGCCTGACACATAGTAAGTATCCATAAACATTGATTATTTACAAAGAAAGGCCAATGCTCAGCTAAGGAAATCTGGTTTCATCTGGATTAAGACATTAACTCATGAAAAATGATGGATTATATTAAGGTTATATAAAATTATGAATGTTCAGAAGAAGCAGGTACCTGAGGCAACACGTATTTCTGCCATCCTCCTCTGCTTTAAGTATCTTGCATAATGTACTATGTTGGAGAGGATGGGGAACTGAATGTTGAGGCTTGCCTTTATGTCAAGACTCATCAGGTCAGCAGTGCACAAGCTATTTAATTATTTAGGCCAAATGGAAGGATGCTAGAAGTACTCGCCTTTGTTTGCTCCAATTTACAGTTTATTTCCTGCTGCTATCTATAAAATTAGCTGGCTCACTTCTTGCAGAGTCAAAGACAGTGCAGTTCCATTATCTTATTAGCTATGTCTCTTGAAATAAAAAGCCTTTCCCCATCAGTAAAAGCATCTATTAGCATGGTTATGATTTAGCTTCCTGGATACCATGGATCTTGGATGATGCGGACATACAAGAGAAGTCAGAAAATATTGCTACTAGGGTTCCAGTTCTTCCACACAAGAATTTGTTCCCAACAAAACCTGTTTAAACATGTCTTCTGTTATCTGTGGATAGCTGCAGGCAAGTTCTCTCAGCAACATGCTTACTTGTCTTAGTCTCATTAAAATGCCTCAAGACAAAGGTCTACTCCAAACAATGAATGGTACCTTCTAAGCCAGGTAAATTCATGAAGATTATGGCAACAATTTTGGAGGAGTGTAAAGGGGTAATCTTGATAGATTTTAGATTTCCTCAAAGAACACAGGTTGATCATGGGGGCTTATTTTGAAGAAGTTTTTTTTTGAAGAAGTTCTAAGAAAATGAAAAACTGTATTGGCAAGGAAAAGGCCAGGAAAGTTGCACTGAGGAATGTTTTCTCACAACAATGTACAATCTCTCTCTCTTTCTCTCTCTCTCTCTCTCTCTTTCTCTCTCTCTCTCTCTCTCTCTCTCTCTCTCTCTCTCTCTCTCTCTCTCTCTCTCTCTCTCTCTCTCTCTCTCTCTCTCTCGCACGCGCGCCCGCGCAAGGCCTGTCCCAGGAGAATTTCACGGGGAAACCGTATCCCATACACTCTCCAGCTCTGAGCTTGCTCCTTCAGGTTTCTTTTTGTTCTCAAGCACAAAGAGCATTTAAAAGGAGCACAAGTTAAGTCTTCGAGGGTCTCAAAATGACTGTTTTCACGTGGTATAAATGGAAGAGCACAGAATTCCCCAGGGCCTGGTAGGAGAGAGGGAAACACTGCCTGGTATATAAAGCAGGATGAAGGTTGTGTTGAGAAACAAGTTTCACATTTTGCTAATTTTGTTTAATAAAGGTTTCTATGATGCTGTTGCCATACATTGTGATTTATCTGCACACTAGATAGATTTAGGTAAACCAGGGAATCCAAAGCCGTCGTAGGGATCAAAATAGGAGTTGGGGGATGAGGGGTGAGATAGTTTGAACTATAGCTGCGATCCCAAAGAATCTTCCCCATAGCCTAGTGCTACAAGGGTTGCATGTTTCCAAGAAGATCCCTTATCAAATGGCGAGTCCATATTGTTTTCTTCTATCTTTGCTCTCCTTAGAAAAGAGGATGTTTGCACTTGTCTGGTGTGTCAGGAGGAGCCAGGCTCTGGCAGAGGACTTCATGCTTGGTAGTAGTTCAGGGGAAGAGAGGAGGACCCTCATGGCAGGGGAGGTTGAATGGGAGGGGGTGGGGGTGGACTGCTAATAACAATGTACTATAATGGATTGTGGTGATGATTGTACAAGTCTCCTTGATATGATCGAACTATTGAATTGTATGATATGTGGCTTATGTGCCAATAAAAGTGTTTTCTTTTTTTTTAAGGAAATGGATTGCCACAGAGCCTGCTACAATGATCTCAAACATAGCAATGATTAGGAGGGACAGTACTGTTTGTCTGTTCCAATCATGGGGTCACTGTGAATGGGAATCGTCTTGATGGCACCTAACAACAACAACAACAACATCATTCTTTGTTCCTAGTCTGTGGTTGGAGAATATTGCCCAACATGGCCATAATTCTGTAAAATGTTGTTTTGTAAAGGGGCTTAAGAATACACTCAGTCAGGGGACACACTGGTTGCCAAGCCATGTCTCTGAGGCACTTGCTTCTAGTATGGTCATCACAGGCTGTTTGCTTACGATGACCACCCACAAGGGCTGTCAACAGAAGGGGTTTTTCCTGTCTGTGGGAGCACACTCAGCCTGCCCATTGAGAGAGCCAGAAATGCTGGGGAGTTAATGCCTAGAAGACCCTTCAATCGGTGGTTAAGTACCTCAACTCCCTCGCCTTCTGGGAGGGGATAAATCTGCGCATGGTCTACAAGGTCTCCCAGCATTCCCAGAGTGACTGACCTCTAGTGGGCTATATAACACATCTGTCACTGGCTTCCTTACCTTCTTCGTCTCACTGTCACCCTCCACTATTGATGTTTCTTAGGATCAACTCTCAAATAAACTACCTACGTTCAAATCCTTGTCCCAGGGCCTGCTTTTGAGGAGATCCAAGACAAGTCATTCCTTATAGAGGTGGTGTAAGGAATCAATGTACTGGTGCATGCCAAAGGATTGGCTTATTCTTTGCCCCTATGTACACAAAAGGAAGTCATGGCACAGAGAAGTTTAGCCATCATTCCAAGGAAAACTGGGATTTGAACCCTGGCAATCTGGCTGCTGAATTGGTGCTTTTAACCACCAATCTGTACTGCCTTGCCAACAAATCTGTTTCATAAGGCATTGTGTTCTGGTGTGGTTTTCCTTTTTGGCTCTGATGCGGGCAACATGTCTGTTCTTTCCATACTGTGGTTATTATCGGTGCCTGGAGGACAGGGAGAGAGATTTTAAGAGTTAAAAAAGAGGCACTGGACTCGCATTTCCAAAATGACATTTTCCCAAATGGCATGAACTTTAGATGTAAGAACCAACAGCCGGATTTAAGCTCTGAGCAGGGCCAAGGAGTAAACGAATACTCATGTCTTCCTACGGACACGACACACTGACACATCGGTTTGCTCTGAGAGCTTTTCTCCCGGATCCTGATTGCATTACGAGGTCACAACCCGGCTGGGCACTTCATAAATGCTGTTTGACAATGATTAGCCTCAAGTCAAACCCACTGGCATCCAGTTGATCCTGGCTCATAGCGACTCTGTATAGGGGTTCCCAGGCTGTAAATCATTACAGATGCCCACAGCCCCATCTATCTCCCGTGGAGCTGCTGGATTTGAAAGGTTGTCAGGGCAGCACCACTCTTATTTGTCGTCCAGCCTTGCCATGCCTCCCACCGTGTATCTGGGTGAAAAATACACAAGTACACGAAGAAAAATATTTCTTGTTGATCTAAAAATCCAAATTTCATGGAACTTCTTGCATTTTATCTCAGAACCCTCAATGTACATGACATGCGTGACACACAGTAGCATTCATTCAATTTTATTCGTGCTCTTTACGCATAAGAAAACAAAAGATTCACTGCCATCAAGTTGATTCCGACGGCCTGTGACTCTATTGGACAGAGTACAAGTATTCCTCTGATTTGCTGAGACTCGAAATCTTTACAGGAGTAGATAGACACAGTTTTCTCCTGGGGAGCAGCTGACAGGTTTGAGCCACTGCCCTCATGGTGAGCAGCTCAATGTGTATCCTACTCTGTGGCTTATTTTTTAAAATTAAAAATAAATTTATTTAAAAATAAAAAAAATGTATCGGGGGCTCTTACAGCACTTATCGCCATCCATCCGTCCATCCATCGTGTCAAGCACTTTTGTACATATGTTGCCATCATTTTCAAAACATTTGCTTTCTACTCTGTTAAATGGTGACGTAGAAGCTTTCAGATAAGCGTTGGGCTGAGATTCACACCCACCAGCCACTCAGCAGGAGATAGATAAGGCTCTATGCTCCCATACAGCATTCTCCCAAAACTCACTGCCATCGAGTTGATTTCGACTCATAGAGACTCTATAAAACAGAGTAGAACTGACCCTATGGGTTTCCGGGACTAGAAATCTTTATGGAAGCCAAAGGTCTCACTGTTTACCCACAGAGCAACTAACTGGTGGATTCAGCTGCTGCCCTTGCAGTTATAGTCTGGGAAATCCTGAGTTGTTATGAGTTTGAAACACTTGCTGGTGAAAGTCAAAATCTGCAGCCTTCCATTGAATTACTGTGGAACCAAAACAAAATGCAAAATGAACTCATGAGGCAAGGCTGACTCATAGCGACCCTATAGGGCAGGGTAGAACTGAGACTGTAAATCTTTATGGGAGCAGAAAGCCTTGTCTTTTTTCCTGTGGATTGGCTGGTGGTTTCAAACTGCTAACCTTGCCTAATTTGTAACCCTATATGCCTCCAGAAATCTCACAACTGAACCACTAGACAACAACTATCAACATAAATGGAGAAAAGCTTGAAGTTGTAATAGATTCCATTTTACTTCGATCCACAGTCAACATGCATGGAAAAAGCAGTAAAATAACCAAAACACATTTCATGGGGGGCAAATCTGCTGCACAAGACCTCTTTAAGGTGTTGAAGAACCAGGGTGCCACTTTGAGGGTGAAGGAGCCCCTGATCCAAGCCATGCAAATTTCAGTCACCTTATCTGCATGTGAAATTTGGACAATGAATAATTTGGTGCATTTGAATGATGGTGCTGGTGAAGAAGATTGAAAATCCTAGGGACTGCCAGAAGAATAAACACATCTCCTTTTGGGAGAAATACAGCCAGAATGCTCCTTAGAAGTGAGGATGGGGAGAATTTGAACATGTTATCAGGAGAGACCAGTCCCTGAAATAGGATA
Source organism: Tenrec ecaudatus (assembly GCF_050624435.1). Taxonomy (NCBI): domain Eukaryota; kingdom Metazoa; phylum Chordata; class Mammalia; order Afrosoricida; family Tenrecidae; genus Tenrec; species Tenrec ecaudatus. The sequence goes on from NC_134548.1 coordinate 14,870,526, forward strand.
TCATGCTTGGTAATGTAGAAGATCAGGGAAAAAGAGGAAGATCTTTGGCAAGATGGATTGACACAGTGATGGCAACAATGGGCTCAAACAACAATTGTGAAGATAGCACAGGGCCGGGCAGTGTTTCATTCTACTGTATACACAGAGTTTCTATGAGCTGGAACCAAATCCGCGGCACATGACAAAAACGACTCCAAACTGAGTCCATCATAGTATTACTGTGTGTGCGTCTGTGCACACGCGTGCATGTGTGCGTGCTTTACTAACCTTGAAAATATCTGCTTTTGCTCGCGAGGAATTCACTGATTTAGAGGTGACTCCAAGAAACTCTCTTGCACTACGCAAAACCAAGTTCGCAAATGCCCCAAAGTAGAAAATCTTATTTACATGCAGAGACTCACTCCTGGGCTGTTGTTCAGTAGATCCTGACTCATATTGACCCCGTGCGACAGAGTAGAACTGCCTCACAGGGTTTCTGAAAGCCATTAATCTTTATTGAAGCAGACCTTTCCGTTAGCAACGGAATGCTTAACCCACCGCACCACCAGGGCTCCTTGGACATTATGAAGTATCTCCTTTTTTGCTTACAACTACCTTGGGCCTGTTATCAGTGGATACTGGGTTGTTGGCGCTTCCTTATCTTGTTCTGAATTTTTAGAGATAAGCGATGTTTTATTTGATCCAAAGCCACGCTGCTTCAAATCTGGGACAAAGGCACTAACACATAGGGATGGAAATGGGGGGTATGCTCTAGGAATCCCGGCTCCACGTGCGTGAAGCCTGAGGTCTCCGCACGGATAACTTGGCATCTGGAGGAGGCAGGAGACTGCAAAACTCTGCTCTTGCCTCTGACTCCATTTTCCCTCACTGCAAATTCCCGGTGCCTACCCATAAACATGTTGAATATACTTCGCGAAAAGCTAATGAGAAAGTCACCTTCATTTCCTTGCGGAAGATTCACCATGATAGGAACAAAGAAAGCCCTTCCTGGCTTGGTACCAACTAGACAAACCTAACATACCGTTACATATTGTTACCAGATTCAAGACAGGAATAGTTTCGATGGATTTGATCCAAGATATCTATTTCCTATGCCCATACTGCCTATTTCTAATTTGGTGGCTGCTATGACCTCAGCCGCTGCCTGTTTTCTGTGCTCTTCCTAAAAACAAGGGTGGGGGGAGGGAAACCCTAATTTTTTCCTCTGCATTTTAAGTGGAAAATTTTCACGCAGCTTTCCCGAAGGTTGTTCGCGCTGTCTTTAAAAAAAATTATACATATATTTACTTTTGAAAAAGTGTCATTGGAGATGTAGCTCCTTCCATTTCATCACCGCTTCATCCAGATGGGAAACCTGAGCCGTGTTGGGTTTTAAGATCTTTACATTTCTGCCTTTTCGGCGATGACTTCATTGCTTTCATGCCAGCTGGGGACTCTTGTGTGCCAGTTCATCGGACCGAAGCGGAGCTGTAGGTTTCTGCTGCTGCTCCTGCAGCTTCTACTGCAACAACAGCCATTCATATGCATCCAGCTGCGGTGCAAGACTCTGCTCCGAATTCACCCAAAGAATCCTTGACTGTTAGATGAGTGCATGTGATATGTGTGTGTGTGTGTGTGTGTGTGTGTATTCACGCTCAATCGCAACAGTTGGGCAGCAGCAGCAATGGACTGTTAACATTTTTTACTAACGATAGAGACAGACCATCCTCCATCCTTTATTTTCAAGCAGCTTTTGGGCTCCCGCCCCAAATGTGCTCTCCCTCTCTTCCCCTCGCCCCCTCGCACGTGTCCCTCCGGAGGCCAGGATAGCTGCGCTGCAGGCAGGATTTCCCCTTTTCTCTGCAGTGACAGGCGGATTCCGGGGCCTCCTCGCCCCACCACCCCCGCAGCCGCCCCCTTCCCAGTCACGATCTTCTCCCCCTCTTGTCTCGGCGGCGGCCACCCTCTCCCCGCAGCTCTTGGCTCGGGCCCCGCCCCGCCCAGCTTCCCCGCCCAAGTTGCTAGGGCTTGGCGGGGCAACCAAACCTAGCACGCGAGGAGGCACCGTGCGCGCGCGCAGCCCAGTTTGTACCAGGAACGCACCCGCAGTCTTAGGCTTCCGAGACTTGGGCACGCGCGGCGAGGGCGGGGCGCGCGAGCCCGGGCTCGAGAACGAGCGTTCGCTCCTTATTGGCTCTTCCCAGCAGAGGGTGGGCGCAGAGGCGGGACCTGGCAGCGCCTGGGGAGCCTCTCCATTGGCCTGAGGGGCTCGGCCGGGGCGGGGCAGTTAGCAAATTAGGCTGCGCATTTACGCCCCCCACCCCAGCCGGGTTCGGGGAGGGCGGGGGCGGAGGTTTCGATTAGTTGTCGCTGCTGCTGTGGAAGGTAAAGCGGCGACAGCGGTCTCTGGAGCTGAGGGATTCCCGGCTGCAAGTCGGGTCCAGCGCGGGGTGAGTAGTCTGCCGCCACCCGTCCGCCAAGCCACCTTGCCCCCTTCTGGCCCCGAACCTACCCAGCTTCTTCGGAGCGCTGGGACCCATCCGGTCCCCGGGCGGTTGCGAGAGGGGGCGGCGGTGCCTGTGTCCCAGAAGGGGACCACGAGGCGAGGACGCCCCAGCCCGGAGTGGCGGCTCTCACCTGCCGCCCTCGTGGGGAGGTCTTCCCTGGAGCGGGGCCGGGTTTGGGGGTGAAGCGAGCGGAGGGCGTGAGGCGGGCGGAGGTCGAGCCGCCCCGTGGGGCTCCCCTCAGCGGCGGGTCTGCAGCGTCCCCGCCCTGTAGTCCCGGAGGCGCCAGCGCCTCCGGGCTTGCTTGCTTTGAGGGAAGCCCCTTCCGGACAGCCCTGAGGGAAGACCTGCGGGCAGGGAGGGGTGTCCGCCTGAAGTCCGAGGACTCCCGGGGCCCCACCATGGACTGCCAGCTGTGGCCCCGGCCCCACTGACCTTGGCTGCCTGTGCACCCTGGGTGGTCGAGCGACCCTGCTGCCCGCCCCGTGGCTCCCCGCGCCTTCCCCCGAACAAGTTTTCACGCGTTGCTGTGAAGTTCAGGACCGACTTAGTGGGGAGATGCAGAAATCGCCCACCCACCCCCAGACCTTCCTAGCCTTTGGACCTTTTTAGAAACGAAATCCTGGGCTTCGGAACCATCTCCCAGAATGAACAGGTCCTTCTCGCATCGACACGTTTCGTGCCCGCGTTGGGAGGGTGGGGGGTAACCTGAACATATTTCAGTGCACAGGCAGGTCGTCCTTGAAGGGTTTTTTTTGCTTTTGCTTCACTTGAGTGTTAAAAGCACAGATGCCTGACCTCAGAAGCTCCCGCTAGAGTGAGGCTCCTTGGAGGCTGTTATTTAAATAGTTGCAGATCAGTATGCTGTTAACACAATCTATTTTAATGAACTGAAATGCAAGCTGATTTCAGAAAGTATTGTTGACACAGAATAATTTCTTCCCGTGCATCTCAATGCGATTTGTTTGGACGTAATGGTTATGTAGGTAATGTGAAAGATGGCACCAATTAATTTGAGAGCATTTGACTGAGACGGGAGGCATAAATATGTATAGAACGGGATGATCATTTTAGGGAACATCTGCAGGAACGTTTCCGGCTTGTTCCTTTCTTGCTGCAGGTTTACCAAAAAAAGACATCGTTACTGAGGCTATTCGGCATGATCTGTGAATGACATTTAGATGCAAATATTTTTAATTCTTTGAAGGGTTTTAAAATATTCGTAAAATGCAAGAGGCTAGGCGTTTTAGTTCTCTAGGGCTGCAATAACAGAAATACCACAAGTGGGTGGCTTTAACAAGCATGTTTATTTCACCACAGTTGAGGAGACTAGAAGTCCACATCCAGGGTGCAGGCGCTAGGGCAAGGGTTTCTCCCGCTGTTGGCTCTGGAGGAAGGTTCTTATTTCGGCTGCTTCTTGGTTCCTTGGTGAGCTCCCTATGTTGGTTGGTATCCTAACCTGGTCTCTGTCTCTGTCTCTGTCTCTCTCTGTCTGTCTCTCTCTCTCCCTCCCTCCCTCTCTCCTCTCCTCTCCTCTCCTCTTCTCCCCTCCCCTCCCCTCCCCTCACTCTCTCTCTCTCCCTCTCTCCCTCCCTCCCTCCCTCTCCTCTCTCCTCTCTCCCCTCTCCCCTCTCCCCTCTCCCCTCTCCCCTCTCCCCTCTCCCCTCTCCCGGAGATTGAGCCCAGGCTCACCCTACACTAACCTCTTTCATTACCTTAACAAAGATGACCATTTTCCCAAATAGGATTAACCACTGGCATAGGGGTTAGGATTTGTAACCAATTTTTGTTGTGTTACTTCCTCCCCCAATTCAATCATGATATTATTCTACCCTTTGCGCCCCAACCCCAACCCACATGCACAATATATTCACCCTACTACTTTATCCCCCCAAATCTTAAATCAACTCCTAAGTCCAAAGTTTCATATTTGGCATCATCTAAATCAAACAAAGGTGAGATTTTAAACAAATTTCCATCCTGAGGCAGAATTACTCTTTATTTGTGAGCCTGTGAAATCTAGAACATAAGTTATCCGTTTCCAACAGGCAATGGTGGAATTAGGCACAAGTTAGTTATTTTCCATTATAAATGGGAGTAAATGAAGGGAAAGAGGGACTAACACGCACCTAGTAAGTCCAAAATCCAGCAGAACAAATTACACATTAACTCTCAAGCCTTGGGAAATACTCCCATGGTTTGAACCCACCACTTGCTCCACCCAAGAAAGATGAGGCTATCTGCTCCCAGGGTCCTATAGGGTTGCTATGAGTTACCATCTGGGCAGTGAATCTCTAGACTCTGCCGGCCCCACCCTCTAGACTGTAGGTGTTAGCCCCCCAGCTCTGGGCTTCAATCCTGCCTTTCAGGCCCTCTGGGATGGTAGCAATTTTCCCTTGGGCTTAAGTGACTGTTATTTCTCCATATTTCCATCTATGTGATGGCCACAATCCTTCTCCCCAGCTGGTCTAGTTCTTTCTCTTGGGCCTGGCAGCCCTGCCTGCCTTAGTTTGGATGAAAACCCCATCCCCCGGGGCTTATTTTAACAGCAGCTCCATACTCCAGAAGCAAGTTGAGGCTTGTAGCCCTTTTAGATCCTGGACATTGGGGCCTAGCGCTTTGAAATCAAAAGGTCCTCCTTCCAGTGCTCCTGCCAACAGTTCTGCCCATCTCCCAGCTGCTTCAGGGATGGTCCTTTCCCTTTTTGGAGGACAACAGATATAACTCATTTGGCTTGTTTCCTGTCTGTAGAAAGAGGCAAACAGCCTTCTTTCCTTTAATTATTTCTCTTTCCCCTTAGGTCTATACTGATGGGTTTCTGCTCTAGAGTTTCCAGTGAGGGTTTTTTTTTTTGGGGGGGGGGTTTGAGTTGGTTAGAGCCATGCGTCACGGGCATTTTAATCTCTTTCACAAAAGATTGTGTAGCCACATCCTTGGTGAACATTCTAGTACAGATGATCTTAGTTTATACTACAAAAATTTTCCAAATCTTTATGTTCTATTCTCATTTTGCACAGTTACTTTTGCAGTCCATCTCTTTCCTCCCGAATCTTGTCATAAACGGCAAGGAAAAACTGTGAAACCCTAGAATATTTTGTTTAGAAATTGCACCAGCCAGATGTGTGTGTGTGTTTATCTTCAATCCCACCGCTTAACAAGCTCTGCCTGCCACCAAACTTTTGTTGTTCTTGTTTTTTGACCCACCAAACTTTTAAACATAATTTAAATAAGTTCTTTCACCTGGCATAAAAAGCATCAGTGTTCCTTAATTGTCCAACCACTTGTTCACTATTTTCTTTAAAGCCTCCCTAGATGCAAAATTCATGTGTATATTTCTAGGAACATTCTCGTATTGACATTCATATATATTCTCTAAGAAGTTAGGGACTTTCTCTATTGCTCTCCTAACTTTCTTCAGAGCCCTCATTAGAATTCCCCTAATCATCTCTTCAAAACAAATTAGGCTTTTACTGTTGGCACTTTATAACTCCTCCAGCCTCTATCCATTACCCTATTCCCAAACTGCTTCTCCACTTGGGGTACCTGTAATAGCAAGACCCTGACTTTTCAGCACCAAATTCTGTTTTCATAGTTATTTGATGCCATTGAGTCAGCTTTGGCTAATAGCAGCTCTATGGGACAACAGAAAGAAAACACCACCTGGTCCTGCACCATCCTCACCACTGTTGTTCTGTTTCTATTAGAGTCCATTGTTGCAGCTGCTGTGTCAGTCCATCTCCTTGAGAGGCTTACTCTTTTTCGATGATGCTCTACCAAGCATAATGACCTTTCCTAGGGTTTGGTCCCTCCTTCTAACATGTCCAAATTGTGTGAGATGAAGTCTTATCATCCTCACTTTTAAGGAGCATTCTGAGTGCACTTGTTCCAAGATGAATTTGTTCCTTGTGTTTTAGGCAAGTGCTGTTATAACAGAAATAACACATGTGGGTGGCTTTAACAAACAGAACATTTTTTATAAGTTTAGGAGCCTATTAATCCTAATTCAGAGCACTAGTTCTAGTGGAGGGTTTTCTCTTTGTTGGCTCTGGAAGAAGATTCTGTCTCTTCCGCTTCCACTTCCTGGATCCTTGGAGATCTCCATGTGTCTAGGCATCCATCTTACCTGGTCTCTTTTCTCCACTTGCTTGTTTAATCTCTTTTATATCTCTATAAAGAGATCATATCATGGCACACCCCACACTAATCCTGTCTCAGAACAAAAGCAGGCCCTTCTCAAATGAGATTATACCCACAGGCATTGATGCTAGAGTTTATAACATTCATGATCTAGCCCATCAAACTAGGTTTACTTGTTCCTGTGTGTTGAGTGATGAAAGGGTGTGGGGTAGTATAACCTTATTTAACAACCCAATTATGGCTCATTAATAATCATTTTTAGGAGTGACCTTTTTCTGAGGATATAATAATTGAGTACCTAGCAAGCCTTTTCATTCTGATCGATATTAAAGGACTATTTTAGGTTTGAGTATTTTTGGCGTTGACACTAGAGCAGGAGTAAGGAGGCCTGCTGCAGTTATTACCAGTTTGACACCACCAGTGGGTGTTTCTGTTGACAAAGGCAGAGAAGAGAAGAGAACATTAGGGAAGCAATTTTTTTTTTACTGGGGGCCTGGGGAGGAGTGAAGTGAGAGGGGAAGGAGCCAGAAGAGAAAGCTGTAGAACTAAAGCTCCTAGCACAGTGTATGCTGAGCATTTCACAAGTACAAGGAAGCCTAATTAGAAAGAAAAGAAATTCCATTTGACTGTATTAAATAATAGATCTCCAAAAGAGGCATAGTTAATCATTTAACTTAAATAATCTACCATTTAAGTAAGAGCAGTTGTAAAGACTTCAATTAGAGAGGGTAACAATTTTTTCTGAATTGTATTTTTAGCATAATTGGTGAAAAAATGAACTAGATGAAAATATATATGCCAATTTATGAATTTTAATTACCTTTTAATTCCATATTTTGATGAACTTTTTGAAGTCTGTCTCCCACTTGTGTGTATGTTTCTGTATGTGTATATGGGGAGAGAGGATATTAGTTTAGTATTCTACCTTTATTTAGCATATTTCCTAAGCCTAAATTTAAAAGCAAAAACAAAACTGGATATATTAAATATTTATATATATAAATGCCGTTGTCTAAAGAGAATTGATTTCTTTCCTTACTCGTGATTTAGGAGCTTGTGGTGAAATTAAAAAAAATTCTTCTATTGCAGATTTTAAAATTTTACTTACACTAGTTCCCGGGATTAAATCTGCCATTATTTTTATTGTCATTTTCTTGGAGCTATACAAACCAGAATGTGGCATCTGCAGCATTCTCTGGGGCTTTAAAAGGAATAGCTTCCATGGAAAGAGCTTGCAGGGCCATCTCACATAGATGAACAATAGGAGGTCGACTGATTGCGAATCAGATGTATATTCTTACAAGTTCCAAATATGTTGCATGAGCTTCAGTTTTATTTAACCAGAACCAGATTCTGTGTGGTATCACTACTTTGTGGGTGCAGTATTATTATTATTACAAACTGAAATTCAGCAGTGGAGGGATTCCTTTAAGCATGGCTCCTCCCCATGCCCCATCCTTTCTCCACCACTGTGTCCAAGAATCTATGTGAGGCTCTTTCAACACTAGCTGCATTGTTGGAAGTGACAGTGGCTTTTGTTGCAGGAAGTTAACCTTTCTTTGTGACTTACATTTTAATCTACTCTGTAATAAAAAATTCAGTTATGTCTGAGAAATTGGTTATAGAAGATATGTAAAATAAGCAGGGAAAGTAAGTTTTCTTTAGCCTGTTAGAATTTCCTCTTCTTTCCTCTCCATTTTGATACTTTTGTTGGCTCTCTTTTTTATTTCTTCTAGATATTTGAAGGTATGCTAGCATAGTACTTTATTTTTGGCATTTAGTGGGATAATAGCAGTTTTTTCATTTAACAAGTTGATATCAGTTAATAATGGCATTTATGGGAAAAATAATATATATCTTATTAAAATTTGTGAGGAAGGGTGGATGGGGGGAGGGAGGGGGAAGAAGTGGGGAGCTGATATCAGGCTCAAGTGGGAAGAGAATGCTTTGAAAATGATGATGGCGGCATATGTGCAAATGTGCTTGACACATTGGAGGAATGTATGGATTGTGATAAGAGATGTAAGATCCCCAAATAAAAGTATTAAAAAATAATGGGGCATTTAAGAACAAATTCACATGCATAGATTTAAAATATGAGAGGAAATCCTCTAGATAACCCTTACTGTTGGTATAAGAATAGCAAAAGTTGTTGTCGATATCTGGGTAGAAAAGGCAGCATACTCAGATTTTGACAACTTTAGATTCAAAAGTTGAATATTTTTGCAGGATCAATTAATTTGGCAGCATTAAATTCCTGATAAATGAGTAGGTAGAATCCCCAAAATTCTTTATCATCTGATGATGGTGATTTCCGTTGGATAAAATATTTCAACATATGACCATCAGCAGTTAAAAGATTAGGTTTAAAACTTACAGTTTTCTCAATTAGCTTTCAGTCTTAATCTCAACACTAGAACTCTTTTGTTGATGATACACTATTTCAGTGTTTGAATTTTAAGTTTTGACCATCTTTAGAATATTTCTTTATATACAACATTTCATGAATGTCTGAATTACTCAAAGATCTGGTCTCATTTCTCAGTGCAGTTTGTATACTTCTCAATACTGAGATAGGGATTTAGGTGCAAGTTTGCCAGCAGGTAGGAAAACAGGGTAGCGACCTTTGACCTACAGAGCCTGATAACATTTAGACTGTCCAGATTTGGGAATTTAACAGAAAACCACTTATTAGGAAAGGCCTACCTAGTCCATTCAGATCTTTAAGATCAATTGTCAACAATAAATTAAACATTCCTTAGAAGTATTTTTGTATGAGATCTAATCAAGATCAAATTTTGGGATTGGTCTTGGGTAGTTGTCAAGAAATTGTAATCTTCTGTTTATTGAGCCTTACTGAATACCAGATACTGTGATAAATGGTTTATTTCCACACATGTATTCTCACAAATATCTCTATGAGCTAGATATTTTTTTTATCTGCCCAGACTAACTTGCTAGTAAGCAGCAGAGGCCAAATTTCAATTCAAACCGGTCTGACCTGAACCTGTGCTCTTCAGAGCCATGTTGTTGGCTTCCCTTCCTGAACCGGATTCCCCAGACATATTTTGAGCTTCATGCCCCGGGGTGGTCCTGGAGGTCCAAACATGCCTCCTGGAGTTCACAGGGCTGCTCTGGCAAGCCTGCCTTGCCTTTAATCACCTGGGATGCTGGACTCAGGTGCGGCTGGATGGGGCAAAGTGCTATTGGGTAGGACAACTGGAAGCACAGGCTTTTCTAATTAGTACTGCTGTTTCATAAATGAAGGTTGTACATAATCATTTATGCCCCCAAATGAGGTATCTGTTTCTAATTAAGCACTTGGTAGTTGTTGTGTCTATATGTGCCATTACAACTTTTGACTGCCTTTGATTAAATTTGCTACGGTAATAAAGACTATGAGGGTTCTCCTTGAATTAAATTCTGTGCTTTAGATGTCCTCTTGAAGTAAAGTGGCAGCCATTACAATTTTCATATGACTATCTCTTCAATAATTGTAAAGACTTTAGTGAAATAAATCTGGGGATGAAGCCTGCAGAGATACTTTATCGCTTCTTAAGGTGTAGAGGTTGGACCCTGATGAAAAATTTTCTATTCCAAGAATAGACGGTTTTGCTTCTTAAAAAGCCACTTGAGAGTATTGTTATTTAAAGTAAGACCTATTATTAGGCTAAAGGAACACATAGAGAGGGCTGTGCTTGGGAGAAAAAAAGTTAACCTTTTTCTATAATTGAGGGAAATCCCATTCTTTTTAAAGTTAAAGAATTCACTGACATGGAGTCCATAGCAACCCAATGGGACATGGTAGAACTCTCCCTATGGGTTCCTGAGACTGTAACTATTTACCTGTGTGTTAAGCATCATCTTTCTCTCTCAGAGTAGCTGGTGATTTCGAACTCCACATACTAACCTCGTGGTTAGGAGCCTGATGCATAACCCACTATGCCACCAGACCTCCATGGATGGATGAATAGAGAACCTCATGGGCCCAAGTCACCTTAGACAAAGCAGAACAGCTGCTCTACACAGGCCATAAGCAATGTTTTTTGGTGATTTCTTTAGAAAGTAAAGTTTTTCAATGTGCATTTAACAGCCTTATTTACTTAAAATGATTTTTATTGTGAATTGAGTGAATGTTTAAAGAACATATCAGTTGTTTCATTCAACAATTCATACACATTCTGTTATTGATCATAATTCCCATAATGTGGAACCATGAATCCCACTGCTTCCCCGTGTTTCCTGTTTCTGTTCCTCCTTTCCTAACCCTTCTGAATGGTGTTCTTTGGTAAATGATCTAAGTGGTTGATTAGTCTAAGGAGTACTGCTACTTCACTAGTGGTATTATTCCTTTGATAGACCTGTTTATTGTTTGGTTGAAAATAGAGCCATTAAGGTGAGTTCATTTCCATACCTGAAAGGTGACAAAAGACCATATAGTCTTGAGGGTTCCACCAGTCTTTATCTGACCCATAAACCAGTCATTTTTATTTAACAGCTTCATCACATTCACATATTAAATTCAACCATTTAAAGTGCACCATTCCATGTTTTTTTTTTTTTAGTAATTTTCAGGGTTTTGTAACCTTCACTACTACCCAGTTTTAGAGCTTTACCATCACCCTGGATAGCTATCTCTTGCCTGTTTGCAGTCCACTTAGATCCTTTAATCACCAGACACTGATAAATGAAATCATGCAGATCTTAATCCTCAGATCATTTTGCATTTTCAAAAGTTTGTGCTTAAGCATAATATACAGCACAAAATTCAGTACTGCCAGTGGTATAATTCACCTTGTTCTCATGCTCTCAAGTTTATTTTGGCATCAAACACAAACTTCTTAGTGACAGGTTCGAAATGCAGGAGAATGAAATCAAAGTAAAACGTTTATATATTTTATGCCAGAAAAAAGTTGCTTTATGATTTAAGACCATGGGTAAAATAATTGGTTTTCTTGATTTTAAGCCAATAAACACTATATTCTCTTTGAGCTCTAATTACCTTTGGCAGAGTCATGTCTATTATGTATGCCACAGAGGATGCTTCACCAGTTTCAGTTTACAAACATAGTCTTTTTTTTTTTTTTTTTGCTTTGCGTTACACTGATTGTTATGGGATGTAGAAGCCGTTTAGCGTGCAAGGCAGTGTGGCTGCTTTTCCCGTGGTTGCATCGTTTTCTTCCTTTCTATCTGCTATGCTGGGCTGGGAAATAAGCCAACTTGGGTACTTTGAGAAGTAGAGTTGTACAGCACAGGCAGACCTCCACTACTTTCTGTGGTCTCCTTTGCTCAGGGTACTGTGTGTATAAAGATGAGTACTGATGATAGGGTAGCATTTGGGAACCATTTCTTACATATTTGGGGGTATGCATTTAGAATGATTTTGGTTAGAAGTAAAATGTTTTGGAAATTGTATCTTCCACTCCTTTTAGATGAACATTTTTATATGTAAAGCAACCCTTACAAATCTCAAGCAGGTAAATCAATAACTTTGTGTGTAGTACCTTGTGTCTTGATTTTAATAGCACATGGATTATATACACAACTGGTCTTAAAAGTTTACTCTAAGTTTAATCATAATTGGTTTTAAATCAGTATCTCAGTGCTTTTTTGTTTTCAAACCATGTAGCAGCTATGGTTGTATGATTCTGGTATTTGTAAAACTAAGAGAGATGCCTGATATCAAATAGCAATATAAAACGTCCTTTCTGACAATGTAACTTTTTTGATTGATAAGAAAACATTCATTTTGATAGTAACAACAACCTTGGTAATAGAAATGATCAAAACATATGGGGTGAATACATTATATTTTTGTTTTTAAAAACTGCCTTAAATTATTTTAGTTAAGCTATAAATTTAGATAGGGTCTCAATTGAGATTTTGTATTTTGCCTAAATATGAGCTTCTTGGCACTGTGATGTCATTATAATGATAAAATTAAACACACAGATACTCACATAAGGTACAGATGACATGTAAAAGTAGTGATAAGTAATAATTCAAGAATAACTTACTGATTTGGATTTGCCCCATTATCTGGACATTGGCCAAAACATTTCCTCATGAGTAGAGTCCTCTGGAGATTATAGAGCTGGTTCAGGTGTGACATATCCTAGAATTTGTCCAAACACTCAAACACACTCCACCTTGTTTTGACAGTCTCTTATGCGACTTAATAATTTTAATTTTTGTAATTATTGAAATTATTATTAGTAATATTACCACTGACATTGATGATTAGCAGTACAAAAGAAAAGAAAAAGGTTGATTTCCATTGCTACATTTTGTTCACTTTAACAATTAAAAAATTTAAAAACAATTAAAAAATTAATTTTGTATAAATTGGTTCTTCATAATTAATAAATTATTTTTTAAATAAAATAATCTGTGCTGTAGCACATACTAATTGAGCGTGTGTCTATACTGTGTACCAGACAATGCCAGAGGCTGGGTAGAGTGACATACACAGTGCAGATAGTCCCTGTTGTCAGAGTTTACATCCTTGAGAGGGATGTAGAGAGTTACAGGGCTATTGTGGTAACAGTGGAGAAATCTGTCCTTGGGGAAGGCATAAGATAGACCATCCTATGGAAATGTAGACCTGAAGGATGAGAATATGTTGGGACAATAAGCTTTCCAGGTGGAAGGAATAGGAGGTAGAGGAGGATTTTTTGTTGTTGTTGTGGGGGTGGGGGGACCTTTTCAAGAACTGAAAGAAAATTTAAAGTGCCTGGGAAGTAGAGGAGTAAGGAAGTGATGAAGCAGGAGCAGGCAGGGGCCGGCCTTCTGCTGGCATTTTGAATTTGCCCTGTCACCTGGGAAGCCATTAAAGGTTTGAAGCAGGGATGTGATGTACTTCTCTCATATCATTAAAAGTTTTGCGACTGTTTCTTTGATGGTACTTAAAAAAATCAAAATTGCTTTTTAATATTTTAAAGGCTCATTGTCTTCTTTTTTCAGTCTTTCACCATTCTCTTAACCTTATATAGGAATATCACTTCATTTTATAACAAGTTTCCTAACAATTTAGCTCTATTCAGTATTGATTCTTTGCTGTTCCATCCCCCAAACAACTGTAGCATCACCTCCTTCAAAAACAAACAAAAAACTCATTTCCTTTGCAAGATATATTTTTATACAGCCTTTGATTTATCTCACTTTTGACCCAAGTTCTTAGCCTTTTGGGAACTCGTCGATGCCTGCTCTATATACGTTCCATATTGCCTTCATAATTTCTGGGCCTGCTGATGGTAACTTGAAATGTTTGCAGTGTTTTTTGTCATAACTTTCCCCCCCACTTTCTCTGTGACCCAAGAGCATTTATTTTAAAAGAGTTGCCTCTTCTCAGATTTTAGCATTTGTTATTGAGGCTTTTCTGTTTGTGGTTAAATTTGCATTCATCCTTGAGAGACTGTTCCTAGTTTAGGGTTGGTAAAGGAACATCCTAATTGCCTTTCTTTGCCTGACCTTGTGATAGGGTGATGGTTTGAGAATCTTGGAGTCTGTTATTCAGGCAACTAAAAGGTTTTCTGTGTCATGGGAGGCAACGGAATATGAAGATAAATAGGGCTGGTCTGCCCTTAGGGAGTTCATAGCTAACAGAAGAGGAAGAAAACAATGACTAAAGTACAGGGCGATATGCACTTTCAGAGAGAAACATGGTGTTTCACTCTAGTCCTGAGGAGGTGCACTTGACACAGATTGGAAAGGACTGGAATGGAAATGATTCTGAGTGTTTGTGAAGAGTTTTTAAAAGAGGCAAGACTATCAGAGGGAGGGCAGGGGATTTCAGGTAGAAGGTGTATGAAGAGACATGAATTGCATAATGGGGATAACAAGCTGGGAGAATTGTAAGGAACAATGGGGATTTATGTGGTGCATACCTTGCTTTGATGATTTTATGTTAGCTAGAGGCTAGGATCTTAATTTTCTTTCTGTATGGTTTTCTTTTGACCTTTTCCCCTGTGCATTTTAAGTTTTTATCCGAGAATATATAAAGCAAACTCTAAAGCCAGGAGTTTAGGGATAGAGATAGATATAGATGGCTGCTGTTGAGTAGACTCTGACCTACGGCAACAGAATGAAATGTGAAATGCTGCCCAGTTCAGTATCATCCTCATGATCACTGGTATGTTCAAGAACATTATTGTGGCTACTCTGCCAGTCCATCTCATCCAGGGGTCTCTCTTCCTTTTCTATCCTTCTACTTTACCAAATATGATGTCTTCACTCAGCATTTGATGTCTGTTAATGACTTGTGTTCCATAAGGTAGTTGGTCTTTGGAAGTAGATCACCAGGCCTTTCTTCCTAGTCTGGCTTAGTCTGGACGGTCTACTGAAACTTATCTACCCTAGGTGACCTTGCTGGTATTTGAAGTACTGGAGGCATAGTTTACAGGATCATAGCAACACAAAAGCCACCACAGTATGGCAAACTGACAAATGATAGTTAAATAAGAACATGCCTTGGGAAAAGAGGGTGATCAGATGATGTATGTTTTCTACTGTATGCTCTTTGTTGTTGTTGTTAGTTGCTGCTGCGTCAATTCTGACTTCTGGTGACCCCAGGTGTTAGCTCTGTGGAGGTGTGAAATATTAACTTTGTACCCTCAGCATCTAGCACATTGCCTGGCATATAGAAAATGGATGATAACTAGTTCTCTTATGAAAGATGCCCCTTCTCCCCCTTTCTCCTCATGACAACACTTTCTTCCTCATTCAGCGACTTCTATTTCAGGCTCCTCCTGTAGACATGGTTTTTCTGTGTCTGTTTATTTGTCTAGGGCATCACTGTGTTTCAACTAGACCCATGTTGGTGTACGAATAGGTCCTAGTGGCTCCCTTTAGAGCTCCTGAAGCTTTTTCTGCCAACATTCACCTTAGGGCAAATGAAGGGGAGGTCACAGTTGACAACTACAAGAGTGATATTTCTTTTGAGATCTTTCATGATTTATTGTATTAAGTCATTGAAATGGTATGTTCTATAATGCTCATGATGACTGGTAAATTCATGCGTGTATTTGAGTATATTTGTATTGTACATTACTTGCCTTTTAGCAAAACCGACATTCTGTGAAGATGTTGTTTATTTATCATATGGATTTACATATTTCTAGTGTGCTGTTTGTGTCGCTCAGACCAGGAAAACAATAAATAAATTAGTAAACAATACTAATTACAACAAATATTCCCCCAAACTCACTGCCACTGAATCAATTCGAACTCATAGTGACCCTATAGGACAAGTAGGAATGCTCCCTAGGGTTTCTGAGAATATAACTATTCATAAGAGTAAACAGCTTCATCTTTTTCCTATGGAGCAGTTGTTGGGTTTGAACTGACCAGCATTTAACCTACTGCACTACTAGTGCTCCTTCAGATCAGGAAGCAATTTAAAGTGTTACTATGTTGAAATCAAATATTTGCTTTACAAAAAGACCCTCTATAACCAAAGTTGACCTATGGTTACCATGGGTGAAGGAGGACGAGTTTTTGCTTAGAGGGAATTGAATTTATATTAATGGTGGTAGAATAAATTGGGACAGGATATAAAAAAAATGGTTATATAACATGAAGAGTATAATCAGTGGCACTGAATTACACATGTAGAAGTTTCTAAATTGAATAATGCTTTGTTGTGTACATTTTTGTCACAATTAAAAAATAGTTACACTAATAACAAAAATTAATAAAATAGTTACACTAAGTACAAGGAAGAAGGAAATATTCTAAAATTGATTGTAGTGATGATTGTACTACTCTTCTGGATATTATTGAATCATTAAATTATATGATATGTGGATGAAGTGCCAATAAAACAGTTTTAAAAAATATTAAAATAAAAAAGTATATAGCCCCTTAAAAAATGACCCTCTGCAGATGCAGTGACTTTAACAAATAATCTACGACAATAGGTGGTTAGTTAAAGTTAGGTTGTAAAAGCATGCTGTAGTAAGAGTGGATTTTCATTATTTTAGATTGCTCAGTTCTTAAATATGTTCTCTACATTTTAGTAATGTTTCATATTTGGGGTCTTACTTTGCCAGAAAACTCACATCCCCAGGATCTTTTCCATCTAGAATACAGGTTTGTGACCCAAGTTTCAGCAGGAATTTACACAGAGTGAGAATTGTCAGGTCACAATCCTAGTTGAATAAATGGACTAGTAGTGATCGTGGTGACACATGTGGTTTTCAAGTAGGGACAAAGGCAGAGCTTACAGAATTTAGCCCTGAATATTGAAGATGCTAAATTATGGGTAGTATTTTATCTCTCTTTATATTCTCTGATCATTTGGGATTTTTGCTTTGATATTTTATATTTATTTGGGAATTAATTTATCAGTCGTTATCTTTTCAAATATTTCCTCTGCCCTCTTTTCTCTTTTCTTTTTGTGAATCCATTTACTAGTATGTAAAACCTTTGAAATTGTTCCACAGTTCTTGAGTGTTAAGTTTTTTTTTTCACTCCCCCCTGAGTCATTTCTGAGTCAATTGCTCAGAAATGGGCAGTGTTTTGTTCTGTTGTGCATAAGGTGGCGATGGGTCAAAATTGACTCAATGGCACCCAACAATGATGATGACAACAACAACATGCTCAATTTCTTCATCACTAACTTAAGTGGTTAGAGTGAAAATTTGAATAATAGTTGTATTAACTGATTTCCTTGTATGTGCATAGATATTATCCTATTACAGGTGCATTGTATTTCAAGATATATCCTGAAATGCTCTTTTTTGATGAAGAATGTGCTGATAATTCCTCTTGAATTTATCATTCCTAGCATAGTAAATCATATGATTATCTGATTCAAAATGTCCAGTACCAGCCCATATCAGTTCATTAATGCTTAAGATATCAATCATTTTGTGTTTAATTTCCTTTATGATCACTTCCAACTTTTCTGGATTCATATTTCATCCATTCCACATTCCTGTTCTTAATAAATGTTTGTATTTGTTTCTTCTAATTTTAAGTCATGTCCCAATCAGCAAATATGCAAATGAAGGCCCTGAAAGTTGTCCTCCACCTTCCTCATTATGGTTGACTGTACGTTGAGAAGATAGTTCTTCCTCAGTTGTATTTTGAGTGCCTTCTGCCCATAGGGCTCATGTATCTGACAGTGCTCCCCTGGCTGTTATTCATAAGGTTTTCAGTGGCAAATCCTTCAGAAGTAGACATCTTCATAGTCTGTAAGCTCTGGTAGTGTGCTCGTCTGAGTAGACCAGAAACACAAATCCATGGACACACATGTGTATAAGAAAGAGATTTATAAACAAGAACAATTGAACATTGTTCCCAGCTCAGTACAGATCAAGTCCATAAGATTGATATTAGCCCATATGTCTGATACCAATCTATAAAGTCCTCTTCAGACTCACAAAACACATGCAATGATGCTGGACATAGAAGATCACAGGCCGGTGGATATAAAGTCTTCGGATCCAGTGTCATTGGAAACATCTCAGTGCTGGCAGGGGTATCTGCATCAGGGTGGGTCCATGTGTCTTGTTAGCTGCTCTGTCTCCCAGGGTGTAAGCAGAGAGTCTCCCACCTCCAAGGAGGAAATACCACATTTCCCAGAATTCTCAGGCGAAGGCCATGCCCACACAAAAGCCTCATTGGCTATGATCTGATTGACAGACTAGACTCCACCCCTTCACTCATAATCCTCTCAAATTGACAATTACATAACTACCACAGCTAGTATTGAAATACAAGTGACACAGAAGCATCACTGTATGAGAAACTGACAGACAAGTGGTGGATATTATTTATAGTTATTTTAAACCTTCTTATAGACATTACTAATATCTGTTTGGTTCTATATCTGATACTTCTGAGTGTTTTGTCTTTTCTGAGTGATGTTTTTTCTTTAGTATTTTTCTTGTAATTTTTTGTTGCAACTCTGACTTGTAGAAAATTAGAGATCAAGGTAAGTGATTTTTATATCCGTAAATAGGTGTCTCTTTCAGTCTGGTAAGCCTTTACTGAAGGAATTTGAGTAGTTAGTAGTTGGTCAGTGTTCAAGTGACTAGAGTGAGAATTGGTTTACCAGAACAGTGCCTGTTCCATTTTTAGTTTCCTCTCTTCCCTTTCAACTGTGCTCTTATTCTTTCCCTGTCCATCTTACAGCAGTATTCTCCTCTTAGTTGTTTTGGAAATTGGTTAGATTATAGATGGTGAGTGATGGTAGGATATGATCTTTGTTATTCTGATTAAGTCTCATTTTCAGACTGTGTTTATTCAGTGTATATTTCTGCCTCTCTCATAAGAGAAGCAGGTCCTGCTTCTCCCAGTGCCAGTTGTGTTTTTACTAGTATTTTAGGAGATGTGCTTATTGTTTTATCTCCCACCAATTAGGGCTTTTCTAATATTATGGAGATGGGAGAATAACTGGACAGTTTCTTGACTATACTGTAATAGCTACTTGTCCTATGTTTACATCACAGTGGGCAGTCTCTCAGGCTCCTGCTTCTTTGTGAGTGCCTTGTAGGGTTGGTGGAGGAAGATGCTGTGGAAGTTTGGGGACTCCCCAATTTCTGTGACCCACAAATAATTTTACATCATTTCCAGGTTTTCACTAGTTTCTTGGCTTTCACCAGTTTGTCATCTATTTTAACTGAGTCCCCCTTATTGGTGTCCAGTGGCCGTCTACCTCACTTGAGCTCATGGTTGTCTCTTTTCTCCCTGCAGTCATTGTTTCTCTTGAGATTTTTTAAGCTGGTTGGTTGCTCTGTGTTTAAAGAACATTTTAAATTTTCAATAAGTCCAGTTCTGTTTTGTTGTAAGGGGAACAGTGATGTTCTTTCCAGTTACCTTGTGCTGGGAATAAGTTACTCTTAAAATTTAACATGTACATTCAGCTAATTTCAAAGTTAATTGTTATTTCTATCCTCTTTCATAAGGCCTTGATTTTAGATTGGTTTAACCTCTTAACTCCCATCCTGTCTTCCAGGTTAACATTATTTGTGTTATGTTGTAGTTTTGCCTTGTTCAAGCCTCATTAGTTGTTGTTGTTAGGTGTGCCTGCAAGGAGATTTTGACTCACAGCAACCCCATGAGACAGAGTTGAAGTACCCTAGAGGATTTCCTAGGCTGTAATCTTTCCAGCTTAATGTCTTCCAGGGACTGATATCTCCTGATAATATGTCCAAAGCACATGAGACTAAGTCTCACCATCCTCGCTTCTAAGCATTCTGGATGCGCTTCTTCCAACAGAAATTTGATCACTCTTCTGGCAGGCCATGGCGTATTTAATATTCTTCACCAGCACCATAATTCAAAGGCATATTTAAAATTTGTTTCTTCTTATTGTTTAGCTTTTGCTTGCATATGAGGTGATTGAAAATACCATGATTTGACTCAGGTGCACCTTAGCCTGAAAGTGGCATTTTTCCTTTTTAACACCTTAAAGCGATCTTTTGTAGCAGATTTGGCCAATGCAAATCTGAGGAAGACCCTTAACAAGATAGATTGACACAATGGTTGCCATATGGACTCAGCCAACACCTATGAGGATAGTTCAGGACTAGGCAGTGTTTCTTTCTGCTGTCGGGTGGCTATGAGTTGCATTTTGTTGCCCCTAACAACAATCATCTTTAGGGCTGCAGATCAAAAGATTGGAAGGTTTGTACTGACAACCTTTTGGTTAGCAGTGGAGCACTTAACCATTGTGCCACTGGGGATCCATTTAGGCAACCTGAAGCCCATAAAAAATAGTATTTACCTACCAAAACGTTCTTCAAATTTCTTTGCTTGCCTTTCCTAGTCATTCCATCTTTTCCTTCTGGATTCAGCTTTCTTCTTTATACAGAGTGTTCTTTTTTCTTTTTGGTCTTTTTTTTCTTTTTGTACATTTTATTAGGGACTCACACAACTCTTATAACAATCCATAAATATACATACATCACTTGTATAAAGCACATCCATACATTCCCCGCCCCAATCATTCTCAAAGCATTCACTCTCCACTTAAACCCTTTGCATCAGGTCCTCTTTTTTTCCCCCTCCATCCCTGCTCCCCCCTCCCAATGTGCCCTTGGTAATTTATACATCGTTATTTTGTCATATCTTGTCCTATCCGGAGTCTCCCTCCCCTCCCCCCCCTTCTCTGCCGTCCCTCTCCCAGGGAGGAGGTCACACGTGGACCCGTGTAATCAGTTCCCCCTTTCCAACCCACTCGCCCTCCGCTCTCCCAGCATCGCCCCTCACACCCCTGGTCCTGAAGGTATCATCCACCCTGGATTCCCTGTGCCTCCAGCTCCCATATGCACCAGTGTACAACCTCTGCCCTATCCAGCCCTGCAAGGTAGAATTCGGATCATGGTAGTTGGGGGGAGGAAGCATCCAGGACCAGGGGGAAAGCTGTGTTCTTCATCGGTACTATCTCGCACCTTCATTGACCCATCTCCTCTCCTGAACCCCTTTGTGAGGGGATCTCCATTGGCCGACACTTGGGCCTTGGGTCTCCACTCTGCACTTCCCCCTTCATTCAATATGGTGTGTGTGTGTGTGTGTATATATATATATATATATATATATATATATATATATATATATACACACACACATACATACACACACATACATATACATATATAGACACACACACATATATACATATACACAAATATATCTTTTTTTTCAATGATGCCTTTATACCTGGTCTCTTTGGCACCTCGTGATCGCACTAGCCGGTGTGCTTCTTCCATGTGGGCTTTTTTGCTTCTGAGCTAGATGGCCGCTTGTTCACCTTCAAGCCTTTAAGACCCCAGACACTATCTCTTTTGATAGCCGGGCACCATCAGCTTTCTCACCACATTTGCTTATGCACTCATTTGTCTTCAGCGATCCTATCATGGAGGTGTGTAGTCAATGATATGATTTTTTTGTTCTTTGATGCCTGATAACTGATCCCTTCGGGACCACTCGATCACACAGGCTGGTGTGTTCTTCCATGTGGACTTTGTTGCTTCTGAGCTAGATGGCCGCTTGTTTATCTTCAAGCCTTTAAGACCCCAGTCACTATCTCTTTTGATAGCCGGGCACCATCAGCTTTCTTCACCACATTTACTTGTTCACCCACTTTGGCTCTAGCCGTTGTGTCGGGAGAGTGAGCATCATGGAGTTCCAGTTTAATAAAAGAAAGTATTCATGCATTGAGGGAGTGTTTGAGTAGAGGCCCAAGGTCCTTCTGCCACCTTAATACTTAACCTATAAATATAGACACATCGATCTACTTCCCCATCCTCATATGTATATTTGCATGTACATGTCTTTGTCTAGACCTCCATAAATGCCCTTTGACTCCTAGCTCTTTCTTCCATCTCCCTTGACTTTCCTCCTGCCCTACTACCATGCTTCGTCGCCACCTGGGCTAGAGTATACCTCTTCTCTAAGCAACCTTACCCTTGATCATTCCCCACCAGACCTGCCACTCCCCCCTCTCTACCATTTTGGGTCCCATGTTGTTCCCTTGTCCCTGTGTTTGTTAACATCACTTCCTTACTGCCCCCTATCCCCCACCTCAAGTCCTCCTGGAACCGTCGGCCCCGTTGTTTTTCCTCCAGATAGTTCATCCAGCCTGTCCTATTCAGACAGACCTGCGGAGACACTAACATGCACGAAAACAAGACAGAGGAAAACAAAGCAACAGTATACAACCTGACAACAAAACAACAACAACAAACCACTGACAAAGAACAAAACACTTCCTAAGAGAAAAGCTTGTAGTTAGTTCAGGGATCGTTTTCTGGCCCTTAGGAGCGTTTTCTAGTCCAGTCTGTTGGGGCACCACGCCCTGGCCCCAAAGTCCACTTTCAGCATTCCCTGGGGACCTTGCCACTCCATTCCCTTGCTGTTCCGCTGCACTCCCCCAGTGCTTTGCCTAGGTGTGGTAGGATCAGGTCAGGTGCAATTCCCTCACTGTCTCCGGTGCTGTCCCCTGTATCGCCCTTAGCCACTGAGGGGCATCATTTCTCATAGTGGGGCCAGCCATGTTGTTCTCTCTGTGGACTGGCTGCTCTACTCAGGAACATCATCCTCACGGCCTGGTGGGCCAGGATACAGAGTGTTCTTAAGTAGTTCTTTCAGCAAAAACCCGGTAATAGTAAATTTTCATGGCTATGGTGTGTCTGGAAGTTTCTATTTTGTTCTTTCTCTTTAATAATTATTGAACTAGGTACAGAATTGTAGGTTGATAATTGTTTTCCTTCAGTACTTTGATAATATTCTCTTGTGCTTTGGCAACTCTTGGTTGTTAATGAGAAGTCTGTCGTCAGTTCAGTTGTGATTCCTTTGTAGGTAATTACATTTTCTCTTGGACTACTTTTAGGACTTTTTTCTTTTTTTGGTGTTCTGATATTTCTTTGTGATATGTCTAGGTGTGTATTTGTTTTTATTTATTCCACTTTCATTTGGTACGTATACTCAATCTGTTCCAGAAGGCATGAACCCAAAGATTACCATCAATGACAAATGCAAAGCCATCTAAAGAAGTGTCCTACAATTTTTCAAATACTGCAAACCACTCAAAGAAACAATACAAAACTTGGAGGAGATAAAACACATAGGAGGTCTCTTTAAAAACTACAGATAATAAGACATTCTCAAAGATAGAGGCTTGGCCATAACTATATTTAAAATGTTTGATAAAAGGAAAGACAAGAAAACAGCATTATGACAATTGAAAGCCAGCTTTTAAAGAGAACAAATTCTAAGGTTTAAATACAGTCCAATTGTTTTGGTGTAAACGCACAATTAGTAGGTTAATAGACAGTTGTTAGGTTATTAGGTACCATGGATTCGTTCCAACATACTGATCCTGTGTGCAACAGAATGAAACGCTGCTTGGTCTTGCACTGTCCTTGCAATCATTACTGTGTTTGAGTCCATTTCAGCAAGCAAGGCTGTATTAGCTGTAAATTGCCAATTTTAATGACCCTTCCTTCAATCTTGATGCCATGCTCTTATTCATATAGCCCCATCTTCTTAGATATATGCTCAGTGCACAGATTTAAAAGTAGGGTTAAAGGACAAAATCTGACATATACTTTTCCTTCCAGATTTTGAACCATGAAATAACCTCTTGTTCTGTTTGAATGACTGCATCTTGGTCTATTTACAGATTCTGCATAAGCAGAATTAATTATGTTATGGAATTCCCTTTCTTCATAGTGTTATCAGTAATTTGATATGATCTGCCCTTGAATGCCTTTGCATGGTCCGTAAAACACAAAACTTTCTTCTTTTTTGCTTTCCGCCAGATCCAGCTGACATCAGGAATTATATCCCTCATTCTGTGTCCCCTTCTGAATCTAACGTGAATTTCAGGCAGTTCCCTGTTCAACCTTTTTGTTAATTTTATTTTTTTTGACTCCTTTGTTTCTCACTTCCCATTTCCTTTTTCTGGAAGCTCTTATCCTAGACAACTTTACCTGAAAACACAAGTCCGTACTTCTCCTACATACCAAACCATCTCCCCTTCTCATGTGATCTTCCTTTTTCCATTTCTCATTCACTTCTGAAGCTATTTAAAGCATTTAAACTACTTAAACAATCAAAACTATTGATATCTTATTTCCCACCCTTATTACTGCTTAAACAGTTGGTGCTAAGATTGTTTGGGACTTCTTATGCACCGAATCCAGTGTACTCACTTAGTCCTAAATTTATTTGGCATTTCTGTTACACCTGACATTGTTAATCACTGTATCCTTGAAACTGTTCGTTTCCTTGTCATCGTTGTTCTCTGTGTCCCTCTCTTATGCTTCTTTCCCTGTATCCTTTCTGGATTCTTCTTGATCTACTCACTTTACACACTGCTTTTAACCTGGGCTATGGTCTCTGCAAAATATCAGTAATACTTAGGGTTTCATTTCCATGTATATGCAGATGTTTGTTTGCTTTTTCCTCCCCAGATGATTCCCAACAAGCTTCAGAATCATTCTTTATAATTTAATGGAAATCTACACTAATTTGTGTGAATGTCTCAAGCTACCTTACACACAGAATGTCTAATATGAAATGCATCATTCTTTCCTTCAACTTGTACCTCCTTATTAATTAAGAAAAAGTCTTTGCTAATGGTTCTACTATCTATCCAGGCACCCATGGTAGACAGTTGGGTCTTACCCAACTCAAATATATCACCTACTGTTGTCAGTGTGATGTGATTTTGATCATATCTCTGACCTGCTTGAAAGGCTATAGTGGTGCTCCTTTGAAAACAGCAGAAATAAAAGGTGAGAAAGTTTGGCTGTCTTGATATGGCCCTCTTGAATATGGTTTCTGTCTGTCTGTCTGTCTTCTGTCTACCTACCTACCTACCTACCTACCTACCTACCTACCTACCTACCTACCTACCTACCTACCTGCCTACCACGAGCCTCACATCCTTTCCTCATTTGCCTAAAAACTCTAAGCACCAGCACATATGGTTCTCCTTTTAAATTTTCTGTCTGATCTTTTGTCTGGAATATAAATTTTTTCGCCTGCAGTGGATGTAAGTCACTTGGCTTCCAGGTTGTGGCACCTTACTCCATTTCTCTGGCATCAACTTTATTGAGGACATTTTTTGTCTGAATCTTCATTTTAGAATGCCAAGTCTGGGCCACCGTCGGAAAGAGGTTGGGTGAGAGATACTGACAAAGGTGGATTACAGCTCTTCAATTTACATGGCTTACTATTAGCCATTTCCTTTCCTCAATCCCTGTTACATGTAATTTTATCATCACCTCAGATTCTACTGGGAAAATTTATCTTTTTGAGGTGTTCATCTATTACATGCTTACAAGAAGTTGTGGGTTCGTCAGCTTTTCTGGATTTTACCATAAACTTGATTTTAATTTGTTTTATACCTATTCCCATCAAGTTGAATTCTGACTCATTGGGACCATATAGGATAGAGTAGAATGGCCCTATAGGATTCCCAAGTATATAAATCTTTTTTTTTTGTGATATAAATCTTTATGGAAGACGACTGACACAACTTTTTTTTTTCTGTGGAGTGGGTGGTAAGCTCAAACCACAGACTTTTGGGTTGGCAAGTGAGACTAATCAGAGCCCCACCCAAGCTCTGTCCTTGTTTCATAGTTGCTTGAATTCTTGCAGCTCAGTCTGCTGGGAGCACCTCCAGGATTCCCACTGGTGCCCTGGATTTATTCTTATGTTTCTTTTGCTTATTTCAGCGGGTTTTGGTGTGGGAGGAAAGGTAAACAAGTGTTTTTGGTCAGCCATTTTAAGACAGAGCCTCAGGGCCTTGCACCTCATGTGGTTCCTCCTTTGTCTGTATCCCAGGTATCAAAGTAAGTATAATTCTTGCGTGCATTTTTAATTTTCTTAGCATATGGTCTTTATATCCCCCATGAGAGAAGCCTTGGGAGTGCTGGTAGATGATACAGATAGGAGTGTGCCACACCTATGAACAGAGTAGAGGAAATACTTCTGGTTTGCCTTTAAAAAAGGTTGCTAGTTAAATACTTTTTATTATATTTGACATTCTAGCTAGATGCTTTCTTCTTTTTGTTTTGTTTGGGTCTGGAAATTACTGTATAATTGACATTTCATAAATTCACATATTGGCATTTGTGTTTTTGTGTGTATTTTTTCAGGTTAATAGAGATTTTTAGAAAATTACTCTTGTATAAGGGTCACTTGATTCCTTATTGCTGTTATTTTTATTCTTTCCTTTTAATATGAAATAAGTAAACAGTGACAAATATAAACTGTACTTCGTATTGTTTTGGTGTTAGATTGTTTTATAATTGTTCTTAAAAATAAAAAACCCAGTCTTGGTTTTATAATTAACAATACACACATTATAAGGTGGGTGGGTGTGAAAATTATCTGAGTTAATGTAGGTGAAGTGACTAACACAGCACATAATAGATAACAATAAATAATTACTCTTGTTTATTTTCCTCCTTTGTCAGAGTATTAAAGTAGCCATGATACACCGTATCTCAGAGAGAAAAAGAAAACAAATATCTTAACTGAACCTTTGTTTAATGAAGGGTAATATGCCAAATACTTGAAGGGAAACAGAGATGTTTCCTATCCAGGGATACACATTAGGCTACTCTACATATTTTTATATTTGTCAGTGGTTTCTGTACATGCCGTTCTGAAAATCGTCCCATTTCAAAACTTGTTATTTTGTTGGTGCATAGAATACTGTAAAAGTTGGTGTGTGAGTGGAGAACTGGGTTAGGAAGACGTCGGATGGTGTAAGATATGATAAAATAATAATTATTTTTAAATTATCAAGGGTTGGGGGGGGAGCGAGGAGGGAGAGGAAAATGAGGAGTTGATACCAAGGGCTCAAATAGAAAGCAAGTGTTTTGAGAATGATGATGGCAACATATGTACAAATGTGCTGGACACAAAGGATGTATGTCCACATTGTAAAGAGTTGTATGAGCCCCTAATAAAATGATTTTTTAAAAAGTTGGTGTGTGCAATGCTGAGACTTAGTATAGCTCTTCCAGCCATAGCCATGTTTTACTCCCACCAAATGATCTTCGTTTTACTGATGGGCAGAAAGGTGGGGGAAGATATTGATTAGATTGTATGATTCAGCTGCAAGGATTGTTAATGGGGTAATTGTGATTGTCATCCTGTTGGGTATAAAAAGAACCATCTTTGAAGCTGGAAGAGAGGATCTCATTACCAGCAGGAGAGAAGAGCTGGGCGTGTAGCATGTCGTTTGAGCTCCGAGATTCCTGCACAGTGAACCTTCTTGAACCAGGAGACATCCTTGACACCAGAGCAGCAGCAGCAGAGCCAAGAGACAGAGACAGGACCAGAGCATGAGACAGAGTGGTGGACTTCCCAGCCCACAGAGCAAGTCAAGTGGAATGCCTTGGGGCAGGTGGCTGGCTTGTGCATTGGGTTCCTCTGGTAACCTAAGTGGGGGAGCTGGGTTTACTGACTTGTGGAGCTGGAGCTGAGTGTCTTTGAGCATTTATTGGTAGCCCTAAAAGAGCTTTGTGACACTACCTGAGCAGGGCACAGGCCAAGTCAAGTGGGTGATGACCAGAGAGAGGCCTTCCTGCGGGCATTGCAAAGAAGAAACTGTCATGACTGAACCTTTCTCACCTGAATGAACTTCCCTAAAAAGTCATAATTATGAATATTGTTTGTGAGTTCTGTGTGGCCATTGCAAGGGTTTATCGAATCCAACAGAGAAAGTAGAGAAATAATGGCACAGTGTCCGAATGCTAACCATTGTATTTCAAGCCTCTGTAGGTATTGACTAAATATTTGCTGAATGAATGGGTAATCTTGTATAAAATCAATATATTAAACCCATACCTAAACAACATCTTTATCATTCCCCTTTTATATTTTATGCTGCTAAAGTTAGCATTAAAATTTAGTGGTTCAGACTGGAAGTTGGGAGAAAGATGCCCATATTGCTTTAGAAACAATGAGACAAGATTTAGGAGATTTTTGTGTGCATACTGATTGTATTTGCCAATTGGAGTGTTTTGTCCTGATACTTATTCTTTGTCAGACCACCTTCCTGATTCCTCTAACACATTTGGAATCATAGTAAATGGTCTGTTTTGTTGCTTTCTAAAGTAGCTGTGCTGTTAATGGTCAGTTCGGCCATTTTAATCTCTAGTACAGTAGAAAAATCAGCAATTACAACAAGGCTCAGACTGGAGGGGAAACCTTTTAGATGGATGAGCTAGCAAAAATACAATGGATTAAGTATTGATAACTCAGGCTTTTTTCTGTTTAGCTTTTCATAGTTGATTGGCTTGGATACTGTGAAAATTGATACAAATGGATCAAACCTCAGAAAAGATTGCTTGTGGGACATCAATGAGCCTACTGTGGAGAGTAGTACTAAGCATTGCCTTCCCTCTGCACAGACTAAACACTACATCTAGTCTGAAATTTGTTAAATTCACTGCTGTTTAAAGTTTAATGAATAGACGGGTCTGTTCCTCACGCCTTGGCTTTCTCAGTTTATTTAGTTACTCAGAATGTATTCAGTGAAGCTTACAAACAACTGTTGTAAGATGATGTCATAGTTAAACAGGGCTATGAGGGTTTGAAATAAACCTCAATTTGATTTGGGGTTTGACTCTTCCTAGGTGTATGACCCAGGGGACATGGTATTTAATGACACTAGGACCATTCTTATCTTTTAATGATTGGTAGAGAAGACTTTGGAAGTCAGGAGAGAAATGCCACATTGTTTTAGTCATAATGAGACATGATTTGAGGAGATTTATGTGCTGATACTGATTATTTTGCCTTTTGAAGTGTTTTGCCCTGATGCTACCTCTTTGTAAGACCACCTTTCTAAAGCATGAGAGTTGAAGGCAACAGAGGGAAATACTGTTACATACCTAGTTCTTCAATAATTGTGATAACAATAATCTCAATGTGTACACATAGACATTTAAGCACAAAACAAAACAAAGCCCAGGGGTTGGATTAAATGTGGCAATGTATGCAAAAACACTGCAAGGAGGTATGTAGATATTCCACAAGGGCTAGTTTGAGGCTCTGTGGTTTATTTGTTAAAGGATATAACATAGTGTTTTATTTCAGTTTTATAATTCTGAAACAGGAAAGCCTGGATTTGGATTTGCTTTCCAGTCCTGTCACTGACTTTGTGTTCTTGGGCAAGTTACTTAATTTCTCTTCATCTCCTTGACAGTAAAATGAAGTTTCTGGTACTAATACTAGTACTAATTTCGAGTACTACTATCATAAGTGTTCTTGTTAAGATTAAGTTAATTTATATAAATAAAGCAGCTGGAACAGTGTTTAGTGTGTACAAAGTGCTATATATTTTAGCTGTTATCATTGTTTAAAAATCTGATGTCATAAGATTTTTATTTGAAATATTTTTCTGTGTTGGATTTTTTTTTCATTTCTTATGATTTTAAACTCCATGAGGGGAAGGCCTGGTCTGTTTTATTCACTAACATCTTCCTTTCATTTTATGAGTAGTGTAGAGGACTTATTCATAAAACATTTGTGGAGTGAATGAATGTTCTATTTTCCTTGAGTTGTGTTGACAATTTACTAATCAAAGTATTTTTTCATAATGCTATATCACAATAAATTTTATAACTGTAAATATCTAGTAATACATTTCCAGTGCGTACAGGCTAAAATCCAACTTTCTTCACTTTGAATTCAGAACCTATACAGAATCAAATTTTGCCCATGTTTCCCCATTTTCATGTTGTGGAATTTGGACCAAATCATCTTTTCTCACTTTTTATCTCTAGCATGTGATTTACTGGATTATAAATTCTCTAGATTGCTGTGATGATTTAGTGAGTGAAATGGTAAACACAGAAACACTGGAAATTATACACTACAATATCATGATGATGATCTACAATTTTCAAGTGCTTTTAACCAAACTTTTCCGGAACATGCCTTAACCAAACTTTTCTGGAACATGCCTTCTTTTTTTTGCTTATTCAACTTAGTACGTACCCGTTTTTCTACATCTTGCATTTTATGCCTAAGACACAACCTCCTTGTCTGAAATGAGCACTCTTTTCTTGGAACATTGATTACTATTATGATTTGTATAGTTCATTAGGTAATCATGTTTCTGAACTGTATCATCTTGCCTATTGCGTTTATTACTTAGAATCTTGAAATGTTTACCTCATAAGAAACCAGCAAACATTTATCGAACCTCTGGAGTTATTGTTGTTAGGTGCCATTGAGTAGGTTTGAATTCATAGGGGCTCCAAGTACAATAGAATGGAACACTGCTCTGTCCTGGCCATACTCACAATTGTTCTTTTGTTCTTATGTTTGAGCCCATTGTTGCAGCCACTGTGTCAGTCCACCTTGTCCATCTTTTTTGCTGTCCCTCCACTTTATCAAGCATGATGTCCTTCCCCAGGGACTGGTTTCTCCTGTCAACCTGTCCAAAGTATGTGAGATGAAGTCTTATCATTCTTGCTTTTTTTTTTTTTTTTGTCTCTCAATGTCTGTAACAAAATTTATCCCTGAGGCTCAGCAGAGGAATAGGGTCCATGAGTTACAGTGTCTCTGGGGCAGCCTTTTGGGCCAGTGACAGCCATGGGTGGGGCAGGCACTGACTTTGACACAGCTGCACATTCTTGCTTTTTAAGGAGCATTTTGGCTGTACTTCCAAGACAGATCTGTTTGTTCTGTTGGAAGTCCATGGTACTTTCAGTATTCTTTGCCAACACCATAGTTCAAACACATCGATTTTTCATTGGTATTCGTTATTCAGTGTCTATGCATGCATGTGAGGTGATTGGGAATACTATGGCTTGAGTCAGGTGAACATTAGTCCTCAAAGTAACCTCCCTGCTTTTCAATGTTCTAATGAGGTCTTGCGCAGCAGATTTACCCAGTGCAATATGTTGTTTGATCTCCTGACTTCTGCTTCTATGAGCATTGATTGTGGATCCCAAGCAAGATGAAATCCTTGACAATTTCAATCTTTTCTCCATTCTCATGGGTATTACCTACTGGTCCAGTTGTGAAAATTTTGGTTTTCTTTGCATTGAGTATTGAACATCTACATTATTTTGATCTCTGGAATTTAAGATACTTAAAAAGGATAATGGCAAAGCAATGAAGTCCCCAAGAAACTAATTCAAAAAATAGACTCAGGGGCCCCACATGAGACTCAATCAGAAAACAGTCATAAAAGTAAACATATCTGGAATGATTTATAAGCTTTTCCCTCCCTCTCATGTCTATCTATATATGATAGGCAAGATAAACAATTCTAAGGAGAAAATAATGGGACCTACAGATCTGGGGGAGCATGGGAGAGGGGAAGATCAGGGAGACAAAAGCAGGGAGCCAACAAACCCAGGGACAAAGGAAAAATAAATGATCTAAAATCAATGGTGAGGAGGGTGTAGAATGCCTAGTGGGGTTTGATCAAATGCAGTGTAGCCAAGGGGAATTGATGAAAGCCAAATGAAGGTCAAACATGATATTGGCACAAGAGAAATGTAAAAGGGAATATAGAAAAGAACTAGGAGGCAAAGAACATTTATAGAGGTCTAAATACAGGTATGTACATATTTAAATATATTTATAACTATAGGGAAATATATTTACATATATATAATATGCATTAAGGTAGCAGATGAACATTAGGCCTCTACTAAAGTACTCCCCCAATGCAAAAACACTTTGTTCTAATATTCCGGCATTCTATGATGCTCACCTTCCTGACATGATCGCTGAAGACAAATAAGTACATAAGCAAGTGTGATGAAGATAGCTGATAGTGCCTGACTATCAAAAGGTACAGCATCTGGGATCTTAAAGGTTTGAAGATAAACAAGCAGCCATCTAGCTGAGAAGCAACAAAGTCCACATGGAAGAAGCACACCAGCCTGTGTGATCATGAGGTGTGGATAGGATCAGGTATCAGGCATCAAAAGAGCCAAAACAATCATATTGATGCAAACCAGCAGGGCGGAATGGAGATCCAAACTCCTTCTGTAGACAACTCTAAGAAGGGTTATAAGGAAGGGACAAGCCAAGCAGGGTGTAGTATAGCACTGATGAAATATACAGCATTCCTTTAGTTCTTTAATGCTTCCCCCCTCCCACTTCTGATGACCCCAATTCTACCTTACAAATCTGGCGAGACCAGAGCATGTATACTCTTGACACAGGGAACCCAGGACAGATAACCCCCTCAGGAAGAATAATGGGAGTAGCGATACCATGAGGGGAGGGGGAAGGTGGGAGGAGACAAGGGGAACCGATAGCAATGATTGATGTATAAACCGCCCCTCCCTACAGGGTGACAAACAACAGAAACATGGGTGAAGGGAGACAGCAGACCATGTAAGATATGAAAATAATAATAATTTACAACTTATGAAGGGTTCGTGAGGGTGTGAGGGTAGGTGAGGGAGTAAAAAAAGAGAACTGATACCAAGGGCTCAAGTAGCAAGAAAATGTTTTGAAAATCATGGAGGCAAAATATATAAAAATGTGCTTGGCACAATGGATATATGGATTGTTAGAAGCGCTGTGAGAGCCCCAATAAAATGATAAAAAGGATTATGATGTTTATGTCAATGTTTCATGGATGGTGTTTGAATTATAAATTATTGCAGTATGTGATTAGTTGGTGTATAATTAATACTACAATTGAGTTGAAAACATTCTTTTGAAGAACCAGTTTAGCATTTGTCTGTGTTGTCTGGATTTTTGTTCAAATTGAACTAGATTTCTTTTTTTTCTTTTAAGTCCCCGCCCCATAGATAAGTTTTCATATTTCCTACATATTCCCACCACCAAGATAGAAGTATGAAGGGGCTTCAAAAGTCATGGAAAAATGAAATTGAAAGGTAACGGAATTTTTCTGAAAACATTTTGAAGTCTCCTCATACTATCTTTCCTTGAATTTCCTATCCTTGGATTTCCACAGATCTTTTGGGAGCATTGTTTTACATGCATGTTGTTTCTGTAAAACTGATGTCTGCCATAGCTCAATAAGATAGTTTTATTTTACTTTTTTTAGTTCTTGAACATCAAAATTAAAAGAGGGAAATACTTGTATTAATGATATTTTAATTGTCATAATGACTTTCATTAAAAAAATTGAGATTTGAACCAGCAAATAAGCACCAGTATGTTTTCAGATGGAAGTCTCCTTATTGGATGGTAATTAACAACTAAAAATTAAACTAAAAAATTGTTTTTTGAGTAAATGAAAATGTATACTTAAATAGTTTGCCAGAAATCAGGTATTATTTGTCAGTATTTTGATATAGGGCTAAGCATTTTTTCTGAGTTTAGATCAGCAGGCTAAAATTCAGTGCTGATTATATGAACCATATGCATAATCTATCCTGTTTATACCAATTTTTGAAAGTGAAGCAATATTTCCACAAATGGAGATAGTTTTGTAATCCATCAAGTGCAGAACCCCAGATTTTTTGTTTCTTTAGTTTTCTCCTCTCCTTTAAAATTATCTAACTCATACCTAATTAATTAGACAGCCACATTTTAAAAATGACTCCTCACCTTTATCAAATCTTGCCAAAACATCCAGTATGATTTTCACAGAAAAGGCAACTTTCTTTTAATTGCTTTGCATAATATTTCATTGGTTGACATGTGGTGACTATTACAAGAAGAGTTGACAAGTAGTTTCTGGGAAGAAATGCAACTGACTTGCGGATGCCAAGTGTGCAGTGCAATTTAAGGGTATATAAGTGTGAAGTTGAAATAAACAACTGCCTATTAGCCAAATACATTAGTACAGCTGGCATTAGCCAGTTTGCTTCACCAAAGTAATGGGGAGTTGGTCATTATGTTGAGGTCTGTTAAGAGAGAGGTCTGTCGAGCCAGTAAGACTTGAGTGCACATGGCAAATGGACATTAGTAAGACATCGTATACTTCCCCAAAAGGTAATCTTCCATGAATAACACGAAGTTTACAATAAAATACAGTTTTTACACTAACTGGAAAAAAACACTCTTTAAATAATATTATGGTGAAGCCTTTCCCTCAGCTGTTGTTCCCCTCTTTTCCCCAGGCACTGGTGGTTTCTACCTCTTCTAGGCATCACACTCCTTGTATACATGCCACTTCGTTGAGCTCTTTCTTGGAGTTTTGTATTATACATCCCTTCTGCAGTTGGTACCCAGCAAATGTTTGCTGACTGAAAGTGAGGTTCTGGCCACTTAAACATGTAATTTGTCCAGAGAAACAACTCAACCGTGATCATTTCTTTCTGGATTTGCAACTTGCTAACTACCTTAAAAAACACTTTCATCATGAATGTTATCTGTGAGTTCCGTGTAGCCATTGGAATGAATACTAGAAAGGTAAAATAGAAAACATGAATTAAGACGTCACAGCAAGTGCTACATATCATTCTTACATTTAGCTTCATTCCCTAAACTCGGCTTCTCTTCCAGACTTTTTTTTTTATGTTCATGATGCTAGAGTTCACCTTTTATAATTCTACATTCAGGTCAGCAAGTTCTGCTGCATCTGTCTTCAAAATGTTACTCGTTCCCACGACATTCTTTCCACACTCATTATTGCATGCCAATTAAGAAAAGAAATATTGAGTCCATCTTACACTGTAAGCACTGTGTAGGTATTGGGAATATAACTATTGAAGCTCCAGTATCAATAGGGGAATGAGAGACAGCTGTTTGGCACTTTACTGGGAAAATGTTTATTGAGTACCTTCTCTATGCTGAGCATTTTTGTAGGCATGGACATATCATAATCCTTTTCCACTGGCTGCTTCCATCAAGGAGGAAGAAGCCTAGAAACAGTTACTGGATTTCCTTGGTTTTAATAGCATTTTCATATGGAGCCCTGGTGGCATAACAGGTTACACATTGGACCTCTAACCATAAGGCCAACAGTTCAAATATATCAGCCTCTGCAGAGTAGAAAGATCGGGATTTCTGATCCTGTAAAGATTTACAGCCTTGAAATTCATGGGAGCAGTTTTATTCTACCCTATAGGTTCCCTACGTGTTAGAATTCACTCAATAGCAGTAAATTTGGTTTGGTTTGACGTTTCTTCCCGGTTTTAATGTTACTAAATTCAGATGAACCCTAACCCTGGCATGTATATTTAATGTAGTCGTTTTTTATATTTCTCCTCATGAGCTAATAAATTGACGGTGTTTTCACCTAGTCAAATAAGCAAACCAAACTTGTTGCCATCAAGTCAATTCCACCTCATGATGACCGTACAGCCTAGGATAGAACTGCTTCTGAGGGTTTCTGAGATTAACTCTTTACAGGAGTGGAAAGCTTCAATTTTGTCCCATTGAGCGACTGTTGGTTTTGACCTCCTGATCTTGCAGTAGAGCCTTCTAATTGAGGAAATGTATACATATGTATATGTATAGGTATGAGTATCTATGCATGAGTATATATATGTGTGTATATATAAGTGGTAAGCATTGGGATAGAGATCACATGTCTAGAGTTTCTGTGTCCAGTGTAGTACCATCTAGTTACATGTGGTTGTTTAAATAGAAATGAAATTAATTGAGTTTAATGAAAATGAAATAAAGCTCATGATTTAGTTTCTCAGTTTTACTAGCCACAACCCAATAGTCATATTTGGCTAGTGGTTACTGTATTTGTACAATAGAGATGCAGTGCACGTTCCCATTATTATAAAATGTTCCATTGAACATCACTGGTCTAGAATGTTATTCTATAGCTGTCCCTGGAGAGTTGGAAACACTTTAGGCAGCTACTTCCTGGTATTACTATTCGATATATTTCTTTTGCAGTGAGGTAAGATTCCCCCCCCCACACTATCTTTTCCTTTTTTCTTTCTTTGGTTTTACTCTTACTATGACATAGTACTTACACATTGGCATACTAACTGCAAGGTCAGCAATTCAAAACCACCAGCTACTGTGCGTGGAAAAGTCGGGCCTTTCTACTCCCATAAAGAACTGCAGTCTTGGAAACACACAAGGCAGTTCTACCCTGTCCTTTAGGGTTGTGATGAGCTGACATTAACTCTGTGGCAGTAGTAAAGTAGCATTGGGACAGTAGCTGGTACCCAGAAGAAGCAACTGGAATTGTAAAGAGTTTGGATGAAAGGAGGAAAGGCTACCTCTTTTCCTAATGTATATCCCAATGTCTTTTTAAAAAGAGGATTTTGAAAATATATAGTACATTGAAAATTAGAGAAATTTTTAACCTAGATTCTTATCATCTGTGAAGTAGGAATTCAGCAGGTAAATAGCCCATTGTGTTCCAAGGCTGTGGTTGATTATGATATACCTTAGTGAAACTTTTGCAAATTTCCAGGTTCAATATCCACAGCATTATGTATAATTTCTCAAGGAAAATATAATTTGACATGACTAAAATATTTATGTGAACAATTCTTTTCCATGGATTTATTTCTTGTTCAGTTAGTATGATTTGTAATGATTGGAGCAAGAATTTCCTGATTTTTTTCTTGTTTCCATTTGATTGTATGATAAATAACAATTTATTCCTTCTCTGGTAATGGATATTTGGCTGGTTTCTTGTTTGGGACCAATGGGAATAAAGCTGCTGTGAGCACTTGTGTGCATGTCTTTCCTGGGCAGATACTTTTCATTTCTCTTAGGCACAGTGAAATCCATGAGAGCTGGAACTTGATGGGACTGCCTTCTTTTTCTGGGTCTCACAAGTTTTCCATTTTTCTTATTGCTCATTTTCGTGGAACAAACTGGAGTTTTCCTTTGTGACCGATTTCTGCCTTACACAGATTTCAGTGTTCACAGGTTTTCCTATATTTATAAGGAGCTCTGGTGGCACAGCGATTAAGTAACCAGCTGTGAATCAGAAGAGTCAGCAGTTGGAATCCACCCAGAGGAGTAAAATGAGGCTTTCTGGTCTCAATGATTTACAGTCTTTGGAAACCACAGGGACATTTTGACTCTGTCCTGTAGGGTCACTGTGAGTTGGAATTTACTCAATAATGATTGAGTCTGCTTTCTTTCTTCCTTTTCTCCTTTCTCCCTCTCTCTCTTTTTGACACACATTTAAAGTTTTCCATTTTCATTATACGACTACCCAACCCTATGCAAGTAATTGAAGTCATTACCTAAATGCCCTTTAGGGTCACTTGTAAATAACAAACCAATGTCATTGTAACATCAGGAAGTTATAGAGATTGATCTTATCATTCAAATAGCTTAAATAGTATTCAATTAAAAGCATTCTATTTCTCCAATCATTACTGATTGACTTTCAAGAAGCATGGTCTTTGAAGACGCTGGTTCCTGTCTTTGCAAATTGATTGTGCTGAGTACTGGATTGCTCTCACCTTCTGCTGTGGGAACTAATGTACTATGCCTGTCATTGATATCATTAGCTAAAATTTCAGGGTTCACTGGATTATCAATAAAGAAGAAGAATTTTTTAAAATGCTGAGATAACACAAATACCATAAGTGGGTGACATTACATTAGATTGTATATGGAAATATGTCATATTATGTTATATTAGATGTGAAGCTATTACATTAGCTTGCCTCTACAGGTATAGTGGTTAGGATTTCCATACTTACTTTGGAGGAACATAGTTCTATCCATAGTAATGTATCATGATCAAAGACCATTAAGATCAAGTCTGCTACCCTCATAATCTTGGTTCAGTAGGAATAGGGAAGGCTCATATAAGACTAAATATAATTGCCAGTCGAATTGCAAATCAAGTGTTATGAGGTTTCAGAATAGAGGCACACCATATTGCATGTTATTTGGGAAAGTACTTATGGAATAGTTAATGGAAGGGCTATGTAAGGTAAAGAATTTACCTTTAAAGAATTTATCTTTAAAGAATTAAGTTGTGCATGTTGTGTATGACTCATGAAGCGGCTTACCTGACGAGTCATGGATAGAATAGTTATAGCAAATAATTCTCAGGGTGTGGTCCCGAGACCCGCAGTAGCATATCACCTGAACACTTGTTAGAAATGCAGATTCTTTGGTCCCACTTGCTGACCCAGTGAACCAGAAACTTTGGAAGTTGCTCCTAGTAATCTGAGTTTTAACCCTACTCTCCAAGAATGCTTAAGTGTTTGACTAATAGTTGGAAAGGTTGGTGGTTTGGACTAATCCAGAAGCTCCTCAAAGACAGACTTGGTGCTCTACTTCTGAAAGGGCACAGCTTTGAAAACCCAATGGAGCATTTCTACTCTGCACATATTGAGTCTCTGTGGAATTGACTCAACTGCAACCAACAACAAACTAGGTGAGTCTGATGCACTAAAGTATGAGAACAACTGGTGCATACTTACTTGACCAAGGAATGCCAAATTAAAAGTTTAAGATTTGCAAAAGAGACCATACAGGAGAAGTTGCAAGTACTGGAGTGTGAGTCAGTAGTTGGGGAAACCTTTGGGTAAGGAAAGGATATTCTGGGAGCTTACTTGAGGATGAGAAATGGATAGACTTTCATGAGGTAACAAACTAAAAGGCATTGTAAGCAGTGAGGTAAATTATGGAAGCAGCACTGGGAATTGGAAGGAGGTGATAGGTGCTGTGGGGGCAATACAGCTGGAATACGAGGGGGTACCCCGCAAAAAATGGAAAAGTTATTCAAAGCTATGTATTTATTTTTTTACAAAACAACCTTATCACCTT
Organism: Tenrec ecaudatus; assembly: GCF_050624435.1. Lineage (NCBI taxonomy): Eukaryota > Metazoa > Chordata > Mammalia > Afrosoricida > Tenrecidae > Tenrec > Tenrec ecaudatus. The sequence continues at coordinate 14,909,282 of NC_134548.1, forward strand.
CAAAGTACTCTCTATTTCACAGAAAACATTTCTCAAATATGCGATTCCATTCTTGGAAACATTTTTCAAACACATCTGTATGGATGGCTGATAGCACCTACCTCATTTATTTCTTTACCTCATCTACATCTTCAAATTACTGTTCTTTCATGTCCCTCTTCATCATTCACGGAAACAAAAAGAAGTTGCATGGAGCAAGGTCAGGTGAGTAAGGTAAGGTGCATGGGGCTAGAGAGGCATGCCTTTTTTTTTTTTTTTGCCAAAAACTGGTGCACTGAGATGGCTGCATGAGCAGGTGCCTTGTTGTGGTGGCAAAACCAGTCCCCCGTCTGTCACAAATCAGGCCTTTTTTGTTGCACCCTGTTACTCAATCTTTTCAAAATCTCTAAAGATAAATCTTGATTAACAACCTGACCACTGACAGTGGCATGAACTCCAAATGCACTGTCCTTCTCACATTGAAATAAAAAAAGCATCATTTTGATCTTTGATTTCACTTGATGAGCTTTTTTGGGGGGGTGAGGTGACAATGGCATTGTCCACTGGCTTGATTGATGTTGTTTTTAGGAGTCATAAAAAGCACCATGTCTCATCACCAGTAATGACCATGGGAAAAAAGTCTGGGTTGCTTCAGAGCTGTTCTTTCAAAGCACGGCATGTTTCCCCTCGATGCTCTTTCTCCTGGTCAGTTAGAACCCAAGGCACAAATTTCGCAGTGACCCTTCTCATGCCCAAATCTTTCATTACAATTCGCTGAACGGAGCTCCAAGTAGTCCAGAAAGCTTCCCCATTTATTCAGTGGCCCATCGTCAGTCTTTGAGCACAAGTGGATGCATTTTGTCAACGTTTTCATATGTTTGGGAGGTTGACAGACATGCAGAATGAAGTTTGTTATGAATTGACATGTTACCTTTTTCTAAACTAGAAAATCACTTGTACACCTGAGGTTTTCCCATAGCATTGTCCTTGTGAGCTGTGCTGAACTTCACAACAGTTTCTGCATCATTTTTCCCAAGCAGGGAACAAAATTTCACAGCCTCACACTGTTCTCTTAAATCACAAAAAACATGGTTTGAGTGAAACTGCTTTTACGAAAAAATTCACTGTGACCAGAGAGAACCTTTCCAGGTGATGCCACTGGGCGTACTAACTCAGAGTGAGTTGCTTGGTGCTTACCTATTGGGAAAAAAATGCATACTAACAAAGCTCTGCCCAGCATAGCTTTTTTCCATTTTTTTGGGAGGGGTTGGGGGATATCCCCTCATAGATTGATAGGCCTTGGGAGCCAGTTGAATAGGTGTCAGGAAAGAGGCAGCCACCTAAGCAGCTGAGGTTTTGAACCCATGTGTTGGGAGAAAATGGTGGCATCTTGCAGGAGCAGGTCAGGTGAAGAGATAGATGTCTCCTGTTATGAGAAGTAAAGAGCCCTGGCGGGTGGGGTAGTGGTTACACGTTGGGTTGCTAACTGCAAGGTCAGCAGTTTGAAACCACCACAAGTTTCTCAGGAGATAGACAAGGCTTTCTATTCACATAAAGAGTTAACAGTTTCAGAAACTCATAGGAGTGAGACCCTGGCCTGTAGGGTTACTATGAGTTAGAATTGACTTGACAGCAGTGAGTTTGGTTTTGGTTTGGTTATAGGAAGTGTGATAAAGGACGATTTTGAATTTCATTTTTAAATAAAAGATAATATCTTCCCCTGAATTATACTCACATATTGGAAGAAATTAAAACTCTACAGGAAAAGGGTGAAGATGAAAATAAAATCACCCCAATTTCTACTTTCCAGAGAGAAGCAGTGTATTTTCCTGTTTTAAATTCTATGTTATATACATAAAATTCTGAAATGATGAGAACAAATATTTGGACAAATTAATCTTGAGCACATATTGAAGTTTCACACATACAAGAATGCATACTGGTCACTGTGTTTTTGGGAATTAATAGATTTTTATATTTGAGAAACTTTATACAAGCAGTTAATTTGTAAGGATGACAGTTTCATTTCCCATGGTCATAAAAAACAAAACTCCTGTCCTTATCAGTTTTTATAGAGGAAATCTGGGGCAAAGCAGTCTGACATACCGGTTCTGCCAACTCCCTGTCTTGGGGAAAACCTCAACTATATCTAGGAAGAAAGTAATGAAACTTTTGTGCTTTTTCATTAGAATAGCAATGTTTTCCGAATTTCTTAGGAGAACTAATTAATAATAAACCTAAAATAGACTCAATACAAAGTTCTCCTGGTCTCCCTTTAAAGAGGCATCTAGTGATAAATAGATTATCCCACTTCCTAATTTTGTGAAAAAAAAAATTTTGTTGGAATATATATCTTTTTTTATAGCATGAGTTTTACTTGATATAATCGGTGTTTTCCTTTATCAGAAAATGGAGTTAGACAGTTTTGCTGGTGGTATAATTTTGCTTTGTTATATAACATCATTTACATAAGCAATTCTATATTGACTAATAGTTAGAAAGTTATAATATCCAGGTTTCCCCCTTTATCTAACAAGGTAAGCCTTAGGAGGAATTTCTTGATGCGCTTTGTTTTTCCAACTCATAATGACCCTTTAATGAATGTTTCTGAATATCCATATAGTATATGTACATTATACAGTAAAATACACATGTATCATGTATATATCTTGTATATACCCAAGTTTGTCAGCACATTTAAAAAATCATTTTATTGGGGGCTCGAACAACTCTTTCCATCCATCCATCCATCCATTGTGTCAAGCCCATTCGTACACATGTTGTCATCATTCTCAAAACGTTTATTTTCTACTTGAGCCCTTGCTATCAGCTCCTCATTTTCCCCCTCCCTCCTCCTTCCCTTTCCCCCATGAACCCTTGATAATTTATAAATTATTATTATTTTGTCATATCTTACACCATCCAACGTCTCCCTTCACCCACTTCTCTGCTGTCCTTTCCCCAGGGAGGAGGGTATATGTAGATCCTTGTAATCTGTTCCCCATTTCTCCCTCACCTTCCCTCCACCCTCCCAGTATCTCCACTCATACCACTGGTCCTGAGGGTTTCATCTATCCTGGATTCCCTGTGTTTCCAGTTCCTATCTGTACCAGTGTACATCCTCCGGTCCAGCCGGCTTTGTAAGGTTGAATTGGGATCATGATAGTGACGGGGAGGAAGCATTCAAGAACTAGAGGAAAATTGTATGTTTCATCATTGCTACATTGCATCCTGACTGGCTCATTTCCCTGCAGCCTTTCTGTAAGGGGATGTCCAATTGCACACAGATGGGCTCTGGGTCCCCACTCCCCCTCATTCACAGTCTTATGATTTTTTTGGTCTTTGATGACTGATAACTGATCCCTTCAACACCTTATGATCTCACAGGCTAGTGTGCTTCTTCCATGTGGGATTTGTTGTTTCTCAGTTAGATGGCTGCTTATTTATCTTCAAGCCTATAGGACCCAAGGCTTTTTATGTCTCCTTTACTTTTTAAAAATACTTTAAAAATAGCTTCCTATGTAGACAATTTATACATTTTGTGTTATTTCTAAGAATTTCATATTTTTGGTGGTAGAACTAGTATCAATAATTAGTTTCATGATTATATTGCTGGTATATAGAAATTAATTGATTTAAAAAATTTACCTTTGTATACCTAAGTGTCGATGAACTAATTATTTTTAAATAGTTTATTTATAGCTTATAGATTTTCTATAATTTGTGAATAATACTTTTGCTTATTTCCAGTTGTAATATTTAGTCCAGCATCTTTAATTGTTTTTAGTTGAAGGATTTGTCTGAATTACCTAGTCATCATTATTGGAAGCAGAAACTCTTCTTGAATTACAGCATTAACTGCATCCCGTTCACATTTCTGAATTATCTTTGAATTTAAACCTACATCTCTGGGTTCTTCTTCAACAGCCATGAGGCTAAGTGAAAGATAATGATGTTTTTTGAGCCAACCTCTTTAATGTTTCTAAGGCTAGATAACCAAATCTTAGGAAATATTACTATTTTAAATGCTAAACATTTTTAATGGTAAACATTTTTAATGTGTATGTCAAGGACATCTATATGAAAGTTTACCAGTGGTTTAAAAAATTCTTCAAAGTAGGGAGTTACTAGTGAAGCCTATCAGGTGGAATGATTTGTTTTCGTCATCATTCTTGGAAGTCTTCTGAAGGAGCTAGGCCAGAGAGCTCTCCACATTTGCAGAGGGTATTAGCTTGCTGTTTAGCTCAATGGTGTGTGGTGGGAAATGCACTGCAGAAAGAACTCTCGAAACTATGTGGGGGAGAGAAGTGGCATCTGAGTGTCAATGTGGGCAAGTGTCAGGTAATATTTTACAGAGGAAAATTCCAAGTAGTCGAACAATTTTGGTGGGTTGCAGCTGACGGATCAAAGTATTGTGGTAGGCCCTCCTGTGGCAATGTTGTGCATGTTCCTGTGAGCTGGAAGAGTTTGTGGACAGCGGTAGTCAAGGAAGTCTCAACAGATGCTGAGCAGCAGCACCAGGAAAGTGCTTGGAACTTAAAAGCATACAACCTCTCTCTGCAGGTTCCTCTCCACAGGGGAGTCTATGCCATCCTGACTGTGGTATTTCAACAATAACTTAATGGAGCTGTAGCGATGGGCCAGCAAAAGGCAACTGTAATGAATAAAATGGCTGTATTGACTGTTTTAGAAATTATGGAGATGGACAAGGAAAGGCTGCAACTTTAATTAGCTTTGTGGAATGAAAATAATGTCTTATTTTGGTCTTTCACAGCCCTTTACATATGGTAAATATTTAGGTAGTAGCAGTTGTATGTATTTCTAAGACTCTGGAAATGTTTTAGGTACTGTTGGAAATGATAACTTGAAATACTCAGACTTTTAAAAAAAATTAGTATCTTTAAGCAACTTATCAGTTTGTTTTAATATAAATTTTAGAGGAAATAATATTCTAACTTTGGAGCATTATGCTTGAATTTAATGTGCAGTTCTTCTGGTTTGAAAAATACATAGCTATAGCTATAATTATAATCAGCAAATGAATGGGTTGTGAAGTTTATTTATGTGTGTGGTCTTAACTTAATTAATTCAGAAAGTTCTGTATCTTTTTTCAAATGTGCTGGGCTCTGTAAATAAAATTGATATTCATAGTAAATGGTTTGGAATTCTATAGGTAGTCAGAAGAGTTAAATGCTACTTGTTTATTTTTTTAGTAGTGCTCTATGGAATCATTTTGCTACCAGTTGTACCTTTCTTGAGTTGGGAATTTATGTTGAGGGCTGAAAAAATTCTTCCCACATTATGAACCGTGTTGTGGTTGCATGTCTAGATTTTATTTTTGTTGTGAGCATAAATGCTTATTTTACAATGATTAAAAAGCAGAATGTCTTTTTAATTGTGACTTGTATTTTTGCCAACTCTAGGCTATTTCATGTCACAGCCATGAAAAGAATAGTTGATAATTTATGAAAGCTGTATTAAATTGTGATTACAGTGTTTAAGGTTGGTAAATTTGAAACAGAAACTTGGGAATCTTTAGAAAAGGTGAAGAAAGAGAAAAATAGTTAATAATAGAACTTCCTGGAGCTCTGATGCAGGTGGAGAAGCTGGAGTTGACTGGAAAAATCTTAAAAAGCTAAGTGCTTGCCACCACCAAAGTGGAACTGTAAAGGGTGATTGTGGAGAGCTCTGTGAGTGGCTCTTTGTGGGGAGATCTGGAGGAGGGGGTATTGTTCCTCTGTGTGGCTGCTGCCTATGTGGAGCCACAGTCAAGAACATTTTTTGTTTGTTTGTTCATTTTAATCATTTTATTAGAGGCTCATACAACTCTTATCACTGTCCATACATACATCAGTTGTGTAAAGCACATATGTATATTCATTGCCCTCATCATTCTCAAAACATTTGCTCTACACTTAAGTCCTTGGCATCAGCTCCTCATTTTTTCCCCTCCCTCCCCGCTCCCCCTCCCTCATGAAGCCTTGATAATTTATAAATTACTATTTTGTCATATCTGGCCCTGTCTGACGTCTCCCTTCACCCACTATTCTGTTGTCCGTCCCCCAGGGAGGAGGTCATATGTAGATCATTGTAATCGGTTCCCTTTTTCCAACCCACTCTCCCTTTACCCTCCCAGTATTGCCACTCACACTGCTGGTCCTGAAGTTATCTTCTGCCCTGGAATAGCTGTGTTTCCAGTTCCTATCTGTACCACTATACATCCTCTGGTCTAGCCAGACTTGAAAGGTAGAATTCGGATCACGATAGTGGGGGCTGGGGGGTGGAGGAAACATTTAGGAACTAGAGGAAAATTGTATTTTTCATCGGTGCTACATCCCACCATGACTGGCTCATCTCCTCCCCGAGACCCCTCTCCAGTGGCCTGCAAATGGGCTTTGGGTCTCCACTCCACACTCCCCCGCTCATTTACTTTGGTAAGATTTTTTTGTTCTGATGTCTGATACCTGATCCCTCCGACACCTCGTGATCGCACAGGCTGGTGTGCTTCTTCCATGTGGGCTTTGTTGCTTCTGAGCTAGATGGCTGCTTGTTTACCTTCAAGCCTTTAAGACCCCAGACTCTGGCCTGTGGACCACTGTTGGACAAGTCGGGGAGGAAAATTGGACACAGAGGGGAGGGGAGGACAGTGAGGACAAGCTAGAATTTGTTAGGAACCTCTGTATAGTTTACTGTATATGTCTTCTCTTTCAGATTTACTGATTTTTCTATAAATATTATAGAATCCCAGTAGATGAATTTCAAGTCAGGTCATATCATTTAAATTTTAGAAAAGAAACCAGGAACAAGATTTAAATGCAGGTAATTTCTATAGGCTGCAGTGGATTTGGGGTTAAAAACCAAGTGTGCCCTGTTTAAATTTTGCACTGCCTTTCTGAAAGGTTAATATTTTACTCCAGTACTGGTGAGTAAGAGAAATTACCTTTTAAAAGAGATTTTAATTTGAGGCTTCTAGGCTCTTTGAAGGAACTCTGGTAGCCTTGAGCTGCCAACCGAAAGGTCTGTAGTTTGAAAACACCGAACTACAGAAGTAGCCAACCATATTCCTGCAAAGTAGTTGTTTGCTTCTGCAAAGATTATAGCCTTGGAAACCATATGAGGGAATTCTTCTCTGCCCTATAGGGTCATTGTATGTTAGAATCAACTAGATGGCAACAGAATTAACAAAAATTTATTTATTTAGGCTCTTTGTCTTGAATCTTTGTCAGCTAGGTTGGTACTGTCAGCCAGCAAAATTAAGTGGTCTGCTGTTCTAAAACTCCTACTACATCTTTTGTGTTCCCCGTCTGCCTTCTGTCTTCTGCTGTGCAAATTTAACATATGTGCCTACTAGTTCTTGATTTTCTTTGCTAATGGATGATCTGACAGGGTAAGGGAGGAAGGGCATGATAAAAATAGAAAGTGCTGAAAAAAGTTTTCATTGATCGCCCTCCTGTAGTCTGTAATGGGGATTCATTTGTCATTTTTTCCATTTAATTTTGTCCTTTTCCTTATCTGGAGTTGGAGAATTCTAGCTCTTCTAATACCTTTTTAAAGACTCAATCCCTGATAATGACTAAAATGTTCTTCAGAAATAGATGTACCCCTTAGATATAGTCTTAGAATATAGCAAATATTCTTAATATAGTCATTGACTTTTTTTTAAAGCTGTCACTTCCCATCCAGGTAAAGATTATATTTCTCAGTCTCTTTTTGCAGCCAGGTGTCTGTATTAGATGTTGTCTTGGCCACTGGGATATGAATAGAAATACTGGCTGTATCTTCTAGGGTACAACTTATCCCTAAGGAGCAATTAGTTCTATTCTGCTCTATAGGTTCACTATGAGCTGGAATCAACTTGATGGCTGTGGGTGGTAACTTTTATAACATAAAGCCTGAATATTTATATTCATTAGACAAAGCTTGAGCACAGGATAGGTCTCTGACTCTTCTGTGCAGTTAATTCCCTATTACATGCTTTTGTGCAAATAATGCACACTGCCTATACTTTCTTGCCCTTTCTCTGAAAGCTATTTTCAAAAATGCACTATGCCAATTTTTATGTGTTGCTGAAAAGTTAGCATAGAACACTAAGAAAATACCTTGCAGATGGAGGCACAGTTGGCAAACAAACATTGAATGCACCTGTTATTTGCTAACAATACAGTAGCTATCTCTTGCTGTTGCTCACCTTCTTTCTTTAGTTCATTTTCATGTACTCTGTCATTAGGAGCATGTATGTTTATAATTTTTATGTCTTCCTGATGGATTGACCACTTTATTATACTAAAATGTTCCTGTTGATCTCTAGTAAGAGTTTTTGATGTTAAAACATATTTTGTCTGGTTATAACTATTTCAGCTTTCTTATGGCTACTATTAGCATGATAAAATAAAACATCTGTTTTATTTTATTTAGTTGAACAAATATGTACTGAGATGTTATTATGAAATGAGCTACCTTTAATGTACTGGAGGTGATGTTCGTAAAACACACAAATCCATTGCCTTTGTGGTGTGTACATTCTATTTAAGGCTTATAGGGGAACAGATGAACACACAAGTGATGATGGTGATGATGATGATAACAATAATAGAAGAGTAAAGATTATTAAAATTTAAATTGGTAAGGGATAATGTCTACCAGGGAGTGGGGTGTATAAAATATGGCAGCACGTTTTGGTGTTAAAATAGGCTACTTTAGTTTATACATATATTAATATCATCATAATCTTTATATAACTCCAGAAAACATTAAAATTATTTTTTCCTTTAAAAAATTTAACAACATAGAATTCACATATTCAATGGAATAATTTAAACATACTAAAAAAAGTGGTGAAATCACCACAATCAATTTTAGAACATTCTCTTCTTTCATGTACTCATATTAACTGCCCCTTTCCCCAAAAACCTCTCCTGCCATAACCCTAAGAAACTATTAATCTAGTTACTATCTTATAGACATTATCTTGGCTTTCATATAAAGAAAACATACAAAAACGAAGCCAACAACAATAGCAAAACAGAGTAAAACCTCAATAAAAAAGACAGCAGAAAATACTAAAAACTAAAACAACTTAAAATTGGGTCAAAGAATGAAACATATGAGTATGAGTTAAATTTTAACATAACTGTATTTGCATTCGACCGCTTTGCAGTGTCCTCTCTTTGGGAGCAAGGCTATTCACAATGGTGAGAGGGGAGTCACCATTGCATGTGGGTACTCAGGGTGTGTCTTCATTTAGACTTTTATTTTCATCCTGTTTATATCTTTGAATCTAACCTATCTCCTGTAAATAGCATGTTGTGGTATCTTGCTAATTTTTTTAGTACAGTCTGACAGTCTCTGCCATTTGAGTAGATTATTTAATCTGTTCACATATAAAGTTGCTATGAGTATTGTTGGATTGATATCTTCCATTTTAATTTTTGTGTCTCATGTCTTCCTTGTATCTCTTTCTGTCCTTTATTGTTTTCTTTCTTGCATTAAGTAGATATTTTCTATTGAAATACTTTAATCCCTTTAATATTTTTTACTCTGTTTAAAATGAGTTTCTTAATGATTGCTATAGGTTTATCTTATATTTATCAGAGTATACTTTAGATTTATGTTGACTTAATTTCAGTGAAGAAATATTGCTCCTATATAGTTTTATGGTCTTCCCATAGTTTTGTGTCATTCTTGCTGTGCATATTATGCTTATATATATTACAAACCCAACAATACGTTTTTATAATTAATACTTTATATAATTTTAAGTCTTTTAAGAAAATTGAAAAGAATAGAGACTAAATATACAAGGGAGTTTAGAAAGATTTATGAAAACATTTCATTCTCTTAATTTCATGTTTCTATGAACTTTTGGAAACCTCATATAGTCTTTTTTCCTATTTGTCATTTCTAATCATCTTCATTTTTTCTTGTGCCATTGTCTTACTGCAATACAGCTTTGCTCCCACTTACCCCTTTTGATTTTACAGGCACTAGGGTTCATTGTTTGTTTAGTTTTTAAATGTGGATTAACATTACTGTCTAGTGGCACTTATTTTCAACTTGGAAAACATCCTCTAGCATTTCTTGTAATGCATGTCTTCTAGGAACAGTGTCTCTCAAGTTCTTACTAAAATGGGAAAGATTTTTTTTGCCTTTTTTTCTGCTTGCAGAGCTTCCTTCCTTCCCATGTATTTGTTATAGAGGGTTTTTGTAGTGTCTGTCTTAGTTGCCATCTTGCTGGAAGTTCATTTTTGATTTTTAAAAATAATTATTTCCAGTTAAGGTTTTTAGTTGGTGAGAGGGTCGCACTGCCATTCCAGAAGTTTTTTTTCTCCTCTTTAATTTTATTGGCATAAAGTTTTGTTTGGGAGAGCAGGGCTAAGAAAATACACTCCAGAATTTCTAAATAGTTTTCTTCATTGCCTCTCTCTTAGGTTCTTTGATAACACATTTCTTTCTACTGTAGACTCTATAATTCACCTTTTATTTCTGTATTTTATCTTTTCAGAATGAAGCCTCATTATGTTTTCCATAACATAGATGAAATACTTTCATTTTCAGTCTTCTAATCTACCATGTGTGTTTCATTTCTGTTACTTCTTTCATGAAACTTCTTAGTGCTAAAGATATTCTTTTCCTCCAAATCAAGTGCTTTAAAAGTATGCCTCAGTGTTTCTGCTCGTAGATACCTTTTGATCTGTCTATTTTTTCTGTACAATTTTATTTTTTTCTTGGCACAGCAGAGGATAGACCACTTTGTTCAGTCGGTGAAAGGTATCCTTACTTATATGCCTTGGTAAATGTTCAATAGTAAGCACAGTGGTGATAGTGCAGTGCAGTTTCAGAAATGTTTCTGGATTTGGCATAGTTCTGAATTGATTAGGATCAAATAATTTCCATCAGAATTGGCAAGATTAAAATATTGCTTGTTATAAAACATTCTTAATAAAAATTCTGCTCTTAAAAGTTCTGATGACATTTCTTAAATCCATTCTTTTGTATTTTGATATATGTTACTTGTATTATTTACAAAATCTCAAAGTGCAGGCTTACAATTGAAATGAGAAACCTGACTTTCTGGAAGTATTCTCTATCTTAGTTTTATCATCTATTGGGTTGTTTTAGTGTTATTATTTAATTAATAACAATAGTTGTTTTATATTATGTGTCTACTATGCACCAGAGGCGTAAATTATATAACCTTGATAAGCAATAGCAGTCTCTCAATAAATGAGAAAATATGCTTCAAGAGCTTAAAAATTTGCTCATTGTTACATAATTTGTGATGGTTGTCACCCAAATATGTCAGTGTTTCCTGAACAGAAGAAAGAGGTTTCCAGGTAGAACAAAGATTTGCACCAACAAGAAGTACTGGTTATTTGTCATCCTACCTGGTCATGGATTATTGAAATGATTTTTCATCTAAAATGGATGCATTAAGGTGTGGAAGTTAAAAGAAAAAGGTTTTTTGGCTTTCTAAATGATTAACTTGAATAATTCAAAGGAGTTGACAATAGATATACATTTGGACTGCTTGTATTTTTGTTAATGTATTGAATCCTGGTGTTGAGATTTAGTAAGCTGGGGCGTTACTGATGATGATACCATGTTGAAGTAAACTATAGTCACCAGAAGCTATCTGGCTTTCCCATCTATTCTGTGTTGTAAATAAAGGGAGGGTCTTTCAGGTGGAGCAGTAGTGGAGTTCCTCCTAAGAAATTGGATATGAGCTCTGTTTCCCCATTTGGGTACTGAATGGATAGGGTTCCTTCTAGAGTTCAGACTCTGTGTTGCCTGAACAAGAAAATAGCAGCGTGCATTTCAAATGGCTTTAATTATCATTTGCATGAAATAAAAAAACACAAATATTTGTACTGTAAGCTATAAAGTAAAAATGTACTATGGCTAATCTGCATACAGATAATAATTTAGAGTAATATGAGAAGGCTTTAAAAAGATTTTGGAAGAATGGAATGAAAAAATAATGGAATTTTCCTACAAACTTTTTGAAGCCGATGAAGCTGTCTGTTCCCATAAAGATTTACAGTTCTGGAAACCTTGTATAGGATTGCTATGAGAAGGAATTGACCAGATGGGCAGTGAGTTCTATATTGTTTGATGCTATTTTTTTTGATAGTTACTTTTATAAGTAAGTATAATTAATCAACCAATTCTCATCAAATTGATTCCAATGCATGGTCCTCCCATGTGTGTCAGAGATAGCTGATTTTAAAGAGGTATTTTACCAGACTTTTCTTCCAAGGCATTTCTGGGTGGATACAACCTTCTAAACTTCCATTTAACAGCCGAGTTCATTAATGGTGATAATAGAACCCATTAATACACAAATAAAAAATGGGAAACTATTGTTTCTCTATATATTTTCCATCTAGGCCTATACATTTCTGCAGCCTGTTTGCATTTCTCTAATTCTTTCCCAATAAATCCTGTGCTATTTGATATATACCACCTTAAAAGAGCAGTTTTGGCATCTTTTAGACTAGTGGTTCAAAACCTTCTTAATGCTGCGACCCTTTAATACAATTCCTCGTGTTGTGGTGACCCCTCACCCATAAAATTATTTTTGTTGCTACTTCATAACTGTAATTTTCCTATTGTTATGAATTGGGCAGCCCCTGTGAAAGGGCCATTTTACCCCCAAAGGGGTTATGACCCACAGATTGAGAACTGCTGCTTTAGATGTTCTGGGAATTTTGAGGAAAAAAAGTAATCTTAAGGAATAAGATCAAGGCTGTAGGGTGCATGGGGCAAGGTTTCGCAAAGAAATTCTTGTAGGACAGCCCTGACGACCCTTGAGGAATAAGCAGGTGCATTGTCCTATTGGGGGGGGGGTGTTTCTTGGTGCAACTTGTGATCTTTTCTCACTAATGCAGTTTTCAGTTTTCCTACAACTTCATCCTAATAAGCCCCCAATATCATCCTTTATCCTTTGAGGAAATTTATCCAGATGACACCTTTGGAGTCCCTCAAACAATTGTCGCGATCTTCTAAATTGACCTCTCTGAATTGAACTGCAGATCCCCTTGAAAGCCACAGTTTTGATTGGACCTCTTTGTGGAAGGCATTCTATGGGAGTAGACAGCCTCATCTACCACACAGTGGATGGTGATCTTGAACTGATGACCCTGTGGTTAGTGCCTAACTCATAACCACTACGCCACCACCAGGACTTGTGGAAGGCATTCTAACAAGACTAAGAGAAGTGTACTAGTGAGAGAACTTGCCTGTAGCCATCCACTGATCAGAGGGACATGTTTAAACACATTTTGTTTGGAATAAACCATTCGATGGCTGAACTGGAATCCTATCGGTAGTCACACAGTCATCAAGTTTATTCCAACTTATATCGACCCTGTATAGGGTTTCCAAGGATGTAAACACTTACAGGAGCAGACAGTCCCATCTTTTTCCCTTAGGGTGGTTGCTGGGTTTGAACTGCTGACCTATCAGGAGTCCAATATTTACCTGACAATGCCACCAAGGCACCCTAGCAGCAATACTATTTTTTTGTGTATCCTTACATTAATATTCTTTATATAAAAGTGTTAAAAAGTCTGTGTAAGGGTTTCTGGCTTTGGGCTCATCAAAATTCATTGATTATATAGATCAACATCTTTTGAGGGCCTGTTTCCCTCTAAGATTCCGTAAGGATGTGATCATAATAAGTTCATCTGAGATTTGACTTGTCATTGTAGAGCCTAGGCATACATGGCGTGGCAGGCAGTGTAACAGTTAGAACAGCTTACATTATTGATGAAGTTGCATTATGCTGGAAATCAAGTAAGTGCAATCTGACTTTGGCATATTCTATATTTATAAGGCTTATGTGCTGCATAAAAAAATGAAAAAAAAATCCCAGATGTATTGGTACATTAGAACTGTGGTCTTGCCCGGCCATCTAGCTGAGAAGCCCACATGGAAGAATCACACCAGCCTGTCTGACCACAAGGTGCAGAAGGGACCAGTTATCAGATATGATAGAACTAAAAATCATATGAATGGGTCCCCACCTCCCTGATACGATCAATGAAGACAAACGTGTGCAGATGCGGTGAGGAAAGCTGATAGTGCCCAGCTATCAAAAGATAAAGTGCCTGGGGTCTTAAAGACTCAAAGATAAACAAGTGGCCATCTAGCTCAGAAGCAACAAAGCCCACATGGAAGAAACACATCAGCCTGTGTGACCACGAACTGTCGAAGGGATCAGGTATCAAGTATCAAGGAACAAAAAATCATATCACTGAAAATGTGGGTGAGTAAGGAGTGGAGACCCAAAGCCCATTGGTAGCCGACCGAGCATCCCTTACTGAAGGGATGTGGGGAGGAGCTGAACCAGTCAGGGTGCAGGGTAGCAACGATGAAACATATAACTTTCCTCCAGTTCTTAAATGCTTCCCCCCTCCCACTATCATGATCCCAATTCTACCTTACAAATCTGGCTAGACCAGAGGATGTACACTGGTACAGATAGCAACTAGAAACACAGGGAATCCAGGACAGATGACTCCTTCACAACCAGTGGTGAGAGTGGCGATGCCTGGAGGGTGGAGAGAATGTGGGATAGAAAGGGGGAACTGATTACAAGAATCTACATATAGCCTCCTCCCTGGGGGAGGGGACAGCAGAGAAGAAGGTGGGGAGGAGACATCGGACAGTGTAATATATTACAAAATAATGTATGAATTATGATGGGTTCATGAGGTAGGGGGGAATGGGGAGGGAGGGGGAAAATGAGCAGCAGATATTAAGGGCTCAAGTAGAAGGCAAATGTTTTGAGAATGATGATGGCAACAAATGTACATATGTTCTTGACGCAATGGATGTATGTATGGGTTGTGATAAGAATTGTATGGGCCCCCAATAAAATGGTTTAAAAAAAAGAACTCTGGTCTTGGCAGAGAATTTTGAATATGCCACAGACTGCTAAAAGAACGAACAATTCATTTTCAGAAGGAATACAGCCATAATGTTCCTCAGAAGGCATTTTGGTGAGATTTTGACTTGTTTACTTTGAGCATACCATCAGAAAGATCATTTTCCAGAAAAGAACATCATGTTTGGTAACGTGGAAGGCACAAAACAAGACAAATCCTTAATGAGGTAAATTGACGCAGTAACCACAACAAATGGCTCAAACACAACAAGGATCACAAAGATGTGGCATAGCATCAGGCAGTGTGCGGTTCTGTCAGACATAAGGTTTCCATGACTGGGATTCAACTTGATGGCAGCTTACAATAATAACATGTTCCATACTATTGACCAGAAGTTCAACTTTGTATTTACTCAGCAAACCATGTGGTTGGTGCAGCAGAAAACTTCTCATAATAAACAACAAATAACACTTATTACGTTATACAAATGTTACATTATTCATGTAATAACACTTTCCATATGCACTGTCAATAGTCCTGGTTTCAGTTTAATAGTGTCCTGATATTCAACAGTCAAGGCAGAATTTTTGGAATTATCTTCTGTATTTCTCATTCATCGATTATTATTTAATTGTCACTATATCTTTTGAGTTGTTGCTCTTGATAGTTCTTGCCACAGTGATTCCAACTCATGGAAACCCAGTGTTCTGGAGTAGAATTGCCCCAAAGGGTTTTCAAGATTGTGTCCTTTTGGATGCAGCAGATAAACAAGCCCTTCTTCCAAGATGCCTCTGGGTGGGTTTGAACCATCAACCTTTTGGATAGTAATTGAGCACTTGCATCGCCCATGGACTGAATACCTAATTACCGGTACCTCAGAATTATCCACTTGTCTCTGTTCTTGTAGATTCTGCTTTGAAAGATTGTCATCATTTGGTGCCTGGCTTCAATCAGTATAGTTCTAACTAGTGTCTCTGTGCAAGGCCTCTTCCTACTACCTCCACAGTGATTTCTCTGAAACAACAATGATTGGCATTGTTGCCATTCACCTAAACAGCTGCCCTTGATTCTGTATTGTCTATGACAGTAGGCTTCAAACTTCTTATATGGCAGAATATTCCTTCAAATATAAGGGAAGCATAATGCATAAAATAGATAAAAAGAAACACAACTCCGGTGGTGTGTTTGAAGCAAGGTGGAGGTTTGGGACGCTGCTTTTGCTTTTCCCTCCCTCAGAAAGTTCTGTGAGCCATGGAAGCTTAGTTTGGAAACCACTAGGCTCCAGGATAGCCCAGCTTGCTTCACATGCCATAGAAGATTTTTTTTTTTAATGGTTCAGGTCTTGCCAAGTTTCTTGCCATGCCTGGATGCTTGTCCTGGATTTTAGATAAGTGGAATTACTGGAGTTCTTCAAATACATATGCAAACAAACAACTGCATTGTTTCAGACTTTGTTGGAATGTTTTATCCCTCTTTGTCTATAAGCTAAAACATATGTTCTCAAGAATTCATATGTCACCTCTTCAAGGAAGGCTTCTCTGATTTTTCAAGTCTAAGTCATTTTTCCTGTTTCTCTAGTGTCCAATGGTGTTGGAAAGCAGGAAGGCTTTCCTCTGTCGAGAGCTATAAGAGTCCACACTACTATATCTTCCATTTTCAGCCTCTTATGTGAAATATGCCTGAACCAAACTTATGGTGACTTCTCTACTAATCCACTATCATTTTTTGTTTGTCATTACAGGAAATCTCAGCTTTGGCTTAAATGGTGGTTAAACTTAATGGCACTTAGCTTTAATTTGATTTTCAAATAATGAAATTAATCTTTTCATTCTAGGTAAATCCTTTGTTTTCTAGTGATTATAGATGGGATTTTACGATACTGAAATTTTCCTTTGTGATTCATTTAAAGAATTAAATGTATGCTATGAGTATCATGTATTTAGATTTGTATATAATATAACATATTTATAATACAATTGGTTTCTTTCAAACAGAGCGCCTTGAGGAAGCCTCTTTGGGAGGATTTATCATTCAGATGTATCTTTAATGTAGTTCCAAATAGATGTTTGGTGAATATTTTTTGAATGAATGAATTAAATGGGTGAATTACTTACCACCTTATTCTTTCTCTTTCCTTTCTTACCCAGATTCCACTTAGCTACATTTTTTCCTAATCCCTAAAATAACAAAAACCTAAACTGAATATTGTAGGGCCAAAAAAAATAGTGAATTTTCTTGTTTCTTGCTTGCTTTAGTTAGCTTACCCACTGCCATCGAGCTAATTTTTAATCATAATGACTCTATAGGCAAGAGTAGAATTGCTACTTAGGGTTTCCTAGAGTGTAAATCTTTAAGGAAGCAGATAGTCCTATTTTTCTCTGTGTATAATTGACTATAGATAAAAATTGTAGGTAGACTAAAGATTACATAGAGGGAGAGAGATAGAAGTGACTTTGTATAAAGTACTACCTTCATTACCATGAGATCAGAAGAGATGGATGGTGCCTGGTTAGTATTACTAAACGTTTATAAACAAAGACCCAGTAGATTAACCATGATCAAATGGAGACAAAATCTGGGACAAGACTTCAAACTGATAATGAAATCAGACTTACTGGATCCATTGAAACTGAGGGAACTCCCAAACCTTAGGCCTGGAAATAATCTTTACTTGAACTGAACTATCACATGAAGCTATTGATAAACTAAATATCAGTTTAGCCCAATTAATAAAGTAATAATTGCCTCAATTATCAAGCCAAAAAATCTCATTGCTCTTGAATTGATTTCAACTCGCAATGACCCTATACTATATATAGTACTCCTGTTAACTCATTCACTGTCATTGAGACCCTATAGAAAAACCAGAATGCCCCTGTGGGTTGCTAAGACTAACTTTTTACAGGAGTAGAAAGCTTCATCTTTTCCCCACACAGTGCCTGGTGCTTTTGCATGCTGGACTTGAAGTTAACAGTCTAAGGAGAACCCAGTACACCACCAGGGTCCCTAGTTCTCTTCTATAGGGTTACCTAAATGAGTTCAAACTGACAACATATCATCTAAACAGTGGTTCTCAACCTTCCTAATGTTGTGACCCTTTAATACAGTCCTCATATTGTGGTGACCTCCCCAACCATAAAATTATTTTCACTGCTACTTCATCATTGTAATTTTGCTACTGTTATGAATCAGGCGACCCCTGTGAAAGAGTCGCTCGATCCCCAAATGGGTCACAAACCACAGGTTGAGAACTGCTGATCTAAAACATAGATGAGAACTTAAAGAGGCAAAGAAATTGTTAATGATAATGCAACAATAGGGGTAGATAGAGAATGGTGACATGTAGCCAATGTCATTGAAATGCACATGTAGAAAAAGGCAACTGATGTGTTTGGTTATGTATAATTGCTATCATAAAGAAAGAAAATATATTTTAAAAAGAAATGACTGTCGATTTCAAGTGAGAAAGAATTTTCTAATAAGACTGTCTGAAATTGAAGACAGCAGTTCCTTGAGGTACTAAGTTTTACATCACTTTGTTAAAGCTGAATTTTATAGATTATATATAGGATTAGTATGTTTCATTAAGGAGCTGCATATTCTTTCAGACTCTAATATTCTAGAATCTGGATCTTTATGTTGTACACATTCTTTTGATATAAATAAGATAAAGCTAAGTAATATTTTTGCTAAGTGACTTTTAGAAATTAAAATACTACCTGATGTCAGGGAAGGAAAGGCATGGGAAAACTATGAATGAAGAAGTTATGAAACCTAAAAGTTGAGCTCAAATGCAACAAGACTTTGATATTATATACTGTATTTACTCATGTATAAGTTGAGTTTTTCCAGCATATTTTTTATGCAGTTTTTGTGGTAAAATTCGGTGCCTGAGCCACTATTTGGTTGGCTTATACTCAAGTATATACGGTAATGGCATTTGAAGAGACATAAAGTTATTACAAATTAATTAGAGTCTTCCCCCTATAATTAGGAAGATGGCTAAATATGCATTAGAACATTAAAATATCCCACACTGTAAAATCACAAATAAATAACATACTTAATATTGTGTTAGAATTCTAGGTTCATTTAAATTAGGATTGTAGAGCTCATTTGTTTCAAGATTTCGGACATGAATAAAATGTTGATATTTAAGAGGTCTTTTGAAGAAAGCTGGCACTACAAAGGTCTGTTCTATATTTCAGGGGCAAAGTCTATACTACCTGTACTACACTGTCACCGACATAACTCCATTGTCCTTGCCGTGTCAGATCAGTGGCCAAATTAGCCTTCTGGGATCTCTTGACAGATCAATAGGATCAATCTAGACATTTCCATTTCATAATGGCAAGTTAAGAGTTCGAGATTTTTAACTGAATTCATTAATTCTAGAAATTGAACATTATTTTTTCAGTTTGTCATATATTGGGGGATAACTAATTTGGAATTCTGTGTAATTCAAAACAAATGCTACATTTGTTGCTGATATTACCATACTACTGCCAGTACGGCTTTAGCAAACACATACTGAGCATGTGATAAGGACTGTATTTAATGTGCCATATTTGTTTGATCCCCACCTATGAGGTAGGTACACTTTGTTCATCACTTTACAAAGGGAAACTAAAGCTTGGGCTAACATCAATTTAGCACCTGGCAGAGCTATAACTGAAAAGCCCTTGTAACTATGTCTTGTTTTTATTTCTTTTAAAGTATGATCTCCTTGAGTGAAGAAACTACCTTTATTGTACCATATTAAATTTTAATTATTTGTAAGATGCTCAAATCTCATTTGATCTTAATTTATTGCTTTCATTGATTAATGGCCTTGCTGATATTGCTTATATTTTAACTCTTTAATCAAAGTTATGTTACTTATCTTTCTAATGTTAGCAACATCTGAGAAGGTGCAAGACCTTTAGCTTGATTTGCTTCAGTTCCTTTCATATAGGACACACATATCCCTTCCAACCCATTTGGAAAATATCCCAGATTTTCTCCCCATGCCTTGCAAAGTAGCTAGCAAGCACCAAGTTGTTGTTGTTTAGTCATTATTGCTACTCCCCCCCCTTTTCTTCTATTTAACATAAACGACCCTCCCAGGAATAGTTTAATTGACAGATGTTTGCTCAGCAGTTTTCCATTTATCCTAGTAGTTTGGAAATATTCTGAAAGGTAATTACTCTCCTTTTCCTTGTTCTAAGATGATTTATTTCTCTTGAAACTTACCTTGGTGAGTGATTGGGAACCATACTGAAAATGAAGAGAGTAGACTGTATATTTTATATTGGTCCCTTATGAGTTGACATTTGTTTGAGGATTTTTAAAAATCATTTTATTGGGGGTTTGTACAACACTTAGCACAATCCATCCATTTTGTCAAGCACATTTTCATATTGGTTGCCATCATCATTCTTAAAACATCTGCTTTCTACTTGAGCCCCTGGCATCAGTTCCTCATTTTTCCCCTCCTTCATGAATCTTTCATAATTTACAAGTCATTATTATTTTGTCATATCTTATACTGTCCAACATCTCCCTTCACCCATTTTCTGTTGTCTGTCCCCCAGGGGAATCTATATGTAGATTCTTGTAATCGGTTCCCCCTTTCCATTCCACCTTCCCGGTATCACCCCCCTCACCATTGGACCTGAAGGGTTCATCTGCCCTGTATTCCCTGTGTTTCCAGTTTGTTCTCTATTGTGTTTTTTGCTGATGCCCAAGATTTAACCTTTTCCTTATCATTATATTCTTTAATAATGATACCTCATTACAATATCATTTTTGGAAATATTACTATATGGGAAATTTTGAATAATATGATTGAATGATTTTTGCACATCATTCCAATTAAGTTTTTGTTTTAATGTAACCCAATGAAAATGTTCAATATCATTGTAATATATCATCCACTCTTCTAAATAATCTATGCAGTTATGATAGAACTTTGTAATGGAATTCATGATATCTGCACAATTTATTGCACCTTGTTCTTCTAGCTGGCTTATACTATTATGGATAGTTAATGGAAGAAAATTATTTTCTAACCACTCTTGATATTGAAATTTTAAATTATTAACTTCATTTGCTACTTCGATTATCAAAATTTTGTCACCTTCAATAAGTTTTGTAGCATTTTGAAAAAGAGCTGCTTGATTGTGTACTAGCCAAATTTTTGAAGATTCTTTTTCATAAAACTTCTAAAATTCTAGGACATTTGTCCTGTGATAGAAAGTAGGATTTCAAAGGATCGTATATTTTCAAAATTCTTTCCGCAACTGACAAAAGAGCTAACCAGTGCATTTTACTGTATCCAAGTATTTTCTAATATTCGACTTCCACAGCTTCACAAAACTCTTTAAGCATTTCAATGCGCACAGAGTATATACAGAAATAAGAATATATTTAATAAGAATATTTTCCACATCTACGGGCAACAAATCAGCAGCTGTTTGGTGTTATGTATTATGTGCACTACACAAGCAACACCAATAATGTTTTGATTAAGGTTTTTGTTTTAATTTATAAAACATATTTGTACCTCTTCTCACTTTTCCTCCAAAATTTGCGTTCATGTTGTCTACACAATATGCAATCATTTTATGTTTTAAATTGTTTTTATTTCCAAAATATTAATAATGAAACTGAAAATTATTTCAGAAGTTTCTCCGGGCACAAAAATGAAATCTAAAATTCTAATTTTTATTCCAGTTTCCAAATAAAAAAATAATAATGGTTGGAAATAACTTTATATCCTTATGATTAGATGCATCAGAATATATGGATATAAAATTAATTTTTTCTAGATTTTTGTTTAATTCTGAAAATGCATATGGGGAAAGCACATTACACACAATTGCCTCAGATTTTGTTCTAGCACAGGCACATTTTTTGTTGATTAACTTTTTGACAACTTGTGATGTACAGTCCATAGATCTGAAGGAATGATTGTGATTAATAGCATGGAAAGACATGTCATTCTGCCAGTGCTAATTTCTTCTCTTCGTCTCCATAAGTTGTTTTCTGAAAAAATTCCTGTATTTTGGAGGAAGATGCAGCAGTATTTAAATCTCTTTTATGTTTCTGTGTCTCCAAGTGCTTTGAAATATCATTCTTCCCGCCAGGTGAAATAGAAAATTCACCATTACATTTCTCACATTTCACCATGTAATTAATTGCTTTTGTTTTTTTTAATAAATAGGAAATTCACTTCTTAGATCATCATTGAATTTTCATCCTCTTTTCTTACTCATTATGTTAAAAATGGGAAAAAACAATATTATAAATTATTATATACATATTGCTTAAAAACACAGCAAGTAGATACATAATTATATGAACATATTTTATTGTTAGTTTATAAATTACATTAATTTGATTGTTATAAAGTAACTATATTTTTAAATTTTAATTTATTCTTATATTTCTAAATAATGACAATACTAACTTGTATTATTTTTTCTCTGAATTTGCCGTAACGTAAGTCATAAGTGTCACTTTCAAGGCTGGCGCTAGGATTTTTGCTTCCATGATAAAATATAAATAATACAAGTACTGTCTGCTAAAATTCAAGAAAATTTATGTATTTATGAAATAAATAAATAAAGTAGTTACCTAAATTATATGAATAGCTGATTTGTTGACATCAATTGTTTAACTAGCACTAGCATGCAGTACGATGTGTATTGTCTGAGAGACAGTTACAAAATATTTTTGTCGTTGCCAATGCCAAAAAATGCCATTGTTCATTAAGTCCAAACAATGGTGGTCAAATTCTAACAACTGATCAACAATGCAAACTTTGATAAGCAGTTCTCAACAATTATTTTTTATTATTAAAGTTTAACATTATAAAATTAACAAAAATAGTATAAAACTAATATCCTGTCGAAATAGCCACATGGCAGCTGGAAACTGTATATTTCCTTCCCGTTTTCCCGCTGTTGTCTACCTTGTCATGCATCCTTTCCAAAAATCGGGACCTTTTTTAAAACACCGCAGGACGCGGGACAAATAGTTAAAAATTGGGACTGTCCTGCCAAAAGTGGGACGTCTGGTCACCTTAGAGCCCAATCTGTAATTCACTGTACCACCAAGGCTCCTGGAGACTTGCTAAGAAGGACAATTTCTTGTTTAGCCTGGGAACATTTTTGTGAACTTTCTATATTAATGAAGGTGCTTGAAATCACTTCATTCTTCAGGACCAATGACCTATACAAACCATGTATTTTTTTATACTTTTTAATCAGTGGTGTTTTAAACATTTAAAAACAATAAAACCTTCCTTTGCCACCCTCATCCACACAAGTATAATCTTAGATGGAATCACCATATGTAAAACATGGTTACATGATATTAGAATAAACTTTCAGTTTAATTTTGAATATTGGAAAATAAACCAAGGAGAACAGTAAACAACAGGAGATAAAATTGAGGGGCTCTGGATGATGACTTTAGTCTTCTATTACCCTAAGTAGCTGTAAAATGTGAATCAGATATTTGGCAACCTCTATGATACCTCATCATAGTGGTTGAAACATTACAACATTGGGTCATAAATTGTTATGGCTGATAATAGATCTTATGTTATTCCTCCTCCTTTTCTGGCAAAGACATGGAAGCCTTGAAAAGTATCAGTGTCTCCAAGTTGACACACAACCAGGTAATGGTAGGGCTAGACTTTTAGCTAGCTAGTGCCTTTCTCACCTCTGTTTTGGCATGATTAGAGATCATATAATGTATGGTTCTAATGGTGTTTGTTTTCGTTTCTTACCTAAATGGGATCGCACCTTATCCTTCTCTAACCTCAACAAGGCCTCTATATTGATGCACTTTTCATAATAGAAGATTAGACACTTGATTAATGCTTGTGGATTAAGTGACTGAAAGATGTTACCTGAGCAGGACCCATGTTATGGTCATTTGGGAGTGATTGAAGAGTAAATATATATATTTAAAACAAAGTTTAGGTAAACTGAACTGGGAGATAGTTACGGACTTACCAGATTTATCCTTAACTTTTTGCAGAGAATGTAATGGAAGGTGGACTGGCCCTTTTTTGTGAACTAGTTTTCAGTTTACTGAGAAATCTTCAGTAAAACTCTGTGGAGTTAAATACGGTAGAGAGAGACAGCGGAAAGGAAGAGGGGAGCCAACAAAACCAGGGACAAGGGAACATCAAGTGATCTAAAATTGAAGGTGAAGAGGGCGTAAGTTTCCTGGTGGAGCTTTATCAAGTGCAATGTAGCCAAGAGGAATTAATGAAAGTTGAACATGATAGTGGGACAGGAGGAAAGTAAAAAGAAATATAGTATAGAACTAGGAGGCAGTCATGTCCAGTCATGTACATACATAAATATATTTATATATAACGATACAGAAATAGACCTATGTACATATATTTATATGTTAATTATTAGGGTAGCAGACAGACATTGCATCTCTACTCAAGTACTCCCCAAATGCAAGAATACTTTCTTTTAATAACCTGTCATTCTGTGATGTTCACCTTCCCGACATGATCACTGAAGACAAAATTTGTGCATAAACAAATGTGGTGAAGAAAGCTGATGGGTGCCCGGCTATCAAAAGATATAGTGCCTGGGGTCTTAAAGGCTTGAAGCTAAATAAGCAGCCATGTAGCTGAGTTGCAATAAAGTCCACATGAAAGAAGCACACCACCCTGTGTGAGCATGAGGTGTTGATGGGATCAGGTATTGGCATCAAAGACCCAGAACAAAAAAATCATATCCATGTGAATGAGGGGGAGGGGAAGTTGAGACCCAAAGTCCATCTGTAGACACATGGACATCTCCTCACAGAAGGGTCACAAGGAAGAGACAATCCAGTCAGGGTGCAGTAGAGCACTGATGAAACATACAACTTTCCTGTAGTTCTTAAATGCTCCCCTCTCCCCATTCAACTATTATGACCGAAATTTTACCTTACAAAATCTGACTAGACAAGAGTATGTACATGGGTACAGATAAGAGCTCGCAACACAGGGAATCTAAGAAAGATAAAACCCTAAGAACAATAATGAGATTAGTGATACTAGGAAGGTAGTGGGAAGGTGGGGGATAAAGGGGGAATTGATCACAATGATCAACATATAACCTCCTTCCTGGGGGACAGACAACAGACAAATGGGTGAAGGGAGACAACTGTTGGTGTAAGACATGAAAAAAAAAATTATCAAGGGTTCATGGGGGCAGGGAAGAGCTGATACCAATGGCTCAAGTAGAAAGAAAAATGTTTTGAAAATGATGGCAACATATGTACAAATGTGCTTGACACAGTGGATGGATGGATGGTTGTAAGAGCTGCCAATAGAATTATTTTTAAAAAAACTGTGGATTTCTTGAGTTTATGCAGATACTGGAATGATGAAAGCTGACATATTCTAAAAGTTGGTGCTCTGAGCTAGATTGTCCACTTCCCAAACATACTTTGAGGTTCCCAGCACCAAAGTGGAGTATACCTGGCTGGCTTGTCTTTGCATTCTGTTCCTTCACACTTTCATCCTCTCACCTGGGCCCTTACACTTCTCAAACTGATAGAATTTTATTTACAAATAGATACACATGTGCCTATTAGATATGTGCCTCATCTTATTTAGACTTAAATTATATTTTAGAGTTTTAAAAACTTTGTATTGTGATTTGGATGAAAGTTTACAGGAAAAATTTGTTTTCCATTTAACAATTCATATATTTTGTTTCACAGCAATGTAACAATAGCACTCTTCCCACTTCCTTGTTTGGTTTACCATTTCTATTCCCCCTTCTTTCCTATTCCTTCTGAACTCTAGCCCTGGGCAAATGCTGCCATTTTGATCTCATATGGTTCTAAAGGGTGCATTATTATGCATTCACTTTATAGGCTTGTTTGTCTAAGAGTTGAGCCATGAAGATTAGTTTGGCTTCAGGCTTGAAGGGCACATAAAGGATATTGTCTCCAGGGTTTTACCAATCTCTAAGTCTGGTTTTGTTTATGCTTTTGAGATATGTTACATGCTTTTGTTCTCTTCCCTCCAGAGCCTTCTATTTTGGGCCCTTTCAAAATGGTCAGCAATGTCAGGCACCATGTAAATTCTTCTGGTCTTGGAATTGGAGACTGGCATTCAAGTAGCTCAGTAGTCTTTTGTGCTAGTTGTTTCTATATCTTTGGTTTTCTTCACCCTTCTTTGATTGAAATGGAGAGAAACTAATAGTTGCACCTCTAATTGACTGCTCAGAGTTCTTAAGATCCCAGCCACTCCTCACCAAAGCATGATAGAGAACATTAATTGCCATTGTGAACTATATCATGGCAATTGACCCCTCCACTGTGATCCTGAGCATGTAGGCCAAGTGATACATTTTCTCCAGGTGTTTGGTTATGGCTACAAAGATTTTAAAACTTTGTTCCCTGTATGCACAAATATAAGTAAAAAATTGGTAATGGGGTTCAAGTTCATACATGCATGGGTTTATTCCAAACAAAACATGTTTATACATGTCTCTGAAATCAGTAGATTACTGCAGACAGGTTCTCCCAGTAATACACTTGTATTACACTCCTTAAAATAGGTGGAATCTAAACAGTAGCTTTCAAGGGAATTTGCTGGGCTAGTTCAGTTTAAGGGAGAAAGGTCAGCTCAGAAGGTAGTGGTAATTATTTTACAGAGATTTTTTTTTCCTGGAAAGACACAGGGTGATCATGGGAACTTATTAGGAAGAAGTTCTAAGAAACTGGAAAACTAATGGTAAGAAAACAGCCAGGAAATTTGCATGGATGATATGTTCCCCTGCATTACATTGCATCGACTCATTCTTTTAGGGTAGCAAGGGCTGTTCTATGAGAATTTCATTGGAAAACCTTACCTTAGCTACACTGCAATCCTGATCTTGCCCTATCAGGCTTCATTTTGTTCCTCAAATTCAAAGAAGATGGAAAAGGAACATGATATCCGGATCTCGGGGATACCAAAACTGTCATTTTTTCCTGATCTCTTGCTTTGAGAATGCCCAATGAATGGTTGTCTGAGACTATTGTATATTCACCATTTTAATGCCCCCCCTTGACTTCTGATGACATTTATTAATCTGGTAAGCATCGTTCTGTCTTTGTGAATGCATATTGCTTAAAATTTTGCCCTGGCACCAACCCCATTATTTGTGTAAATACTGTCCCGACACTTAAGAGTTTAATCTGAACAAGTCAAGATTTCATGTATTGTTATTTGAAAAACTGGATTATACTTATATAATTTTCTTTTCTCAACAATGTTTTAAATGATATATCATTGGCTAAATTAATGACTCTGTCAACATAATTAATTTATGCCCCAGGGGACTGATTTATGATATTCTCTAGCATAAAACAATAGTGTGGTTTCTAAAGTAAACCAGAGACATATTTAAACCATAGAAATATGAAAGGATTTGGGGTTCACAATTAGTTCTTATGACATGGCCCTGCTTGATGCTTACCATCATGAAGAGATCACTGAAGTTATGGGTGCTGTGTTAGTCCAGGTACACTAGAAAAACAAATTCATAGGCACTCATATGTATGTAAGAAGGAGCTTTATGTACAATAGCAATTGAATATCGAGAGAACATCCCAGCCCAGTCCAGATCAAGTCCATAAATCCGATATTAGTCCATATGTCTGATATCAATCTATAAAGTCCTCTTCAGACTCAGGAAACACATGCAATGATGCTGAGTGCAGGACGATCACAACCCAGTGGGTGGAAAGTCTTCTTGGGTTCAGTGGTGGTGTAAGTATCTCAGCGCTGGCACAGTTCCCCAGGTGGCTTCTCCAGCTTCCAGGGCTCTGACTGCTTCAGGGTAGCTTCATGTGGCTTCTTGTCAGAAATGTCTCTCAGGGAGTGAGCCAAGAGAGAGTGTCTCCCTCCTCCAAGGAGGAAAACAGGAGTTTCGAGAATCTTAGGGAGAAGGCCATGTCCACACAGGGGCTTCATTTGCTATATCCTGATTGACAGGCTAGACTCCACCCCAACACTCTTAATCCTCAAATTGACACCAGATTATGTAACTACCATAGGTGCAAAGGGTGGTGAAGAAACCAGATGGTGCTTGGCTATGAGAAAAAATAGCTTCTAGAATCTTAAATGGTTTGTCTTAAAGCAAGTAGCCATCTAAGTGAGGCATCAGCTAACTATACATGGAAGAATCACAGCAGCCTGTTTGATCGACAGATTATAAATAATCAATCCAGATCTAAAGGAGGGAATGGTTTGTTGTGGTTGTTAGGTGTCCTCATTGTCAGTTCCAATTTATAGCAACCCTACGTACAACAGAAGGAAACATTGCCCAGTCCTGTGCCATCCTCACAAGGCCCATTGATGCACTCACTCTGTCACTTCATCTTGTGGAAGGCTGTCTTTTTGTCTGCCCCTCTACTTTACCAAGCATAACGTCCTTCTCCAGGGACTGGTCTCTCCAGACAATATGTCCAAAGTACTCAAGGTGAAGTTTTGCCATCTTTGTCTCTAAGGAGCATTCTGATTGTACTTCTAAGACACATTTGCTTCTTCCTTTGGCAGTCCGTAGTACTTTGAAGATTCTTCACCAACATCCCAGTTCAAATGCATCGATTTTCTTTGGTCTTCCTTATTCATTGCTCAACTTTTATTTGTACTGGCAATTGAAAATACCATGGCTTGAGTCAGGTCATCTTAGTCTTCAAAGTAACCTCCTTGCTTTTCAGCATTTTAAAGAGGCCTCGTGCAGCAGATTTATCCAGTGCAATGGATTGTTAGATGTTTTGACTTCTGCTTTCATCAGCATTGGTTGTGAATTCAAACAAGACAAAATTATTGACAACTTCACTCAGTTCTCTGTTTCTCATGATGCTACTTACTGGTCCAGCTGTGAGGAGGGAATGGTAGCAGAGCTTACCTTGGGAATGCCCGTTATACATAAGTCTATGGAAGACAATGAAGTCCAAAATCCATTTGCAGGGCTCCCATATGGATTAAGCCTTTATGTGAATCTCCTCCGACCACAGTTGAGTGTGAATAGCTTTGCTATCAGACAGCATTGTAAAGTTGGTTATGGAAGATATAGTTAGGTTAAAATGTAATACTATATCATTTAATCTTTCTCTTGACCCATTTTAAACTTGTTTCGGTTTTCAATTTTTTTGCTGTATTTTTTATTGATGTTTGTCTGTTTTGCTGAGTCATTGTTGTTCTTTTGTTTGTTTGCTTTCCTTTGTGTTTTGTATGATTCTCTGTATATGAAACCCAGGATCGGTAGATCTATAGAGACAGTGACTGGCAACTGATAATTGCCTAGGGCCATGGCAGGGGAGGAATGGCAGGGGAGGATGGGGGGAAATGAGGACAATTTGCTCCAAAGTGGATTGTGGTGATGATTGCACAAATATTCTTAACATGATTGGACAATTGTATGATATGCACAGTATATGCCAATAAAACTATTAAAAACTACCAGTTTGATGTACAAATTGAAATGTGCAGGATTCTTTAGGGGAAGGATTAGAGAAATGGAAATAACCACTTTCAGAAGTGTATAGGTAGACCTAGATGGAGGCTACGATAAGAAACAATAGCTTCATATTTTTGTTCAATGAAACTTTTCTATCATTTTCTATCAATACTTTCTGACTTATTCTTGTGTATATTTGCTACATATACATAAATACATATGTAAAATATCCTGTCAAACCTACGCACGAGGGGCCCTCAAAAATTAATAGGAAATATCCATTATATTTTAATTATATTTTTCCACTAACTTTTTGAAAACTCTTAGTATATTTGTGGATGTAATCCCATATGACTTCCTACCCTCCCAGTTTAATTTCCTTGTCTACAGTGTTTATTTGTAGATTATTGTCATTACTGCTACTGTTGGATTGTAAATGTAATAAGTGTTTACATTTTCTGCCTTTAAAGACCATTATGATGTAGTGGGTGAAGCATTGAGTTGTTAACTGCAGTCTTGGTGGTTTATACCCACCCAGTGCTCTACAGGAAGAAGATGAGGCTGCATCCTCCCAAAAGATGAACAGTTTCGGGTGGAAGGGGCATTAAGACTGATTGTGATTATGTATGTACAACTCTTTTAAAAAGCGATTTAACCATGGAAGCGTATGATGTGTGAATACTATATCAAGAAAAACTATTAAAATTCAAAAAAGAGAAACCCAAATGTCACCAGTGGTTTCCATGATGAAGGAGAAAAAGAGCTTTTTGCTCTGGTGCATTGAGTTCATGTTAATGATGGTGGAATAATTGGGACAGGATATCAATGATGGTTGGACAACATGAAGAGTATAATCAATGGCACTGAATTGTACATGTAGAAGTTGCTGAATTGGAGAATGTTTTTTTTAATGTAGAGAATATATATTTATTTTATATATATTTATTAGTTTCTGTAATCAAAACCATGTATATAAGACCTTACATATTTAATAGTGCTTTACCCCTGTACAAATGGGAAATTAAGTTTAATGTTTCTAGACCAATATGGATGTTAATTTCTGTACAATGCCAACTCAACCTGATACAACTGGGATACTTTTCCAAAGTTGACAGCACAGCTAAAGTTTTCAAAAATTCAAATGATATATATATACATATGTGTGTGTGTGTGTGTGTGTGTGTATAAAGACCACTCACAGTGTGTGTTCTGCATCAATAGTAGCAACAGCTTTTCCAGGTTCTGCAGTCATCTAAACAAAACTATAGAGATATCCAGCACACTCCATTTAACAAAGGAAACAATACAAAATAAAACCTCAGAAAACAGCAAAGGTCTGTAACTATTGTGGTTTCTGGCACCATTTAAAAAAATTTGCTCCTCAATCATAACTGGAAAGAAAACATTCTAGAATAACATAATTAAAAAACAGCTCTGATATAGCACCATCACTATTACAGATCATAAAGCAGGTACAAGGTACTTTACATTCACAGAGATATGATACGGTATAGTCCTACATCTGTAATATGAGAGGATACAATTAAAAAGGCCTCATTTGAGACTTGATTGTACTTTTCCAGCAGAGGGCCCAAAGGATGGTGTGACACAGCTCTGGTGCAGAATTGCACCTTCTTAGATCGGAGTTCCTTTCACTGGTGGCACAGCTCTAACTAACTGCTCATGAACACCAACTAAAGGAGAATGTTTTATTGTGTATATTTTGTCACAATTAACAAAATAATTACATAAATAACAGTGAGTGCTGATGATTGTATATCTCTTCTTGATATTAATGAATTTGTATGACATGTGGATGAAATGCCAATAAAACTATTAAAAAGATGAAATGCCAATAAAACTATTAAAAAAGATAAAAAGAAAAGATGAAGAATTTTGGAAACTAAGGAGCATTTCTACTCTGTCTTATAGGGTTGCTGTCAGTCAGAAACCACTCACTTGCCTTTAGCATGATCATTTTGTGTTGACTTCACTGTAATTGTACACTGCGTTTTCCTTCATGCAAGTTAATAAGTGTCTACCTTTTAGTTAGTGATTTATCCTCCCTTCCCCTCATACCTTTGGCAACCTTTAGAGAATGTTTCCTCATATCTGTAAACATTTTCTTGACTTTTTGCAGTAGTGCTCTTATTATGTTGAGTGGCATTTAAAAATCTCAAAATGAAAAATACTGTATTTTTTAATAGGCAGCAGATTTATGTGGTCCAAAATGGAAAACATTCAAAAAGTTATGCAGAGAAAAGTCTCCTTTTTACACCGGAACTCCTAGGCACACAGTTCTCTGTTATAGAGATAATCAACAGTGTCAGATTTTTTTTAAGCAAAAGAAGAAATGTATTGGAGCCCATACAGGAAACTCTAGAGGGGCCCAGCATCCCCTACTGTGTAGGCATGCCCAGGCAAAGGGTGACACTATTCACTGTACCCCAGGTCTCAGATGGACTTCCTTTCAGTCAAGGCTCAAAGCCCCAGGACTGGCTGGGGGTGGGGACGCAGTGTCAGCTTTTTGGTGTATCGTTCCAGAGACCTTTAATACCTATTTAACTAAATATAGATACATACATGTACTTTTCTGTCCTTTAAAAACATTGTTAGTATCATTGAGTCAGTGCTGACTTATACTAACCTCACATACAATGGAACAAAACATTATATAGTCCTGAGTAATCCTCATAATTTGTTTTGTTTGAGCCTATTGTTGCAGCCTCTATGTCAAACCATCTTGTCCAGGGTCTTCCTCTTTTTCATTTTACTTTACCAAGCATGATGTCCTTCCCCAGGGACTGGTCTCTCTTGACAACATGTCTAAAGTATGAGATGAACTCTCACCATCCTTAATTCTAGGGAGAATTCTGGCTTTACTTCTCTCAAGACTGTCCTGCAATCAATAATATTGTATGCGCACCAATGTCTTTCTGTATATAGCTTTATAAAGATAAATTCCTAGAATAGAATGTACATGTCGTAGAATGTACACAGTTTTAGTTTTGAAAGATAACATCAAATCGGCCTCCAAAGAAGTTATGTTACTATACATTTCCACCAACAGTGTGGTATTCTACAGTCTTGCATTTAGTTCTATTCTGTCCTTGTTAGTGTGAAGGTGGTTTTCCATGATATGTTGTTGTAGTTAGGTGCTTTTGAGTTGGTTCTGACCCATTGTAATCTGGCCCCATCCTCAAAATTGTTGCTATGCTTGAGGCCATTGTTGCAACAACTTTGTCAGTCCATCTCATTGAGGGCCTTTTTTTCCTGCCCCTCCACTTTACCAAGCATTATGTCCTTCCTAAGGGACTGGTTTATCTTGACAATATGTCTGAAGTATGTAAGACTACGTCTTTCCATCCTTGCCTCTAAGGAGCACTCTGGTCATATTTCTTCCAAGACAGATTTGTTTGTCTTTTTAGCCGTCCATGGTACTTTCAGTATTATTCTTCAGGACCACAATTCAAATGCATCAATTCTTCTGTCTTATGTATTCAATGTCCAACTTTCAGGTGCATATGAGGCTATTAAAAATAACATGGCTTGGGTCAGGTGCACCTTCGTCCTCAAAGAAACATCATTTCCTTTTCAATACTCTAAAGAGGTTTTGTGCAGCAGATTTACCTAATGTAACATGTCTTTTGATTTCTTCACTGCTACTTCCTTGAGCACTGTTGTGGATCCAAGCAAGACAAAACCCTTGACAGCTTCAAATTTTTCTCTATCATGATGTTAGCTATTAGTCCAGTTGTAAGGATTTTGGTCTTCTTTACATTGAGCAATAATCCATATTGAAAGCTGCAATCCTTGATCTTCATAATCTTTGGTATAGAAGATAATAACTTGGCACACATTTTCTGACTTGCCCCAATCCAGCAAAATCCAGGTAGTCTTCAAATGCTATAAATTTATTTAAATTCAGTTACTTAGAATTTAGAGATCAGAACATATTGCCTCTTAGAAATTATAAGTGATGTTTATTTTTTAATTCAGGTGCCCTCAAAATTTTTAAACTGATAACCAGTTAGTTTTCAGTTGATTCTGACTCATGGTGACTCACAGATGTCAGAAGAAACATGTGCTCCATAGGGCTTTCAATGACTGATTTTTTTTTTGGGAGGTTAATCACCAGGCTTTTCTTCCAAGGTGCTTCTAGGTAGACTTAAAATAGTCAAATATCTGTTTGGTTTAATAATAGAAACTAAACTGTAGAAAATGGAAACCACTAGCTGTGTCATGGGAGAAAGACGGGGCTTTCTACTCCTTTGTAAATTACAATCTTGGAAACTCTTAAAGGGGCAGTTCTATTCTGTCCTATAGGGTCTCTGTTAGGGTTGACTCAATGGCAGTGGGTTCGTGTTGGGTTTTTAAATGTAAAGAATAAAACAAAAAGAGTACCTAATTGTGGATGCAGCGATCTCATGTAGGAAGAACACTTACGTAGGAATGCATTATCTCCTCACTTATATTCATATGGGGAATTCTCTACTCATGTTCATAT
Source organism: Tenrec ecaudatus (assembly GCF_050624435.1). Classification (NCBI taxonomy): domain Eukaryota; kingdom Metazoa; phylum Chordata; class Mammalia; order Afrosoricida; family Tenrecidae; genus Tenrec; species Tenrec ecaudatus. The sequence continues at coordinate 14,943,121 of NC_134548.1, forward strand.
GGGAAATTCTCGACAAGCGCGTAATTTGGATGTTTCTCTCAGGGCAGTTCTTTCCATATATGGATCATAACTTTTAAGGTGCTTTGAAGCTATTTAAATTCTCCTGATTACATAGTGTTTATACATTGGGCTGCCAATCCTAATGTCGCCAGTTTGAAACCAACAGCCTTTCCTTGAGAGAAAGATGAGGATTTCTACTCTGGTAAAGATTTACAGTCTTAGAAACTCACAGGGGCAGCTCTACTCTGATCTATAAGATCACTATGAGCTGGAATTGATTCACTGGCAGTGAGTTTGGGTTTTTGTCTTTTATTGTAGCAGTTTACTTATGTGCTGAATTATTCCTGTGTAAATTTCAGTGACAAAATGGTTCTCTCATTTGTATGTATAGAAACAATGCCAGAAATGAAAACAAAACTCATGATTCGACTGATTTTGTATTCTCTCTTAGAAGAAGAAAAGACATGTTCAGATGAAGATTATAATTTCCTCAACAAATGAAGTATTCAAGGCCTGGACAGCTCTTAAATTCAATAATATATAAAATAAATTATAAGCCTTGTGTTTCTTCCAGTTCTTGCATAGGTACCTGCTTACTTGCCAATGCAGTGAGATTACTTAATTTTGTTATATACAGTTTTTTCCAAAGTTGAATGGTTTAATAAAAACCTGAAATTATTTCTGACAGCATTAGAATCTTGGTGTTCCTTTCAGGTACCTTAGAATACAACAGCTTTAGTAGAAGACTCCTGTGACAGCCAAACTGTTTATAGTAGCCCCTTCCTGCCACCTTGCGGGCTCCTCCTTGTCTACTGTGCTCCAGACACACAGACTTTCTCTCTGTTCCTTGAATTTATCAAGCTATGTAAGATGCATTGTACTGTCTTAAACTCCTCATATACTTGTTCCCATGGCTTGCTTCTTTACATGAAACAGATTTCACTCAAATTTTACCTCTTTAAGACAGGCCCTTTTCAGATCTTTTTTCTAAAAGACCCCATTCTCCCAACTATCTAAACTCTCACAAAACCCTGGTTTATTGCAGTATTTCTCTCTCTGAAATTATGTTTCTTTGTTTACTATATATTTCCCTTTAAGAAGTGTTAAGAGAACAAGAACCATATCTTTGTGTTGTTAATCGCTGTGTCCTGGAGCCACTATAACAGTGGCTGGCCCATTATAGGTCTTTTGATGCGTTCTTATAGAATGAATGGATGGATGAACGAAAATTGATAGTTGATTGCTGTCCAATCACCACCGAACCATCTCCTTGGAACTGTTCTTGCTCTTTAGACATTTAAACAATAGCTCTTCATGTGGGATGGCCTTCGGAGAGTGATCCCCATCTAGGTTATCTGTCATTGCGTGTTTTTGGTTAGGTTGTTGTGAAATCCTGCTCTGCAGAGGAAAAATTTATAATTGGACTTGTCACAGACAGATGGATAGTCTGAAAACTGGAAGGTGGGAGAAATCTTCCCTTTTCATCTAATGCTGATTTTTGCCTAATAATCTGGTCTTTGGAACCTAACCATGTTGTTAAATAAGGAGTGGATGTGTTAATTTCTTTTGTTGTGTAACAAATTACCACAAATTTAGCATTTTAAACCATACCCCCAAATTAGTTGCCAGCACTGTAAATTCCAGCATGCTGTCATTAGAATCTCTGTTTTAGACATTACCTGGCTGATATCAGATGTCAATTAGGCTGTCTTTTAGACAGATTTATAGTTAGTTTCCAAGAACTAACTCTTTGTTCTTCTGATCACTATTGTTTGTTTTGTCTGAGTTTCTGTTCTTAATTATTTTTAATATATTTTTTGATTTATTGACTCTTTAACCATTTGCAATTGATACTTTAGTCTATTAATTTTCCCTCCATATATTGTTTTAGTTGCCTCACATAAATTTATGTTTTTGTTGCCTGTTTTATCTTCTTTGACTTATGGATTATTGTAGAAGCATATTAATTTCCAGACTTGGATATTGTCTAATTATTTATCTTGTGGTTAATTTATTGGGTAACTGCATGTAGACATAGAACATCTTCTAACTTCAGTACTTGTCAATGATTTAAATTTGCATTATGGCCCAGCCTATGATCTGTTTTTGTGAATGTTCTCTGTGCTTAGGGGGGGAAAAGACATTCTGCAGTTCTTTGGCACAGTTTATATATTCACTTAATCAAGTTTTTAAAAGCATGTTTTTAAGATCTCTGTTTTGATATTTTTCTCCTTACACGATCTATTGAGCTCTTTTTCAGTTATCTTTCAGTCCTGGGATTGTAATTTAATTGTCAAAGTCATTCTTTCATCATTGGACCTTACAGTTCTGTCAGAAATTTCAAGCCTTAATTTTTATTAATACAGCCCTATTTTATTTTTATAGGCTGTTCCTGATAAGTCTAACCTGTCAAGTCCTTTTTTGGTTATTTCCTGTTATAGCTGCTTATATTGGCTTTTAATTTATGGTGTCTTGTTTCCTTGTGTATCTGCTTTTCTTTGATTATTTACTGTTCCTTCTAAATGAAAAAGTATATGCAGCAGGTAAGGTCTAGGTTAATGCTGTTTCTTTGAAAGAGTGACTTTCTCTTCTTTGTCTCAGTCAACTGGTAGTCCCACTAGTCTGAACCTGGGGCTTCCTCTTTCCAAGAGCACATTTGGGGATTTATTTAGATAATCTCAGTGACATAAAGCTATATAAGGGCTGATTTATTTCTAGTTCCCCTTATTGGAAGTAGAGCTCTTTGGGTTTCAGCTTAAAGGAAGTATGGTTTATTGAAGTTTCTCTTTTTGAGAAACTCTTGCCTGAATCTGTAAACCAGTTCTTCTTCCTCCTCCCCCTCCACACATACACTTGTTTCTTCCTAGATCTTCAAATACCAAGATACCTAAAACAATTTGGGATGGTTTGGATTTTCCATCCTGGTTTCTATTCTTTTTTTCCTTTGATTTTAGCCAGATAATTCTTCACTCTCTTCTTAAGATGTTTTTAAAAAGTATTTTCTCCAGTGTTTGCATTTGTCCTCAGAGAGAATTCTCATCAGGTTAAATGATTTGCCATTGCCAGGAATTAAATGTCTTGATTTTTAAATACCATTTTAAAAAGCTTAATCAGTGTTACTTCTACAAATCAGCAGTTTAATCCAATTTTAGTCATAATTTATTTTCTCATTATGAATACTGGTTGTTAAAAGACTCACTTGTTTCCTAGTTTACATTGTTCAGTTTGATTTTTCACAGTTTCGTGAAAAGAGATTAAGTGGAACCAATTGTTCTTTATGTATCTTTATATACAGAACCTTTTGTGTACTAGGGCTTCTTAGTGGGAATGATTTCATTTTTATCTGAAGCTTCCTTTGAAATGAGACATACCATTGTTGGCAGAGAGTGGACTATTTAAATATTTCCTAAGTGTTCTTCCAAATCAGTTGAAGAAAATGAAAGACTAATTCATTCTATCTGTAACTGACTTAAATCTTCATGTGGTTGGTTCCTGGCTCATTCTTGTCATTGAGATCTCAACTTAAATGTTACCTATTTAGAGGCCCTCCCTGCCTGCCTATTTATTCTTTGTGGTCCTTCAGAATATATCACTGTATGTGATGATGATCTTATATTTTTTCTCCCCTAGCAAAATGTAAAGTTCTGTGGGGCAAGGACTTTACCTATCTTGTTCACAACTGTCTTCTGTATCTTATTTTCCCATTCCCTAAAATGTGGCAGGCCATTCGTAATTGTTTAATGAACGAATATAATAAATATTTTGAAATTATGATATCATTTTCTCTGTCACAAATCCAAACAAACAAAACCCACCTCAGTACCATCGAGTTGATTCCAACTCATGCTGACCTTACAAGAGAAAGCAAAACTGTTTCTGTGGGTTTCTGAGACTGTAAATCTTTACAAGAGCAGAAAGCCTCAACTTTCTCCCTTGGAGTACCTGGTGTGCCATTGACGGACTTTAAACAAGGAAGTGATATGATTTGACATGCTAAAGGGATGTGATTTGTGTTGAGAATAGACCGAGAGCAGGCAGGTGGGGTAGCGAGTGTAGAGCTGAAGGACTATAGGAAACTGTAGGGATCTTGAAGTATGGTCCACTTCTAGGTTCACACATCTATTCCATTGGCTAATTTGTCTATCTTTATGTCAAAGCCATACTGGTTTGATTTCGATAGGTCTGTTGTAAGCCTTTCTTACATGGAGCAGCTGGTGCTGTTAAACTGCCAAGTGGTTTAACCACCCAGGAGTGTTAAAAGTTTATAATTCCACTGCCATCAAGTTGAATCTGACCCATCTCAATCCTATATAGGCTCCTAAAGCTGTAAATCTTTACATGAGCAGAAAGCCGAATCTTTCTCCCACAGAGCATTGATAGGTTTGAACCACTGACCTTACTATCAGCAGTCCAAGGCTTATCCGACAGTATCACCAGGACTATAACACCTTCAACAGGAGCCCTGATGGGTATTAATTATGAATCTCCAAGGTCAGCTGTTATACTCCTGTAAAGAGGTACAGTCTCAGGAATACAGAGGGACAGTTCTTCCCTGTCCTATAGGGTCACTAAGAGTCAGCATAGACTCTGACTGCGAGTTTGGATTTTGGTTTGGTATCATCTTCACAGTTATATTTTGTTGTTGTGGCCACTAATTTTTGTGGCCACTATGTTAATCCAGCTTGTTTAGAGTCTTTTTCTTTTCCATTACTCAATCTACTTTACTACACATGATGACCTTCTACAGGGACCTGGTCCTTCCTGAGAAAATGTTCAAAGTATATGAGATGAAATCTTGTCACCCTCTCTTCTGTACTTTTCCCAGTGCAGATTTGTTTGCTCTTCTAGAACTCCACAATATGTTTAATGTTCTTCACAAACCAAAAAATCAAAGTTGTTAAGTCTTCTTTCACCTTCCTTATTCACGGTCCAGCTTTCAAATGCATATAGGGTGATTGAAAAATACCATGGCTGTGGTCAGGTGAGCCTTATTCTTCAAAATGAATCTTTGTTTTTTTTTAACACTTTAAAGGGATCTTTTGCAGCACATTTGTCTACTGTCTAATGTTGTTTTCTTTCTATGGATGTTGATTGTGGATCCAAGTAAATGAAAACCTTGACATCGTCAATATTTTCTCTGTTTATTGTGATACTGATTATTGGTTCAGTTTTGAGAATTTTTGTTTTATGTTGAGATGTAATCTATACTGAAGACTGGTGGTAGTTTTTAATCTTTATTAGTAAATGCTCAAGTCCTCATTGCTTTAATGACCTAGAAATTTTTTTAAAACACAATATAGTTATTTAATAGAATGTCCCTCAATTTGAGTTTGATTGTTGCTTTTATGTTTACATTCCAGTTTTGTGTTTTTGCAACAATGCCACAGGCACGATGTTATGAACTTTTTTCTTAATACATCCTAGCAGGAGGAAACTTGTAACATTGATTCATCCTATTTTTGTTGTTAACTTTGATCATTTAATTAAAGTCTGGTCTGCCAGGTTTCCTTCACTATGAAATTACTATTGTTAGGTACATTTCTTTTTTTTTCATCCAACTTTCCATCTCTACTTGTAGCATGCATTGATGACACTTGTTTGAAATAGTTATCACTGTTATGTTTGTTCAATGGTGATTTTCTAATCCCATCACATTTATCATTTGGAATTCTACTCTAAGAAAGTACCCCTCCCCTTTTTATTTGTCAATTCATCATTCATTCATGTCAGCAATCAGCAAGGACTCAAGGACTCATGTGTTCTTATTTTACTATGTTGGTTATAATATCTGTTACTTATTGCTCAAGTTCTCCCCAATTTGACGCGTGACTTCAAACTGGTTCCTGTGTTGTCTTGACATACCTCATTATTTGACCACTTCCTTGCTTTCCAGCATCACAAAAATATATGCCAGGCTTATATTGTTCTTTCTCTGGCCCAGCCAATGAATCAACTCGGTGAGCTTTAGACTTAGCCGATTTTCTAAGGAACCCTGATTCTGTTTATTGAAGAATTATCTTTATAAGCCAAGATCTGGCCTCTAGGTGTTCTCATAACTCCTGGAATGTAACTGTTTCTAGATCCTCTCACAGATGAAGCTGGGGAAAGGAGGTGGTGGTGGTGTGTGTATTTGTGGCAGTGGATTTCTTTTTTTAACATCTTTATATATTAAAATTCAAGCTTACACTTTCAACTCCAACCCTGAATCTTTCTTCTTTTCATGTTTGAAGCCCCATTGTATGAGAGTAAAATACCAAGGCCTCATTATTTGCAATATTTTTTATATATGAGAGTTTTATATAAAGGGTAAGTGTACAGTAAGAAAGCATCCCATCCCAATGCTGTCCAAGCCCATAAGTCCAACATTAATTCATATTAATGACATTCCAACATATTAGTGACAGTCCAACATTAACTCATATGCCTAACACCAATCTACCATGTCCTCTTCAATCTCACAAAACCGACACAATGATGCTGATTGCAGGAGGAAAGCCGAATCAGTAAGCATGTAAGCATCTCAGCATTGGCAGGGGTAGCCACATGGCTACTCCAGCACTCAGGGCTGCATCAGGATAGGTCCATGTTGCTTCTCCTCAGGGATGTCTTGCAGGAAGTAGGCCTTGCCAGCTGAAGCAGGGAACTGGTGAAGGCAACTGCACCCTGGTTAAACCATCAAAGAGCTAGAGACCTGAGAACTGGAAAGGCTCACCAAGCCATTTATCTCTCCGCCCTTCAATTAATCCCACATGTATTTATCAGCCAGGTTGGCACAATAAACCTTAACTATCTCACCCCCTATGCTCTGATATTATCTTCTATGACTATATATTCTCCTAGAGAGGATTTTGTGTCCAAAGATGCTGCTGTGTAGGCCATGAATCCTGACCATGCTCACCTCCTCTCTATGTTTAAATTTGCTAAGTCCAGTGGCATTCCTCCCTGCGTTGTCAGAGCCTGTTCTTGCTAGTAACACATTATTAGTATCAGTGTGGCAGGGGCTGTTAGTTGTCTTTCCAACTTCCTTCGTTTTTTAAAAACATTTTATTAGGGGCTCATACAACTCTTATCACAATCCATACATATACATACATCACTTGTATAAACCACATCCATACATTCTTTGCCCTAATCATTTTCAAAGCATTTGCTCTCCACTTAAGCCCTTTGCATCAGGTCCTCTTTTTTTCCCCCTCCCTCCCCGCTCCCCTGTCCCTCATGAGCCCTTGATAATTTATAACTTATTATTTTGTCATATCTTGCCCTATCTGGCATCTCCCTTCACCCCCTTCTCTGTTGTCCGTCCCCCAGGGAGGAGGTCACATGTAGATCCTTGTAATCGGTTCCCACTCACCCTCTGCTCTCCCAGTATCGCCCCTCACACCCCTGGTCCTGAAGGTATCATCCACCCTGGATTCCCTGTGCCTCCAGCTCCCATATGTACCAGTGTACAACCTCTGCTATATCCAGTCTTGCAAGGTTGATTTGGATCATGGTAGTCGGGGTGGTGGGGGGGGGGGAGGAGAGGAAGCATCCAGGATCTGGGGGAAAGCTGTATTCTTCATCGGTGCTACATCGCACCCTGACTGACTCATCTCCTCCCCTAGGCCCCTCTGTGAGGGGATCTCCAATGGCTGACAAATGGGCTTTGGGTCTCCACTCTGCACTTCCCCCTTCATTCACTATGGCTTTTTTTTTTTGGATGATGCTTTATATCTTATCCCTTTGGCACCTTGCTAAATTCTAGAAAACACATAAAGTAGTTCATATCATTTTGTAAAAACAGTTATCTAAGTACAGTACAATAATTGTGTACATTTCTCTTTTGTATTCAGCTTGAAAAGAATAGATAGTTAAAATACTGTTGTCAGAAATTACCTGGGATTAATTCTTCTCCCTGCCCCCTGTCAATGTAGTTTTGTTATTTGTTTCAAAGACAGGCTTATTTGTGTTCCATGTGAGGCTCTTCTGCTTGTTACCTTCTCCTCTCCCTTTAAAAATTGTTTGTGAACCATTAGCATGGTTTTAAAAGAATTATATCAATTATTAAAATACTAGGATATTAAACATACCTTTTCATTGTGTTTGTTCTTTCAGAGAGAACATCATTTGAAGAATATATGAAAGTTCTGCCAACGAATGAGAATTCCTTCCTTCAGACATTTTTTTCTCTAGCTGCACAACTTAGAAGATTATTTGTAGTGCCATGTTCTGTGGCTTCCATCAAAAGAGGAGTTTGTCTTCATGAAGATTCCTAACATTGGTAATGTGATGAATAAATTTGAGATCCTTGGGGTTGTAGGTGAAGGTAAGTTGAGATTTTAGAATTTCTTGGATTTTTTATCAATGCACAGCTTTACTTCATGCTAAATATATAAATTCAAATTTTGTTGCTTTAACCTACAGTCATTTAGATAGCTTTTCAAAATTTGTTTAATTAAAAAATTATTCTTAAATGATAGGAGCCAATCAAAAGTTAATATGTTAAAAATCTTTGAAAGTGTAAGAAATCAAGAATTTCTTAAGATGACCATTTTTTCTATTCTTTCTGTTAGTAGTCATGGTTTCTCGGATATACTTTTAAAATTATATATTAATATCAGCGAGACTTATTTTAAATAATTTACATAATCTAAATTTTACCTATTACATGGTACATAAATGAGTAAATAAATTATATGCTTTTCAGATTGATAAACTACTGTTTATAAATTTATGTCCTTTTTAATTTTCTAAAGTCCTATTTTAACCTCAGAAATCAAGCTATGTTTTCAAGATATGTATTATAACCTATATAATATCATGATTTAATTAGTGACATTTTTCTTTCCCATTAGCAATAAAATAATGCTTATAAGTCAGTGATGTTAATTTGATAACTTACAATAATTAAATTTTCCTGGTTTTTGCTTATTAGTGATTTTTGCTTTTACATTAACAATAACTTTATGGAAATTTTGTAGAATTATGTTAATGGAAAAAGTGATCATAATTTTGGTTTTGGTGGTTTTGCATACTCACTATATCATTACAGTAAATCTTAAATATTTATATTTAAATGAAATGTTAAATATTTTATATTTTAGAATTCTTAAATAAATTTTGATTTTTAAAAGTTTTCTAAATTTTCTATGTGAACAGTAAAGTTGTTTAAGCTTTTAATGTTGATAGTTCCTGTTCAAATAAATAGAAGTAATTAAGATATGTCAAAGAATCGAGTGCTTGCTTTAGAGTTTAAAGCAAAATTCATATAAAAAGTATAGCCCTTTTTTCCTTCACCAGTCAATTTCTTTTTGTACTCTCCTTCATTGATAAAAATTATTTAAGTAAAATTTATCCTCAATGTATCACCTACTACCTGTTTTTAAATATTTAAATATATATTTGTTTATTGTTGAGAATATACAAAGCAGAATATTTATCAATTCAACTACATGTACCGTTTAGTGACAGTGCTGACATTTTTGAGTTGTGCTGCCATTCTCAACCCCATTTTCTGAGTTGTTCCTTCTTATTAACATAAACCCACTCTCTCTAAGGGTCCTGTCGAATCTTTCAAGTTGCTGCTATCAATTTGATCCCATATGGATAAAAGAACATAATGCTTAAAGCAGACGTTTTTTATTAGTTATGCTAAACTATTGTTTGGTTTTAGGCAGATTCCAGGGGATATTTTTGGTTTAAAGTTTTAAAGATGATATCAAGGAAAGAATTTTAAGAGTTTATCCAGTTTTAAGAGCTCCTGAAATTTTGGAGCCTGAGAGAATTTGATATTCTGTATTTCTCATCTTTTGATGAGGATTCTTTTATAGAATAATAACCGCTCCTTCTCCTTTTTTTTCTTTTCTTTTTTGAAAGCCTTAAAGTTTGAGATGTTAAGTAGTAAAACTTCTGACTGAGGAAGGTCAACTTATACAGTGTAACAGGATTGTCATACTACAGATTCTGAGCTTTATCCTTGTTTTTATCAATATATGCACAATTGATTGTCTTCTTATAGATTAACTCAAATTGAAAAAAATATGCCAGATTTTTATATAAATCAGAATGTCAGTTTGAAACATAGTTAGAAACATCATTACTACACCTTTTCCCTTTGAAAACCACCTTGGATATTTTGGGGCCAAGAAATACATATCTATTATGTATATGAAAAATGGTCAAGCATGCTCTACATTCTTAAAGTCTAGACAGTGCATTGTCCTGGTATCACAGTGATCAAAGCACTCAGCTGCTGATTGAAAGGTTGCCAGTTTGAACTCACCGGCTACTCCATAGGAGTAAGATGTGTCAGTCTGCTTCAGTAAAGATTACAGCCTTGGAAACCCTAGGAGTTGTTCTACTTCGTCCTCTAGGGTTGCTATGGGTGGAAATTGTCTTGTCAGCAGTTGGTTTTGTTAACTCTAGTTATCTTGTTAAACTAGACCCTCAGAGGCAAAGTCAGCTAAATGTTCTGCCTCTGAGGGTCTAGTTTATTTCCTGAGCAAGAGGATCACATTGCTGTTGTGACAATTCTGATTCTTAGTGACTTCATAGGGCAGAATAATACTGCTCAGCAGGGTTTCCAAATATGTAAATCTTGTCAGAGGCAAAAATTGTTTTCCCACTGAGGGGCTGGTGGGTTCAAACCACTGAACTGTCAGTTAGTAGTTGAATACTTAACCATTGTACCATAAGTAACTCAAAAGATGTCAAGAATCTCATTGAATACATGGAAAGAAGTGGGAATACTTATCTATAATGGCCAGACAGACAGTAGCCTGTTACCCTTTGACATATGCCCTTGAACTAGAAGAACCTTTTACGTTTTCATTTACTTTTAAAGTTCATATGTTTTTATCTTGTCTTCAAAAGTTTTAAACCTTAATTCTACCACTGAAATAATTAGAAAGAAATATTTAATTATACCTCTTAAGTTGAGGAAATGTTTGTTTAAACTCTTAAGGTTATATAAATATATGTATAACAAAAATACATACATTCTATTTATATGAAGCTCTTGTCATGATCACCCTAGAAAGTTCATCTTTTGGGGGGTCATTATTGTAATACAGGCATCCTCAAACTACGGCCTGCAGGCCACAATGTGACCCCCCGAGGACGTTTATCTGGCCCACTGGGTTTTTTTGCCCTGTTTGTTTTATTTACTTCAAAATAAGATGTGTGCAGTATGCATAGGAATTTGTTTGTAGTTTTTTTAAAACTATAGTCTGGCTCTCCAAACGGGTCTGAAGGACAGTGTTTAAAAAGTTTAAAAAGTTTGAGGACCCCTGTTATAATATATGAAGAGGATTAAAAATGTTTGTAGAAAAATGGAAATAAAAAATAATGGAAGTTTCCCACCACCTTTTTGACACTCCTTAAACAGCAATGTAAATATAGCAGAACTTTTATCTTGCTGAGATCTGTAGTTGGTATGAATGTCCTAATTATTTCCTGTTTTGTTTTTATTATTGTAGGAGCCTATGGAGTTGTACTTAAATGCAGACACAAGGCAAGTATCTGCTTTACAAAAAGAAAATGTCTGTGTATGTGTAATTGTTTTGGAACTAGCACAGTGCTCTGTGAGTGTGGTCGCAGAGTTAAAACTGGCCAGCTCTGTTGATGGTACTTAATGAAGCAGAATTAATATTTGATCATTAAAAAAATAAAGCAGATTTCCATGCAAGCTTTGTCATGATTAGGTAGTCAATAGCGTTCTTGTGATCATGTATTATTTTTTTCAACTCATTTTTGTATGTGTGAAAAGCTACCTAATGGGATTAGGGAAAAGGTGGTGGAATGGAAAGAAGAAAGCAACATAGTAACAGATTTAATTTATGTTATAGTACTTATGAGCAAGGAGAAGTTTCATTTATTCTTTTTCATGTAGACCCAATAATAGGTTGCTTGATGAATGTGGATTCAGCTTTTGAAGAGTAATGGATAGGAGTCTGTTTGGTTATAGAATGGGGATTAGAATAATAGTATGATTATGATTATTGACTATATTTGATCACTCTTGAGCAATCTTAAAATGAATATTATAGATTTGATGATGATAATCATTATATAGTATTCAGGGAAGTTACCTGGAAGATTGCATAGCTGTTGCTTCATGGTGAACATGTTTTATTTAGAGACTAACTTTTAAGGTAGCAAATGTTGAAGCTCATAATTTCAACCATTAGATTAAATTTTTCCTATTAAGGTATCCTTATCTGGGTACTGTCTTAATATTTGACCTCATATTATTTTGGATCTATTTAGAATATTGAAAAGGAAAATGAATTTGAGTCCCTAGAGGATTCCAAAACTACTGTTTTGATATGGTGTAAATTGAAGAGTGTAGAATTCTTTTGGGACATTGCCATCAGAAGTTTAAAGACATACATGGAGGATATGTCAGACAATAACTTTACATTTTGATATTTTTTAATAAAGTCCTATGATTTTTATGGGAATACTTTTTTGTCTTACCCTCTTATATACACATATACTTGTAATTCCACATAAACTTACCACACGCATGCACACACATAAATATGATAAAATGCCCGTATTTTTTTTGGTATTAAGCTCAGTACTACCTGTCTTTTGAATTTAAGATTTTATAACAGTAATATATTTGAATATTTTAGATTATTGCAATGAAGTACATTACCTAATATGACTCTTCTAACCCTATTTTTTTATAACTCTCCTGAAACAATTTTTTTCCGATGTAAGAGAACATGTAGAGGATGCTGATAAGATTATATGATTCAGTTGTGAGTGATTGTTAACAGAGATAATTGTGATTGTAAAAACTTGGAACTTGGGGAGGGAAGGGGGGGGGAAAGGAGGACCTGATGCAAGGGGCTTAAGTGGAGAGCAAATGCTTTGAGAATGATTGGGGCAGGGAATGTATGGATGTGCTTTATACAATTGATGTATGTATATGTATGGATTGTGGTAAGAGTTGTTTGAGTCCCTAATAAAATGTAAAAGAAGAAAAGAGAAAAAAATGATTAGGGCAAAGACTGTACAGATGTGCTTTATACATGTATATGTATGAACTGTGAAAAGAATTGTATCAGCCCCAATAAATAAAAAAAAAAGAAAAAAAAAGAATTAGGAAGCTCCCAGGAGCAAGTAGCTCCATTCTGTCCTATAGCACCACTATGAGTCGGAATTGGGAATGATGTCAGTGAGTTTGGGTTTTAGTTAGAACAAACAAGTGTCACAGAGGGTATGGGACTTGAGTTGGTTAAGTAGCTGAAAGGAGCACTTGGTACGCCAAGGCTGAACAATACAAAGACAATAGGGAACATGGTGTGCACAGAACCAACCACCAGAGGGTGCAGGTTGGGGCCTAGGGAGAAGTTATTCAATCAATTATCACATTAAAGGCTGGATATTTTTTTACCAAAAAAAAAAAAAAAACTTGGAACTTTAGTGTGGTGGTTGGTCAAGTTTCCCATCCTGTTGGGGATAAAATGAGATATCTCAGAAGCAGGAAGTGGGGAATCTCACTGGCATCAAGAGTGAATGAAGAGCCAGGAGTGGAGCGTCTGTTGGACTTGAGGTTCCCTGTTCATTGAACATACTCAGTCCAGGGACAGAAAACTGTGACACTAGAGAAATGGTAGAGGAGTGACAGCAGCAGAACCAAGGGCCAGAACATGAGACAAAGCAGTGGGCTTCCTGGCCCACAGAGTGAGTAGAGCTAAGTGACATCATTTAGGCAGGATACTTGCTTGAGGAATGGCACTTAACTGGGATAACTAATTTTGTTGACTCATGGAACTAGAGCCAACGGCTGAGGTTGTGGTGGATTGAGGTGCCTTTTGTACCTTTGTCAGAAGCATTAAAAGAACCTTGTAACACTTCCCAAGCAGGGCAGAAATGAAGAGCCATGTAGGCTAAGGACCAGAGAGAGGTATGCTTGCAGGTACAAAGAACTGTGATTCTGAATTGTATGTAACCTGTTTTAGTTCCCTAATGAAGCTTATAATTGTGAATATGGTCTGTGAGTTTTGTGTGGTCAACAAATTAAATTATCACTTGAAGTAGAATATGAAAAGTAGAGGGTGCTGTGGGAGGGATGGTTGGTGTCAGAATTTGTAAGGAAGGTTGGAGGGTAGGGCATGTCTGACCTCAACCTCATATTAACCAACATTGGGGAGCTGATGCTGATAATGGCCATCTCTTCTTCTTGTGAAGTCAGAGGGGGTCAGATGCTGCCCCACACACTTATATAATTATATGTAATTATAACTCTCTTACTTTGATTCAATGAATTTTGTATTCTTGAAATTGGTCATTTCAATTACTTTATATTGGTTTAGTAATTTGAAGGTCTATTTGCCAGTAAATCAGAGGAAAAATGGTTTGATTACTATGGTCTCTTGATTAGGGATGATTAAGAATTTGAAATAATAAATTAAAATAAATATAGTTCCTTTAAAAATCTTGTTAAGAAAATTACTGCAGTTTGAAATTAAACAAATAAAAAGCTCCCTAATGAATTGCTATGCTTTTAATGAGTTTCCTTGAGTCATAATAAATTTCTGGAGCTTTTGAAAAATAAAAGTCCTAGGTGGGTACCACTTAGGAGAAATAGGCTGTTAGTTTCCAAGTTAAATTGGACTGCTTTCATAAATATATTACCTGTTTATACAACATAGAAAAAGGAAGTTTCAATTCTTAACCTTAGGTTTTATTATCCAAGCATTTCTGAGAGACCCACAGAGTATATTATGCCAGAGTATATTATCTATCTATCTATCTTTCTATCTATCTATCTATCCATCCATCCATCCATCTATCTAAGCAAAACCAAACTCACTGTAGAGCTGCTGGTGGTTTTGAACTGCTGACATTGTGAATTGCAGCCCAACACGTAGTCACTATACCACCAGGGCTCCATCTATATATATCAGACATATATCAGACACACACTTGCACTATATACTAATAAAAAATTAAACTGACTCATAATGACCCAGTAGGACAGAATAGAATGCCCCCATCGGATATCCTAGGCTGTAATCTTTCCAGAAGCAGACTGCTTCATCTTCCTCTTGTAGAGTCACTCTGTGGGTTTGAACCATCAACCTATTGGCTAGCCACTAAGTGTATAACCACTGCACCACCAGGGCTCCTTTAAATACAAATATAACACAATTCATCCAGCAGTGTTTTCTCTCTCTTTGTTGTTGTTGCACTTTGATTTTTAATTCCTTTCCCTGGCCTTTTCTGTTGACATTATGCGTGCTTCCCTTGCCTTTTTTTGTTGTTATTGTCTATGGCAGCATTCTTTATAGGAGCCCCAAAGTTGAAATAACCCGTATATCCAACAATTATTAATGGGTAAATCAATGCATATTTATTCATAAAATAGAATATTATATGAAACCATGAAAAGAATTAAGTGCTGATAAGTGCTAAATATGGATTTCCTTGAAAATAATATGCTGAGTGAAAGAAAGTCACAAAACTGTACAGCATGACAAAACAATAATAATTTCTAAAATTATCAAGGGTTCATGAGGGAGGGGAGGTGGGGAGGAAGGGGAAAAATGAGGAGCTGATACCAAGGGCTCAAGTAGAAAGCAAATGTTTTGAAAATGATGATGGCAACAAATGTATAATTGCGCTCGACAAAATGGATGTATAAGAGTTGTTGAGCCCCCAATAAAATTATTTTTAAAAGCAATTTAAAAAAAGCAAGACACAAAAATACCTATTGTATGATTCAATTTACCTGAAATATTCAGATAGACAATTCTATGAATACAGAAAGAAAGCAGCTAAAGAATACAAGATTTCCTTTTTGGTATGATGAAAATGACCTAAAGTGGATTATGATGATGGTTGAACAACTCTGCGTATATTGAAATCATTTAAATGTACACGTTAAATGAGTGAATTGTAGATTAATTATCTTTAAAAGCTGCCCCTATTGTCTTTTGTACAAATACAGTTTGTTAGTCATATAGACTTGTATTGGTTTTGTCTTTCTTTGCGGCTGGTCTAGTTGCTTGTTTTTTTATTTAATCATTTTATTGGGGCTCATACAACTCTTATCACAATCCATACATACATACATTGTGTCAAGCACATTTGTACATTCGTTGCCCTCATCATTCTCAAAATTCGCCTACTGCTTGGGTTCCTGGAATCAGCTCATTTTCCTTTTTTCTCTCCCTCTCCCTTCCCGCTCTCCCTTCCCTCATGAACCCTTAATAACTTATAAATTATTATTCTATCCTATCTTACACTTCCCGGCATCTTCCCTCACCCACTTTCCTGTTGCCCATCCCCCAAAGAGGAGGTTTCATGTAGATCCCTGAGATCTGTTCCCCCTTTCTACACCCCCTTCCCTCGAGGTGTCGCCACTCTCACTGCTGGTCCTGAGGGGTTCATCCGTCCTAGATTCCCTGTGTTTCCAGATCCCTACTGCACCGCTGTGCATCCTCTGGTCTAACCAGGTCCGCAAGGCAGAATTGTGATCATGATAATTGGGGGAGGAAGCGTTCAAGTACTAGAGGAAGGTTTGAGTTTCATTGTTGCTACACGGAACCCTGAGTGATTCATCTCCTCCCCACTACGCTTCTGCAAGGATGTCCAGCTGTCTACAGATGGGCATTGGGTCCCCATCATGCAGTCCCCTCATTCACGGTGATATGATCTTTTTCCCCGCTTTTGTTGCTTGAAACCTAGTCCCCTTGGCCCTTCATGATCACACATGTTGGTGTGCTGCTTCCATGTGGGCTTTGTTGCTTCTGGGCTAGATGACTGCTTATTTACTTTCAAGCCTTTAAGTCCCCAGATGCTATATCTCTCAATAATCGGGCACCATCAGCCTTCTTCACCACATTTACTTATGCACACATTCGTCTTCAGTGTTTATGTGGGGAAGGTGATCACACAATGATGGTTTTTATTCTTTGGTGTCTGCTACCTGGTCCCTTAAACACCTCGTATTCGCTTAGGCTTGTGTGCTTCTTCTCTGTGGGCTTTGTTGCTTCTGAGCTAGATGGCCACGTGTTTGCCTTCAAGACTTTAAGACCCCAGATGCTATATCTATTTTGATAGCCGGGCACCATCAGCTTTCTTCACCACGTTTGCTTATGTACACATCTGTATTCAGCGATCATGTCGGGAAGGTGGGTATCATGGCATGACCGTTTAGCTGAACAAGGTGCTATTGTATTGAGGGAGTGTGCGCGAGGAGGCCCAATGTCCACCTGCTACCCTACTGCTGAACCTATAAATATATGCACATAGGTCTATTTCCCCCATAATCATAAATATATTTACATATGTACATGTTTGTATTTAGGCTTCTATGTATGCCCTTTGCCTCCTAATCCTTTCCTCTGTTTCCTAACGCTTTTCTTCTGTCCCACTACCATGTTCAGCCTTCATTCTGGTTTCAGTAATTCCTCTCAGTTACCTTGCCCTTGGTCAACAAGCAATAGGCGAATTTTGAGAATGATGAGGGCAACGAATGTACAAATGTGCTTGACACAATGTATGTATGTATGGATTGTGATAAGAGTTGTATGAGCCCCAATAAAATGATTAAATAAATACTGGTTTTGCACCACTCGTTGTTTCCTTGTCCTTGGGTTGGCCATAGTTGCTTGTTAAAATGTTATCTTTTCCTGTTTGTCATGATGTAGACTTTTAGTGCTAGCAGAATGGACCAAGACTGGAAGTAGGTGACAATGGGTATCTCTGCCCTTGGAAAACAAATGCTAAATGGGGCTAGGATTCCTAGTGTAGGGCACTTTGAGGTATAGGGATGAATGAAGCAGAGTTTATCTTTGTCCTTGAGTACCTAATGGTCCATCTGAAGAGAGAATATACTGGAAAAAATGACCCATAATATTACTGAAAGTGAGACTGTATCAATGAAATGAAGGACTCACAGAAGAGCTCTCTTAATTGTTGTTCCTTTCTCCTTTCATTGGTCTAAAAAGATATCACTGGATGGAAATACAAAGCATGGATTTTTTTAATTTTTAAAATCATTTTATTAGGGGCTCATACAATTTTTATCACAATCCATCCCTCCATCCATTGTGTCATGCACATTTGTACATTTGTTGCCATCATCATTTTCATGGGCTACTTGAACCCTTGATATCAGCTCCTCATTTTTTCCCTCCCTCCCTCACGAAGCCTTGATAATTTATAAATTATTGTTTTTTTCTGGAATATGAATCCAGTATAAATTGTTTTTAGGATCTGCAACTGGGTAGTCATTAGATTCATGATAATGTATCATTTTACAGCTAAAATTAGAGCTTCAAATGTATCCTCCAAACAAATGTGTTATGTGAAATTTCATGTTATAGTTAAAAATGATTATAATCATCCATATTGTATACCCATCATTATATGTAAAATAGTCAAGTGGATATATTTTGCATAATTTTTACCTATGTAGTGAAATGCTTATAAAATGTATAAATCAAGCCTCACAGAAGACAGATCTGTTTAAGTACTTGTGTATAAAGTAAGTCTCTTTTTGAAAAGGTTAGCTGTGGGTGAATGTATAATTAAATAACTCCTAGCATATTGTACTCTGAGCGAATATGAAAAAAGTCGCTGTTTTATTCTTTGTACTGTTGCAAGAGATCATGTTTATAAACAGGTGTATCTTGCCTTTTGTGAACACAGTATGATATTGTTACTCCAGGTCACAGACCATACTTTTTAATTGACTGAACTAAATACCAACCAATAACAAAAGAGAAAGATAACTACTTTGTCTGGCAGCTTCTGTTTTTTGTTCTATATACACGTTAGCATGCATTGGAAAAATCTTAGTAATGAATGTTAAGCTTCTGTTTTGGGGTCCTTATGCCCAATCGCATTGCAAGAAGTTCTGGTTGGGACCTTTCCCCTATAGATTGGCATTGCTGATTTTCTTTATATTTGTATCTTTGGTTTGACCCAGCAGAGGGGAAACTTACTTTAGAGCATACTTTTCTTTGGCAAGCCTAACAAAGTTATCCTCACCACAAGGTAAAGAGAACTGAATGGTTGTTAAAATTGAGAGGTGTAATTAGAGTTTGCGGAAATAAGTTTTTGAAGTCTAAATGAGACAGAGATTACTGGATGTCAAAGGACATTTAGTGAACATGAGATGGGAAATTCCTTTCCTCTAACTGGGGTTGATTTATCAGGTTTTTGTTTGATTGGTGGGTTGAGTTTTAGGTAATAGGTCACATTTGCCCCTAAGATAGCTAGCTAATTATACAAAGCTGTGAACAATCCCAGGTTGTGAGATAACATAAGTGTTCAATAAATTAAAAGTTGATTTAAATTAGTGAAATGAGGGCCAGAATAGAATGATATTTCAGAGTATCAGGGACTTAGTCCTTGAATGGGGAGGGATTAAGGTGTTGAAAGAGGTAAACTTGTTTACCTGGTATCATTTGTTGGCCTGAGAAAATTGTACAGATTTGATAAGTTTGTTGGGGTAAGGGGGGAAATGATTTGGCTTTAATAATAAAAATAAAATTAAAATGGCACAGAATATCAACTCAATATATTGAGATTCTACCATGTACTAGCTACTCAAGTAGCTGTTTATGTTATTCTTTTAAAAAATTTTTTTAAATGTTAATCTTTACAGTGACCTTTTATCGCCATTTTTATATGAAAAAGCTGAATCTCAGGTTATGTAACGGGTTCAAGAGTATGCAGCTGCGAACTAGCAACAGCTAGCTTTAGCATGAAATGGAACTATGTGTGTAGAGCCAGAGTGAAGGGGATATTTAAAATTGTGAGACTGAAATAAAAGAGTTAGACCTCTTTGGAGTGAGGAATAGCAAAATTTCCTATGTAATATTTACCCAAAGTAAAAATTTATAAAAATATTCATAATAAGTATTGCAGAATAAAAGAAGCTATTTCATTTAAAAAATGCCATTTTGAATGACCTCTCTAAATGAACTGTGTGTTGAATGTTGAACGATAAGAGATTAAGGAGGAAGTAGTTAAAAGAAAAAAGGAGTACTGGTGGCATAGTGGGTTACACATTGAGCTGCTAAGTGCAAGATCAGTGGTGCAAACCCATCAACTGCTCCAGAGGGGAAAGATGTTACTGTCTACTCTTGTAAAGATTCATAGTCTCAGGTGCCTGAAGAGTTGGAGTTCACTCAATGGTAGTGTTTGGTTTGGTTTGGAGGTAAAGAACATTAGTGTTTTACTGGTTTTCTTTTCTAGGAGTTGAGAAATTAAGATTAAGACTAGTAGAAAGAGGAGATACTTGAAGAAAAGTCAGTGAACCTTCATTACTTTCAAAATTTTTATGCTTATTTGGGGATGACGATTTGGACAAAAAGTTGCCATTTAAACCCTCAAAGTTAGTTTATATGAAAAGAAAACAAACTTTTTATTGTTATAGGTTTTTTTCACGTAATTTAGTCTAATTTTAAACAATTAAATTTTAGCCTTGGATTTTACATGTGGATTGAGTTTTGAAAACAAAAATTAAAGTGATAAGAGAACAATGAGAAACTGTTATCACATCAGTTATAATATTTACATGTTCATCCCATTCTTCTTTATGTGTTCTTGTATATTGTAAAAATACAATGAGAGGTGTTTTTGTGTGCCAAATATTCTAGTATTTGAAAAAACACAGAGGATTGGGGATTTTTAGTAATGCTTGTAAAATGCTGAAAATGTTTCAGGGATTAGTTGCTTATTTCAGCACAATTATTTTTAAAAGCACTCTTAAATTACATTCATGACAGGTTATAGAGATTAATGGGATTCCATTATTAAACTGGAGTTCAGTTTAGGAACAAAGACAGCAGGAATTATTAGTGGGGAGGAAAAAAAGATCTTCTGTTACAGAAGCACTTCTTTAGAAACATGATTTCTGTATGGTTTCCACTCTTGGCCCTGTTCTTGTTGCACTTCCAATTAATTTCTGAACAATCTCTGGAACATGACAACAGTCTCACCAAAATTGTATATTTTTGAATTGGTAATGTATTGCGATATTTGGTAGAGTAGCTTTTGAAATCTTAGCTTC
The DNA here is from genome assembly GCF_050624435.1 of Tenrec ecaudatus. NCBI lineage: Eukaryota > Metazoa > Chordata > Mammalia > Afrosoricida > Tenrecidae > Tenrec > Tenrec ecaudatus. The sequence continues at coordinate 14,964,146 of NC_134548.1, forward strand.
TAATATTTTTCATTTCAGATTCTGCTACTGTATTTATAGAGTGGAAACTACCTGTGTTACTGTTATCAGTAAAAGGAGTAAAGGCTTATAGGTAATTTTCCAGATGGTCTGTCTTCTTTAGGAACTAGAATTTGGACCTTGGTCATCCTCCTGGTTGCCTTTATCTTCATAATCCTAGTTGAGGTTTATTTTAAATTTATTTTTTAATAAGTGGAATTTTTTAAATAAGTGGGGATAGGTTCTATGTTTCCTGTCTATACAGAATGCTTGACCTCATTCATCCTTCCACAGTGATTCGGTTCCCAAATGACCACCCCCCTCTGCTGCCTGCTTATCTAGAAAATGAGTTGGCTGCATTGATTTCAAGTTTATTTTATAGTAACTGTGAAAACAAAATTAGTTTAAACAAGAACATTTCTTTCACACTAGTTTAAGTTGAATAATTTCATCAGTCTCTGATGAAAGTCTGTACTTTGGTGATTTATCCTAACTCCTAGTGTGACTTTTCCTCCAAAGTTTAGGAGCAAAAATGAATATGGATCATTGTGGTGCAGCACTTAATGCAACCCTTCTACTATAGTCTTTGTGACTACATAATTGAGTGGGACTGTGAAAACAGGGTGCTTATGGCCCAGGTTGTTGCTCACGGAAACATAGTATTTGGAATCTTTCATGGATATATAAATTTGGGGCATGATTTTCAGTGGCTTGACAGTAATATAATGCTATAATTATAATTACATTTGTGGTTAGATGTTAGTATCCTCCATTTATGATGTGTTGTAATTCCTAGCCTCTTTGTCTGTTGTGATTGTCCTAGTTGTGAAGGAGTTGTCTGTTATGTTAATTAGGCAGGACTAGAGTGGCATGTATCTTGTATGGAATCACACATTATATTTTGTAAAAGAGAAAGCAAACTGGGATGGTTGAGTGGGGGCAGAGTTTCTATGCTGGGAAAATCCAAGACTCAGGAGACTGTTACATTAGAGAGAATAAGAGGCACAAAGAAGTGTTAGCAGAGGAAAATGGTGGTAGTAATCCCAGGAGACTGGCAGGAAACAGCATGGTGGGCTTCACAGCCCAGGTCAATTGAGTGAGAGAGCTGAGAGAGCCTTCAGGCCAAGACTTATTCACTGGACAAGGCAACTCCAGTCACTTAATAGCAGAGCTAGTGCTCTGTAAAACCTGCCTGAGCAAGGTGGGACCAACCCAAAAGGTCTAAGGGCCCGAGAGAGGCCTACTTTTGAACATAACTGAGAAGAAGCTTTTTGTTGTTGTTATTTTAAGTAATGTTATTTCTAAGAAAATGTTGTATCTAAGAGCAAATGAAAACTAGAAATACTGTATATGTCCATTTGAATATACCCACAGAAAATCAAATTCCCCACTTTGGGAGATACCCTTACTCATATCACCCCTTCACCCAATCCAGTAGAACCTGGTTATACTATTAATTGTTCTACAGCTTGAGAGACTACGATAATTAACACTTAACAAATAGGAAAGCAGTCAGACTTTTAGCCATGCCTCACCTGAATCCTCTCTGAAAACAGAGGTGGAGCTATTTGGTCTCCCATTTCCTATTTCTCAAGATGTCTCAGAGGTTTCAAGGGGAGGCCTTCTGTGTAGATATAATTTCCACAGTTGAGCACAAGGTGAATAAAATACAGGGTCCTGAACATGCTGCAGGCCATCAATAACAGTTCATTCTCCACCCCATGATATCTTCTGGTCACTTAATTTTTTATATGGTGTCCAGAGTAGGATCAAGCAAGTAGGACCTTGCTAAAGTTGTGAGGTCCTGACAACTAAGCCTGAGACAGAGGATGTCAATACTTGTTGGGACAAAAAGTTTCAGGAGTGAATCACGTGGAAACCAGAGAATAAAATAACAAATATCAACACATGCAACTCACTGTTAAAGTCAATGGAAGGTTAGCTACCAATATAAGTAAAATATGAACATTTAATGTCTAGATTTCTTGTCAGATGAGTTAGGTTTCCTTCTTTTTAACTCTTTATTGTGACCTAGGTAAAGGTTTACAGAGCAGATCCCTGTTTTTTATTCAAGAATTTATGCATTCTTTGACCCCCCTCATCCATTGCTGCACTTTCACTGTACCATTGCTTACACCACTTCCTCTGTTTCCTGTTTCCATGCCTCTTCTTTTCTTAACCCTATGTATTTTGTCCTTGGGTAAATTCTTCCCTTTTGGGTTTAAATCATTGTTTTCTATCTTAGAGGTGAGTTCAGACATAAAGGCCATAATCTCAAGGGTCACACCCAATCTCTCTGTGGGCAGTAAGCCTGGCCTATTTCTATGATTTTTGAGTTATTTTCCACAGTATTCTCCCATCTTGTCCAGGATCTTCTAATGTCATCCTTTTCAGAGCAGTGGGCAATGCTAGTGAGGAACCCTGGTGGCATAGTGGTTACACATGGGGCTGCAAGGTTAGCAGTGTGAAACCACAAGCCATTTCCATCAGTGAAAGATAATATTTTCTACTCCTGTAAAATGTTACAGTCTTGGAACCCACAGGAAAATTCCACCCTATTCTATAGGGTCGTTATGAGTCTGAATCAACTTAATGGTAGTGAGTTTGGGGTTGGGATTGGGCACGATCTTTTGCTGTGTGTGCTTTCAACAATTACAAAAATATATATTCCAAAGACAGAAAGAACCCCTTCAACTTTTAATGGCATGTGAGCCACTACCAGATGCTGGTTCTTAAGAATTTTCCATTTGCCCAGTAGATGCCAAAATAAGGGAATGCATCAAGACTTTTCACAAGGAAGAGATTCACATCGTGGCATTTGTCTGATCTGCGTGTGACCACAATGTGGTACCATTGGTGAGGTTATAATTTCTCTGATTTCATTTGTAGTTGGACAGATCTATGGTTTATCATATCTTTAGTGTCACCTTTCTGTACAAACTCTGATCTTTCCAGAGGTCTTCCATTTTGATATGGAGATCAAGACAGATCAGTGTTTCCCATTTCAACTCCTTTCCACATTCCACTACATTTCTTGTATTCCATTTGCACTTGGTATTCTGTATGGTAGAATTTTCTTTATTGAGAAAAGAAAGTTTACTTCTCAAGATTCACACAGTTATGAAGTAGAACACCAAGGTTATGTCTCTAGCCTCCAGTAACCCTATGTGGATAGCAGATTGAGTGGCCAGCTTGGTGCAGACGTTATCACTGCTTCGTGTGGGTGATCCACCCCCAAGCAAAGTTCACCCACCCCCTTTTTCCTTATTTGTTTGAGAATAGTCTGTCTTGATAGAAGAACTGGATCTTGAGCATTCCTGAACCTGAATTCTAACCTATAACTTCCATAATAAACCAGTTACGTATAAGGATGTCCCATAAATTCTGAGGCATGGCAGAAAATTATGGAAGCCCAAAACTTAGAGAACACTAACACAAGAGGGAGAATACTAAGGAGAGGGGTAGTAGTTGATGTTAAAGATGATTGAGTGATACAGCAGTTTCAAATCATTGGACATTTTACTGTAAGGCCCTGAAATACATATTCACTAGTAATGTAAGAAAATGAGCTGATTAAAAATGGCCAGGCAGTGGGTATTCTTAAATATTTAAACATGAGTCTGAATTGACTCAATGTCTGTGAGTTTATCAGTTGGTGAAATAGTTACTCCAAAGTGCATGGTACTCTATTTCTAAAGAAAACATAAACCAACTGTGAGATTCCATATAATTCAAAGCCCTGGTGGTAGTGGGTATGTCTTGGGCTGTGGTCTTCAAGGTCTCAAGTTTGAAACCCCCTGCTGCTTAAAGAGAAAGACTGGCCTTTCTACTCCGGTAAGAAGTTACAGCCTCAGAAACTCACCAGAGCAGCGCGGGTGGAGGGCAGGCAGTTCGACCCTGTTCTATAAGGTGAGCATGGTCTTGATGGTTAGTGTGTTTGGTTTGGTATACTTCATATTATATAATGTTGACTTTTAAAATTTCTTACTTTGAAATTTTTTTCTTATATTAAAGAATTAATTTGGGAAAGTCAGCCTTTAAGGAAAAAATATTATTGTACTTAATCACTGTGTTCTGGATATGGCATGATAACAGGTAGTTCATCTAAATATCAGTTTACGTTAAGGTGACCAGATTTTAACATTGGTAAAGCGGGACACCATGGACCGGGGTGGGGGTGGGGGGTAGGTTCTTGATAAAAAATTTGGTCTTAAAAAAATGTTGGTCTATATGGAGCAACAAAATTTTTCATAGAACGCAAAAATAATATTGTAATATATTTTTAAATTTTTCAACATAAGTATAATTTACAAATATAATACATTAAAATGATATATGGTATTTTATTCATTGGCGTATTTCTCATTTGAGTGAATTTTTTAGTAGATTGCTATTGTTTTTAGTAGATTGCTGTCGTTTAAAAGGTCATGACATTTTTCACAAGATTTTGTTAAATTATGTTTCACACATAAAATGGCTTTCAAAGTCTCAACACTTAATTGTGATTTTTCTGATGTCCACACTTATTTACCGTAGAAAAAAGGTGTTCAGTCACAGCATTAGTTCCTGGTAAGAACAGCGCGCATTCCACAATTTTTACTGCATTATTGTATGGAACATGGTTTGTTTCAAAATGATGAAATATTTCTAACCATTTGTTCTCTATTGTGATTTTTGCTGATGCCCAAGATTTAACCTTTACCTTATCAATATATATTTTAATAATATACCTCATTAAAAATACCTCATTAAAAAGATCATTTTCGGAAATATTTCTATACGGGAAATTTTGAGTAATATGATGAAATGATTTTTGCACATCATTCCAATTAAGTTCTTGTTTTAATGTAACCCAATGAAAAGATTCAATATCCCCCCAGCCGCTGAGAGGGAGAAAGACGAGGCTTTTTGCTCCTGTAAAGAATGACAGTCTTTGAAGGCAGTTCTGCCCTGTCCTAGAGAGTCGCTATGAGTAGGCATTGATTCGATGGCAGGGAGTTTGAAGGCATGGGACTCATGTCCTTGGTTTAAACTCTCAGATTATTGGCTGGGGGAGAACAAAAGCCTCTTCTGGCTACAGAAGTGCAAGAGGTGGGGTAGAGGGTCTTGACACAATGCACTCTGGTTTTTTAATCATTTTACTAGGGGCTCGTACAGCTCTTCTCACAATCCATACATCCCTCCATTGTGTCAAGCACATTTGTCCATTTGTTGCCATTCTTAAAACATTTGCTTTCTACTTGAAAAAAAAAAGAAAAGATTCAATATCATTGTAATGTAGCCTCTACTCTTCTAAATAATCTATGCAGTTACTATAGAACTTTTTAACGGGATTCATGATATCTGCACGATTTATTGCACCTTGTTCTTCTAGCTGGCTTATACTATTATGGATAGTTAATGGAAGAAAATTATCTTCTAACTGCTTTTGACACTGAAATTTTAAATTATTAACTTCATTTGCTAATTTGATTATTAAAATTTTGTCACTTCAATAAGTTTTATAGCATTTTCCAAAAGAGCTGCTTGATTGTGTACAAACTCTAGCCAAATTTTTGAAGATTCTTTTTCAAAAAACTCTTCTAAAATTCTAGGACATTTATCCTGTGATAGAAAGTCAGATATCAAAGGATCGTATATTTTCAAAATTCTTTTGACAGCTGGCAAAAGAGGTAACGGGCGCCTTTTACTATATCCAAGTATTTTCTGATATTCGACTTCCGCAGTTTCACAAAATTCTTTAAGCATTTCAACGCGCACAGTGTATATATAGAAATCAGAATATATTTTAATAACAATATTTTCCACATCTACGGGCAACAAATCAGCAGCTGTTTGAATGGTGTTATGTATTATGTGCACTGTACAACCAACACCAATAATGTTTTGATTAAGGTTTTCGTTTAGTTTATAAACATTATTTGTACCTCTTCTCGCTTTTCCTCCAAAATTTGCATTCGTGTTGTCTGCACAATATGCAATCATTTCTTGTTTTGAATTGTTTTTTTTCCAAAACATTAATAATGGAACTGAAAATTATTTCAGAAATTTTGCCGGGCACAGAAACGAAATCTAACATTCTAACTTTTATTCCAGTTTCTGAATCAAAAATCTAATAATGGTTGGAAATAACTTTATATCCTTATGATCAGATGCATCAGAATATATGGATATAAAATTAATGTTTTCTAGATCTTTGTTTAATTCTGAACATGCATATGGGGAAAGCACTTTACACACAATTGCCTCGGATTTTGTTTTAGCAGAGGCAAATTTTTGGTTGAATAACTTTTTGACAACTTGTAATGTATAGTCCATAGATGATTGTGATTAATAGCATGAAAAGATACAAGTCCTTTTGCTAATGCTAATTTCTTTTCTTCATCTCCATAAGTTGTTTTCCAAAAAAAAAAAATTCCTGTATTTTGGAGGAAGATGCAGCAGTATTTAAATATCTTTTATGTTTCTGTGTCTCTAAGTGCTTTGAAATATCATTCTTCCCACTGGACGAAATAGAATATGCACCATTACATTTCTCACATTTTATAATGTAATCACTTTGGGATTTTTAATAAAAGGAAATTCACTTTTTAAATCATTGTTGAATTTGCATCCTCTCTTCTTACTCATTATGTTAAAAATCTAAAAAAAATTTACATTATATTATAAATTATATACATATTGCTTAAAAACACACCAAGTAGGTACATAATTACATGAACATATTTTGTTAGTTTATAAATTTAATTCGATTGTTATAAAGTAACTATATATTTTAAATTATTTTAATCCTATATTTATTTCTAAATAATGACAATGCTAACTTGTATTATTTTTTTCTCTGAATTTGCTGTAATATAAGCCATAAGTGTCACTTTAAAGGCCGGCGCTAGACTTTTTGCCACCACTATAAAATATAAATAATAAGAGTACTGTATGTTAAATGCAAGACAATTTATGTCTTTATGAAATAAATAATTAAATTACTTACCTCAATTATCTGAATAGCTGATTTGTTGACATCACTTGTTTAACTAGCACTAGTGCACCGTATGATGTGTATCGTCTGAGAGACAGTTACAAAATGTTTTCGTCGTTGCCAATGCCAAATAATGCCATTGTTCATTAAGTCCAAACAATGGTGATCGAATTCTGATAACTGATCAACAATGCGAACTTTGATAAGCAGTTCTCGATAATCAGTTCTCAACAATCATTTGTTATTATTAAAGTTTAACATTATAAAATTTAAAAAAATAATATAAAACTCATATCCTGGCGAAATAGCCACATGGCAGCTGAAAACCGTATATTCCCTTCCCGTTCTCCCGCCGTTCCCTAGCTTGTCGTGCATTCCTTCCAAAAATCAGGACTTTTAAAAAATGCTGCGGGACACAGGACAAATTGTTAGAAATCGGGACTGTCCCGCCAAAAGTGGGATGTCTGGTTACTTTAGTTTAAGACAAATATGTTGCATGCTTATAAAATATGTCTTTCAAGAAAATCTATCTCGATGATCGCTATGAAATCCCAAGAAACAATTGCCATAGAGCCTACGAAGCTGACCTCTTTGCCTTGAACTGAACTGGCCCACCAGATCCTCTTGGAATTCACTATTTTGATTGGGTTTCTTTTTAGAACGCACCCTCATTTGAAAGACTTGTCTGCACCCATCCATTGATCACAAAGACATTTTTAAACATGTTTTGTTTGGAATAAAACCCTGCACACATGAACTGGAAATCTACTAACAATGTCTTTTGACTTAATTCTCTTATATACCACATTTTGTTTTATGAATTATTTTGTTAATATAAACATTTAGGCTGTTTCTACCTTTTAGCTATTGTGACTAGTGCTGTAGTGGGTGTTGGTGTATAGGTTCTGTGTGTGTTCCTGCATTCAATTATTGTGCCTCTACCTAGGATTGAGATTGGTAGGTCACATGATAGGTGTTAAATTTTTAAGAAAGTGGCAAAGTATTTTCACAGCAGTAATGATTTAGGGTTCCAATTTCCACACATTCTGGTAACAACCAATTGTTTTCAGGTTTAACATGCTTTTATCATAGCCATTCTTGTGGCTCTGTCTTTCATTAGTGACCCATGGGGATTACTATCAGTCAGAATTGACTCGATGGCAGTGAGTTTGATTTTGGTTTTGAAACCAGATAATTCAGTCTACTGATTTTATTCTTTATCTTTAGTATTTGCTTGCTTTAGGCACACATTTGCCATTCTTTCTCTAGTTTCCAAAAGTGTGTTAATTATTGATATGTCTACTTTTCTAATATACATTCACTGCTATAATTTTCTCTATAGGCACTGTTTACACTACATTACACAAAATTAAAAAAACATAGTTTTATGGGCATATACTTCACATATCACACAATTTTAATCATTCAACTGTATTAAAATTTGTGCAGTCATCACCACAATCAATTTCAGAACATTTTCTTCTCATATTCATTGTGGCTAGCTCCCCATTTTGCCCTAATCCTCCTTTGCCATGTCCCTAGGTAATTATCAATTCAGTTACTGCCCCTACAGATCTACCTATCCTGGATTTCACATTGCAGAAAATCATACAAAACACAGACATAACCAAAAAACTAACAACAATGACTGGAGAAAATCTCAATAAAAAGCAGAAAATATTAAAAACTGAAACAATTTTAGAATGGGTCAAAAGGGATGATATTACATTTTAAACTAACTACAGCTACCACAATGGACTTTACAATGCTTTCTGCCTGATAGCTGGGCAGACTTTGGTCATAGGGAATTCACCAGATTCAACCCATGTTGTGGACCCTGCAAATGGATTTTGGGCTTCCACTGTCATGGATAGCTTTTTGCATACCAGGTAGTCACAATTTAACCTCTGATAACATTTCCTACTTCAGATACAGATTTTATTATTTATAACCCCTGGATCACACAAGCTGATATTTTTTTTCCAGGTGGACTTTGTTGATGCTTTACTTAGATAGCTGCTTCTTTTAAGAGAAGTCTTTAATACCCCAGACACTATTCTTTCTAATAGCCAGGCACTATCTGATTTCTTCACCACACTTTGCTATAGGCTCCACATCTTCAGTGATCTGTTCATGAGGGCAAGTATCAAGCAATGCCATGTCTAATTGTTCTTAGATTGGGGCTGGAATTAAGTATAAGCCCCAAAGCCATTCATATATTTACCAATGATATAGAATGTAATGGCATACAGTATGAAGCACTTGAGAAAGGGGAATTATGCAAATAGACCATCTTCAGGCCCCAATACATGAATTGTTGATTTGTACAGAGTAAATTCTTAAGTGAGTGGACACTATTTACACATACATTAGGGGTTGATGGTAAACAAAGCTTACAGTAACACTCACAAGGCAGAACCGTGCCTACCAGATTACTGCCTGTCATAAGAAAGCAAGGAGGACATTAAAACTGTAACTATATGGGAGTCCTGGCCATCATTCTTTGGGCACCCTCACAGAAAGAGGTTGGAACCAAAGTCCAAGAACTACCAATTCCATACTCTTGGGATAGCAGTCATCTGCTTCTTCTCACACTAGAGCAGTGGTTTTCAACCTTTCTCATGCCGTGACCTTTTAATACAGTTCCTCATATTGTGGTGATTCCCCCCAACCATAAAATTATTTTTTTGCTACTTCATAACTGTAATTTTGCTACTGTTATGAATTGGGCAACCTCTGTGAAAGGGTCATTCAACCCCCAAAGGGGTTCACGACTCACAGGTTGAGAAACACTGCACTAGAGTGTTTCAGCCTTACAACCAAGGGACTATGCTGGTTCCTTAAATGTGCTACAAGTATCATTGAGCATTTTTTTCCTGATAGGAGGCTACTCCTCATTTACTCATGAACAGAAATGCAATCACTTTCTCCAAAACATACATGCCTCCCCACTCCCCCTCTTGACCTGAATTTCCAGTAAGATGGGATTGGGGTGCTCTTAGTACAATATTGTATGGCAGCAAGTGAATGGTTTCTTTCTCCCCTCATCTTGAAAATCTGACTACAGCTGGATGAGGTGTCCCGTCTGTCAAAATGTTTTTTAAGGTGTACATATAAATGGGGTGATACATGGTTCAAGGGCACTAGTCAGGCTTTCTACTTTGATGGTTGGGAGACCAGATTAGAAAATTATATGACTTCAGAGGAGAAGCCTGCCTTCTTGGTGTTTATCCCAATAGTATTAATCTCATACAATAGTTGTCCTTTTGTGATTGACTAACTTCACTCAATTTGATAGTTTCCAGGTTCATCCATATCATGAGGTGTTTCATCTGTTTTGTAGGGATGCATAGTATTCTGTTGACATAATATGACTTTTATGTTGTATTTTTATTTAAAATTAATTTTTAATCTATACTACTAATTTTTAAGTTGTGGATTAAGTGAAGGTGTATGAAACAGACCCTCATTTTTATATTCAATAACTTATCACCCCCCCCCAATGCCTTGCCCTATTTCAATCATTTTGCCCATCTCCCTCTTGTTGGGTATTGTCTTCCCCTTGACTCACGTTTACACATGTCTATCCTATAGACTATGACTTCCCTTTTTTTCTCTTCCCCTCTCATCCCTCATAACCATCAAAGTCTGTTTATTTTAGTGAAAACTTAAAATAAATAACAGTGATCTCATAGTCCTTTTTTTTTAAAACAATTTATTAGGGGCTCACACAACTCTTATCACAGTCCATACATATACTTACATCAATTGTATAAAGCACATCTGTACATTCTTTGCCCCAATCATTTTCTTTTTTTTCTTTCTTTCTTTTTTATTTATTTATTTATTTTGTTTTTTAACAATTTAGTGGGGCTCATACAATTCTTATCACAGTTCATACATATACATACATCAACTGTATAAAGCACATCTGTACAGTCTTTGCCCTAATCATTTTTTTCTTTTCTTTTCTTTTTTTACATTTTATTACGGATGCATACAACTCTTATCACCATCCATACATATACATACATCAATTGTATAAAGCACATCCATACATTCCCTGCCCCAATCATTCTCAAAGCATTTGCTCTCCACTTAAGCCCTTTGCATCAGGTCCTTTTTTTTTTCCCCTCCCTCCCCGCTCCCCTCTCCCTCATGTGCCCTTGGTAATTTACACATCGTTATTTTGTCATATCTTGCCCTATCTGGAGCCTCCCTTCCCCCCCTTCTCTGCCGTCCCTCTCCCAGGGAGGAGGTCACATGTGGATCCCTGTAATCAGTTCCCCCTTTCCAACCCACTCACCCTCCACTCTCCCAGCATCGCCCCTCACACCCTTAGTCCTGAAGGTTTCATCCACCCTGGATTCCCTGTGCCTCCAGCCCCCATATGTACCAGTGTACAACCTCTGCCCTATCCAGCCGTGCAAGGTAGAATTTCGATCATGGTAGTTGTGGGGAGGAAGCAACCAGGATCTGGGGGAAAGCTGTGTTCTTCATCGGTACTACCTCGCACCCTAATTAACCCATCTCCTCTCCTAAACCCCTCTATGAGGGGATCTCCATTGGCCGACACTTGGGCAGTGGGTCTCCACTCTGCACTTCCCCCTTCATTCAATATATATATATATATATATATACACACATATACATACACATACATGCACACACACATATATATATACATATACACACACACATATATATTTTTTGCATGATGCCTTATACCTGGTCCCTTTGGCACCTCGTGATCGCACTGGCCGGTGTGTTTCTTCCTTGTGGGCTTTTTTGCTTCTGAGCTAGATGGCCGCTTGTTCACCTTCATGCCTTTAAGACCCCAGACACTGTCTCTTTTGATAGCCGGGCACCATCAGCATTCTTCACCACATTTACTTGTTCACCCACTTTGGCTCCAGCAGTTGTGTCGGGAGAGTGAGCATCATAGAGTTCCAATTTAATAAAAGAAAGTATTCATGCAATGAGGGAGTGTTTGAGTAGAGGCCCAAGGTCCTTCTGCCACCTTAATACTTAACCTATAAATTTAGACACATAGATCTATTTCCCCATCCTCCTATATATATTTGCATGTACATGTCTTTGTCTAGACCTCCATAAATGCCCTTTGACTCCTAGCTCTTTCCTCCATCTCCCTTGACCTTCCTCCTGCCCTACTACCATGCTTCGTCGCCACCTGGGCTAGAGTATACCTCTTCTCTAAGCAACCTTACCCTTGATCATTTCCCACCAGGCCTGCCACTCCCCCCTCTCTACCATTTTGGGTCCCATGTTGTTCCCTTGTCCCTGGGTTTGTTAACACCACTTCCTTACCCCCCCTACCTCCCCACCCCAAGTCCCCCCGGAACTGTCGGTCCCGTTGTTTTTCCTCCAGATAGTTCATCCAGCCTGTCCTATTCAGACAGACCTGCGGAGACACTAACATGCACGAAAACAAGACAGAGGAAAACAAAGCAACAGTATACAACCAGACAACAAAACAAGAAAAACAAACCACTGACAAAGAACAGAACAAAACAGTTCACAAGAGAAAAGCTTGTAGTTAGTTCAGGGATCATTTGTTGGCCCTTAGGAGCGTTTTCCAGTCTAGTCTGTTGGGGCACCACGCCCTGGCCCCAAAGTCCACTTTCAGCATTCCCTGGGGACCTTGCCACTCCATTCTCTTGCTGTTCCACTGCACTCCCCCAGTGATTTGCCTCAGTGTGGTGGGATCAGGTCAGGTGCAGTTCCCACACTGTGTCTCTGGTGCTGTCCCCTGTATCGCCGTTAGTCGCTGATTGGCATCATTTCTCATAGTGGGGCCAGCCATGTTGTTCTCTCTGTGGACTGGCTGCTCTACTCAGGAACATCATCCTCACGGCCTCGTGGGCCAGGCTGTGTTTCACTCTCTCCTCCTGCCCCTTCATCTGCTCCCGTGTGCTCTGATCAGATATGTCCATCTCCCGGAGCTGCAGAGTCAATGTCGTCCTTTGGAACAAATTCTTTTTGGGGGAGGGGCAGGAATCCACTTAATTTATGGTGCTGGGGCCAGCCTCCCAGACCTCTCCACTGGTTCCCTAATCCACGCAGGGATATTGCATTCACACCTTGCGGCACTGGGTTGAAGTCTGGTCCCACTTGATCTCATAGTCCTTTTGTGATTGACTAATTTTACTCAGCATAATGTCCTCCAGTACCATCCATGTCATGAGGCATTTCATAAATGCATCATTATACTTTAACATTGTACATTATTCCATTTGTCTGTATCAAAGTTTGTTTATTCTTCCACCTATGGGCACTTACCCTGTTTCCATTTTCTTACTATTGCGAATAGTAGTTTAATAAACATGAGTGTAAATATATCTGATTTTGCTATGTTCCTTACTTCTTTAGGGCATATATTAAGTAGAGGAATTGTTGGATTATATGTAGTTCTATTCCCAATTGTTTGAGGAAGCTCCATACAGCTTTCCACCGTGAATGTACCTATTTTGCAGCCCCATCAGCAATGTTAACATAATTTCTTAAACCCATATATTATTTAAATGTGTGTAGTTTAAGCTACAGATTCTTGGGATTTTCTAGCTATCTTTCTGTTCTTGATTCCTCGTTTAATTCCATTGTAGTCTGAAAGCATTTTTTCTAGTGGCTAGCTGGGCACCATCTGCTTTCTTCACCTCACTTTACTGTGGCACCCTTATTTTCAGTGATCTCTTCTTGAAGGTGAATATGAAGCATGGCCATGTTATAAAAACTAACTGTTCTTTGATTGGAACTAGAATTATGTGTGAGTCCAGAATCTGTCTGCTTGTCCACAGATTATGAACAACTCTGGTTTGCTTTGGCAGTCATATGATGAGACAGACAAAAACAAAAAACAAGAACAACAGCCAAAAAACCCTGAAAACAACTAGGCATTTCCTATTTCAGGAACAAAAGCAGAAATGAAAAGGCGGGGATTGGGGGGTGGTGGGGAGAGAATAAGAAAAACACTACAACTCCCAAAGAAAAACATTGCAAAGCCCCCCTCTGTGGTATAAGGTGATTTTTTTGATAACATCAATCAATAATTTATCCCATGTCATAAAGAGTAAGGCACTGTTGATATGAATATATGTGAGTATAGTCCAACTGTGAGTTACAATCCATGAGATGTTGCTTTGTACACATTGATTTCTTAATTGATTGAGTTCTGTTTACACTGAGCATGGGGAACCAGTGCTAGGGGAAGACTTACTGGAGCATTTCTACAAGGGCAGGTCTTTGCCTATTGCCATATTTTTTTTCATAGTTGGTTGTATGTATTTACAACTCCACCAACAATGTATATGAGTTGCAGTCTCTCCACACCCTCTCCAGCATTTATTGTTTTCTGTTTTTTTAAAAAATTTGACCAACATAATTTTTTTTCTCGGAAGATCTTTAAACATTTTTCGGAGTATAGGCCTACTGCCTATACATATTCCCTCAGGATTTTTTTTGGGGGGGTAGGGAAAATTTCACTGGATAAAGGCTTCTGTCAGTGGTATTTTGTTTTGAGTTTCCTTAAATACTGCAGATACTTCACTTTTCTATCTTCTTGCTTGCAGGATTTCAGAGAAACATCAGGTGTGAATTTTATATTACTCCTATATAAACAAGATGACCTTTACTCCCCTCCAGCTTCTTTTAATATTTTCTTGCTTCTAGTTTTCTTCACCTTAAATAGGAAATGCCTAGTTGTTAATTTTGTTATTCTGTTTGGTGTTTTCTGAACTTCCTATATCACAGGTTTGGTATCTGTTATTACTTTATGAAAACTCTTTCCCATTATTAATTTAAATTTCCCTTTTTTCCTTTGGTTTTGCTTTTAATATAATTCATGGGTATTTGATTCCTTTCATAATTGTCACATAGTTCTTGAGTATTCTGGGTTGTTTTTTTTGTTCATTTTTTCCTGTATGTATCAATTTGGCAAATTTATCTTGACATATATTCAACTTTAGGTGTTCTATTTTTGACTATGTCCAACCTGCTGATGAGCCTATGAAGACAATCTTCATTTTTGTTACATTATTTTTTATTCCAAACATTTTCTTTAATTTCCTTCTTAGTATTTCCATGTCTGTTTATATTCATGACCCAACTGTTCTTATGTGTTCTCTACTTTTTTATTAGAGACCTGAGCATATTAACTATAATTTAAAACTTTCCAAATTCCCTATGTAATGATTCCAAAATTTATATCATATCTGTGATTGGTTCTGTTACTTGCTTTACTTCTTTAAATTGTGTTTTAGCATGCCTGAAAGGGTTTTTTTTGTTGTTGAAAGCCAGAGGTGCTATGTCAGGTAATAAGAACTGAGTCAAAAATGATCTTTATTATGGGATTATCTGGTTATAGCCTGGACTGTGTTAAAAATCTTCTCTAGCTTTGTGTTCCAATGAGTTGGAATTAACTCGATGGCAGTGAGTTTGGTTTTTGTCTTGGTGTGTTCTAAAGCCTTCAGTTGCCCCCCTCCCCTTCCCACCCAACACACACACACACACACACACACACACACACACACACACACACTTGTTGTCTTTAGGTTTCCCTAAGAACTTCTTCTTAAATAGATTATATGTCTTGCAACTCTTTCAAGTATAATCCACTTTTAGTGTATTTGAGGTCTATTGATTTGATGGTTGAGTGTTGGAAAATGTCTAGAATCTTATCATTGAGTCTAAGTATTTTTTATGGTTTTGAATCCTGGATTGTGATCCAGGAATTTCAGAAACACTTCTTAGCCATCTCCATCGCTTTAAATCAGTGGTTCTCAACCTGTGGGCCACGACCCTTTTGGGGGTCAAATGACCTCAATTCATAACAGTAGAAAAATTACAGTTATGAAGTAGCAGTGGAAATAATTTTATGGTTGGGTGTCACCACAGCCTGAGGAACTGTATTAAAGGGTCACGACATTAGGAAGGTTGAGAACCACTGCTTTAAATGATGCAGCAAGGCTTGAGTGGGCTAATTGCCTTTTCTCTAGGACATTTAAGGAGCCCTGGTAATGTGGTTATGTGTTGGTCTGCAAATTGCAAGGCCAGCAGTTTAGAAATAACAAAGATGAAACTTTTTGTTCTGTAAAAAGTTACAGCTTTGGAAACTCCCAAGGAGCAATTCTACCCTGGCCTATAGGGTCACTGTGAGTTAAAATTGACTCGATGGCAGTGAATTTGGTTTTTACATTTTCCCAGGGTAGCTAAGGCTCTTGGAAAGGTGCCATGGGAGTGTTGGCATGGATGTTCTAGATTTATTTGAAAATGGTTACTTTTCTCCTGGGTGTATATCAAGATGGTTACTTGTCCCCTGGCCCTGCCCAAAATAGGAGGAGTGTTTTGGTGGTTGTTATTGTTTTAAAATCTTCCTAGTCATATTCAGTGAGGTTCCTGGAGGCAAACCAGAAGAGTGTGGACCTTCTCTTAAGACTAAACCTTCGGGAGCTCTCACTCTTAGCCTCCAGCAATTCTGTAAAATTGCCATTTAAATCTTGCTGGTAGTGCGTGACTGCAGTGACTTCTTTGTTCAGGTAAGCTAATTCGTTATAGTCACCTGCCTCTCGCTTTAGGATGTCAGATTCTACTGAGACCTCAATTCTCTAGTGAATGTTATTGAAAAGTTGTTGCTTTTAAGTTTGTTCAGCATTT
This sequence comes from Tenrec ecaudatus, assembly GCF_050624435.1. Lineage (NCBI taxonomy): Eukaryota > Metazoa > Chordata > Mammalia > Afrosoricida > Tenrecidae > Tenrec > Tenrec ecaudatus. The sequence continues at coordinate 14,980,791 of NC_134548.1, forward strand.
TTCTTGTTATAGGATCAGAGGGATAATTTCCAAATTTTTCATGTGTCAGAGCTGAAACTGGAAGACCTACGTTTATATTTTAAAATTAGAAATATCTTGTCCAGTTAAAAATAATGTTTCAGCAAGAGGTTTTTAACTTTCTTGTGAACCATTTGCTTAGTTGAGATGATTCATTCTCAGTTATTTCCATCCTTTTGAATCTCAGATCTGTATATTCTCACATGCTTAGGAAGCCCTTTTTGAGAACAAATATTTTTTAAATTCAAGGACTTTATCTCATTCTAGAAAATTAATATCTTTGTTCTAAATTGACAACAATAATAGAATTATTACACTACTTGATTTCTCTCTAAAAAATACCAACTCCCAAATCACAGTTTTCTTTTAGCAGATGCTGCCTTATATACCATGCTAAAGTAGTTTTGGGGATTCTACTTTCTGAACCCTCATTTTGTTTTACCCCACTTGTTTTTTGAAAGATTAACTCAATTTACTAAGACCCTTTGGAATCTTTAGAAGCTAAAGCATTATTTGAATTTGAAAAACTAATAATAAATGCACAAATCTTGAAGAATGTATTAATTGTAAACTATAGATCTTGATCACTTTAGCCTAATGGAATTACATTTAGGATCTGTGTGATAGTAGACAATTTGGTTAAAATGGATTCTTTAAGCAACCAGGAAAGTACTACATGTGCTTGAAAACCTGATAGTTTGCTTACTTGCTAGAATATTGCATTTGGGGAGGCTTCCTTTTGATCCTTGGATAGCAGTTATCAGACCATTAAGACATTGTAAATGACCTTCTTGACATGTTTTCAAAGATTTCATTTTAATTTTTTCGCATGGAACCTACTGGAAGAACAGCCATTAAGCCAAGAGACAAATTAGCTCTATGGTATTGAAGGTTTAAGCTTTTTTTCCATTTGAAGAGAGAAAATTAAAATAATAAAGAACCTCATGAATATTATAAAAAAATAAATTTTGTTTTAAAACAATGAATTAATGCTATATTAAAAGGATTTGGCTGAAAAATAATTATTTTTGTCATGTAATAATTAGTTGCAATCCATTTTAAGGTAAAATCCATTTGTTGAACATGATCCATTTGTCTAGCATGCTTTTGAATAAAGGCATAAAAAATTCCCTGTTTTTTAATAGAAACTTATCAAATAAATGGATAAAGAATAGGGAGTCTTTAGTAGTCACACAGTTAAAATCTTGGCACATTTTTCACCTGCAACAATTTTCTCACTTTGGTCCCTCTGGTCTAAGTTTCCTCACATTCTTCTCTCCACTACTTACCATTTGTTTGCTTCTTGGCACTTATTAAAAATTGTAATTATATATTCATTTACTCAGCCCTTTTTTATTAATTATAAGATATACATTTATTTTTTCATATTCTTGAATTTGGATGAATCTTAAACTTGGTGCTTTCATTTCTTTCTGAGTGGTAAATACAATAAGAATTTATCTGTCAATCAATCATTTCTCATTAAAGTATTATGCTTTTAATTATCTATGTCCCCAGTTGATTATGAGTTCCAAAAGTAGAGAAATTACCACTAGGAACCAGTACCTGGTACCTAGTAGGGACTGAATTTGTATGAATTGAATGAATATCATTATCCATGTTGGTCCTAATACTTCTGAATTAAATCAATCAGCATATGAGTATGAATTTTTAATTTAATTTCTATCTTTGACGCATTATTCAGGAGATTGCTTTATTCTGGAATTGAAAGAAGCTTTTAGATTTGTCTATTTTGTTCCTTCTCTTTATGTAGCTTTGCACCATTATAAAGCTATGTGGATATTGATTTAAGAGTCCTCACACTTTTATGTATAAAAATTAATCTATGAAAGCTTTTACCAGGTATTAGCAATTTCCTCTCATTAGGGAAAGAATGAGGAAAGTATCTAACAGTTTTTAAACTTTAATAGACAGTTTTGAGTGATTGAACTTACTCTTTTTCATTTTACTTCGTCTTCCAAGGACTGTGCAATCAATTACTTGGCGTGTCTACTTCACTTCTTTTAAGTGAAGAACAGCATCCAGGCAGCATGAGTGATCGGAGTGCCTTAGGTCAACTCCTGGACAAGGTGTATGCACATTCCACAGCTGGAGGGAAGGTGTGGCTCTCGGTCCTTTTCATTTTCCGAGTCTTGCTCCTGGGTACAGCGATTGAGTCGGCCTGGAATGATGAGAAATTTGTCTTTCATTGTAACACTCGACAATCTGGTTGTGAAAGTGTCTGCTATGACAAGTCGTTTCCAATCTCTCATTTGCGCTTCTGGGTTCTGCAAATCATATTTGTGTCTGTGCCCACACTGGTTCACCTGACTCATGGGGTTTGTGTGCTGCGAAAAGAAGAGACTCTGAAAAAGAAGGAGGAATTCAAAGTGTCCCAACCAGGTGATGTCAACACAGAGATGCATTTGCACCAAATTGGAAAACAGAAGGTGAAGTATGGTATTGAAGAACGTGGTAAGATAAAAATTCGAGGAGGCTTGCTGCAAACGTACATTATCAGTATAATCTTTAAATGCATTTTCGAGGTGGCTTTCCTGCTGATCCAGTGGTACCTCTATGGCTTCAGTGTGAAAACAATTTATATTTGCCAAGGAGATCCCTGCCCACATAAAGTGGACTGCTTTCTCTCTCGCCCGACAGAGAAAACCATCTTCATTATCTTCATGCTGGTGGTGGCCTTGGTGTCTATTGCTTTAAATATCATTGAGTTAATCTGTGTCATAGTCAAGAGCATTAAAGATCATCTGAAGGATTCCAATGATTTTTGCCACATTACAAGTAGTAAGGGGATCACCCCCCAAAACCAAGTTTCTACATAACATACTTATTTCAATTGCTGCTGCGCACCAAATGTTTCATTCTTGTCTGTGTCTTCTCACAGGGCCATGATGCTTACTGGAGGTGAAAATGGTTTGCTCTGCTCTAGTCATGACAAAAAGAGAAGTGTGCAAGGTTGTGCTAATTCCGGTGCATATCGAAATCCAATGGTACAGGCTGGAGGCACCCTCTCTAGCTCTTGTAAACAGCTTTTTAACGTCTCTGCTGGTAGCCAGACATCTAAATAGCTTAACTACTAACCATTGGGGGTCTGCGCCCTTCTAGCAGGGCTTACAGTGATACCCACAGCAGACCTCAGCCGAGAACTTTTGCAACTGTGAGAGAAACGAAAGGGTGCAGTAGAAAGTACACCTTTGTTCAGCAGAAGTGATACTTGACAGGATCAGTAATTCAGTAATGAGACTTAGCAGATGTAGATGCATTAGAGAGGGATTAGAGGAAGTATTTAAAGTAATTGATTTAAAGAACTTAAATTCCATATAAAAGTAGAATTAAATGATGTAGACACGAGGGTGATTTTCCCCCACACCCTTTTGAGAAAAAAAATAGTTCTTGAACATTTTATTTCTAAAATAATCTATTGTTAAAATGTGTACCTTGAGGGTAAACTTTCTTCCAGGTCCAAACCTTCCAGGTATCAAGGGACTTGTGGTTCTGTAATTTGTAGCTTTCCTATCAGTTAAATATTTAGGCAAGGTCCACAGGGGGGTGGGAGGGGCTTCATTTTTTGCAAAACAGAGGTTTTGTATTTGTAAACCTTTGGCAATTACATATGAGGGGGTTTCAAAATGCTTCTGGAAAATTTTCTCTCTTAATTCCATGAATTTTTGAAGCCTTTTGTTTAAAAATACATATCCACTTGCATCAGATCATTACCATAATCAGATCATTACCATAATCAGATCTTTGCCATAATTTCTCAATAATCACTCAAGTCAGTTATTCAGTTCATGGTTTCTGCAAGTATTTTTAAAGCCTTGGGTATCACAACACTCGAGTTGGATCACAGAGGTAGGCCACACTCAGTATTGAACCACCACCCTGTGTGTGTATGTAAGAGCATGTCCTATTTATCACTTTTTAATTAGAAGCACATGTAGTCTATACTCATCAAAAGAGATCTTTAAAAAGCATACACACAGTATTGAGTCTTTTTCATGGATTTTGGCTTATGGGACAAATGGCATTTACTTTGCATAATTCCTATTATGAAAGTAAAGCTTCACCCCCCCTTCCTTTTTTTTTCCTAAAATGTTTTTCCCACCCATTTTTCCATACAGACTGGTTCTTTTAGTTATGACTAGCTTTTTTTTCAATTTTTAAAGAATTAAGCTGCAGTACTGTTGCGACATGAGCATTGACACTTTGGTCATTAATGTGAGGGAGACTTCAAAACTTAGAGCTTGGTGATTAAATGTGCTTACTTGAGTTTCGCAGTAACTGGTATTTCTTGGCATTGACTTACTTAATACACAATAATGCAGAACTTACTAGTTTGACAGTTTGGGAGATGACTACCAACTTTGGTGTATGTATTAAGATCTTATTTGGAATGCAGTAAAGTGAAAGAAATTTGTCTTGAGCACATGTAACAAAAAAAAAAGGTATACCGAAGAACTTTATCAATTTATTCAATTGCCCCCTGTAATCACAGATGATTATTGAAAATGCTGCACTCTGTACTATTGTTCCTGGTGGACAGCAATACAAAAATTTTGTATAATGTGAAGTGCTAATTTGTTCAACTTTTTTTGGGTGAAACGACTGCCATTTTCTGATTTATTGCATATAATATAGAACTAGTTTAGTAAATGAAAAATGTTTTTTAATAAAGTTTGAAGACAGCAACCCATGTTTCTGACTCCTGAGAGCTTCTGGGTGCATTGACCTTTCCTGTCTTTTGATACCTCTTCATTTAAGGCAAGCAAATTACACCAGAAACAGCTTTTTGGGAAGGATTATGGCAGTGCCATTACAGAAGGTTTTAGTATTAACAGTTTGAATTATATGTAGTAGAATCATCAGTATACCCAATAAACTCAGATGTGCCCCCCCTGAAAAAAACCCACAACAATTATTTTCCTTATGGTTGACTAATCTTCCTTCCACAGAGCACTGGGGGGAAAAGAGAATTGGGGGGGATAATTGTTAAATGTGGAAACTGCCAATCCTCAGCATCTTGCTTGGACAGTTGAAGCTTCTTTTTGGAAAATGCAGTCTCTTGGGTAATAGTCCTTTTATGAGGAATAATTACAATTCTTTACTAATGGGATGTATGTGTCCACTGGCTACTGCAACTGCTAAAACCTTAAAATCAGCTTGGACTCTGCTTCCCTCATTTACTAATTCACATTGGCTTTCAAATTCTTATGGAATTCAAGCTGACTGAACCTACTGAGAATGGAGGAACCCCCAACTCTATTTTCCTGAGATGATATTTAAACCTTGAATGGACACTATCCCTTGAAGCCATCTTTAAAACGAATAATAGTTTAGCTCAGTTAGTAAAGATAATCTGCCTTGAGCATTGTGTTCTTTGGAAGAATTATCCAGATGAGATTAAATTGACAACGGTAATTCTAAAGCATAGATGGCATCAAAGTTTAGGGATCAGTGAGTCTAAGTTATTGGTGGTCAAATAATTTTGGAAGAGAAAATGGTAACATGACATACTTCACTCAGCCTGTCTCCCTTGAGGTTCATTTAACAGGTTGTGTGATCAATGTTTTTTTATGTGTATGGTTGTTGTTGTTTTTAAGTAATTGCTTAGTAGTAACTCATGGAATGTAGGTACTACAATACACTCATCTCTACAAGGACTTTGGGTTGCTTCCAGTTTGGGCTAGCAACAAATGGATGTGAGCATCCATTTACAGGTTTTTCTGTGAACATAAATTTATATTTCACTGGGAAATTTCCCTTGGTGGTTCTATAGATTAGGCTTTGGGCTGCTAGCTTCAAGGCCAATCTGTGGCCTGAACGTACCAGCAGCTCTGTGGGCAAAAAGTGAGGATGTCTGCTCCCATGAAGATTTACAGTCTTGATCACACAGGGTGGTGTGTTTCTTCCATGTTAGCTTGAAGCTTCTCTGCTAGACGGCCGCTTGTTTGACTTCAAGCCTTTAAACCCCCAAATGCTTTATTTTGATAACTGGTCACCATCAGCTTTCTTCACCACATTTGCACCCATTTTGTCTTCTGCGATCATGTCAGGAAGGTGGGCATCACAGAATACCAGATTGTTAGAACAAAGTGATCACGAGATATTGACGGGATCAGGTAAAAGACATCAGAAGAGCCAAAACAAAAAAAAAACATTGTTGAGAATGAGGGGGGTTGGAGCAGAGACCCCAAACCCATCTGTAGACAATAGGACATCCCCTCACAGAAGGGTCACAAGAGAAGGATGAGTCAACCAGGGAGCAGTATAGCATCGATGAAACACAAGATTCCTCTGGTTCTTTGAGGCTTCCTTACCCCGCACTATCATGACCCCAGTCCTACTTTTTCGGTTCTGACTAGACTGGAGCATGTACACTGGTACACATAAGAGCTCACAACACATGGAATCCAGGTGAGATAAATTCCTAAGGAACAGAAATGGGAATAGTGAGACCAGGAATGTAGGGGGAAAGTGGGGGAGAAGGGGAGTTAGGGGAAACTGATCTCAGTGATCCATGAATAACTACCCCCTCCCCCAAGGAGCATGAACAACAGAAACCTGGGTGAAGGGAGACATCGATCAATGTAAGATATGAAAATAATAATTTATCAAGAGTTCATGACGGTGGGAGGGTAGGGAAAAAGAGGAGATGATACCAAGGGCTCAAATAGTAAATGTATAGAAAATTATGATGGTAACTTGTACAAATAAGCTTGATACAATTGATGTATTGATTGTTATAAGACCTGTAAGAGCCCCCAATAAAATGATCTTTTAAAAAAAGATTTACATTCTTAGAAAGCCTTTATAGAGTACGTCAGAACTAACTCTGGCAATGGATTTGGTTTTGGTTTAGGGTAAATCTCTATAATTGTTCAGTTGTGTGGCAAGTGGATGCATAATTAGTTTTATTAAAAAAACTGCCATACTTTTTGTTTCCAATGTGGCTATTCCATTTTATATTCCCATCTGTTATATGATGATCCAGTTTCTCTACATGCTCACTAGCATTTGGTGGTATCACTTTTTTAAAAGGTTGTAGATATTCAAATTACATGTAATACTATCTCACTGTAGTTTGAATTTGCATTTTCCCAATGGCTTGAACATCATTACATGTGCTTCTTTTCCATCTGTACATCTTTTTTGGTGAATTGTCTGTTCATATTTTGTACCCATTAAAAAATCTTTTGTCATTTTCTATCATTCTTTAAATTATTTGATCAATTCTTTCATGTTATAAAAATATCACTAGTTTATAATTTGATTTTTAAAATTTTAACAGTTTTATTGACACATACTATATAATTTAGTGGTTTAAATATAAAAAAGAGTTGTGCAGTCATCACCACAGTCAATTTTAGACCATTTTCTTGATTGTTGTGCTCATTATTAGCTCATTTTCCCCCAACCTCCCCTGGCATAACCCTAAAACGATTAATCTGGTTACTTTCTCTATAGATAGACCTGTCATAGATTTCATATAAAGAAAACCATACAAACTCCCCAGCAAGAACAAAATAAAACACAGAAAATCCCCAATACGAAAGGAATCAGAAAATAATAAATATGGGAACACATGTAAAATGAGTCTAAAGGGAAAGCAAATGTAAAGATGTTAGCTTAATTACATCTGCATTAATCCACTTTTCAAAGCACTATGCTAACAAGGCTATTCGGATCTCTGGTCAATGGTCAGAAGGGAAGTCCCTGGAGGCTTACTCCATGTGGGGACCCTGTAAATGGATTTTAGGCCTTCCTGTCATTCATAACCTTCTGCAAACCCAGTACTCAGAATTTAAGCCTATCTCCAGTTTTGGATTTTATTATTTACAGCCCTTGATCACAGGCTGGTGTGCTTCTTCCTTGTGGACTTAGCTGAATCCTCAACTAGATGGCTGCTTGTTTTAAAACAAACCTTTCAAGATGTCAGGCACTATTATTTTTCATAATTAGGTATCATATGATTTTTTCATCATACTTTGCTATAGCACCAATATCTCTATGAGGGCAAGTGCTAAGGAGGATCATGTCATAAGAACTAATTGTTCTTAGATTAGGGTTTATGATTACGTGGGAGTTCTAAATTCATTCATCTAGAGTTTATATATATTTGTAGTCTACTTTACTCACTGCCATGGAATCAGTTCTAACTCAGCAAGTCTACAGAATAGGGTAGAACTGTCTGTGGGCTTCCAAAACTGTAAATCTTTACAGGAGTAGAACACCTCATATTTCTCCTATGGAACACTTGGTGGTTTTGAACTTCTGACCTTGTGGTTTTTAGTCCAGTATGAAACCACTACACCACCATCATCATAATTTTATTGGGAATATCCTAAATAATCCCCAAGGGGCATCTGATAATTCTATTAATAGCATCATTAATTTATCCAATGTTATAGAATTTAAGGCACTGTTTAGAAAAGTAAAGTATACATGTTTAGGAAAACTTCTTAAATTAAAATACATGGATTTTGATTTGTACAGTTTAAAAACAAGTGTACACAAACAAATGAGGATTGGAGATAGGGAAAAAATTCCAATGATGTTCATTCACAAAGGCAGAACTCTGCCTGCTGAACTAAAACATATCATAAAAAATTAAGGAGAGTATGAAAATAGAAAATATATGATAGCATTAAGTTCCCAGTTATTTGTGTACCTGTTTTCTAATTGGATTTTTTAATTAAAAATTTTAAATGTTTTCTCACATGGTTATATCTTTTAGATGCTTGTCATTTGTCAGATGTGTGGTCTGCGAATTTTTCTCCTAGTCTTTAGCTTAACTTTTCATCTTTTCAAGAAGGTCTTTCATAGAGCAATGGTTTTTAATCTTGAGATGAAGTTCAGTTTACAAATTTTTCCATTTATGGATTATGCTGTTAATTCCAAATTTAAGACTTCTTTTTGTAGCCCTCACTGCTACAACTGTGACGGTTGGACATTAAAAAGATTGTAGAAGAATTGATGTCTTTGAATTGTTCTGGACAAGGATATTGAATGTACCATGGACTGCTATAAAGGACAGACATATGTGTCTTGGAAGAAATGTGGAGAGTGCTCCTTAGAGGCAAGGATGATGAGACTTTGTCTTATATACCTTAGAGATCTTGTCAGGATAGACTAGTCCTTGGAGAAGGACATCATACTCGTAGAGTAGAGGAGCAGTGAAAAAGAGGAAGGCCCTCCATGAGATGTATTGACACAGTAGCATAACAATGGATTCAGGCATAGAAACAATTGTGAGGATGGCACAGGACCATGCAGTGTTTCATTCTGTTGTGCATAGTGTCGCAATGGGTCAAAACTGACTTGTTGGCACAACATCACTGCCTTAGCTGCATCCCACATATTCCTCTATGTTGTATTTTCATTTAGTTCTATGAACATTTTAAAGTTCCTTTGAGACTTCTTTGACCCATAGGTTATTTAGAAGGTTGCTGTTTAGTTTCCATGTGCTTGGGGATTTCCTGTTGTTCTTTATTGATCATTCATTTGACTTCATTCTGGTCAGGGAACAAACATACTCTGTATGATTTCATTTATCTAATTGTGGAGGTTTGTTTTATGAGTTGGTATATCTGTTGAATGCTGCATGGGCCTTTGAAAAAAATAGTCTGCAGTTGTTAGGCGTAGTATTTTCTATATGTCATTGAGCCCCTGTGGGACTCATTGTGTGTTTTATATATATATTTAGTCTTGAAATTTTAGGATCCTAGCTTGATCTGTTTATATTGTGTGAGTATATCAGTTTGTATAGTATTCCGCCAACATCACTGGAAATTAATTTCTCCACATACCGTCACTGCCAAAAGTCCTAGACCCCTCTGCCTTAAACAGAGCTACTGTCCCAGGATCTTCCCAGTCCCCCAAAGCCCCACCCTCCTTGATCTCTGTCCATTGAGGGGGGGCGTCAGCCCTAATACATTTGTAGTCTCTGAGCTTGAGCTTTATACAAAGGAAGGCTTGAACATTTTAAATTTCCCCCAGGGTCTGGAGAAGCCAGACTTCAGGGACACAATCTCATGTCGAGTTCCTTTGGAAACTTGTTTTGGTGATTGGGCAATGCCCCAAAGTGAATATTTTGAACCTTTTTACTCCTGTTCTGAGTATTTTACTTGCATCCTCTCATTTAGTTGTAATAGCAACTCAGGAGTAAGTGATATTAATCAATCCAACTTTCAAAACAGATCATTGAGACCCTAAAAAGTGAAGTTACCTGAGGTGATTCAGCTAGTCTGTGGTTTGAGCCAGGATTCAAATCCAACCTGTCTTAACTCCAGAGCTGAAGTTACCTTACTTTCCTTTTAATTATTTTTTTGTTTGAAATTAAGACTCTATGTGTTTGAAAGATGGACTTTGGGGGGGGGGTCTAAGAAGGTTTTTTTTGCAGAATTTAATGTTACTAAACAATGTTTTTAATTAGAAATGATTTTTTGTTCTCTTTGTTACCACCATATAGATTGATCTGAAAGCTGGAGTATGAAAAGTAACCAGTACATATGTTACATGAGTTTATCCATACATGTCTTTCGGACTACTTGGAGTCTAGCTGTAATAATTTTTTTAATTCTCTGTTAGAAAGTTTTTGCATTTTTGTTTTTTGAGGACTTCATGGAAAATTTAACCAGGTTATTTCTGAGTATATACTTGTGTTATACTGTACTTATTTATACATTGGTCATATCTCCTGTTGCTTTAGATGCCTTTTGTTCAGATCTAGGGAGAGCGATCAGAAGGATGTGATTCAAAAGTCATATTAAATATCTGACTTCATGCCATTAAATTTAAACTGTATTTTAGGGAGTTGTTGTTAAACTGTTATACTGTAGCCAAGTTTCTCTGTTGCCTTTACCTGCCTTCTCAGTGAAAGCATGAACATTTTTCTATTCGTTTAAAATATGGAATCAAGTTTCATTTACATACATATTCTGTGTACATGGTGCCATTCTCTTAACAGTTTGTTCTAGTCCTTTAAGCACAGAGTGCCAAACACAACTTTTCTGCCATGTTTTGTTTAGAAAAAAAGTAATCTTTCACAAGTCATCTACTAATTTACATTGTCTCCCAAGTTTCCACAGGCACTTATCTCCACTACGTGATTTATCTAAAGCAGATTCCCCCCCCCAAATTCTCTTAGAATTATACATGCTGTTTACATAAAATCTTTATTGATAGAAAAAGAATCATTGTAATGCTAGCTCCAGATAACCACAGGAGTTAGCTTTAAAGTACAGTCTTAAAGCAGACATTTTTAAAGTGCTTACTGTTGTGAGTGCTGCTAGATAGTTGGGATAAACGATGCGAAGGGCATGATTAGTGATTGTAGAGAGCCCACATTGTAGAAGGGAAAGGCTTGCAGAGCTCATAGGCTATCAGAGATTGAAGATAAAAAACAAACAGATCATTCATTGCCAAACTCAGGGGATTTCTCATTTTAACAACACTCCAGACATTGTTTGAAGAGATGATTTTAGTTCATTATAATTTACATATCTCATTTATGTGCCCATTTTGCCTCTGTATCCCTTCATTGGAATAAAATTAAGTAATAGGTTAGTAGCTATTTTTTCCCTAAATGATTGAAAGTCTGGTTTTTTTCATAACACCTTATTTTCCAAAGCAGTGATATCTTATTATTTGTTGGGTGAGGTGATTAGTACAAATCTGGAATTACAGTATTTCCTGTAGAATTTAAAATTCAGTTTGTCTTGGACATAATGTACCCATTGTCTTATTCTTTCTCTTTAAAAAAAAACTTGTTTTATTGGCAGATAATCCACATATCATATAATTCAGTAGTTCAATCATATGCCTCATTCTTTCTTGGTCACTGTAAGTTTCATTAGATGTGTGAGTACATCTAATGTGTATACCTCAGCTGCCATAGTCTTCCACTCTACTCCTGTGGTGTGTGTTTCTGGTAAGTCATAGGTGTACCGAGTTAATATAGTGGTCCTACCTTCACAACTTGTCATTGGGGTCTAGGCTGAGGATTGAGTCCTAGTTGCTGTGCTAGAGGTATTATACATAGGGTAGTAGGGATTGCAAAGGAGGAGTCCACAAAATAAGCTAGATATTTGTGGTGCTTCCTGAAAGATGATTTTGAAAGATGAAAGTGAATAAACTAGAAATAGCAAGGCTGGCTTGTCATTTAAGTAACAACTACAGTATGATGTAAGGCTCTCCCCATATAGATTTTGTTGTGTTAACTAGTGTTCTATATTTTTATATCTAGGTTCTAGTAGCCATTGCAATGGCTACACATAACTCAAAGACAGTATTCATGATTAAAGAGACTTTTAAGGAAGTTAACAAGTTTTAATGCAAGTGAAAAATACTCAGGATACAGTTGTTCCATCAGGACATGTTACAAAGTTCTTTCAGGACTGCTAATAGATCCCCAAAGCTCATACCTTCAGCTGTGAGCTTCAACTGGAGGCAAAGGCCATACATAGAAGCCTAAATACATACATGTACATATGTAAATATATTTATGATTATGGGGGAAATAGACCTATCTGCATATATTTAAAGGTTCAGTAGTAGGGTAGCTGGTGGACTGAGCCTCCTCACGTGCACTCCCTCAATACAATAGTACCTTGATCAACTGGTCATTCCATGATACCCACTTTCCCGACATGATCGCTGAAGACAGATGTGTGCATAAGCAAACGTGGTGAAGAAAGCTAATGGTGCCTGGCTATAAAAAAGATATAGCGTCTGGGGTCTTAAAGTCTTGAAGGCAAACACGTGGCCATCTAGCTCAGAAGCAACAAAGCCCACAGAGAAGAAGCACACAAGCCTAAGTGAATACGAGGTGTTGAAGGGACCAGGTAGCAGACACCAAAGAACAAAAACATTGTGTGATCACCTTCCCCACATAAACGCTGAAGACAAATGTGTGCATAAGAAAGTGTGGTGAAGAAGGCTGATGGTGCCCAGCTATTGAGAGATATAGCGTCTGTGACTTAAAGGCTTGAAAGTAAACAAGCAGCCATCTAGCCCAGAAGCAACAAAGCCCACATGGCAGCAGCACACTAACATGTGTGATCATGAAGGGCCAAGGGGACTGGGTTTCAAGGTGGGGAAAAAAATCATATCACCGTGAATGAGGGGACTGCATAATGAGGACCCAATGCCCATCTGTAGACAACTGGACATCCCTTGCAGAGGGGTAGTGGGGAGGAGATGAGTTACTCAGGGTTCAGTGTAGTAATAATGAAACTCACAACCTTCCTCTAGTTCTTAAACGCTTCCTCCCCCCCAACTATCCTGATCCCAATTCTACCTTGCAAACCTGGTTAGACCAGAGGATGCACAGTTGTACAGTTGGGATCTGGAAACACAGGGAATCTAGGACAGATGAACCCCCTCAGGACCAAAGGTGAGAGTGGCAATACCGGGAAGGTAGAAAGGGGGAACCGATCTCAGGGACCTACATGTAACCTCCTCTCTGGGGGATGGACAACAGGAAAGTGGGTGAAGGGAAATGCCGGGCAGTGTAAGCTAAGATAAAATAATCATTTATAAATTATTAAGGGTTCATGAGGGAGGGGTTCAGCGGGGAGGGAGAGGGAGAGAAAAAAGGAAAATGAGCTGATTCCAGGAACCCAAGAAGAAGGCGAATTTTGAGAATGATGAGGGCAACGAATGTATAAGGGTGCTTTACTCAATTGATGTATGTATGGATTGTGATAAGAGTTGTATGAACCCCAATAAAATGATTTAAAAATGTTTCAACAACAACAAAAAAGAATATATGAAAATATGAAAACAAGAACAAAAAAACCCAAAGGCATTCAGCTCAACCCAGGGGGTGGGGAGGGTGTCAAGGAAAGCCCAGCTCCTTGAATGAATTGCCCAGAGGCACTCCACTCCAATAAGCCTCAGTCCAAATGCACTCAGCACTATCTAAATGGGTCACCTGGCCCAGATGTCCCAAGTGCCCAGAGGCACCCCATTCCATTCATTCCACAAACCAGCCTCAGCTTTACTTGCTCCTTGGGCAGGATGTCAGCCACTCTATTTCATGTTCTGGCTCTGGTTCCGCTACAGCAGTTCTTCTGATGTCACTGCTGTCTTTTGGATCCAGGAGGTTCACTGCAGAGAGATCTTGGGGTCCAGAGGACACACGTCGTTACCATTTTTTGCTGGTAATGAGATCCCCCTTCCTGCATCTCAGAGGGCTACTTTTGTATGCAGAGCAAGATGGCATGCCAGTGAACCCTGTTCACAGTTACATACAGGTGAATTCTATCAGGTCTTCCCCCCTCCTTCTTACCAGACCCATGCAGGAAAAGGTCATTTGGTTGGGAGTAGAGACTTTGGCCACAGTAATTAATCCATTGCCCCTGCAAACGTGCACGGTTGAATTGCCCTGTTTTTGTTTGTTTGTTTGCTGCTTTTTTGCAGTCACTATTCCTTTCTTATTCTATTGCTTATTTTCTGATTATTTTTCTCCTCCTTCCAGAATACATTGAAACCTGCCAGAGCCAAAATTTGACACGATTGCTTTGTTTCCTTGTGTCTTGTAACTTTTCTGTCTTTGACAGAGTGCAGTCAGCATATTCTTATTGTTCACTTTAGTGGAAAATATGTGAGTTGTCTTTCTTTGACAGGTTTCTGCCCTACACAAGTTTCAGCTTTTGCTGGTGTTATTGGATAAGCTTTGTAAGAACAAAGACTCCCCTTTATCTTGTTTCCTATGTATACCCAGTGTTTTGTACAGCCTCCATCAACTAGGAGGTCCTGGAAAATGCTTGTTGATCGAATACATGACTGAATGGAGGATGAATGCTTGAGGAAGAGTGTGAGCACATCAAAGCAAGTAGATGTGAGGGCTCAGTTGAGAAACTGCAAATAGATGCCACAGGAGCAACGGTGCTTTTTTTGGAGATAAAACATGGGACTTAAACTTCATTCTGAAAGCCTTAGAGAGCTGCCAAACTGCATGATATGTAATACATCTTTTCCTGCAGCGTGTGATTGACAATAGAATTAAGTTTTCAGTATCTGTGCAAAACTGATGACCTCCCTGGTGCCTTTAGAGGAATTATTAGGCTATTTCAACTATACCAGTTTAAATTATATATTTGACATTAAGTCTCTAGACACATGAAATTTTTGTTCAGGTTCATGGTGTTCTTTGGCTAATTAGTTCTCTTGAAACATTGAATTGATTGAGACTTTCCACTTTTGTTTCAATCCACTTGATGGATTTTTGGCTCCTCCTCCTCCTCTTCTTTTGACTTTAACTCTCAAGGTGGCATATAGGCAGAGGCTTCCAAAAGATTGTGAAAAAATGGAATGAAATGATAGTGGAATTTTTCTACAAGCCCCCCTCTTTTAAAAAAAGTTTCATTGGCATATAATTCAGATATGTAATTCAATAGTTCGGTGACATCAAGAAGGGTTGTACAACCCGTTATCATAATCAGTTTTAGAACATTTTCTTCATTCTTAAACTCTAATTGCATCATTACTAGCCTCCCAACGAGGCCCCTCATATGATGGTCAGTTTCCTTGTGATATGATGTTGGCAAACAGATCCTTTTCCAGGCAAGCTTATATAACAGTATAGTACAGTTAAACTCAACAGATGTCTTATTGCATATATGTCATATGAATATAAAAGCTAGGCAATCAGCTATAAAGGCAAACCAGACAGAGCTGTTTCATAACATTATAGTCTCCTGATTTTTATTTAATAAGCCTTTACTGTAGGAGAATAGATAAAGAATTTTTTTCTAGTTTTTTTTCCCACAATGTGGCAATTCCTGTAAAGGATTTTAGCTAATCATACAGCTAATGGTTATCCTGGAAATAATCTGCTTCAGTTTGAACTGCAAGTTTATACGTTTTTCATGCCATACTTATCAACTGTTCACATCTTGGCCATGCCAAAGTCACAATGTATTCTATTACTCCGAGACAGCCACCATGTGAGTGGCTGATAAGTAAAGCTTGTTGAGATTTAGGACAGAAACATACTTAATGAAAGTCTGTAGTTCAGAAGAAATGGTGATCCTGCTCTATGTCATATCTTGAATTGTAATTTTGTTAAATATGCTTCTTTACTAAATCCCAGCTACATTGTCTCAAGAATTAGGGGGAGAAGGGCAGAATTAATCCTTGGCCTATTGATTAATCCATAATGCTTGTGTACTGGATCCCAGTATTGTCATTTTCTTATTTCAAAGGAAAATTTGGCTAGTGTCCCCCAAATAAATAATTGAAAATTTTATAAATGGGCATTTATTAGCTTATGGATGAGTAAAAACAAAATAGAATCAGGTATTCTTAAGTATTAATTTATAAGAATTGTCAATGAACTGCATCTAATTTCAACAGAATGTGTAAGCGCATACTCAAGGGTCTTGTTTCTGTTAGAATCCCCAGAAAGCAGTGAGCAATCTGTTTCTCAAATATCTATACTTTCTGTACACTAGCTATGCATTATATTTAGCCACAAATGTCTGAAAAAGTGAAGTGTGCTGACTTACTGGGTGAAAAAATTTTGGTCACGAGAAAGTTAGGCACAGCCACTCCTGACTTCAAAGACAGAATGTGTGGCTAGCTGTACTTTTATCACTAGTTCAATTTTTCTCTTCCTGTGTTTTTCTATTGGTCATCAGTCCATATCTAAAATGTGATATCTTTGCTTTTCCTTATACCCTTGTAACTGAATCTTAATTTTCAATGGGGATAATAGTTTTTAAATACCTACTAGTATCTCTTTTATTAAGACTCTCTCTCTCTCTCTCTCTCTCTCTCTCTCTCTCTCTCTCTCTCTCTCTCTCTCTCTCTCCCTCTCCCCCCCTCCCCCCTGGAAAGATAGGAAGATGAATGCACTTTGTAAGGAACGTACTTTTAAGGCTCAAAGTAGGAAGACCGCCTTGTCAGATGACAAAGGGATATGAGAGGAAAAGGCAGAGTTAGGACAGGCAAGTGGTCGGGTGTATAAGTCTTAATCTCTCTTACCTCCCACCCCACCAGAGGAATTGCAATACTGGCTGGTTAATGGAGATGGTAGGTTGAGGATAAAGGCAAAAGCAAAAGAATTGTATGCCTCATTCCCCTCTTGGCATACAAAGGAGCAACTTCTTGGCAGGGTTGTCCCATCGCGATGAAAGCAGGGAGGGTAGAGTAGAAATGTTACACAGTGTGGCTAGGTAGAGAGTGGATTCCTGAGCTCCTTCAGTTTGTGAGTGGCTCCTAAGGCATGCCAGCGTTATCACACACCCCTGATGGATGAGTGGAAGGCCAGTGAGCCTATTGGTAAAAATGGGCTGGCAAGGGGCACGTTGACACTAACAAATTAGCAACTGGTTTGCAGGTATAAATGAGACTCGAATCAAGATGTTTTTTTTAGCACCAATTATACCTGAGGGGGTAAACAGTCAGGAATAAGCCCTAGTCTAGACAATCATAGAATCCCTGAGTTCATAGCCCCTAAAAGATCCATCAGCAACAAAGGCTAGGACTGAGATTCAGACCCAGAATACATCGTATCTCAGAGACCAGAGAGCCCCAGGGTATAGCACAAGAACCTGTGTATTTATTACAGAGATCCTTCCTTACCACAATGAAGGGACATAACCGCACCACCCACATCTGAACACTCACATGCCATCTTGATAGACTCTTGATGCCCTAGATGTGATTCCAACATGCAGTGACCTTATAGGACAGATTAGAACTTCCCTATAGGGATCCCAAGGGTGCAGTCTTTATGGGAGCAGATCTCCAGGTCTTTTCTCCAGTGGAGTAGCTGGTGGGTTTGCACTGTTGACATTTTTGATTGGCAGCTGAGCACTTCATCACGGTGCTACCAGGGCTCCCATCTTGGTAGAAGCAGGGGGAAAATCTGAAAACCTGAAACAGGCTGTAAACCATTCATTACTACCAATGAATGCCAGCTAAAGTCAAGGTGCAGGCTTGAAAAGCTGCATTTTTGTGGCATCTCAGATTTGATGTACTATAAATTACTATTCCTGCCACAGCAAGATAGTCTTTACAGATACATCTAGAGCATTTAAATGTAAATTTTGTACTTTTCTTTCACAGTTGATCATAGCTTAAGTCCAATGAGTGCCTGATTGAGCTTGGAGATGGCCTACATTTGGGATGCCTAATCAATCTTTTTCTCAAGCACTTTATCACCGGAAGTGGAATTTTTATTTCCTCATTGTTATGAAATAAGGTCCAATGAAATAAAATATCACAGCCTTACAATAACTACAATATAGGCAGGTTGGTCACACCTACTAAACTGAAAGGCAATGTGGCACTGTAACCAGCTTTCTCTTCTTTGACTTGGTCGCTCTTTCCCTGGCCTAACATAGTCATGATTTGGTGGAAATGGGGTTGTTTGAAGGAATCTATATGTAATTTATGAATGATCTTTAAATATGGGGCAAGATTATTTTGGAAGTTCACCTGTTCACTTTTTATTGAAGGGTTTCCCCAGGACATAGGACAAATATTTCTTAAATATTTAATTTTTATTCCTGATAACTACATTTTGCTTTTTGAACATTTTATTGCCTAATCCAAATATTAACATAGGATGGAAAATTTATATTAATCTATAAGTATGAGATGAATTTACTGAAAATGATTCATTTTAAAGCAACATCATTAAGGTATCATTTGCATACAAAAATACCAGTCTTACATGTAATATAACCTACTCATTAAAAGTGTGTAATTCTTATGCCCTGGTTCATCATGGTTACATCTTTGACTTTGTCGGCCAATGTCCCTTCAGTTCATTCTGATGCACTAGCAATTGTTATCATTAGGTGCCATCGAGTCTATTCCAACTCACAGTGACCCTATCTACAGTAGAACAAAACAGTTCCTGGTTCTGCACCATCCTCACACTCATTATTTTTGAGCCCATTGTTGCAGCCACTGTTGAAACCCATCTCCTTGAAGGTCTTCCTCATGCTCATGAACCCTCTATTTTTCCAAGCATTGTACCCCTTGCCAGGGGATTGTTTTCTCCTAACAATATGTCCAAACTATTTGAGATTTAGTCTCACTATCCTTGCTTTTAAGGAGCATTCTCACTGTGCTTCTTTTCAAGACAGATTTATTTGTTCTTCTGGCAGTCCATGATACTTTCAATATTCTTCGCCAACTTGTAATTCTAATGCATTCATTATTCTCCAGTCTTCCTTATTCATTGTCAAGATTTACACATGCATTGAGGCAATTGAAAACACCACGGCTTGAGTCAGACCTATAATAGTCCCCAAAGTGTCATCCTTATTCTTCAACACGTTAAAGAGGTCTTGTGCATCAGGTTTGTCAAATGCAATATGCCCTTTGCTTTCTTGATTGTTGCTTCCTTGAGTGTTGATTGTGGATCCAAATAAAATGTAATCCTTAGAAACTTCAATCTTTTCTCTTTGTCATGATATTTCTTACTGCCCCGTTTATAAGAATTCTTGATTTCTCTACACTGAGTAACAATTCATAATGAAGGCTGAAGTCTTTCATTTTCATGAGCAAGTGCTTCAAACCCTACTTTCATCAATCAAGGTTGTGTCATCTATATATCAAAGTTTTAAATAAGCCCATCTTCCAATCTTGATGTCATGTTCCTTTTACTATCATCTACCTTCTCAAATAATTTGCTTAGCATATAGATTGAATAAATATGGTGAAAGACTATATCCCTGATGCACACCTTTCCTGATTTTAACCTTGGTGTATTCCCTTGTTCTGTTGAAGTGACTGTTTCTTAGTCTATGTACAGGTTCTGTATGAGCACAATGAAGTGTTCTGGATTTCCCATCCTTAGCAATGTTACCCATAGTGTGTTATGTATAGTTGCAGTTTATATTGTTGAACAAAGATATTTCCAAAATTATATCTTGTGATTTTTCTTCAGCTTCATATCTGTTACTGCAGCCAGATTTCCCAGCTGCTGATCCTTCCTCTTTGTTTCCAGCTTGCAAAGTCCAAATCACCAACAATCGTTGATGCATTTTTATTGCATGTCTTCAATTTCAAGCTGAAAAAGTTGATAGAATTCTTCAGTTTCTTCATCACTAGCTTTAGTAGTGGATAGGTAAATTTGAATAATATTATCCTATCGCAGAGAGCATTATACTTCATGATAGATCTTGAAATGTTCTTTTTGACAATGAATACACCATTCCTCTTGAATTTGTCATGGCTTGCATAGTAAACCATATAACTGTATCATTCAGAATGGCCAATACTTTTCTATTTCAGCTCACTAATGCATAGGATATTGATCTTTACCTATTCCATTTCATTTTTGGTGACTTCAAATTTTTCTAGATTCATACTTGGTACATTGTGTTCCAACTATTAATGGATGTTTGCAGCTATTTCTTCTCATTTTGAGTTATACCCCATTAAACAAATGAAAGTCCCCAAAGTTTTAATCTAGTACACACATTCAAGTCAATTTTCCATTTGTAGTGTTTTTTCCTTCTGACATCATAACCCAGCCTCTGTGTGTGTGTGTGTGTGTGTGTGTGTGTGTTTTAGAGAAGGAGAGAAGAGGGGGAGGGGGGAAGATAGATAGATAACCGTGAAATAGGCCTGGTAGGGCATGATCAAGGGTAATGTAACCAAGAGGAATTGCTGAAACCCTGGTGGGGACTGAGCATGATAGTGGGACAGGAGGAAAGTCAAAGGAAATAGAGGAAAGAGCTGGAAGGCAAAGGGCATTTATAGAGGTCTAGATAAAGACATGTACATATGCAAATAGGTTTATATGTGTGGATGGGGAGGTAGATCCATGTGTTTAGTATTAAGGTAGCAGAAGGACATTGGGCCTCCACTCAAGTACTCCCTCAATGCAAGAATACTTTCTTCTATTAAATTGGCATTCTATGATGCTCACCTTCCCAACACAACTGCTGAAGACAAAGCGGGTGAATAAGCAAATGTGATGGTGCCCGGCTATCAAAAGATATAGCATGTGGGGTCTTAAAGGCTTGAAGGTAAACAAGAGGCCATCTAGCTCAGAAGCAACAAAGCTCACATGGAAGAAGCACACCAGCCTGTGTGATCACGAGGTGTAAAAGGGATCAGGTATCAGGCATCAGGCATCATCAGAACAAAAATATCATAGTCAATGAGTGGGGGAATGCGGAGTGGAGACTCAAAGTCCATTTGTAGGCCACTGGACATCCCCTTACAGAAAGAAGGCTCACTATCATGATCCCAATTCTACCTTGCAACTCTGGCTATACCAGAGGATGTACACTGGTGCAGATTAGAACTGGAAACACATGCAATCCAGGACGATGATCCCTTCAGGACCAGTGGTGAGAATGGCGTTACTGGGAGGGTGAAGTGTGGGTAGGGTAGTGGGGGGGGGGGCTGATTACAAGGATCTACATGTGACCTTCTCCCTGGGGGACAGACAACAGAAAAGTGGGTGAAGGGAGATGTGGACAGGGCAAGATATGACAAAATAATAATTTATAAATTATCAAGTGTTCATGAGGGAGGGGGTAGCGAGGAGGGAGGGGAAAAAGGACCTGATGCCAAGGGCTTAAGTGTAGAGCAAATGTTTTGAGAATGATGAGGGCAATGAATGTACAGATGTACTTCACACAGTTTATGTATGTATGGATTGTGATAAGAGTTGAATGAGCCCCTAATAAAACGATTAAAAAAAGAAAAGAAAATACTTTGTTGTCCAATTGTAGTCTCTGGTATTTGGGTGAAGTAATAATTTCTCCATGGAATGACTTCCTCTGAGAGTAATTATAAATGAAGTGTAAAGTATTACCTGTGGAATGATTTAATCCAGAAATTTTCCATTACTATCAAGTTGACTCCAACTCATAGCGACCCCACATGTATCAGAGTGTAACTGGCCTCCATAGTTTCTCAGTGGGTGATTCTTCTGAAGTCAATCAAGGCTTTCTTCTGACCTCCAGCCTTTCCATTGATAGCCAAGCATGTTACTTGCTTGTAGCACCTAGGGACTTCAAATCCATAAAGAGTAGAATAGAGTAAAATTAATATTTTTTCAGTTCTGTAATGTTGTTGGGCATTTTAAATTCTGGAGCAGAACTTCATAAGCAATAACTCGTACAGCTTGTATGGTCAGCTTAAATAATTCACACTGTCTCAGAACATAATTAAATCAAGTTATGTAACTATATTTTAAAATAACTTAATTAACTCTAGGAGTTAATACCAACTAGTTGCTTTACAAAAATCTTAAGGGATGATTTATATTGGGAATAAGGTAATGACTTGGGGGAGGGGTTAAGCAATCAATTACAGAAATGAGCTCATGTTTACATGTCTCTGTGTCCAGTCTAGTTATCCAGTGATTGAGACAGAACAATTTTATGGGGTGGAAATCTTAAGAATATTAAAAGAAATATAGACCCTCCGAATATTTTTATACTTGCTACTACTCATAACATTTTATTTTTCTCATGTTTTTTTTCTCAGCTAAGGAAATTTATTCTGGGAAATGTTAATAAATGCTTTGATATAGCTTGTTCACTCATAGAGATAGCAATGCAATTCAGGAACCTCATTTATAAATTCCCCTTTTTTCTGGCTCTCCAAAACAGTTTAATTCTAATTTTGAGGTAAAATTAAGGGTGAGGGATGGCATTACAGGATTATAATCGATGGGTTTATTTATTATTTCTCTTTTGTTTTAAAATCTAGTAGTCTTTTAACTACCTCACTGCTTAAGCAAAGTATGACATAGAAACAAGTAGCAAATTATGCCTATCTTGCTAACTGCAGCTGGTGACATTCTGTCACAGACGTTGTGGGGGCACTGGAAAGTATTTGTGAATAAATTAAACTTAAATCAGAGTCTTCAAAGTTATTTTTCATATATTTTTATTCTTTGTCGACACTCCTATTATGCACAAAATCTCAGGGTGACATAATATCAGAAAGCTTGATGTAGAACCTCCTACCTCTACATTAAATGCCCATAAGACATTTAAAATCAAGAACAAAAATAGTTCTGTAAATTAAGAAACTAGACAATAAAGATTGTTGGCCGAGTTCAGGGAGAATTGTCTCATTAATAGGAATGGATTAACAAGCAGAGTCTTGAACTTCATACTATTTATTCGACTTTCTGGACCAGAATAGGTCACAATAGCTCAAAGGGAGTAGGGAAGAATTGGATGATCACTGCAGGTACTGAATAACAGGCAGTTAATTCACTGTGGTAACTATCCTCTAGCCCAACAGAAGCTAGAGTTCTCTTTGTCTTCACTAGCCTGTGTGTTTTCACATCTTTCCAGAGGCTAAAACTCCCCAAGTTGTTGTTATTGTTAGGTGACATTGCATTGGTTTCAATTCATTGCAACCTTATACACAGCAGAACAAAATACTTCCTGGTCTTGTGCCATCCTCACAATTGTGCTTATGCCTGAGCCCATTGTTGCAGCCATGCTGTATGAGGGGGTACCCTCGCAAAATAGAAACGTTGTTTTCAAAGCTATGTATTTAGATTATTTTACAGAACATCTTATCACCTGCAAAGTACTTTCTATTATGCTTAACATATTTGTCAAATCTGAAATTCCATTCTTGGAAACATTTTTAAAATTCATCTGTTTGGATGACTGACCTCTCTCATTTTTTTCTTCACCTCTTCTCCATCATCAAACTGCTGTCCTTTTATGTCCCTCTTCATTTGCAGAAACAAAAAGTTGAATGGAGTGAGGTCAGGTGAGTAAGGTATGTGACAGAAGAGAGGCATGCTTTTTTTTTTGGCCTAAAACTGGCGCACTGAGATGGCTATGTGAGCAGGTGTATTGTCCTGGTGGCAACACAAGTCCCCCGTTTGCCACAAATCAGGCCTTTTTTTTTTGGTCACACACTGTTACACAATCTTTTCAGAACCCCTACAGAGAAAGGTTGATTATCAGTCTGACATGGTGGGGTGAACTCCGAATGTACTATGAGTTGACATTTTCATCCATTCGGGAAGTTGACGGGTATCCAGAATGAGGTTACTCATTAATGGATATTTCACCTTTTTGAAATGAGAAAATCACTTGTACACTTGAGGTGTTTCCCATATCGCAGTCTTTTTAAGCTGTGTTCAACATTACAATGGTTTCTGTAGCATTTTTCTGAAGCAGAAAACAAAATTTCACAACCACAAGCTGTTTTGTAAATTGACCATCACACACACAACCCCCCCCGCCCCCCGATGTTTGAGTGAAATTGCTTTCATGTAAAAAAATTCTCTGTGACCAGAGAGAACCTTCCCAGGTGATGCCACGGGTGCACTAACTCAGAGGAGTTGCTTGGTGCTCACCTGGCAGGGAAAAATACTTACTATGGAAGTTCCACTCTGCCCAACACAATTCCTGTTTGGGGGAGGGTGCCCCCTCGTATGTAAATCCATCTCCTGGAGGGCTTCCTCTCCTTCACTGCCCCTCTACTTTACCAAACATTATGCCCTTCTCCAGGAACTAGTTTCTCATGACAACATGTGCAAAGTATGTAGAACAAAGTCTCGTCATCCTTGCCTCTAAGGAGCACTCTTGCTGTACTTCTTCCAATACAAATTCATTTGTCCATTTAGCAATCCATGGTTCTTTTAATATTCTTCTCTAGCAGCACAATTCAAATACATCAATTCTCTTATTTAATGTCCAACTTTTCAATGTATAAGAGGCGTTGGAGCATACTATGGCTTGGCTCATGATCATCTTAGTCCTCAAGCAACATCTTTGCTTTTCACCTCCCTAAAGAGGTCTTAAGCAGTAGGTTTATCTGATGCAATACATCTTTTGATCTCTTGATTGTTGCTTCCATGAGCATTGATTGTAGATCCAAGCAAGATAAAGTCCTTGATAACTTTAATCTTTTCTTCAATTATCATTGGTCCAGTTGTGAGAATTTTGGTCTTCTTCATATTGAGTTGTAATTCATATCGAAGACTGAAACCCTTGATCTTGATCAGCAAGTGCTTCAAGTCCTCCTCACTATTAGCAAGCAAATTTATTTCATCTGTATATCTCAGGTTGTTAATTATTGCCTTCTTCCAATCATGATGTCATATTTTTCTACATATAAGCCAGCTTCTCTGATGAAAATTTCTCAGCATAAAATTTGAATAAATATGGTGAAAGGATACAAATCAGTTTCACACCTTTCCTGATTTTAAAACCAACCAGTAGCAACTAGGAATTGGAAAAATGTGTTATGTTTCAGGATTCTTAGACACCCATGGAAATGTGTGGCAAACAGAATAATGGAGCAGAAAGTGTTCTGGTGTGCACTGTAGTCAACAGCAAGTAGCCTGTGACAGAGAACCCAGCCCAAGAGATCCAACTGTACACTGGCCATCCCCAATAAAAAAGTTTGCTATGGATGAAGGTTTTTAACTTCAACTTTGACACATCAATTTGTCTTTGACGTTTAGGTAGTTGAGGCAGCAAACTACCCTTTTTGATGCTAGGCTTAGTAGATCTCTTTCCATCCTAGTAATGAGTTAAAAAAAGAGGAGGGGAAACCCTATGAAAAGACATGGTAGGTAAAAAGGTGTTCCTTTGAAGATTTTGAAGCAACACCAAGTTCTCAAAATGATTTTTTTGCAACAAGCAGATGCAGTTAAGGATTTACCTGATCTCTGAAGGAAGGCCAAGAGGATATGTCCTCTTGACAGAGAGTAAACTTAAATATGGCCCATCCCTTAAAAAAGTCTGCTGAGATAAGGACAGAATGTAAAGAAACTTAAAACAAAGCAGTAAAGAACAAAATCGACAGCAATTTTGAACCATTCTTTTGAAAGTTTCATTTATTTTATTTTAACCTTTAAATCATTTTATTGGGGGCTCTTACAGCTCCTACAGTAATTCATATATCAGTTGTATCAAGCATGTTTGTACATATGTTGCCATTATTATTTTATAAACATCTATTTTCTATTTGAGCCCTTGGTATCAGCTCCTCTTTTTTCCCTACCTTCTCCCTCACCCCCTCTTGACCCCTTGATAAATTATAAATTATTATTTTCCTATTATACACTGAATAGAAGAAGCATTCATTTATTAAATATCAATTTGAAAACCTGTTGTTCCCAACATTGATGATTCAATAGTGAATAAAATATATAAAATTATTGTGGAAAATCCAACCTAAAGGTTTGTAGTAGAAGATATTAGGAAAATAAGGTTGGTAGAATAAAATTGTTCTAATTTCATTGATTTCCAGACAATATTTGTTCAGCGGGCACATACACACACATCTATGTGTAGTTTGATGATTTTCTTTTGTTGTCTTTATTCCCTTGTGTTTTACAGAAAAAATTGTGCAAAAAGTATAGAGTTCTTGCCTACACATATAGTTTCTCCTATTAATATCTTGAATTCTTATGAGATATTTATTATAATTGATGAACCGGTATTGATCTTGTCTCTATCCCAAAATTTTATCTATTGCTTCATTAAAAACAAAAATGTAGTACCTTTGAAAATTGTCTTTCTCAGTTGCCATAGAATTATCAGATTAAAATTTCTCCTTATAACATGGGTATGGAAGCTGGTATCTTCTTCCTATTACTAACAACTAGTGAGAAACATAAAGGGGATGATGTACAGATGTGGTTAAGACTCAGAGTTTATTCTTCAGCATAATGATTATAATGATATTTTGTTATTCTCATTGTGTTCATGATACTTTTTGCTCTTGAAAGGGACAAAGGAGGAAAGACTACATTGTTTAATAATTCAAGATTTATACCCCGTTGGATATTGCCAGTTATTTGTTGTAGGGGGAATGTTTTATTAAAAGATTTACTCCTACACATTTGATACTGTCCCTGCTTAAAGACCAAAAGAACAGGCCTGAAACGTGTTGGCTTTGGAGAATTTATATTAGTTTACCCAAAGTTTTTATTCCTTTTATATGTAGGCCATACCTGAGTTTCTTTAGATTAATGGTAGAGGTACCATATATACTTGTGTATAAGCCAAGTTTTTCAGCACAAAACATGTGCTGAAAAACTGGGGTTTGGCTTATACACGGGTCAGTGGTACCTTAGCGAGGTGTAACATCTCACGGTGATTGCCATTCCTTTGCTGTTCATTCAAAGCCCCACTGACACTGCAGGGCTTTGAATGATTGTTTACTCACATCTATCCAATCAGAGCCATCTTATGACACAGATGGCTCCAATTCGCAGAAGCACCTGTAGTGATTCACTTATTCCGGCAGCTGAACTGGTAAGGATGTGTCTGTGGCGGCGCTCCATCTCTCCCCTCTGGTCTCTGTGTTCATTCACATCCTGCATTTCCCACCCTAGGCTTATACTCGAGTCAATCAGTTTTTCTGGTTTCCCAGGTAATAATTAGGTACCTCAGCTTATACTCGGTTTGGCTTATATTCGAGTATATACGGTACTTAGTTATTAGCCATTTCATTTCCTTGGCAGCTCTTATTTTCATCTCTTTAGCCAAAAAGCAAATGATTAAGAAGATTGGTTGTTTTAGTTGAAAAAAGGATTGTGCTCACAAACTATTTCTGTTAATTCAAGAGAGAGAATGGGGAAAGGGGGCAGGTAGTGAATGTTATTTGGTTGAGGGGATATTTGTGAGACAGGCTTGAAATCACAGTCATTAGAGAATAGCTGGAGAACAAGTGGATACATTCATTAGGAAAGAGAAGTGAAGAAAAGCAGCTTGAAAGAAGTGTTCTGCCCCCAGCAACTCCATTGTAGAGTCTTTTATCTGGTCGTAGAAGCCCAAACAAAATGCCTCCCTGTGGGGGGAGAGAAGGAGAATTGATCACAAGGATCAACCTAGAACCCCCTCCCAGGGGGATGAACAATGGAAAAATGGGTGAGGGGCGAAGGAGGATTATGTAACATATGAAAATAATAATGTATAACTTATCAAGGGTTCCTGAGGGAGGGAGGGGTAAGAAATGGGGAGCAGATATCAGGAGCTCAAGTAGGAAGAGAATGCTTTGAAAATGATGATGGCAGCATATGTGCAGATGTGCTGAACACAATGAATGAATGGCTTGTGATAAGAGATGTAATAGCCCCCAATAAAAGTATTTAATAAAAAATATCTCCCTGGGTTTTAGATGTCAGCATGAAGGTGTATCTCAGTCATCCTAGACTATTGCTTAACTTCAAGACATTGACATATCGCATTAACTCATGGTTTATCACCACCTCTGCTCTTTGCCTCCCACTCTCTTTCCTTCCCCGACAGTATTCTCCAGAGTACATTGGGTATGAAATAGAACTTTGGAGCCAAGAAATACTGGAAAATACTGGAAAAATAACTCTTTCTTTCTCTTTTCTTCTGCAGGAAACACATGAAATTGTGGCGATTAAGAAATTCAAGGACAGTGAAGGTATGTGTGTGTGTGTGTGTGTGTGTGTTTATTTGTCCTGTATTTTAGTATTTGTCAACAGAATCTAGAAAAGGTAGAATCTAGATGGTTATATCCTACCAGTCCTGAAAATTTTAAATCACAGTCTTGGCAAGTAGATAACATATTGATTATTATGCCTTGATTTACATATCATTCTTCTATGTGAATCTTGTGGAATTAGATATGGGAAAATCCATCATGTATTTTCAGGTACAATCAACATTGGATCTTGTTCTAAGCATGTGATCTAAGCAGTTTTTAAACATTGTTAAAATTAGCAAATGCTTCTGTGGAGTCAAACAAGTACCAAATGCTGTGTGAATTGTTTCAAATTGGCTGCTGTGATCTGTGCTTCCTAGTCAAAATTAGAAATATTCTGATCAAGATAGGTGATGTGTAGATGGAAAGTATGGAGGGGATGGTTTTATGTTTTGAATACCTTCTTATGGGGAATAAATGCTTTTCAAGAAGTACTGTACTTGAAGGCTTTGTATTACCCTATGCTGAACAAGAAAGTTTCAAATAAAACATGTCAGTAATTCATTAGGTGTTATATCTACACTGTGAATTACCCAGAGAAAGTTAAACAGAAAAATTAATAATGAAGACACACATTGTCTCTGAGAAACTGTATGCACCAGTTTTCAACCTTGTTTTAGAGACCCATAGCAGATATCTATTTTATGCCCTAACCCCAGTATCCATACACACAAAGTTTTGTATGTAACTGAAGCGAAAGTGGTACAAAACAACTTGATTTTACTAATGTGAGGTTCTCCGTTGTAGTTTTCTTCTATTTTGTTTTCCAAAAATACCTGTTGTGATCCATTACATTGCTTTCACCATGAATGAGGCATCACAGCCTACCATTGGATAAACAGTGTTCTTGGGTTAAAAGGCACCAGCCTAGCATCAATCTTGTCTGATTAAAAGTATGACAATAGCAGCTGCAGCCTACCTTCATCAGCACACATTTACAAAGTACTAGAAGTCACTATCCTGTGTACTTGTGAACAATTGCATCACCCTAACCTCAGAGGCTTGGCAAACATTACATAGCTAAAAAGGATCACAAATAAAATAGGCCTGGGGTAGATCCATTAGCATTAGACGCAGCTCAACCTTGATGTGCTGGTTATCTGGAGCACATGTATATCAACTGGTAACTTTAGCAGTCTTTACAGAGAAGGCAATTTAAAAATACCTGAAGCTTGTATTAAAAAAAGAAGTGACTTCAAATATTCTATCTGTCATCTAACAGGAAACAGTAGCCCCAGGCCAACTCAATCTGAGACCATTGGAAATGAGCTCTTTAAGCAATGAGTTTGGACTGACCATAGGTGACCAAGAGACAAAATGGTGCTTTTCTCAAAAGGGTGGTTGCAATGGGAGCTCAAAGCACAGCCTTCACATATGTGTAAAGGACTTCCGGCTGTGCATTCATCCTGAACTACATGCCAGCAAGCATCAGCATTCATCTTGAAAGAGAAGGATCAGCTACCACCAAAAATAATCGTTGCTATCATTTTTTTAAGCAGTGCAAATCTAGGCCACGTAAGCGTTAGCTTTTTTAAAAAAAAACTAAGGACCATTGCCTTCTATTGTGTAAATGTGGATCACCTTCTCAAGTTGCTGTACACCAACTCTTAGCTTCACTTCTGTGATGTGTTTCACCCTACCTTATGAACCCAGAAAGGAGCCATAGTGGCACAATGATTAAGTACTCCACTGCTAACCAAAAAATCGATTCAATTCCATCAGCCCCTCCGAGGGGGAAAAAAAAAAGTGGCAGTCTGCTTCGTAAAGATCGATAGCCTAGGAAACCCTGTCAGGTCTACTCTGTCTACAGGGTTGCCATGAATAAGAGTTGATTGGACATCAACAGGTTCTAAGACCCTCAGGGTGGCCATTAATCCCATTAAATTAACATTCATTGAGCCCTGAGTCAGGTAGAAGCCATGATGAAAACTCAGGTGTGGATACTTTTCAAGAAGCTTTAAGGCTCATTAGTAGAATGAAGTCCTGTAAATAACTAATTATTGAAGAGAGGAGAAAGCAGCCAGGAATTGTATTTTGATTTTGAGGGAAGAGAGATTGTTTCTAGCTATGGCATTAGAGAGGAAAGGAATGGCTTAGACATTATAGAAAACATAATCTGCCCTTACTCCATTTAACCTACAAAACATTAACCAGATCTAGCCTCATCTCTTCCCTCATTTCTGCCAAACCAATACAAGCCAGGACATCATCACCCACTTTGGTCATGTACCCCTTTGTTAAAAAGTAAAACAAACTTACTGTCTTCAAGTCAATCCTAACCCTTTAGGAAGAGGGGACTTGGTTTAAAGGGTTTTCTAGGCTGTAATTTTGATGGAAGCGGACTGCTTCATCTTCTGTAATGGGTTTGAACCACTGACCTCTTGGTTAATAGCTGAGCACTTTTGCATTCCCAGGGCTCCTTGCACAGTTTTAACATGCGTTTAAAGGGATAGATACAGTTCCCTACTGTTTTCAGTTCTCTCTAGAAAGTCTAGTGTTCTCTTCCCTGTCTTTACCTTATTTCCTGCCAAGGTAGTCTTTTGTTTTATACCAAGAAAGAGAATGGCTGTGGTGAACAATCCATTTGGAGTGTGACATGTACCTAGATAATAAAGTACAGGTTAGAATGCACCCCATAAAAACCATTTAACTTTGGCAGTTTTTCATCTTAGAGTCTAGTTGGCCTGATTATAATAAAGAATTTCATGAAAATGGTGACTCTCATTAACCCCTTTGATTAGATACTCTGTGAAATTATTCTCTTGCTATAAGGCAGTAATTTTCCTAAATCCAGTGTTTAGAAATCTTTGTGAAGATAATGAAATAATCCTATAAAAACATTGTTAAACTAAAGTACAAAGTGAACTTAGTCTGACCCATTGTCAAGCTAATTAAATACTCTCTCTGATGGTATCAAGGCATATTTTGTGAGCGTCTATATAACATTTTGCAGTTTCCAAAGATTATGATAATGTAAGTCACTAGTTAGTTTCAGCGGTCCTTATTGTTTCATGAAAATAAGTCATAGTTTAAACTGGAAACCAAAATAGAAGATTAGCTTGGAACCTAAACTGGGAGATATTGAAACTAAAATGAGTTTTATAATTAACACAAATTTAGGTTATAATAATAACTGTGCTATTTGTTAGAAGAAAGAATCAAGTGTTATCTTTTGGGTGGAGAGACACGTTTTGCAGTAAAATTGTAGACTAGGTAAGTGAATGATTTTCACAATGAAACCAATGACTAAAACCAAACTCCCTGCTGTGGAGTTGGTTCAGAGACGTAGGGGCCCTATTGGACTGATTCGCACTGCTCCACAGGGTTTACAAGGCTGGAAATATTCACAGAAGCAGGAGTCCTTATCTTTCTTTCCCCTATGGAGCTGCTGGTAGCTTTGAACCACTGACCTTTAAAAGTATATGTAAAAACCAAAGACTTGATCAGTTTTCTCATTATTTTTTTCCCTATTTCTAGCCTTTCTATTTTGGAATCTGTGATATTTTAATTGTTTTCCATTTTTTCATACATGAGTTGTTAGTTGATATAACTGTCATATACTTTTCTCGGTGCCTTTATCTATGATTCTTACTGGGTGGGGCTAAACGTTCATGCTAAAAGGGAGGAGTGTTTGACAACATTTTTATCTGTGGACACTTCCTTAGTTTTATTTTTTCTGCTATGATGATTCCTGCTTCTTTACACATCATCTTCAATGTGGATCCTCAGATTTTGAATTCTTAACAGTACTGTTTTAAATTTGTTTGTTGCATGTGAAGTACCACAGAAAAACATTTGCTAATAAACATCTAACCAACAAAGTCATCATTGCATTATTTTTGGTCAGGATTTTCTGAGAAGAGATTAGTGACCACAAACCACCAAGACACAAGTGATTATTTTAAATTAGTTAAAAATGATTTTAATGCCATGTATAATTGCACATTTAGATTAATTCTCCTACCTTTCCCATAATTCCTGTCTTTAGCCTAAATAGCAGTAGACTAGAAACAATTAAAAATACTACCTGTTTAGCTTTTACTGTAGGAGATCTTGTGGTCTAGAAGTAATTTTGAAAGACTTTTGAATCCCATTTCAGCCCTTCTTTGAATGTGCACATGATAAAGTGAAGGGAGGCACCCCTTGTCCCGATGGCTCAGTTGTAGCAAGGACTCAATCTCTAAGGGTGCTGTGTAAAAACCCACATCCAGGATGATATTTAGGTTACATCTCTGATTTTATATAGACTGGCATTTCATATACTGCTGCTGCTGCTGTTTTTTATAGTTCTTTTCTGTAATGGATATATTCTTAATTATTAGAAAATATTTAATTGACAACCTAGTGTCTCCAATTTATTTTATTTTCTCCAATTTATTTCATCCTAATTTTTACCCTGACATTAGAAAACTATACCAGTGTTTCCCTGAGGGAGTGATAACACCCCTTGGGGATGTGTTGGGAATGATCTAGGGGCCTGTAAAGCAAATGCCTATACTTCATCCTGGATTAAAGGCTGTAGAAGACAAGCTTTTAATTGATAGTAGAGGTGCTGAATATTTTTTTTTCTTGAAAGAGAATAGTAGGCCAAGTACATTTGGAAACCTAGACAACAGTTAATGGCATATGAAGGAAAATGCACTGATTCATAGAAGCTCTCCACTCTGTAAGCTTTATGTGAGGCTTATGTGGAGTTCACTCCCTGAAGGATGGTTTAATCTCATTGTGTGGATGAACATTCTAGAGGAGAAAACAATGGGACCGACAGTTCCTAGGGAACATGGGAGAGGGGGAAGTGGGGGAAAGATAGTAGTGTTAACAAACCAAGAGGAAAGGGAACAACAAGTAATCCAAATCGGTGGTGAGGAGGGTGTAGGAGGCCTTGTAGGGCGTGATCAAGAGTAATGTATCCGAGAGGAATTACTAAAACCCTAAGGAAAGCTGAGCATGATAGTGGGAAAAGAGGAAAGTAAATGGAAATAGAGGAAAGAGCTAGGAGGTAAAGGGCATTTATAGAGGTCTAAATAAAGGCATGTACATATATAAAGATATTTATATATGAGGATGTGAAAATAGATCTATGTGCATATATGTGTAGACTTAATATTAAGGTAGCAGGGGACATTGGGCCTCCACTCAAGTACTCCTTCAATGCAAGAATACTTTCTTCTATTAAACTGGAATTCTGTGATGCTCACCTTCCCCACACAATCGCTGAAGACAAAGCGGGTGAATAAGCAAATGTGGTGAAGAAAGCTGATGTTGCCTGTCTGTCAAAAGAGATAGCATCTGGGGTCTTAAATGCTTGCAGATAAACAAGTGGCCATCTAGCTCAGAAGCAACAAGGCCCACATGGAAGAAGCACACCAGCCTGTGCGATCCCGAGGTGTCAAAGGGATCAGGTATCAGGCATCATCAGAACAAAACAATTGAACATCCCCTTACAGATGGGTTGCAGGGAGGAGAGGAGCCAGTCAGGGTGGAATGTAGCAGTGATGAAACTTACAACTTTCCTCTAGTTCCTAAATGCCCTCCCCCACTCTCATGATCCCTATTCTACCTTGCAAGTCTGGCTAGACCAGATGATATACCCTATTACAGAGAGGAACTGGAACCACAGGGAATCCAGGACAGATGATCCATTCAGGACCAGTGGTGAGAGTGGCGATACCGGGAGGGTTGGGTGGAAAGGGGGAACCGATTACAAGGATCTACATATAACCTTGTCCCTGGGGGACGGACAACAGAAAAATTGGCGAAGGGAGACGTCGGACAGTGCAAGATATGAAAAAAACAATAATTTATAAATTATCCAGGGTTCATGAGGGTGGGGGTAGCGGGGAGGGAGGGGAAAATGAGGAGCTGATGCCAGGGGCTTAAGTGGATAGCAAATGAGGGCAATGAATGTACAAATGTGCTTTACACAGTTGATGTATGGATTGTGATAAGAATTGTATGAGTCCCCTAATAAAATGATTTTAAAAATCCCCATTGTGCTTTTATCAGGACTTCATCTAGGAGTCTTTAAGGAATCTTCTGTTTTAATATATGTGGAGGAGGCCTTAGAAAGTTCATGAAAATTTTCAATTTTTAATAATTTTATTGAGATTTAATATTTTATTGACACACTCCCTTGAACTTTAAGCTGAAATGCCCTAGTAGGAGAAGAAGCCATCAGGTAGTGGTCATCATGAAGCTTTGGTTTGGTTTGGGCCTATTGTTTTTGGGGTGCCCAACGAAGGGTGACCCAGGACCAACATATATTTCCTATTTTCGCATTTTCTTTGCTTTCCTATGACATTTACCAGTCTACCAGGCATGGTTCTGCTCTTGTCAATGAGCATTATTGAAAGTATTGCCGTATCTCCACCTTCCCAGTTTGTGTAACTTAGTGTCCAGTCACTTAAGTTTCAAAGCTATACAAGTTAACAGTACATGTGTTGCAGTCTATAGAGATGTTTTACACATGTATTAATTCCTTTTTCTTAACAGTGTTTTAAGTTATTTACCATTGACTGAAATAATACTATCGATAGAATTACCTAAAACCCCAAGCAGATGAGTTGTGATGGATCTCCAATAAAATGGTAATGATACCTTTAAAGTGAAACAGGGGCATATATAAACCATTTATATATGAATGGATTTTGAGGTCTCATTTGATTGTAGCCCGAATTTAAAAACAATTATTTCTTATGACTTGACCCAACTCGGTACTTGCCCTCATGAGGAGATCACTGAAGCTATAGAGGAATGATATAGCAAAATATTGTGAAGAAATCAGATGGTGCCTATCTATTAAGAAAAAAAAGAGTCTGAGGTCTTGTTTCAAAACAAGCAGCCATCAGTTAGGAGTTAGCTATGTCCGAACAGAAGAAGCACACCAGCCTGTGTGATCCAAGGAGGTAACAATACCAGAGCCTAAATTCTAAAAACTCAATTTGCAGAACATGGATAAGAGTGGAAGTCCATTGTCTTTTAATTCAATCCCCCCATCAAATTTGAAGCACCCTCATATGACAACAAACTCATCCTTTAGTCCCTCTCCTTGTTTTCCTTGCCATGTGAATTTTTCTCCTGTTGATATCCCTTCTTCAATTAGGGTAACTAGACTCAAACATGGTACCCCCATGGTTTCGTACAGGAATAGCATATTTGTTCAAGTATGCCTGTTTAAAGGTTCTTTTCCTTTTATTTTTTTATCTGCTTTGGCTACGTAAGAATATCAGATTTATGCTTTCATAAAGTAGGTTACAGCTATTCCTGAATTTCTTTTTCAAGCCTACAGTTCTTTAAAAATAGTGCCTGCTCATCTTTAGGTTTTCTCTTTTCAACACTCATCTTTGAATTTATTTTGCTCCTGTGCCCTTTCTCTTTCTTCTTAAAAGTCATCCTCTTTTACTTTAGTAGAGCATACCAGGAAGACTAGACAGGTGAGTTACTGAAGTCAACTGTTGCCACCAGGTGACTTCCAACTTGTAGGGACCATATACTACATAATTGAACTGTCCCCATTGGGCTTCCAAGTTCATAATCTTGATGGAAGCAGACTGCCTCATCTTTCTCTCACTGGTCACCTAGTAGGTTTGAACCACTCACCTTATAGTTAGCAGCTTTGGTGCTTAACCCATAGCACCAATTAGACAGTAGCAGAATCTAAACCTGAACCTTGGTCTTCTGTCTCACTCACCAAAGGTGTGCCACTCTGTCACTTGTGTTTCTGTGTTCGCAGAAGGCTTTGAGATAGAATTTTACTCTCAAGAAAGTTAGCAGCTATTATCTCTCAGCTTGCTTGTTTGTAAACTGGGTGGGGGTGATGGGGACTAAGGAAATCACCCACAAAGCTCATTTTAGCGCGAAAGTTGTGCTTTTGTGCCCATTTCAGTGGGCTGTGCTACTCACTATCTTAGAAGAATGGGGGGACAGAATGCCACATAAGTACCCTTGCTACTTCCCAGAGCTGAAGAGAGACCCAGGTGTATGTTCCTTTACCCATCACTTGATGATTTAGTGCCACAATTTTAAACTTGAAGTGCAGCGGTAAGCCAGGAGCCTTAAAAGTACTGAGAAATGGCCGCTTGTTTATCTTCAAGCCTTTAAGACACCAGGCCATAATCTTTTGAAAGCCAGGCACCTTCAGCTTTCTTCACCACATTTCCTTATGCACCTGCTTTATCATCAGCGATCTTGTCTGGAAGGTTAACATAGAATGCCAGGTTATTAGAACAAAGTGTTCTTGCATCAACTTGAGTAGAGGCCCTATGTCCGTCTGCTACCTTAATACTAAACCTATAAATATATGTATATAGATCTATTTCCCTATCATTATATATATTTGCATGTGTACATGTCTGCATTTAGACCTCTATAAATGCCCCTTGTCTCCTAGTTCTTTCCTCTATTTCCTTTTATTTTCCTCTTGTCTACTATCATGTTCAGCCTTCATTTGGATTTTAGTAATTCCTCTTGATTACATTGCCCTTCATCAAGCGATACCAGGCATCCTACACCCTCTATGCCATCAATTTTAGATCACTTGTTATTCCCTTGTCCCTGGGCTTGTTAACACCCACCTCCTTTCCCCTGCTTCCCCCTATCCCATGTCTCCCCAGAACTGTAGGTCCCTGTTGTTTTCTCCTCTAGATTGTTTATCCCGCCTATCTTATCTAGATAAATATGCAGAGACAATAATAAGCACAAAAAGAAGATGGAGCAAAACAAAGCAACAAAAGAAAAACAACAACAAAAGACAAGCCTATAAATAGTTCAAGGTCTGTTTGTCAACCTTCAGGAGTGTTCTCTGGTCTAGCTGAGAAGCCACAAAGTCCACATGGAAGAAGCACACCAGCCTATGTGATCATGAGATGTTGATGGGATCAGCTATCAAGCATTAAAGACCCAGAACAAAAAAATCATACCATTGTGAATGAGGGAGAGTATGGAGTGGAGGAAATTGAACATCCCCTTACAGAAGGGTCACAAGGACGGGACGAGCCAGTCAGGGTGCAGTATAGCACTGTTGAAATACACAACTTTCCTCTGGTTCTTTAATGCTTCACCCCTCACCACCACCCACAACTCACATGACCCCAATTCTACCTTTTAAATCAGGTTAAACCAGAGCATGTACATGGGTATAGATAAGAACTGGAAATGCAGGGAGCCCAGGACAGATAAACCCCTCTGGGCCAATATAGAGAGTAGCAATACCAGGAGGGTAAGGGTAAGATGCGGGGAGAAAGGGTGAACCAATCACAATGATCTACATATAATCCCCTCCCAGGTGAAGGGAGACATTGATCAGTGTAAGACATGAAAAAATAATAATTCATAAATTACCAAGGGTTCATGAGGGAGGGAGGGAGGGAGGGAGGTAAAAAAAATGGGCTAATTCCAAGGGCTCAAGTAGAAAGAAAATGTGTTGAAAATAATGGTGGCCACAAATGTACAAATATACGTGACACAGTGGATGTATGTATGGATTGTGATAAGCATTGTTCGAGTCCCCAATAAAATGATTTTTTAAGTACTGAGAGAATAAAAAATTATAGGATAGACCAAATAATAGAAATTGTACATTTAGGAGATGAATTCTGCCACTTCTTGCCTTTCCTCATTCATTGTCTATACATCTCTCAACATTTGCGACCTTGAGTGCTATCAGTTTTCTGGGTCCTCTGTCTTTCAAAATCGTATATATATATATATATATATATATATATATATATATATATATATATATATATATATATATATATATAAAGTCTTAGTGCAGAAGAGCTAACATCAACTTTTAATAACCATGACACATAAATTGGAGAAGTCTTCCTTTCATAAAAGGATAGCCTACTCAAAAGAAGTGGTTGTTGCACTATGAGTGTGCTGCTTTTATGAAGATCCATTTTTCTATAACCTCTAGCCATTGTTAGTGGAACCAGTATAGATTTGAATGATGTAAATGTAATCACAGTGCTAAAATTCCGTGAAGTTTATACTCATAGTAAGATTTCAGTGAGAGGAGTCAGAGATTATTAGATTGGATAAGGTCATGGGATTTGTGTGTGTATATGTGTGCATGTCTGGGTACAGCCAATGTATTTTACAGATGAAAAATTAAGCGGTGTACCCAAAGTCACACTAAATTGGTTAAAAGGCTGATTCATAAACCTATTTCTCCCAAATCACACTTTAAGATTCTTTATACTGGAAAACAAAACAAAAACAAACCCAAAAAACCTCCCCACTGTCATGGACCCAATTCCAACTCATAGAAACCTTATAGAGACAATAAATCTTTACAGGAACAGACAGGCTCATCTTTCTCCCACAAATAGCTTGAACCAGCAAAATGAAACTACCACAAGTTGCTAAACAAAAGCTCACTTTATGCAGTTGATTTTTGGATACCAATAATCCATGAAGATTTTTATGAGAAAGATATGCCAACTGTATATATTCATTGACTTTGGTGCATCCATTGTACTCTGCTCAAGCATAATGGATGGTTATTTAATTAATAGATTAACTATGCCTACCTGCCTTACTTACACTATCCATCTCAACATTTGCGACCTTGAGTGCTATCAGTTTTCTGGGTCCTCTGTCTTTCAAAATCATATATATATGACACCCCAGAGAATAAGCCAATGAATTCAGTTCCTTGTATTGCCTGCCAATCTATCTTTTCAAAGTTCTAGATGGAGAAAGTTGAAAAACCACTGTATTTAAAACTGGGAGGTGGGGGTAAAGTGCCAAGGGGCCTCCATCATAGATCTTTGCCCTCTCTCTTAGTGAATAAGTAAGAGCTACCTGTGTCTGAGCAAAGGCACCTCACGGCACCAGTGAAAGCATTCTCATGGGAAGTATTTAGTGATTACCTCCTCTGTGTCAGGTTGTGTCCCATATGGTTGGGTGTATACGGTTGAACAAAGTCTTAGACCTGTCTTCCTTGAGCTCTTGCTTCAGGACACAGATGGTCTGGAAGTAATCAGGAAGTCTACAAATCTATAAATAAAAATTGTGAGAAGGTCTATAAAAGAAGAATACAGAGTACTATGATAGAGAATAATGGGATGGGGGCCTATTTGACTTGGTAGTCTGGGAAAGCTTTTTGCGGAGTGACATTTCAACCAAATGCCAAAGGAACCAGTATCGAGAGTCTGGTTAGTATGATCATTCTAGGAAGAGGGGGCAAGTGATAAAGGTTCTAAGTGAGACTTTTTGTGACTGAAAAGCTATATGACATAAGTGAAAAGGGTATGAAATGATGATGGAGACATGGGCAAGGACCAGCTCATCGGATTCTTACTGAGATCTATATGGGCATTCTTTCTCTTAGAAAGGAATGAATTTTTGTTTGCTTGCCCCAGCCCTGGTGGCATAGTGGTTATGCGTTCGACTGCTAACTGCAAAGTCAGCAATTTGGAACCACCAGCCGCTCTGAGGGTTCTACTGTAAAGTCTTGGAAATTCACAGAGGCAGGCCAACTGTAGTGATATACTCTAATAAAATGGTAACGATGCCTCTTAAATGAACCAGTGAACTGCTCTATAGAGTCACTATGAGTCAGCATCAACTTGATGGCAGCGCGTTTGGTTTTGATTTTACCTTGAGAGTGACTGGGATGGGATATCAGAGAAGAGGGTTCCAGATATATCATTTATAAGACTTGTGTTCCATAGAAGTCAGCAGCTGAAGCTGTGGTAGCATTCTAACAGTTGCAAGACATCGTTTCTCTGGCTCAGCCTCGACTTGCAGAACAGCTGATGCTCTCTTCCCCTCACCATCCTCTGAGCCTCTTATATCCCGCCACTGGCTTGGCTACACCTACTATTTCATGTTCTTTTGCCCCTGACATTGGCCTTAGGGGTACCCAGCTCGGATGTGGCCCACCCTGATGTGGGCTAGCCTGGTTTACTGCTTCTGTTATTGATGGCTTTTCCAACTGCTTCTGTTGCCTTCTGATATCTCTCTGTTCCTTTCAAATCTGTATTCCAGCATTCTCCAACAGGTATCGTTGTCTCAAGCAGGGAGAACACATCACTTGTGTTACAAGTTTGCAAAGGTGTGTTACCTGTGTGCCACACATATAGTCTATTTTATTAATCGTTCTTCTCTATCCCTGTTTGAATGGCGGTTGGGAGAGGAACTGAGAAAAAAATTATCTGAAAGCTGCTTCTAGTACTTCATTAGTATCCTGCTTTCCCTTTGTCCCCATTCTGCCTCTTTCCCCTCTTGATTTAATCTTTTTTGCCCCCATCACCAAGTTCCATTTCCTCCCTTCCTAGACTTGTCAAGGCACTCCTGAATCTGAGGGTTGCACAGCTTAGACTAAGCTAGAATGCTGGTCCTTACCCAAAACCATGATGCCAAATGTGTTTTTAGAATTAGTAATTAAAACAAATTTTGAATAGAAATATGGCATGTTACTCTAGCACCCTGTAATCAAGTGGTCATTCTATAACACAACAATAAATATTCATATAATATGGGATAAGCAGAGAGTATAAATGGCCTCATGAAAGTTCAGGTCAAGTTTTGCCTCTAAATTAATTTACCATAAGCTTAGGAAAAGCTTTCCATTTTTAGCTTTTAAAAAAATATTTTTTGAAAATGAGGAGCTGATGCCATGGGCTAACATGGAGAGCAAATGTTTTGAGAATGATGAGGGTAATGAATGTACAAATGTGCTTTATACAATTGATGTATGTATGGATTGTGATATGAGTTGTATCAACCCCCAATAAAATTATTTAAAAATATGTACATATTTTTGAATTTTGGAATTGCAGATAAGAAATTCTGAACCTGTACTTTACGTATATACATAAACATGATATAATTTCCCAGTGAAATCTAAGACTGATATAAAATCTCATGTAGAATGGTATATTACCTTCTCTGTCTCGCATCCCCAATTAATCCATTAGAATTAATATGACTTCTGTTCTTCCTCGATGTCTGTAGAGGTTATCATGAGTGAAGTTGATGGCATGGAAGACTATATGCAGCTTAAATTCTTCATCCCAGTGCAGCTACACCATCTGGGATGGGCAGATGGACATGCCACAGATGACAGTAGGAAGTTGCAGCAACTGCTGTTCAGAGGGAAAATAAGACACTCTTAGAATTCCCGGAAACATGACCACAGGCTGCCTTGGGGTATCTGGCATGATGACTCCTTCTTCCCAAGGTGACTAACATGCAGCCCTGGGAATAGAAATGTTCTTTCGAAGATTTGGCTTAAACCAGCCTAAAAAGCAGCAACTGCTACAGCGATGGCATGGGGCTTCCTGCACACTGCTATAGGTGATCCCTTTTGCACTTCATGTAGGTGCACATAGCCTTCTTCCCCAGTACATAGGAATGTCATTAAAATGACCACGGATTACTCTGTTGTACTTGTAAGTGGAGCTTGTACACATAGACTTTGGAATAAGTATTATAAGAAAATAAAAGCAGAAATTTAGGTTCCTGTGGGTCAAGTTTGTTATTCTTGGTCTTTTCAAGAACAAAATGTATTAATATTCTATCCTTGGACTTTTTATGCAGAGGTATTCAAAGTGGTACGGGGACTCAGGATGTTTTCATTGTGCTTGAAATTCTTTGAACAGTCTTTCTGAAAGCTTTAATTTTACTCTCTTGACCATTTTTTACATTCTAGAAAATGAAGAAGTTAAGGAAACAACTTTACGAGAGCTTAAGATGCTTCGTACTCTCAAACAAGAAAACATCGTGGAACTGAAAGAGGCCTTTCGTCGGAGAGGGAAATTATACTTAGTGTTTGAATATGTTGAAAAAGTAAGTCCCTGATTGACACCATGAAGATTTGCTTGATTCTTCTATTTCAGCTGCTTCTGACATTATTGAGGGAAATGTTATTACTTAGCATGACTTGTCAATGTACTCATAATTTAAGGACTTTTAAAAGAAAAGTATTATCCTAATCATGGAAAGTACTAGAATATATTTGATAGTTTTTGTACAGTTTAATGGTTTAAACTTTTTAGATTTAAACAAAGCATTGATTTGGCTTCTGAAGTCCTAGAATCCATATCCAACAAGTAATTTTTAGACTTAATTTATTAAACGTGAAACAAAG
This sequence comes from Tenrec ecaudatus, assembly GCF_050624435.1. Lineage (NCBI taxonomy): Eukaryota > Metazoa > Chordata > Mammalia > Afrosoricida > Tenrecidae > Tenrec > Tenrec ecaudatus. The sequence continues at coordinate 15,023,359 of NC_134548.1, forward strand.
CCTCAGGGAAGACAGGGAAAATAGACAACTCTGGTACTGAAGGACAGAAGTTTATAGACACCATGCAAGCAAAGGCCATGCTCAGAATCCAAAGGAGGGTAGTAAGTGGTTTCAAGAAAGAGTCTTTTTGAATTGTCAGTGTTTTGACTTCTTTTGAAGGAAGGAGATGTGTGAGTCCTGAAGAGGTAGATGAAACTACAAGCAATGACTTAGGAGCTTAGGACAAAAGAAGAAAAGCTTGTGTTGTTTGAATTATATGCAAACTTGCCATAAAAATAAATGCCTACTGCTATCAAGACACTTCTGACTCATAGTGACCCTACACGTCAAAACAGAACAACTGCCCTGTGGGTTTCTGAGACTGTAACTCTTTACAGGAGGAGAAAACTCCATCTCTCTTTTGAAAGAATGCTTAGGAAAAAAGCCTACCATATTACACAAACATGCACTTTATACATTTTTGCCAACCCCATAGTGCCCCTTTCACAGAATTTTCATGAGTGCACTATGCATGCTTATATGTTTGAATTCATTATTTGGGGGTGCATTATTTGCATAAAATAAGATACTTTTCAATGATAATTTTAATCATGTGAATGGCATGGCAATAATCACGATTGTGTCCTTAGGTATTTCTGACCTACAGCAGTCAGTTATTGTCAAGAACTTAAATAAAGGGGGTCTCCAAAAATTGGTGGAAAAATAGAATTAAAAGGTAATGGGATTTTTCCACAAACTTTTTAAAGCCCCCTCAGCAATAGTAGAATCAACAGGAGCCACAGGTTTCGTTAATGAAAAATTAGACTGATTTCCTCTCTTGTCCTCTAAAGATTAAAACTTGAAGAGGATTATGTTTATTTGTCTTAGGTCAGTTCCAAATGTAATAAATTGTAGAGTACAAGGGAGTGTCAAGTCTGTGGGGGAAAAATCCTTATCTTTTAATTTGAATTTTTTCACAAATGTTTTAAAGTCCCCTCATATCACCTCATCACTACAAAATGGAAAGCACTGTTGCCAAGATGACAAACCAGTAACTTCTGAAATAAGATTTTACAAAACAGTTTTCAAATTTAAAAATATATATGTAGTAATTTTATTGTTAGTAAAATATTTTAAATACAAGGAAGCCTTTAAAAATTCCTGGAAATTCTTCATTATCTTTTAGTTACAATTTTTCCATGAAAATTTTGAAGCCCCTTCATATAAAAGATTATTTGTAGTTCTAAATCACTATTTTCTGTTATCTTCTAAAATCTGTTGTAGGGTCTCCTGCCCTTCCTCCCCCCCTGTGTTAATTTGTTTCCCATCAAGTGCCCCCACCAACAAATTAAAAAGATGATATGAAAAAGAAGTTATAGAAAGATATCGCTGTACTAGGATATCAGGGAAAATCAGGGTGGTTTTTAGAGGGAGAATGACCTGTGCTTGCAGACAGTGTGTTAAATCCATCTCTTTGAGGGTTCTCCTCTTTTTTGTTGAACCTCTATTTAACCAAACGTTAAATTCCTCCTGGATAGCATGTTGAAAGCATGAAACACAAAACCTTGCTTCTAATGAGCATTCTGGCTCCTTAGACAGATTTGTTTGTTCTTTTGTCAGTCCTCGGTACATTCAAAATTATTCACCAACATCCCAATTCAAATGCATCAACTCTTCTTTGGTCTTTATTTATTACCCAGCTTTCACATGCATATGGCTTGGGTCAGGTGCACCTCAGTTTTTAAAGTGTAATTGATGTTGGTGGATCCAAGTAAAATGTATTCCTTTGTTGTTGATTGGTCCAATTGTGAGGATTTTTTGCTTTCTTTATGTTGAGGTGTAATTGATATTGAAGGCTTTAGTCTTTAATCCTCAGGAGTATAATTAAGTGTTGTGGAATCTCTGCTTTTTGCAGATGCTATCCGTAGTATGTTATGGTCCATAGAGTCACATGCCTTTGCATAGTCAGTGAAACACAGACTGTGGTGTTCTCTGTCCACTAAAATCAATCTGACATCAGCAGTGATCTCCCTCATTCTGAGTCCTCTTTAGAATCTGGCTTGACTTTACAATTATCTGTAGCACAATTTTATTTGTTTGTGATATCAGTGATACTTTCCACATTCTTTTGAACCACCTCTCTTTGGAATGAGCACAAATATGTTGGCATAGACAATTGAGCACTCTGGCATTGCATCCACTTATTGAAAATATCTAAACCAGCATTCTGTCAATTCCTGAAGTCTTGTTTTTGTGCCATTGCTCTGAGGGTAGCTTAGACTTCTTCCTTTAAGACCATCAGTTCCTTCAATAGTGCAACTTGAGGCTTGAAATTTTTCTTCATTTCTTTCCATTTGAGAAATTCTGAGCCTGTTCTTTTCTGTTGATTTTATAACTCCACGTCTTTGCACGTTCCATTATAATACTTTGTTTTCTCTAGCCACCCTTTGAAATTTTCCACTCAGCTCTTCTACCTCATTTCTTCCATTTGCTTGTGCTATTTTATGTTCAAAAGCAAGTTATAGGGTCTCTTCTGACATCCCTTTTGGTCTCTTTTTTTGGATTTTTAAAAATAACCTTTTGAGTTCTTCACATATAATATCTGATGTCATCCCATAACTTGAGGTCATTGGTATTCAGCACCTCAAATCTATATTCAAGGTCATATTTTGGCTCTTGTGTGTTTTTAAAAAATTTTCTTCACCTTCAGTTTGAACTTGCATATGAGTAGTTGTGTTTTCCACATTTGGCCCTTTGCCTTGTTTGGCTGATGATACTAGGTTTCTCCATTATGTATTTCTACAGATATAGTTGATTTGATTTTTGTATATTCCATGTGTCAAGCTCCACATATTTTTGTTGTTGGAAAAAGATATTTATAATGCATAAGTTGGATGGTGGTTTGGGATATCCAAAACCTATAATGTGATATCCAGTATCCTTTCTTAGGTCACGTTTTCCAACTCCTGATCCTTCTCTTATTCCCGTCATCAGTATTGTTAGTACATTTTGATTACATGTTTGATCAATGCCAGCATGAAAAAGTTGATAGAGTTCCTCAATTTCTTCATCATTGACTTTAGTAGTCGGTGACTAAATTTAAATAATAATTATATTAAGTGATCTTGCTTATAGTTATTGTATCAATGACTATATCGTATTTTCAAGATATATCTTTAAATATGCTTTTTGATGATGGCTGTGATGCCATTCTTGAAATAGTCGTTTCCAGCATAGTAAACCATATGATTTTCTGATTCACTAATGTATGGGATGTAGATCTGTATGCATTCAATTTTTGATGACTTCCTGTTTTTCTAGATTTATACTTTGTACATTCCAGTTATTAATGGATGTTTGCAGCTGTTTCTTCTCATTTTGAGTTCTTCTACATCAGCAAATGAAGATACCAAAAACTGCTTCCTCCATCATTAAGACTGACTCAACTTTGAGGAGACAGTTCTTCCTCAGTCCTATTTTCAGTGCTTTTCAACCTGAGGTGCTCTTTTTCTGGTACTATATCAGAATATTCTTCTGCTGTTCATAAGGTTTTCAGTGGCTAACTTTTCAGAAATTGACTGCCTCTTCCTTCTTCCTAATCTTAGTCTGGACCTGTTCATCATGAATGACCCTGCTGGCATTTGAAATATCAGTGCATAACTTCCAGTAACATGAGTAACATGCAAGCCCCAACAGCAGGAGAGACTGACAGACGAGTGATGGGGAAGTGAAAAGTACACAGGGTTACTATTTGGGGCAGCATCAGGGTGTAGTACAAAATGGAACTTCTAATATAATGAAAAAGGTATAGATTGAAAGAAAAACAAATTTTACAAATAATACTTGTGTATTCGATGAATTATTTAACATGCTTTGTACAAAATTCATACTACCTGATTTATGGATCTACCTAATTTTAGAGATTAATTACCCCTATTTAATATTTAGAATATGCTTGAATTGCTGGAAGAAATGCCAAATGGAGTTCCACCTGAAAAAGTTAAAAGTTATATCTACCAGCTAATCAAAGCAATTCACTGGTGCCATAAGAATGACATTGTCCATAGAGGTGAGTGTGGAAATTTTGAAATTGAAAGTATTAAAACATCAAATTAATGTTAACAGACATGTACCTATCTTAAGAATATTTCTAGCATTTCCATTTAAGTGTAATTCAGAAGTATGGGGTATAACATGTTTTATCCCCCAAATCTACTCCAAAAGGATTGACTGCAAATTTCTTTGAATACTGTAGTGAAATCTGTTTGCATGATCAGATCCACTCTTGACTATACAAATACTTAGTGACATAGGGAACACAACAGATGTGAACTTCAAAGCTTGCTTGAAAGAAGAGATTGTAAGTAGTAAAATATAGCTATGCAGGTCTTGAACCACTTCAAGTCCCTAAATTCATGATCCCTATTGAGAGTCACTCTTTATTCCCTCTTAAGATCATTCATCTTCAATATGTATCTTTCTCGTCTGATTTTCCCTACCCTGTTAGTAGAAAGTGCCCATGATTAAGATTTCATAAAGATAATGAATGTCCTTCCACAAACATTTTTTCCTTTACTGCCATGAGGTAGATGATTTATGGTAATGAAATAACTCGCTCGGCACCATCTTTGACTACACTGCTTATGATCTCCTGCTAATCTCACATTCTAGAACTGTACAATTTTGAGATACAATGATGAAATGAAAAGATGCTTTATTAGAAAATTTCATATCCACTTTTTGTCATGGACTTGTCAGCTAATGAATTCTACATTTTCATTTATTTGTAATAATGGTCAAGGATTATATATTTTAAAATAGTGTAAGTTTATAACTATCTTCGAGGTCATGTAAAAATGCCAAGTTTAAAAAAGGGATACCAACTCCTGTTACAGAAAGAGAGAGTTTATAATCCCTTTGCCTTTAACAAGGCAATTGGTGATATGGACAGAATGACATCCATCATTGTCAATTAGCAGTAGAAACCATGATTTCACTCTGACCTCTTCTTTTCTTCATTTTCACCTCTATTAAATGATACAGCTGGTGGGTGATACACATACTCCAAAAACTACAATTGTGAGATAGCAAAAGGGAAATTGAAAAACACTTCTGTGTATCTCTATTCTTCAACTCCCACCACATCTACAAAAGATCTATGGAAACATTTGAAATCTTATCTTGACTCATCCAGTATTGCTTTGGCATTAGACATTTAGAATTGTGAACCACACAGAAAACCTAAGAATATATCTAAATATAGAAATTATAGTTTATAGAAACTATATCTCATATATCTTTTCTTCCAATAAGCTAGTTACTTACTCTCATGTATTTTTAAGGTACCTTGTGGGTATAAAATTTTTATATTCTGTCTCAGAAATGTTATATTATTAGTATTTTATGAAGTAAAACATGGCTCCTTGAAATGTGTTGACTTTGACTCAATCATTACCAGTAATTTTTTTCAGAGCTAATTAATCCCTTTAAGACTTAAAGGAAAAAAATTGTAATTGTAGTCTATATATTTCTAAAAAATAAATTAATTAAAACTTTTTATACTAGCATAAAATGTGCTATGTTTGCTGCTTCCACGTATTTCTACTCGAATTACTTTGGATTTTTTAAAATAAGTGCATTTGCAGTGATGGAACAATGGTAACAGAAAATTGAAGACTTTTAACAATTGCTTTTTAATCTTGTTCCTTTAGATATAAAGCCAGAGAATCTCCTCATCAGCCACAATGATGTTCTGAAACTATGTGACTTTGGTAAGTTAAAAGGAAATTTAGTCATACTCTTTACAAAATATAGGTACATAGAGTATAGATACACTGGGAGCTTTTTCAGCATGCTGAAGTTTTTTGTTTTGATTTTTACTATTTTGACCCACTTTAGTGCAGAGGCACATCCTATTGGGGTAATCGATTGAGAAATTGAGTGCTTAAAGAGTACTATTCCCTCTCTGCATAGTACTCTCTACTACTTTTTTAATAAATCATTTTATTGGGGGCTCGTACAACTACTTTTAAAATTCATTATATCCCCAAACTCTCTGCTGCCTAGTCAAGGTCTGACTCATAGCAACCTTATAAGACAATGTAGAACTACCACATAGGGTTTCCAAGAATGTAAATCTTTATGGAAACCAATTGCTGCATCTTTCTCCTTCAGAGCAGCTGAATTTCAAACTGCTGACCTTTCGATTAGCAGCTGAGTGCTTAAGCACTGTAGTACCTGGACTTATTGATTAACCATATAATATTTATTTAATGAATATTCAAACATATTTTATGAAAAGAAAAGAAATAATCTCTGCCTTTCTGGGTTGGGTAGGATAAAAAATATTTTTATATCGGTAGGAATTATTCTCAGACATAATTAAAAATTAAAAGCATGCCAAGCAACTATACATTTGTGATCTATTGTGAGTATGTGACAGTTAAATAGGTCAAAAATGTTTTTAAAACGTCATTTATTCTCTTTAAATATTTAGTGAATAAGATTAGTAACTGAGGTATAATATTCTGACTCTTGGTTGAATCTATAAGGAAGTTTTGAAGGTATACCTTCTCTTACTAAAAAAGTATTCTCTCCAATATATATAACTCTGTATTGAGTACTATTAACCATTTAAATTAAAGTAGCTGAGAAAAGTTTTAAAACTGTAAATTAGATAGATTGATTAGGTCATGAATCACTTTATAAAATAATACTTCTACCAATTCCATGTTCTGGAAAAAACAACTGACCTCTTTAATGCTTTTTTCCATATATTTGAATATTACCACAAATAAAAGATATATATCCACATGAGTGAGGATCAACAGATATTGAAAAAACTTAGGAGATGGGTCACACAACTGAAAAATGGAAGCACTCTAAAAATTCTTTGTAGAAGGATTGGTTTTGCTGTGTGTAACAATGAAAACCATGTGTATTTTTAAAAGGATTTGAATATTATAAACTTTGAAAAAATACTTTTTGATAAGCATTATTGCAAAGAAAAGTCCTGTTGTATCCTAAACATCTGAAGAAACCAAAAGGAAAGAATGAATATTGTATCTAAGAAATCTCAGAATTTTTAGCATTTCCTAAGAATGATTTTCAGAAACACTATTTCTGGCTTCCTGTCCATAATTGTTATTATTACCAAAAGCTGACATTTTATGCACCTCATACACTATTTATTATGCATACGTGTTTTATGTGTACATGATCTGCTTAAGCTATAAAGTGGCTTGCATTTCCAAAGTGGGTTATAAATACAAATGAGATGGCCTACAGAATGGTTATTAATAGGAAAGAAGTAGCCCAGTCCAACACTAACTACTAAAAGAAAGATTTTTTCAAATGAGTATGTTCTTCTGACAAGAATGAACAGTTGGGCAGCAGTGTTCTGTGCCCTGTGTCTCCCTGCAGGGCCTTCAGAGCCCACTTTAAAATGCACAGTTTTCTTCAAATTATGCTGTTCAGAGAAATATTGATGAGCTGAAATCAGGGGTTTGTATGTCACTGTCACTAGTTTTTTTTAACTGCTTCATTTTAAGAAAGAAGATTTTTCCATTTTTCTTTAGATCTACCTTATTTTTACCCCATGTTTTAAGGCTCTAATTCTTTATAGCTATTTAAGATAGCCTGTGCTACTTTTAAGGAGCCCTGGTGGGCTTCTGAGGAGCCCTGGGCATGTAGTGGTTACATGTTGGATTTCAATTGACAGAGTTCGCAGGTCAAAACCACCGGCTACTCCTTAGGAGACAAATGGAGCTCTCGGCTCTTTTTAAGAATTACAGCCTCAGAAACACGGGGAAGCTGTAACCTGTCCTATAAGGTATCTGTGAGTTGGCAATGACTTGATGGTAGTGAATGACTGAAGTCTGCTGTTAACCATGAGGTCAGCAGTTCAGACTCTCTTACTTTGTGGAGAAAGGTGAGGCTGTCTCCTCTGGCAAAAAATTAGGCTCTTAGAAAGCCGAAGCAGCAGCTTTACTCTGTCCTATAGGGTCACTGTGAGTTGGAATTGACTCCGTGGCAATGGGTTTGAATTTTGTTGCTTTGGTGGGTTAGATGAATTCATCCTGCTAACTCTTTTGTGGCTGTTATGGTTCCCAGACCTTTTGAAAGAATAAGAAGAAAGTAGAGGTAGTCTCTGAGATAATTAAACTATCTCTAGTGAATTTCTCCTATGTCATAATTGACTTGATGTAAGTAGGTTTGGTAGGCTTTTAAAAATGCGTTTCCCCGTCTCAGTAGATGAAAATAAATTTTCCCTATTTTTTTCTTTCTTTCCATCATTGCTGTTGATTCCATAATGACTTTATGGATCAATGGCAATAAAAAATAAAAATAAATAATGCCTCACTGCCATTGAGTCAGTTCCAACTCATAGTGGCCCTATAGGACAGTTCAGAACTGCCCTTGGGGGTTTCTGAAAGTACTAACTCTTTACAGGAGTATAAAGCCCCATCGTTCTTTCATGGGGCTGCTGATGGTTTTGAACCACTGATCTTTTAGTTAGTGGTCCAACTGGGAATCACTATGCCACCAGGGCTCCTGACTGACGGCAATAGATATATAAGAATTATGCATGCCTCACTTGCCAGAATTATTCACTGTATACCTTATGCTAGTTTATCCTTTGACTTCTTAGCGACTATGGGAATTTATTCTTAGATTTGCATAATTGCATAATCACATTAAAAGTAAAGATTTCTTTAGCATAGAGATGAGAGTAGTTTTGTAGGGAGTACATTTTGTATTAATTGACATGAATAGACAACTACCTTTTAAAATTTTACTAAAATATTACTTTTAAAAATACCACTATCGAACAGCAAGGGAAGTAGAGCAAGGAAGTCCTGAGGGAATACCAAAAAAAGACTTTGGGGCCAGGGTGTGGGACCCCATCAAACTCAACCAGAAAACACTCCTAAAGGCCCACAAACAGACATAGAACTACTTATAGACTCTTATTTTTTGTTGTTGTATTGTTTTCTTTTGTTGCTTTATTTTGTTCTGTCTTGTTTTTCATGCATATTATTATCTCTGCAGGTCTACCTAGATAAGATAGGCAGGATAAACAATCTGGAGGAGAAAACAATACAACCAAAGGTTCCAGGGGACATGGGAAATGGGGAGATAGGGGAAAGGAAGTGGGTGTTAACAAACTCAGGGACAAGGGAACAAGAAGGGATCTAAAATTGATGGCAAGGAGGGTGTAGAAAGCCTGTAGGGCTTGAGCAAGTGCAAAGTAACTGAGAGGAATTACTGAAACCCACATGAAGGCTGAGCATGATAGTGAGACAAGAGGAAAGTAAAAGGAAATAGAGGAAAGAAGTAGGAGCCAAAGGGCATTTATACAGGTCTAAATACAGGCATGCACATATGTAAATATATTTATATATGACAATGGGGAAATAGATCTGTGTACATCTATTTATAGGTTTAGTATTAAGGTAGCAGATGGACATTGGGTCTCCACTCAAGTACTACCTCAATGCAAGAACACTTTGTTCTATTAACCTGGCATTCCATGACGCCCACCTTCCCGACACGATCTCTGAAGACAAAGTGGGTGCATAAGCAAATGGGGTGATGAAAGCTGATGGTCCTCTGCCATCAAAAGATATAGTGTCTGGGGTCTTAAAGACTTAAAGATAAACAAGGGGCCATCTAGCTGAGAAGCAACAAAACCCACATGGAAGAAGCACACCAGCCTGTGTGATCACGAAGTGTCGTCGATGGGATCAGGTATCAGGCATCAAAGAACAATAAATCATATCACTGTGAATGAGAGGGAGTGTGGAGTGGAGACCCAAAGCCCATCTGTAGGCAACTGGACATCCCTTTACAGAAGGGTTGCGGGGAGGAGATGAGCCAGTCAGGGTGCAGTATAGCAACCATGAAACATACAACTTTCCTCTAGTTCTTTAATGCTTCCTCCCCACCCCCCACTGTGATGACCCCAATTCTACCTTACACATCTGGCTAGACCAGAGGATGTACACTGGTACAGATAAGAACTGAAAGCACAGGGAATGAGAGTAGAGATACCCTGATGGGAAGGGGATGTGGAAAGGGGGAACAGATCACAAGGATCTGCATATAACCCCCTCCATGGAGGACGGACCACAGAAAAGTTGGTGAAGGGAGACAGTATAAGACATGACAAAATAATAATAATTTACAAAATAATAATAATTTATAAATTATAAAGGTTTCGTAAAGGAGGGGGCATGGGGAGGGAGGGGAAAAATGAGGCGCTGATACCAAGGGCTCAAGTAGAAAGCAAATGTTTTGAGAATGATGAGGGCAACAAATGTACAAATGTGCTTGACATAATGGATGTATGTGTGGATAATAGAGTTGTATGAGTCCCCAATAAAATGATTTTAAAAATAAAAACTTAAAATACCACAATCACTAAAAAAATTCTAATATGATTTTTTTTTTCGAAATTTCACTTTTGGTCTTTATCTTCCAGGTTTTGCTCGAAATCTATCAGAAGGCAATAATGCAAATTACACAGAATATGTGGCCACCAGGTGGTATCGATCACCAGAACTCTTACTTGGGTGAGTTACTTTCCTACAATAGATTGACATGTACACATCTACTGCTCTTGTGTTATTAGCATTGGAATCATCTATGAAATTAAGAACTTCAGTTAATTAAATGCATCTGTTATGTATTGTGTTATATAATCAGTTAAGCAATTTAAGATGTACAACAGCCATCGTTTATTTGGTCACAATTCTGCGGGCCAGCAATTTGAGCTCAGTTGGGTGATGCGTCTCTTGGCCTATCCTGAAATAACTAATGCAACCACAGTTATCTTGCAGGCTATCTGGGAGCTGGTTACTCTTGGAGCCTGTGGTGTAGTGAATGACTTATTACGGCTCTTCTAGCCATAGTCTCTGTAACTCCCATCAAACCACTGGTAGGTAGGGCCATACCAATTGGGTATATTTCCTCTTTTCTTGATGGACCCGAGAAAGAGAATGTGGGAGAAGATATTGATTGGTTTACAGGATACAGTTATTGTTAATAAGGTTAATTGTAACTTGGAACTTTAAAGTGGGAATTGGTCAATTTTGCCATCATGCTGGGTAGAACTCATGGGAGAAAGATGAGGCTTTCTGCTCCCATAAAAGTTTACTGCCACAGAAGCCCAAAAGAGAAGCTCTTTTCTGCCCTATGGGGTTTATATGAGTTGGAATTGCCTCAATGCCAGCGGGGTTTGGGCTGGGTATAAAATTAGCCATTTCAGAAGCAGGCAAGAGGATCTCACTATCATTAAGAAGAATAGCCCGAAGTTGAGTGTGTCCTTTGGACCTCAAGATCTCTGCACATTGAACCTTTTCAATCCAGTGACAGAATGCTATGATGGGATCAGTGGCAAAAGAATGACAGCAGCAGAACACAAGACAGACTGATAGGAGACTCAGTTGTAGAGTGGGGTGCTGAGTCATCTCAAACAACACTACTTTTTCATTTAGGCTCTAATATTTACTGCAATGGCTATACAGAACTCACCAATAATATTCATGATTATAGGACTTATTTAAAAGTAATTAAGGTTTTAATACAAGTGAGAAATGCTCAGGATTCATTTATTTATCAGGACATGTTACAAAATCTTTCAGGGCTGATAATCAATGCCCCAAGGGCATGCATGCCACTCCCCTGGAAGCCTCAAATGGAAAGCATTCAGCTAAAACTGAATTCAGCAAACACAGCTCCCTGAACTAAGTGCCCAGAGGTACCTCATTCCAGTAAGTCTCAGCCTGAAGACACTCAGTTCCACTACACAAGCCAACCCCTACCCCAAAGCCCTCAGCTTTACTTGGTGGGCAGGGGAAGTCCACCACTGTGTTCCAACTCCTGGCTCTTATGGGTATGGTAGTAAGATCCCCGGTCCTGCTTCTCAGAAAGCTCATTTTACACCCAGCAGAATGACATTCCAATGAATCCTGTTCATGCTTGCTCACAGGTGAATCCTACTAATATCTTCCCCGATCTTCTTACCCAGGCACATGCTGGAAAAAGTAATTTGTTGGGTATTAGAGACTTATGCTAGAAAAGTCACACTAAATAATTCACACTGCCTCTTCAAGTAGCTCCAGATATTTAATTGAGAAAGCTAGATTTCCACATTTAGCTAGAACCAAAGGCTTTCAGGCTGAGGCTTATGGCAGAGTGGAGTGCCCTTTGTAGCATTACCCAAGCAGGGCAGAGGCTAGGCCAAGGGTCTGAAGGCTAGAGAGAGGCATGTCTGCAGACAGAGTAGAGAAGATGGTACCCTGAGCAAAAAAAGTATATCCTGAACATTTAACTTCCCGAATAAAGCTCATAATCATGAGTATAGTCTGCCAGTTCTCTGTGGCCATTGCAATGAATTATCAAACACAGCAAAAAACAAAGTGTGTGTGGGAGTCGTGGCTGGTGTCAGAATTGGTTGGAAAAAAAAGATTAGAGCGTGAAGGCATAAGAATCAGCCTTGGATGGGTGCTGTGGTGATTCTCTTCCAACCCCCCCCACTCCCCCGCCCCATACAGTCAGCTGGAACAGGCTCTCTGTGTTCCAAGAAGACTCATCCTTCAGTAGACTAGTTCAGAATTGTTTGTGATTGAAGGAGAGCCCCTGCCTGTAGCAAGAGAAGGGAGCACTAATGAAAAAGCACTTTCCTATTTGCATGGCTTTTGGTAATGACTCACTGACCAAAGCACAAGATTCAAGAGATGGAGAAATAAACCCCACTTAATGGAAGGAATGGCCTAACAAATAGTGTGTACCAAATGAGAAGAATGAGTATGTCCCTCGTTGCTAATAATTTTCCACATTAAGAATGTAGAACTTAGGAAAATGGGGAACTAACAATAATGAGTACAAGAAAGAAGAAAATGTTCTACAATTGAGTGTGGTGGTGATTACACACCCCCTTTTTATGTGATTGAACTGTTGAATTATATAATATGTGAATTATATGCAATAAAATGATTTTTAAAATGAATGTGGATCTCAGCAGAGTTTTTCATTTGGAGCCAATTTCTTCATTCAGTTTTAAAATTTAACAGATACTTACTGGATAGCTCTTATGTCTAACACTTTGCTAGGCACATTACTAAACATAAAACTAATTGCCATTTTTCTTCCAAACAACATAAATTCTGTTTTATCATAAATAACTATTCAAACTAACAGTACAGTGATGATTTACTCAGCAACATTCCACATTCATACACATATCTGTGCCTACCCTGCCATTTTCAGTGTCTTTTCAGTGATCTGTTAACACCAGAAAAGAGCCTTGTAATAAGACTATTTTCTTCTTAATGCCTTTAAACTTTAGTGCCTGATTTCAGTCACGTAGATTCAGTAATGATGATTCTCTCCCTACCCTAGTTGTAGTATTTTTTCTCGTCTGTATTTTCTTCTTTGAGACCAGCCAAGGATGGAGAAAAAGGGCTTACATTTCTCTTCTTCAGTGGACCAAGTGCACAAGGACTTGAAAAAGTACATAGAAAAATACTATTATCTTTTTATTCAATTTTCCCATGAACTTTTTGAAGTTCCCTTGTATGTTTGTGGGGGACACAATAAGTTTAATTTTCTAAAGATATTTTTTAAATAATAGAAATATAGGTTTTTGGATTACTTCCAAAAATCATGATGACTTAATGTGCTCATTAGAATGATTTTGATGTTTATTTCAGAGTCTACTGGCCATCTGGTGATAATTCTTGATTCATTAAAGACATAGCGCCTATAGGAATTATTGGCATTGGTTATTGAGAGCTTTATGGTTTTTGGAGATCAGGAGCTTTATTTACTCTGACAAACATATGATGGTTACTTTTGTGTGGATAGATTTTTAAATTTCTGTGCTAAATTTTAAACTCAGATTTAGGGTTGATTTTATTTTGTGTCTGTGTTTCCTCTGTGCAGCTCTTTATGGATTTACTGGGATGCACTTCCCATTGTCTTTGTGCAGGTAGATGAGAACTTGAAATTACTAGGTATAACAAGGTCACCATGCGTCTGAATCAGTTCAGAAGCATGTGGTTTGGTTTTGTTTGCTAGTGATAGAAATGAGTGTGAAGTATATAATACTTGGAGTGCCATCCAGGGAGTCAAGGACAGTGAAAAACTCCTTATAATATGGCTTTGTCTATAAGAAGTTCATGCTCAATATAGCTTTCAGAACCTACAGAAGTACTTGCTAAAAGTACCTATAGAATCTAATTTTGTAATATTACCTAAAAATACCTGTAGGAACACTGAGGTCATGTGTAGAGATGCATGGTAGCTGCGAAAAGCAGATGGGGTGGAGGGGGAATCCAGTGCAATTAATTGAATATTGCATATTGCTAATTAAATAATTGTCAAGCCCTAGTTGAAGGGACAAATTATTTATGTAAGATTCCATTGAAATCTGTTAATTTTTAAAATCCTTTTATTGGGGGCTCATAAAACTTTTATCACATTCCAATACATCCATTGTGTCAAGCATATTTATACACTTGTTGTCAACATCATTTTCAAAACATTTTCTTTCTAATTGAGTCCTTGGTATCAGCTTCTCATTTTTTCCTTCCTCCCTCATAAACCATTGATAATTTATAAACTATTACTATTTTTTCATGTCTTACACTGACCGATATCTCCCTTCACCCACTTTTTTGTTGTCCAACACCCTGGGAGAGGGTTATAGATAGATCATTGTGATCGGTTCCCCCTATCTCTCCCTACCTTTCCCTGGTATGGTTACTCTCAATATTGGTCCTGAGGGGTTTATCTGTCCTGGATTCCCTGTGTTTCCAGCTCTTACCTTATCTATGGACATCCTCTGGTCTAGCCAGATTTGTAAGGTAGAATTGGGGTCATGATAGTGGGTGATGGGGAGGAAGTATTAAAGAACTAGAGGAAAGTTGTATGTTTCATGGTTGCTACACTGCACCCTGACTGGCTCATCTCCTCCCCGCAACCCTTCTGTAAAGGGATGTCCAGTTGCCTACAGATGGGCTTTGGGTCTCCACTCCACACTCCCTCTCATTCACAGTGATATGACTTTTTGTTCTTTGATGCCTGATATCTGATCCCATCGACGACACTTCGTGATCACACAGGCTGGTGTGCTTCTTCCATGTGGGTTTTGTTGCTTCTCAGCTAGCTAGATGCCCCCTTATTTATCTTTAAGTCTTTAAGACCCCAGACACTATATCTTTTGATGGCAGAGGACCATCAGCTTTCATCACCCCATTTGCTTATGCACCCACTTTGCCTTCAGAGATCGTGTCGGGAAGGTGGGCGTCATGGAATGCCAGGTTAATAGAACAAAGTGTTCTTGCATTGAGGGAGTACTTGAGTGGAGACCCAATGTCCATCTGCTACTTTAATACTAAACCTATAAATAGAGGTACACAGATATATTTCCCCATTGTCATATATAAATATATTTACATATGTGCATGCCTGTATTTAGACCTGTATAAATGCCTGTTGGCTCCTAGTTTCTACTGCTATTTCCTTATACTTTCCTCTTGTCTCACTATCACGCTCAGCCTTCATGTGGGTTTCAGTAATTCCTCTCAGTTACATTTTACTTGCTCAAGCCCTACAGGCTTTCTACACCCTCCTTGCCATCAATTTTAGATCCCTTCTTGTTCCCTTGTCCCTGAGTTTGTTAACACCCACTTCCTTTCCCCTATCTCCCCATTTCCCATGTCCTCTGGAACCTTTGGTTGAATTGTTTTCTCCTACAGATTGTTTATCCTGCCTATCTTATCTAGGTAGACCTGAAGAGATAACAATATGCACAAAATGAAACAAGACAGAGCAAAACAAAGCAACAAAGAAAACAACAACATCCCAAAAAAAAAAAACAAGGACAAGAAAAGAAAAGCTTATAAGTAGTTCTACGTCTGTTTCTTGACCTTTAGAAATACTTTCTGGTCCAGTCTGATGGGGTGCCACGTCTTGGCCCTAAAGTCTATTTTTCGTATTCCCTGGGGACTTCGTTGCTTTACTCCCCTTGCTGTTCTGTGTTTCGCCTACGTGTCATGGGGTCAGATCAGGCACAATTCCCACACTGTGTCTCCAGTGCTGTCCCCCATAGCGCTATTGGTCAGTGAGGGATGTCGTGTCTCGTAGTGGGGCTGGCCCTATGGTCCTCTCCATGCATTAGTTGATCCGAGCAGGAATATCGTCCTCAGGGCTTGGTGGGCCAGGCTATGCTCCACTCTGTTTTCCTCTCCCTTCATTTGATCTGTGTGCGTGCATCAGATATGCACCTCTCCCTGAGCTGTAGCTTTAGTGTTGTCCTCTGAAGTTAATTCTTCTGCAGGTGGTGGTGGTGGTGGGGGGGGGGGGGCTTTCCACATAGTTGGAATTGGTGCCAGCACCGAAATCTGTTGATTTTTAAAAATCAGTTGATATTTTGTTCTATATTAAGAATATAAATGGTTATAGATTGTTGAAACTTTGCCCTTAACTTTCAAAATAGTTTCGTCCATAGAAGTTATTCAAATCAGTTGACAGAGGTAGACACAGTTTGCAGTGGGTACATGGAGATTTTCCATAGGTTTCTCCATACAGCACTACTGAGCAAGTCTTATTTTGGGCTCAGGCAGAGAATGGAAGAAAAGTTAGTATCCTCCCCTCCCCAGCAAGCTGCCAAAAAATCTAAATGAAGTTTCCTAATAAGGTGCTAAGGATTTTGTGGGGAGGACATGAGATAAATAAAATATTACTTATTGTCAGTGATTTATTACCCTACAACCATGTGGTATACAATGTCTACAGTGCTTTTGAGTATTGCTGAAAGTTTTTTTTAATTTTAAAATAATTTTTACTTTAAAAATTTTTTATTAATTGGGAGTTAATACACATCTCATTCCATAATTCAATCACATTAAGCATAATTGTACAATTGCTACCACAGTCTGTTTTCAAACATTCTATTTCTACCTGAACTCTTTTTTTTAAATCATTTTATTAGGGGCTCATATAACTCTTATCACAATCCATACATCAATTGTGTATAGCACATCTATACATTCGTTGCCCTCATCATTTTCAAAACATTTGCTCTCCACTTAAGCCCCTGGCATCAGATCCTCATTTTCTCCCCTCCCTTCCCCCTCCCACCTCCTTCATGAACCCATGATAATTTATCAATTATATTTTGTCATATCTTACACTGTCCAACGTCTCCCTTCACACACTTTTCTGTTGTCCATCCCCGAGGGAGATTACATGTAGACCCTTATAATCAGTTCCCCCTTTCCACTCCACCCTCCCGGTATTGCCACTCTCACCACTGGTCCTGGAGGAATCATCCGCCATGAATTTACTGTTTCCAGTTCCTATCTGTACAAATGTACATCCTCTGGTCTAGCCAGATTTATAAGGTAGAATTGGGATCATGATAGTGTGGTGGGGAGGAAGCATTTAGGAATTAGAGGAAAGTTCTATGTTTCATCGTTGCTACCCTGAACCCTGTCTGGTTCGTTTCCTCCCCACAACCCTTCCATTAGGAGATGTCCAATTGCCTACCGATGGACTTTTGGTCTCCACTCCGCACTCCCCCTCATTCACAATGATAAGATTTTTTTGTTCTGATGATGCCTGATACCTGATCCTTTCGACGCCTCGTGATCGCACAGGCCGGTGTGCTTCTTCCATGTGGACTTTGTTGCTTCTGAGCTAGATGGTCGATTGTTTACTTTCAAGCCTTTAATACCCCCAGATGCTGTATCTTTTGATATCTGGGCACCATCAGCTTTCTTCACTACATTTGCTTATGCACACATTTGTTTCTGTGATCGTATCGGGGAGGTGAGCACACAATGATATGATTTTTTGTTCTTTGATGCTTGATAACTGGACTCCTGTTTATCACCAACCCCACTGAACAACCCCCCTACATATACACACATAAACCCTATTCTACTTGCTGTCCTTATAGGTTCATCAGTCCTGACTTTCATATACTGAAACACAGAAAAACATGTTACACAACTTCAAGATGAAGACCCCAATGACATAACACCTCTGAGGTACACCCTAATATGAACAAACAACAAAACAAAACAAAAATACTGAAAGTGTTGAGTACTGGATCAAGTTCAGTGTGCATCAGAGGGGGCTCAACTGACAAAGTTTGAACTGTTCACGTCAGATGTATGCCTTTGATCTTCTACGTTCATCTCTCCAGTGCACTCTGTTTAGTAACCACTTTCCTCCCATCCCTCAATTGTGGATTCAGGGAGTTCACTGGAGGCTTATTCCTATGTAGTTTCAGCAAATGAACCCTGGGCTCCCACTGTCATCCATTGCCTTTTTCAACCAGTATTCTCATCATTTAGGTCTGATACTAATCCCTCCTTTGGCTTCAGATTATATGATTTACAATCCTTTGGTGTCTGATGTTTGAACTCCTTTTTAGCCTCTACCACCCCTGAATGCCCCCCCCCACAAAAAAATCCTTATTCTACTTGCTGTCCCTATAGGCTTATCAATCCTGGGTTTCATTTACTTAAAAACAGAAAAACATATGTTATGTATATTTCATTATGTCATTATAGACTCTATCCTATACTTTTTCCTAATATATTATTTTTCTTCCCTCCTGAATCTTGGATTAATTATGTTTGAAACTAAAAGAGATTCAGTTAATTAACTTGTTATTTATAATTTGATTCAAGGCTGTTACTATTAGGGGACAGATGCAAAGCTGTCCTGAGGATACACAGATTGTCATGTATTTGCCTTTACTTATTTTTAACAGTAATACTCCCATAGTTCTTTGGGCATCTCAGATTTTAGAAAAGAGTTATACGCCGAAGAAAATCAGGAAAAAATGGTTTTAGGGCAATAGTTATCATAAAGTTCTATATACATAGGCTATAAATAAATATAGTCAAAGAAATTATAAAATGGTGATTAGTATATGCAGTCTTCCATCTAAAGCCAGACTCACTGTCAGCAAGTCAATACCAACTCATAGCAACCCTATAGCTGCTAGAAGTTGTGACTCTGAGTAATCAAAGGTGAAATCATATTCCATAGTGTTTGAGAAGATGATACATAAAACAGTAGTACATTTTTCTTTAAAACTTGTGATTAAAATATATACAACTATATATAACAGAAATATGCCATTTAATGACTTTAAGTATACTACTCAAGAACAATTACATTTACCATGGTGTACTGCCATCACCACTGTCCACTTTCAAAAGTTTGTCATATCACACAGGAACTCAACCTTTTCTGAATTAACTTCCATTCCCCCCTCCCTCCAGATGCTGTTAACTACTAATAAACTTGTTTCTACATATTTGCTTATTAGAGATATTTCAAACAATATTTATCCTTTTGTCTTTGACTTATTTTGCTCACCATCGTGTTTTCTAAGGGTCACTGGTCATCACATGTATGAAAACTTCATTTCTCTTTATGATTAAATAAAATTCCATTGCATGGCTATATCACATTTTGTTTAGTCACTCATCAGTTTATGGACTTACTTTGTTTCTGCCTTGTGAATAGCATTGCAGTGAATATTGATATACAAGTTACTGTTTGAGTCTCTGCTTTCAATCTCAAGTATATGAATACAAGTAGAATTTCTGGGTCATGTAATAATTCTATGTTTTACCTTGTGAGAATCTGCCATACTCTTTTCCATAGCCACTATATCATTTTATAGTCTTGCCAGCAATGGATGAAGGTTCCAATTTTTCCACATTCTTGCTGTTTATTTTTCATTTTTCTGATAAAAGCCACCCTAGTAGGTATGAGCCCATCAGTGCAGGGTTCAAACATAAGAACAATTGTGAGGCTGGCACGAGGTAGGCTAGTGTTTCCTTTAGCACCAACTCGACTCAAAGGCCTCAAATGACAGTAGGTGTCAAGTGGTATCTCATAGTGGTTTAGATATGTATTGCTTCTAAGGGCTAATGATTTTGAACAACTTTTCATGAAATTATTGGCCATTTGTCTTTCTTCTTTGGAGAGGTCTATTTAAGTCTTTTGATCATTTTTAAATTGGGTTATTTGTTGGTATGATAATATTATAGTCAACAACTGAAAAAAATTGTAAGATGTAACTTTTTGACCTTTAGCAAACTGAAGCATATTGCTTGGAAAGTATACTTTTGGGGAGCATTTCATTGCCCACAGTGAGATGTTACTCATCAGCTGTGTACACTGTGTCAGGGTTTATTAAGCCATTCATGTTAAAAATATACTTAGATGTAAATAGATTTCAAATCAGTATGTACTAACTAAATTGCTATTATACCAATGGTTTTATTTGCTTAAGTTTATACACGATTGTTCTGAATTTTACTTAGATATCTATAATTCCCTTTTCAAAAACGTTTTTCCCATGTGGTGCTTTGAATTATTGAATATACAAATGTGCTTTAAATCATGAATAGAATATTCACTTACCAAAATCAACTCTCCGTTACTTTTTAGAGCTCCCTATGGAAAATCCGTAGACATGTGGTCAGTAGGCTGTATTCTTGGGGAACTTAGTGATGGACAGCCTTTATTTCCTGGAGAAAGCGAAATTGACCAACTTTTTACCATTCAGAAAGTGCTTGGACCACTTCCATCTGAGCAGATGAAACTCTTCTACAGTAATCCTCGATTCCATGGACTCCGGGTAAGAGGTTTTGCTAAAACCCTAAATGGAATCAATATAGCCATATTTAAATCTTTGAGCCCTTGCAATATAATCCCTTTCCCGTTACACTGTGGATAATCCACATTGTAATATTTTAGTTTTGAATTTTTTATAGCTTTTGTGAATATGGAAGGAAAATGGTCAGAATTTGAGAATGGGATCTACTCATTTGTCTTTCAAATTTGTAAATTCTAATTAAAAAATCTTTTCTAGCATCTGCATAATTATATTCTAAACTTAAGTTATCCTAGCATTTTTCCTTACCCTAAATATTAAGTATCTCCAAAGGATGCAAAGTGTATGCATGACTTCTGCCTATATGAGAAAATTCATTTGTTGTGATTTGTGAAAGATGGCTAATACCTTCTACAGGTTTAGATGTGCTTGTGCTAGCAGGCATTTCTTGTCTGTTTATAGTGAAACATCAAACCTTTCTTTTCAAACCAATGGGATGACTTGAACACATTAGACTTCTTAATTTGCAAAAAACCTGTTTTCTGAGATTATGCTAAAGCAAGTCTTTAAAAGTTTATGTTTTCCCCAAATGAATGACCTAACTCACAGAGGGACCTTGCAAGAACAGCTGGCTGCTTCTTTCTTTGATCTGCCTCAAAGTTACCCTCAGTTTTCAACTACCCTGGTTGGTAGTTGACTGCAAATTATGTTCATTGAAAGAATGAGAGTATAATATCATCACCACTTCATTTCTCTCTCTTAAAAGCATAGATTTCAAACCATATCATTCTTGATTTTTAAGACACCTCGCTTTTGTTGTTGTTGCCTTGGAGTTTCTTTGAGTCAGTTAATTTCACTTTAAAGAGCAATGCTCTTCACCCTGGTGTGTCCAGCCCAGCGCTTCAGCAATGTTGATGAAATGAATGGGGGTAGCCAATATTTTATTGCCTACTTGCTTTCTCTCTCGTTTACATCCGAGTTACCTCAGGCAAGTCTCTTCCTTTCTCTTGATGTGGCTGTTAATGAGGATGTACGTAGTGCACATAGTTTCTCTATGTGTAGTGCACATAGTTTCTCTATGTGTAGTGCACATAGTTTCTCTATGTGTAGTGCACATAGTTTCTCTATGTGTAGTGCACATAGTTTCTCTATGTGTAGTGCACATAGTTTCTCTATGTGTAGTGCACATAGTTTCTCTATGTGTAGTGCACATAGTTTCTCTATGTGTAGTGCACATAGTTTCTCTATGTGTAGTGCACATAGTTTCTCTATGTATAGTGCACATAGTTTCTCTATGTGTAGTGCCACGGTTCTTGAACAGTGACGTTCCCGACTACAGGATATTCTTTTCTAATATATGTCAACGTGGTTTAGGCTATGAATTCATCAGGTGTTCTGGCAAGGCAGAAGTCAGAGTGGGCTGGATTCATTAAAGAAGGTCTTATGGAGGAATTGAAATTGAAAATGGATATTGAAGAACATGGAGCATTTGATTAGATAGGCCACAAGAAGGTTGTCTTTTCTTCATTTGTGTTATTCTGTTTGTTCACCGACCTCCTCATTAAATAGTGTCTGGAAGATGCTAGACAGCATGTGACAAAGCTGGTTATAAATTCCCATCAAGGAAATGGCTACTTCCATGACATTTTGACTTTCATTGGCTTTAATATTTTTTATATTTTAGTCAGAAACTGTTATGGTGTGCTAACTAAATTAGTTTCATCTCCTTAGAGGTTTCACAACGTCTTTTGAGGCAAAAATGTCCCTTCATAATTCTGCTTGAGAATGCCTGCAGCAGGTAGCTAAGCACATATGGCGTATAAACTGGCCCTGCTGTGCAACACCACAGACTCATCCATAATTGGTCCAGTGTTGTAGGACTGATGCTCTCGTGTAAGACAGTCAAAACTAACCCAATTGCCTTTGAGTCGATTCCAATTCATGGTGAATCTATGATTCAAAAACAAAACAAACCCACTGCTATTGAGTCAATTCTGACTCATAGAGACCCTAACAGCCAGGGTAGAACTGCCCCTGTAAATTGCCAAAACTTAACTCTTTACATGAGTAGAAAACTCCCATCTTTCTCCTATGGAGTAGCTGGTGGTTTCAAACTCTTTCCCTTGTGTATTACAACCTGATGCATAATCAACATGCCACCAGGGCTCCTTGAATCTATCTATGATTACTGGAGTTCAAAACATGGCTTCGTATTTACTGATTGAATGATGTTGAGCAAGTTATGTTTCTGGTTCTACACATGCAAAATAATGATAACGACCTCCTGATTGAGTTGTGCAGGTTAAATATCATAATGTATGTGAAATGCCTAGAGCATTGGTTGGCATATAGTAAATGCTCAATAAAGAGGCACTTTTATCTTATTGTCTTGGTCAAGTGTCGCAACAGCCAGTCTATTGATTGGGATATGTTTTAAATGTCTATGCTTGAGCTTGGATATTAATTGAATTGTCTCATGTTGCATTGGTATATTTCATTCCAAAGCACCTAAATCTAAGCATATTGGAGTTAAGGATTTTCTTTTCTTTTTTTAACATTTTATTAAGGACTCATACAACTCTTATCACAATCCATACATACATCAATTGTATAAAGCACATCTGTACATTCTTTGCCCTAATCATTTTCAAAGCATTTGATCTCCACTTAAGCCCTTTTAGGATTTTCTTGGTGATTTCAAAAATTGTATTTCTACTGTCTTTTGACTGTTAGCATTAAGTCGCTTGTCAATGAAATATCACTTCCCAAATCAGCAGGGTCAACTAGCACAAGGTAGCCCTTATATGCAAGATATTCATTATAATGTACTGGTATTGGGGACTGCTCCAACAACATCAAAGGGAAAGTTTGTACCTCCTTAGAAGAAGTGCTTGGGTTGAGAGAGGGTGTGGACTTGGATAACAGACCTGGTTGCAAATACCAGTTCTCTTACTTTTAGATCCTGTAACTTGGATTGAACAAGCAATTTAAACTTTTCCATCTTCAGCTTCCTTATCTTTAAATAATAGGACTAGCAATAATACCTAAAGTGACTTGGGCAGCATCAGTTCCTTCAGAAATTAGTTTGAGGTATTGCCTGTGCCTGTGTTAAGTTCATGTTATTCCTTCTACCTCCTCTATCTGGAAGGTGCTGCCCTACTTCTCTCTTTCCTTATATTTCTCATCTTCCAAAACCTTGTTCAGATATTACCTATGGATTCTGCAAACCCCACTGGTCTCTCCTTTCTCCTAGCTGCCATTCAAATTGACAGCTGCATGACTGAGCACAGATTTCTTTCCCAGCCTATCTGCAGATGACTGACGGGTCAAGTTTAGGTCTTACCAGTACACTGTCTACCCTGATATACTTAGCCCAGTGTGCCGATGATGTCATAATCATTCCTTTTTAAACTCTGGCGTTGGAGCTTTACTATATAACCAGTCCCACTATCTACATATTTAACACATTTAGTGATTTCAGTTCTTTGTAATACCTTTTCATTGCTGTAAAAGAAATATCCCATACAAGCAGACCAGCCTTCATCTTTGGAGGGCATACATGGATTGGACTCTGCCAGTCATATAACATACTGCTTTAGCTTCTACTTGGGTATTGAAAATGGGTGGGAGTTATCAGAGGGAAGGTGAGCAGCTAAATAAAGTTGACCCCTTCTCCTCATACTCTTTAGAAATGTATGTGTTAATCTAGGACCCTCTGTTTGACTTCTGTTCAATTTACACAAAGGACAGAATTGAAAACAGGCTATTAAAGGGGTTTATTAAGGCAGAGATAGGATGTGTGTTTGAATTTACCATCTTCACTTCTGTGCCCTTCCAGTGCTTCCTGCCATTTACTCCCCTCTCAATTTCTAGTACTAAATAATATTTTGTTGTGAAAAATGCAGAAGAATTATATATTATGCCTTGATATAGCTTTCCTGTTTGTCCCTCAATTTCTGGTAGTAATCACAACTATTTGCAATAGCAGGCAACAACAGCACAACAGCAAAAATAAAACTCACTTCCATTGAGTCAATTCTGACTCAATGCCCTGGTGGCTTAGTGGGTTACATATTAGGCTGATACTCTCAAGTTCATCAGGTCAAAACCATCAGCTGTCCTGCAGGTAAAAGATGGGACTTTCTTACTCCCATAAAGAGTTACAGTCTTGGAAACTCACAGGGGCAATTCTAACCTGCCCTATTGGGTCACTATGAAGCAGGCAACAATATGCTATTTTCATATTTTTATATTCTAGTTTGGTTCACATTCTTCATTATTCTACCTAGATTTCAGTATCAGTCTCATGCCTGTACATTTTCCTGTTATTTAGTAACCAATCCTATTACCCCAGAGCTTAAATACATAGAAACGTCAAGTGATGTACATGTGTGAGAAATATGATTCTGAATGACAAAAGGGCAGTAAGTCCTACTCACCTGCTGCCTTTTCTTGTTCATACATCTATCCCCGAATGCTAATACTTCTGTTATGTTGTTTTTACAGTTTCCAGCTGTTAATCATCCTCAGTCATTGGAGAGAAGATACTTAGGAATTTTAAATAGCGTTTTGCTTGACTTAATGAAGGTGGGACAAGTTGATGTGTGTCTTGGTATACAATGTCTTTTGATTTGTGTGACTGTTGCCTCTACATAAAACCATTACCTGCTTTTATGAATGAAACATTTTCTGTGTATGTATAATGGGTAATGGTGGTGTTATTCCTCATTAGAAGGCATGTTGTTTGTTTAAAATTGCAAAAAGATTTGGTATGATGATAGTTCATGTAAACAGAACCATGAGATCCTGAAATTACATTCCTAAAAGGGCCAGGATAATTTAAAAATCTGCCAGAATTCAAGAACTGCATAGGCACAAGGTTTTAGAGCAAATCTTAAAGTGAATATTGAGATTCTAAAACCATTTTTGCATGGTATTTAAAGTCTTCCATAATCAATACAGATTTTTTCCCAGGTGACCTACTTCTGTTCTTTTCTAACTTTGCCCCATCTCAC
Source organism: Tenrec ecaudatus (assembly GCF_050624435.1). Classification (NCBI taxonomy): domain Eukaryota; kingdom Metazoa; phylum Chordata; class Mammalia; order Afrosoricida; family Tenrecidae; genus Tenrec; species Tenrec ecaudatus. The sequence goes on from NC_134548.1 coordinate 15,049,006, forward strand.
CCAGGCAGACCAACCATTTCGGGCTCTTTTTTTTTTTAACACCTCTGAATCACTGCTATCTCTCATGACCCAAGTGTTCCTCCTCATGCCAGGCCCCACCCCCAGCCCAGGAGGTCCTCCTGCTATGGACTGCTGAAAACATTCTCTTAATTAATTTTTTTAATTCAAGTTATCCTTCCCCAGTAAACAATTCCTTGAGTGAGAACTGTTTTTACTATTTCTTCAGCCTCTATTGCAGCCAACTCATGGATAAGCAAGTGTTGGATGTTTGGTAATAGACCTTGAAAAATACCTGTAATGGGTCGATTTTATTTTATGACCATTCAGTCTGTCATTGAAACCAGTAGGGCTCTCCCACTGCCCGCAGAGTCTTTTAGCACATACTTAGCACAGTTGGAAACTGCTGATCAGCTGAGGACTTTGCTGCACTTCAAACTATGTTAATTAATCTGTATTCCAAGGAACACTGTGTAAGTAGATGTGGAGGAGGCTGGGGAGGCGGTGGGGCCTTGGGGAAAGGCCACGTAGTATGTAACCTTTCGTAGATTCACAGTGTTCATTAATTTATCAAGACTGCCAGAAATCCCACAGTAAAGACACAGTCTGTCTCACCCAGCATTACTCAAATTTAATTAAATACAGAATGCTGTTAATATATATATGTATATCTAAAACTTTAGAACACCATTTTTTTCCTTTTGGACATGGATTGAGTAATGCTGTGAAATATAAGAAAAAGGAAGAAGAAGAAAACCCTCAAAGCTCTTCTAGTTAATTGGGCAGAAAGCATTTGGGGTTTATCAACATTCATTTTTCATGCAAGACAACCACATAAAGCATTTGGGGTTTATCAACACTCATTTTTCATGCAATCCCTACACGGGAGCTTAAAAAAAGGTTGTGGAAAATCTCATTATCTTTTCATTCCATTTACACACACTTTTTAAAGCCCCTTTGTATTTTTTGTACCCATGGCCCTCATTATTTGGTAACTTTTCAAATGAAAATAGGAAAAAGCAGGAAAGCTCAGTTAAGTATTATTTCATGTTTTCAGCTTATTATCCTTTTATTATTCAAAATAATTGAGTATTTTTATATGTTCAAGTATCAAGTATGCATATAGTGCTCTTTCAAGTATCAGTATGGTATCTGATAAAAGTAATTTGGAAGTTACTTCTTTTGTTCTTTTTTTAATTAATCATTTTATTGGAGGCTCATACAACTCATCACAATCCATACATACATCAGTTGTATAAAACACATTTGTACATTTGTTACCATCATCATTCTCAAAACATTTGCTCTCCTCATAAGCCCCTGGCATCACCTCCTCTTTCACCCCTCTCTCCCCACTGCCCCTCCCTCATGAGCCCTTGATAATTTTGTCATATCTTACACTGTCCAACATCTCCCTTCACCCACTTTTCTGTTGTCCATCTCCCAGGGCAGAGGTTATATGTAGATCCTTATAATCGGTTCCCCCTCTCTACCCCACCCTCCCAGTATCTCCACTCTCACTTCTGGTCCTGAAGGGATCATCCGCCCTGGATTCCCTTGTATTTCCAGTTCCTGTCAGCACCAGTGTACATCTTCTGGTCTAGCTAGATTTGTAAAGTAGAATTGGGATCATGATAATGGGTAGGAAGGAAACATTTGGGAATTAGAGGAAAGTTATATGTTTCATCGTTGCTACACTGCACCCTGACTGGCTCCTCTCCTCTCCATGACCCTTCTGTAAGGGATGTCCAGTTGCCTACAGATGGACTTTGGGTCCCCACTCCGTACTCCCCCTCATTCACAGTGATATGATTTTTTGTTCTTTGATGCCTGATACCTCGTCCCTTCAACACCTTATGATCACATGGACTGGTGTGCTTCTTCCATGTGGGCTTTGCTGCTTCTGAGCTAGATGGCCGCTTGTTTACTTTCAAGCCTTTAAGACCCCAGATGCTATATCTTTTGAAAGCCGGGCACCATCAGCTTTCTTCACCACATTTACTTATGTATCCACTTTGTCTTCTGGGTTCATGTCGGGAAGGTGAGCATCATGAATGCCAGTTTAATAGAACAAAGTATTCTTGCATTGTGGGAGTACTTGAGTGAAGGCGCAATGTCCATCTGCTACCTTAATACTAAAACCTGTAAATATATGCAGATAAATATATTTCCCCATTCTCATATGTCAATATATTGATATGTACATGACTGTATACCTCTATAAATTCCCTTTGCCTCGTAGCTCTTTCCTATATTTCCTTTTACTTTCCTCTTGTCCCACTATCATGCTTAGCCTTCATTTGGATTACAGTAATTAACTCTTTTTCTCTTATCTATTCATTTAAAATAAAATTTCTTGCCATGAAGTCTATTCCAAAATATAGCAACCCTATCAGACAGAGCAGAACTGCTCCATAGGGTACCCAGGAGCTAGGTTAGAGAGGGTTCTCTAGAATGGAAATCTGGTTTATTGGGAGCAAATATAGGCTTGTGATCACTGCTCTTCAGTAGATCACAAAGAGAAGAGCTGTGGGCAAAACCAATGAAAGTAAGATGATTTGAAGAGTGCTGGCATTTTACCCTTGAGGTAGAGGAATGTTAGTTACTCAAAAAACAAATGCCAATATGGGCTGTTCAGTTGTGTTAGGCTGTACTAACATATTTGCTTCATTTGTAAAGAAATCTTGTTTTTTTATTAAAAGATCATTTTTTGGGGAGGGTCTTACAACTATTATAACAATCCATACATCAGTTGTATCAAGCATATTTGTAAATGTGTTGCCATCATTCTTTTCCAGACATTTACTTTCTATTATGCCCTTAATATCACCTCCTCTTCTTTCCCTCCATCTCCCCTCCCCACCCTGGTGACCCCTTGATAAATGAAAAATTATTATTATTTTTCATATCATCTTACATTGTCCACTGTCTTCCTTCACCCACATTTCTTTTGTTCAACCCCCTCCAGGGGGGTGAAATGTCAATCATTGCGACCAGAGTCTAACATGGATTGCCTCCCGAGAAGGGAACTGGATAGCTGGGGAACAGAAACAGAAAGAATGTTTATTCCTTAATATTACTTACGTGGAAATAAATGTATTTAAAGTGTTCAAATTGTGTTGGAAATGTTTTTGATTATTAAATGAAAAGTACAGGATGGAAAACGTATGTGCATAATATAACCCAGCTTTGTAAAAGAAAGGATGATATATGATCAGAAAGACTGGAAGAAGGACTGGGGTTGTGGATGATAGAGATGGCTCTTGCCTTTTCTGTCTCTGTTTTTCCTATACTGTGTTTGATAGATACTCTGTCATGGCCATGTATTTCTTTTATAAGAAAAAGAAATAAGGTTTTTATTAGAATTTAAATTTAACTTAGTAAAATTCTTTCCAACTCTCTACTTTATTTCCTAAGAATTTATTGAAGTTGGACCCAGCTGACAGATACCTAACAGAGCAGTGCTTGAATCACCCTACATTTCAAACCCAGAGACTTTTGGACCGATCCCCTTCAAGGTCAACAAAAAGAAAACCTTACCATGTGGAAAGCAGCACATTGTCTAATAGGTAAATATTCCCTTTTAAGGAAATACAAATGCAATGTTGGTCTTACAAGTAGGTGGAGGAGGTGGCTGCTTAAATGATGCAATTAGAAGAAAGAAGGAAAGCCCTCTTTATTCAAAAATATCTTTCTTATGCTTTATTATATGATTCAGAATCACAATTACAGAATTGTGTGAGTCTTAAAGACTTTCTTGCCTTTAACATGTATATCATGGAAACCTCTGCATTCTTGGAGAAAGGTAGCATTGGATTAGCAACTGAGGGGGTTTCTAGCCTCAAGAGGCAGAAGATTCTGTGTAAATGGGATCTAGGTGGACATCCTGGAGAAAGGAGGTTCCGCAAGGGCAAAGGAATTCCTTTGAGGGAGAAGCATATGCTAAACAGGTGATGCCAAGGATACTCTGTCCCTATAAACTCACTTGCCATCGAGTCAATGCTGACTTACAGCAATCCTGTAGGACAGGGTAGAACTGCCCCTGTGGGTTTCTGAGACTCTAACTGTTTACAAGACTATAAAGTCTCATCTTTCTCCCAAGTTCTGGCTTCATGTTTTTGTTGCTCTTGTTTAATCACTGAGTTGAGAAATTAATTTTTCAAAATAATACAAATATGGAATAATAAAGTCAATTGGGTAGATAGTGATTAAAGTGGATACCTTTAAAATCTAAACTTTCCAGCATAATCTTTTAAAAACCCTGTTCCTTAAAAAAATGTAATGCAAAGACAAAGGATTGGAACATAAGATCATATGGATTTTTCTGTTTGTTTCCATCCTTGACATTCTCGGGTTCTGTTGGGTACATTTACACTGCCTTAAGTTGCCCCAAGAAGACAGTGCCCTCGTCATGATCTCCCCATCTTCTGACATATCCCAAGAAACTGACTTTGTCATCTCATGTTGCTTAGTTTATGGGAGGCAAATGGAAAACAATACATCTTAATTTGAAGCTTTTAAACATAACACCCCCACCTTCCCACACCCTGCATGCTCTTCTATGTAGAAAAAAATGTTCTTAATAAATAGGGATTGTAAGTGCTCAAGACCTAGTACATTTTACATCTGTGAAAGTATCCATAAATGGGTAATAACCATTTATTCCATATTTTCTCTGCTTGATTGTGATAGTGTGTGATTGTCTTTATAGCCTCCCTAGTCATGTTAGACATTTCATCTTACATGGCTCTAAATATTTTATTCCATTCCTATAATCACATGTGGTTTTGTGCTCAATATCTAAAGCAATATTTCTGAATGTTTCAAAAGTTCTAGCAGGCATCTTTATGTTTGTCTGTTCCCTTTTGGTCCTGTTTGATTTAGGGACTGTTCATGATATCTATGTGTATTGTTTCTTTGCCATTGCTAGCTCTAGAACTGAAGGGAATGGGGGAGAAGTAGGGTTACTAGAATCCAGGGAGCACTCAAGCTGGGCAGGGGAGCCACCCTATGGAACACAGCTGCTAGAGAGAAAATGGAAGCCATAATCTCAAAGATAGCCATTCTATAGGGGAAAGGGAAAATGTGTGTGTGTGTGTGTGTGTGCGTGTGTGTGTGTGACAGAGAGAATTTTCCTCCAATTAGTATGTGATAGGAACAAATTCGCAAAGCATCCTTAGTAATAATAGCAATATTTGCAGCAAAACTTCTGAATGCATATTAAGAAGTGAATTCTGTACAGTATTACACATCTAAAGGCATTTTAACCTAACTCGGGCTAAAATTTGGTCCTTTAAATAGTTTAAAGAGAACAACCTGGCCTTGCTTTCAAATAGTGGACAAGATTTTCTTTGGGATTTGTATTGTTATTTTAAACCAAGTATGATGTAAAGCTTTACGTTGTAAAGAAGGCTGTGGTCACTTTGGAATAATAAAGTGTGAAATGTGAAAAATAACTTGGTGCCTTTTGAAGAGAAAAGAATTCTTTCAGATCTCTGTGTTCCATTTAGGAATTGGTTTCTGTTTAGTGTACAAGGAGATACCTTCAAGGCCCAAAGTCATTGCCACTTCCCAACATCCATCATCCTGCGGTCCAACAAATCACAGAGCACAGTTTACATTTCATTTTCTTTTATTGAGTTCATTGCTGGGGTTTTCATCCATTCACTATGCAGGCTAAAGACAACAGAGATATTGCTGTTTCTGTGTATGTGCCTTAAGTATGTGTATGTCTATGCATGCTAAGAGTTTTACAGAGAAAATAACATTCAAATCAAAGTGTTGCCATGTGACATTCAAGCAGACAAAAGAGTTATAAAGAGTTTGTCTACAGCTCAGCTCTTTTCTTCTTAGCAGGAGTTCTATAACAAACACTCAGCTGTGAATAGCAGTGTAGTGAGAGCATGTGTTTTACCAAATGATCAGTTAGAAATTATGATGGCAGTAGATTAACCGAGCATTTAAGAAGGCCAGAATGACTTCATCAGGACCAGTGCTTTATAGTGATGTGGTATAATGTATTGGCAGGTTACTTGCTATTGTTAGACACATATTTGTGAAAGTTAATGTTTTTTGGTCTTTTGGAGAGGCAGATATAAATCCCAAATACATATATTTATGTGAAAATGTGTGTGTGTGTGTGTGTGTGTGTATGTGCGTGCGCTATAGAGGGGAACTGACAAACTTCTTTTGTTTTTCACATAGAAACCAAGCCAGCAAAAGTTCTGCTTTGCAGTCTCACCACAGATCTAACAGTAAGGATATCCAGAACCTAAGTGTGGGTCTGTCACGGGCTGATGAAGGTCTGCCTGCCAACGAAAGCTTTTTAAATGGAAACCTTGCTGGAGCTACTCTCAGTCCAATGCACACCAAAACCTACCAAGCAAGCAACCAGCCTGGATCTACCAGCAAAGATCTCACCAACAACAATATACCACACCTTCTCAGCCCAAAGGAAGCCAAATCCAAAACAGAGTTTGATTTCAATATTGACCCAAAGCCTACAGAAGGCCCAGGGACAAAGTACCTCAAGTCAAGCAGCAGGTCTCAGCAGAATCGGCACTCATTTATGGAGAGCTCTCAGAGCAAGGCTGGAACACTACAACCCAGTGAGAAGCAGAGTCGGCATAGCTATATTGACACCATTCCGCAGTCCTCTAGGAGTCCCTCCTACAGGACCAAGGCCAAAAGCCACGGGGCATTGAGTGACTCCAAGTCTGTGAGCAATCTTTCTGAAGCCAGAGCGCAGATTGCAGAGCCCAACACCAGTAGATATTTTCCATCCAGCTGCTTGGACTTGAACTCTCCTACCAGCCCAACCCCCACCAGACACAGTGACACGAGAACTTTGCTCAGCCCTTCAGGAAGAAATGCCCGAAATGAGGGGACCCTGGACTCACGCCGTACCTCGACCAGGCATTCCAAAACAATGGAGGAGCTGAAGTTGCCCGAACACATGGACAGCAGCCATTCCCACTCCCTGTCTGCCCCTCACGAGTCCTTCTCCTATGGCCTGGGCTACACCAGCCCTTTCTCCTCCCAGCAGCGTCCTCATAGGCATTCCATGTATGTGACCCGAGACAAAGTCAGAGCCAAAGGCCTGGATGGAAGCGTGAGCATAGGGCAAGGAATGGCTGCCAGGGCCAACAGCCTACAACTCTTATCACCCCAGGTACAACTTAGGACCTTGACCAGATCTGTTGTCTCCTCATGGGAAGGTGGTGCAGAGGATGTGAATAGGGTCAGTCTGTAATCTTCCATGCTGCAAGAGTTCTTGCCCTTTGGATAGGTTGCATTTAGGGAAAAATTCTTGAAGAACTAAAAATACCCTAAAAAATAACCATTTTTTGCTCTCTTAATCAATTGTTGAGGACTCAAGAGGATTCAGAAGCTTGCTTTGAGCCATATGTTTTCTTTCTTAAATGTGCCTTTCTAGCAGGTTTTGTTGAGAAAAAAAATCTTATTTTGATTTTCTATAGAATTCATCAGCTCTGTGGGAGCTAGTTTTTTCATCCTTTCAAAATTGTGTGAAATCTCACCAAATCACACTTGCCTGAAATCGGACCTATTTGCTAGTACATTTCTTGATATCCTAGTTGAATGTAAAAGTCCTTTAATCTATCCAAAACTATAGATAAAAGTACCCTACAACCAGGATGGATATCCACTTTCAGTCTTCAGGGTGGTTTTGAAATCTCCAGGCAGTATTGTCATCGTACCATATTCCTCTGTAGACACTGAAACTTGTATCTGTTTAAAAGAAGCACCATTCGTAACAATAGAAGGCCATATTTGTAAATTATATTTTCATAATAGGAAAATTCACCTACATCAAAGAAAATAAGGTAGAGAAAACAGTGAGAAGTCCAAGTGAGGAGGGAAAAGAGATCTTATATAAGGCAAGCACTCCACTCTCCTTTTAGAGGTTGCAGGAGTACGTGCTTCATTATGTATCAGCAGTACAGGTAGCGTATGTGTCCCCCAGACTGTGAGTATCTCAGAAAAGGAGCAGGCCGAGTAGCAGCAGAGTAGCCTGGTGCTCAGCCTCAGAAGCTAAGCAGGCTTCCCTTGGGATCCCACTTCTGCACCGTGCTTTGGATGATGGACATTTGGGACAGTTCTATAATCACGCTGTTCCTCAGAGTCCTCCTCTGAGGATTGTGAGGATGACAAAGGTGATATGCAGAAAGTGGCATCGTTTCCAGTGCCTGGCAAAGCAGAAGTACTGTAAGACATTGCTGCTGCTGCTGCTTTCACGTGATTGGGCAGACTGTCATGATACATTGAGCTGCTTATTTGCTGGATAGTCTCAGCCGTCCCGAAAGTCTGAGGTCAGGTTCCTGCCCTGAGGAACTTCCCCTATTCCCAGGGAGGATTAAATTATACATACATAGAGCAATGGAAGAATATTTAAAAACTGAGTTACTATGGCACTGGCTATAAACAGGAGTTGAGAACAGGAAGAGATCACCATGAGCAGGACCATCCGAAGGGACTTTAGGGCAACAAATGGTTTTACTCTGTACTAAATGCAGAGATAGCTAGGTGTTAGAAGGCTAAAGAGTGAAAATATGTTCAAGGATTTACTGAGCTAGGCACTGTGATGGGGTCTAATTCAAAAAAATGAAAAAAGATAGGTCTATGCCCTCGTGGAGTGAGTGTATGGGCTGGTGGGGACATTTAACAACACATAGCTAATTAGAATACCCTGTGGCTGCCTACCTGGTACTGTGCTAGAGCTGTGTGTCCTCAGAATAAAAAGGAGTATCATACTCCATATAGGACTGTGGGTAGGCTTCCAGATGAGATGACTTCTGGGCATAGACTTCTAGGATGGTTAGACTTTAACTAGGGTAAGAGAGGGGACAGGGCAGCAGGAAAAAGGTCTGAGGGAAGGGAGAAAGCCTTACAAGGGGAAGGAGGCAAATGAAATATTGAGTAGCATGATGTGCTTGCCCATATTGCTAGAGTGAGCAATGCAGCATTTGGAGTGGCTTTGGTGGTAATGCAAGCATGAGGTGAGAGCTTTCTGCACGAAGAATGGGACTTACAGGTACCTCCAAAGTACAAAAGGTGTGACTTGGGAAGTCCAGGACCGAATATAGGGGAAAAGAAAACCTCTTGGGTGTAGAAAAGACGATCGGAAGTCACCACATTCATCCCATTCATTTCAGCAGATGAGCACGCCAAGACTCAGAGAGGTTGGGAGGGTTGCCCAAATTTTCCCAAGTTCATGGCAGAACCCGGCAGTCTTTAGGTCTCTGGACCAGCGCTCTTCCCACTGGATGTGCTCTGAGAGGTTAGCCATGATGCCCTGGATAGGGCAGAGGTACGCATGTTCACAGGTGGCCATTGGAGGATCAGAGGCGGCCCTGAGGAGTTGCTGAGCGACCCTGTGCAGTCCAGAGAGGCAAAGAGTGGTGGTCAGAACCAGGGAAAGGGTGCCAACCTGAAACAGAGAAAACAAGAAAAACAAAAAGCTGTAATGTGGGGAAATGGCAAATTAGGACTCTGAAAATTCCAGAGGAGAGATAAAAGCTTTTGCAAACATGGTGGCAATCAAGCTAATTATAAACCACTCCTGTGGGCTAAGCACAGATCAGACTGCTACTGATTTTGAAGTCTGGTGTAGGAGACACAGTGCCAAGCTGTTCAATGACGCAAAATGGCAGAAAGTTGGAAAAGGCATTGAAGCTGAGAGTAAATCATGGGAATCAGTCATGTGCAAGTGGCACAGCCCCCTTCCCGAGTAAGCACCTCCATTGTAGGGCCAACACTACCTCTGGAGAGATGTAAATAATTTATTTGCAGAAATACTTTTCTGTAAACAGAAGAAAAAAGTACTTCTGGAAGCTGTTGTAAACAATACAGGTAGTCTAATTCAAATGAGATCTGGTCACAAGGTCAAAAAAGAAAAGCTCTGTTTGATTACAGCCAATGTGGATTTCCCAGAATTCTATCATAGTATATTTTTGAGGAAAGAGAGAATACGAGAATCACATTTCTTGATTTTACGTCGATGTTTTTGATATATGAGAGAGAATAGAAGTATAACATAGTTATACTACGTGTATGACATAGAAGTATAAGTATACCAGGGGGCCAATTCCTCCTAATGATTCAGTAATTCTGTGCCCTAATCTTTTCTTCTAATGATAGAAAATGCTAGTTTCCCCCTCTGAGCAGCACTGCAGACTGAATGCTGTTCTGAACTCTGACTCAGGTTCCAGGCAGTGAGACACAGCATTAGTGTCTTCAGAGATGAGTGCTGTTATGATTATGGCTGAGGAGCAGCATCAAATTACAAGTGGCATTGTCCTAGAAAAGAATAAGAAGAGAATTAAAGTACATCAATCACCACACTTAGGCAATCATAAGACAAAAAGTATTAGGAATACTTGTTCTAGTCCTTAATACATTCAAAGACCATTTGTTTCTGAAACGACCATGTAAGCCCTTCGTTAAAAAAAATGTTGGATGTGCCAAGTTCTTTTTGAAGGACTCAGCCAAAAATGTGCTAGAGAAATTTTGGAATTAACACATAGAATCTCCAATTAAAGTGTTGCTTAGTCCCATAGATACCAAACTGCCTAGCGACAGGATATTTTTTCCTAAATGTTGAATAATTAATTGAACTGTATTTAGTCTAATTTATTTCCTGCTTGCCTTAACTTGAATGAGCGCTTCTCTTTCCATGTGTGAAGTGCATTTGACTTAAGTTACATTCATCATCCAATTCATTCTTTTATGGGCAAATGCATGTTTTAGTCAACACTTTTGATTTTTGCTGTTTGGTATTGGTTTGATAAAAACAGATCATTGTTAGCTAGGTGGCTTGGTTATGCTTACCAATCCTTTTTTTTAAAAAACATTTTATTAGGGACTCATACAACTCTTATCACAATCCATACATATACATCTATCAATTGTATAAAGCACGCGCATTCCCTGCCCCAATCATTCTCAAAGCATTTGCTCTCCACTTAAGCCCTTTGCATCAGGTCCTCTTTTTTTCCCCTCCCTCCCCGCTACCCCCTCTCTCATGTGCCCTTGGTAATTTAGCTTACCAATCCTTTCATAATTGATTTCCAGCCTGGTGAACAGCACCCTCCAGAGATGACAGTGGCAAGATCTTCAGTGAAAGAATCCTCTAGGGAAGGCACATCGTCATTCCACTCCCGACAGAAGTCTGAGGTCTGCATTCTTCATAATTGTTGCATTTTGCTAAAAACAACAACAAAAACTTGTTTGTAAATTGCATTCATTCTACTTCATTGTAACCAACCTTTTCAAATTGTTTTATGCTTGATATCAACCACAGATAATTTGAACTGGCCTATAAAACAAGTAGTTTCCCTCATAGCTGAATCCCACATTTTCTCTTGAAAAGCTCATGAAGTAAACAAGAGACCTATTAGGCACTGTGCTAAGTCAGCAGGCCACTTTGTCATAAATCTCTGATTTGAATTTTATCAGTCGGAACTGATTTGTTTTCTTCCTCAGGCTGGCGTGTATCATGATCCCCACTCCGATGATGGTACAGCTCCCAAAGAAAATAGACATCTGTATAATGATCCTGTTCCAAGAAGAGTTGGGAGCTTTTACAGAGGTAAGCCCAGAAACTAGCATTCCCCAGAGACTCCTCTCATCTTTCCTTCACTAAATCTTTGACCTATCTCCTCCACTACATTTGCATTTCCTTCTGAGTTCAGACCTGCATCATTCTGGACCACAATGTTGCCTTCCAAGAGGTCAGCTTGCTTCCTGTTTGGGTACCTTGCGTAGTTGCCTCACCTCAGAATAGTCACTGGAATAATACTTCTGAAGCTGTGTTGTGACCATACTACTCATTCAATTAAGTCATAAACATTTTTGCTGGATGTCTCATATGTGACTGCCACTGTTCTAGCTTACACCACATCCACAAGCAAGACAGCCAAAGAGCTCCACAGCCATGTAGCTCACATTCTCATAAGAAGAGGTCGACATTCAATATAATAATGAAACAGAGTGTTCAAAGATAATGAGTGCTGCAGAAGAAAAAGAGTTGAGCAAAGAGCCCCATGGCCTCCTGCCTCCTGCTCCTGCCCAATCACCCTCCTGTCTCCTACTTGTGGAGGCCCTTTAGTGGCTTCCCATGAACATCAGGAAAATGGAGTTCACTAAGGTGGCATTCCAGACTTTCCATGGCCATATTCTTTAGCTCCTCCTTGCCTCTCTAGGTCCCAGCCTGTGGAAGTGTCATATGCCATGTTAGCCTCTGGACTAAACCACACTCCTCCCCCTGCAAGGATATCTTGTTTGGGTCCCTTTCTTTTAAGATCCAGTCCTTTGTGGTGTCTTCCATGACCGCCCCAGACCACATTGCACCGATGATTCATCTGCAGTCTCTCTCAGGAGGTTGTACAGGAAGAGGATGAGTCCTCTTCCCCTTTCCTTCTTCACATTGCCTGGCACCACTGAAGAAATATTTGTTCTGGCTGGCGGGGAAAAAAGTGTAGTTGCAGAACCTTAAAAATGCATTTTGATATTTAACAAGCAGCTAAACCCAATGCTTTAGAGGTTGCATGAATTTAGAAGACTTTAACATAGAAGCACAATGCCTTTTAGTAGCTATTGTAATAGACTATAAACCCCCGGGTAGTCTCAGCACCTATGGGAGAAATTGAAAGCAGGTGCCCTGTGGGGAACAGGGTCCTGGGATCAAAGAGGTTCAGCTGCTCAGGGCTTTTAAGAGTTGCTGCCACCTTTCCTGCCTCACACGCACAATGCCTGGCTTCCAGTTATTTCTGGTGTTTGAAAAGGACAGCTGGAAAGGGCCAGAGAGTGGGGAGAAACATGGAGAACTGCTTGGTCATTTTAATTAGGAAGTGGAGCTAAATAAATGCAGAATCCTCTGTCCTCAAGTTGATTCCAATTCATGCCGATTCAACAAGACAGTGAACTGTCCCATAGGGTTTCTTGGACTGTACATCTGTATGGAAGCAGATTGCCACATCACTCTCCAGCAAAGTGGCTGCTGAGGTTCAAACAGCTGACCTTTTAGTTAGCAGCCAAATGCTTAACCACTGTGCCACTGAGAGTCCTAAATGAATGAGTAGGTGTGTTATTCAGTGCTGAATGTGTATGGAATTATTAGAACACTCTGTTCCCTCCCAGCTTCACCTTTAGAAAAGCATAGTCGTTGAATATGCCCTTTTATGCATTTTGATGCCATAATTACTGTAGAATCTTATGGGAGTACAATTTTAATTCAGAATCATATTGATTAAAACAAAACATAGTATATGTAAACAAAACCCTTTTATTCTCTCAATGCGTAAGTTTTATTTCCAAAATGCACCATAGAAGCATCATTTCTATGGCTGTCTGGAGACTATACATTAATATAAAATGTTAATAGAGTTTAAAATCAGTTAGATGTTGGCCTCTGTGCATCTTTAGTTTTGATTGCATGGCAACTAAATTGGTTCAAAACAGAGAAGCACCTTGTTTGTCAGCCTCTTTGGTCCACTGTGGGTTTGAGAGATAGGATGTCTTTGTTTTTATAAAGTTCAGAAATAGAAGGCACAGCTGTAACGAGATGAGACGTCTGGAGCTGCTATAATTTCAATACTGAGAATCATTGAGGTTTCTACAGCACCCCATTTTACTGGTGAAGATACTCAGCCTGTCAATTATTTTATCAATTTGGGACCAAGCTTAGAAACTGACAGAAAAAGATATTAGCCCTTCCCCTCCCACGGGCCATGCCTCCCACCACCCCCACCCCAAAAATAGGACAGGAAAGCATTTACTCCTGTCCATTGTACTTGGTCTTTCTGTTCATTCCTGGATTGAGATCTTAAGAGAAGAAGTAGTATTTTTGTACCAATAACTGAATAAAAGATTGGCACTGCCTCACAAATGTGTCCAGGCTTAAACTGTAGTCTGTACACACCAGCATGCAGATTATTAGGAATGGCGTACGATTAGGAGTAGGTTTTGCATAGTGGGTCAACTTCTGAGGGTGGCCCCACGGTGATGGGGGTTTGTGGTGGGAAGGACATGATGGGTACATTTGACATAGCCTACAGTGTTCTTGAGTTTTTCAGTGAGCAGATCAGGTCTATAGTTTGCAAACATATTGCCTGGTGTTAACTGACCATTTCAAGACCATATTATAATGAGCAGTAGGCAGAAGGGGAAGTCCCTGGAGTGCCTCCACCTTCAGAAAACAAAGATGGATGAGGTTTTTGACTTGTTTTCCTGTGTGAAAAAGAGAGGACGTAATAGAATAACATGGGAACTACGCATATCTATAATATCAAGGACTTCCTTTTTCTCTATTTAGTGCCATCGCCACGTCCAGATAATTCTTTCCATGAAAATAATGTGTCAACCAGAGTTTCTTCACTCCCATCAGATAGCAGTTCTGGAACAAACCACTCAAAAAGGCAAACAGCTTTCGATCCATGGTGAGTATTTTGGTATGTTTTCACTCTTGGTTCTAGTTGTAGATAGGAGAGCTCAGTTAAGTTCTGGATAGAGTGTGTAGGATTCTTTAGGCCTTTCTTTCCCAAGAGAGTGATTGATAAGGGACGTGTGATCATATTTGAAGGTGTTTTTTTTTAAGTTCATCATTCATAAAATATCACATAAAAGAAGAAGCACAATCTCCTCAGCTAATAAGTACCTCCTAAGTCTTTCACTGACATGAAGGCTGGCTTCTGTTGTCTCCTTTTGTTGATATCGAGCCACATACCAGATACTTGGCGTAGCATTCTGTGTGCATTGCTGCCGTCAGTTCTCACAGGCTGGCTACTGGCCAGCCAACCCACATGGAGAAGGGAGCCAGGACTCAGACCTCAGTTGGTTCTGACTCCACCTCTCACCACCTGCCTCTCATTTAGGGTTAAATGGGAGCAGCCCTCTCTGTATATACTTGCTACAATCCAGACTCACTGCCATTCTGACTCATAGTGTCTTTGTAGGACAGGGTAGAACTGCCCTAGTGGGTTTCCTAGACCATGACTCTTTCCGGGAGTAAAACGTCCCATCTTTCTCCTACAGTGCAGCTGGTGATTTCAAACTGCTGGCCTGTCACTTAGCAGACTAGTGTGTAACCACTACGCAGACATTTTATTCTCAGGTGCTTAGAAAGACAGCCAGAATCGACAGGTGAGGGGTGATGCTGTGTGCTTCACAGAACTTGACTAAGGCCATCACTGGAACTGAGTGACTGTAGAATCAGATGGATCTGTTCAAACTCTGAGGTCTCTGGTCAGAAGTAATCGAGGGCTTGTGTCAGTACTTCTAACCCGGTGTGGTTTCACTGCAGGACCCTGTGGCCAGGGGTGCATCCAGGTATCAGTGTGACTATACCCTGTGGTGAAAATAAGTTAGTTTTTCAGAAACAATATTAGAAACAACCATTTGATTGAAAAAAAGCAACCTGTAAGTCCATTAGCTTATGTCATCTTGGGAACCTAGGCTGCAACGTTAACTGAAGGGCACATGGGCAATCTCCAGGTGTGACTTTGACTAAGCATGAGAAGAGTATCTAAATTGTGGGAATATAGAAGCAGACGGGAGACGTGCTTTCTCTTGGTTATTGCACGATGGTTTAAAAGCGCTTCCAGTACACATGAGCCCTGTGAAACTTCGATAGGTCACATAAAAATAGATTTCAAATGGGGTGCAGGCAGTATTCATACTGTGTTCTGTCCTTTTGATAGTCTGTTTGAATACAACGTGTTTAGACATGGCTGGCTGCAGACCTAAAAACAGTGTTGTAAAGAATTAGGAACCTGATACCTGATCCTATCGAGATTAGGATTGCAACCCTGTTTAGTTGTGTTTTTTTTTTTGAATTGCTGTTTGCTTGGCATGTTTTTCTCCAGCCTTAGATTCTCAGCCTGTTTTGTCTGTAACCTTGAGATGTGTCTCCTGTAGGCAACAGATTGATGGTTTGTGTTTCCTAAGCCAGTCTGCTAGCCTCAGCCTTTTAATGCCTGAGTGCAGTCCATTGATATTCAGGGTTATTATATCTATCTGTGGACTCTGTGATGTCATCGTATTCCTTTTGTGCTGGGTGTTTTCCTACCTCCCTTTCTTATCAATGTGTTGTGCATGTGGGGGGGGGGCGGGCGGAGTGTTCATTCTTGACTTCTTTGCACTCTTAAGCCAATGCTTTCTGGGGGACTGTTTTCTCTTTGTTGTCCTCTGGGTGGAGTTGTTCTATGCGGTAGTCTCTTATTTGTGCTCAGTGAATGCTGTTCTTCTGCACATACTGGATCAGCAGGTATCAGGCACCAAAGAACAAAGATATCATATAATTGTGAATGAGAGGTAGTGTGGAGTGGAGATCCAAAGCCCATCTGTAGGCAACTGGACATCCCCTTACAGAAGGGTCATGGAGAGGAGACGAGCCAGTCAGGGTGCACCAATGAAACATATAACTTTCCTCTAGTTATTTAATGCTTCCTCCCCCACCCACTATCATGATCCCAGTTCTACCTTACAAATCCGGCTGGACCAGAGGATGTACACTAGTACGGATAAGAGCTGGAAACACAGGGAATCCAGGACAGATGTATCCCTCAGGACCAATAATGAGAGTAGTGATACCAGGAGGGGAAGGAGAAGGTGGGGAAGAAAAGGGGAACCGATCACAATGATCTACATATAACCCACTCCCAGGGGGACAAACAACAGAAAAGTGGGTGAAGGGAGACATCAGACAGTGTAAGACATGAAAAAATAATTTATAAATTATCAAGGGCTCATGAGGGAAGGAGGGTTGGGGGGTGAGGGGAACAATGAGGAGGTGATACCAAGGACTCAGGTAGAAAGAAACTGTTTTGAGAATGATGATGGCAACAAATGTACAGATGTGCTTGGCACAATGGATGTATGTATGGATTGTGATAAGAGTTGTTCGAGCCCCCAACAAAATGATTTTTTTAAAAGAGTTCTATGAGCCCCCAATAAAATGATTTTTTAAAAATAGAGAATTAGGAGTCTTAAATGGAAGGTTGAACTTCAGCTGAGTCTTCCTTTTCATCGACTCATCCTTAATATGGTGTTGCTGTTACAAGGCTGAGAGGGGTTTGGAATTGCCAGGATGGATCAGCTGTATTTTTTTTTTTCGCTCCAGGTGCCCCGCATAAGAAAGCTCCTTCGTGTAGCACATCTCCCTCATTCTAAGCCTGAGGTTCAGTCATCCTGAACCTGTTTTTCTTGGACAGCATCTCAATGTCTTCACTGCTATATGTATTTTGGAGAGATGTAGAGTTTGCTGGTACAGAAACCCTATGCATAAAGAGCCCTTCCCTGGTCACATTGTGATTCATACTTCTTAAATTATAGCTAATCTAAAGGTAATCTTTTTCTGCTCAAACATGGTTCTTCCGATTTCTTCTGGGAAGAGTATATTTGTTCAGAGCCTACATTTCCTCGATGGCCATATCAGTTATCCAGCGCACAGTTAAGAACTGGGAAAGGAGTCAAAATATCTCAGAACAATAAATATGAGCACTAATATAGTCAACTTCATAATCCTTACCAACAGGGGTGCTCTCCTTTGATGCACAGTTCTAATAGCACTGAGCTTCTCAGGTGCCAGCAATAGCTGTGGGGAGATTGTCTTTTCCCAAGGCCCCAGTGGGAAAAGCATATCTTCCCTCTATGATTTCATACATGTAACTGATTATTCATGCAGTGTGTATGTACATGAGACAGACTGCTTTTACTTTGCTTTTAAAGACAAAGTGTGCAATATGCTTTTAGAAAGACTGCCGTCAAAATTGGATTTGAAAAACTGACACTTACCAGTAAATCAAATTAGCGAGAAACCCCAGTAGGTAAGGTAAGCGAAGAGTTCCTGTAACTCACTTGCACAATGTCATCCATTTCGTCTTGGAAAGTTAGCTGTAGATTTGTATCCATTATTAACTTGTAGCATCACTTAGACTGATACCTGGGTGATTATCCACTGACTTTCTGTTTTGAGACATAAGCTGACCACTTAGGTTGCACTGTCCAGGGAAAGGGGTGGCAGGGGAAGTGTCACTCATCTTTTCAGCTCATCTTCCACGTTGATCCTAAGGGGATTGCACCAAAAGCCTCTAAAGTTTACCGAGATGGCACCCCTTCTTTATCTCTCTGTTTCAAATATGTGGGTCTCCTCCAGCAATCTTTGACCAGCTTGAGGTCAGATTGTTATCTCCAACACTGACCATAGGGCCTGGCGCATACAAAATTCCAGCTACCCGTTGTCATTGAGTCAATTCTGGCTCCTGGCGCCCCCATGCGTGTCTGAGGTATTCCGTGGCTGAGTTTTCAGAAGTAGATTGCCAAGTCTTCTATCTGGATTCTGTCTGGATTTGGACTCCCAGCCTGAGTTTAGAAGTTTGGCACATTTACCATTTGTATCACCCCTGACCTGTACATAAAAAAATACTCCCTGCATATTGGTTGACTTTTGGTCAACTTTCCTTCCTTCCTTTCATGAGTCCTTCGAACCCCTTCTTTCCTATTGACTCTTTATGGAACTAGCTGTTGTATTCCAGGAGCTTTGAGTCACGCAACGGCAAGGAGCCTGTGTTTACCCTGCATCAGAAGCCTCTCTCCATACTGTCTTGTTATCTGAGCTGCCACCTTGCCAGCTAATGTACCTGCAAAATTTGCAGAATGGTCCTTGCCAGATCTTTCATTCCTACATTTACCTTGATTTAAACAAAGAAACAAGCACAAAACAAAACAGCTTTTTATTGTGAGGGAGTAAAGATTTACAGAGCAAATCAGTTTTCCATTCAATAATTCTTAGCACATTTTTTTTGGTGAAATTGCTTGTAAATTCCACAGTGTAACTTCTGCCCTGCACATCCTGTTTCCATTCTTCCTCCTTTCCTAGTTCTTCCTACCTTCTGAACTCGGTCCTTGGGCAAATGTTGCCCATTTTATCCAAAATGGCTGATTGCTCTAAGGCAGTGGTTCTCAACCTATGGGTTGTGACCCCTTGGGGGGGGTGTCAAATGACCCTTTCACAGGAGTTGCCCAATTCATAACAGTAGTAAACTGAAAGTTATGAAATAGCAACGAAAATAATTTTATGGTTGGGAGGTCACTACAACATGTGGAACTGTATTAAAGGGCCCTGGCATTAGGAAGGTTGAGAACCACTGCTCTAAGGAATACATAGTTCCCTAACTTAGGAGCAGCATGGAAGAGGTTGACGTTCCCCTTATAGACCTCTCTATTGTTTTTGACTAAAAATAAAGCCATGGGGTGAGTTTAGCTCCAAGCCTGAAAGGTGACTAAGTGCCACGGTCCCACCTGTCTATCCAACAAATAAGCCTGTTTGTTTGTTTGTTTGTTATGATTCTGAATTGTGTTCCACATTACATTCCCACTCTATCCAGGACCTTTGAATGTGGACCCCCTCTCTGCCTATGCTTTCTGCGGATCACCTGTCTGCCCTTCTCCTGTGCTGCTCCTCTTCGAGCTGTCAGTAGTCTGTACAGTTTGCTTGGCATGTGGCTGTTGACTGTACCAGGTGGGACTGCAGGGCCTGGAATCTCTAAGTGGAAGAGATTACAGGGAACACTCTTGCCCATGTGGTTCAGTATAGGCTGGATGTGTTCATCCAGACGTGAAAGCTGCCTTTTCAGCTTTCAATTTAACACTGGCTTATCAAATGTCTGTGTGCTAGGTAGCTATCCTTCTCATTCTTGTTCTCTCTCCTTCCCTCTGACCATCTGAGCCTTCTCTTTCTGAGTCTCTCTCTCTCCTCACCATCTGAGTCTTTCTCACTTTTTTTTTCTGTGCAGCTTTTCCCCCTCTTGCTCCTCTTCTCTCTACTCACTCACTCACTCACTCACTCACTCACTCACTCACTCACTCACTCACTCACTCACTCTCTGTTAAGCTTACTGTCTTTGTTTTTTCCTCTGACTCCCATCTTCACTCTCAGTTTTCACCCTTTTATTTCAGGGTGTCTTTCCTTATTTACTTTGGCTTCTTGGATCTTTCCTGGCCTGTGTCTTTACCTACCATCTCTGCTCAGCTTCACATGAAAGATGTTTTCTGCTTCCTCTCCCCATATCCTCCTCCTGGGCCCCAGTTTACCAGCTGCCTATGAAGAGAGACTTCTGAGGCTTTTTGACACATCTCCGCTGTGTGGTGGGTCACAGCAAGCTATAAATGCTGGGCTTTTGTGCCATTTCTTCTCTTTTGTTACCCACTTCCTGACTTCTCTCTTTCTTTTCATTCTGTGTCTGCTCCTGGGTTTCCTCTGACCAATCTGAATTCTGCCCCCTGACCCCCAGGACAGGTGTCCTGTCTGTAACATTCTCACTGCATTGCCTGTTCAGGTACCAATGCCTTGGTTGCAGCCATGATGAACACAACCTCCTCAGAGACTGGTTCGCTTGGCAGAGGCACTTACCATATATACTCGAGTATAAGCCGACCCGAATATCAGCCCGGGCACCTAATTTTACCACAAAAACTGCATTAAAATGTGCTGAAAAACTAGGCTTACAAATGAGTTGTTACGGTATACTGCTGACCCTTGGCAAAACAAAACAAAAAAGCTCAAACTCATTGTCATTCACTGGATTTTGACTCATACTGACCTCAGACTAGAACTGCCCCTTAGCGTTCCTGAGACAATAAATCTTTGAGAAGACAGACCGTTTTAGCTTTCTCCCATCGAGTATCTGATGCATTTGAACCCTGACCTTGCAGTCAGCAACTCAATACTCAGCCTGCTTCGCCCTCAGCTCTCCTTTGACCACTGGCAGACCTTTGGGATTGCTTCCCTGTGAAGCCCAACGTTTCTCCCTGTGAATTTTATGGAAAAGGCATAAACTGTAGTATTAAGCATATAATTCGTTAACTACTGCAAATTGCAGCACAATACAGATAGTCTTACTAGTCAGATTAAATTCTCTCTAAACTCCCTTCAATCTGAATATTCATGCCTTTGTCTTTACAGAAAACGACACAGTTCTGCCATGTTCTCAGGATCCCTTGCAGGACTGAGTGCTGTGGCCTGGAATTTAGCCTAAGTCCTTCATCTCTTTAATGCCAAATACTTAGCAGTCAGGCAGGTCCCTAGGACTTCAGCCCAGTCTGTCACTGGGAGGAGGGTGTGGTGCCCAACAGCGCAATACTGCTTCTAGCCTTTCTCCATCCTTTCGCCACTCACCACTACATGCAGCATCATTCTGAGTTCCAATGCTAGCTATTTGACTGGTTGGGTCTTATTACAAATATTTCTCTTCAGAGCTTGGCACTTTCTCAGGGACATTTAACAATGCAGTTCATAATGACTTTCAGGAAACCTCAGACCTACAGCACCTGCTCATCTTTCCTTGGCTGTCTCATTAACTGTTAGGCTAAACAGGTAAGAAGAAATGCCATCACATCTTCAAGCAGTCTTGGGTTTTACTCCCTGTTTCTATCTGTGTGAGTTAATCTCAACTCAATGGAAGTGAGTTTGGTTTGAGTTTAATTGAAAATTATAAAGAAGAAACTAAAATAACAATAATTCTATTAGTGGTTTGTTTTGCATTTTTGTTGTCAATGCATGTATGTAGATGCAGATATAGCTTTTTAAATACAGGGTGACTCTACTATGTAGGAGATTTAAATCCTGCTTTTTTTTTTACCATGTATTGTAGTTTGAGTATTCTTTCATATTAGTGAATATCCTTTTAAGGTATGATTTATTTTTAGTAGCTTCATGGTTTCTGTCATGTGGATCTGTAATTGTTCACATAACTTTTTTTTTTGCTTTTACATAGATTTAAATCTCTCAAATGAAAGTACAGTACAGCTTTGCTCATGTTTTCCTAAATGTTTCAGTAACTTCATCACTGTGTTAGGTATTCTGAAACCATAAATATGAATCAACTCTGCCACCATTAACATCTCTGCCAGTCCTGGTGTTAGAGGCTAACTGAGAAAAGAAATCTAATTATTTGAGAAAATGATTTTTTACTGTCATTATAGATTTTCAAATTTAATAAAGTCCATGTAATGTACCTTTTTGTAAAATAGCAATAGTTTAATTGCTTTATAAAAACTATAAATTAAATAGAGTAATATAGACTGGTATTTCTTTATTGTAACATAAAAGAAACCAACTTATTGGGACCACGGTGTCTTCTTTGCTGTCTTATGTGATCTTCTATTTTTACTAAAATACCTGTGGTAGGGTAATGGATTATGCACTGGACTGCTAACCACAAGGTCAGCAGTTCAAAACCACCAGCTACTCTGTGGGAGAAAGATGAGGCTTTTTACTCCTGTAAAGAGTTACAGTCTCAGAAACTCATGGGGCAGTTCTACCCTGCCCTAGAACATTGTTATGAGTGGCAATTGACTCAAAGGCAGTGAGTGAGTTTGGTTTTGAATTTAGTTTTGGATTTTGGTTTGGTAATGTTAGTGGTGGTAAGTTTCATATCTTAAGTTTGCTTTGTACTAAAACCTTCATCCTGTCTACATTTTTTTTTCTTAACTACCCATAACTTATTTGGTTTTGAGTGAAAAAAGATTTTTACAAAAGAAATTTTCAGTTCCAGGTAATTTTTTTAAAACTTATAATGTTTTTATGGCAGTATTGTTTTTTGTGTCCAATAACTTGTCATACTGCCAATAGTAAACTTGCGCTTATTGTAAAAGAGATCAGTGGAAAAATTAAGATATTGAAAGGTTTTTTTTTTCTACTTTCTTAGAGGGCTGCAGCATTAAGAATGTTTCAGACATTTCCTTGGAGGGCTGCAGAAAAAGCAGCCTTTTCAGAATCTCTAACATCAGCGGTTCTCCACCTGTGGGTCATGACCACTTGGTGGGGGGGGGTCAAACGACCCTTTCACAGGGGTTGCCTAATTCATAACAGTAGCAAAATGACAGTTATGAAGTAGCAACAAAAATAATTTATGGTTGAAGGGGTCACAGCCTTAGGAAAGTTGAGAACCACTGTCTAATGAGGATGTTTCCCACAGCAGGGAAGTGACTCAGCAGCGCAGTTCCAGATCCTTTGTAATAATTCTCAAATTGCTAACTTGAGTGAGCTGTGCTAAAGGATAATCAGTAACCATGGCCAAGAGTCATTAACCACAGTTTCTTCTGTGTTTTTCTAGAGAATCTTTTCATATGGGCTGGATTCTTTGTGATTATTTGAGCCTGGTTTCGTGCATTTTTCAGTATTCATTCTATTTGTCAGATGGTAGGAGAATGACTGAAATATAATAAAAATGTCTTCTCATTTAGGAAAAGTCCTGAGACTATTAGTCATTCTGAACAACTCAAGGAAAAGGAGAAGCAAGGCTTTTTCAGGTCAATGAAAAAGAAAAAGAAGAAATCTCAAACAGTAAGTAGATGAGAAATTTCTATATAGAATGACATGTATTTTGGCATTATTCTTTGAATAGTCTACACTTTGTACATGGCAATCAAATGATCTGTTTTCTTACTATGTCTTGAGAAAGACACACTATATAATATCTTTTTCTGAAAATCTGCACAACTGTCCTCCTCTCATGGAATTCTTTCTAGATTCAACAGAAGATATTTAATTTGGAAGAAAGAGAACTCTCTCTGAATAAACTTCTCACCCAAGAGGATTAAAATCCATGTAAAACCTTTGAATGTACAGGATTTTTTTTCTTTTGAGGGTTTTAGAATTAGGTGAAAGCATAAATGGCTTGAGGTTGACAGATAAAGTGAAAATGTAAGAAAAGGGGTTATATTGGAATCTTGTAATTCATAAATATCATCATTCACTGTATACTCCCTTGGCTGTGTGTCAAGCTCCCATGTTGCTAAATGTGTTTCTGAGCTGCATAGCTACAGAGAAGAGATAGTATTTGACATTTCAAGGCTTGCTTTAGTAGGAAGACACATGTATCTTGTGATAGAACTGAGAAATGGAATGTGCCTTATATTCTGGGTATCTTCTACCTGAACAAAGGGCTGGCTCATTGGAGCCATGCACACTTCTCTTCACCGAGCCACCTAGCAACAGTTCGGCTGCTTAGTGATGGAAGAGCAAGGGGATGGGGAGCAGTGAAGGAAGGGAACCAAGCCAAGAGGATGTGGAAGAGAAGTTCATTCAAAGGAGCCCCATTTCCCCTGTGCTCGCTACCACCTTTATGACTGGACAAGGTTGAGTTAGCCGTTTTAAGTGGTTTTGTTTCTGGTCAACGTCAGACCTGATTTCCTCTCATTTATTTGAAGAGGAAAACAGCATGATCAGAATGGTCTTTAGGTCAGTGGACTTCATTGGCTTCTTCTCTAAAATGAGTAGAGATGAACTCTTTGTTTCTGAGCCCCATCCATTGTGAAAATTCTAGGACTGTGAGTCTATGGTAAGTAAAGATGAGATAAATTACACTAACAAGGTAGATCATAACCCAAAGCAGGGATTTTTATCTCATACATCTAGAAATAATAATGAACATTAGCCTTCTAGATTATTCTTGCACTTATTTTGCTAAATGTATTTCATTCAAAAATAAATATGAGTTCATTATAGAAAGAAAACGATCCATTTCAGATCTCACCACCCTGCCCAAACCAGTATTATGGTTTGGAAACACAGGGACTTCAAAAAGTTCATGGGGAAAAAAATCCATTACATTTTCATTCTACTTTTGCATAAACATTTAAAAATCCTCTTTTATTTTTTCTGTCCTAGGCATATATTTGTGAAGAAGCGGATTTTTAGTTTGTCTTAATAGTAATTGTCATCATTCCTAGTATAGTTTTGTGTTCTGATTTTCAACAATATGCCTATCTCTATCTACATGTGTGTATATATATATATACATAAACATAATATCTGTGACCTCACTCATTTTATTATGTTCATTTTAAAGGTTTCATCATATTTGTGAAAAACTGATTTTTAGAAAAGTCTGCCAATATCACTAACCAAAGCTCACTTAAGATAGAATGTCCAATCAGATACGGTATTAAATGTCACTATATTTATTAATAAGACAAAATAGATTAAATACACCTGATTTAACATGGAAGAGTTTAAAAATAGTGAAGCTATAATAAAACAAACGTCTTATCCTAGCCTATAAAATGTAGTTCCCTTTTATTCATGCTAAGCTTAAGCCACCCTCTGAGACCACTGTTATTGTTTGCCCCGAGGTTTTGTTTCTGTTCCTAACCAGAGAGTGGTCTGGAGCCACTGTGGCGGCGAGGAAATGACAGAAAGATCAAAAGTGTTTTGTAACTAGATTTCGCTTTTGATGTCTGTCTTAGACCCATGTAACACCTAATGCCGCCATGGCTTAGCAGGACATGAGTAGACTGTGCCTGCTGAGTGACTTACGTAGTCAGGATTGAGTCCAAATCTTAAGAGTCCGGATGGTATAGGCTTGGAATACCTAGATCAGGACCCTGGTGACCTGGTGTGTGCATGCTTGACAGCTGACCCGAAGGCGAGCTGCGTGAACTCAACAGCCACTCAGTGGCAGAAAGATGTGGCAGTCTGCTTTGATAAAGATGACAGATGAAACCCTATAGGACAGTTCTACTCTGTCCTATGGGACCGTTATGAGTTGGAGTTTTGACTTGATGGCAATGGGTAGTATATTTTCTGCTTGCACTTACTTTTGGGGGGTTTCCATACGTTCGTTTTAACTATGTAAGTTGACTATGGGATTTCTCTGTACAGGCTGTAATGTCTTAAGCCTCTAAAGCATGAACTGTTTATACCTCTGCATTTTTTTTAATTAAAAGAAGAAAAATGTAAGGGCCTTGATATCTTGCTAAGAGCACTCAGCTAGAGTACCAGGCCTCTGGCTCCTAAGCCTGGCATTGGGTTAACTCGGCCTCTATGAATAAACATTTTAACGTAATTAAAATTACTCTTTTCCCCTACAATTCAGCAAAAGGAAACTTTAAAAAAAAGAGCCTGGAATTTTTTTGCCCTTGTGGCCTTTGCATAAAATTCAAAGAAATTAAAATCTGATGCCCTGGACCTGAGATTTAAAAACAAAAGCGGATCTTAAATCTAGCTTAACCCCTTTGTTTCACTAATTTGTGGCCTGAGCCTGGGAAGCCCTGGTGGCATAATTGGTTACCTGTTGGACTGCTAACCACAACATCAGCAGTTCAAAACCAACCGCCACTCTCTGGGAGAAAGATGAAACTTTCCACATCCATAAAAAGCCACAGTTTTGGAAACCCACAGGTTCACTTTGACCCTGTTTCTGAAGAGTCTCTCTGAGTCAGAATCCACTCAGTGGGAGTGAGGGACTGATCCTATGCTAGTTGTCACATCATAGTCCTTTGGGGACATTTAGAACTGTGTTCTCCTGGATACCAACTTCTTCCAGTCTCAGACAATGCCCCTTGCCCACTTATGTGGAAATCTTGTGGCCGCTTGTCCCCAAGCATTCACTTCTGACCTCTTTAGCAATGCTGTCATTGGGATGGGAAAATTGGGGGTTGTTTTACTCTAATGTCTTCATACACGTATTCATTAAAAAGAAAGTAAAAAAAACTGTCTGGATACCATAATATACATTCTTTAACAATTGTGGTGTCCAGAGTGGGGGAAGTAGTGCTAAAAACTAATCTGTATTGTAAGGGTTTCTGGCTTGACATTAGCAAATCTGGAAGTTTCTCTGGGAGTTCTGGCTTCAGTAGCATATCCAGAAAGTTATATAAACCCTCGAAGCATATGGTGACTTAGCCAACTCTGTAATCCTAGTTAGTTAGTATCTCAACTGGTAATGATGCTTTCATTTAAAGATGTAACTTGTTTCTTCAGCTTGAAAACCAGTCTTCTTTCTGACTTGTGCCAGATGTCTTCCATTGGATCAATATTACTAACAGTGTAGAACAGTTTGTTTGTTTGTTTTCTCAACAGCAGGATCCTGCGAGGGTGATACTCTTCCTCCCAGTGATGTTTTTTGGCCTAAGAGTTGACCATGCTTATAAAGGATCTCAGGATCTTTTTTTTTCTAATAAGAAAATTACATGTCAGTATTTTCGGTTGCTAGGGACCTCTTTAGCAATGAGGAGAAGATTGAAGTTGCTTAATAGCTCTTTAAAGCACAGCTCTTTATAACAGTCATATTTCTGTTCATGAATAAATAGATCCTTAAATGATATGTAAGCTTAATCTGAGGAGAGGCCTGTGGTCTTAAGGCACTCTTTCTGTGGGTATGCATAGCCTATGACCACTTGTTCTTTATATACAGAGCAGAAGTTTGGGTGTGTCTTGAATGTACGTTATTAGCATCTGTGTGTCCAGGTGAGAAGTGGCACAGAAGCTCTCTAGATGCCCAGCGTAGAGATTCATTCTGTGACTATTACTAATTAATAGTTTGAGGGCTTCCAAGGGCTGGTAGTATCGATAAAAAGCACCTTTTTTTGCAATTAGTTTATTTGTATTTATATTGCAGACAGATTCCACCAACGGGGAGAATCCAAGCATCAAGAAATCCCTCTTTCCTCTTTTTAATTCAAAGAATCATTTAAAGCATAGTTCTTCTTTGAAAAAGCTTCCTGTAGTCACTCCACCCATGGTACCCATTTTTACATATAGTAGCCCTGAAAACCACTGCAGTACACTCGTACTGATGACAACAGCATGCCTTTTATTTTCATGGGGTCATATTCTCTTTATGCTAGTTAAGTCCCTGAGCCAGTTCGATAAATTCACTTAGATAACAGTGCTTTGCCATTCGGGATTGTCTGAATCCATTAAGGAAGATGGCGCATAGTGGTTACTAAATGAACAAACTAGTCAACGACTAGTTTGAATGGTCTGATTAGCCAGTTGCTGGCACATAGCATGAAATCCCTTATCTCCTGTAAATGATTAGGTTAACATTTCCAACTAATAGATAGCCTTTCATTTGGCTCACAACATGTAACTCTTGGTTTGCAGTTTAGTTCTCCAAAACCAAGTGGAATTGGCCAAATTGAGCAAGCTAGCTGGCTCTATGAGAAACCAGCTTTATTGGTGATTGGTTCTTGGCTTGCCCAGCTGGAGCTTTTTGATAGTGATTTAGTTGGAGCCAAGGCTTTTGCTTGGCACTCAGCTTGCTCTCTTGTGTTCACCAAAATTGGTGAATTGACAAATTGTACACATTTTCACCATTTTGATAGTGCCCATGCTGGACCCAGATTTTCTGGGCAGTAGTTGGAGAATATGATTCAAACCATGCTTTCCCATTTTGCTCTCCCTGATAGCCTCCTAGACTTCCTTGGCACCACCAAGTCCAGTGTTTGGATCATTTTCCCAGCAGGCCAAAATGTTTATTTTATTGAACTGGTTCATAACCTAACTGCAATATGGAATGAGGATACGACAGCAATTTCTGGTACCACCCCACTTAACTGCTCTCTCCTACAGTGACTAAAACTAACAGCATGGGAATGCTTTAAGGGTTGAGGTTTTAACAAAGCTGCATGACACCTGCCAATTTTTCCTACTGCAGGGAAAATGATTAAGAGGGCAGAAGACTTTAACTAGCATCACTTGCATTGTGAACATTGGGAGCGTTTTGGTTGCCTTTTCTGGGTCCTTTTAAACATTTCCTTGTTTTGACTGAGTTTGGGTTTGGTTTGGTTCGATTTGCTTTGGGGTTTGTTTTCCTCTTGCGGGTGGACGCATATCTTGCTTAGGTTTGCCAGTGTCCAGTTTTGAGTCCTTGTCCATGTTCTGTTCTAGGTGCCCAATTCTGATGGCCCAGATCTTCTGACATTACAGAAAGCCATTCACACTTCTAGCACCCCGAGCAGCAGACCAAAGGAGTGGCGTCCCGAGAAGATCCCAGATCTGCAGACCCCAGTGAGTGAAGCGGCAACCCTCTTAAACCACCAGACTTTTCAGTGATGGACACAGGGCTTGACTCAACGCTGAGAAACTTTGACCTCTTAATGTCACAATGATGGTCCTTAGGTGTGGTTGTAAAGGGTCTGTGCTCAACAACTAGCTGAAAAATTGCTGTTTTAACCCCATCTAGTGGCACCTAGGTAGAAAGTCCTGGAAAGGTTACACCCATGAAAACCCTACTGAGCAGTTCTACTCTGTCACATGGAGTCACCATGAATCACAATTGACTCAATGGCAACAGGTTTGGCTTTTTGGTTAGTCACTGTTACAAGGCTGAGATGCTTCCAAAATCTACCCTCACCAAGAGACTTCTTGGGAGTCTGGAAGAATCTTGACTTCAGTGGCCCATGTCCTACTGGGAAGGAGCTAGCCTGCATTACCCTTCACTAGGTGTGGGGTTGGGCAGGTGGCAGGTTGAGGGGAGATGAATAAAACATAAGCCCAGCATGACAAATACAGATTCATAAATAATCACAAGTCATGCTAAAAAGGCGGGGCATAATAAGGACCAGATGGGAAAAACTGGTAGGAATGTTGGGGTTTCACTGTTAACGGTGGTGGCATGTGAATTGGGCCCTGAAAGGCAGAGGTGATGCGCTTTCTTGAAAGAATACTGAAAAATCTAGAATTTGTACTACTTCAGATGGAGAATAGACCAACGCCTATATGAGCAACTGCATGCTGGACAAGTATTGCATGAATCACATTTAGCAGCGATTGATGGAAGAATCAGCAGAAACCAAATCCAGAAGTTTTTCAGATTAATGAGATTTTTCATTTTTAAGCAACTATTTTGATCATAAATATTGTGTATTCTTTCAGTATCCCATAATGAGCATAGTAATATATTTGAGCTCATTTTTATTATATTCAATATTTTATCAGTTAATTTTCTTTCTGAATATAATTGCAGACACCCTCAGGAGTTTTTGCAGCAGTAGGGTTACTTGTGTCCGTGATTATATATTTATGTGATTTATAGAAAATCTGTTCTACTTTTTATAGCTTTTTGTTTATTTGTTATTTACTTTCTTAATAAGCTATTACTTAGAGATCCTGACACAGGACTCCTAAATTGCCATTCTATGTCCCTAACCATTTGTGTCTTCTGCTTCTAACATAGTTTGGGTAGAGAACCAGATAGTCACGTTTGGGGATATATATCCAAATGGAAAGCACAAGGCTCAGAGTGAAGGCCTGATTTTCTAGTTCCCATTAATATCAAAGCAAAACAGCAATATCAAATGGGACTTTGAGACATTCTCTGTGAAACCATTTCTTTTGCCAACAAGGTCTTTTCTTTTCAAGTAATTTTTTTTTATCTCAGGCCAATCCAAATCATAGTAATTACTTGAGAGGAGCATATGGTCACAGCTGCCCCAATCACCCAGAGTCTCATTGTGCTAACACGCCAACTTTAAAGAATCAAACAAAAGAACATACTCGGAGTGCTCACCAATGTTGGCTCTTTTTTATATTGGCATATCTTATGCAATCCAATATATCCATTCACATACATTGTTGTTGTTTAATCCATCAAGTGGAGTTATACAATCATCAATGCTATCAGCTCCATCCCCTTTCTCCTCCCTCTCTCTTCCCGTAACCTCAGGGAACCATTATTCCTGTTACTATTTCTGCAGTTATCTATCTTGACTTTCGTGTACTGAACAATCTAAAATATACAAATGAACATACTAAAATCTAACATAGTTAATGAGGTAAAACAAATAACAACCTTAATAATGAGGGGAGGAAATATTAAAAATAGTGGATAAATTATGTGGTTCATCAGTGCCATACCACACCCTGGATTTATCATCTTTTCCATGTGGCCCTTCCGAGAGAGACTGTCCAATTACCTTTGCAGGTGGGTTTTGAGTCTCTGTTGTATCCATGACTCTTCACATCCAATTGATTGCCTGTTTTTGAACTTCTGATACCTCTTCACATTGACACCTCATGATCACACAGTCTGGTGTGCTTCTTCCATGTGGGCTTTGTTGTTTACCTACTAGAGGGCCACTTGTTTAATTATAAACCTTTAAGACCCCAGACACTATCTTTTGATAGCCGGGCACCATCAGCTTTCTTCACCACATAGGCTTATGCAACCACTTTGTCTTCAGTGATCCTGTCAGGAAGGTGAGTATTATACAATGCCAAATTATTAGAACAAACGTTCTTGTACTGAGGTAAGATTTAAGTAGAGGCCCAACGCTCATCTGCTTCCTTGTTATATATGCATATATATCAATGTATGTATATATCTTTATCTTTTTCCTTCTACCCCATAGTTATGTTTATCCATCATTCACATTTCAATAGTTCCTCTCAGATACCATTAAATTGTTCAGATATATCAAGAGAAGCTACCCTCTTCTCGCCAATAATTTTAGAGCACATACTATTCTCTTGTACCCAATTGCATGGCTTGTTCTTTTTTTTTGAGTCTCCCTCCACTACTCTTCCGGTCTGTGACCTGGGTGGAATGCAGGACTTTCTTGGAAAGGCTGGAATTGTAGTGGAGGATAGATACTTCCCAGGGATTGATTTCTGGTTCGATCAATTAAAGCCATCAACTTTGGATTTCAAGGCTCAACTCCTTCAAATAGTGTTCCTCTTAACCTTTAAGATTTTGTGAAAACTTTGCTTAGCCCTTAAATGCAAGTCTTTTGCACTGTGGCAGTCAGAGTAGAGGTGCTCTGAAGATGGCTTCTGGATGCTGGAGCTCAATAGTGGGGATTGGCTATGCCCTGGAGCTCGGGAGGGTCCTGCGTGCTTTCACATGCCTTTTCTGGCTGTGGCGCTCCCCTCTCCAGGGCCTCAGCTCGAGGAGCAGGGAGTGAGCCACCTTTAACCAGCAAGAAGCCTAAGGCAGAGGACTTGCCTGGACTTATTGGCATATGAGAGGCAGAGCCGCTTCCAGGACCTTACTTTGTACCTTCAAGACCTGCCCTTCCTCTATGGTGCAGTGCCGGCAGAGCATCTGGCCAGCAGTCACCCAGCAAGCCGGGCAGCTGGGATCCTATTTTAGGAACTAAAGCCCCCGTATGAAACATTTGTATTTTAGATTCCATGGGAGTATTGCTTGTGTGTCTTTGTGTAGCATTTCTAATGGCCAAACCTTACCTCTCCCGCCAACCCCAAGAAAATAAAGGTGCACAAAAGAAACATTCAGATTTTTCCATGTCAAAGGAAAGTGAAAACTGGGAGATGAGAACAAATAACCATTTGTCCTCAAGTTGACCCCAATGCATGGTGGCCCCTATGTTTATCAGAGTAGACTTGTAGTATGTAAGATTTTCAGTGCCTATTATTCAGAAGCAGATTGCCAGGTCTTGCTTCTGGGCCATTCCCAGATGAACCAAAGCCTTCAGCCTTATAGTTGGGAGCCTCGCATATTAACCATTTGTACCACCCAGGGACTCCAAGAGCCGATATAGTATACTTAAATTTTACCATGAGTGCATTGCTTATTCAGGTAAAACATTCCATGTTTCAGTTTCTCTTTCAGCAAGCTATGGTCACGTAATAATGACGTATAAGTGGGAGCATTGTGTGGTGCTTTGCTGAAGTCTTCTCCGAAGGGAGAGGCATATCCATCCATTCATTTGCTCTTGCTCCCTCCTGCTGCTGGGGGAATGGGCAGGAGGGCTCCAGCAGATGGGAGATATGCAACTAGATGGAAGGAGCCTTGCTCTTCCACCAATCCCCGTAGCATCTCGAGAGTGTTTCTCTAGGCTTTTGTATGAAAGGAAGGCATAATCAGAAGGATAGAGAAGGCTATGCTTTTGTAGTGCTCCATCCTCTTTGCCTCCCCTTTCTGACTACATGCCATCAACTCCATTCTCAGCCCCATTTTCTCCCGGCTTTATGGTCCACTCACAATTGAAGCCCACACGCACTCTCCTCCTTTCTTTCAGAGCCAGCCGTTAAAATCACTGCGCAAGCTGTTACATCTCTCTGCAGCCTCTAATCACCCGGCTCCCTCCGATCCTCGATTTCAACCCTTAACAACTCAACAAGCCAAAAATTCCTTCTCAGAAATGCGGATTCACCCCATGGGCCAGGCCTCAAGTGGGAGCAGCAACATCCGTCAGGAGCCCACACCAAAGGGCAGGCCAGCCCTCCAGTTGCCAGGTCAGATGGACCCTGGCTGGCACGTGTCTTCTGTGACCAGGAGTGCCACAGAGGGGCCTTCCTACTCTGAACAGTTGGGTGCCAAGAGTGGGCCCAATGGGCACCCTTACAACAGAACAAATCGGTCCCGTATGCCAAACCTGAATGATTTAAAAGAGACAGCCTTGTAATTTGTGCTTGGGGTGGGGGAGGGGAGGGAGCCAACCAGTGGGGAAGGTTGGGGACTAGGGTCGGGTGGGGAGTGGGCTGAGCCAGGGGGGTGGTCAGCCAGTATTTGCAGCTTTATGAAGGTGTGTGCAATACTGTATGAGTGGGGCCGTCTAGCTCATGACGGCCACTACGCTAGTCAGGGATCTTAGAGCCACGGGAGTTTCTTCAGGGTCGCCAGCCCCCACAGCTCTTGTGAGAGCGGGTACAAGTGTGCCATGGAGGAAGAAGAAACTCTTGCCAGTTTCTCCCCCTTCCATTCCAGCTGTAGTGTAATCTCTGTTGAACTTGGGAAAGCCAGGACATGTTTCAGCACTGCAAGGGAGAGACGAATGTGTCTCAACCAACGAACGCCCTTACTTTGTTCGGCCTAGGCGAAGCGTGGGATCTATTGTAATCCATGAGTATCTCTCTGAAGGGTTAGAAGATGAACTGTATGTCTTAAATTGTTTTTTAAACTTCCATATTTGATAGGATTTGTAACCTTTATTTATAATTACTTAATATTGTACTGTTCTAATCATACCTTTATGTTCTAATGGAAAGTTCTTTCGAGCTGTTTGGAACATTGTGAAGCAGTGGGACAGCTGTAGTAGTTTCTATCCAAACTAAACAGTAACATTTATATATTGCATCAGGAGTATTTTATTCTACATATAAATATATATATATGGTAAATATATGTCTGTTTTATAAATATATTCATTTAAAGAAAGTATCGTTAAGACACTATCTGCCATATTTTTATACATTTGTGATATGAAGTGAGTATTATTCTTCTAATAAAGGGAGTTGACTTGTGGCTACATGTGACTGTAACAGTATGAACCTTGCTCAACTTTTAGGCCTCATCAGTAGCCCTCTAGACATGATCTTGATAGCAGATGAACTACAGCATCTACTGCGAAGCCTGCAGGAGAGAGAAGGTAGGCCAGGCTAGGGGGGGCTAAGCAGGCCGAGTTTCTCCCCTTACCAGGTTAGATTGGGCCCGGGACACCCTGACACTTGAGTGGGGAGACTAGACCGGGCATTATTCATAGGCCTTTGTGGAGATCATGCTCATCCACTTCGCCTCAGTGAAGAGTGTAGACCAAAGACTTGCCAGTGGACCTTTCTAGCTGTGAGGGTTGTTGAGGCACCCATCTGCCCACCGTGCAGATCACCTCCACTTTTGAATACCGTCCACTATACAGGAGACTCTTGTCTGAGGAGGTGGGAGACCTATGGGTGGCATTTATATTTTTAAATGCTCTTTTTTTAATTATTATTATTATTGCTGTTTCCAGTGTGTTTAAAAGGCTCCTGAAGCAATTCTAGTTGTAGAGAAATTTGCTATATCCATCTTTTTCTTCCTGGGGCTGTCCACTTACAACAAGGTGACGACGCGCATATAGTATCTATCTCATTAGAACAGTACTTCTCCTTCCCACACTTGGGGTCTTTCAACTCCCAAGTGACTCCCAATTTTCATCAAGGCCTTTGGCCAACAAGCATTATCTCCACATGTCCTTGAGCCATCCTTAACACCGTCATCAGTACTCTTAGTACAATACCATCAGTAGTAGTAGGTTGTAGAAAATAGTCCCTTAGCAATAATACTTTGAAGGTCCTTTTCACCCCTTAAAGCGAGAACTTCTCGGTACTTCTTTCTAGTCACCATATTCTGAGTGTCAGCCCTCTGAATCAAGTGCCGCTGTCGCTGCAATGTGCTGAGTTACTGTTGCTATTTCAGGTGTCCCTTCCCCCAAGAGTTTGAGAATCATCACTCTGATACTATGATGATTACAAGGAAAAAAGGTCTTTAGTTTATTTGAAGCTTAAATTGTGTGCATATTGCATTTTATATACGTATGGTAATGGTGTGTATCTATTATGTATAGAGGTCATTTTAAGGTGCTTTTAATTTCATCTTAATAAGTGTAATAGGCACTAAACTGAAACTCAACTGGGTACTATTGTTGAAACAATTTGATTCAAAAATCAACAGTTTTGCATGCTCTTTCGTTTTCCTCTCTTGTGTCCCCCCAGCAGTGCCAGGCCATTGGAGGGCTGTCCCCAGGCAGCTGCTCTGTTTCACACATGAGTGGGACCCTCAGCAGCTCTGCTTGGATACCCAGGCCTCTGAAAGGGCGCGCCGCATGTAACGCATCTGTTTCCTACCCAGATCTGTACTTTGTATTATTCCCCCTTGCAAACCAGAAACTGCATTTTGTTTCCTCGTGACAGACTTCTCACTGTGCAGTGTGTTGAGCAAATCCGTGGTCACATTGCCGCGCCGTGGCACTCGAGGCACATTGTCACCCAGGGCTGGCTCCCCACGTTTTCATTCTTGCTGACGCTGGAGTCTCCGGTGTTGGCAGAACACTGATATATTCGTGATGGTTCTACAAAGAAGGGCTCGAATAATTGCCTTCTACCTAGAGCAAAGTAAACCTATCCGACGAAGAGTCAATACATCTTTTTCGTGTGTTCCCAATGTTAAGCCAGAAACTATCTACGATGTTTTCAACGCGGGTTGTGAGGTAGCTCTTTTATCCTCCTCTCAACTTTTTGCCGTTCTGACTTTTCTAGCCCGTCAGTCTCTTCCCGCTTACAGAGGGACACAAGGAGTTTCCTCTCAGATCGAATGGGCCCTCTCGTAGCTGTTAGCTGTTGTTTCCCTCTGCTTGAGGTATTATCCACTTTACAGGTACTGCCCTCCGTGACAAGAAGGACTTGATTTAAAGTCACCAAGTCTGCATTTTCCTTAGGGAGGGGCCACATCCATTGTCTCTCATGTGCCCTCACTTCCTAGAGGATAAATGGTAGAGTGAATACCTAGGAGTTACTGTGTTTTGAGTGTATTGCTGAGCTCCTTGTGAAAAGAACCTCTCCTTTGCTGTTTGTTTCTACTTGCACTTCCCCACCATCATCGTTTTCTTTCTCAGAAGTTCTAAGTGAACTTAACCTTATTTGGTCTTGATTTGAGGGTTCGTTAGCCTGTTGCCAGAGCCCAAGACCACAAGAGAATGAAGGCTCCCTTTGGAGCTAAGGGGCCAGAGTGAGCTGTCTTCTCAGCAGTGGTCATCAGCCAGGGGCCGCCTTGCCCCTCAGGGCACGTCTGGCAATGTCTGGAGACATTTTTAGCTGGCACAGGTGT
Organism: Tenrec ecaudatus; assembly: GCF_050624435.1. Classification (NCBI taxonomy): domain Eukaryota; kingdom Metazoa; phylum Chordata; class Mammalia; order Afrosoricida; family Tenrecidae; genus Tenrec; species Tenrec ecaudatus. The sequence goes on from NC_134548.1 coordinate 15,085,350, forward strand.
GGTGGGCAGAGAGGGCACCACTGGCCTGTGTGGAGGGAGGCCAGGGATGCTGCTGAGCATTCTGTAGTGCACAGCATAGTTCCACCACAAAGCAGCGTACCAATGTCAGTAGGGCCGTGGCTGCGAAACCTACTGGACACTATTCCAAGCCCAGCAGTCTGCACAGCTGGGCTTGGCCCTGGTTCTCTCTAGCCTACAGAACTGTGGGTGGGAATTCTTGCATATCGCATTCACTTCAAGACCCTCCCACCACTCTTCTGGAACCCTTTTGTTCATTTTCATAATCTTAGGCCTGCTAAAAGGATGCCAGGCCACAGCCTTTGGGAGGAGACCCAAGTCACTGTATAGGTGTATGAGAATTTTCTAAGGTCAGCGTCCTTAGAAAATCTTTCTTAGAGCCATGGGGTTTATATTTAGAAGCAAGCAACAGCCTGGCAGATTGGCATGGGATCACCAACTGCTTCAAGGCACCCATGGCTTTTAACTGTGTCTCCAGAAAGAAAGTGTCTTTGTTTCGTATTCAAGTCATTTGATAGCTCTTTACAAATCTTGGCATATGGCAAACTGACTAGAAGCAAAACTCTCATTTTTGGTGGTTGTGATGTGGCTGTTATAGGAGTATTTGTGCTGTATGCTTTGGTTAAATCTGTTTTAAAACCTGCTTTAAGATTCACCATATGCACTTGTACTTTAATTCTAAGCGCAGAGCGATGCTGGTTAGTTTCTAGTCCCGTCATGTATTATCAAGTATGTTGTGGTTGTAGAGTTAGCCAGTTTAGCATGTTCCTCACCTGCAAAGTAGTGGATGATACTAGGAAACGCTATCCCATTCTCCCTTCCCAGCACCTCTTAGTTACTGTCATTCGCATCCTCACTTCTTTAACTAGTGTTTAGAGTAAATAAGGGGGAAAAAAGCCATTTATTTTCTTCTAGCCATGTATTAAGAATGACTCATTCGTGTTCCGCTTTTTTCAAAGCCAGAGGATTACTTTTCCAACACGCAGAAGTACCCGTCCATTTCTATTCACCAAGGGTCCTGGGCGTGACCTGACCCTGTCAGCAAGGTCCGTGGCTAGTTGTGGCTTCTTCAACTCAGCTGGGACGTGGTCAACCTGTCCTGGTCAGAATGTTTTCTCTGGAAAGCACTGGTTTCCCTTGTAGAAGTCTGCTGCCCTCTCTGCCCCCATCCCCATGACAGTGGGTACTGGGGTCCACAAACTCATTCTTTGGGGAACCAGGAATGCGTTCTGATGCGTGGACCCAAGTTGGCAGAGATGGAAAGTGGCCTTGCTTCATTGAGTTCATCCCTAATAAAGGGTGGTGGCAAAGAAAGCACCTTTGTGGCTGACACAAGTCTGGTTTCTTTCCAGGGGACTGCAGAAAAGCCAGTCCACACGTTTTGAGTGTCTTGTCATAAATCCCCACGGCCAGAATGTCACAAAAAGGTCCGCCCAGAGACTTCCAGAAGGGCCAACTTAAACCAGACTTACACAAACCTTTAACGTCTGCCTACTGGACTTTAACAAGCCTTTAAAACGCTTCTTGACCAGCTGGGCAGGGAATGTCTCGAAGTGTGATCCTGCAAGGTTACGAATTCTGTCTTAGAAACCCTAAGGAAATGTAAGAAAACTAGGCCAGGCCAGGATGATTTCTTCGTCTGTGTTTCCAGACACACTGTGGTAGACGTAAAGACAGCTAGGAAACTCTGCACCTGCTTCCCAGTCTCTTTCTTTCTTTTACAATTGAATGTACTATAAAGGATCGTAGACGTTTGTGCTATCCCCCCGTTACTGCGTGAATATTCCTTACCCATAGTGCTTTGTTAGTTCATCCATGTGAAGCTTGGTCCTAACCCCAACTTTCTCCTTGCAGGAACTGACCTGTCTTTCTGTGTATTAATATAGGCTATTAACTATGATCACGACCTGCCTTGTATTCTCATTCATTAACTGTTGACTCCCAACCTTGAGGGAGGTTTGTCTTTTGTTTTGCCAGAAAAACTATGTAACAGTACATTGGACTTTCAGGGCCCGCAGAACTCGGGCAGTTCTGCTCTCACTTTAAAGGCCCTTCATTACCCACAAGGTTAATCTCTCTGAACCCCATTTGATCCATGGGTCACATTTTGACCCTCCATGGGAATCTTATAATCGGTCTCCATGTTGTCTGCAGATTAGAAGTTGCCTTGTTTGCTACTCTTCCAACACAGAGTATCAGGGAGAAAGAGGCCTTATCTATTCCTTCATCCCCTCTGTTTTGACAGACTGCTAAGAATTCCTCAGGACTTCCTTTGGTCTGGTTTTATACATTTCCTGAAGACTTTAACTATCTCCTGAATCATCTCAGGAGTAGACAAGCTTGTCCTAGTGCTCGGCTTCAGGTCCAATTCAAACACAAGCAAACAGAAAACCCAGGAATAGAAAAGGTAGATGCCTTGACTTTTGTCAAAATTGTCAAAATGCTCCAGTTACAAAGCATTTGGATTTTCAGGAGAAAAAAAATAAAATAAAATAAGGGATGTGTTTCTTCTGGTGAACTTTAGGTTCTCCACAATAGCTTAGTGGTTTCCCCAAATGGTAAACTAAGCTGGCATAAAACCGGTTTTCACTGACAATACACACTCGATGATCGTCCCTGCAGTCTTTCCCCCTCTCCTTGTTTCCTCTTTGGTCACTGATTGAGTCTGGCCGGAGGGGTGATGCTGTGATGGAAAGAAGTGACTTCTCACTGGAAATATGGGTGGATGACAGAAACAACGATTCAACCAAACTAAGTAGTTGCCCCCAATTCCTATCTCCAAGAATTGATTTGTGCCATTTTGAATTCAGGTAGTTATTCTGTATATACTTAGATTATTCAGAGCTTCTTCAGTCTGTGGGAGGTTGGAAGGGAGTGTCTGGGGAGAGAGGGAACAGGGTGTCATTGAGACCCTGTTCATGCTGGACAATAAAGTAGGGATAAGCCAGAATGATGTGGCATCCAAATTTGTGGCAGATGAAGAATCGCTAGAAATTCTTAATTGCACAGACTTTATAATACGTCGTTCAAATGATAATTCCATACTTTTTACTGTGGCAAGGGTGTAACGTGGTGTTAACCTTTTTAATTTTTGAATCCCAAATAAATTTAAAGTGTTGAATATTTAAATTCCTCACAAGCTACTTATGAACCATTTGTAAAGTGTTTATATAACTCTTTGTATCACGTGTTGGTACATCTTAATCAAGTTTTTTCTGGCATGTATTCCATTCTGAACTTCTGTAAAATTTCTAATGTTGCTGTAAATATTATACAAATATCTATTCCGTGGTAACCTTAACTATCAGCATGAAATGGTTAATTTTTACTGAGCACAATGTATTTTTGAATGGATCTTCCAAAATGTCTTTAATAAAATGCAGATTTTGCACTGAGTGATGTGACTGCAAGGCTGTCCCAGTGTTAAGCAGTGTGTGCAAGCACAGGCAGCACCACTTGGTTTCCTCTTTTCTGGAGAAAGCATTGGAACTCACAAAAGCGATGAAGGGCCTTTGAAGTTGAAAACAGCAATCTCAAGCTGGGCAAATCCCGTTGTTTAATTATGGTGATCTGCCCCGCTCCCTTAAAAGCTTTTTCTCCCTTAGGGCATTTGGTAAATGTGAGCTTTTTTTATACTCAAATGTTGTCCTCTTTGCACATTGGTAGATATCCATTTCATGGTTTGGGGATATTGGGAAGATGCCAACCTAGTGCTTGGTGCTGTGGAGGAGGTAAAGATTCGTTAGGGGTTCTTGTTTGGGATCAGGATTAGCACACTCTTTCTGCAATGGTCCAGTAGCAAATATTTCAAGCTCAGGACCATGTCGTCTCTGTTGCTACCACTAAACTTGGCCTTACAGTGCAAAAACAGTGTAGAGAATATGTAACTAAATGGATGTACCTGTATTCCAATAAAGTTTTATTAAAAATAAAAAATACAACAGGACAGAATTTGCTGTCCCTTGCTGTAGACCTTCGCCTACATAGTTTACGGGTCCTGGTGATGCTGTTGAGTAAGCTTTGGCCTACTAACTGTGAGGTTGGTGGTTCAAACCTACCAGTCTCTCTGCAGGAGAAAGTTGAGGCTGTTGGGGAAACCCTATAGGGATTGCTTTGAGTGGGAATTGACTCAATGGAAGTGAATTTGGGCTTTCATGGCTTAGGTTAAGAAGACCAAGTGAGTAAAATACTCCACCAGGAGCTGACAAAACTCACTTTGGTGGTAGCATCTATGTAAATAGTCCCCAACCTTCTAAATAAAGGATAGGAGCTAATCCACGTTTTACATTCTTACAAGCACTATGTCAACAACTTCTTCACTCGGAGCTTCTCAAGTACTGTGAAAACTTGTGATCCCTAAGTTCAACTGTATTTTTTATCAACCTGAATAAAACATCTGGGACTTGTTGCCATTTTATATGTCTGCAGTGCTATCGATGGCCAGGCAGAGTGCCAAATGTTTTACTTACCGTATATACTCGAGTATAAGCCAACCCAAATATCAGCTGAGGCACCTAATTTTACCACAAAAACTGTATTAAAAATGTGCTGAAAACCCCGCTTTATACATGAGCATATACAGTATATTATTACACTTGCGCTTCACAACAGCCCAATGAAATGGGTCTTGTTATTATCATTTTGTAGGCGAGGAAGCAGACTTAAGGAATTTAAGTTACATAACTTAACATCACACAGATAGAAAGTGGTAAGGCTAGGACTTGAACTTGAATGTATTCACTCTAAAGCCCATACCCTTAACCGCTCTTACACAGCACAGTTACTTTGACTACAGGTGTAGTAAGCGATATAGATGTTGTATTTTTATCTTTAGTAACTCAAATGTCAGTAGTTCTCCAAATACCACACTTTCAAAAGCCTTGTCCAACATAGAATAAGTAAAAAAGAAAAGTGTGCACAGAAAACCAGGCAACTTAAGGGATGAGCAGTTAATAACGAGAACCCCCCTCCCCCAATTTGTAACATGTCCTTTTCCAGAAGCTCATAGCAGCAATGCACTGCTCTTTCTGCTCATTTCTCAGTTGGTGATCATCGATTTCATTAGAACAGTCCCTGGAGGTCTTAGAAACTTGAGTGATCTTGTGGAAAGCACAGCCCTATCACAGAGTTATGATGTGACTTTCAGAAATGTCCTTTTTTTCCATGCCTTGGTTTCCTTATCTTTCAATGGAAATCAGAATGGCCCCTTCTCATAGGCTTGTTGTAGGGATTCCATAGGATAATAGCCACCAAAGTGCTCATGAGGGGCTCAGTAATATGAGCTGTTGCAATATTGCTGGTATTAGCTGTGCCCCCATTGGGAACCCCATGATGTTGGAAAGGAATATCACTGAATTTCGACTGCCTGTTCCCAAGAGCTCATTGAGTCACTACAAGTACTTTAGCTGCATTTACCCAATTCCTCTTCAATGTCAGTCCCATAAGGTCATGGAAGCTAAGAAAGGCCCAGCATGGAGCTCCTTTTAGGACTGCACGTGAAGCAACAAGCCTTATTACTGTGCATTTGTCAGAGGCCTCAGCGACCACACTCTAAGTGGTCAAAACCATCAGCCTTTGTCAGCATCTGTTCAAGGGCTTGCTTTCAGGGCTTTCAAACTGGATTCATCACAGTACCATCATTCTGAAATACCTGCTTTTGTTCCAAGTCACCTCCTCCCACACTGGGAACCAGAGTCAGCTCAGATTGTTTGGTTTGCATTGGTTTAATGCTACTGCTTTGTTAAGAGCATTTCATTTGATTGCTTAAAATTTTCCTGCAAATATAAACCACACTAAAACTAAGTAAATGTATTAGCGTATGGCAAGAGAGTAAAGTTTTGCTAGATTTTATATATACATATATATAATTTTCTTAGTAGAAAGTTTCCTGCATTAAAGAAATGATACTGCAAATATGCATTTGATGATAAAATTCTGTTCACTTTCAGATTTCCTGCAGTTTTTAAATTTTTTATCAATTCAGTCATACATTAAAGTAAAAAGTATGCTATCATGAGCAGATTGCCTTCCTTTTGAAAATATTTTACAGTATTTCAGTATCTTATTGCTTTTTAAATTCTGAAATATTGAACATTTTCCAATGTGAAATCTTAGCTGGCTTTTTTGCAGAAATTGGCAGTTTGCTCCTAAAATTTCAATGGAAATTCAAGGGGCTCAGGGCGGCCAAAACCATGTTAAAACAAAAACTGTAGGCCTGCCATTTTCCGATTTCAAAACCTACCACACAGTTATAATAATCAAGACAGTTTCGATGATTATACAGGCGTGAGAGGAGTCCTGGTGGGGGAGTGGTTACACATTGGGCTGCAATCAGGGTCCACAGTCCAAAACCACCAGCCTCTGAGGGAGAGAGCCAGGGTTTTCCAAGAGTGACGGTCTCAACCTGTGATGGACCCAGACCTCATCCCATATTCAGAATGGACCCCAGATCTCAAGAGAAAAGAGCAGTGGTTCTCGCAACCCCTTTGGGGGTCGAACAACCTTTTCACAGGGGTCGCCCGATTCATCACAGTAGCAAAACGATAGTGATAAAGTAGCAATGAAGATAAGTTTATGGTTGGGGGAGTCACCACAACATGAGGAACTGTATGAAAGGGTCGCAGAATTAGGAAGGTTGAGAACCACTGGGCTAGAGGAAAATAAAAGCCTAGGGATAAAGTGTCACGGCCAATGGCTAGGCAGTGCTTCCTCAGATATGGCACCTAAAACATAACCACCCAAAGAAAAAGGATAAAGCGGACTTCATATTAAAAAAAATATATATATATATATATAATTTCCCCCTCAACAAACTCCAAGAAAGTGAAAGGACAAGTAAGTGACAGACAGGAGAAAATAGGGGGGTCGGGGAGGGGGGTGGAGGGGGCGGAGAACTCCACACAGTAGAAGAGGGGTATCTAAATAAAAAAACAATAGGAAAAAATATTTGCCAATCTGAGAAGGGAGTTATACCCAGAATTTTTTTAAATGCATACAATCTAATAATAAAAGACAATTCAATTTTTTTAAATGGGCAATGGATCTATATAGAAATTTTTCAAAGAAGATATACAAATGGTCAATCGGTACACGAAAAGATGCTCAATATGTCATTAGGGAGCTGCAAATCAAGATCACAGTGGGATACCGTGTCACACCCACTAGGGTGAGAACCAAAAAGCCTGATAGTCATAAGAGTTGGTACAGATATGGAGAAAATGGAGCCCTTATAGACTTCTGGTGGGAATGTAAAATGGTACAGTCTCTGTGGAAAACAGCATAGACGTTCTTCAAAATGTTGAAGAGTTGCCATATGATGCAGTAACTCCCCTAGAAGTACCCAAAAGAAATTAAAACATATATCTGCACAAAATCTTGTATACAAAGACTCATAGTAGCATTATTGATAATAGCCAAAAAGTGGAAACAACTCAAAAATCTCATATCTAATGAATGTATACACAAAATGTGGTATATGCATCGAATGGAATACACCCACTCCTCACTTATCGACAATCTTTCTGTTCCAAATGTCAGGTTGTTATGTATGTAAAAATCAGCATTATGAAAAATGGAAGGTCAATACATCATTACATAACTGCCAAATTGTATCATTGTATAACTGCCAAAAACACTGAGAATCATGGCCCAGCCTTAAGCGTTACTCTGACCCGGTACCTCAGCATTTATTACTGCCAGAATTACATTATTAGTGTACAGAATGGTTGGATAGTATATTTTTTGCTATTGTTGTAATTGCAAAATGTTGGATAGTGAGATAGTTGATAAATGAGGCACAGGTGTATGATTTAGTCATAGAAAGGAATGAAGTATCAATACAAGGTACAACATGGAAGAACCTTGAAAACATGTGAAGTGGAAGAAGTCAGACACCAAACACCACATATTGTATTATTCCGTTTATACCAATGTCCAGGATAGGCAAATCTATAGAGACAAAAAGCAGATTGGTGGTTGCCAGGGGCTCGGAGAATGGGGAATGGGACAGATGAGGAGTGATTGATTGCTAATGGATATGGGGTTTCTTCTTGGAAGGATCAGAATGTTCAATAATTGATTGTGGGGATAGTTGCACAACTCTGTGAATATATTAAAAGCCATTGACTTGTACATTTCAAATGGGTGAATTGTATGGTATGTGAACTTTATCTCAATAAAGCTATTACAAAACAATGATTTACATCCTCCTTGATTATTTGGTGAGCCCCACCCTGTCTCATTTTTGCCTTTTTTCCTGGAGTGTGCTCTTCTGTCTACACCGTGGTGGTGTATGGGGTTAGGATTGGGCTGAAATCTGCAAGGTTGGCAGTTCTAAACCACCAGCCCACCAGCCCAGAAAGATGGGGTTTGCTACTCCTATAAACAGTTACAGTCTCCAAACTCACAAGGACAGTTCTACCCTATCCTATATGGTAATTATGAGTCACCATTGATTCATTGGCAGTGATGAGTGACTCTTCCATCCTGTATCTGATGTACCAGTTGAAAAAACTCAACTTACTGCTGCTTTCTCTGACAAACTGCCATGACACAAGTGCAGTTCACCTTTTCAAAGAAGGGTCTTCATTCAGACATCCTATCAAACTCCTTTGTTCTCGTGTCCTAAGGCCAGAGATGGCTTTTTCTCGCACCCTGAAGTGATATATTTTTATTTGAGAGGAGATGGAAGTTCTTCGGCAAGAAAAGAATTTTTCCAGATTCAAAAATACAACATAAGATGAGGACGATGCTAGACTGAATATAAAGGTATTACAATGGAGAAGCTGTGGGACTTGGGGGAGGCTGGCCCATCACAAAGAAGGTGAATAGAATGTTCAAGATCCTGTTAGCGTGACATGGCATCACGAGTAGCTCAGAGAAATGAGCTGTTGGCCAATGTCGCACTACAGCCAGGCCGGTCTTTCAATTCCCATCTCTTGTGGATCCTCACTCAGCCTCTGTTTCCATCTCCTCTAAACTCCTATATTCCATATATATCTCTTGCTCACCCACCCCCCCCCCCTTAACAGCCTCTCTCAGGCAGAGTGAGAAAAATGACAAAAAAAAGACTTAAACATCCTTCCCTTAGCTCTCTGCATATTCAGCTGCTTCTGTCCAGGCTCATTTCTTTCCAGAGATTTCAAGCCATGAGCAGAGATTAGAGAGCTGGCCTCTCCAGGAGAATAGATGCATTCTCTCTCACCTGCTCCATAATAGTGATTGCTCTCTCCTGGGCCAACGGTTCTCAAAATGTGAAGCTTGTTGAAAAAGGCTAGCCAAATAAAAGAAACTTCCAGTGTGCTCTGGCTATTTAGGATCAGAAAATAAATATTCCATGACCACAGGGAAACATGAATGGGGACCATAGACCTGGATAATGTGAATGAAATTGTATGTGAGAAGAGCTCTGGGCCCCACCCAGTGCCCGGATGGCTGCATGGGGCTGAAGACCAAACCCATCTTCTCAGAGAAAACTCAGCAGTAGAGGCTCTTCTGCTCAGGATATTTGGTAGTGGTCCAGATTCTTGGGAAACTGGGGCAATTGTGAGATGGGCTCATGTCTACCCACACACATTTCTGCCTTTGTCACTGTTGAACTCATTACCTCACTGTTCCTGGATCGTTAGGCAATGATCAGATGAAAATGGAACTGGGAGAAACGGTAAGGCTCTTGTGCATTTTCAAAGTGAAGCTTTGGAGTTGTTTTCTGTATTGAATGTGGGAAAGTAGAAGATGATTCCAATTCACAGGGCTGCTTTGTGTGCCTCTAGGGCTACACCTTTCAGAGTGTCACTGAGACAGAACCCAAGAGCAGAAAATTACCCCTGTGACTGAGGCTTTTGTAAGAAAATTGTTTTTAGGAACATGTTCTTTGTTCTGATTTTCTTTGGCCCTAAGTGGGAAATAAGTTCATTTTTCTTTTTTCCTTTCATTGAAATTGGAAACGGTATCTTTTAAAAAATGAAATATTCTCTATCCAGTTCTTTTAAAAATGCTTGTAAAATACAACCCTGTTCTTATTTTTATTATTTATAAATCATTTTATTGGGGGCTCATACAACTCTGATCACAATCCGTACATCCATCCTTTGTGTCAAGCACATTTGTACATTTGTTGCCATCATCATTCTCAAAACATTTTCTTTCTACTTGAGCCCCTTGGTATCAGCTCCTCATTGTTTCCCCTCCCCCCTCCCTTCCTCACGAACCCTTGATCATTTATAAATTATTATTTTTCCATGTCTTACACTGTCGGCATGTCAGAGTATCTTCAGCAGGCCGGCCCAGTGCCCACCTCCCCGCGGCAGGCCCTCAGCTGAGACAGGCGTTAGGCACACTTGCTGAGGCACTCCAACAACTCCATCCGGATGGCGATGCGGACATGCCAGCCCAGTGGGATCAGCCGGATGAAGCGGGAAATGATGGGGGGCCGCAACAGGTTCTGGACTATGGAGGTGCGGTCTGAATTGCCATAGAAGACCTAAAGGAAGAAGGGAAAGTCTGTTACCACCACATCAAGTAAAAGAAAAAGAAGGATGCGTCCTGTCTGGAGCTGTTCCTAGCACTTAAAATCAACTATGTAAAATCACAGATGGTAATGAAAGGCCAGGGCATCGACAAGCCCCAGCCATTGTTATTGAGTTGATTGCAACCCAGAGTTACCTTCTAGGACAAAAGGACACAGCTAAAAGCTGGCTTGAAAAAAATAAAACTCTTCATTGGGGCTGGGTGAAGATATACAGAACAAATTTGTTTAATTCATTTGCCAGTCCACAATTTATACTCCTTTTGTTTCAGGACCTTAGTTGCAATCCCTATGAAGTAATAGCACTTTTCCCACTTCCTCTCTCAATTTGTTCCCCATTTCCATTTGATCTTCCCTGTCTCTTCCTGTTTTCTTTGGGGCAAATGTTACCTTTTCATTTTCATGCGCTTCAGTGTTCTGTGGAGCATGTTCTTTTATTATTTATTTTTCAGGCCTGTCTATTGTTTGGCTGAAAGTTAATCTCAGGGGGATCCCTGCTCTAAGCTTGAAGAATATTATAAGGGCCATAGTCTTGGGGATTCCACCAGTCTCTAGCATACCAATAAGTCTGTTTATTTTTATGATTTTAAATGATGTTTTATATGTTCTTCCTCCACTCTGTCTAGGGCCTTCTTTTGTAATCCCAAATCACAGTAGTCTGTAATGGTAGCTGAGGAACATCTGGATCTTTGGAGTCTGTGGTTCAAATGGTCTCTTAGGCTTATGGACCAATCCTATATCGTGTCTTTGGTTTTCTTCATTCTTTGTTCCCGATGGGGAAAAACCAATAGTTTCATCTTAGATGCAACTGAAAGCTTGCAAACGTGTAAGACCCTGGTGCTACTCACCAGAGTAGAATATAACCATTGTCTTTGTGGACTATGTTATACCAGTTGACCTCAATGTCCCCCAAGATTGTGGTCCTAAGGCCCTAATCCCAGTGACTCCCTCCTTCAAGGGGTTTCATTATGGCTAAGAAGTTGTCAGAACTTTGCCCTTTGCGTGCTTGACTCTATCCATGAAAGTGACTGCAGCACACAGAAATGCATGTCTAGAAAGATCTTTGGCAACACATATAGATCTCATGGTTGTGCTCCCACATGCCCTCCCATGTCTTATGGCCATATCTTTCTTCCATGGAGAAGCTGGTGGGTTTGAACCATAGACCTTTGGGTTAACAGTCAACCACTGTGCCACCAGAGCTCCTTTGGAGAATGTGCAAGTGTCTACCAAATCTGACATGGAAGGAAAGTCAGCTCTTACACGCTTGGAGCATTTAGGAGTCACTACATAGAGACAGCTATAACTGCACCTTTCCGCATGGGTGCCACTAGCCACCATGCAGCTATTTCAATCAAAATGAATTAAACTTAAATAAAAATATAGTTCCTTCCCTTCCATCAACCTGCCCACATTTCAAATACTCAGTAGTCACATGTGACGAGTGGATGCTATATTGGACAGTGCAAATGTGAACATTTCCATCATGCCAATGGACAAAAAGCTTTGAAAAAACCCAGGTTACACTTATAAGAAGTATATTCTGATGTTTAAAGGATTGCCAAAGTGATGGGACTTGAGTTGCCACTGACGTTGTGAGCCAGAGTTAAGTGTGTGTCCCTCCGTCAATACAATTAAGCTTTGGGGAAAACAAAAGGTTTTTCAGAAGGAACTAAAAGCTACAAGGAAGATTCTGGATGGCAGGAAGCGATGCTCAGAGTAGGGCCCAAAGGTTTTGCTTAGTGTTTTTCTATCATGTAATGGTACAGACATACTTCAGGTGCAAGGAATGTGTGAAAGTATTTCCAAAGCAAGCAATCCTCCTTTGTACGTTCCAGAGTTATCAAACTTCTCATTGACATGGGAACATGCCATTTCCTTTGGGGATTATCTCCTGAAAACACCTACTCCCCACATTGGCCTCATTTACTCAATACAACAAGAAGGTTCTTGTCAGCCCCAATCATACTTTTCTTCCCACTAGTAACCCTCACCCCACTCTAGGCTACTTGATCTTGAACCCACTCAAAGCTGGAGCCAAGTGAAGAGAAGATGGTGGCACTGGCTTTGGCAGATGGCACATGTGCCTGCTGGAGTGGAGTGGCGTGGCCCTCACAAACTAGCAAAGTTTCCAGATACATTCAGGGCTTGAAAGATAAATCTAGTCTTGACTTGTTAAAAGCCAACTGATACCTTCAAATCACAGTAAGACTTTCTTCAGTTCTTTTTTGTTTTGTTTTTAAAAGTCAATTAATCAGAATGAAAATGAAACACGATGTCCAAGTATCAAGATGTTTCTTCCTGTTATGTTCAGGCTCTTTGAAACTGCAGCCCATGTTTATCTTGCTGTACAAGTTGCTAAGCGAGAGTACAGCACCTTCTTATTTTTAATCATTTTATTAGGAGACAGCACCTTCTTAATCTTAACCACATGCCGTTATTTAACTGGACTAAGTGTCCAAATTAGTCTAGGGAAGTTTTTATACTTAAGCCAAAGACAGTTATATTCCTAAACCACTATTGAGTTTTTCCTTTATTTTTATTCATCAGCTGGAAAATTGAATTTAAGGAGAAGGGAAATTTCCAACAAACTTTTTTGATACTTATATCTTGAAATATGTTTATAGGAAAAAAGTATATGTATTTTCCAGATCCTATGCATACAGTCCTCAGGGAGCAAGACTTCAGTCCTGGGCAAACCAAAACCAAACTTCTTGCCATCAAGTCAAGGTTGACTCATGACTCTATAGGGCAATCATTACATCACCAGGGTCGGGGTTAAAAGGAGATCACGTTGCTCAGGAGTCTCCGAAAGCTGCTCTGACTTTGTGAAAGTTCCTAAGCCAGAGCCTCGGCATCAGCGCCGGTGGAGTCCTTTGGACCATTTTATGTCACTGAAAAGGCTAACTTTCTGGATTGTCAGAAGATTCCCAGCATTCAGCCTCAATCAATCGTGAGTCAAGGCCAGACCAAGGTAAATGGACTGTCCCCTACTGGCATTAACAACAGAGCATGTGAGACCGGTGAAACAGAGTGTTCAGTGACCCAGTGAGTGAGGAATAGTGCACGTGGCCCATCCTGATTCTTCAAGCAACTATGTGCTGACATGAAAATTCCAACAATTATTTCTTAAGCACACAAGCGTGCTATTCATGGGTCTACATGCTGCACTGGGTACCAAGGATTCAGGAAAGACTCCTGCCTGCCCCACCCTCTGAGAGCATGTGGTTTGCTGCCACACAATGATCTAACAGAAGATGGCTGTGGGAACACAGAGAAGGGAGACACTCAAGAGCCTAGGAGCTACAAGTGGTTTGGGATGGAGGCCTGACTTACCCGGTTGTTTCCTGTCTGGTCCTTATAATAAATCCAGTTCAAGCTCTCATCGGTCCTGTACTGCACGCTGTACTTGGTCATCCATTCGTCGATGTCACAGCGCCCCTGGGTAAGGATCCCTGAAATCACCTTGCTTTCCTTCAGATCAATTTGTAACCACTGGTTGCTGTCCTGGAACTTGGAGAGCCAGGCACACCTGACAGAAACACACAGTGACATCAGGAGCCCGTCCCATCATCAGGGCCAGGGGGTATCATCTGTGAAGGGGATGCCAGCACCTGAAGACACGCACCCCTCCCCCAGCAAAGGCCAGCAGTCTAACCACAGCCTTATTAGTACCCAGAAGCTATCTGTAAGAGTATCCAGCCTTTGTGATATTTGACTTGGGCCACGATCCATAAAGTCAGCAGTTGGAAACCAGTAGCCGCTCCTCAGGAAAAAGACAGGGCTTTCTACTCCCATGAACAGTTTCGGAAACTCACTGGGGAAGTTCTAGTCTGTCCAATAGGGTCGCCATTAGTCAACATCACCTCTATGGCAGTCAATTTGGTTTGAAGAAACATGACCATGAACGTTTCTTGCAGGATTCTCAACCTGTGGGTCATGACCCCTTTCACAGGGGTCGCCTAAGACCATTGGAAAACACATATGTCCTATGATCTTAGGAACCAAGACACCGCTCCTCTATCCATTTCCAGGTGGGTCCACCCACATGCAGATATGCCCACATACCGGAGTGAAGCATGCTACACCATGCTTCAAGACAAAATTTCATTTATGTGTCATTAAAAATAAATAGTTCACAATACATAATTACATATTGTTTTGTGATTCATCACTATGCTTTAATTAGGTTCGATTTGTAATAATGGAAATACATCCTGCCTATCAGATATTTACATGACAATTAACAGTAGCAAAATGACACTTATGAAGTAGCAACGAAAATAATGTTATTGGGGGGGGTCACCACAACAGGAACTGTATTAGAGGCTTGTGGCATGAGGAAGGTTGAGAACCACTGGTTTCTTGTCAGGCTCTGCATGATCAGACATCTGCCTACCTCTCCAGCCTCCTCTCATCAATGTTGTAGCTTCGTTGTCGGCGTTCCCAGCCACATGCTTGAGTTATCTTGTCAGCACAGGGCCCTTGCCTGTGCTATTCCCCTGCTTCTTCCCTCCCCAACCTGGCCAAGTCTTTGTTTTCCTTAGCCTTCCCTGGTGCTTGAGATTGTCAAGTTCTTCCTCTCCTTCATCATACTCATCACGTTTCCTAAATAGTCAGTTGGGTGATTATTGGTTTTCAGTCCATCTGCCCCTCTAAACTCTATGCTTCTGGAAGAAAAAGACCTCCGCCATCTTGGTCACAGTTTTCAGTGCATAGAAAGCACTCAGTCAGTATTGAAAAACGTTATGCATTCCGTGCCATTTATTTATTAGCGAGTATGTAATATATATTTTTCAACATCACCTGCTTACCCAAAGCCTTGACTATTGAGCCGAGCCTTGTTTGCAGTCCATGAGGAATGCCAGCCAATGTATTGCTCTGGATGGGAGCAGGTGATCTGGTCTGGAGCCAACGCTCCTGATTCGAAACCCAAAGGTTTATGATATGGGCATTCTGGGGGGAAAGGGAGACAAAAGAACATTCACACATGCAGAATCTTGATTTTTCAACCCCGACAAGAAGACGGAAATGATAAGACAGACATCTTATTGGCACTTTAGAAGGTGGAGACGTGTTTTAATTGCCGGCAAAACTCACAATAAAGCGCAATCTGGAATGAGAGCAAGGCTCAGCCAAGAAGACAGTGGAGAAGTCAAAGCCTTACCCTCGAGGGAGTGGGGCCATTTTCACAAATATTACACCCTCTTGCCCATGTTGAGAGACCAAGCTTGTGGTAAAATGTCATATTTAAATGCTGCCCGTCTTGAGTTTCCTCCTGAACACAGGGCTAGCCCCCCTTCATGAATCGCAGGGTCCCTAATTTGCCTGGGAAGTATATGATGCCAATTAGAGGAACCCAACAAGGTGAGAGTCAAGAGGGGCAATTATCCATTGAGACTGACTTCCCACTTGTAAATTGCCGTTTTCTCACCATCTAATAAAAAAAAGGAGGGGGGAGTGAAATGTGGCCGAGTGACTGTTGAATAGGAAGGCTTGAAAGGAACTGCTTTCTCCAAATAAGAATAGCCAAAGCTGAATATTATATGCTAATTGCCATGCTGCTGCATGCTAAAAACATTGTGGAGTTACCTGGTCAGAGACTGCCGGCTGCCAACTCAGTAGTCATTCTCCCCTGCTTTCTGATGAAATAACCCTCATTGTGTTGGGGCCAGCAAGGTGGCCAGCTAAAAGTACATTTCCCAGGCTCCCTGGCAGATGGAACTGGCCAAGTGACACCATCTCTGGCCAGTAAGACGTAAGAGGATGTCCACTGAGGATTGATTTTTGACCGATTGGTGCTTGCCTCTCCTTTGTCTCAATGCCTAGCATGTTGGCTGATGGCTGGAGCAACAGTCGCCACTTTGCACCTGAGGATAAGGGCAAGAGAACTCTGGAGTCCTGGGCCCTGCTACCTCTTTCTGTCTTTAGTCTTCTTACAATGTAAATCTATCTCAATAAACCACTCTCTAGGAGGGTCTCACTTGTCTCCAAAGCCAGTTCCTAATTGGATTTCTCTAGGAACAAACAAACAAAAGAAGCCAGGCAAATGCATTTCTTTCATTCTCTGATCAGAGTAGGTCAATTCCATGCCTTTTCTAGGTGTGAATTTGCCTTGGGGTTGAAGAGCTGAGCATGTGTACTGGGGCATCATCACCTTTCTAGGTAAAACAAAAGGCAACAGTCTTCTTGGAGGATAGCCTTTCAAGACTGAATGAAAGTCATCCAGAGGGCCTGCAGGGGCAGTCAAGGCCTGTCTTCAGAGGCCCAAGATGGAAGGACACCTTCCAGCCTCTGACCAGAAGGTGTTTAATCTTATGCCCCAACACACCAAAGAAATAGACTGAACTCCTGCCAGTGTCTGCAGCTCAGCAGGGCTGGGGATGAGGGAGCACTATTTGCAATGCATCATGCGCCCAAGACTTAGAGAGCCCATTCGAATCATATCTCTCTCTCTGAAAGAGGGACCAGGAGCACTGTGGGACTGCTCCCTCTGGCCGTGTATAGCTGAATCCTCAGGGGCGTGTGTTGAGAGGGCCAGTTCCAGGAAACAGCCCCAGAGCGACTGGATTTTTAAAGCTCACACTTTCACAGCACCCGTTTGAGACTGTTGGCCTGGCAGGGATGGCATTTGGCTGACAGGTACGAGTACAGAGGGCCTGGTGCCTGGGGACTTGGCAACCCCACCTCTCTAACTCCCCTTTCACCTAGAAGACAAGCCCTGACTTCAGAAAGCTGGCCCTGTGGGTCATTGTGTTCTCTCAGTTTACTAACTTGTCAGATTCTACATGTGGATACCTTGAATGCCTTTGAGATAGTTAAAGTTTATTGTGCCAACCTGGCTGATGAACATATGTGGGATTAATTGAAGGGTGGAGAGATAAATGGCTCGGTAAGCCTTGCCTTTCTAGTTCTCAGGTCTCTTGCTTTCTGATGGTCGGACCAAGGTGCAGATGCCTTAGCCAGTTCCCTGCTTCAGCTGGCAAGGCTCACTTACTGCAAGACATCCCTGAGGAGAAGACTCATGGACCTACCCCGATGCAGCCCTGGGTACTGGAGCAGCTGTGTGGAGACCCCTGCCAGCACTGAAATGCTTACACATTCACTGATTTGACTTTCCTCCTGCAGTTCAGTATCATTGTGTGTGTTTTGTGAGATGGAGGAGGACTTTGTAGTTTGGTGTCAGACATATGGGCTAATGTTGGACTTGGGGGCTTGGGCAGCACTGGGTTGGGATGTTTTCTTGATGTGCATTTACCTTTTACATAAAACTCTCCCTTATACATATGAGTTTCTGTGGATTTGTGTCTCTAATGTACCCCGACTAACACAGCCTCCTCCTGCTCTCGCATTTGATAGGGAACCTCTCTCATATATTTGTTGTTTGTTGTTGCCTTTGCGCTATGGTAACAGACTTTTTCTTCCCTTCTTCCCCCTCTGTCTCCCTGCGGAGGGTCACCACTCTCCGTCACTGGATTCTTCATATTGCACTTGCTCCTCTTCTGTTTGCCCCCATACCTTTACAATCTCTTCAGCATGAGGCAAGCTAGCAGTTAAGACCAACCCCACTACCACTGATGTGTCATAGGGACCCTAGAATCAGAGCAGAATGTCCCCCGGTGAGTTTCTGAGGCTGTCAACCTTTTTTTTTTTTTTTTTACATTTTATTAGGGGCTCATACAACTCTTATCACAATCCATACATATACATACATCAATTGTATAAAGCACATCCGTACATTCTTTGCCCTAATCATTTTCAAAGCATTTGATCTCCACTTAAGCCCTCTGCATCAGGTCCTCTTTTTTTCCCCTCCCTCCCCGCTCCCCCCTCCTCTCTCCCTCATGAGCCCTTGATAATTTATAGATTGTTATTTTGTCATATCTTGCCCTATCCGGAGTCTCCCTCCCCCCCCCCTTCTCTGACATCCGTCTCCCAGGGAGGAAGTCACATGTGGATTTTTGTAATCAGTTCCCCCTGTCCAACCCACTCACCCTCTACTCTCCCAGTATCGCCCCTCACACCCCTGGTCCTGAAGGTATCATCCGCCCTGGATTCCCTGTGCCTCCAGCTTCTATATGCACCAGTGTACAACCTCTGCCCTATCCAGTCCTGCCAGGTAGAATTCGGATCATGGTAGTTGGGGGGAGGAAGCATCCAGGATCTGGGGGAAAGCTGTATTCTACATCGGTACTACATCGCACCCTGACTGACCCATCTCCCCTCCTAAACCCCTCTATGAGGGGATCTCCAGTGGGCGACAAATGGGCTTTGGGTCTCCACTCTGCACTTCCCCCTTCATTCACTATGGTGTGTATATATGTATATATATATTTTTACATGATACCTTATACCTGGTCCCTTTGGCACCTCGTGATCGCACAGGCTGGTGTGCTTCTTCCATGTGGGCTTTATTGCTTCTGAGCTAGAAGGCTGCTTGTTCACCTTCAAGCCTTTAAGACCCCAGACACTATCTCTTTTGATAGCTGGGCACCATCAGCTTTCTTCACTACATTTGCTACTGTATGCAAACATTATTGGGGTGACAACTGTGTAGTATGGCAGAGACCAGATCAAAACCAGGGATGCATGTGGTAGACAACGGTGGAGGAGGTGGGGAAAGGAAAATAAAAGGATGAATATAAAGAAGAAAAGGGGAGTGGGGGCATGGGGCACTAACCCACCCAAGGGGAGGGTATAGTTTATATCTCCACAGGGAAAGTGGGACCAGACTTCAACCCAGTGCCGCAAGATGTGAATGCAATATCCCGGCGCGGAGTAGGGAACCAGTGGAGAGGTCTGGGAGGCTGGCCCCAGCACCAAAAATTAAGTGGGTTCCTGCCCCTCCCCCGAGAAGAATTTGTTTCAAAGGATGACATTGATTCTGCAGCTCCGGGAGATAGACATATCTGGTCAGAGCACACAGGAGCAGACGAAGGGGCAGGAGGAGAGAGTGGAGCACATCCTGGCCCACCAGGCCGTGAGGATGATGTTCCTGATTAGAGCAGCCAGTCCACAGAGAGAACAACAGGGCTGGCCCCACTATGAGACATGATGCCCCTCAGGGACCAAGGGCGATACAGGGGACAGCACCGGAGACACAGTGTGGGAATTGCACCTGACCTGATCCCACCACACCGAGGCAAAGCACTGGGGGAGTGCAGCGGAACAGCAAGGGAATGGAGTGGCAAGGTCCCCAGGGAATGCTGAAAGTGGACTTCGGGGCCAGGGCGTGGTGCCCCAACAGACTAGACTGGAAAACACTCCTAAGGGCCAACAAACGATCCTTGAACTAACTACAAGCTTTTCTTTCTTGATGTATTTTGTTTAGTTCTTTGTCAGTGGTTTGTTGTTATTGTTTTGTTGTCTGGTTGTATACTGTTGCTTTGTTTTCCTCTGTCTTGTTTTCGTGCATGTTATTGTCTCCACAGGTCTGTCTAAATAAGACAGGCTGGATGAACTATCTGGAGGAAAAACAATGGGACCGACAGTTCCGGGGGGACTTGGGATAGGGGGAAGTGGGGGGGGGGTAAGGAAGTGGTGTTAACAAACACAGGGACAAGGGAACAACATGGGACCCAAATGGTAGTGAGGGGGGAGTGGCAGGCCTGGTAGGGAATGATCAAGGGTAAGGTTACGTAAAGAAGAGGTATAGCTGTAACCCAGGTGGAGATGGAGCATGGTAGTAGGGCAGGAGGAAAGTCAAGGGAGATGGAGGAAAGAGCTAGGAGTCAAAGGGCATTTATAGAGGTCTAGACAAAGACCTAGACATGCAAATATACATATGAGGATGGGGAAATAGATCTATGTGTCTATATTTACAGGTTTAGTATTAAGGTGGCAGAAGGACCTTGGGCCTCTACTCAAGCACTCCCTCAATGCATGAATACTTTCTTTTATTAAATTGGCACTCTACAATGCTCACCCTCCCGACACAACTGCTGAAGCCAAAGCGGGTGAACAAGTAAATGTGGTGAAGAAAGCTGATGGTGCCCGGCTATCAAAAGAGATACTGTCTGGGGTCTTAAAGGCTTGAAGATAAACAAGTGGCCATCTAGCTCAGAAGCAACAAAGCCCACATGGAAGAACACACCAGCCTGTGTGATCATGTGGTCCCGAAGGGATCAGTTATCAGGCATCAAAGAACAAAAAATCATATCATTGGCTGCACACCTCCATGACCGATCACCGAAGACAAACAGAGGCTGTCAATCTTTAAGAGAACAGATAGCTTCCTTTTCTTCTGTGGAGTGTCTGGTGGGTTCAATCCACTAACCTTGCCATTAGCAGCTCAATGCCTAACCAATGGGCAGGGACTTCTCAGTGGCGGTGGCTCGGGAGACCTTGGAGGACCGGGTGACTGGCTCAGGTTACATAGTGGAGGCTCCAGACCACTGGGTCTCAGGCTAGCCTGCACATGTTCAGACCACACCCGCAGAAATTCTGATCTCATTGCTGTGGAGTATGGCCTGGGCAGCAGGATAAACCCTGGTCAAGGCCAAGCACCAGGGCACCATGGCGCGAGCTTGGGCCAGCCATTTAACTGCTCTGTGAAATGGGTGTAGCAAGAGGACCCACCTCCCAAGTGTGTCTATGAGATTAAATGAATGAGGTTTGTACGGTGCTTAGATGGTGCTTAGTGCCTGGTCCAAAAGCAGCCGCTAATATTTGGGTGCATAAGGTACATTCATGAGAAGATATTGCTGTCTTCTTGAGTTTTGCATGCTTGTTTTTCTTGCCAGAAATCCAATAATCTTCTACTTTACTCTGAACTGCTCCCACACCCCACCACATCCTCCCAAGAAGACCAGACCCTGTCTGTTTTTGCCCTACATAAGAAACTGTGTGCACGTGTGTGTGTGTGTGTGTGTGTGTGTGAGAGAGAGAGAGAGAGAGAGAGAGAGAGAGAGAGAGAGAGAGAGAGAGAGAGAGAGAGAGAGAGAGAGAAACTGAGAGAGAGAAGATGCAGGTGATTTGAGAGACTATACCTTGTGGACAACATATCCAGGTCTATGGATCTGGAAGAGCTAAGTCCAATCTGACATGAGCTGAGTGTTGCTGAAGAGACCTGATGGTGGCAGCTCCTGTGCCAGCGCTATGTGGCCGAGGTCTGAGCTCAGCTGGAAGTTGGGTCCCTTGAGGGTGCGGGAGCATGATGGGGCCAAGGAGCTCTCAGCAATGGGTTCCCTCAGGAAACTTGGGCAAAGAGAGGAGCCACCAATGAGAAGGCTGCCTTGCGGTGGCACTGTGAGCTGTAGGGTGCGTGTGTGTGTGTGTGTGTGTGTGTGTGTGTGTGTGTTGTGATATGGTCCATAGGGAAGAGAATGGAAGTTCAAAAGTCCTCTCAACTCTTTAAAGGCATGCCAAAGAGGGGCTCAAACTGCATGCCTTTTGATTTAGGAGTAAATGACAGGCCAGTCACACTCCTCTTACTTCCTCTGCACCTCTTCCTTCCACGGTCATTGTACCACCTGATCCTGTTTAACCAGCTACCGTGTTCTCTTAAACCTCTTCTGGCCTTTATGTTTTGTATCCCCTCTACCCAGAACCCTTTCCTTTCCTTTCCAGATTCCCAAAAGCCACCTAGTCGTCCCCTGACTCTATTTTCCAGGCCTGGATCAGAGGACTTTCTGAAGACACTGTCCCTGCTTCAGGCCCTTTAGTGATGGCCCGCTGCCCTCAAGATGTAAAGCGCAAAATGCCAAGGGCTGATTCATCTCCTGGCTGTGCTCCTCTGAATCGGGCATCCTTGCTCTTCTCGTGTGGTAGAGAGGCCTCCCCTTGAGATGGTTTCTAGATTTGCTGCTCCCTTTACCCCCAAACATCTGTCCCCTCCCTTGGCCCTCCCTTTGCCACATCTACTCGCCTGTGAGCTCTCTGCCTGCCTCCCCTGCCCACCCTAGCAGGATAAGGGTCCCCCAGGGCAGCCACCTCGTTGTGAGCATGTGACAGTCAGCTTCCCATGCTTGTCTTGCTGAGCAGTGTGTTCCCAGCCTCCATGGACTAGGCACTCCGCGTGTGAATGGGAAGGACAGAGGAAGGAAGGAATCAACCAGTACCTTGGGGAACCACTTGGAGGGAGCAGACATAATGGCAGAAACTGGGCAGAGAGCCCAGAGAGGAGGAAGAAGTTGACTTGTGGCCGAGGTCAACTTTTCCTCTGGACTAATCAAAACCAAATGGTAGCTTGAGTGAAAACTAGATAGAAATAGAAATAAGACATGGATTGTATTGAGGGGCTGCTTCTGAGATGCCCACGGATTGTGCCCCTCCCTGGTTTTCTACCCAATGGGATGTTATTATAGCAATGACATTGGTTGCCATATGGCTCTTTTGAGAATCCATTTGCACCACTTGATTGCATATGCATTTTAAGCCTTGCCCACCCTATTCACCTCCTCAGAGGGTCAGGGGGCTAATCTTGGTGCAACTGTGGTAAAGCCAGATCTTTGAGTCCTATTAATAGCGCTAAGCTGAAGATTAGGTGGTTATAATGTAAGGAGGTGGTCACCTTTCCTGAAGTCGGCTCTTTTGGAAGGACTGAATCTCAGAATCCAGAGAATCCGATAAAGGATCAGAGGCCCTGGTGGCAAATTGTGGAAGGTGGTGGCTAGCCCCACTGCCCAGAATCATCTTTTTTTTCACAGAAGAACCAATTATCACCAATAAATCAACCATTTGACACCAAAATTGTGTTCTTTCCTCTCTGGTACTATTTGTGTTGTGCAAGTACACACAGATGCACTGGAGTGAGCATTTAAGCAAAAATAATTTCTAACTTTAAAACTTCAAGTACCATATATACTCATGTATAAGCCAAGTTTTTCAGCACATTTTTAATGCAGTTTTGTGGTAAAATTAGGTGCCTTGGCAGATATTGGGATCAGCTTATACTTGAGTATATATGGTACTTCAGTGTGCGCCAACTGTGTAGGGGAGAGAGCTTGGAGACCAGGGTCCTCTTCATATCCCCCAATGCCCAGGTGGACGGCCTCCAGGGCAGGCCTCCTGAGCATCTATGAAGCCAGTCCCTATAAGTAATCCTTATTCCCTTTCCCCTTCAAAAGCACTTCATTGGAAGGGACTTCTAGAAGGCCTCAGTCCCCTAGGGAAAAGAACATTTTTCAACTTCGACAGATAGGGCAATGCCTTCATTTGGGGGTACCCCACTCATAATGAAACAACGTGCCATCGAGTCTGCTATGATTCCTCACGAGCCCATAATAGGCACTTGCTAAAAGAGAGGGTTGAACTGACTCTCAAGTGGATGGTTAGGGTTCTATTATGGGTTGGGCATCTCGCACCCCCATTTCATGACGGTATCCACTGAGGCCATGGAGTGCCAACAGGCATCCTTCATGGAGCTGAGCCAAAGTGGTTTCCATGAAACGTGATGACAAGAAAAATATAGAACACGTTCCCACCACCAGCCAAGAAGATCCCCGCTCAGGACCATCCCATGAGTGTTGAATAGTAAGTACTGTGTTCTGTGGGCTTTCTGATGGCTGCTTGGGGGGGAGTTGATTGGACACCTTTCTACTGAGGTGCCTCTGGGTGGAGACGATGGAACCTGCAGGAAGTTTCGGGGGGCGGTGGGAGTGGCAAGGACAGTTTTATGTCAAGTAGGTTCGGAGCGGTGGAAACAACTGAGGCTCCAAACATTGTGCCTGCTCACTCCTTCCTCAGAGTGTGTGCTCCTGAGGCAGGAAAACAAACAAACAAAAAACAAAAAAAAACCTCCAAAAAAACTAAACTCACCCTTATTTCAAAACTATATTGGGCCCAGTATAAAAAAACCAAACTCACTGCCATCGAGTTGATTCTAACTCATAGCGACCGTATAGGACAGAGTTGAACTGCCCCCTGAGGGTTTCTTAGGCTCTAAGTCTCGAGGGGGAGGAGCCCTAGTGGTGTAGTGGTGACAGGTTGGGCTGTAAACTGCAAAGTCAGCAGTTCGAAACCGCCAGCCAACTCCTCAGGAGAAAGACAGGTCTTTCTACTCTCATAAAGAGTTATAGGCTCGAAAACTCACAGGGGTCAGTTCTACCCTTTCCTATAATGTCACTCTGAGTCAGCATCGACTCAATGGCAGTGAGTTTTGTTTTGGAAGTCTTATGGGAGCAGAAAACCTCATCTTTCTGCTGCAGAGCAGCTAATGGGTTCAAACTGCCGACCTTGTGGTCAGCCACCTAACTCATAATACACTGCCCCACCAGGGCTCCTGTAGTGGTCCCAGCACAACATGGTGATGGCCTGTTTCTTCTTTCTTGGCAACTCTGGGTGGGTTAAGGGCTCGACTACTAGCTGAAATATTGGCGGTTCAAACCCACACAAAGATATCTTGAAAGACCTGCCTAGCCATCTGCTGTTTGCAAACTATAAGGAACTATAGGGACTATAGGGACTATAGGGACTGCACACATAGAGTCACCATGAGTTGGAATTCTCTCAATGACAACTAACAGAACCATGAACATCCCACCTTTCTCAGCCCCCTTCCAGTCAGGTGGCAGCCATTTTGAGCAGTGCTGCTTCCAAAATGGAGCATTGGAGGCCAGGGTCTCAACTCCCAGGGGCCTTTTCTGACTGTGGAGAAGATGAAGCCACATTGAGACAGAGGTTTCTCCTCCAGCCGGAGTCCCTGCAGGGCTCGGTGAAACAGAACTCCCTGCCAACCCACAGTCGAAAACCAAACCCATTGCCATGGACTCAAGTGTGACTCATCATCTAGGGTTTCTGAGACTGTAAATCTTTACCACTGACCTTGTGGTAAGCAATCCGATGCTTACCCAACAGCGCCACCAGTACCCTGTACATTCAGGTAGAGAACAACTGAATGATTGGGTTTGATTCCCCCAGCAAGTCTAGAAATAACAGTGACTACTTGTGGAAAGGGACAGTCTGAGGACAGCCTGTCAGCTTTCCTTGTGACCCATGAATGAATTTTGTGCTTAGGACAAGATTTGTTGCCTTGGCCTCGTGGAGGAGACCAGAGTGTGGACTGACTTCCTTTCTGGGACATCGTGACACTGAACATCTCCTATAGCAAAGTGTGGTCTGTTGGCCCACCCTTTCCCTTTTGGCCAGAGCACATGTCAACCTTCCCAGGCATTGCTTAGCTAACCATGTGCCAAATAGTTTAGTTGAAGTTTCTGGGTACTCAAAACTCAACTCCCTGCCATTGCATTGATGCTGACTCATAGCAAGTCTATAGGACAGGGTAGAACTGTCCCTATGTGAGCTTCCAAGACTGACTCTTGACAAGAGTAGAAAGCCCCATTTAGCTCCCAAGGAATGGCTGGAGATTTTGAACTGTGGACCTT
The DNA here is from genome assembly GCF_050624435.1 of Tenrec ecaudatus. Lineage (NCBI taxonomy): Eukaryota > Metazoa > Chordata > Mammalia > Afrosoricida > Tenrecidae > Tenrec > Tenrec ecaudatus. The sequence goes on from NC_134548.1 coordinate 15,111,216, forward strand.
GCAGATCATAGGCCAACCTGTAACCACTACACCAGCCGGGCTCCAACCACCTGGGTATTTGCTGTGTCTTAGATATCCACGTGCAGTCCACACACCACGATTTGACAGAAGCAAACAGGAGGTCTGGAGTGAATGAGGGATGCAGCCGGGATCACAACCCGGGCCTCAGGTTTACTAATGTTCATGAAGCTAATCTATGGAAAGTTTGAGCCCAGCTTCCTAGCTCACCCAGGCCTAGTAAAGTGCCAGGAACCTGCTTCTGAACAGTGCCATTGGTACAGTTTGTGGACCCAGTGGTCATGGTGGAATTTTCAGCTTGGAGGCCAAAGCAGAAAACTAGAGAAAACCATAGCAGAGCATTGAAAGGAGAAGCAGAGTGTCCCAAGGACTGTTGAGATCCGGTGCTCCAAGGAGCGGGGATACTTACCTGGCATGCATTCTAAGGAGATGGTTCCTGCAGACCACAGAGCATTGTCACCACCTTGGCAATCACACTTGCAAGCTTTGTGGTACCAGGGGTCCTCGCCCTCATCCTGTGGGGACCCAGAGGGAAGGGGTGTCAAAAACGTCACTCGAAAACAACTGTAGTCAGCGCCACTGAGAAATTGCATCAAGGACCAGAATTACAGCAATCCAGCCTTACTCACTGCTCATGACTACCAGGTATCTTTAATTTTGAATGAGAATAGTTCTGCTGTGTGGACAGCCAGCTAATATTCTCACAGATACACCCATGTGCAGGGCAATGCTTTCCCCCATTAGAGTACTCCAAAGCTCAGCCCTGGAAGCTTCTATCCAGATATCCAATTTTTAAAGGTTCCATCATCCAATTTAAGACCTGGCTTACTTGCATTTTCTCAGCGAAATACCATTATTAGAACTCTCCCAGAAAACACACTGTTGCCACTAGAAACAAATGAAACTTAAAAAAATTATTTTTAGGTGATAATCCTCTAAATGATTTTTGGTTGGAAAACAAATCCTTCAAAAATCATAGCTATGTAAACTCCACCTTCTTGCTGTAACATACCTCAGTAGATGATAATCCCAGTATGGCTGAGCAAATGAACAAGGGAAGGAAAAGCAAGTTAAAAAAAAAAAGAAATTCGATAATGTAATTCATTGTAAGGAAAAGTAAAATGAAAATAGCTGGAAGAAGCACTCCGGCCTGTGTGCTCCAAGGATTGTAAATAATAAAATCCAAAGGAGGGGATGGTAGCAGATCTTGAATTGGGAACATCTGGTTTGCAGAAGGCTTTTGCAGAAGGTTGTGAAGGGATATGAATAGTCTTGTTATCAGACAAAGGCCTTCGTAAAGTCCATTATGACAGATGTAATTAGATTCAAATGTAATACCTTACTGTTTGAACTTCCATTTGAACCATTTTAAATTTGTTTCTGTTTTTGTTTTTAAATGACAGGGAAATACATGTGAATTAAGCCTCCAGTGAATTCCCTCTGATAGCCTCACTTATCATGCAGAGTGCATTGGAAAGTGGATTGTTGCAGGTGCAGTTAGGCTAAAATGTAACACCTTGTTATTTGATGTCCCATTTGACCTACTTTAAATTTGTTCTAGTCTTTTACTTTGTCATTGTTTGGTAGGTTTTCTGGCTTGGGGGGAAGGAATGGATGGGTGGGTGGGAGATGAATATGAAATCCAAGCTAGGCAAATCTATAGAGACAGTAACTGGATGAATGATTTCTTGGGGGTATGGTGGGAGACATTGGGGAGAACTGGGGAGATAATGAGTACAAGAAGCAAGACGATGTTCTCAAATTGATTGTGGCGATGATTATGAAACTCTTCTTGATGTGATTGAGCTATTGAATTGTATGATATGTGAATTATACGCCAATAAAACTGTTAAAAATGACATGAAAATAGACTCATGAAAGCTCACAAAACTATTGTATAGAAGGTGTCAAACTAAGTAAATATCTGCCAGGAAAAAAAAATCCACAAGGGCTGAGAAACTAGGGAAAGCAAAATGAAAGAACAGGATGATAATTATTATTGCTATTATCGTTCATTATAGGATTTTGAAAAATGCATTAAGTTAGCACAGAAGGAGGGGGAAGCACTATGCTTCCAACCACCCAAAGGCTTCAAACCAGTTCTTCCCAGTTCAGTCATGGCTGATGAAGCGGCATGGGAATGGGCCTGAACTTGTAAAATGTGGCTATACTGGCATGATAACTGGAATGGGGCAGCATACTGTGTGATGCCTTGCTAGAAACTTAATCTCTTTCTTAGAAATTGAGGGCAGTGTAAGTGTTGCATAGCAACCAAATCCCTGAACTGGGCAGAGTTGGCAACAACCATGTCCCACTCAAAGATGGTGACTGATAAAAAAAACGAAAAAAAACCGATGGTGACCAGCTGCACCGCATTGGATGGGTCTTACTTTCCATTCTAACCCTAGGCTTCTATAGGGGCTCACTCCTCCTCCTCTGAGCTGACCATTTCAGGTCTTAGATCTGTCATTTTTCTCATTCCAGTACACGTGTATTTTACAACAAAATCGAGTCTTATGATTTTGCTACATTGGCCCTGACTCAATACATTTGAACTGGTTTAAGTCCTGCCATGAAGCTTCGGGTACCCACGACCCCAGGCAGGAGCTGTTCACCATAAATTATAAAACAGATGAATAATTAGTATCTTGTTGGCTTGGGGGGGTTGGTTAATCTTCAAGAGAAGCTGGGCAAGGCCAAAATTCAGTTTCTGAATGGATCTGTCTGTTGGGCAGACATCATCTGTACCAAGACCCTATTCGGGGGCACCCACAGGCGAGGGTGCTTCACTAAATCAGTTTGGTCCAGAAGCAGTGTTTGCCATTGAAGAGGCTCTCTTTAGTAGCAACTGAGCAAACTCAGCATTCAAGAGAGTCTCAGCCAACCCTTTTCGTTGTCCTCCCTGCCTGCAGACCTTTTGCACTACCCAGTAATCACAGGGCAGGGCATAGGGACAGCTGCAAGCTTTTCTTGCCTTCTACAAAAACAAAGCATAAGGCAAAAATGTGGGGTGGGATGGAGGGGGAGATGAAGAAGATGCTGTCACTGTCTACCTGTGGGGAAGAAGGCTAAGCGGAAGGCCTGGTTTCGGAGCCAATTCCTCTGTTGAATCAGATGTTGGGCAGATTCCTTGCAGTTTTTGTTGTGTGTTTTCTTTTCTTCCCCCCTCCCTCCCAGGCTGCCTTCCCCAGAAAGCATTTGTCTGTAGGCAGCCTGCTGTTCTGAGGTGCCAGATCCTTATGGAAATGAGCAGAGAGAAAAGGAACAACAAGCATTTACAGGAAAAGCTGTCACCAAGGGAGCAGCAATGTGGCAGCTGTAACAGCCTCCCCCCCCCACCCCCAATGATGTAATCAGAAAACTGAAGAACAAAGGCGATAGCAATTTTGACTACAATATTTTCTAATACTAGGAAATTACATTGTTGGCAAGAGAGAAAGAGAGCATGTAAGCCTTTAAAGGGAAAATAGGAAAGGCTTTATATCCTGTGGTTGCATACTTTTCCCACCGGTTCAATTGTTTTTGAGATTCTTCTATAGACTATGCATTTTCACTATAGAGTCATAGAGGTCTGCCAATCACCAATGTGAGCTTTATACACTCTGGGGTCCTGCTGTCCTTTTCCCCAAAGTACTAATCCATGCAGAGAGCCTAGTTATCACATTCAGAGCATTCCAGGCCTGCCTGTTTCTCAAAATGCACCTTGTAAACTCAAGAGAAAAGTACCTATTAGACACACCTAAGAAAGGCTATTCTAATCTCTCTGATTCATTCTCACAAAATACATGGCTTTCCTTCCCGTGGAAGCTGATGAAGCCAAGGGGGGGGGGGAGAAAGCATTAAATGAGGAGTGATCAAAGCTGTTTGTAGCCATCTTCCAATCTATTTGAGAAACAGGAGAAAACAGCATGTTGCATTGATGTGCCTCTCATGGAGAAGAAAGAAGAAAATTGCATGCAGTGTGAAAGTGTTATTATTGTAAGGGACAGACACATTTGTGGCTAAATCTGCTCTCCATAATGCTTCAACATGGGTGAATCTAAGAATAAATAAATAATGAATACTAGCTTTAGTGATTGACAAGAGGTTATGTACTGTATGATTCAATTTAGAAGAAATGTTTAAAATAGGTAAGTCTATATATAAAGAAAGTAGATCAGTAGTTGCCAGGGGGTGGGGGAAGGGGTAATGGGAAATAACTGCTAATGGGTATGGAGTTTCTTTTGAGGATGATGAAAAATTTTCTGAAATTAGATAGTGTGATGATTGCATAACCTTGTGAATATACTATAATTACTGATTATACACTTTAAATGGGTGAATTTAATGGTATGTAAATAACATCTCAGTGAAGTTGCTTCAAAACAACAACAACAAGAAGCTATCAGCTTTGGGTGGTTGATATAGCTGCGGAAGGGCACTCGCCTCTCGTATGAGGTTTGGGGATTGTTTTGTTTTTATATAATAACATGAGCAAGTAGTGACCTAATAGATATTAATAAAGTAGATGCCTTGAAAATCATCACTGGCATTTAACTCTGAATATACACTGTCAGATAAACAGAAGCCTGCTTCAGTCACAAGACAGAGAGAGTAACGTACTCTGACGACTTGCACATTATCAAAGGAACCCTCATTTAATGTAGAATCGAAGTCAATGCATTTACGTCATCTCACTGTCCTTGGTCTTATGGTTCCCCTTTGAGGCACCACAGGAGAAAAGCCTAGTGATATGTTTCCATCCAAATCACAGAAACCTGAAAGGAGCCTCATTAGAAGGATAGAGTAGGAGACACACGTGGAACAGAACCTGAAAATCCTAAAAGAGACTAGGCTTACTGGGAAGCTCCGAGACTGGTGGAACTCTCTGAATTACCCTTCAGGTCTGGAACTGAACTCACCCCGGCACATTAATTTTCAGCCAAACAATAGACAAGTCTATTTGAGGATCTGAGGAAGGATAACACTAGAGAAGTATGCACACCTTAGAATAATATAATAATCAAGTCCGTCAGGATTGACTTGATGGGAATGAGAAGAAATCTGAGCAGCTAACAGAAGAGTAGGCAGTTTGAATCCACCAACCACTCTTCAGAAGAAAGATGAGGCTGTCAACCTTGGACACTCAAAGGGGGCCGTTCTATACCCTGTTCTATAGACTTGCTTTGAGTCAGAATGGCCTTGATGGTGGTGGATTTGGGGTTGTTAGTCTTGAGAGAGCTATGAAAGAATATTTGATCCAAGATGGAGACAGGATATGGAAGTTGAATTTGACGGCAATAGTAGAGACCTACCTGTAATTTGTACCTATGTAAGCCTATCTCTACTTCTACCAGGGTCACATACAGACATTTAAAACTGACTGAATGTGTCAGATCTTTGAGGGTTTTTGGAGTTGGATTAGAGCCTAGTGGTACTTCGGGTGTTAGGTTAATCCGTATTTAAGCTAGGGTCACCTTACACCCGATTTGCTTGGGATAGGCCTGGTTTATACCTGTTGTCCCAGCAGAATTATAATAGCATCCGCTCTACCTTCTAGATCATCCCAGTATAATCCATCAGATTGTCTTATTAATTGGTACAACTGAGAGCTATGTTACAGAGGTCCTGAGACCCATTTCCCCCCATGCCATTTTAAGCATCTTGTGGCCTTTTGAAGGTGAACTAGTAGCAAGACAAAGAAGACCATATCCACGCAAATACAATTGGTAGCTATTAACACGTATAAAATCAATAACCTGCACTGCTAATCAAAAGTGTGTTTTTATTGATCCAGTTCTATTTCAATGATATTAGGAATTCAGTTGCATGATTAATGATTCAGTGAATAATGGTTGAAGAGCACATACCTTTACAGCCAAAGAGAAGCAGTAACAAGAAGCCTTCTACCTTGCCTGGCATTGTCCCCCTGGTCCTGGCCACAGCTCTTCCTGACTGAAATGGAGAGCTTCCCCTGGAGCAGGGGATTAACTTGAGCTCTGGCCTCCTTAAGCAACTTAATCCATTTAGTTCTTCCATTTGGGGCTGAGTCCTATCAAGTTAACCCTTCCCTCCCACCCCCAGCCCCTACCCCCAGTTACCTGCCTCTCTACTTATGTCACCCGAGGGCGGTTTAGTCAAGGAAGATATTGGTTATATTCTATCTTTAAACATCAGGGAAATAGACATTGGAATCTGAAATCCCAGGTCTTAATCCTTTCTCTGCCATTATCTTCTTGGGGAGGGGAGGGGAGGGGAGGTATGTGACCTTGCATCTTCGCCTGTCAGTAAGCACTAACATTCTTGAATTCTATGAAAATGGCATCAATCCCCTCTCTTAGGAAGCAATTTGGCATCCTGTTGGTACTTATTCACCGGGAACATACTAAATTAGGGAGGGAGGGATAGTTACCTACAAAGACGTATATTATTGTGTTCCTTATATTAACATGATTGGAAACCATTGTAATAGCCAAGGATGGGGAATAGGTAAATTATGAGAAACAACATATAGTATTTAGAAGCATAGATTTTCAGCCCTACTGGGTGCAAATCCCAGTTCTACCAGCTCTTCATGCTGTGTAACCTCGGTCAAGTTTCTGTGCCTCAACTTTTCTCATCTATAAAAATGCTGATAATACTTCCTATTTCATAGAACAATTTTACGAGGTATATGGGATAGGACATGTAGAACATTTACAACAGTACTTGGGAACTGTCCTGTCCGGACTTGCCCAGGTTGTCTTTTGCCCAAGAGCTACCCATTGTCCCTGGTCGCCCAGGAGAACCAGGAGGAACAACAAATTCAACTCAGCCTCTGTTTCGCGGATCCGGTGGTGGCGACAGCGGTGTGCAGGGACTGCTTCTTCTATAACGACGTGTTGAGAAATATAAATACATAACAGAAATGAACAAGAAGATGACTTTGTCTTCACATTTCACTTTTTTGCTAAATTCGGGGGGATACATGAAAAAAATGAAAAAGTGACACTCTCCGTCTGGTTCCACTGGGGCTCGAACCCAGGACCTTCTGCGTGTAAAGCAGACGTGATAACCACTACACTATGGAACCTCCATGGGAAGAGGGCTGTCATTGGCTTACTTATGGTTCTACATCACCGCTGCCTTGGCCTTAGCCCCGCCCCTCACGGTCTCGCCCCGCCCCCGCACGGCCCCGCCCCGCCCCCGAGGCGTGGTGACGGCGGTTTCCCGCCTGGTCTCCGGCAAGAGGGCTACTCTCCCCTCCCGTCGCCTGGCTGGAGTCCAGGTGACCTGGGCCAATCTCGCGCCCCAGGTTAGCAGCGCGGCGTCCCCTGGTGACCTGCCCCCACTTCTCCCCCAGTCGCGACCTCGGCGGGGCGCAGCGCGTGAGGGGAATTCTCAACGGGCCGCGTCCCGTTTCTCACAGGCTCTCACTGACTCTCGCGGTCCGGGATAACTTGTCGCCTTCTGAAGGCAGACCCTAGGGACTTGGGGTGCGGAGCAAGGGGCGAGCGGGATGGGGAGGGGCAGAGTTTGAGGCAGCGCGGGTTTAGTCGCCCCTGGCTTTTCCCGCCGCACTCTCCCCTTCCGGACCCGCCGAGCGTTAGCCCCGGGGCGCGGCCCTTCAGCCAGAGACCAGGACCATGGGGGGAGGTGAAGCCATGGGAGGGGCCCCGAGGAAGGGGGACACGCCAGAGCCTGTTGGGAAGTGAGGCAGCCTTAGGTCCCCGCCGCGAGCGCGGCTGCCTGAAGGCCCGCGGGTCTGCGCGAGGGCGGAGGCGGCCTCGCTTCCCGCCCTTCCTCTGCTGCTGCGTTGGCGCGTCCCAGGGCCGATGGCTGGATTTTGCGGCTGGCTCGCCCTCCTCAAGCCTAAACCCTGGCTTAGAATCTTTTGAGGGCGCGTCGGAAGTGCCTGCAGACCGGACCATCCTTTTCTCCTTTCCCTGGGGAACCTGCCTCCGGGTTGGCAGGGTGATGATGAACTGATACTGAACACCCCCTCACCCCCGCCCCCACGCAGCCCACTCTGGTCTTCCCTAAAAAAGCCCCAGGGAGAAGCAGGTGTGCAGCGGGAGCACTATTCCAGGGGTCAAGTTCAGCTGGTGTTCCTGAGTTGGTCAGCTCACCTCCCCAAGAGCCTCAGTGACCCCATTTGGAAAATGCATAAAGTGAGCTCCATGCTCCCGCTTTCAATGCTGGCTCCGAATATTGAGTGTGGCTTTTACGTGGGAAGATGCCATCTGCCAGGTAATTTTGCCACTGAAACTAGAGATAGATCGGTGTGCAGCTAATGCAGGAGTTTTCAAGACCCAGGCTTTCCAAGTCCTCAGTTCCCACCCTGTAAGGGTCATCCCAGCCCCCCCCCCCCCACCCACTTTGCTCTGCCCTTTTTGTTTCTCCCAGGGCCACCTGCCAGAGAATAGCTCCAGAAAATCTCCATGTTTTCTATGAAACAAGGGGCTGTCAGGACTCCCAGGAAGCTCAAGAACTACAGCCTACCTTTTTCCAAACCCCTGTCAGTCCTTTCAAGGCTGCCAAGAATTGGGCCTAAAATTACCCCTGTCCGCTGTGGTCTGGTTTGTATCTTTAGGGAAGGCTTTGCTGTTTGTCCTTGTTAGTGGAGTCCGTCAGGGGCCGCCACAAGTGCACAGGATCTCACTCTTACACTCCACATAGAAAAGAAACTGGTGCCCTGCCCGTGTGTGCCACACAGCTTTCTGGTTTTAGAGAAATGGTTTTGGTGCCTTTTCTCCTTCCTAGAAAGGAGGGATATTTTCATTTCCCTCTCCCCACCCCTACCCCAAGGAGTAGTCATAATCTCTCTTATTAGAAAAGTGTAATATGGTTTACTTTCACATACATTCCTGTGTAATAGTCCTGTGAGGTCGCTGTGGGAGATATTGTTTTCTCCATTGGTCAGCTGAAGAAGTTGAAGCTGAAGACTTTGCATGCCTTGTCTGAGACCATTCAGTTGTTGTCAGGGCTGGACTCATACTCAGTCTTCTGATATTTTAGTGCTGTGCGTAGCTGAAGTCCTTAAAGGCAACAACATTGTTCCCACAACTGTAATATTTTGTCTTATTTTAATATTATACAGGAATACCCGTGAGGAGATGGATACTTTTTAAGGTTGATGGGTTTTTTTTTATAGCATTTTTAAGCAATGTCCTGCTGGAAAGGACTGTTAAAGACTTTCACCTTAAACAAAAGACCCTTTAAACCATCTTTGGCCCATATAACGCCTCAGGTGGTCACAGTTTTGCTGGGCACTTCAGTCTGTTCAGTAAGATGTGTGAAGCCCATATAAGTGCCTGAACCTATAACCTATAAGTGCCTGGACAGCTATAAGAAAAATACATACAAAAATCACTAATTGAGAACTCAGATGTCATAGTTGTTAAAGTGTTGCTTCCCCAGTGTTTGACTTCACTGATGGAAGATATCTGTGGTGGTTAATTTAATGTGTCAACTTGGCTAGGGTAGCTGTTATAGACAGATGTGGTTGAATCAGTAGGCCTCACGTAAAGCCTGTTACGTTCCATAATGTGGGCAGACTTCATTCAATCAGTTAAACACCTTGAAAGCAAAAAGAGAGTTTCTCTAGGGTGTGTTCTGTCTCCAGATTAAAGTAGACACTTCTAGTTTTCCAGAACACTATCATTCTGCACTCTTCTGGTCACCTGATCTATGGGTTTTAGACTTGCCAGCCTCCCATAGTTGCAGGAACCCATACCTCAAAGTAAATCAGTAAACAGTATTCTCCATCTCTCTCGACTGGTGGTTTTAAATTGAGGGATATGGGAAGCGTCAAAAGGAAATGGCAATAATATAAACAGCCCTATACTGAAAACAATTTGTCAACATTCAGCCATTTCAAGGGACAGCATAGTACTGAAGGAAGAGGTCCAAATTGCACTGAATACATTAGCCAAAATCAAGGTTCCAGAATTTAATGGAATAACAATTGAAATGGCTCAACAAACCAATATACTTACTAGTCTGTGCCTAACAACCTGGCCAATTAACTGGAAGAGGTCCATATTTGTGTCTATTCCAAACAAGGTGATCCAAAAGAATGCTGAAATTGTTCAACAATATTATTAATATCCCATGCAAGTAACATTTTAAATATATATAATTTTAAAAAATCATTACAGTCATACATTGACAGCGAGCTAACAGACATTCAAGTTGGATTCTGAAGAGGATACGCAAAGAGGGCTATCATTGCTGACATCAGATGGCTCTTGGCCGAAAGCAGAGAATACCAGAAAGGTATTTAAATTGTTTTATTGACTGCAAAGGCATTCAACCATGTGGATCATAACAAACTATAGATTACATTAGGAAGAATGTGAATTCCAGAACACTTAATTGTGCTCATGTGGCACCTAAACACAGACCAAGAGGCAGTCAGTCATTCCAACAGAATAAAGGGATACTTCGTTGTTCAAAATCAAGAAAGGTTTGTGGAAGGGTTGTATCTTTGCACCATACTTAATCAGTCTGCTGATCAAATAATCTGAGAAACTACTATATGAAAATCAACACGGCATTAGGATTGGATTATTAATAATGAAAATGTATCCAACATTTGGATGTGCAGATGACACAGCTTTGCTTGCTGAAAGGGAGGACTTTAGTCACTTGCTGATGAAGATCAAAGACTAGAGCCTTGAGTATGGATCGTAAAGCAATGTTAAGAAAAAGAAAATCCTCACAATTAGACCAATACACAATATCATAATAAATAAGAGAAAAGACTGATGTTGTCAAGGATTTCACTTTACTTGAATCCACAATTGGTGCCCATAGGAACAGCAGTCAGGAAATAAAAATAACCTAGTGCTTTGGGCAAATATGCCGCAGGAGACCTTTTTAAAGTATTCAAGAACAAAGATGACATCTTGAGGACTAAGATTTCTTTTAAAAAAATCATTTTATTGGGGACTCACAACTATTTATCACCATCCATCCATCCATCCATCCATCCATCCACCCATCCATCCATTGTGTGAAGCATATTTGTATATTTGTTGCCATCATCATTCTCAAAACATTTTCTTTCTACTTGAGCCCTTGGTATCAGCTCCTCATTTTCTCCGCCCCCATGAACCCTTGATAATTTATAGATTATTATTATTTTGTCATGTCTTATATACTGTCCGATGTCTCCCTTCACCCACTTTTCTGTTGTCCGTCCACTAAGAAGGAGGTTATATGTAGATCCTTGTAATCGGTCTCCCCCTTTCTACTCCACCTTCCCTCCACCCTCCCAGTATCACCACTCTCACCACTGGTCCTGAGGGGTTCATTTGTCCTGGATTCCCTGTGTTTCCAGTTCCTATCTGTACCAGTGTACATCCTCTGGTCTAGCCAGATTTGTAAAGTAGAATTTGGGTCGTAATAGTGGAGGGGAGGAAGCATTTAAGAACTAGAGGAAAATTGTATGTTTCATCATTGCTACACTGCACCCTGACTGGCTTGTCTCCTTCCTGTGACCCTTCTGTAAGGGGATGGATGAGCAGTTGTACTGTGTCTTGTGGGGTCAGTGTGTGTTGGAATTCACATTATGTGTATGGGTTTCATTTGGGGAGGCACACTTTTGGTGCGGGGAGGTCTTACTGTCAATTAATGGATTGAGCCCAGGGATACTTCTATGGTGCACAGGGCAGCCTCTATAACAAAGAATTACCTGACCCCCAATGTCATTCGTGTCAAGGTAGAAACCCCGCTCTAGAGGATTTGGCCATATCTCTAAGCACAACCCTTCTGCTTGTGCACTAAATCTCACCTGCTCCTGCCTACTGAAGAAAATCAGCAATTCTCACATGCTCCCACATTAGTATTTTCTCCTTTACTGCATCATTCCAATTTTCAAGCAGTATGCTATTATTTCTTTCATCATTAAAATAATAAAATCTTAATCCTGTTTCTCCCTCTAGCTACTCCTATTTTCTGCTTTTTCTTTATTTTTAAAAACGTGTTCAATTAGTTTTTATTATTAGTTAAGTCAGGAGTCAGGATCCCAGGAGAGAAGTGAGGGCCAGTTCAGATCTTCCCAGGAAATGTGCCTTCTGCCCGGCGGTCATCCCAGGCGGACACCCAGGTAGTCCTGCCAGCAGTTCCTGGTTTGGTGCTGGTTGGGGAAGCGGCTATCAAAAATAGTTTTTTATTTTGGTCTTGATGTCTTCTGCCATGGTGGTGACTCCTAAAACATGCCCTCAAATTGCAGCAGCTCAATGTGACCTTCAAACGCGACCTTTTCTGCTTTATTTTCTAGAGAAAAAATTTAAAAGATTTGTCTATAGTTGCCTTCTCCAGTTCCTCTCCTTTCTTTTTTTTAAATCATTTTATTGGGGGCCTGTACAAAGATTGTTTCTTGCTCAGCTCTATGCCATAAAGCTGAAATTGTCCCCAGATTATAGTAAATGCTCAATAAATAGGTACTGAATGAATATTTTTAGTGTTGGGGATGATACAACTCAGATCAGTCAGTTCCAATGACAGCTAAATCCTAAGACTTCTTGAGAAGAGCCATTTTCTTGTTTACCCTCAACTTGAACGTGACATAATACAGAGGTTCTGCAGGTATCTTACCATGGAATTATATTAAACAGCACTCTAACAGAACCCTTTTGATCCAAATAGTTACTCTTCTTCTCTGTGGATGATTTTTACGGGCTTGAGTGAGTAGATTGCTTTGGTCAGTTAAGGGGTTCAAAAAGCTCATGGGAAATTGAATGAAAAGAGAATGGCATTTTCCCATTAACTTGTCAAAGTCCCCTTGTATGGGAAGAAGGGATGTGTATCACTTCCAAAAAAAGGGTAAAGATCTAGCTTGTACTGCACTATTTATATTTTCCCTTTTGCTATGAGAATAACTATGGCCCAGAGAGAGGTCACTCTGATGCTTGAATGAAAGACTAGGTTTAGCTGAACTGCAACCAACCTGCAATGGCCACATAATGGGGATCAAAAATAAACCTTTATTTTTAAACAGTACTAAGATTTGGACTTGTTTAGTTTTGTTTTGGTTCTGTAATGCTGCTGTAACAAAAATGGCACAAGAGTGACTTTAGGAAATTCATTCGCTCATAATCTAGGAGGCTAGAATTCGTGCCAGCTCTAGAGGAAAACTTTCTTTCTGATGACCCAGAGAAAGGTGCTTGTTATCAATCTTCACTGGATCTAGAAGTTTCCCTCGGCAGAAACCCCAGGTCGGAAGGACATACTCTGCTCCTGGTCTCTTCTTTTTTGGTAGTAGGAGGTTGTCCTCCTTTCTTTCTGCTCACTTGTTTAATCCTTTTAATATCTCAAAAGATTATTAACTCAAGATACAAAATAATCCTGTAGATTGCACCCTACCTCATTAACATAACTGGCCTTAATTCTGCCTTGTTAATATCATAGAGATTAGGATGTTCAAGTCATTAGATAATTGCATCAGATCACAAAATGAAGAATGATTGCATAATACTGACAATGTGGCCTAGCCAAGTTGACACATATCCTTTGGGTGGGGGGGCATGATTCAATCCATAATAGTTACCAAAGCAAAGCATTACTTAAGCTGATTTACTATTTCCACTAGTTTACAAAGAAAACGAGTTTATTCATTGATATTGGGTGGTTTACAGAATATTAGGGAAGGCTTGCATGAGTTCAAAGCCAGGAACAATTCTTGGCTCTTCTCACTAGCTACTGGGAACTGCCCCGAGTTTTAGCAAAATTCAGTTTTGGATGGTGAGGGGAGTTTTAAAAAAGTATCTGTTGTGACCCCATCTTAAAGGAGCTTATATGACATTAATTAGCCAGAGGAGCAATTTATGCCAAAATGTCACTGGATGATACTAGTGTAAAGTGATTTTCTAAATTTAAGATATTATTGGATTTTATTTAGGATCCTATTTTCTCTTCCTTTTTTAAAAATCATTTTATTGGGGCTTATACAACTCATCACAATCCATACATACATTAATTGAGTAAAGCATCCTTATACATTTGTTGCCCTCATCATTCTCAAAATTCGCCTTCCGCTTGGGTTCCTGGAATCAGCTCATTTTCATTTTTTCCCTCCCCCTCCCTCCCCGCTCCTCCCTCCCTCATGAACCCTTAATAATTTAAAAATTATTATTTTATCTTATCTTACACTGCCCGGCGCCTCCCTTCACCCACTTTCCTGTTGCCCATCCCCCAGAGAGGAGGTTATATGCAGATCCCTGAGATCGGTTCACCACCCTCACTGTTGGTCCTGAGGGGTTCATCTGTCCTAGATTCCCTGTGTTTCCAGATCCCAACTGTACCACTGTGCATTCTCTGTCTAACCAGGTTTGCAAGGTAGAATTGGGATCATGATAGTTGGGGGGCAGGAAGCGTTTAAGAACTAGAGGAAGGTTGTGAGTTTCATTGTTGCTACACTGAACCCTGAGTGACTCATCTCCTCCCCACTACCCCTCTGCAAGGGATGCCCAGCTGTCTACAGATGAGCATTGGGTCCCCGTCATGTACTCCCCTCATTCACGATGATATGATTCCCACCCACCCCCGCCTTTGTTGCTTGAAAACTGGTCCCCTTGGCCCTTCATGATCATACATGTTGGTGTGTATTTTCTCTTCCTTAAAGGAGAAACTCAAAAGAAGAGAAGGCAAGATGGAACCAGGAATCAACAAAAGCCTATTTAATAGTAAAGAAACATCCTGTGATGTTTTTATCTATGCGTATAACCTCCCAAATCACCTACAATCTTGTTCAATGAGATTGGATTTTATAGAGCTAGCCACTCTAGAGAGAAACGGACCAGCTCAAAATACTTTGTATACCTAAATTTTTTTCCCTTTTAAACCCTTTATTGTGAATCGAATGACGATTTATGGATGTATATATGGATGGTGATGAGTTGTACAAGCCCCCAATAAAATAATTTAAATTAAAAAAAAAGTTTTAAAGAGCAAATCCGTTTTCCATTCTTCAACTCATAGCCATTTTGTTTTATGTCACTGATTGCAATCCCCACAAGAAAACACTACGTATTCCACGTCTGCCCTGTACTTTCTGTCCGCGTGCCTCCTTGCCTAAGCCTTTTGAATTTTTTCCTTGAGTAAATACTGCCCTTTTAATCACAAATGGTTGATTAGGCTAAAGAGTGAGTACCTCCCTAATGTTATTCTCTTTATAGACCTATTTATATTTTGCCTGAAAATTGAGCCCCAGGGAGGGGTTCAGTTCTAGATTTGAAGGGTGACAAAGGGCTACAGCCTTGGGGGTTCTGCCAATACCTGTCTTACCAGTCAGTCTTGTTTTTATGGTTTTGAGTTTTATTCCACATTTTTCTCCCACTCTATCTAGGATCTTCTGATGTGATTCCTTTCAGAGCAATTGGTCATGGTAGCTACTACACCATCTAGTTCTTCTGGTTTCAGTCATGGGAGCTGATGTTCTCATATTCCATTAGTCTTTTAGACTAATTGTTTCCATGTGTCTCAGTTTACATCAGTCTTCTTTCCTCCAGACCAATAGTTGCACTTTGGATGGCCACTCGCAAACTTTTAAGACTCACCAAAGTCATCGCTTTTGCTATGCCAATTGACCTTGGTGTCCTCTGAGACCATGATCTTAAGGCCCCAGGCCCAATGACTTAATCCTTAATCCCAAAGACATTATATCTAAAAATTTTCACAAGTTTGCCCACCGTATGCTCTACCATATTCATGGAAATATTTGTAGCATAGGTAAATACATATATAGAAACATCCTCTGTCCAATCTATATAATTCCATGAGTATAGTTCCACACTCTCTCATACCCATTTAGCCTGCCTGTCCATGCATCCACTCATCAACCACTATTATTACTGTTATTGCACTATTGTGTATATAACAATAATTACCTCTGTTGCCTATAATTCTTGTACTCCTCCTGATGTCTTCCCCTGCTTCCATCATTTTCTTACTGTCCTCACTCTTATTATATGTTTCTTTCCTTTCACCCAAGTTAATGTATCTACCATTTCGTTAGTGTTTCAGGCTCCCTCCCTCTCCTACTCTTAGTGACCATCAAAGAATGTTTCTTTTAGGGTAAAAACCTTTTCTTGAATTTTTAATAAGTGATCTCATACAATATTTGTCCTTTTTAATGCACTTATTTTGCTCAGCATAATGTCCTCCAGGGTCATTCATGTTATGAGATGTTTCACAGGTTCATTGTTCTTCTTTAACATTGTGTGGGATTCCCGTGTGTGCATGTGCCATAGCTTGTTCATATATTCGTCCATTGAGAGGCATTTAGGTGGTTTCTTTAGTTTTGCTGTTGTGAATAGTGCAGTAATGTACATGGAAGTGTGTATATATATATTCATATTGTGGTTTCTATAGTTTTGCTGTTGTGAATAGTGCAGTAATGTACATGGAAGTGTATATGCACACACACACACACACACACACACATATATATATTCATGTTGTGGCTCTTATATCCCTAGAACGTATACCAAGCAGTTGGATTGCTGGGTCATGTGGTGTTTCTATTTCCATCTTTTAAGGAAAGTACCATACTGTTTTGCACAGTGGTAGTATTATTTACAGTCCCATCAGCAGTGCATGAGGGCTCCATCTTGTTCTCCATGCCTTGCCAAAATTTGTTGCTTTCTGTTGTTTTTTAACCTTGCTATTCTGGGGTGAGGTAATTTGTTGTTTGGATTTGCATCTCTGTCTCTCCCTCTTTTAGTCAATTTCACAACTGATCCCAGAGCCATTTGGCTATTCCCTATTCCCAAAGAACCCTACTTAGAAGGACATATCTGATAGCAGCAGCCAGCTACTACTAATTGGTGATGGAAATGAAATGGGCTATTCTTTACTTCCACAGCCAGAAGCCCTGGTTGTGTAGCAGGTAATGTGTTCGTCTGCTAACTACAAGATCGACAATTTGAAACCAGACTCTGCAGGAGAAAGATGAGATTTTCTACTCCCATAAAGATTTACAGTCTCAGAAACCCACAGAGGCAGTTTTACTCTGCCCTTTAAGGTTGTTGTGACTAGGTATCAACTCAAGGGCACTGAGTTTGGGTCTTATAAATCAACATGAAAAATACAAATGGCAGCGAATTGGGGTTTTTTGGGTTGTTTTTTGAGTTTTACTTCCATGAACTTTCAGGTCTTATGAAAATTTGCAAGAGGATTCAACTGTACATACAATAAGACTTGCCTGAAAGTGTGTCCAAGGAACCCTGGTGGTCCAGTGGATAAGTGATGGGCTGCTCACCGAAAGGTCAGCAGTTCAAAACATGGGAGTCCCCTGGGAGAAAAATGTGGCCATAGGCTTTGGTAAAGATTTACAAAGCCTTGGAAATCCTATGGGGCAGTTCTACTTTGTCCTGTAGGGCTGCTATGATCGATGGCAGTGGATTTAGTTTGTTTTAATAAGCAGCTCCCACGACATTTTGGGAAGATTTCAAGAGTGATGCAGGTGTTCCGGTGTTGGATTACCCATGTAGCAAGGCAAACTTACTGACTTACTTGTGCTTATTTACTCATCTGAAGTGAGCAATCATTTTACAACCACATCAAAAATTCTGTTTCTAGGTATAACTGGCATCTGTCTCTCTCCCAACTCCACAGCACCTTCCTGCAGAATCACATTCTCTGAATGGGATAGAATTCCCAGTAATCAAGGTAAGCATGGGCTTACTTGTGCTTATTTACTCTTCTACAGGGAACAGTTTCCTGCTTTCAGCCATGTGCTATTGTTCACTGGAGATGAGTATGGAAGCACACTTGCTTATTGGCTAATCTACCTGTGTTAAACAACACTCATGGTTTTTTGTTGTTGTTAGTGATTTTAAGTATTTGTGATCCTTTTGATACACTTTGGTGTAAACAGAAAGCTATGTTTAAAATTAAGCCAAAGCCAATTAGTAGATTTTAAAACTCAGTTAGAGGCTGTTTGCAGACTAGTGGCTTTCTTTTTTCCTAAATCCTGTTAAAATGCAGTGGGCTCTATTTTGTGTTGAGTGAGCAGGCTGCCATGACAACTGTCTGTATAATATTATTTTAATAATAATCCAAGATTTCAAGTCTCTGCCTCTGAGTCCAGAGTTCATCCTCAAACCTAGATACACATTTGTTCTCAAAGAACTGCTCTTGGACATGTTTACAAAAAAGCAAACAAAATGTTTTCAGCTAGTTATTTTTTAACCTTCTTTTGGAAGAGTTTTCATGAACTCACACAATTGCAAACTGATTATTGATTGCTGTTTCTTCTTCTGGAAGGGTGACTTGAATAGAAATTGATAGTATAATAGATGGAGTTGTTCTTAGCTGCCATTAAGCCATTCCCTGATTCATGTCTACCCTATATGTAACAATGTATAACTGAACTTCTACAGAGGGTTTTCTTTACTGTAATCATAGTTCCACAGGCCTTTCTTTTGTGTATGTATGTGTTGGGGGAGGGGGGTTCAAACCACCAGCCTCTAGGTTAGTAACTGACCCCAAACTGCGTGCACCAACCCGGCTCCTATATTTAAGGAAAGCTTTAGACCCAAATTTGGACATTTTCCCTCTGGGTGTGTAGTCTGTAAATTCAAATTAATCTTTTCTTCATCTAACAGTATTAGAAATAACCTTGTGATTGCAAGTGGCATATAAGCCAACC
This sequence comes from Tenrec ecaudatus, assembly GCF_050624435.1. NCBI lineage: Eukaryota > Metazoa > Chordata > Mammalia > Afrosoricida > Tenrecidae > Tenrec > Tenrec ecaudatus. The sequence continues at coordinate 15,129,850 of NC_134548.1, forward strand.
CAAAGTGAGTCAGCAAAAACAATTTCAAAGGAATCTGGTGTGAAAACTAGGATTTGCTCTTGAGACTTCTGCTGGCATCTGGGCTTTAGAGCCATTCTTCTGCCCTTCTCCAGACCTCAGGTTCTTCCCAGGACTAGCTCTCTTCTTAGGACAGTTTTGCTAAGCATACCACTTGGAGGAAGATGAGCCAGTGTACTGGTCCAGTGCGGGACACACGCAACTCATATTGGCGGTCTTTAGCCATGTGAGTGGTCACCCATGAACCCTCTTTGCCAGAAAAGAACTTGCCCTCTGCCATGGGCCCAAGTTATGGACCTATCCCTGCTCAATCAGTTGCCTGGGGTATGAACTCTACTAACTAGTGTAAGCCATTCATAAGTCCACCATTTGAGTGGACCAAGTTGCCAGTTCGGTATAAACCCCATGGCTTAAAATAGGCAGGAGAGTGATTTTAAAAAGGAAAATTGGATACTATTACAAGGAGGTTAGGGAAATATCTGCTGGCCAACTTTTTAGGGAACAAAACTGGGCAGCTGGCACACTGGTTAAAGTACTCAACTGCCAAACAGCACTTCAAACCTATCGACTGCTGTGCAGGAGAAGGAGGTAGCAGTTTGCTTCTGTAATGAAATAATATTTGATATTTCAAATGTATTATGTGGCGGTTACATAATCTGTCCACTTGTGAAGGAGAAGAGTCTAGCCTGTCCGGCAGGTTGTAGCTTGATAACCTCATTTGGAAGCGCAAAGAGATAAATAGCTCACTGGAGGCCAGATACACTCTGATTCTTCTTCCTGCTGACAAGACACATGGAGCTATGCTAGAGCCCTGCAGCTGGAAGAGCCACGTGGAAACCCCTGTCAATGCTGAGATGCTTCCACTGCCACTGGATCCACAAAACTTTCCACCCACTGGCTTGTGATCTTCCTGTATTCGGTGTCATTGCATGTTTTGCCCAAGTCTGAGGAGGAATGTATCAATTAGTATCAGACATAAGAGCTAATATTGGACTTAGGAACTTGATCTGGACTGGGCTTGTATGTTTTCTTAATGTAAAATTACTCTTTATATAAAGCTCTTATACACATATGAGTATCTATGAATTTGTTTCTTTAGTCTACTTGGCCTAAAACATATTATATAATACATTAGATATTACTCAAGATACTAACATTAGAATAATACATGTCAAACTATATGATACAATGTCCTTGTGATTTCTATGGTCTACTTAGTAGTTTCTCTCCAAACAAAAGAATGCTATAATGAAGTAATTTCATACGCTAAAGAGATTAAACAGTTACAAGAAAGAGACCAATAACTGTGGTAAGGAAACTGAGACACATATCAGAATTACTGATGACAACTATTATAACTAATACTTTCATTTTTTTAAATGAAGTTCTGTGTATATTTTTTATGTTGTGAGATACAAATAGCCCACTTTTTGTTTTTAATAAATCATTTTATTGGGGATCATTCAACTCTTATCACAATCCATACATGCATCAATTGAGTAAAGCACCCTTATACATTCATTGCCCTCGTCATTCTCAAAATTTGCCTTCCACTTGGGTTTCTGGAATCAGCTCGTTTTCCTTTTATTCCCCTCCCCCCTCCCCCCTGAACCCTTAATAGTTTAGAGATTATTCTTTTATCTTATCTTACACTGTCCGGCGTCTCCCCTCACCCACATTCCCATTGCCCATCCCCCAGAGAGGAGGTTACACATAGATCCCCGAGATTGTTTCTCCCTTTCTACACCCCCTTCCCTCCCGGTGTTGCCACTGTCACCGCTGGTCCTGAGGGGTTCATCCGTTCTAGATTCCCTGTTTCCAGATCCCTACTGCACCGCTGTGCATCCTCTGGTCTAACCAGGTCTGCAAGGTAGAATTGGGATCATGATAATTGGGAGGGGAGGAAGCATTCAAGAACTAGAGGAAGGTTTTGAGTTTCATTGTTGCTACACTGAATCCTGAGTGACTCATCTCTTCCCCACTACCCCTCTGCAAGGGATGCCCTGCTGTCTACAGATGGGCATTGGGTCCCCATCACTCACTCCCCTCATTCACGGTGATGTGATATTTTTCCCTCTTCCTTTGTTGTTTGAAACCTGGTCCCCTCTGCCCTTCATGATCACACATGTTGGTGTGCTGCTTCCATGTGGGCTTTGTTGCTTCTGGGCTAGATAGCCACTTGTTTACTTTCAAGCCTGTAAGTCCCCAGATGCTATATCTCTCAATAGCCAGGCACCATCAGCCTCCTTCACCACACTTGCTTATGCACACATTCGTCTTCAGCGTTTATGTGAGGAAGGCGATCACACAATGATGTGTTTTGTTCCTTGGTGTCTGCTACCTGGTCTGTTCAACACCTTGTATTCACTTAGGCTCTGTGCTTCTTCTCTGTGGGCTTTGTTGCTTCTGAGCTAGATGGCCGCTTGTTTGCCTTCAAGCCTTTAAGACCCCAGATGCTCTATCTTTTTTATAGCCAGGCACCATTAGCTTTCTTCACCACATTTGCTTATACACACGTCTGTCTTCAGTGATCATGTTGGGAAGGTGGGTATCATGGAATGACCGTTTAGCTGGGCAAGGTGCTATTGTATTGAGGAAGTGTGCGCGAGGAGGCCCAATGTCCACCTGCTACCCTACTACTGAACCTATAAATGTATGTACATAGGTATATTTCTCCCATATTCATAAATATATTTACATGTGTATATGTTTGTATTTAAGCTTCTATGTATGCCATTTTCTTCCTACTCCTTTCCTCTATTTCCTTATGCTTTCCCACTACCATATTCAGCCTTCATTCTGGTTTCAGTAATTCCTCTCAGTTACCTCGCCCTTGGACACTCCCTACCAGTCCTCCCTTCCCCTCCCTGGCACTGGTTTTGAACCACTCGCTTTTCCCTTGTCCCTGTGTTGGCCAACACCTCCTCCCTTCCCCTACCTCCCATGCTCTCATGTCCCTCCCGGACCATTGGTCGAGTTATTTTCTTCTCTCATTGTTTGCCCAGCCTATCTTATCTAGGTGGACCTGCTGATATAATAATACGTGCATACAAATGCAGATGGCACCCAAGTGGCAATAAGAACATGGCTTTGACAGCAGCAACACTGACACGCTGATAGACTAAAAACCACTAACATACAAAATTTACAGGATAAAAAAAAGAAAAAGAAAAAACAAAAAGACAGCAAAAAAGAAAAAAAAAATCTGTTAGTAGTTCGAGGTCTGTTTGTTGGCCTTTAGGAATGTTTTCCGGATGAGCCTTGTGGGGTGCCATGTCCTGGCCCCAAAGTCCATCCTTTATACTCCCTCGGGATCTCTTTGTTCTGCTTCCCCCGCTGCTCCATTGCATGCCCCCAGTGTTTGCCTCAGTGTGGTGGGGTCAGCTCAGTCGCACATCCCCCACTGTGTCTCAAGTGCTGTCCGGTGCAGGGCCATGGGTCGATGCAGGATGTCGCATCTCGCAGTGAGACCAGCTGTATGGTCCTCTCTGTACAATGGGCCCTTCGAGCCGGGCTATCGTCCTCTGAGCTTAGTGGGCCCAGGTATACTCCACTCCGTTCTTCCTCCATCCTTTGTTTCAGCTTCCTTCTGGGTGTGGTGTGGTGGATCAGTTCCTTTCCCACACCAGACGATCTATTTTCATTTTCTGTTGGTACTCCCTTCGATTGTGGGGGTCGGACTAATTCTGGATGGGGCCAGCGTATGACCCAGTCTCTTTGTGTAATCCTCCATACTTTACGTTGCCCTCCTAGTTTGGTGTGTTATGGTGGGGTCCGTATGCATGTTCTGGTTCTGTGGGGACACAACCAATACTCTCCCCCGGGTGGGTTAGTGCCCTGTTCCCCCCATACCATCCACTCGGTTTCTCTCCACCCTGCTTCTCCCTCCCCCTGCCCCACTTCTCCTTCTTTATGCTGGACTCTTATGTACCTCCCTAGGTGTGGCCTGCCTCCCTCCAACTACCTATGCTTCCACCTGTTTATTGCGAGATAGATGTGTATTCTTCTATTTCTGGCATGCTGATTATACTTACCTCAGGGGACTCATGTTATACCTGTCCCTTTGAGTCTGGCTTACCTCGCTTAACATAATTCCTTCCAGCTCTTCCCATGAATTAATGTGTTTCATGTGCTCATCCGTCCTTTTCAGTGCTGCATAGTACTCCTCTGTGTGTATGTGCCAAAATCTACTAATCCACTCATCTATCGATGGAAACTTAGGCTGTTTCCAAGTTTTTGTGATTGTGAATTGTGCTGCAATAAACATTGGAGCACATATGACTGGCCATGTTTTATTTGCTGCTTCCACTGAGTATATGCCCAGTAGAGGGATGGCTGGGTCATAAGGTAGATCAATTTCCATTTTCTTTAAGTATCTCCAGATTGCTTTCCATAGTGGCTGTACAAATCTGCACGACCACCAGCAGTGGAGGAGGGTTCTTACTTCACCACAGCCCCTCCAATGCTTGTTGCTCTCTGATTTGCTAATCTGGGCTAGCCTCAGGGGTGTTAGGTGGTATCTCATGGTTGTTTTGATTTGCATTTCTCTTATGGCTAGGGACTTCAAACACTTTTTCCCATGCTCATTGGCCATATGGGTCTCCTTCCTAGTGCAAGTTCTTTTCAGTTCTCCTACTCACTTCCTTAGGGGGTTAACTGTTTTCCTCTTTTTGCAGGTCATGATGGTGTTGTAGATTTTAGTAATGAGCCCTTTGTCCGATGTGTCATTACTAAAAATCCTCTCCCAGTCTGTGGGTTGTCTGGTCACCCTCTTGGTGAAGTCTTTTGAGGTACACAGGTGCTTTATTCTTATTAGATCCCATTTGTCGATTTCCAGTTCACCTGTGTGTGTGCCCTTCCCTATTACAGTGAGCCTATGAGCTCCCTGCAAATAGCCCACTTTTTAAGTTACGTTCTACTCTGCTAGAGGGTCGCTAAGAGTTGGAATCAGCTCGTAAGTGTATGGTGAGAATGCATCTGGCTTCATAGAATAAGAGAAATGTAATAGTAGGGACTTGACACAGAAGTCAGGTTTTTTGTCACATCATAGGTAGCTTCACAGTCTCATTCGTGCCTCAGGCTTCTTTGCTTGTGTCACTGTTCTCAGCTTGAGGCTCTCTTCTTCATGGTTGCTAGCAAGAAGGCAACTACTCCAAGGCTTTGTATTCTGCTTCCAGAGAGGGGGAAGGACAATGAAGAAAAGACTCATACAAGCTGTTTGTTTTTTGCTTTTAAAAACCATTTATTGTGAATTGGATGCCTTCTATGCACAGAAAGATATGCTATAGACTAGGACAAACATTTGACTAACTGATATTAAATACCAACAGTCCCTAACTATTCTGGCTTATGTGTAAATTCGACTTCAAGACAGACTTAGGAACAGGACTGTGCATAATTCAGGACTGCCTGTAATAGGCTTTGTGAGAGTTGGTTATTAACTGTGTACATCAGACATTCACAACCTGGGGACTGCTTGTAACAAGAATTTACTGCTGGTCTCCTTTCCTAATCTGCTTAAGTCTTTCATGCACAACAAAATGCATTATTATTTTTTTTAAATGACAATATTTGGGTGCCAGCCCTATATTAACATCATGAACAAGGAAAACAATCCAGAGAAAGCCTAGCTTTCTCAGCAACTTGTCTCCATAATGTTGTTCTTTTCTCACAGTCATATGAGCAGAAACATGGTGTAGTTACAGGAATATGTTTGGAATTAAGTAAGAGAGACCTAAAAAGGGGATTATTTTTATCTCACATCATAAAAAATATAGAACCTCATTTAAAAATTGCAAATGTTAATTATAAGTAGCTGTCATCTGTCTATTAAAGTAACAGATTCATTAAACACTCAGGAATGCTTTTCCTTTAGTTACATTAGGTTCATTTGTGTTCCTTTTCCTTAAAGGTGTTTTGTAAATTAGGGAGAATGATGGTTTCACCAAAATAGCAAAGCTTCACTAAATTACTGCCACCTCAGTTTCTTCATTGTTATTGCTCTCTTTCTTTGTAATTATTCAAACTCTTTAGCTTATGCCATTACTTGATTGCAATAATCTTTTTGTTTGTTGGAAACTACTGAATAGAGCATAGAAATCACAAGGGTATTGTATAATATGGTTTGATTTTAAAATTGATGGAAGAGTTGGTTGAAAAGAAATAGCAATTAAATAAAACCCTGAAAATTTGTGTGTTGTAGAGCAGTGACACTCTAAGCATCCCCAGGGAGCTTGTTGGCAGTGTCTTCATCACTGGGGGGCCCAGGAGGAACATACTATATGAGTGACAATGCCAGAGGGGTTACACAAAAATTACTGTAACATTTTTGTGCATAGTTCCAGCAGGAATGTATTATTTTGTATAAAAATACCCCTATAGCTAGTTGCTGGTGGTTGGCTCTGACTCATAACGACCTTATCACAGAAAAAAACATCCTCTGGAACTATGTCATCACACTTGAGTTAAGCAATGGTGTCCCAGAGTAGAAAATAGTAGTCTATGACTATATGCAGAATAATGTGTCATCAGGATTAGGGGAAGGCTTATCCTTACAAAAACATTTTTAAAGCCCAGCTTATGTGTATCAATATACCCACAAGGCTAACTCTAGGCTAATTTACATTTTAAACCTTTTAATATGTTCTAGGAAAGAGCTTTGGTGGGACGGGGTTAAACACTTGGCTGGTATGGGAAGTTTGGTGTTTCAACCCTGTCAACCATTAAGTGGGCAGAAGATGTAGCAGTCTGCTTCCGTAAAGATCTGCAGCCTTAGAAACCCTATGGAGCAGTTCTTCTCTGTTCTATAGCATGGCTAAGTTGGACTAAACTCAGTGGTGATGGATAATGCACTCAGATCAGAGCTAATTGCAATCCATTCTGAAGGCCAGCCACCAGCAACAATGCTTGAGTCCACTCTTATTTAATATAAGTTCAAAGATTTCTTAACTGGAGGAGACTTTGCTTGACTTCCTTAAAAAAAAAAAACAACTCCAAAATTCACTACCATCAAGTCAATGTGGACTCATAGTGACCCTAGAGGACAGAGTAGAATTGTTCTTCAGGGTTTCCTAAGTTGTAAATCTCTCTTTACAGGAGCAGAAAGCCTCATCTTTCTCTCAAAGAGCAGCTGGTAGGTTTGAACTTTTAACTCTGTAGTTAGCAGCTTGTGTTAGGCAGGGTTCTCTTAAAGAAACAAAACCAGGACACTTATGATTATATGTGTTTATGCGTGTTTACATAGCATGAAGGATTATAACAGCGAATTTAGTCCACACAGCAGTACAGAGGCCTCAGTTCAACTTACTTTCATGAAACAGTTAGTATACTGAAGGTCCTTCAACTCACTCCAGCTGCTGGTCCAAGGTCAAGGAAGCAGACAGTGGAATATGCCCTCAGGCAAGACATGCAGAATTGCAGAATCGCAGTGGGCAGCAGATGGCAGCAGATGGCAGGGTGAGGCAGCAACAGCCAGTAGCTTGGGAGCATAGCTAAGCAGATCCCAATGGAGTCTCAAGCTCTAGTGATGCATGCAAGGCTACAGATCCATGGATGGCTCAGCCCAGAGGTAGTGCAGCATATAGTTAAGGCAAAGGACTAGCTCAAGCAGTAGCACACTGGTCCAATCATAGGGAGAAAGAGGAAGAAGCCCACTTCCCAGAGCCATTTATCTTGGTCACCCTCCAATCAAGCTGTGACCTGATTAAATTCCATCCACATGTTCCTAAGGAAGCTGTGGCAGTTACATAATCTGTCAATTTTTGAAGGAGTGGAGTCTAGCCTGTCAATCAGGCCATAGCCAGTGAGGCTTCCATGTGGGCATGGCCTTCTCCTGAGGATTCTGGGAACTCCTTTATTCCTCCCTGGTGGTGAGAGACACTCTTTGCTTCGTCTTCCTGCTGACAAGACACATGGAGTTACTCTAGAGCCCTGGAGCTGGAGGAGCTACGGTGGAGACCCCTGCCAGCGTTGAGATGCTTCCACTGCCGCTGGATTCACAAGACTTTCCACCCTCTAGCCTCTGATCTTCCTGCATTAGGCATTATTGCATGTGTTGTGTGAGTCTGAAGAAGAATTAACAGACAGGTATTGGATATATTGGCTAAATTGGACTTATACACTTGATCCGGACTGGGCTGGGATGTTTTCTTAATATACAATTACTCTTTGTATTAATCTGGGTAGACTAGAGAAACAAAATCATACATAGAAAAAAATCCCCCAATAAAACATACAACTTTCTTCTAGTTCTTTATTCTTTAATGCTTCTCCCCCACTCCCACCCCGCCACTATCATGACCCCAATTCTACCTTACAAATCCAGCTAGACCAGAGCATGTACAGGGGTACAGATCAGAACTGGAAACATAGGGAATCCAGGACAGATAAACCCCTCGGGACCAATAATAAGAGTAGCAATACCCGGAGGGGAAGGGGAAGGTGGGAGATAACGGGGGAACCAATCACAACGATCTACGTATAACTCCCTTCCAGAGGGACAGATAACAGAAAAGTGGGTCAGTTAAGACTTGAAAAAAATGATAATTTATAAATTATCAAGGGTTGGTGAGGCAGGGAGGCCGGGGGAGCGGAAAAAATGAGCTGATACCAAGGGCCCAAGTAGAAAGAAAATGATTTGAGAATGATGATGACAACAAATGTACAAATGTACTTGACAGAGTGGATGTATGTATGGATTGTACTAATAGTTGTATGAGCCCAGGATAAAATGATTTTTTAAAAATGATTTTTCAAAAAAGGAAAGCACAACCAGGACATTCCTCATATCTTTGTGGAGTGTTAATATCCAGTGGTCTCTGGATCACTCGGACAGAGAAGGCCAATTTGTCTCCAGATCCTCTTGTTCTGAAATTCCCTTCTCTGTTCTTGAAAGTAAAGGTGCTTTTTGGCTCTGAAAAAAAAAAGAAAGAAAGAAATCCCAGACCAGTCCAGATCAAGCTTGATATTAGCCTATATGTCCAATACCTGTCTATAAAGTTCAGAAGAGGGTCAGACTCACTGCACACATGCAATGATGCTGAATGCTGGAAGAACACAGGCTAATGGGAGAGGTGTCTTGTGGATCCAGTGGCATTGTAAGTATCTCTGTGCTGGCAGGGGTCTCCATGTGGCTCTTGCAGCTCCATACCTTCATGTGTCTTATCTGCAGAATGTTTCACAGGGAGTGAGTGTGTGTCCTGCCTCCAGTGAGCTATTTATCTTTTTAGCTCCTCCAAATGAGGTCATCAAGCTATGACCTGATTGACAGGCTAAACTCCACCCCTTCACTCTTAAGTCTCAAAGTGACAACAGATTGTGTAAATACAATACTCTTTATATAAAACTCCTTCTTATATAAGTGTCTCCCTGGATTTATTTCTCTAGTCTACCCAGACTAACATAGAAGCCTAGTTTCACACAGCTCAACATATAACCCACAACTCCAAGGCTCCTAGTCATTGTCATATATGTATTTCTTTACACCTTCACATTTATTTGCATGCTTATTTGATTAATGCATTCTTTTCCAAACAGGCTGTACACTTCATGAGAGAAGAGACAGTGCCAGTCTTGTTAGCTAGTGTATTCCAAGAGTCTAGAACAGTGCCTAGCACATAATAGATGCTCAAAAATATATGTTGAATGAAACCAAGATAAGAATAAGGATTAAGTACTGTAAAACCTTCAGGTCTAATTTTCACTAATAGTTTCCTCCAATAAACAAGCTATTTTTTCTTTTCCATGTTTATGGACCCAAACACGGTTGATAGAGAAACATTGATTGCAAAAGGAAAGACATGTATTCTGCCTTTCCAATAAGCAAGAAGTAATTCTCTCATCCAGGTTGTGGTTTTTATAAACCATTGGCAGTTATTTTATCTGCATCTAATGTTATGATGTTACCAAGGCAACATATTGAAAAATAATTCTAGAACTTACCTCTGGAAGATTCCATGGGAGCCTCAGAAATCTACTTTAAATAAGATCCTCCTCCTGATGTTGTGTTGTGTCCTGGGCCTGCAGGTCAGGTTGAAAGAGTTACCAACCAGCAGAGTGATCATCTTGGAGTCTTTTCCTTAAACCTACGGGAGTGATAACACCTGGAGGGAAGGGTAAGGCTACTTCATAGACCAAATTATCAGAATAAAATTTGGATAGGTATAGAGCCCTGTATTAGAAAGTTAGCCTTCTACCCGTTTGTTTAGTTGTTTGGTTCAATGCTGGTGAACTTTAGGTTTTAGATGTAGAGTGTATAATACTTTAATATAAATTAAATTATGTTGGAGCTAGCTTCTTCAGGGTAGAAATGGGTCACTTTGATGTAATGGATAAGGTACTGGCCACTGAATAACAAGACTGTGATGTTGGGGAAGCCACCTAACCTCTCGGGACCTGCTTTCCTCATCAAAAACTGAAGATTTCTGAGGACATTTCTGAACAAGGCCAAGGGACCAGAGTATCTTATCATATCATAGTCTTGCTTGTTACACAGCTGATGATGGTCTTACCAGAGGACTCCACTACCTGTTCTTACATTAGTTTTGCCATTTTTTGACTTGGTGAATGAGTTACATATATAGATAGATTGATCTTGTTAGGTGCCATGAAGTCGGTTCCAACCCATAGTGACCTTAGTGACCCAGAGTGACAACAAAACGAAACACTGCCCCCTCCTGGGAACTCCTCACAGTTGTCCCTGTGCTTGAACGCATTGTGGCAGCCACAGTGGCAATTAATCTTGAGAGCCTTCCTCTCCTTCGCTGCCCTTAGACTTTACCAAACATGATTTTTCTTCTCCAGGGACTGGTCTATCCTGACAACATATCTAAAGAATGTAAGATGAAGTCTTGCCAACCTATCTTTAGATAGATAGATACCGTATATACTTGAGAATAAACTTACCCGAATATCAGCCAAGGCACCTAATTTTACAAAAAAAAACTGCATAAAAATGTGCTGAAAAGCGATGGATAGAGCTAGAGATTTACAAAACCTCCAAACTTGCTGCCATCGAATCAATTCTGACTTGTGGCAACTTTACAGGGCAGGGTGGAACTTCCTTTGTGGCTTTCCAGACTAACTATTTACAGGAGTAGAAAGCCTCATTTTTCTCCTTCGGAGTGGTTAGTGGGGTTCCCCCCCCATTTCTGGCTTAAAAAACTCATTTTATTGAGAACTCTTACAGCCCTTATCACAGTCCATACATCCATTCATTGTATCAAGCACATTTGTACATATGTTGCCACCATCATTTTCAAAACATTTTCTTTCTTTTTTTAAAAAATAATTTTATTGGGGGCTTGTACAACTCATCACAATCCATACATCCATCCATTGTGTCAAACACATTTGTACATTTGTTGCCATCAATTATTTTCAAAACATTTTCTTTCTACTTGAGCCCTTGATATGAGCTCATATTTTCCCACCCTTGCCTCCCTCCCTCCCTCATGAACCCTTGATAATTTATAAATTATTATTTTTTCATGTCTTACACTGACTGCTGTCTCCCTTCACTCACTTTTCTGTTGTTTGTCCCCCTGGGGGAGGGGTGGTGGTGATGGTTAAATGTCGATCATTGTGATTGGTTCTCCTTTTCTGCCCTCATCTTCCTCCTACCCTCTCAGTATTGGTCCTACTCTCATTATTGGGCCTGAGGTGTTCATCCTAGATTCCTTGTGTTTGAAGCTCTTATCTGTACTAGTGTACATGCTCTGGACTAGCTGGATTTGTAAGGTAGAATTGGGGTCATGATAGTGGGGGAGAGGGAGGAAGCATTAAAGAATTAGAGGAAAGTTGTATGTTTCATCGGTGCTATACTGCATCCTGAATGGCTCTTCTCTTCCTTATGACCCTTCTGTGAGGGTATGTCCAATTGTCTACAGATGAGCTTTGTTTCTCTACTCTGCCCTCCCCCTCATTCACATTAATATAATTTTTTGTTCTGGGTCTTTGATACCTGAAAATTGATCCCACGGACACCTCATGATTACACAGTTTGGTGTTCTTTTTCCATGTAGGCTTTTTTCTTTTGAGTTAGATGGCTGCTTGTTTATCTTCAAGCCTTTAAGACCCCAGATGTTATATCTTTTGATAGCTGGGCACCATGAGCTTTCTTCACTGCATTTGCTTATGTACCCATTTTGTCTTCAGCAATTGTGTCGGGAAGGTGAGCATCACAGAATTCTGGGTTATTAGAACAAAGTGTTCTTGTGCTGAGAGAGTACTTGAGTAGAGGCCTGCTACTTTAATACTTAACACATAAATATATGTACATAGATCTATTTCCCTGTAGTTATATATAAATATATTTACATATGTACATTTAGGCCTCTATAAATGTCCTTTGGTTGGTGGTTTCTAACTGCTGATCTTTCAGTTAGCAGCCCAACAAGTAACCACTAATGCCACCAGGGCTCCAGAGATAGAGATAGAGAAAGAGATATATAGTTGTTTTTTTTTTCATATCTTAGAATGACCTACTATAACTCTTGCAGAAGTAAAATAAGAAAAAACATGGAGTTACTGTTAGTCTGCCTTGGAATTCTGCTAAGTAAGAATTCTTTAAGTATGAAGCAATCTTGGTAAGCCTGTTGCGAATTCATGCACATCACCTGAGAATCTGAATTGCATATTACTGAGTAAAGTACTTTGGTGTACTAGTTAGAGCTAAAGGTATATGTAGGCTATATGGTCATATTTGGTTTTTATACCCCCTCTCTCTTGGACTTCTTATTTTCCAGAGCACTCCTTTTTGAGTCTCCTTTGCTCCTTCCTCTTTTGCAGTTCCCTTTGTGCGTCTCTATTCCTCAGGATTCTGTTTTTGCTCTGATTGTCTTCTTCTTTTTTTTTTAACAATTTATTAGGGGCTCATACAACTCTTATCACAGTTCACACATATACATACATCAATTGTATAAAGTCCATCTGTACATTCTTTGCCCTAATCATTTTTTTCTCTTAGTCTACAAGCTCTCCCTGGATATTTTACTGGTAATCACTCTGGCTATTATCAGTAACTAAATGCTCTTCTTAATCTGAATCTCCAGATCTACTTTATGTCCTGGGCACTAAACCCAGGCTGCCTATGGGGTTTTTCAATAGTGTGGTCTCACAGACACTCAAATTTAGCACACTAACCTTTATTTCTCTCCACTATCTGTATGCTTAAGGAGCTTTGGTGAAACAGTGATTTTAAAAATTTTTCCCTTTTATTTTATTAATCATTTTTATGGGGCTCTTACAACTCTTGTTACAAACTATATATCTGACATATTCTTACATCATTCTTTTCTAGACATTTACTTTCCATTGACCCTTGGGATCAGCTCCTCTTTTTTCTCCTCCTTCTCCCCCCCCCCCATGGCACAGTGATTAAAGAGCCCTGCTGCTAATCAAAACATTGTTAGACCACCTCAACCCTATCTGCTATTCTCTGGGAGAAAGATGTGGTAGTCTGCTTCTGTAAATGTTTTCTAGCCTTGGAAACCCCATAGGGCAGTTTTAGTCTATCCTTTAGGGCCAATATAAATTTGAATGGATAGCAGTGGGGTTAGTGTTGGTTGTTATCTGGAATACACATGTTTGTCCTGGTTTTTGTTGTACACTTGTACTTTTTAATAATCTTAAACCAAATCCATTCCTGCCGAGTCAGATTCAAAATCATAGGAACCCTGTAGACAGAGTAGAACTATTCCACGAGGTTTCTAAGGCTGTAAATCTTTACAGAAGCAGACTGCTACATCTTTCTCTCATGGAGTCGAGGGCTTAGAAATGCCAACCTCTGATTAGTAGCCTAGCGCTTTAACTATTGTGCTAACAGGGCTCCTTAAACCCTTTAATACTCTATTTCATTTAGTAGCATCATCTGGTAGACTGTAAATTGTAAGAGGGCAGAGGCCATGCCCTTGCTGTTGACTGTTATAGCCCCAGCACATAGCGTCCAGCACATGATAGATAACCAGTAAGGGTTGTCAAATACATGAATGATCTATTAGTCCAAAAAGAAGTATTGGTGGTACAATGGTTAAGCACTGGACTGCTAACCTAAAAGTCAACGGTTTGAACCTACTAGTGGCTCCAGAGGAAAAAGACCTGGCAGCCTGCTTTCTTAAAGATGGCAGCCTAGGAAACAGCCTGTGAGGGACCAGTCTTCACAACTGAATGGGCCCTAGGGGAGAGTTGTGTAACTGAAGGGTACATTAAGGGAACAACAGACAAGAAATGCAAGTACTTACCTTGCATGGATGTAATGTATTCTCTCACAAGCTTATATAATCTCAGGCATGCAAGTCACATTGAACCAATGCTTAACAGGAAAGGGTTTTAGAGGCATACACATAACATGAGGGGGACAATTTAGGGGTATACCTGCAATAGGGAGGGGAAGTGCTAGAGGCATACATGTGACATGAAGGACACATAATAAGATGGGTGGGTTCTAGAGTTAAGATGGCAGCCTAACCTTGGTTGTCCCTGAGCTGACTTGACCTCAGGTATCCCTGAGCTCTTCTCCAGGGGAAAGATCTATGATCTTTATCAGAAGGGAATGGACGATACTTAAGGTTAGATGGATGGTCTGATTGCTTTTGATGGCACATAGCCTTTAAGCAGTTAACCTTCAAGAGTATAGTAAGCCACCATGTGCTTGCAAGCAGCACCTTAAAATCGGCATTATTAATAACTTTTACTTAGGAGAATGTAACTGGGATATATCTGTACGCCACAAACATGAAGGCCTCCTTCCATAAGAATCCTGGCCTCCCAGCCTTCTTTAGTATGAACATAGAGAGTTTGTCTGCATATACTCTCTTCCCGGTTCTCTGTTTCCCACATTTCCGCCCCCCCCTTTTTAATTCAAAATAGCCAGTGAGGCGACATGGTCATTTTCTATGTCAGAAGCCTTCTGTCTGCCAAGACAAAATTAGTGACAGTAAGTAATACAGCCAGACTGGAACTTAGGCCATGGGAAATATTTGAATCCAGGCTCAGGGTGGGGATGGGGAGTGTGCGGGGTGGAGGCGGGGCTAAGGGGGGGGTAAGCCCCCTCAACCCATTCACTAGTTGTTTAATTGTGCCAACACTAAGGGCTGCTAGGATATCTAAATGTATTGAAAATCTTTTTTAGCTGTTTGATATCTAATGGGATGTTTCTGTTATCTAAGCTATTTGAGAAAGACTTTGATTGAAAAAAATTCATTTTTTACTGATTGACACCTAATGAGAGGTTTTCCTTAAATCCCTGCCATTGGTTTCTGATTAAAGCCCAACTCTGTAAGGTTATATCATATGGAGGAAGGGGTTTACACAAAACTTGCAATGTCCTAATCCATTTTAGCAGCAAATGATATTGAAAATCCCTAATCTGATCCTCTAGTAAATGAACAGTCTGTGTAGTCACCCAATCATTTTTGCCTAAAAATGTTTAGTATGATAGTCATAGAGTGTCTCTCTGGCAGCATCAGCAATGTTAGAAATGATTGTAAGTATCAGTAAGGCAGCAGTTGCCATTCTCTGCAAGGTCTTCTTTATGTTTTGAGTAACTCCAGCAACAGGAAGCGATGTCTTTGGGTTGTCTCCCCATTTTCCATGTCAGTTTCCCCCTCCTTCCTGGGCTTGGGTTGAACTTGCTGCCAAGGGGGAATCCATTTACTCACTCCTTCACCTGAAAAAACACAAACCAAATAGCCTCTCCCAAGGGAAGTTAGAAAACCTGGATCCCAGACACCATTGTCATCCTTCCACCAGGTCTTCTCTGGATCGGCTTTCTCTGTAAGGGTACAAATGTATTTATCTGTCCTAATTATATTAGAACTTTCTGGAAGGGAGAAAAATATTACAGTGAATAAAGATAAATGAAGCTTGTCATGCACAGAATCACCTTTTCTCTCCCCCTTCTGTTTTAATCATTGAGATTATAGAGTGTTGGCCCTGAGGGTTATAAGGGATGCCTGTTATGTGATGAATATCCCAATCTTGACAAAAACTGAAACCGTTTGCTGGTGTAAGTGGGGCCATTGTCCATTTTCAGATATGTTGGAGTGTCCATCACAGCAAAACAGGACAGTAAATGGCTTTGTGAATTCACCAGTCCTTGCTCACCCCCATAAAAATCCTGAGAAAGTATCTATAGTAATGCATGCAGCTCCTAGGTGTCCAAATGAGGGTATATGAGTGACATCCATTTGCCAGAGTGCATTTGACTGATCTCCACATGGATTAACTCCATCAGGTCCCTCCCTCAGTGAGGTTTGTTGACAGTGAGTGCATTCTCTCACAATTTGTCTGGCTTGGGTCCACATTAGATGATACCTTTGTTGTTGTGTAGACTTTGATGCTTAACTTTTGGGAGTGTGAGAGTAGCAAATGCCTTTTGAGTTATTTTGTCTGCTTTAGCATTTCCCATAGAAATGACCCTGGCAACCGGGTGTGCACCTGATGAAGAATGGATAGAGGTGGGACCTTATTTGAGTTTGTAAGGTGAAGAATAACTTGCCTATGTGAGAGTGTGGCTCTGACTTCAGTTTTACTGTTTCAATGAAAGAACACACTTGTATAGGCTGAATCACTGATTATATTGATAGGCTACTTTACATCTTTTAATAATGGAACAAAAGTGAATATTTCTGCTTTCTGGGTGGTGATGTAGCAAGTTTGAAAGGATTGAGGGGATACCTTCAAGAGTATAGCAAGCAGCACCTTAAAATTGACATTATTGTGGGGGGACATTATGGGGAATAACTTTTACTCAGGAGAATGTGGCTGAACACATTTCCACCCCATGAATGTGAAAGCATCCCTCCATGGAATCCTGGCCTCCGAGGCTTCTTAAATATGAGTGTTAGAGAGTTTGTCCCCATACACTTTCTTCATGGTTCTCAGTTTCCCACAACAGCCATTATTACAAACTAGAAACTTGGAAGCATTCTTTTTTAAAATTTCATTGCTTATCAGAATTCTCTCTTTTCTTTTTTGGTTTTTTGATTGTGATGTAGGTAAAGGTTTACAGAGCAGATCATAAGTTTTACATAAACACATTTTTTTAACTCATCTATTCCAATCCCCTCAATGCACCAATGTCTTGGAAGATGTACAGCTAGAATGCTCCTTAGAGGCAAGGATGGAGAGACTTGGTCTCACATTAAGTATGTTTTCAGGAGACCAGTCCCTGGCAAATGACATCATACTTGGTAAAGTGAAGGGGCAGCGAAAAAGAGAAGGCCCTTGACTATATGGATTCACACAGTGGCTGCTACAATGAGCTGAAACATAAAAACAATTGTGAGGATGATTCAGGATGAGGTGGTATTTATTTCTCTTGTATATAGGGTCGCTGGGAGTCAGAACTGACACAGCAGCACCTACAACAACAAATGTACCATTGCTTTCCACCCTTCCTGCCATTGTGTTTTGTTTTCATTCCTCCTCCATTTCTAACCCTCAGGTACGTTAGATAAATGCTGTTTGATGCCTCTCTCTCCTTTGTTCCCTATACTCATTCTGCCTCCAGGAAGCTCTATCTAAAAGTCTACCACTTGGTCCCTCCTCAGTTGGTACTGCCATGGCTTTACTTCAGTCCTTGATTATTGCAGCTGCCTCTTCTTTGGTCTTCTTACTGCTGATTTTTCCCCAGTTCATTGACATCTGATCCCAAGAATGATCTTCAAAAGCTTGAATCTATATTCAGGTTACCCTCAAACTCTCTGAAACAGAGTTTGTAGTCTTCCTGCCTCAAACTACATCCG
Source organism: Tenrec ecaudatus (assembly GCF_050624435.1). Lineage (NCBI taxonomy): Eukaryota > Metazoa > Chordata > Mammalia > Afrosoricida > Tenrecidae > Tenrec > Tenrec ecaudatus. Next base: position 15,147,612 of record NC_134548.1, read on the forward strand.
ACTGCAGTCCGTGAAATCTATATGGTGTTTTCGTGGGGGGTGCAAACGCTTATAGTTTATTGATTCGAAGTTACACTATTTTTTCCTTCTTCATTTTAACATCTCTGAAATTGAGCTGTGTCTTAAAATTGATGGAGTGTCAGAGTTTGATTATTAATGTTTTTCTTCTTTATTGGTACACCAAATGATGTCTTATAACCAATGACATCTTAAGTTTGCTAAAATATACTCACTGCTGACATTTTAAAATACAGAGATTTTATATAAAAATCTTTTCAACTTTTCTTGAAAAATTTCATTTGGCAGCAGAGCCAGGATTTTTGGATGCCAGCCCTAAGATGGAGCTGCCGGTAAGTAGCAGCTGCCTCATTTAAGCAAAAGCTCTCTAGCGTGTCCCGTGGTTTCCACCCAAGCTACTTCATTTGTTTATATGGTCTACCTCATCTCAGAGCAGCATTTGAATGTACAGTCCCCTGGCTAACCTAGGCATAAGTTCAAATTATTTGTTATCAAGTATAAGAATGGCCACAATTTGCACCAACCCATCTGCTCAGATTTTCATCTCCATCTTCCATCCTCCATTTCTTATACCTTCTGTCCTACAGTCTTATGAAACATCATTCAAAAAGATCATGCTCTCTCAGGCTTTCTCCTGTTCCCTAGAATGCCTTTCCTCACCTTTGATGGTTCAGGAGACATTTCCTGATGCCCAAAGCTAGAGCTCATTTCCTTCTGGGAAACCAAGAGTCAAAAGGGCATATTTCCCTACTTCCCTCTTCTGCAATTCTGTGTACTTGCCTGTGTCCCTCACTACACTGTAAACTTGATAGGGGACTGAGCCTATGAATCTAATCATTTGTGTATGCCCGCCCATCATTGGTACATGATCAGTAAGTATCTGTTGAGTAAAGAAAGCTGGCATAAGATGTACTTCCCAATGGTGATCTCTATGTTTTAATTTTCTTTGGGGCCTGTGTACAGCAAACGACATGAGTGACCATATCTGACTTCCCCAGGTTTCTCTATTGCTGAGAGGCAGGGGTCAGACAGGCCTCCAGGCGCCATCTTTCTTGACTTGTTCCGACACCAACTGTTCCTCCCACAGCACTCTACATCTGTGCTAGATGTGATAATTCATTGCAATGGCCACACAGAACTCACAAACACTCATAATTATAGGATTTTATTAGGAGAATTTATAGGTTACCACAAGTCAAGACCAGTAAATAGTAAGGATACAGTCACTGATCCACAGTAACATCTCTCCTCAACTAGCAACCAAGTCTCTCTCTGGCCCTCAGCCTCTCAGGCACATGAATCCTTGGCCTCTGCTTTTCTGGACCAGCCAAGCAGCCCACCTGCTGCTCTGTCTCACAGTCCCATAGACTCATCGCTGTTCCTCTTGTTCTGTCCTACAGTCTCTGTGCCAGTATCTGGTGCCTCTGGTCATAGCCTCTGCCACTTCAGACAGAAATATGGAATGTGCTCTTTCAAATGGTCCTGGGCTTTCTCTCTTCTGCTTCAAAGATGGCTCATCCTTGTAGCAGAAGGGGGTGGGGTGGTAATGAAAACTGACCAGTCCCTCTCTCTTAATGATACACTATGTGCCCTATCATTTGGTTGCCTTATCATTTGGTTGCCTTATCATTTGGTTGCCTTATCATTGGTTGTTATGGAGATAGGGGTAGAACCGTATTAAGAAATTTCACTCCACCATACTACAGATGGATAATAATAAAACTAACAAGAAGTCAGAGAGAAGGATACATTTCCCCCCTTAGTGCTCTTGATTTGTAGCAAGATTTTGCTTCTAGCTGCTATCTAGGGGAACTATTTTGTCCATCATGGCCAACCTGTAGATTCAATGGCACCAAACCATTGTCAACATTGTGAAACATGATTGTTTCCCCCTTTAGCATGCAGCATGCAGACAAAGGGGATTTTCTTGTTGCCATTGTGTAGTCTTGTGCATTTGAACACAGAGATTCATATAACCAGCATCACAACCAGGATACAGAACACTGCCTTTATTAAATGATAACTGGGGCAAACACCATTTTTAGATCCAAGGTGTAGCCTTTACACAGCTAAACTTGTAAACCTAAGCACATGCCAGCTGTTTCCACCTGCTATGGTGGATGCTGACAAAGTGAACGTCCCAGGCTGTTGGTGCTGACCCCTTCATGCTTGTCTTCTCTCTGCCAGGGACTCCAACCCACCCTTGATCTTTTTGGAATGACTTACTAATATCACAATAATACCTGTAAATATACTTGATCCTTTTTTTTAAAATTTCAAATCTGAATGCATTCTTTTCTTTGCTTCAAAAGGGAACAAACATGCCTTTAAATTAGGATATTTCCAATTGATTTGATCAGGAATCCCTTGTAGTAAAAGCCTTTTGGAGAATAAATGAACCCTCAGGTCAGGTAGATTTCTTTATTTATGACTACTTCTGAATTACTACTAAAAAAAATGTCACATTATTAAACAAAGGTGAAAATAGAAAAAATTATAAAAGAATATAAGAAATAGAGAAAAAGACAAGCTCTAATAGTGTGCTTTCTATTCCCTAACAAATTGTTTCTGCCCTGGGGCAGGTAGCCCAGTGTGGAGACTTACTGAGAAGCTACTACTGAGGTCTGATTGATTCCAGCCCCAGAAGGCTAGCTAAGCTTTTGCATGACTGCTTTCCCTGTTTGGTGCTACCAGGCATTAACATAAAATGCTCAACACTGTACCGATGTGCCCATATCAGGGTGTTGTTTTTTGTGTGTGTGTGTGTCTATTCCCAACTCAAGCAGCTTTGCATAGATTCTAGCATATTTCGCAGTATGTGTTGAGACCAATATGAGCTGTCAGTTAGAATTGCTTTTCCTTGGCAGAAATTGGGATAGTAGCCAGATCCTGGAAGCTGGTGAAATAGGAAATGTTTGACTGCAATGTCTCCACTCTCCTTTCTGAGGTAACCAGGTTTCTCCATTCTCACTTTGTCCATAAGACCCTACTACGTACTACCAGAGCCTCCCAAGTGTTTTCGTTTAGGCAACCGCTGAAGCAGGTAGCATTTGAGAGCACTACATTTCTTTGGAAGATGTAGGCAAAACCAGTAGGGTGGTGTGGAAGCAAGAACAGAAGAGGAGGCATGCAACAAAAAGTCAGTCCAGCCTGCCTAGGCAGAAGGAAACATTTTCAATGATATCAGACAGATCGTTTTTTTCTACTGTGTCATACGCCTCGTTGTAGCATTATAGCCAGAATTATAATTCATTCTGATTTTTTATTTCATCTCTCCTGTTTTACATCCTTGTTAAGTATTTTAAAACATGCACATCAGTGAGAACGCCCTCTTTTCCTTCCCCACTCTTTTCTTCTGGCTAACTCCTGTTCCAGCTTCAGATCTCAGTTTAGGTGTTCTATGGTCTCAGAAGCTGTGTTAGTCTGGGCACATTAGATAAACAAATCCACAGAAACTCGTGTATAAGAGAGGATTTTATATAAAGGTTAAGTGTGTATCAAGAAAACATCCCAACCCAGTGCTGCTGCCCAAGCCCACAAGTCCAACATTAACCCGTTAACCCATATGTCCAACACCAATCCACTATGTCCTCCTCTATCTCACGAAACACACACTATGATGTCGACTGCAGGAGGAAAGCCGAATCAGTGAATGTGTAAGCATCTCTTTAGCGCTGGCAGGGGCCTCCATATGGCTGCTCCTGTACCCAGGGTTGCATCAGGGTAGGTCCATGCGGTTTTTCCTTGGGGATGTCTTGTAGGAAGTCAGCCTTGCAAGCTGAAGAAGGGAACTGCTAAGGCAGCTGCACCCTGGTGCAACCATCACAAAGCAAGAGACCTGAGAACTAGAAAGGCGAGGCTCACCGAGCCATTTATCCCTCCGCCCTTCAATTAACCCCACATGTGTTTATTGGCCGGGTTTGCACAATAAACTACCTCAGAAGCCTTCTCTGGTTTCCTTCCTGCATTCAGGCCTCTTTATTTGTGCTCAGGTAATATCCTCTACCTGTCCTTTACAGTGTTCATTTATTCATGTAAAAAATACCTATTGATTAAGCCCGTGAGCCTGGCAATCTGTTAATAGGTTTCTGGAGCTTCTTCTAAAACTGGAGACAGGAAAGTAGCACAGGATCAAGTGAGTAAATATATTGTATAAAGTCACGTAGGGAAAAGAGCTACAAAGAAAGCTTTCTAATTGCCAGTCAATTGGTGACCCTCAAGAGTGTCAGAGTAGAACTATGTGCTAGCTGGTTTCCAATGAGTGACTTTTCAGAAGTACAATGCCAGGTCTCTTTTCCAAGGTGCCTTTAGGTAGACTCAAAATTCCAAAATGATAATTTAGCAGCTGTATGTGCTGACCATTTGTACCGCCCAGGGACTCCACAAAGAAGACGAAATAAAGCAGGACAAAAGGAGAGACAGTGATAAGAATGTTGTCATGGGGGAGCGTGGGGAGGCAGTCAAAGAATGCTTGTCTGAGAAAATGAGGTTTTGAGCAGAAACCTAATTGTGCTTGGCTGGAAGAAGACTGGGAGTGCAAAGGTCCTGAGATTGGCAGGTACCCACCATACAGACATGTGTTGCTTGCCTGTATGTTTACCCCAGTTACCCATGTCGATCTTGGTCACCATTTGTGCCGGCCATGTAGGAGGTCCTCAATGAGCATTTGATGACTTGGATGGAGGAGGATGTGCATCTGTGTCAAGGATGGTTCGGTATTGCCAAGGCCCTTTCTGGAGGACATTGAGCTCCTGTTTGGCTGTTTCCATGTGATGATATGCCAATTGAGAGACCTAACCGTGCTCAGTCTCAATGCTATGGGTATAAATATCTGTTAATGAGTAGGTTTAGCACTACTAGCATTAATTTGTTATTCTTTTTTGTTGTTATTTTCAGGTTGGGGGAACACATCCCCACTCAGCCTGAGGAAAACCAGAGTGTGTTTGAGGAAAGGCAGGTACCTTCAGTTTGCAAACTTATGATGCTGATTGAAGTAGTGAAGTGTCATGGTAATAGGCAGGGGTTCTAGGGTCAAAGTGCCTGAGTTCAAATCCCAGCTCTTCCATCCCTTTGCTGTTTGTCTTTGGGATATAATTTTTCTGTGCCAGTTTCCTCAACGGGGTTCATCATTGTAGATCCCTCATAGGGTGTTGTGTGCGTTGAATCAGATTAGCACAGGTAGAGATTAGCAAGTGCCTAAATCACAGAAAATGCTCATAGAATATTAATATAATTAATGTTATTTATTCACACATATCAATGCTGGCTCCTTTAACACTGGGAGACTGACTTTAGAGTTCCAGGTGGTGTGCAATGTAAGCATTCAGTGTTCTCTGTACAGTGGGAAAAACTGTTGAAATTAGTTGATTTTAAGCAAAATTGAAGCTTTACACAAATCACATTAAAAGCTCAGCCAACCCATTTCCTGGTCCAGAGGCTGGCTGTTAAAATAATGAGCTAAGTTGCTTCTCTTCTTTCCTGCCCTCCTGTGATTAAACGAGTACTTGGTGAATACCCCTAAGGCCCTAGGTGCTATGATGCCCAGAGAAATGAAATGGATAGTCCTCTTCAGGATTTCAAATGTAAAAGGACAAATTGGACTCCATTTTGAGAAGCCCTGTAATTGGACATGCACGTGGCTTTGTGAGCCCAGGAGAGAGAGTGACTAACCCACCTTTAGTGATTGAGGAAAGACTTCTCAGAGGAGATAACATTGGAACAACTGTGCTGAGATCAAAGCAGCCTGTGATCACTGAGACTGAGAAGCCCAATCATGGGGCCATGGTGGCAGCTTTTTGCCAGGGTAATTATGTCATCGTCAGCTCTAGTCTTGGAGTCCCGCCATGGAAACCTGTATAGGTTATACTGCCACCTAATGAAGCCCTCTAATGATATTTAATATGCTAATAGGATACAGAACCCCAAAGCTGCCTTTCCGGTTATTTTTAAAGCAACTCCATTAGATTAAGCAGAAAACCAGGTAACTACTTTATAGATCTCCTGTGGCTCTCAACTCTATAAAGGAGTTGGGCTAAAGAGCAGCTTGGATAGGGTTTTGAAATGATTGTGGCTGGCCTCCATGAGGAGCTCTGATGGCGTAGTCATCAGCAGTTTGAAGCCACCAACCACTGTGGGAGAAAGACAGGGCTTTCTACTCTCGCAAAGAGTTCCAATCTCAGAAACTCATAGGGGGCAGTTCTACCCTGTCCCATAGGGTCGGTATGAGTTGGCATTGACTCGATGGCTGTGAGTGAGTCTTACTTTGAATGCTAGCTCCTGATGTTGAAGGACCGTACTCCAAATCAAATTCACTGCCATTGAGTGGATTTCAACTCATATCCCTGGTGACGTAGTGGTTACATATTGGGCTGCTAATGGAAGCTTTCAACTCCTGTAGAAAGTTACCATTTCAGAAATCTACAGGGGCCTAGATAGGGTCACTATATCCCTCCCCCCACAAAACAAACTCACTACCTTGGAGTCAATGCCGATTCATAGTGACCTTATGAGACAGGGTAGAACTGCTCCTGTGGGTTTTCAAGGCTGTAACTCTTTACAGAGGTAGAAAGCCCTGTCTTTCTCCTGTGGAAAAACTGGTGGTCCTGAATTGCTATTGCAGCCCATGCGTAACCACTATGCTCTTAGGGCCACTATCAGTGCAGCTAAACTACCGTGAATTTGTTACTAGTGCAGTCTGGGAATTGTATTCAGCCCTTGAAGAACCAAGATGGCAGCATCTGTCCATCGCTAACAGTCCCACGCCTACTTCTCTACTGTATCTTCCTCCTCTTCCTTCTCAAACTCCCACCAGACTCCCAGATTCACTTTTCACTTTCCATTCTGCTGAGGAGTGAAGTGCAACTCTGGCTCCCTGAAGCTTCTCTAAAAAGCAGCCCCTTGAACAACTGGTAGAATCAAAGGATCACAGCTCTGAGTTTTCAGCATGTATAGCACCCCTTCAAATTGCTCTCCTTCAGCCCCATGACTTTCAAAGCCTAAAGAAGAACATTGCATTTCCAGCTTCCTCTTAATTGTAGCCAGGCCACTGTGATGGTTTCCAAAGATGTTCCCCAGTTGTCTTAAAGATCTGACTACTGAACATTCTTCTCTTATTTAACAAAATCCTCTGGTATACTTTGTACCAATGCAGATTACTTATGCAAACAGGAGCCTGGCCTGCCTGTCCAGAGCCAAGTCCCCTGGGAAGTAGTGCTGTGATCACTGGCTCCACAGCTCAGAACCAGAGCATAGTGCAGGGTGGGGGAGTAGGCCATGGTGTTTGGTCCTCATTTGCCTTCCAAGTGGAAAAGCAAAGCAGCAAAGGGCCCTTGCTCAAGTTATTTATGTTGGTGTATAATTCTTTATTTCTTTAAGCAGGAACCCTTTCTGCAGACAGTTAAAGAAATGTGAGGTCTATGGGGCATGTTTAGGGGAGGGGGCTCCAGAGGGAGAGTTAGAGTTGCACTTTTTTTTCAGACCACTACTTGACCCCTCATATGACAGGGTTCCTCCCAGCCCCCATTTTTGCTTCTGTTGAAACACCTGGAGTGAGGTGCACCCTCTGCATTGGCCAAGAAAAAGAAATAGGCTATCGGTTGCCTTGTTCTTAGGCATTTTCAGCCATCAGAATTCTACATTAGAAACATCATGTGTAGCAACAGAGGTACATGCACTCCTTGTTATTGCTTCGAAACAACTCAGAATCATTTGTCTTAAAAAGGTTGATTATTTGTTCTTTGATGTCTGATACCTGGTCCCTTCTAGGCCTCATGGTCACACAGGCTGATGTGCTTCTTCCATGTGGGCTTTGATGCTTCTAAGGTAGATGGCTGCTTGTTTACCTGCAAGCATTTAAGACCCCCAGATGCTATATTGTTTGATAGCCAGGCACCATCAGCTTTCTTCACCACAATTGCTTATTCACCCATTTGTCTTCAGCGATTCTGTCTGGAAGGTGTGGATCATGGAATGCCAATTTAATAGAACAAAGTATTCATGTATTGAGTAAGTACTTGAGTAGAAGCCCAATGTCCATCTGGTGCCTTAATACTAAACCTATAAATATATGCATGTAGATCTATTTCCCCACCATCCTATATAAATATATTTACACATGTACATGCCTGTATTTAGACCTCTATAAGTACCCTTCGCCTCCTAGTTCTTTCATCTATTTCCTTTTACTTTCCTCTTGTCCCACTATCATGCTCAGCCTTCATTTGGGTTTCAGTAATTTCTCTCAGTTACATTGCCCTTGCTGAATCCCTACCATGCCTCTTATACCCTCCATGACACTAAAATCATATCAGTGGGTGCCCACCTTCCAGATATGATCACTGAAGACAAATATGTACATTAGGAAATGTGGTGAAGAAAGCCGATGGTGCCCGGCTATCAAAAGATATAGTGTCTGGGGTCTTAGAGGCTTGAAGATAAACAAGCGGCCATCTAGCTGAGAAGCAACAAAGCCCACATGGAAGAAGCACACCAGCCTGTGTTTGTGACCATGAGGTGTTGAAGGGATCAGGCATCAAAGAACAAAAAAATCATATCATTTTAAATGAGGGTGAGTGTAGAGTGGAGACCCAAATCCCATCTGTAGACAACTGGCCGCCCCCTTACAGAAGGGTTGTGTGGAGGAGATAAGTCAGTCAGGGTGCAGGGTAGAAATGATTAAATAGAGAACTTTCCTCTAGTTCTTAAATGCTTCCTCCCCTCATTATCATAATTAGAATTCTACCTTACAAATCTGGCTAGATCAGAGGATGTGCATTGGTACAGATAAGAACTAGAAACACAGGGAATCCAGGACAGATGACCCCTTGAGGACCAGCGGTCAGGGTAGCGATACCTGGAGGGTAGAGGGAAGGTGGGGTAGAAAGAGGGAACTGATTACAAGGATCTACATATCATCTCCTCCTTGGGGGATGGACCGCACAAAAGTGGGTGAAGGGAGACATCGGGCAGTGCAAGACATGACAAAATAATAATTATAAATTATCAAGGGTTCATGAGAAAGTGGGGAGGGGGGCAAATGAGCTGATATCAAGGGCTCAAGTAGAAAGCAAATGTTTTGAGAATGATGATGGCAACAAATGTACAGATGTGCTTGACACAATGGATGTATGTATGGATTGTGATAAGAATTGCACGGGCCCCCAAGAAAATGATTTTTTAAAAACCAATAATAACAACACACACAAAAAGGTTGATTAAAATGAGTTATAATTTAAGGAAGGCATACTAGATGACATTGTAATTTAAGGAAGGGATACTAGATTACCCTTGGTGGCATAATGATTAACGCTCTTGGCTGCTAAGCAAATAGGTCGGAGGTGTGAACCCATGGGCTGCTCTGCAGGAGAAAGATGTGACAGTCTGCTTCATAAAGACTTACAGATTTGGTAACCCTATGGCTTAGTTCCACTCCGTCCTGTGGTGTTGCGAAGAGTTGGAGTTGACTTGATGGTAATGGATTTGTTTTTGCTTATTTCAAACAAACCTAATGGTGATTTTTGGAGAAACCCTGTAATCACTTGAGTGGGAGCTAGAAAATAAGGGAAAGTAGACTGATTTAGATGGTCCTTTGAGAAACTCTTCTAGTCCCTTCATGGAGCTCTTCTCAAGCCCCACTATACAACTTCCTATTCAGAAATATTTCCTTAGCTCCCTTGGCTTCTCGTTACCTCAGAGGACCACGGGGTTTCCATCTAGCATCTGAAGGAATGGAAAGGGAATGCCTTGCCATGTCTATGAATGCTCCTTAGTCTTCTACATGTGCATATTGATCAGATTGGATCCTGAAACCATGGCCTAGCTGGTGTTTTTTGTTTGTTTTCTTAAATCATTTTATTGGGGGCTCATACAACTCTTATAACAATCCATACATACATCCATTGTGTCAAGCACATTTGTACATTTGTTGCCATCATCATTTTCAAAACATTTTCTTTCTACTTGAGCCCTTGGTATCAGCTCCTCATTTTTTCCCTCCCTCCCCACCTACCCTCCCTCACGAACCCTTGACAATTATAAATTATTATTTTTCAGGTCTTACATTGTCTGATGTCTCCCTTCACCCACTTTTCTGTTGTCCATCCCCCAGGGAGGGGGTTATATGTAGATCATGGTGATCGGTTTCTCCCCCACCTTCCCCTTCCCCTCCTGGTATCACTACACTCATTATTGGTCCTGAGAGGCTTATTTGTCCTGGATTCCCTGTGTTTCTAGTTGGTGTTTTAATTGACATTTTTATTCATCACTGATTTGGCAGATTGGGTCTTCTGTTCTGCCACTAATGAGTTGTCACCGAATCTGATATTAAATTTCTAAGTCCTAGTTCCTCATATTTACTATGGGAATGGATGATACCTCCTTGAAGATTTGTTGTGAAGACTCACTGAAATCATAGAAATCTAAAGCACCTACTGTGCTAGGTAAATGGTAGTAGTAGTGATTTAGTGGTTTTTGTTATTACTACTGACAGAGCATCCTTCCAGATTATAGAGCTCTCTGGGGAAAAGAGATCATGATTTTATAAATCTTCAATTATCCCAGCATCAGTAGACACCCATGGGGTTCAGTCTCTGGAGGCTTCATATAAAGCTTTCCAAAGAAAGAGATTTGAATAAACACAAATTTCATTTCAACACTTCTACCACAGTGGGTATTCACCCATGCACAATACCTCCCAACTCATCAGCTAAGAATGGCTCTTTGCTCAAGCCAATTTTTTCAACTACTGAGTTCCTTATTTCAGTATAATTGAGTCTATAAGGTGCACATTTCTGTTGATTTCTACACAAGGAAACTGAGATGTAAAGCAAATCATGATGAGCTGAGCAGAAGTCAAACCTGAATCTGTATGATTTCTAAGCCCCAGCCTCCCTGGGACCAGCATTAGGCAGTTAGGAGCAATAGATAATCCTGAGATGCTTCACCTCAGCAAGGTCCCCTGCTAAGTCATTTATGAAACAGTCACTACTCTAGCTGTTTTTCAGAGAGTCACAATGTACATCCTCGTACTGAAGGCTCTGAAGAGTCTTATAGTAAATAAATTGGTTTAATCCCTACCTTGTCTAAACTTCTTCAATGATAAGGCCATTTTGACCTTGCATGTAGAATCATAAAGCTCACAGAACTCTTCTTCCACAAACACTTTGGAAAACCTGGCACCAACCCAAGCTGCCTCCTGATTACAATGATCTCTGGTGTAACAACTGGTGATCACTCAGACACCTTCTCACAGTCAGTGTAGTTTGCTCCTTTCCTTGATCCCATGAGGCGCAGGAAGAGCCACCAGTCACTGTTACAGGCCTTCCCTTATTCATGTCAGACTCTAGGAAAAAGCAAATGCTGCAGTGGTCTCCTGGAAAGATAATGGGAAGTGATCTGCAAATGACCCTTATACCCCACTCTGTGCCTCTTCATTATATAAAGATCATACTGATCATCAACCCCTATTTCAGGTTTAGACATGAATATCACAGAATGCTGCAGAGAAGCCACCAATCAAGGAGAGGAATTAGACCTGTATATCTCTGTCTACCTCCTGCTTTGTAGGGTGGTGGTGGTGGTGGTTTGGGGATGATGTGGTACTAGCTGAATGATTTTACATTCTGAATTTGGGTTCCTCAGGGGCAGAGCTAAAGTAGGAATTTTTTTTACACAAGCTAACATCTCCAGGAAAAGCTGAGTTTTTAGCATCCGGAACTATACAGACTTCACATCTAAAATGCCAGAGGAAGAATCAAGTCGGGAGGGGGGGGGGCGGGCTGAGGGGGAGGCTGAGCCAAGGTGTGGGAGTTGGGTAGAGATGCACTTAGAAATAAAATAAAGTTAATGAATAAGAACAACTTAGGGAGGCTCAGCAGGCACTTAGCGGGTACTTGGCGGTGACGGAGTCGGCTGGCAGAAAGGACCATCTTTTGTTCTTTCTTTATAGGACAGGAAAAGTGGTTAGGATTAAAAGAACATCAAAGGGTACCACCCTCCATTTCCTTCCCCACAGGCACATGATAAAAACCTTTTAGCATAAGCGTTCCTTTTGCAGATTAGAAGTGAGTGCCAATGGTGAGTCAATATTTTATGTTTATGCTTTCAAACCACCCATGGTATATATTGGGAGGAACAGCAGCACCGGGCAAGTTTGAAAGCTGTTTGGTTTCAAGATACACCCCAGTGGCACATACCACTGACCCCAGTATCATTGGGTCTTGGTGAACTGCACTTAAACACCAAGCTTCCTAAGAACCCCACCGCCTAATTTCTTTAGAGACCTCTCTAGTGCATGCACTAAGTGCTTATCCAACATTGACCCAGAGAGGGGAATGGAAGAAGCTTAAGAGTCTATCCAATAATGGAAAATCCCCAAATCATTTTGAATAGCTTTCCAGCATCGTCAGAAATGCCCCCAAAGGCACATATACTGCTTCAAAACGTGCTTCCTGCTCTGCCTTACAGTGGGTGGTTGCCACCTAGGTTGGGCAATGTGTGGGAGGGATAAGTGGTACCTTGCCTTAACCAGCTCATGTTTGGGTGAGAATTAAAGTGAGAGAACTCTTAAAATTTTTTTAAAGTGTTACCTGACGTAAAAGTTGACAAATAGTTTATTTAATCAAAAAAGAGTCTAATAGCAAAAAAAATCTCTAATATACTAAAATTCTAGAATAATGATCATTTCTTCTAATCATGATTTAAATTATCTTTCAGAATGGAACTATATAATGGAACTATATGGAATAAGCACGGCCTTAGTTTTTTCTTAAAAAAGATATAAACCAATAGAATATACCTATGCAGAAAATTATGGTTCAATAATAAATCTTTGTTAATTTTTTTAAATTATTTTTTTAAGAACTCTGACTTAGAAATATCCACTCACTGTTAGGTAATCTTTGGGCTGCTAGCTGAAAGGATTTTGGTTCAGACCCACCAGCAGCTCCATGGGAGAAAGATAAAGCTCTCTGCTTCTGTAAAGATTTGCAGCCTAGGAAACGAAATGAGGGTTCCAGTGAGTTGGTTTGGAGTGTGGGTTGTGAGTTGGAATTAACTCTATGGCAGTAGGTTAGGATTTGGTTTATGTAAGAATCACTAGGTGTCAGAGATTCAAGGAACATATAGAAAGAAATATCCCCATGCAATTTACCATCTAGCAGAAATATATTCCGGTTTAATGCTTTTTTGTTTCTAAGTAAATCTTTTACGTGGATTTTTATTTGTTGTGTAATTAATTGACTGAAAAGGAGATAAGAAACAAATAACTCAGGAGCGATACTGCTTTTTTTTCCGGGGGGAAAATTGAAACTGAAATGCATGACTACATACTGTTGACTCAATGTTTGTTGCCAACCCAGTGCCACGCTCTTACATATTCATAAAAGAAGTAGAAGAACTATCACAAACTTGGGGTAAATTCCACAGGCGAGACTGACTTACTGCCTTTCAAGTAGATTCTGACTCACAGTCCAACTGCCCCTTGGGCTCTTCAAGGCTGTAAATCTGTGGAGAAGCAGACCACCACACCTTTCTCCCCAAGTGGTCCGTGAGTTAAAATCACTGACCCATTGTGCCACCAAGGCTCCTTGTTGGAGAGCAGTGCTTCTCAGACTGAGATATGAGAACTCAGTGTGTCTAAGTACTCTGAAAGGTACACTTTAAATGCAAATTCCCAGGCTGCAGGCCTTCAGAATTCAAGTTATTGGAGGCAAAGCCTGGAAGTCTGCAATTTTTGAAACACACTGTCTTGATAAATCTTGGGAGTCCTTAGATTTGAGAGCACTGATCTAGGCACTTTGCAAATGTCACCAGGACTAGATGAATCACTGGAAAGTGTGATAAAGGACCCAGCATATATGTTCTCATAGACAATGCAGGGAATCTTTAAGACATTTTTGAGTGTGGAGAAAAGGCAAGAGATGGGGAAATAGTGCTCCAGTTTCAAAAAGGAGAAAAGAGTTGGCAATGTCTTTAATGGATTGTCTGTGAATCATTGCAACCTCATTTAATGCTAATTAAAGAATAAAAATTTTCTTAAAAGAGAAAGAGTAGATACCCAAAGCTATAGAATCGAAAGTCTAATATGACCTCTGGAAAATTTCTGTTTCAAGCAGATGGAGTCAAAGCATTTAGAGGCGAATATGATGATCACTGGCAGGAACTGATTGCCTTGCTAACTCGGAACTCTGTCCCTGGCAGTAATGCTACATTTGAGAAGAGCAAAGCTTTGATTCTGTAGGAAGGTGCTATGGGGTTGGGAGAGGCCAGACCTAGAAGCAGAATCTTGGATATGATGGAAAAATACGAACTTGTTCACTACAGATTAGTAAGTAATCAAAGGAAGCCTGTGCTTGTCTTGATTATTGGGCAATCCAACTGACTCTACTGGGCATCATCCTGAGCCCACTAAATCATTGCATATCAGAGATTGCCACATATTAAAATCATCTAGGGGAACTTTTACAAAGCTCAATGCCCAAACTCAACTTCATACATGAGCATTTCTGGAGATGGGGCCTTGGATATTAATATTTTTACCACTATCCCCCACACCACCCTCAAAAAATCTGATTAAACGGAGTTTAATCTGGACATTAGGATATTTTAAAAGTTCCTCAGATGATTCCACCAAAATTTGACAGCTTCTGGTTCTATATGACATTAGACAACTTACTGACCTTTCTGGGTCAGTTTAAAGATCCTTACAGCATATAACTTGCTAATGAAAAACAAACACTGCAACTAAATGTAAAGAAAGCCAAAATCCTCACAAGTGGATCAATCGACAACAACAGGCTAAATGAATGGAAAGACTGAAATTATGAAGATTTCATTTTATTTGGGTCCACAATCAATATTCAAGGTAACAACACAAAAGAACTCAGATTGCATTGGGCAAATCTGCTGCACAAGGCCTCTTTAAAGTGTTGAGCAGTAAGGATGTCACTTTGAAGACTAAGGTGCACCTGACAAAAGCCATGGTTTTTCCAATCACCTCTTATTCATGTGAAAGTTGGACAATGAATAAAGACCAAATATGTGATGCATTTGAATTATGGTGTTGGTGAAGAATATTGACAATACTGTGGACTGCCAGAAGAATAAACAAATCTGTCTCGGCGGAAGCACATACAGACTGTTCCTTAGAAGTGAGGATGTGATTCCTTCAACACCTCGTGGTCACATAGGCTGGTGTGCTTCTTCCATTTGGGCTTTGCTGCTTCTTAGCCAGATGGCTGCTTGTTTATCTTCAAGCCTTTAAGAGCCCAGATGCTATATCTTTTGATAGCTGGGCACCGATTGTGGGGAGGAGATGAGCCAGAGTCAGTGTGCAGGGTATCAAAGATGAAACATACAACATTCCTCTAGTTCTTAAATGCTTCCTCCCTCATTATCATGATCCCAATTCTACTTTACAAATCTGGCTAGACCAGAGGATGTACATTGGTACAGATAGGAACTGGAAACACAGGGAATCCAAGACAGATGATCCCTTCAGGACCAGTGGTAAGTGGCGATACCTGGAGGGTGGAGGGAAGGTGGGGTAAAAAGGGGGAACTGATTACAAGGGTCTACGTATCACTTCCTCCCTGGGGGATGGACAACAGAAAAGTGGGTGAAGGGAGATGTCGGACAGTGTAATATATGACAAAATAATAATAAATTTTAAAGGGTTCATGAGGGAGGGGGAACAGGGAGAGAGGGCAAAAATGAGCTGATATCAAGGGCTCAAATTGAAAGAAAACGTTTGGAGAATGATGATGGCAACAAATGTACAAATGTGCTTGACACAATAGATGTATGTATGGATTGTGATAAGAATTGTACGAACCCCCAATAAAATGATTTTTTAAAAGTGAGGATGTGGAATCTTCATCTCAATATACTTTTGACATTTTATCAGGAAAGGCTAGTTCTTGGGAAAAGATAGCATGCTTGGTAAAATAGAGGGTTCGTGAAAAAGAGTAATAATCTCCATGAGGTAGATTGACACAGTAGCTTCAACAGGCTCAAACATAGCAATTCTGAGAGCGTCTCGAGGCCAGGCAGTGTGTGGTTCCATTGTATATAGGATCTCTGAATTGGAACTGACTTGGTGGTAGCTAACAACAACTGTTTGTAAATGTCTGTGATTCTGTCATGGAAAATTATGCCAAACTACCTGTGTTTACCTGGTCAAGTCTTTATTTTATTAAATTTTTGCTAATCTATTTTGGAATGCCAAGGTGTCAAATCATCTATCTTAATTTCATCACAATATTTAGAGTACAGTTTCCCAGAATGTCCTTATAGAAAAATAAGAGTGTGGCTGTACTGAGTGAATTTACCACCTAACTGAACAAAGATGCTTTGAGGGAGACGGTCTCCAGTGCAAACCCACAAGGCTTATTCAACGCTTGACTTGACCTTGTTAACCTTTTCCTCCAAAACTTAGAAAAGGAACACAAGAAGGAAATGCCTATCATATTTGGAAATAGCTCAAAGTTTAGATGATTTAATTAATTCAGTACATAAAAGAATCAGGCTCAGCTCTGTTTAGAAAACAAATCTATTAAGATAATTATTATTTTAGAATATTTCCACAATTCATCAAGTTTGCTCATTTTCATTCTTCTTTTATTAAATGCTACAATGTTCTCCTGGAACAGGGTTGGTGAAAGGGGACTCCATCGTGAATCTAGCCCTGATCATCACAAGAAATGTTGAAGCGTTTAGTGTTAGAAATAATGGAAAAATAATGTTTAGTAGAGCCTATTGTCAGTTCTCTGGCATTGTGCATGTCAAGAAACACAAATATAAAACACAATAGTGTGCTGTTTCAGGCTGGTTTAGTGCATTGCAAATAAAAATCACCGAAAATAGCAACAAATCAGGATACTACCGAAAGGCATGTATTAAAAATTCGTGGGAAAAATGAGGAGTTGATATCAGGGGCTCAAGTAGAAATGAATGTTTTGAAAATGATGATGGTAACATATGTACAAATGTGCTTGACACAATGGATGTGTATATGGACTGTGATAAGAGCTGTAAGAGCCCCCAATAAAATGATTTTTAAAAAATTCTTTGGAAGCTAATGGAGCTATGGCTAACTCATCAGAAGGCTTTGTGAGCTCTGAGTGGACTATTGAACGCCTCAGAAAGGTCTGGAGAGTTCTCTACAAAGGGTACATTCACAGTTGATTCCTAAATTTAGGATGCGCTCTTGAGATGTTATTGCTTTTAACAAGTGTCCTCCACTGATTCTGAGAAATACGGTTGATGAACTCACCTTGATTTGAATTTTGGCATAATTTTTTAAATGTATTGTTTTTGTTTCACAGTTTCAAGTTGGAGCTTTTAAAAGTTCAGATAGATTTAATTACCTTGAGCCTAAAACCTGTAGTTTTGCATTATGTCAGATTATAGATCTCCCAACTCCCTGCATTTCAATTAGAAAATTACATGCTCTTCCATTTTCAGTGTTTCTTCTAATTTTTAATGCTTCATTTTGTACAAAGCTGGATATGATCTAGTCATAGACATTGCAATTTCTGTGTAGCAGAGAAGCATCTAGAGCTGCCCTGTTACTGCTTCAGATTAGATGATGATCACTGTCCACATCACTTAATGCAGAGCCATTCAGAAGAAGCATGAAATGAGTACTGGTGAGCAGCCCCTTAGATACCTTGTTAACTGGAGATTTCCTTCCCTCCCTCGTGTGTCTTCCTCATTAGTGTCTCTGACTGAAGTGGATCAACTAGGAGTGGCTCCTTGCAGCATAGAGGGAGGTACTCTTCAAATTGCCTCTGAAATCCGAACCTGAATCAATGAACACAGACCCTTTTTGAAGACATGGGGTGTGGAAGTTCCATTGCAAAAAAACACAGAGGATCTGATAAAGGTGAGTGCTGGGAAGGTGCCTGTGTCCAGAATGAAAAGCCAGTTTTCTCCTACCCCCCTCCTCATTTTTCATTTATTCCCACTGTTCTTGAGCTGCCCTGTGTGACTTTGTACAAAGCATCACCACTGGAGGTTCAATTTTGGGGTGACTTAAAGAAACAACCTTTATGACTGTGTAGCTTTGAATTTATGATGCACAAGAAAGTATTATTTAAGAGATATTTTTTGTTAGACTTTGTTTCATTTGAAAATGTACCAATATAAAACCTTCATTTCAAATCAGTGGCAAAAGAAAAGCAAGAAAGACAAACTTTACAGTTGTTTATTCAGTACTTTTATAAATAACTATATCCATGACTATGTAATATTTAGTAGCATCATAGAAATTTTTTTTAGATTTTATAAGTCAATGGTCAAATTTATTTTATAACTATTCAATACAGAACTACATGAGATTTGCTTGGTGTTTTAAAATATTCTATATAGATAGAGTTGGGGGATTACAGGGTTATATGTTTCATGAACAAAAAGGTATATTGCTTCTGACCCTCCCTCCCTCCAGTATAATTAGAGGCTTAAATATTTCCTGTACTCTGTGTTGGAGTTCTCATAGCTACTAGAATCTAGCTGAAGCTCACCTAGTGTTTAACAGACCTCATCTCCACAAGTAAATTAAAATTTAAAATAATAAATAAACTAAGATAATTATGTTAACCATTCACTCTTAGACTCTGTTCCTTTGAAATCTAAACTATAAATGATTTTTTTTACTATTTCTATTCTATGTTTTGGCTTTCGAGGTTTACTCCGGCTTAAGGGAAAAGCATTTAGGATGCAGAGTATTCTACACTAATTAGTGTGGGATGTTTCCGTTAGGGAATCAAATGTTGTTCTCCCTCCCAGCTGATTTGTGCTGGTAAGTTACCAAGCTATTCTCTCAAAGTACGACAGTACTCCAGAGAAACATCAACTCTTTTGAATTGGTAAGCACATCATGAATTAAATCTTTCCAAAGCACCAATTGAACAAATTCCATAGCAGTAATTTATTGGCAGAGAGTAAGTGAATGATTACCTTTTCTTTTAAAAATAATGTTTTTAATAAATATCTAGGTTTAAGGAGGTATCCTACTAGCCGAAAGGTAGGAGGTTGACACCACCACGTCCCTCCTTGTGGAAAAGATGTGATGTCTGCCTCTATAAAGATTGCAGCCTTGGTTATACTTTCTCCTACAGGGGTCATATGAGTCAGATTTGAAGACAACATTTTTGCTTGTTTTGTTTTAATGGTAACTTTTGACAAGGAGGCACATACCAACATGGTAATTCTGTAACATTTTGAGGAACTTTCAAACTGTTTTTCCAAGTAGTGGTACCAATTGACATTCCTACCTGCTGTGCATGAGAGGCCCAATGTCTTCTCCATATCCCCACCAACACTGGTTAGTATCTGTTATTTTGTTACTATAGCCATCCTAGTGGTTGTGAGGTGCAATATTATAGTATTTTTCATTTGCATTTCATTTGCATGACTAGGGATGAACATTTTTTCTTGTGTTCATTGAACATCTATCTTTGTAAAATTGTTCAAATTCTTAGACCACTTTTAACTTAGTTATCTATGTTTATATTAATGTGATGAAAGACATATTTTATATGCATGTCCCTAGTCATATATGTGGTCTGAATTCTACTACATTCTGTGGGTCTTTTCACTTGTTCATATGGTTTAAAATTACCACTTGGTGTGATTTTCTTACTCCAATAGACCTTTGCTCACAATTGGCATCGACTTGATGGCAGTTAGTTTGGTTTGGGTTTTATATCTTATATGCCTAACGTTGCAGTTACACATATTTTGTCTTACACAATTGCTTTTTCATCAGTTCTGAGAAGAAAGGACCAGAAATATACATTTACATAATTACATAGTTATCCTTGCTCATATTATATCTACTTTTTTGAGGATTCATATTACTATTTGTGCCCATTTATTTTCAGGCTGAAGAATTTCCTTTAGTATATCTTGTAAGGTAGGTCTGCTGACAAAAATTGCATTTTGTTTTGTTTTAATTTGGTAATGACTTTATTTCTCTTAAATTTTTCAAAGATAATTTTGCTAGATATAAGACAGATATAAGATTCTTGGTTGAGTTTTTTTTTTTTCTTTTGGGACGTTAAACATTTATTCCACTACCTTCAGAATTCCAATGTTTCTGATTTAAAGTCATCTGTTAATCTTATTAAAAGGCCTGGTAGTACTGTTTGGTTAGCATTGGATTGCTGACTAAAAGGCCATTGGTTCAAGCACACTGGCTACTTTGTGGGAGAAAATGAGGCTTTCTTCTGTAAATATTTTTAAAGCCTCTGAAACCCTATATATGATCGCTGCATATCAGAATTGACTCAATGGCCATGATTTTAAAATTGATCTTACTGTGTGTACATCCCTGTGTTTATCTTATTTGAAGTTCATTGAGCTTTTTGGAAGTATGCTATTATTGTTAGGTATCATTGAGTCAGCTCTGACCCATAGCGACCCTATGCAAAACAGAAGCAAACACGCTTCACGGTCCTGTACCATCCTCACAATTGTTCCTAGGCCTGAGCTAATTGATAATGCCACTTTGTCGATCCATCTTGTTGAGGGCCTTCCTCTTTTCCACTGCCTTACCACTTTACTAAACATGATGGCTGCCAAGGACTGGTCTCTCCTGACCACATGTCTAAAGTCTTGCCATCCTTGCCTCTAAGGAGTACTCTGGTCTTACTTCTTCCAATACATATTGGTTTGTCCTTTGAGCAGTGCATGGTACCTTCAATATTCTTCTCCAGCACCACAATTCATATGCATCAATTCTTCTACCGTCTTCCTTATTCAATCTCCAACTTTCACATGCATATGAGGCACTGGAGAGTACCATGTCTTGGTTCAAGCACACCTTTGACCTCAAAGTAATGTCCTTGTTCTTCATTACTCTAAAGAGGTCTTGTGCAGCAGATTTACCCAAAGCAATACATCTCTTGATCGCTTGTCTGCTGCTTCCATGAACATTGATTGTGGATTCAATTAGGCAAAGTCCTTGACAACTTCAACCTTTTCTCCATTTCTCATTATGTTGCCTTTTGGTCCACTTGTGAGGATTTGGGTCTTCCTTACATTGAGTTGTTCTCGCCTTTTGGTGTTGCCATTGCACGTATAGTCATGTGTTTAGTGATGTCCCATAGTTCTCAGAGGCAGTGCCCTTTTTCCCATTCCTTTTATTTACTCTGTTCTTTGGATTGCATAATCACTATAGATCTATCTTTGAGTTGATTGAGTCTATTTTTCCCCTTCCTCTTGAACTCTACTGTTGAATTCCTCTGGTAAAATTTTTATTTTGGTTATTGTATTTTTTAATTTATGAATCTCCATTTCATTCTTCTTAAACATATTTATCTCTTTTCTGATATTCTCTGTTTGTGATGTGTCATTGTCATTATATCTTCTTTTCCTCCTCTAAGCATGGTTTCCTTTAGCTATTTGAAAATAAGTACCATATAATGGCTGCATTGAGTTCTTTGTCTATTAAGTCTGACAACTTTACCCTCTCACAGTTGCCTTCTTTTCGTATTCTTTGGGTGTAGTCATGCTTTTATGTTTCTTTGTCTCATAATTTCTTGTTGAAAATTAGGTAACATATTGGAGCAATTCTGCATACTGATTCTTTTGTAAGCAGTACCCCATCTAGGTATTAGTAGATTATTAGTAGAAATTAGGAGAAATCTAGATATTAATTCCCATGAAAGCAGCAGCCAATCAAAAGATGTAGTACAATTGGCAAAACTGATACAAAAGGCCCCTTTAAAGTGTTAAAAAGCAAAGATGTCGACTTGAGGGCTAAGGCGTGCTTGGCACAAGGAATGGTATTTTTAGTCACCTCATATGTATGTGGAAGCTGGATAATGAATCAGGAAGGCTGGAGAGTTTTGTCTCATATACTGTAACCAGGAGGAACCAGTCTCCCAAGAAGAACATCATGCTTGGCAAAGCAGAGGGTGAAAGAAAACTAGGAAGACCCTAAATGAGATTGGTTGGTACAGTGGCTCCAACAATGTGTAGATGGCAAAGGACTAGGCAGTGTTTCATTTTGTTGCACATTTGTGTCATTAATAGTCAGAACTTACTTGATGACACTAACAACCACCATAACCATTTAATTCCCCCTTCCAACACCTATTATTATCATTTGGTTGCTACTTGCTTGCTTTTTGTTTAGTGACTTGATTGGAATGGATTATTTCGAAGCCTAAATTTCATCTGATGTTTCCCATCAAAGCATACATCCTTGAGCATGGGCACAACCACCTTGGGCTGTCAGTGCTTTAAACAGAACGCTGTTTTACTGTGTTTACCTCATGTTTTTGTAAGCATGTTACCTCTGCTGCTTTCAGCAAGTTGATTAAAAACATACCTTATACTATAGCCAAAAATATTCACTACCTTTGGGTCCAGTCACACTCACAACATCTCTATATAGGGTTTCCAAGGCTGTAAATCTTTATGGAAGTAGATAAACTCATCTTACTTCCCATCATTTGACTGTTGGGGTTGAACTGCTTACTCAAGAGCTCCACTTCCACCACAGCTCCTTAAAACATGTCTTCCTTAATGTCACCAAAAACCCTATCTCAATTGGGATTACATCCATAGGTAGAGAAGTTAGGATTTATAACATGTATTTGGGAGGGCCCGATTCAATACATAAGAAGAGTTATCATTTATTGATTTCTACTCTGTACATTTATTATTTCTACTTCTCACCAAAATCCTAGGAGGAAATCTTGATTATTCTCCATTCATAGGTGAGGGAGCTAAGTGTGAATTGGTTTGCAACTCTCACTTTAAAACTGAAATATATCCAAATAATAGAAACACAACATTTCCATTTCGTTCTCCTGAACTTCACCTTAACGTTAAATTGTTTATCGATGAATTTTGAATTAATAATCAATTGCCTTTCTTGGAACACTTTGAAAACGTTGTGATGTATTTTCTTTTATTTCTTCCCTTGAGACTAGAAATCCATGACTGTAATTTCTCTAAGTGCTAAGGAGCCTTCAACACCTATACTTTTCATTGGCCCTGAAGTTTGCTGCATAAGCTATGGCAAATAGAAAAATTCTCTAATGGTGATTGTTCTTTTAAAACATACTTTTTCTCGATTTTTATTTTAAAGATTTAAAAATGCTAAATGGAAAACTAAGTGTTTCTTTAATTCTTCGTAAGAGTCTTGATAAAACATCCAGTTACTTTAGTTGTTTGAAAATCTAACAAATAAGCAATTCACAAATGCTTGAGAGATCTCTCACTCATTACCCCCTACTCCCCATTATTTTTTTCAGTCCTTTACTGAGATGGACATTTAAATTCAGGAAAACAGTAAATGGCATTGCTCCTTTCATGTTTCGTGTGCTCTAAAAATATTTTTCTCAAGTACCTTTGCACTGTTCTATTATTTTGAAGGATTCTTGGTTATAATTGACACTGTAGGATATAGTAGAAATCACAATGTGCTCTCTCCGTCCTCATTTTCCTCCCTAATGAAATGCAGGTATCAGGTAAGATGCTCTTTAAAGTCCCTTGTGGCTCAAAGGTTATCTGTATGAGACACGGATGTGGGACAAGGATGAGGACATGCATTTTCCCCTTCTGCCACTCCTGGAGGAGCCCCATTGGTGATTCGAATCCATCAGCCACTCCCCAGAAGAAAACTGAGATTTATTACTACTATGAAGATTTACAGTCTTGGAAACCCACAGGAGCAGTTCTACTCTGTCATATTGGGTCACTATGAGTTGGAGCAGATTTGATGTCAGGCAGGGAAGGAAACAGAGAGAGAGAGAGAGAGAGAGAGAGAGAGAGAGAGAGAGAGAGAGAGAAACACTACTCTTGATGATTCCCCTGTTAGCTAGCTAACTATTTTAGCAGCCTTCATCTAACCATCTCTATCTCTATCCCTCTAGCTCCAGCTCTAGCTCTGGCACTATCTATAGCTCTGTCTATATATTTCTTATATCTTTTTAAAATTTCGTTTTGCTGTGTTTCCCCCTTCCAGCATCTAATTTTTAAAATTGCACACTGACAGAGAAGATGAAAGAAGAGTACAATGGTAAATTACAGACATCGTGATATTAACCTCTACATATTTCATCATTCATCTCCTAAAAAGAGGAATATTCACTTACATAATCACAGTGCTGCATCATATCACAGAATTGTAGCATTGATAAGCTAATATTACCTAATGCATAGTCCATACTAAAACTTTATTTCAATTGTGCAAAATTGCCTTTTGTAATTTTTTTCTTCCTTAAAAAAAATCTTCTCTTGTCCTTTTGTTCTCTCGCAGTGATTCTTCCCTCTGTCTCCTCCACTTCAGAGCTTGCTCCTGAAGGAGGCATTTGCAACACTACTTCATACCTGTTCATGTCTCCCAAGCTACAGAAAATGATTTTGACAGGCTCCTGGATGACCTCGAAGTCCAGTGGTGCATTTTCAGTACTCACTCTGCTTGACTTACTGGCAGCACTTGGCACTTCTGCATGCTGTCTTCATAAGACATTCATTGCCCTTGGTTCAATGACAGCACAGTCTTGGTTTTCTCTCTGTGTCTTTGAATGGTGTGCTAGAGCCCTACTTTCTTCCCTCTTTGAAATGTTGGGATTCTTCTTCCTCCTCTTATTCTCTCACTCTACACTCTCCTTGAGTGGCACTTTCCACCCTCATTGCTTTAATTGTCAGCAATATGTCAGATCTCTCCTTTCAGCCCACACCATATACCACAGTCCCTGGTTAATTG
This sequence comes from Tenrec ecaudatus, assembly GCF_050624435.1. Lineage (NCBI taxonomy): Eukaryota > Metazoa > Chordata > Mammalia > Afrosoricida > Tenrecidae > Tenrec > Tenrec ecaudatus. The sequence continues at coordinate 15,172,351 of NC_134548.1, forward strand.
GCATCAATTGTGAATCCTATAAAACAAGTAATTTCCTTTGTCATGGGTGGATACTGTCTTCATTTAAAATGAGAATTTCTCTCAATAACAATTTTCAGTTATTCGTGTTCTGATATGATAATGTGCTAGTCTTAAGGTTTGCATAGGATTGGCACTACAAACACATATATTATCTGAATAAATGGGCAGTTAAAAACCTCAACTTTTAAATTCTTTAAACTGATTAAATACACATTTATATTTTTCTTTGCTCTCCATGCAATGAAATTTCTAGTATTTTGAGATTCTGCCATGGAGTTGTTCAGATTCCACTATAGAATTATGAACCTTTGGAAGGCAGAAAGTATTGCTTGAAGGACATGGACATCTTCCTCTCTATATAAATTATCTTTTTACCCAGCTTCTAGACTTTACTAGCAACTAACAAAGAAGTCAGCTTTGTAAGTGGGCCTTGTTGATTGTCAGTACATCCTGTTACAGAGAGTCATATTTCAATGCACTATAAGAAAGAGTAATACTTCGGTCCTAATGGCCACTTATTTCCTATAATATGAACACTTTTCTTGTCTGATTATGGCTTTATATTTTAAGCCGTTGGAAAGGAAAAATTAAATAATTATTATATTAAATAATATATTACATAAAAGTGGCAATATGACTCAGATTGATAACTGATAACAAACAAAATCTTAAACTCACTACCATCGAGTCAATTCCAACTCATAGTGACCCTATAGAACAGAGTAGAACTGCCTCATAGGGTTTCCAAGACTAAATCTTAAGGAGGGATCTGACTGCCATATCTTTTTTCTCAGATTGGCTGGTGAGTTTAATCTACTGGACTTTCAGTTAGCAGTTAACTACTTAAAAACACAGTGACACCAGGACTTCTAATTAATAACAAGACAAAATTGTAGTCTAGTGATTTAATATTTTTTTCCTGAGTGAGGATTAAAGGTCATTATTGATCAAGTGCCACAGTTTTGTTTAATTAGTGATATAACCAAGAATTGTGATCTTTACAGGAGTAGAAAGCTCAAGCTTTCTCCCATGGAGTGGCTCCTGGTTTTGATCTGCTGGCCTTGAGGTTAGCGGCTTGACATGTAACCACTATGTCATAGTTGCCTTTTATTTAGCACTGGACTAAATTTTTCAATAACAATATCTTGTCCTCTAAGGAGCTCTGTAAAGAGGTATTAGGGATTGAATCATGTTTCCCCTCCCCCCAAAAATAAAGGAGTTACAACAAAGAGAAAGCCTGTCCTGAGCGTGGGGCCCTGAATTCAGACTGCTAGTGTCCTAAAATGTGGGGAAATACATTTCTGTTTGCTAAAACCATCCGTGTGTGGTGTATCTGTTGTAACAGCACTGGATAGCTAAGACAGAAGCAGGGCATGTTTGTTATTCAGTTGTCTTTGATGAATGGAATCTAAAATACAGATGGCGAGAATCAGTTCTTTGTATATTGTCATTATTGGTCTGGGAAAGACCCTTTCTCATGCTCATTCTTTTATTTCCTTTTTACCCATGTATCCCATGCTCATTCTCCTCTGCCTATGAATAACCAATCTATTGCATTCATTATATACTTTTTAATTTGTATATATTCTTATGAAATATAAATTGTGGATTTGTGTATGTATATATTTAATGTATATGAAATGGTGTGATGGTAAGTACAAAAGTTGCTGTAAAATAATAGAAACCTTTTTTCAACAAAAAGATCAAATGTGAAGCTATTATTCCTTGACATATCCTCCATCTTGGTCTTTATGCTTACGAAAATGATGTTTCCATTCTTGAACCTTTCTTTGAAGAATTTTGAGCTGTTCTGTTTGCACCACATCACAATGGTAGTTTTAGCATACTTGAGGGACAAGAGTTCATTCTCTTGAATTTTTTTTTGAGATCAAAAAGAAGTAGGAAAGAGCAAGATCAGCCTGTAGGGTGAATGGGGCAAGGTTTCTCCTAGGCAGTCCTTGCTACCCTCAGAAAATGAGCAGGTGAATTATTGATGTGGGGGAAAAAAATCAGCACAACTTTCCTGACCTTTGCTTCACCAAGGAAATTTTCAATTTTCTTAAAATATCTTCCCAATAAGACCCTGTGACGTTCCTGTGTCCTTCAAGAAAATCTATCAAGTAGACCCCTTTTGAATTTCCAAAACAGTTACCATCACCTTCTGAACTGACTGCTCGGCGTTGAATTGAACTAACCTAGCAGATGCCTTCCGTAGCCACTATTTCGATTGGATCTTTTCTTAAAGTCACTCTCAAGAGAGGAACTTAAGTGTATTATGGAGAGGACTAGTCTGCAGGCATCCACTGATCACAGACACATGTTTAAACATGTTTTATTTGGAATAAGCCCATGCATGTATGAACTGGAACCCTTATGGCAATACTTCTTGGCTTACCCTCATATTTTATTCCTACTGTAATTTCTTTTCTTAACTGTTCTAAGTGAAGCAGTATGTTTTACAGACCCATTCATGCTGCTTTGGTTTCATTTCATCTATTGCTTCCAGTGGAAACATGATAGCCATGGTGTGCACCCACCATAAGTTATGCATTCTCATTCCCAGCAGTGGGCACTCAGGCTGCAATGCTATCAGAAATTCCACTGCTACAAAGAACATTTAGATGGTGTTCCCATATATGTCTCCTTTATGTGCTGTGTGAATATTGCTGCTTTATAGAATATACATGGATTTTATTTACCAAAGTGCCAGATGTAGGGACTGCTGTCACTTCCATTTCAAAGGTGAGGTGTCTGAGGCTTTGGGAACTTCAACAACTTACCCAAAGGGACAGTTAGAATTCAAATTCAGGAAGCCCTGTTCTAAAATTTGACCTTCTATTTCTTTGCCATCATTTGTTGCTGAATTCTTGAGACTTGAGTAGAGTTTAATAAAAACCCTAGAGATAAAGTTTCATTGCTTTTAGTTTTCATGTTCATAAACCTAGGAATCCAAATGGACTAATATTTTTTAAAAGCACCTACTTTGTCCATACTGTAGTATAACTGTTTTTCTCTGATTTTCATATCCTGTGGTGGGCAGCAATAAAGGCTGCAATGATCATCCAGAATTGGTACCGAAGTTACAGCGCTCGGTTGAAGGTTAGACAACGCTATGCCCTCACCATCTTCCAGTCAATCGAATATGCTAATGAACAAGGCCAAATGCAGGTCCGTTTTGCAAGCTTGTCTTTTCTTTGGGTAAAATGTTTCCCTTTGGCCCGTCCTCGCCCACCTTCACCCATTGTTATGAACAGAATGAACGTTTGGGGCTATTTTAAGCTGAGGAACTTTGGTATAAGGCTTTATTAGCAGATGTAGTGACATTGTCTTGGCACTACCTATTGAAAGCAAATGTAATTTGAGGAGAGGATGATATTTCTCAGTTCTAAAGTTCACATTTTTAGGGAGACTGCTAGATGCCTAGTTAGCTAATTAAAATGGTCTTTTTCTGTTCTTGAGTACATATCCAAAAAGGAAGTAAAGTTGTTACTTTATGAAAGAATACTTTAGAAAATTGAAAAATGAAAGGATTTCCTGAGAACAAACCTTTGGAAATTCTAGAAGAAAATGTAAGTGGGTAAGGAAGGCCTGTTAAAAGCTTCCAAAAAGGCTACATAAATGTAACTTGAATTCTAATGAACATAAAAGGGGTTTTTCAATAATAAATCATCTTGGGAAGGTTTCCAATAGAATTGTGAATGAAGAAAATCAACTTGTAGACCCCTATGTAGACTCTTATGTCATCATACACAAAAGAAAAACATAGAAAAAGTTTGGAAAAAGAAACACAGCAAACTGTTCACCATAATTATTTGTAGGACAAGAGTAGAATTGGTGAGTGGTGGGGTGTTAATAAATACATTAATTTTATTTCTATTTGTTCTTAGATTTTTTAATCATATGTTTAATTTTTATATGATCATCTTTCTAAAGATGATTAACAAAATTTCAACAATTAAAGAAAAAGCTAGATTTATTCTTTGCAGCTATAAAAATGTTATGTCATGGATGGAACCTGTCTGCAGTCATCCTCTGGTCGCAGAGACATATTTAAACAGTCTTTCCTCTGGTTAGAAACATATAAAGTCAGAGTAAGCCTCTCAAGTGACACACTTGATACACATAAATCCATTGGGACTTTACTCTCTCTTGAATTTTTTATAGCTTTATTGAGTTATACTTCACATACCATTCAATCCTCTGTAGAAGTCCATTGTTTTTAGCATATTCACTGTTTGTCAGCTATCACCACAATCAATTTTTAAATAGTTTCATTGCCCACCCTCAAATCCCTGTACCTGTTCGCAGTCATTCCTCTACTCCTTCTTTCCCAGCCCCAAGTAACCATTCCTCTCTTCTCTATCTTTAGGGATTTGCCTTTTCCGGATATTTCATATAAATGGTGTCATAAAGTATGCATGTAATCTCTTGTGTCTGGTTTCTTTTACTTAGCATAATGTTTTCAAGTTTCTTCTGTCATAGCATGAATTGTACTCCATTGTATGGATAGGCTACATTTTGTTTATCCTTTTCTCAGATGATAAACCATTTGGATTGTTTCCATTTTGGGGGCTGTTATGGGTAATTTTGTTATAAACATTTATGTAAAATTGTGTGTGTGTGTGTGTGAACACATACTTTAAGTTTTCTTGGATATATACCTAGGATTGGAATTGCTGGATCACAAGGAGTTCTGTGTTTAACTTTTTGAGAAACTGCCAAACTGTTTTCCACAACAATTGCACAATTTTACATTCCTCCCAGAATGTATTAGGATTTGAATTTCTTCACAACCTTGTCAGCATTTGCTATTCTCTGTCATTTATGATGAGGATGAGGGTGATTATCCTAATGGAAGCACTGTTGGTTCAGTGGTAGAATTTTCACCTTCCATACAGGAGACCGGGATTTGATCCCTCACCAATGTGGAGCCACCACTTATCTGTTAGGTTTCAGCTGAACTTCCAGATAAAGCAGACTAGGAAGAAAGGTGGGGCGATGAACTTGTGGAAAGTAGACAATGAAAAGTCTATAGAGCACGACTGTCTGATCTTCATTCCACCATGGCGGCAAGTGTGGGACAGGGCAGCATTTAGTTCTGGGGTCACTATGAGGCAGACTGGAAGGCAGTGAAGAGCAAACCTTTCAACAATTAAAAAAAAACATACAGATGGAGAAAGTCCCTCAGTATGCATTCTTCTGGGAGGTAGGGCTTCAAGAAGAAGTTAGGTGTGTAGTAGACATGCAGGGCAGAGGCAGCACCTAGATGATGGTCAGAAGAATGTGCGTGGGCTTACCCTTGACATTCCTCCTTCTTTTATTTTCCAAATAATCAACACTTAAGAGTATCTTTTAAAATGCTCATGATCGATACTCTGGTTTATCTTCAAATCATATAAATCGTAAGCCTTTTAAAATGCTCATGATCACTAGCCACTTCAGAGATATAAATCAAAACAAGAAGATACCACCTTACACCTACATTGGCTGCCAAGTTAAACAACAACAACAAGAAAAAGGAAAACAGAAAATAATAATGGCCGAAGCAGATTAAGAGAGATTGGAAGCCTCATGCACTGTTGGGGAAACTATGAATATGTACAACAATGATGAAAAGTGATATGGAGCTACCTGAAACAACTGGGACTAGAAATTCCGTAGGATCTTCTGAACATTTGGTTCCCAGAAGGCTATGGATGAGAGTGAAGCCCATAATCCATTGGCAGAGTCCCCACATGAATTAAGGCCTTGGTGGATCCCCTCTGACCATAGTACAGGCATGGAATAGCCTTGCTTTCAGATAGAGAGCATTATAAAAATCAATTACCTCAGAGGCAGTTAAGTTAAAATGTAACACTTTTTCATTTGCTCTCCCTTTGACCCATTTTAAAGTTCTGGTTTTTAATATGTTCTGCCATCCTTTCTATTGAAGTTTTTTTCTCTTTTTAATTTTTTCATTCTTGTTGAATTTTTTGTTTGTTTCTTGTTTTTGTTTTGTTATGGTTTTCTGTATATGAAATATGCAGCATAAGTGAATCTATAGAGACAGTTACTGGATTAATAATTTCTTAGGAAATAGAGATTCCTAAGGGGAGGTTGAGGGGGAAATGAGTCAACAACAATGAGTACAAGAAAGAAGAAATGTTCTAAAATTGATTGTGGTGATTATTGCAAAGATCTTTTAAATATGATAGAACTATTGTAAGATATATGAATTGTATTTCAATAAAACTAGCAAAGAGATTCCATAGGATCCAGCAATCCATCTCCTGGGTATATATCCTAAAGAAGTAAGAGTCATAATATGAACAAGCACAAACACACTCATGTTCATTGGAGTACTGTTCACAATAGCAAGAAAACGGAAACAATCTAAACGCCCACCGGAAGACTACATAAAGAAAGTCTGGTACAAACACACAATGGAATAGTAAGCATCAGTGAAACCATGGATCATTGTATGAGACCACTGTTATAAGGAAAATAAGTATTTTAAAAGACACACAAGAAAAAGGCCTTCATATCAAAGGGAACCAACTTTTGAGGCTAGAGGCAGGGAGAGCAAGGAAGGAAAGGGAAAGCATTGGGCGAGAAATCAAGGAATGATTACTAGTTGAAGCTCTTGAATATAAAATGGATGATGCAAATGTAAACTCCCACCTTATTTACAATTTAAAAAAGAGAGTATCTCTCAACTCAAAATCTCACCACCTAAAAGAAGAGAACAAAATGTAGCCACTGCTGTGAAAACTTTTCTGAGAGTTCTCAGGGGAAACCTATAAGGGCATGCAGAAAGCAAGACAGGGCAGGACAGGAAGCTGGGCAAAAATGTGGTCTCTAGAGAAGGGTGACTTCAGCCCAAGCCCACTGAGAGTGATAATAGGGCGGCAGCAGGGAAATAGCTAGCCTTGTTATAGCTTTGCCCTTGTCAGGCATTGCTATGGGCAGCCACCTGGAGGGGATACAAATGGCCCATACAACTCTGGGTGGGATGTCTCCAACTTCCAAGAGCAGTTTTCTGGAGGAGGGGAGAGGGGAGCCATTAGCAGTAGCAGCAACCTGTCCAAGATTGAGGGGGGGGGTGTGAAGGGAACTGGGAGGGAGCACTCAGCATTTGCGACAGTAACTGGTAGTGGAACACTAACTGATTACTGTATTTGTATTTTGTTCAGCTATCCAGCTTTTTTACCTTCATGTTGGAAAATTATGCAAAAGCAAATGAGAAAGAACGTGGTAAGTAGAAATGTTCAGTCTTTTGAAAAAATAGAGTCATTACACAGTAAGCTGTCCTCATCAAGTGATGTAAATTCAAAAGAACCTGAGAAAATGGAAAAGACCCACCTGGCTTCCCCATGTGACACTGAACAACTGGTGAGGTCAGTGCAACTGATTTTTCCCCTTTCTGAATGATGCGGGTGAAACTGGCAGCATAAAGTTCTCACTTTTCATTTATGAGCCAGCCAGGGTGCAGTATAGCGCTGAAGAAAAACACAACATTCCCCTAGTTCTTTAATGCCCCCCCACCCCAGCCCCACTATCATGACCCCAGTTCTACCTTACAAATCATGTACCTTACAAAGCATGTACATTGGTACAGATAAGAACTCTCGACACGGAATCCAGGACAGATAAACCCCTCAGGAACAATAATGGGAATAGGGATGCCAAGAGGGTAGGGAGAAGGTGCAGGGAGAAGGGGGAGAGAGGGGGTACAGATCAGATCTCAATGCTTAAAGTTTGCCCCCCACACCCAGGGGGATAAACAACAGAAACCGAGGTAAATGGAGACAGCAGACAGTGAAAGATATGAAAATAATAATAATTTATATATCAAGCGTTCACAAGGCTGGGAGGGTGGGGGGGGGGAAGAAAGAAAGAGGAGCTGATACCAGGGGCTCAAAAAGAAAGAAACTACATTGAAAATGATGATGACAACATGTGCACAAGCGTGATTGATACAGTTGATTTATGGCTTGTTATAAGAACTATAAGAGCCCCCAATAAATGATTTCTTAAAATTCGTACTTTTCAAAAAACCGCATTAGCGGTCATTTATTGAATACCTTCTCCAAATAGAGTATTAATGTACAACAGTAGTATAGTAAAGAAGATAATATTCCTCATCCACAAAACTTTTGTGCTCAAAACATCTCAACTATTTCATATAGCATATTGGGGGATGGGGTGCGATGGTGAGAATATCACACTTAACACACTTAGGGCCATTATCACCCTGCTGTCTCCCTCCCTCCCCTTCCTCCTTCTCTCTCTCTTTTTTCTATTTCTCTTTCCCTCCCTCCTTCTCTCTCCTGCATTCTGAATCCAAGTTAGACAACATAGATGTGGTTCACAAATGAGTTTAAATTATAATTATTCACAAATAATTATATTTCTCCAGCAAATGAAGATCTGTTTGTTGTTATCTCCAAGATAGATGTTAGGCTTAAAATTTTATTTCACTTTCATTTGAGCCAACCATTGTTTTGCTCTAATAAAAATATAGATTGCAATGAGTAAATTTTAAATACTATGATAAATGCCCTTCAATGTGGTGAAAAATGGTGTGTTAATGGCATGATTTGAGCTAGGTGCATATGCATAAAACTAATTATAGCTTTTAATGATCTGTAGAAGCTTTCTGAATGGTGTAATAGCCAAACCTGAGGCATGGGGAGTGGGTGAAAGTGGGTACATTGCCATTTTCTTTCTTTTAGATAATTGCAATTTGAAAAATAGTTGTTTGTGCTTCATGTTTTTTGGCAAGAATATTTTTGGTGGAAATGATGAAATGAAACAGCACTCTTTCTGCTAATGACCTAATATTTCCATCCAGACTGTGCATCAGAATCACTTAGGGAGTGTCATAGCCACAGATGGCTGGGTTCTAGCCCAGAGCTATTTACTCAGACTCTAGATTTTAAATAATACACATATAAAAAAAATTCCTACAGATGACTTAAAAGTATTTTTTTAAATATGTTTATCAAAGTAGGGGATTGTGGTTTTATCTTTTTATGTAAACTGTTTCTTGGAGTATGACATCCATTATAGAAAAGTACACAAGTCATAAGTGTATGCTCAACAAGTTTTCCCTGAGTAAACACAGTCATGTGACTTTCCCCGGGAACAAGGATGAAATGTCATCCTAGCCACAGAAGTCCTTTCCTTTCCCCTTCTAGTCACTACCCAGCACCTCCACTTGCCTAATTAGTTTTCTGACTTCTGAAAGGTGAGTGTTTGAACCCACCCAACTACTCTGAAATTTGGAAGACAACTTGGCCAACTGACTGTACGAGATCCATACTTGTTCCCATTCCAAAGGCGACCAAACAGAATGCTCAAAATAGAGAATGATAGTACTGATATCACACACAATTAAAATTTGCTTTAGATCATGCAATAATCGTTGCAGTAATATTTTGACAGAGAACTGCCAGAGGTTTAGGCCAGATTCAGAAAAGGATGTGGAACAAGGGATAACATTGCTGATGTCAGATGGATCTTGGCTGAAAGCAGAGAATACTAGAAAGATTATTTGCCTGTGTTTCATTGACTATGCAAAGACATTTGACTGCATGGACCATAATAAACTCTTGGTAACCTTGAGACGAATGGGAATTCTAGAACACTCGATTGTGCTCATTCGGTACTTGTACATGGATCAAGAGGCAGTTGTGCGAATATAACAAGGGAAAAGGGAATGCTGCATGGTTTTAAATCAGGAAAGGTGTTCATCAGTGTTGTATTCTCTCACCATACTTGTTCAATCTACATGCTGAGCCGCTGGATTATATGAAGACGACTTCAGCATAAGGACTGGAGGAAGGCTTAATAACAACCTGACATATGCAGATGACACAACCTTCCTTGCTGAAAGTGAGGAGGAATTGAAGCACTTGCTGATGAAGATCAAGGATTATAGCCTTTGGTATGAATTACAACTCAATGTAAGGAAGACCCAAATCCTCACAACTGGATCATAAGTAACATCATGATAAATGGAGAAAAGGGTGAAATTGTCAAAGATTTTGTCTAACTTGGATCTAAAATCAATTCTCAAGGAAGCAGTAGTCAAGAGATCAAAAGATGTATTGCATTAGGTAAATCTGATGCACAAGACAACAATTTTGAGGATTAAGGTGCGACTGACTCAAGCCATGGTGTTCTCTATTGCATCATATGCATGTGAAAGTTGGACACTGAACAAGGAAGACTGTAGAATAATCAATGCATTTGAATTATGGTGCTGGAAAAGAATATTGAAATTACCATGGACGGCTAAAAGAAAAAAACCGATCTGTATTAGAAAAAGTAAGACTAGAGTACTCCTTAGAGGCAAGGATGGCAAGACTTCTTACATACTTTGGACATGTTGTCAGGAGAGACCAGTCGCTGGAGAAGAAGATCATGTTTCGTAAAATGGAGTGGCAACAAAAATCAGAAAGGCCCTTGACAAGATGGATTGATACAGTTGCTGCATCAGTGTCAGGCCTAGGAATAATTGTGGAAGAGGATGGGGCAGGACCGTTTAGTGTTTCATTCTGTGGTACATGGGGTCACTATGAATCAGAGCTAACTTGATGGCATCTATCAACAGCTTATCTGAAGGATAGAGACCTGGTAATCTGCTTCCATAAAGATGAAAACCCAGTGCCATCAAGGTTATTCTGACCCATAGTGACCCTATATACGGTGTCTGGGGCTGTAAATCTCTTTCTCAAATGGAGTGGTTAGTGAATTTGAACCTCTGACTTGAGGTTAGAAGTCCAACAATTACTCAGCAGTGCCACCAGATTTCCTTTCCATAAAAATTTCAACGTAGAAAATCTTAAGGAAAAATATTTTATGGAAATCTTACTCTGTCACATGTAGTCACTGTGAGTTGAAATAGACTCAATGGCACCCAACAACAATAACAACACAACGCACCTTAGGCTAATTTTACTTGTGTTTGAGCTTCTTTGTATAATGTGAGGCATATAATGTATATCCCTTTCGAGTCTGGCTTCTTTGGCTCAATTTTATAATTGTCAGAGTCATCCATGTTGTCAGAATTTGGCCATTCTTGTTTCTGATTAGTATTCCAATTTTTAAAAGATACCATCATATATCCATTCTATTGTTAATGGACATTTGAGTTGTTTCCAATTGAGCAATTTAAATGGTGTTGCTATGCACATTCTTGTACTTGTTCTTTCTGATGAACACATGTACCCATTTCTTTTGCTATGTACTGATTTCCCAGTTATCAATTACTGCATAGTTAACCGAATTTGGTGGCTTAAGAAAAGAGCTATTGCCTTGCTTGTTATTCTGTGTGTCAGAAATTTGAACAGGGCTGGTCAGGATGGCTTTTTTATGCCCTATTGAACTGATTCTAAATACTTGGACTCCTCAGTTCTGTTCATGTAGCCTATCTGTGCAGCAGGGTTTCTTGACATAGCAGCTGGGTCCCAAGATGGCAAAGGCAGAAACTGCAAGAAATCTTTAAGTCACTGAGGCTGTATATTCCATTGGTCAAAGCAAAGCACAAGGCTAGCTGCAGATTTAAAAGGGTTAAAAACCCATTTTTTGGATGGGAAAGATGCCAGCATTACACTGGGAAAGGATCTGGACCCAAAGAGGCATGATTCATTAGAGGCTATTATTGAACAATGTACCAAAACTCAGGAGTGGAATTTCAGGCATATCAGATATGCATATTCAGTTTTATTGGATACTGAGCTCTGAAAAATGGTTGTGGCAGTTTACACTTCCACCAGTGTATGAAACTTTTAGTTGTTCCATATCTTCAACAACATTTGAACTTGACAGCCTGTTACATTTTAGTCATTTTGGCAGGTATGTAATGGTACCATATTTTTAATTTAATTTACATCCCACTGATAAACAATGAGGAAGAGCCCTGGTGGTATAGTGGTTACAGGTTAGGCTGTATACTGCAAGATCCAGAGTTTGAAACCACCAGCCTCTCGGTGGAAAAAAGACAGGGCTTTCTACTCCCATAAAGAGTTTACAGTCTCAGAAACTCACAAGTTCATCTTTACCTTGTCTTATAAGTTTGCTATAAATCAGCATCAACTGCATGGCAGAGAGATAAGCAGTGACGTAGCTCACGTTTTCATGTTTATTGGCATCTATATCCATTTGTTGAATTGCTGAACAGGCCTATATTTATTTTTCTACTGGGTCATCTGCCTATTTCTTATTAATTTGTAGGAATACTCAATAAATATTGTAGCATTCTCAATAACTATCTTTGTTACATAGGTATGTTGCAAATGCCTTCTCACACTCTTTGGCTCCTCCCTCCCCACAACCCTATCTTTAAATGGTATCGTTTGATGTACAGATGTTCTTCCTGGTTTATGGTGTTTTCTGTTTAAGAAGTCTTTACTTGCTATGAAAAATATGCATATTCCTACTCATTTGTACAAGAAATAATACAAGAAAGATAAGCCAGACACTAAGCACATTGTTTTCCTACAGGGAATGTGTACGACTAGGGCAGAAAAACTGGGGGAAGGGGAAGTAGAAGTAATGAGGCAACAGTATGACACTTCTTTTTTAATCTCTTGTGTATAGTCTGACTCTAGCATCCTGATAACATTTCACATACACAATAAAGATAGCTAAATGATTAAAGCTGGAAAGTATGTGTGCGCAATCTCAAAATGAAATTCAAACTATGGAAAATGAAGCTAAGTGTCTTACAAATGAATAATAGAAGCACCTGAAGGAAGTAGGGAAAAAAACCAAATAATCCAAGTAATTTTAGAAAAGCATTTTTCTCCCTTGTGCCTAGGGGAGGTTTTATTTTTATTTAGCCTGCTTAGGGTTTGCTGAACAGAGCCCTGGTGGTGTAGTGGTTATGAGTTGGGCTTCTAACCACAGGAGCAGCAGTTTGAAACCACCAAACAAAGAAGGAACTTTCTACTCATAGAGTCACAGTCTCACAGACTCAAAGGAGCCATTCTACTCTGCCCTATCGGGTCACTATGAGTTGGAATCAACTCGGTGACAGTGAGCTTTGTTTGTTTTTTAAGAGATTGCTGAGTTTCTTGGATATCCAAGTTGATATTTTTCATCAAGCTTGGGAAATTTTATCCATTAATTAGTTTAAATAGCTTTCTTATTATGTCTAAATATCTTTTAAAACCAACTCTTCCATTGCTTTTAAACTAAGAAAGCCCTAAAATATTTAAAATGTTATCACCATGCCTGTGTTTCTAGATTTTCAGAAATGGGGTGTTTTACTTAAAATTTTAACACTTTATCAACTTTGACTGTTGTATATTAAATGAGAAAAGAAAACATTCATGCAAAAAGGGTGAGAATTATTTACGAATCAGAGCTAGAAAGAAAAGTTCTAAGGAGTTAGCCAACTTTTCCTACACCAGAATATATTTGATAGTGTATTTTTCCCTCCTGATTTGTAGTACCTCCTTCATAATATATTCATTTAAAATATATCTGCCTCCTTATTGCAGTAGGCAGCATGTCAGTCTCATAAAATATATAATAGAGTATATTTCTGGGCTGTCTGTTCTCTCATACACCTCTTTCTTATAGAGTCCTAAAATCACATAGGTAACAGAAAAAGATCTCTAGATTATTACTTTAGGTTGATTTGTGATAATTAGGGAATCTTTTTCTTTGGTGGAAGGATTCTAGGCAACCCTCACTAGGTGTGTTTTCACTGAAGTGCTGTGATGTGTGATATGTGATTTTTTTGAGGCTCAAAAGTCATTTAACACTCCCAGGTATCAGTGCCAGATTAGTGGTTTTAATTCTTTAGAGTCCACATACATTCCACTTTGGCCTCCCCCTACATGTTGAAACCAAAGCAGCCATATCAAATTTCCATGGCCATTGAGTTGATTCCAACTTCTAGTGACTCTGCATAGGGTTTCTGAGGCTGTAAATCTTACTCCCAAAGAGTAAGATTAGCAGTCCAATACTTGCCTGACAGTGCCATAACCCAAAACGGAACTGACTGTCATCAAGTTGAGTCCTACTCATAGCGATCGTATAGGATAGAGTAGAAGTCCCCAGTGGCCCTGTGGGTTTCCAGGGCTATAAATCTTTACCAAACAGAAAACCTCATTTTATCCTGCAGAGTCGCCATGTATTAGACCTATTGACCTTGCAGTTAGCAGACCAACACATAGCCACTCTGCCACCAGAGCTCCTACCAAAGTGGCATAGGTTGGTTTAGAGAGTGGAGGGGCTGGGGAGTGAGTAGAGTTTGTGTTATTTATTTTGACTATTCTTATTTTGCTTCCCAGATCATGGAAAACATTCTACTGGATCAGGTGTTTAATATTTCATCAACTCTAGAACACGTAGTAAATCTTCCTGTTGCTATAGTAAATAAATTATTGTTCCCACTTGAAGCCCTGGTGATGCAGTAGTTAATTGCTCAGCTGCTAATCTGAAGGTTGGCAGTTTGAACGCACCAACCATTCTAAGGGAGACAGATGTGGCAGTCTGCTTCTAAAGAGATTTACAGTTTTGGAAACCCTGTGCTCTGTCCTGTGGAGATGTTGTGAGTCAGAGTCTACTCAGCAGCAGGGGGATCTTCCCACTGAATGTTACTAATATTTAACAATTAAAAAATGTATGTATATTCTGTGCTTTTCTAAGAAGGTAATTCAAATAGTTGTTGGTGGTTAGGTGCCCTCTAGTCAGTTCCCATTCATATTAAAAAAAGTTCAGCTACAAATTATAGAAACCTTTATTAAATAACAATATCAATATGTGAAGCTACTGTTTCTCAACACATCCTCCACCGGGGTCTCTACTCTTCTGAAGGCAGTATTTCCCTCTCTCTAACCCATCCTCGAAGAATTCTGCGCTCCTCAATTTGCACAACACCCAAACAGCAGTTTTAGTATCTGCAAATTGCATTCCTTTTCAATATTCTTTGAGTTTTGAGAACAAAAAACGTTTGAAAGGAGAATATCAGGGATGGAGTAAAGTTTTCCAATGAAATTAACCTAGAACAGTTCTTGCTACCTTCAAAAAGTGATGAACTGTATTGCCAAGAAATTCCTCGGCACAGCGTTCTTAGCTTTGTCCCCTAACCAACGCAGCTTTCAGTTTTCTTAATACTTCTTTCTAATAAGCTCCAATGATCATCTTGTGTCCTTCGAGAAACTCTATCAAGATTACCCCCTTTGACATCCCTAAAGTCAGTCTCTGGAACTTCTGAAACTGACCTTGTCTTAAATTGGATGAGCAGACACACACACACACACACACATACACACACACACACACCCTTGGAGGCCAGTGCTTTGATTGATTCTTTTTGGAAGGCACCTTTACGATACTAAGAAAAGTGTAGTACTGAACGTTTGCAGCCATACCCTGATTACAGAGGCATACTTAAATACATTTTGCTTGGAATAAACTCTTGCATGTATGAACTGGAACCCCAGTACCAATGCTTTTCTTTCTTTTACTTTTAATTATGAATTGAGTGAAGGTTTACAGGGTAGACCATCATTTTTACATTGAACAATCCATAAACATTTTGTCTCATCAAATTCATTGCAATATCTTCAATATAACAGCATGCATCCTACTTCCTCCCTGTGTTTCTGGTTTCCATTTTTCTTCTTTTTTGATTGTTCAACTGAAAATTGAGCCACAGGAGTGAATTTGGCTCCAGACTTAAAGGGTGACTAAGGGCCACCATTTCAGGAGTTCTACAAGGTTTTAATCTGACTAGTAAGCCTGGCATATTTTATGATTTTGAGTTTTGTTTTATATTTTTCTCCCACTCTAACCAGGAACTTCTACTGTGATCCCTTTCAGAGCAATTAGCAGTAGTTCCAGGCACCAGGTTCTCAAGGTTGTGGGGACTGCTGTTCAATTGGTCCATTAGTCCATTGAACTAATTGCTTCCATGGCATCTTCAATTTCCATCCCTCTTCTTTCCTTCTGGCAGGGAGAGACTAATAGTTGTACCTTAAATGGCTACTCATGAGTTGAAGACCATACTCACTACTCCTCAAAGTAGGATGTAGAACATCATCTTTGACTTGCCCTTGTACTTTATTGTTATTAGTAGTTCTCAAGTAGATTTCAACTCATGTTATAGAGTAAAAGGTTTGGGGAATCAATCTTAATGAAAGCATATTGCCCTGCTGTTCTTCCGCTGGATAGGTTTGAACAGTCAATCTTTAGGTTAGAAGTCAAGCACAAATCATTTGTGTCACATGGGATCATATTGTAGTTTTATTGAAAAATAATAAAATTAGTATTATGGCTGATAGCATTACTGTTGATATTTATTAAATGTTAGCATGTGCCATGTTTTAAGTGCTTTAAATACATTGCTTCATTTAGTGTTTATGACAGATCAATGGGATCTGGATTATTAGCATCTCATTTGGCAGATAAGGAGGCTGACACTTGAAGGATAACATACCAAAAGTGTCATCTCGTTAGTGATAAGTCTGGGATCCAAATCCAGTATGATTAAGTTCTGTATTTTATTTAATTTTGTTATTAATTCAGGAAGATTTGGATATTTTTTGAGTATAGGTATTCAATTGCATTAGCCACAAGCAACTCCATTTTTATCTTTCTATCCAATAGTTAAAGAGCCCTGATAGCGCTTTGGGTACCTGGTCAGTGATTCAAACCCACCGGCTGCTCCAAGGGAAGAAAAGATCTATAATCTCTGAAACCCTATATTGGGTCATTTTTTATTAGATTCGACTTGCAGTAGTTACTGTTCTTGTTTTAGTTCCACATCCTATTGCATTGGCCAGAAATGTAAGAACAATATTAAAGGGAAACAATGAAAGTGAACAGCTTGCTTTCTTTTGGAGTTAATGAAAACAACAACCACCTATGTTGATTTAAATATTTTATTATATTAAGTAAGTACCCTAAAAAACAGTTGGATTTTATGAAATTTCATTTTTGGCATCTATTGGAGGACATCAATGGACATCAATGGGTTTGATCCAGATTCATAATTGAGAGATGAAATAATTATTATATATAGCTCCATTGTTGCTGTTCTTTTTCAAGCAATAGCTGAAGCTTGTTTTCAAAATGATATGTGGGTGGTAGAAGCAGAAATTGTGTGTGTGTGTGTGTGTGTGTGTGTGTGTTTTAATTAAGGGCTTAAAAGTTTTCCGTGTCCAGATTTTACAGCCAGACTGGGTAAAAGAAAAGACTGTGTAGGGGTATTTTTTAAGGTATTTTCTTTAGAACAACTTGCAAAAAGCTATCATTTGGTTTAATTCAGGATTATATTATATTTAATTAGTTTAGATTCATGCTGACAGAATGGTAAACCAAATAGGTAAGGATAAATTCTAATTGCACATTGCACAAAGCTTTACATGTTGTTTGCATTCATTAAGCTATTATTATTAATCATAATTACAGTCCACAAGAGTAGTACATGCAATAGAATGTTAAAACTTTTGATTGTTTTAATACATGACAAGCATTATGTACCGGAAGAGGCTATCTGTTATTCTTTTTTATGTGGCAAAGCCAGTTGAAGGATTATAACTTGATGTTGACTGGTATTTCATATTGACTAAGTTGTGACTAAGAATTGAAGTAGGAAAATGGTGCTTTTTCAAATATAGTCCCTGACGTCTGCTGTAAGTCAGCTCTAACTTCTGCGTATTCATTATTATTGTTTTTATTATCAGTATCTTAAAATATCCACTCTTTGTCTTTGAGGGTTGGGAACATTACATATAAGGTTACAGATATATTTTAACATATGTACATACATAAGAATACACAAATCATTAAAATTAAATCCGACCATGGAAGAAGAGTTGGATGATTTTGACACATTGCCACTTTCAGTAATAACTCCACTTGTGGAAAGCTCTAATATCTCTAGATTATCTCCGGGAATAAGGGTGGATTTTTTATTTTTAAAGCTACTGAGAGCTTTCCACATGGTTCTTTTCTTTTATTCTTTATATATTTCATGGTACCATCTCACTGCTCCTCAAATCTGCCTATTGACTTTCGCAAAGGGATCAACATTAGAATCCATATTTTCAAATAACTGAAGCCTTTAGTTTAGAAAACAATTTTTGAAATCACTTTATTGTGGGCTCATACAACTCTTATCACAATCCATACATACATCAATTGTGTAAAGCACATTTGTACATTCGTTACCCTCATCATTCTCAAAACATTTGCTCTCCACGTAAGCCCCTGGCATCAGCTCCTCATTTTCCCCCTCCCTACCCGCTCTCCCCTCCCTCATGAATGCTTGATAATTTATAAATTTTTATTTTGTCATGTCTTGCCCTGTCCGAGGTATCCTATCACCCCCTTAGAAAACAATTTTTATGACAGTGTTTTGGACAGTGATTCATAAAACTTGATCAGCTGCAAGTGAACATCGGAGAATAACATCAGCAAATTACCTGTTGCAACATTGTTTGTAGTACATAATACTAAAGATAAGATGTACCACCCCCACCCCCCAAAAAAGGTACAGTTCATCCTATTTTAAATATGTAATGAATCAAGGATTATTTTATCAGGTCAATAGAAGTATGAGCTTCTGGTTTAGAGAAAAACAGATAATATTTTATTTCATTCTTAAATAGCCAGACTGATTTTTCATAACTGGAAGTGATGAGCCTGGTTTGATGTTTCAATTGGCCAGTGGAAAAGGGAATGTCATCAGGTGAAAGCAATAGCTGGGGAAGTAAATTTCATTTTATGTGCATACTTCACATGGTTGGGATCACTCAAGAAATTAGTTAAAAGTATATAAATAATACTTTATATGACAGCTACATAGTCTCATATAGTAATCGTATTATATGTAATTGTCATTGGAACCGTGGAGGCAGCTTTTCTAGGATTGAGGTCCATATCTATCACTTGCATGCTGTGCCCCATGTTCCTCTTTTGTAGATGAAGATAATAATATTTACTTTATATAATAGCTTGAATATTACATATGTATATGTTTATATATATAAACATGTAAAGAGCATAGATGGATTAAAAGAATGGCTGCAACAATGGGCTAAAAATAGCAATGATTATGAGGCTGGTACAGGATGAGGCAGCATTTTATTCTGTTATATACAGAATCACTATGGGTCTGAACCAACTCCACAACAACAAATAACATATAAGAGTGCCTGGCACATAGTAAGCATTCAATAAGTATGTACTTTCATCATTATCCATATCATTGTGACACCAGTATAAAGATGTAGTTTGGGGTTCAACTTGGGCAGGGGTTGCTGAATTTTCAAGTATAAGATGAAATTATCCAAGGAAAGAAAAAGGGTAGACCAGGGAGATGGAATGGAGAACATAAACATTGAAATCTTTAATTAGATTTATGAAGATACTCTGCATTTCTAGTTTTCAAGCATAAATGGGACTGAGTTATTCTTAAATTTCTAACCAAATCCAAATGAGAAAAATGACCACTGCTGAACAACATGGAAAGCAGACATTATTACACCTAAATTGAACTAAATTAAACTTCCTATCAACCAAACGTCTTTCAACTACATCCCCCCAAAATTTGGGTGTATACAAGTTAGAAAACATTTTAAAATGACCAAATATCATGGCCTACTTTATAGGGGTTTTGTTTTTTAGTTCTTAATGGCAACCTATGATAACTAGATCATGAAATAATGTGTTCTGTTCCTATTTACTAATATCATAGCTTCCACACATACCAACTCTGTTTAAAAAAAGATAGAAACTGTTTCCAGAGAACTTTGATTAATGGCGTTGCTAGCAATTCAGTGATAAGGAGTTAAAAAGTATGTCCATCATTCCCTGTGTCCGATTTCCATTACCACAATAAAGCTGTGCATTATACAACTACAACACCTCAGTGGCATATATTAATAAACCAAAACCTAAACTGACTGTTGGTGAGTAAAATATAACTCATAGCGACCCTATAGGATAGGGTAGAACTGCCCCATATGGTTTCCAAGGTTGTCAATCTTTATAGAAGCAGACTACCACCTCTTCCTCCAGTGGTGCCACTAGTGGGTTTGAACCACTAACCTTAGCACAGTTAGCAGCCTAGTGCTTGTAACCACAGTGCTACCAAGCCTCCTGCATATAATAATAAATCACAAGTCTATAGATTATCTGAACATATCTGCTCAATTTGGCAGGCTTACCTGGATATCCTACTGTCTGGGGATCTACAATGGTCTTGAGTAGGATCACTTGGTTCTGCTGCACATGGTCTCTGACTCTCAGTAGGCTAGCCTGGACATCACAGTTCCAAGACAAGAGAGCATGAAAGTATGCAAGGCTTCATGAAGCCTAATCTTAGAACTGGTACATGTTATTCCCACCACATTCTTTGGGCCAGCACAAGTTACAAGCCCTGCTCAGATTCATGGGGAGAGAAAAGAAACACTTGATGAAGGTCACTTCAAAATCACTTTTGAAAGAACCTGGCTAGAGGCCGGGATAAAGAACTGAGTTCATCCTTGACATTAATCTACTACATCTCCTTTCATATTTCTCCACCTGAATTGGCTAACCTTCTGTTTGAAATCTCTGTTTTTTAGACAAACCAGCAAGAAGGACTCAGGGTGTCTGCCCCCTCAAATGAGTAACACAGGCAAGACATTCTGTGAAAATGCCTCTGTGAGAGACCCTTTGAGTATATCTATATATCTACCTGTGGTTTATCATTAGACTTTATCTGTTTTGTTACCACAAAAAAAGAAAATCATGTCAGAAATTTTGTTTTTATGTGAATAGGGAAATCAGTTACAGATAAGTTAAAACCTCTGAGGTGTTTAACGGGGAAAATTGGATAACTGTTGCAGTTTGATTTTCTGTAGATCCTGCAAATATCAGCAGGCGTTTGAGCCAAATGAAACCCATTGCTATGTTTTCAGCTCTATTTGTAGAAACCCGCGATGTAAGAGTGGGCAATAATTTTTGAATCAGAGCTTCAGTTTTCTTTGTACTTTTCCTTCTCCTCCCCACTAACTACGGTATCAGTGCTTTGGGAAAATGTCAATATAGCAAGGGACGATGGCATCCTATGTGAATGCACCTCCTGGTGTCAGAACCCACCATTTCTCATAGTTGTGTTTGGATTAGCTTGATGTTCTTAACATTTAACACAGTCCTGTGTCACAAGATCTTGAAGATACTTGTTAACTTTAAGTTTGGGAACATTGATTTTTCTCCCTTTATTTCCCTTTCCAGAATTAGTGACTCGAATTTTTTGTAATGACCTTCAGGAGAAGGATAGAGAGGATTACGTGAAGATGATAAATGTCCCAGAGTCCTATACTGGGCCACGACTGCAATTTCCCCTCACATTTACAGATATTGATTTACTTATTGAAGGCTTCAAGCAACAAAAGGCAAGTAGGAGCAGATACTGCTCTGATTTTTATATATAGTTAAGTGCTCAAAGACTATCTGTTTAATGAATGAGTGAAGATAATTATAGCAGCAAAGTTTCACAGTGAGAGCTGCCATCTGCTTTGCTTTG
The DNA here is from genome assembly GCF_050624435.1 of Tenrec ecaudatus. Lineage (NCBI taxonomy): Eukaryota > Metazoa > Chordata > Mammalia > Afrosoricida > Tenrecidae > Tenrec > Tenrec ecaudatus. Next base: position 15,193,889 of record NC_134548.1, read on the forward strand.
ATCATTAAACAGAAGTCTCCTCTTGATCATTTCCTCTTTTATTTCCTTCCTTCTCCCTTCCTTCCTTCCTTCTTTCTCTGAGATATAGTATATATACCATAAAATTCACTATTCTGAAATATATCATTCTATCGTATATTTTCAAGGTTGAGTAGCTATCACCACGATCTAACTGTGAAACATTTCGTGATCCCAAAAGAAAACCCTTAGCCATTAATTGTCCCTTCTTTATTCCCTCCCTCGCCCCTACAGCATCGGGCAACCACAAATCTACTTTCTATCTCTAAATATTTCTAAATATTTTCTTCTGGACATTCCCTGTAAGTAGAGTTATATAGTATGTGGCCTTTTGTGTCTAGATTCTTTAACTTGGCATAATGTTTTCCAGGTTCATTCACATTGCCACATATATAAATACTTCATTACTTTTTATCATTGAATAATAGTCCATTGTATGGATGGACCACATTTTGCTCAAGGGATTGTATATTTAGACATCTGTTTTCATATTTAGATGTAGTTATGTGAATGTATATATTCTTGCAAATGAATAGAATTTTCTTTTGGTAAGTGTGTTAGTCTGGGTACTCTAGAGAAACAAACCCACAGAAACTCATTTGTAAGAGAGTTTTGTGTAAAGGCTAAGTGTGCATCAAGAAAACATCGCAACCCAGTGCTGCCTAAGCCCACAAGTCCAGCATTAACCCATATGTCCAACACCAATCCACAAAGTCCTCCTCCATCCCACAAAACAGATGCAATGATGCTGACTGCAGGAGGAAAGCCGAGTCAATGAATATATAAACATCTCGGCACTGGCAAGGGTCTCCACACGGGTGCTCTAGCACCCAGGGCTGCATCGGGGTAGGTCTTTGTGTCTTCTCCTCGGGAGTGTCTTGCAGGAAGTGAGCCTTGCCAGTTAAAGAAGGGAATTGGCTAAGGCAGCTGCACCCTGGTCCAACCATCAGAAAGCAAGAGACCCGAGAACTAGAAAGGCGAGGCTCACCGAGCCATTTATCCCTCCACCCTTCAATTAACCCATGTGTTTATTGGTCAGGTTGGCACAATTAACTAATTCAGTAAGATGTTGAAGGCATTTTTTTTAAAAACTAATCATTTTATTGGGGGTCTCTTACAAATCTTGTGACAATACATCATTCAATTGTATTAAGGATGCTCATACATATGCCATCAACATTTTCAAAACATTTTTTTTCTACTTGAACCCTTGGTATCAACTCCTCTTTTTTCCCTTCCCTCCCCCAACCTCCCAACCTCGTGAATCCTTGATCAATTATATTCTACCCTGGTTGAATTGTCCTTTCCTTGTAACCCTTCTGTGGGTGATATCCAATTGTCTACAGATGGCCTTTGGGGCTCCCCTCCAACCCCCCTTATTCACCTGGATATAATTGTTTGTTTGGGGATCATTTTGATACCTGATCCCATGGCCACCTCATGATGACACAGGGTAGTTTGCTTTCATGTGGGCTTATTTGCTTCTCTGCTAGATGGCTACTTGTTTAACTTTAAACCTTTAAGACGCCCAACACTATATCTTTTAATAGCAGGGCACCATCCATTTCCTTCACTACATTTACTTATGTACCCATTTTGTTTTCAGTGATCATGTCTGGAAGGTGAGTATCAAAGAGTGCCAGGTTATTAGAACAAAGTGTTCTTGTGTTTAGGGAGACCCAAAATCCATCTGCTATCTTAACATATAGATATATATGTACATTGGCCTCTATCCCTTTCATTATAAATTAATATATTTACATATATACATAAATATAGCTGTACCTCTATAAATATCTTTTGCCTCCTACTTCTTTCCTCTATTTTCTTCCACCTTCCTCCTGTCCCACTGTCATGGTCATCTTCCATTGGCTCTCAGTGATTTCTCTTGGATACATTGCACTTGATCAAACCCCGCCAGGTCTCTTCACCATCACTTTTAGAACTCTTGTTGTTCCCTCATCCCTGAGTTTGTTGGCTCACAGCTGTTCCCCCTCTCCACCCTATCCTCTCCCATGTCCTCCTGGGACTGCCAGTCCCATTGTTTGTCCTGCCTATCTTATATAAATAGACATAGGGCAAATAAAAAAAGCACACACCAAAAAAACAATAGGTAGTTTCAGGTCTGTCTGCTGACCCTTATGAGTATTTTCCAGTCAGGTTTGATGAGGTGCCAAGCTCTGTCCCCCTAATCAGAAGTCTATTTTCAAGATTCCTGGGGGCTTGGTTACTTTGCTCCCCTTGCTACCCTGTTGCATTCCCTTCTAGTTTCACCCCACTATGCATGGGGCAGACCAGGCACACTTACTACACAGTGTCTCCAGTGCTGTCCCTGTAGTGCTATGGGTCAGTGAGGGAATGTCATGTCTAGTGGTGGGGCCGGCCCTAAGGTCCTCTCTGTGCATTGGCTACTCTAAGAAGGTATGTCATCCTCTGGGCTTGGTGGGCTATGCTGAGGTTCTCGCTCTCTCTCTTTCCCTCTTAGTTCACACTTGTGTGATCTGGACAGACATGCCACTCTCTCCAGGCTATATCTTCAGTGCTATCCTCTGTATTACATTCTTCTGGTGAGGGGTCAACATAGCTTGGCTTGGGTCCAGCCCCGTCATCCTCTCTGTTAGTTTGTTGCTCCCTGCCAGTATGTTGCCCTCAAGACTGGGCACTTCAGGATGTCATCTGGTCCCTCTCTCACTTGCTGAAGGAATTCTTTACAGTGTTCATAGGAACAGGGATTGGGGGACTGAATTCTGGAGAAGAGTGAAATATATTTTCCATTGTTATAAAAAAATTTTTACTGTTGAAATATTTATTTCCACTAAAAAGTTTTTTTCATTTAAAAACTAAATGTTTTAAAAAAGAAATATCCTTTAAAGTTCTATTTTCTTCAACATTTTTAATGTGAACATATTTGTTATTTTTCATCTAATATATTTAGAAATGTAGACATCAGCATCTGGGTTAATTATTTTGAGTATTTAATATCATAGTTGTAAAAACAGAAATTATAACTCAATTGAAATATTGCCTGATAAGCAAGAATTAATATTAGCAAAGAGATTTTAGCCAATCTAAACAGGACTGAGAAAAGCTATTTAATCACAGAAATTTTCTGTTGTTGTGATATATTCTCAATGAATATTTGTTCTTTGAATATCTTTCCCAAACAAAATGGCATCTTCAAGCAGTAATTGCTTTGATTAGTACTACAAAGGAATGAGAAAAACTACAATAAGTTAAGATGACATAAAGTCGGCATTGAGAATCAATATATTTAATGTGCAAATTGAACTACAGCACTGTACAAAAGTGTTTTGTTTATTTCTTTAAAATGTGGCTAAAGGAAAGTTCACATTCAAGTTTTGATTGGGCTGAGGATTAGATTGTTTTCTGGGGAAAATACTTAGCAGTCCATTAGGTATTAGAGAGGAAATAGGAGCCTTTCCCCACTTAATCATCACTCAAGGGCCCTTTTCTTTCCTCGCATTGTTTCAAATTCTGTTTACTGTCTTTTAAAAAATTAATGACTTAATAACGAAAATTCTCAAATCTTAAATCAGATGTTCCATCTACCCCTACATCCATTCCCAGAGCAGTATCTGGACCATATATAGAGATGACTGACTCCTCTCTCAGTCTTCAGTAATTTAAATTAGTGCTGTCTAAGAGAAAACATTTCTATTAGAAATATATATGTGAGTCATATGTATAATTTTAAACTTTCTAGTAGTTATATTGAAAAGATTAAAAGAAACAAGTGAAATGATCAAAACCACTATTTCAATATGAAATCCTATTCAAAATTATTATCGAGACATTCTACCTTCTTTCTTTGGATACTGAGGTCTTTCAAATCTATTGCACGCTTTGTACTCACAGCATATCCTGCTTTGGACTAGCCTCATTTCAAGTGTTCAGTAGTCTCATGTGGTTGGACAGTGCAAGTCAAAAAGAGTCCTGACCCCTCACATGGTAGCAACACCTGTTAAATCCATGTGATAATTACATGAGTACTTGCTGTAGCATTTTTCTTATTTTGATTACATATTTGGATAATTTATCATTAGAAAAAGTGAGATGGACACGCTAGCTTTAAGAAAAGTCTGTATGTAAGAGGCTCAGAGTAAATCTGTACAAAACAATGATCTCATCTACAATCATAACTGGAGGAGCAATGAGATGAATAGTCATAAGTAGGAGATAATACAAAAGTTTTATGTGGGTGTGGAATGATTTCTTGTGAGACTTTTAGATAAATGTCCTTGTTGGTCTGTGAATTCCCAAGTCTGTATATCAAATGTTGGAGCCATACCTGGATGCCTGACTTAGGCCTTCCTTGGGAACTTGTCTGGTTGCCTTGTGAGATCGCCAAGCCAAGCAACACCTAGTTTCCATCTTAGGTGGCAAACTAATATAAGGCAAATACCTCCTAGAAAGACTGCACTTCTCTTTCATTCTGTTTTCTTTCCCTTTTTTCTTTCTTGGATCCAGGTTTCCTTAGGATAATCTGTCTCTTCTCTTGGGATGTCAGATCAAGAGCAATCATAACTGTTATTGTAGCTTGATAGCATCAATTAAGAACAAGAAAATCTCTGTATCCTAGGAATCATTCCTTCATTAATTCTCCCATTTATTTTATGTATCTTTTGAGGGGCTGAGATATGTCAGAAACTGTGCTAGAATAATCTCTTTGAGAATGGTTTAGAAATTATCCTGAAATACAGCTACTGAAATGTACCCTTATGTTCTACTGTTACAATTTTCTCCAAAATCATATCTTTCTTCCCAGTTCATCATATTTATTTCTTCTGCCTCCCCCTCATAGATACTTCATGCTCATTATGTCCTAGCGGTGCTATTTGAAGCCAAGAAAGTCTTGATGCAGATGCCGAATGTCTCCCATATAAAAACCTTTCCCACCAGAGAGATAACAGTCTGTGGTAAGTGTCAGAGCTACATGGTCAAATCAATACCTAGGAGCCTGTTGGTCCTACATCATTTGATGACTTGAAAACTATAAAAGTAAACTATATTAAGGAAAAAGTGTTGATTGAGTTATGTACAATGATAATACTGTTCCCCATCTTTATTTTACGTACCAGCTGGCAGGAATTAATTATGTGGGAAATTAAAGCATTCGTGGATTTGTATAAAGGCAGACAGCATTTTAATATGGAAAACCCCATGGGTGGAATAAGTATTCTCTGCCCTCCCTCTAGCTCTCATTATCTTGGTTCCATGTTGCTCTTTCTAGCAGAGTCTCTGTATACCACTTAGGCAGGGAAGAGAAAAGCACAAGACAGTGTGGGGATTAAACTCCTCTCTGCCCTTGGCTGTTGTTTTAGATTTTTCCAACTGGTCTCTGCAGCTTTTAGAAGAATGGTAATGTCCCAGAAATCTGTTCCTTGTTCTTCTAAATAACAAGATTTGAGATTTTGTTATCATATAGGCCAGCCTGGCAGGATATTGCTTCAAGAAACAGCACACATTGAAATTCATCACAGTTGGTACTCAGCATGCTTGCAACTGTCTGAGAAGGGGTTGTGTGGAAGGAACAGCAACCCCGTTAGCTTCTATTTAAGCCTTTAGGTTACAAAGCAACAATTGTTATTTTCCAAGTCAATTTTTAGCAGGCATCTTTCTTACTCTGACAGGTAGAGGTGGATTTGACACTCTAATTAAACCATTACCATTTCTAGCATCTGATCGTGGTGCCCGGCACTTGATGTCAGAATATATGTTCTGTGATATCCTCTGACCTGGCCTTTCAAAGAAAGTCTTTGATGGTTCAATTCCAACTTAATCAGGCCACCATATCTCTGCCCAGAACATGATGTAGCTCAGCAGTGGGAACTTTTTATTCAAAGTGCTTATCAGATCTTGTACCATTTGCTGGTCGGTTTGTCTTACTGTGGTGTTTGAGTGCTGCCGTGATACTGGAAGCTATGTCACTGTTATTTCAAACAGCAATAGAGTCACCCTAAGTGAACAAGTTTCAGCAAAGCATCCAGACTAAGAACAGACTGTGAAGAAGTGTCCCCTTTGGGGAAATTAGGCACTGAAAATCTCATGAATAACACCCGAACATTGTCAGAGATAGTGCAGAAAATGAACCCCTCAGGTCAGAAGGCACTCAAAATATGACTTTGAAAGATCTGACTTCTCAAAATAGGGTTTGACCATAATGACATGGATGAGTAAAACCTTTGGGACCTTCATTTGCTGATAGGGAACAGTTCAAAATGAGAAGAAACAATGGCACACGTCTATTAATAATTGGAGCTTGGAATTTACAATGTTTGAATCTAGGAAAATTGGACATCATCAAACATGAAATGAAGTGCATAAAAAAGCAAAAATAGTCTGGGTGTTAGTGAGCTGAAATGAACCAGTATTGGTCATTTTGAATCAGAAAATCATATGGTTTACTATGTGGGGAATCACAGATTCAAGAGGAATGGCATTGCATTCATCACCAAAAAAGACATCTCAAGATCTACCTTGAAGTACAATGCTGTCTGTGATAGGAGTATATCTATCAACATATAAGGAAATCCAGTCAATACACCTATTATTCAAATTTATGTACCAACCACTAAAGCTAATAATGAAGAAGTTAAAGAATTCTACTAAAGTCTTTAGTCTCAAATAATTCAAACATGCAATCAAGATGCATTGGTAATTATTGGCTATTGGAATGCAAAGCTGGAGACAAAGAGGAAGGAACAGTAGTTGGAAAGTATGGCCTTGGTGATAAAAAATAAAGTGGGAGATGACATGATAGAATTTTGCACAACTAATGATTTCTTTCTTACAAATATGTTTTTATAGCAAGACAAATGACTATATACATAGACTTCTCTAGATGAAATACACAGAAATCAAATTTACTGCATCTGTGTGAAGAGACAATGGGGAAGTACTATATCATCAGCGAAAATAGTATAATCAAAAATATATACTTGATTGATAAATAAAAATAAACTTTGATTTTTATTTCCTTATATTTAGAGAGTGAGAGCATATTTAAGCAATGCGATTTGTGTATTAAAATAACTTTATATGAAGGGGCCTAAAATCTTTGTGAAAAGAAAGAGTAAAAGATAATTGAATTTTTCCATGAAATTTTTGAAGCCCCTTCAAATGCTCTTAATCTTAATAGTAAAGTCATATTTTATAAATAATCATTAGTGGTATAAGATTTTCATTTTTTGTTATACCATTGTAATCAGAAGGGTCTCATGTGTATATCTTGTTAATCTTGGCTGTTGGGTTTGAAAGAACCTGAGGGAAAGTATTTCTAAATTAAGTTATATTTGGTAATTTAGTTAGATACAGAGAGAAAAAATTTATAAGCAGATCTTATATTACCTAGAAACAGTTGTTCAAGGAGGGTTTTTAATGTTCACTCTTGTTTTTAATTAATAGCCTCATGTGTTCATATGCCTTCCCTTAGTTGACTGAATTTTATAAAATCATGCTTTCATTGTTATCTCCTGTAGCTGCCTCATCAAAACAATGAGACATCTACTTGGAATTTTTAAATTCTTGAAACTACTCCTGGAGCATCTTTTTTTTTCAGTTGTCCACAGGTTAACTTTATTTTTTAATTATTATTATTTTACATTTTATTAGGGGCTCATACAATTCTTATCACAATCCATACATATACATACATCAATTGTATAAAGCACATCCATACATTCCCCGCCCCAATCATTCTCAAAGCATTGCTCTCCACTTAAGCCCTTTGCATCAGGTCCTCTTTTTTTTCCCCCTCCCTCCCCGCTCCCCCCTTCCTCATGTGCCCTTGGTAATTTATACATCGTTATTTTGTCATATCTTGCCCTATCCGGAGTCTCCCTTCCCCCCCTTCTCTGCCGTCCCTCTCCCAGGGAGGAGGTCACATGTGGATCCTTGTAATCAGTTCCCCCTTTCCAACCCACTCTCCCTCTACTCTCCCAGCATCGCCCCTCACACCCTTGGTCCTGAAGGTATCATCCACCCTGGATTCCCTGTGCCTCCAGCCCTCATATGTACCAGTGTACAACCTCTGCCTTATCCAGCCCTACAAGGTAGAATTCAGATCATGGTAGTTGGGGGGAGGAAGCATCCAGGATCTGGGGGAAAGCTGTGTTCTTCATCGGTACTTCCTCGCACACTGATTGACCCATCTCTTCTCCTAAACCCCTCTATGAGGGGATCTCCATTGGCCGACACTTGGGCCTTGGGTCTCCACTCTGCATTTCCCCCCTCATTCAATATGGTATATATATATATATATATATATATACATACATACACACACACATATATATATACATATACACACATATCTTTTTTTTTTGCATGATGCCTTATACCTCATCCCTTTGGCACCTCGTGATCGCATTGGCTGGTGTGCTTCTTCCATGTGGGCTTTTTTGCTTCTGAGCTAGATGGCCGCTTGTTCACCTTCAAGCCTTTAAGACCCCAGACACTACCTCTTTTGATAGCCGGGCACCATCAGCTTTCTTCACCACATTTGCTTATGCACCCATTTGTCTTCAGCGATCCTATCATGGAGGTGTGCAGCCAATGATATGATTTTTTGTTCTTTGATGCCTGATAACTGATCCCTTCGGGACCACTCGATCACACAGGCTGGTGTGTTCTTCCATGTGGACTTTGTTGCTTCTGAGCTAGATGGACGCTTGTTTATCTTCAAGCCTTTAAGACCCCAGACATTATCTCTTTTGATAGCCAGGCACCATCAGCTTTCTTCACCACATTTACTTGTTTACCCACTTTGGCTTCAGCAGATGTGTCGGGAGAGTGAGCATCATAGAGTTCCAATTTAATAAAAGAAAGTATTCATGCATTGAGGGAGTGTTTGAGTAGAGGCCCAAGGTCCTTCCGCCACCTTAATACTTAACCTATAAATATAGACACATAGATCTATTTCCCCATCCTCCTATATATATTTGCATGTACATGTCTTTGTCTAGACTGGAGCATCTTTTTAAAACATGGCTTTAAACGGTTTCACATTTAGCAATGAAAGACATTTTTATTGAGTATCACCTATTTCCCAGGTGCTGTGATAGGCATTTGGACATTTAATGGTGACTGAAACATATTCATTGAGCTGCTAATGGCAAGGTCAGCAGTTTGAAACCACTAGTCATTCTGAGGGAGAAAGATGAGGCCATATGCTCCTGATAAGGTCTCAAAACCGACAGGGGCAGTTCTACTTACAGGGTTGCTAGAAGACAGAGTCATCTCTGTGACCCTGAGATTTGGAAAATAGATATTGCTGCTGAGCTGCTAGAGATTACAGGATAGGTAGTGCAGACTAATCACTGAGAGCATAGGGTTTTGTTTTATTTTCATAGTGATACGAACGAATTTCATCCAGTATATGCAGCAAAGAGAAAAGAGTGGGAGATGGATGGACTTGCCATCAAAACATGAAGAACATTATAAAACCCATGTTGTTGTTAGGTACCATCGAGTTGGTTCTGACCCAGAGCAACCCTCTGCACAACATAACGAAACACTTCCTGGTCCTAAGCCATCCTCACAAGTGTTCCTATGCTTGAGCCCATTGTTACAGTTATGGTGTCAATCCATCTCCTTGAGGGCCTTCCTCTTTTCACTGTTCCTCCACTTTACCAAGCATGGTATCTTTGTCTAGGGACGAGTCTCTTCTGAAAATATGTCCAAAGTGTGGAAAACAAAAATCTTGCCATCCTTGCCTCTGAGGAGCCTTACTTCTTTCAAGACAGATTGGTTTTTTTTTTTTAGCACTCCAATGTACTGTCAATATTCTTCTCCAGCACCACAATTCGAAAGCATTGATTCTTCTTCAGTCTTCCTTATTCAATGTCCAACTTTCACATGCATATGAGGCAATTGAAAATACCATGGCTTGGGGCAGGAACTCCTTAGTCCTCAAAGCAATATCCTTGCTGTCCAATACTGTAAAGATGTCTTATGCAACAGTTTTGCCTAATGCAACATATCCTTTGAGCTCAGTAGTATATATAAAAGTTATTTTAAAAATCAATAGAGGCTTAATTATTCTCATAAATATACTAAATACTATTGATTTACTTTCAAAAGATTATTAATACAAGTTTAGAATAACAAGTCAGGAAGTTCAGGTTTTTTAAATGAGATAAAGTTGGGTTTGAATTCCAACTCACCTTCTTGGTATTGGGGTAACTTTTCATAAAGTATCTAGCCACTCTAAACCTCACTTGTAAAATGAGAATGATGAAAACAATGCACATCTCATAGAATGGTTTTAAAGGATTGAACAAGATGCTATGTAAAAGTTTGATCTACTGCCTGGCCCAGGATAAACTAAGTCCCATATTAATGGCAGAAGAGAAAAAGTAAATGCAATACAAGGTGGTCTTTCCCTTATAGAAAGAAAAGGAAAGAGTGCTATGGGGCCAAATGGTCTATTAATCCAACATGGGTTAAAATTAAAAAAAAACGTGCTAAGAAAGGTGGGTGTTTGAGTCTATCAACAGTGTTTCAGTTTTACAATTTCATATCATCTTGTTTCCTACTAAACACTTAATTTTTTCCTTTGTACTCCAGGTGATTTGCATGGGAAACTGGATGATCTATTTTTGATCTTCTATAAGGTAAATATTTGCATTTTTCTTGATGGAGGGCTGTCCTAGGACAGATAACAAGATTAGTTGTATTAGAGATATGTACATATACAGATGCAATATAGAAGTTTTGATCCAATAAGCTTAAAGATTAGTCATGTCTTTTTAATGTCTGCACACATCTCATATAATTGTTAAAAATAAGTTGTTTTAGTTCAGTATTATTGTTTTCTGTGTATCCATTTTGATTTCTACCAGATTGTATTTATGGCATTTATAACATCATTGCACCAAGTGCGGGTTTATTATTGTTTTGTATAGAAGTGAGCATGTCCTATACTAATTCTCTCTTCCAATACTTACTAATTATATGTGGAAGGCATTTCCTACAGCAAGTTCCAATTTGTTCTCTTCTGTATCTACGTTCACCTCTCTTGGCTCAATGGCTGTTCCAGTGCTCTATTTTTCCTTTATTGGGTTGCAGTTGGGGGAATCAGCACCAAGGGCTAAAAGTGGTTTGGCTAGCATGGAGTTTCCCTGCATTTTACTGACTGGATTCCTTGCTTGCTGTCTCTGAGCCATCAGTTGTAACCTGAATATTTGCTTCTGGAAGACTACATGTAGGAAACTGATCCTGTGATGACCCCTGCCTTCACAGTACTATTCCTTTAGGCTCATCTTCTGCATCTTTCTAATTTATGTGTTTCTTTCCCACCCATCCCCGACATCTCCACAAACAGCATGTGGTACAACTGAGCACAACATAGGTGTCTCAGGTGAAATGAAAGAAAATAGATTTTGACAACTAGGATGATCAATCATTTCCACTCTTTGATATACTGAGACTGTAAGCAACATAAACTCGCTGAATCTCGTTTTTCCCTTTCTGCAATATTATCTTGAGCTTCTGTCCCATAAGAGATTGTCGTGTGGATAAAATAACATGAATACCCAAAAGCAATTTTTGAATAGTAAATTGTAACAGTAACACAGATTTTAATTTCATTCACTCAGAATGGAATAATGAAAGTTGAATGGGGTAGGTCAAACCAGGCACAGATGAATGAAGTTGGCATTTAGGTGTAGAATCTGTTGAGATTATAAAAGGCCTGAACAACAATATAGAGCATGATAGCCAGGGAGTGGGGCCAGAAGAAGTAGGAAGCTTCTAGGTAGTAGACTTATATCAGATGACACAACTTGTGTGCTGAAAAACTAGCTACCATCAAGTTGATACTGACTTGTAGTGACCTGAGAGGACCCGATAGAGCTGCTACTCAATTTTCAAGACTGCCACTGTTTACAGAAGTAGAAATCCCCATCTTCCTCCTGGGGAATGGCTGGTAGTTTTGAACTGTGGACCTTGAGGATTGGAGCCCAACTTGTAACCATTATGCCACTAGGGCTTCGTTGCTTGCTGAAAGCAAAAACCACTTTGAAGCACTTGGTGGTAAAAGATAGACTGCGGCCTTCAGTATGGATTAAATTCAGTGTAAAGAAAATCAAAATCCTCACAACTGGATCAATAGAGAACATCATGCTTTACAGAGAGAAGAGATTGAAGTGGTTAAGAATTTATTTTACTTGAATCCACAGTCAGTGTTCATGAAAATAGTAGTAAGAAATAAAAGGACATGAACAGAGAGGTCTACAAGGCTGGCCCCAATCAGAGCCAAACTGATGCCCCCCAACCCCCTGCCAGAAGTATATGCTACAGAAGAAAGCACTAAACCTACTGGTAGGGGAAAGGGGCTGGTCTGCTACGTCCATACAGAAGCAAATCAAGAAGGAAAAAGAGAGTGTGAGGGACTAGACCCCCCACTGGCACACCAAACCCAGAGAATGACGTCCCTGCACAAAACTGCTAAGGCACAGAGAAAACTGTAGGCCCAACAACAGCAAGAACACTTTATTCTAACAACCTGGCTTTCTGTGATGCACACTTTCCCAACAGGATCTCTGAAGACAAAATGGGTTCATAAGCAAATGTGGTGAAAAAAGCTGATGGTGCCCGGCCATCAAAAGACATAGTGTCTGGGGTCTTAAAGGCTTGAAGTTAAGCAAGCAACCATCTAGCAAAGAAGCAACAAGCACTTATGGAAGAAGCACAACAGCCTGTGCCATCATGAGGTATCAACGGAATCAGGTAACAGACACCAGAAGACCCAAAACAAACAAACAAACAAACAAAACATTGTTGGGAACGAAAGGAGCAGGGACCCAAATCCCATCTGTAGCCAATAGGACATCCCCTCACAGAAGGGTCACAAGAAAGGGATGAGGCAACCAAGGCACAGTATAGCACCCATGAAAAACACAATATTCCTTTGATTCTTTGAAGCTACCTCATCTCCCACTATCATAACCTCAGTCCTGCCTTTCAGTTCTGGCTAGATGAGAGCATGTACAGTGGTAAAGATAAGAGCTCAAGACACTCAGAATCCAGGTCCAATAAACCCTTCAAGAATAGAAATGGGAGTAGTGATACCAGGAGGGTAGGGACAAGGTGGGGCGAGGAGGGTAGGAAGAGGGAACTGATCACAATGATTGATGCATAATCACTCCCCACCCCAGGGGAGGGGGGGTGAATAACAGAAACATGGGTGAAGGGAGAAAGCGGTCAGTGTAAGATATGAAAACAATAATAGTTCATAATTTATCAAGGGTTCACGAGGAAGGGAAAAAAGAGAAGCTGATACCAAGGGCTCAAATGAAAGTAAATGTTTAGAAAATTATGGTGGAAACATATGTACAAATATGCTTAATACAATTGATGTATGGAATTTTATAAGAGCCCCCAATAAAATGACTTTTTTAAAAGAGGTCAAAAGATATATTATTGGTGTAGAAGAATCTGCTGCACAAGTCTTCTTTAATGTGTTAAAAATGAAAGATTTACCTTTATTTGAAGATTAAGGTGCCCCTAATCCAAGTCATGGTATGTTCAATTGCCTCATATGCCTGTGAATACTAGACAGTGAATAAAGAAGACCAGAGAAGATTTGATACCTTTGAATCATGGTATTGGTGAAGAAAATTGCAAGTGCCTTCGACTGCTAGAAAACAAATCTTTATCTTGGAAGAAGTTCTGCCAGAATGCTTCTTAGAAGCAAAGCTAGTGAGACTGCATTTAACATACTTTAGACATGTTATCAGAAGAGAGCAGTCCCTGAAAAAGAAGACCCTCGAGGATTGATGCACTGGCTGCAACAATGGGCTCTAGCATAACACTTGTGAGGATAGTGACGAACCAGGCAGTGTTTTGTTCTGTTGTGCATAGTATTTTACGGCAAAAGGAGACCTTAAACTCAAAGAAAATAATAGGAGGACATTTATTGAGCCTTAAAAGAGACATAGCAACACAAAGACACAGGCGCATCATTGTGACGAAGGAGGCCATTAGTACGAGGTCAAAATGGTGTCTGAAGATTCAATACTAGTTAAATAAGGCATGGAACAACAGGAACTGTCACAAATTCATGATTGGTGGCAGATCAGTACATCACAGTTAAGGAAGAACTACAGAAGTGGGAACAGGGCCATAAGAGGGACATGTACATTATGTTAGATAGAAGGATTTATAAGATTGGTCCAGGGTCTTCTGACCAAGGCTGTCGGATGAGACATACAGACATGACTGATGACTATGTGACCTCTTGTCCTATCCGCATTATGGTGATTTCCATCAAGGACACACCCAGGCAAACCTTTAAGAGATTGCTCCTCTCTGGGCTGGCTGAAGAGGGGTAGAAGTAATCTACTTTCCTAATGCACTCTGCCTGAAGCCAAGATTATCTATATCCTTGATTAGCTATCAGAAGCAACTTAATGAAAGCTTAATATACATGGGGACTCTGCAAGTGGATTTGGGGCTGCCAATGGATTGGGGCCTATGTTATCCATAAACTTCTATAAACAGACTACTCAGAATTTTAGCTCTAGTATGATAGGGTTGCTATGTGTCATAATCAACTCAACAGTACCTAACATCAACAACAACACATTTAAGGCTCACAGTGGATCAATTAAAACAAAATGTGTATGAATTGTTAAATGTAAAACTGATGATCTGCTCTGTAAACTTTCTCCCAATTCACAATAAAAACTTATTTATAAAAAAGGAAATGGTAGGAAGTTGTAGGAGTAGTCATTTTAGAGGATGAGAAAGTACAAGAAGGAGTCCAGAATGCAGATGACTGAAGTGAGTGAAAGAGGATAATGGAGATGAGGTCAAGGACTTGAAGCAAGTGTGTTAAATGGGTTTGCCCCATAGACTAGGGATGAGGAGGAGAGAAAGGAAGTCCAGTCAGAGGTCATGGGCATGAATGGTGACAGGCTTTGCATTGAGGGTGGCAAAGTGTTGGGTCTATTACTGGTGCTAAGGAGCAGATGAGCTCTCCTTCACTCCTGACCCTAATGTACATGGCCCACGGAAGAATGAGCCTTTTCCTTTGAGAGGCCTGCATGAGTCAAGAGTCAAGCAGTATCTTTAAATGAGGCCCATATTTCAGAGGCAAGTCTTTCTGAAAGAGTAGAAGACAGAAGGAAATGTATTTACCATGCACCACGGATTCTACTGGCCACAGAGGAAAGCTGAAGGAGAAGTAGAAAAACAGCCTGGTGAGGCAAAGTCAAGGGATTGTACAGTGGGGAATAAGATTTGTTTGCCTCAACACATAGCTCTACACTGAATGTTTATATGTACAGGCCTATTATTGTTGACAATTATCTTCAGATGAAGTAGGTAAGAGAGGGAGGGTATATGGAGAACAGTAGCAATAACAAATCTTGTCATTTGTTCTTTAGAAGTTTGGGGACTTTATGAGAGAAAAAGCTAGTTGAGTTAAATTGAGTTGGAAAAAGTGACTTTTGATTCATTAAGAAAAGAAAATTTCTCAAGAGTTGGTTGAATATATTGAGTAGAAAGATGAGAAAAGAGACAGTTTTGACATAGTTCTTAAATTTGTTCAGCCAAACTACATAGAACATATAAAAACTGGAAAGTGCTAATAATGTGAAGACTGAACAGGAGGAAGTGGGTGGTAAGAAGTACTATAAAAAGAATTAAAGGTGAATATATAGCATTCAAATGGAAGCCAGATGATTATTTTGAGAATTAACCAATGCTAGTGCTCAAGAAGTAGAGATTGAGAGCCTTTGCAGTAAAGGAGGAAGGTGAGAGGAACTTTTGGAAACAGAAGTACACAACAGCCATGGATTGAAATTTAGGTAAGGTTGAATGAGAATATGACAAAATGAACCCTCCACACCAGAGTCTTGAAATTTTCTGAGACAGAGGGAAATTGAAGGAAGAAAAGAGCCATGATGACGGCAAGATTCCATTTTAAGAAACTGAAAGGAGGATGTAGTGCAGGGTGTTCAGGAAGAGAGAATGACCTGGTGAGCTTGAGATGACAGTGAGTCACTTAGCTTATGGAAAGTGAGAGTGAGTTAACTAAGTTAAAGACAGTGAGGTGAAGGGATAGGACACGGAGATTTGAGGAAGCTACAGCCATATTCTGATCCCCAATCTATAAAAATTGGCATTTTCCCTTTTTCTGTCTCATTTTTATCTGCAGTTTAAAGGCAGAATTATGATAATGTCATGTGCCCTAAAACCAATGATACAAACTATTTATGGGAACAATATTTCCGTGAATAAAAATAACAGTACTACTTGACCTCTCCAAAGCTCACACTCCAAGTTCCAAACTCAGAAAAGGGTCCGTGAACTCTTGAAATCATATTTATCAATCAAATGAACTTTCCTCGCACAAGGCTCTGATAGGCCAATAAACTTTACTCACACCAATTCCTTACTCAAAGATTAATGAACATAAATCTGCAAAGCCTGATTGTCCATATGCTTCATATAAACTCATCTGTCTGGCTTCCTATCCCTCAGCAGGTTAGAGAGTGGGAGGGGAAGAGGCAAAAGTGAAATACAGTAACAGTAAGGAAAAGTGAGTGCTTTTTCTCACAGTGAGGTGAAATCTAGAGTTATAAACATGAAAATGAATTTGACAAATTCAGTGATCCAGAGCTGTGTAGTATAGGAAAAGGAGTTGCAGACATCTCGGAAGTGTCTGAGGTATACTTAGCTTGATGAGCCTGCCTGGTCAACAAAGTTTCCAGTTACGTGGTCTATACACTGTTAAGTTGTAATCAAATGGCACATTTTTATTACTCCCAACCAAAATGGCTAAAATCATTTAAAACTTAATGAGAGTAGCGATACCAGGAAGGGAAGGGAAAAGTGGGGGAGCAAGGCGGAACCAATCACAATGATCTACATATAACCTCTCCCTGAGGCATGGACAACAGAAAAGTGGGTGAAGGGAGACATCAGATAGTGTAAGACATGAACAAATAATAATAATTTATAAATGATCAAGGGCTTGTGAGAGAGGGAGGGGAAAGGAGGGAGGGGAAAAATGAGGAACTGATATCAAGGGTTCAAGTAGAAAGAAAATGCATTGAGATTGATAATAGCTACAAATGTACAAATGTGCTTGACCCAGTGGATGCATGTATGGATTGTGATAAGAGTTGTACAAGTCCCCAATAAAAGGATTTTTTTTACTTATTAAAAAAAATAAAATTCAGTCATCTAAAAAGTTCATTTAAACAATGCCCACAGTACGAATGACTATCATCATCAGACCTTAGGTATAGGAAGATGAATCAAAAAAAGAAAGAAGAAAGATAATTGAGAGAAAGGTAACAGACCAGCAGAGTAGTTGAGGAGGAAAGAAAGAACATCTCAAAAATAAGGAGAGAGCATAAGGTGAGGAGTGATGTGTTTCTCTTTGTGGTGTACCATACAAAGGTTGCCTGCTCAATGATGACAAAGAGGACATAACTCTGCTCTGAGCAGTCATATGATTGCTTCAGTAAATGATAGCATTTCGGGGATGGGCTCTGCGTCAAACTGTCATATTTTGTACTCACTCCATCAACGCATCAGCAACTTGTTGATTCCCTGTTACATGCAATGCCCAGTGTGAGGTTCTTTCCTCTGATCTGCCCAGAGGATCACTTCGATTGGAGTCATGTCCACCATGGTGGGTTCCCAGTATTCTGTTTGAAAGGGGCTACTGGCCAAGTTTTGAATTATTTTTGTTTTATTAGTGTATCTAATGAAGGGAAACAGAACTTGAATTGTGAGGAATGGTATGGCAGACTACATCCTGCTGGAGATTTTGAAGCTATAAATAATCACATTTTATATTGTTCTATGATTGATTTATCTCTATCAACTCCAAAGAGAAGCCAGGATTTGAAATAAGACAAAATTTAAATTAATCTTTCAGTTTTCAGCTAGATAATTTCTTGTTGGTTCATTCTGTTATACAGTTGTGGTATACATAGACTGTAGGGTTGGGGATAACCCAAGGCCAACCAAAGACATAACCTGAGAGAAAGAGTTATAAATGTAAGGCCCCTGAGCTACCTCACCATTTTACTTAATCCAAGTTGTTGATCTGTTTCAAGATTTTTATCATTATAATTCATTGTATGGAAAAATGATTGTCCACTTATTTATTCATTCAATTATTCACACATCCAATAACCTTTTATCTGGTCCTTAAATGTTCAAGGCACCATCTAAAAACTGTGGGAAGATATAAATAGGAATAAGAAATTCATTCATGTCACATATACTTATTGAACATTTATTCAAAATGAGGCACTCTATTAAGAATTGACCATAGGATAGGACTAAGACGTTTTGAAAATGATGATGGCAACATATGTACAAATGTACTTGACACAATGGATGGATGGATGTTTTGTGATAAGAGCTGTAAGAGCCCCAATAAAATTATTAAGCAAAAAAATAGGACTAAGACACAGCTTTGGGCCCCGAAAACATCAGAGTTTAGTGGGGAAAGCAGACTAATGAAAAGACAATATAGCGGAATACTCCAAAAGAGTACACTGCGGGGGTGGGGGGCACATAACCTCAGAGAGGAGACAGCATCTTAGACAGTCTCTTCAAAGCATCTTGGTAAGTATCTAAATCATAAAGGAAATATTTGGATGATCAGAAAATATTTCATTCTCATATACTTTTGTTGTGGTGAGTGTCAATAAATGCTTGAACCCATCTGGAATTCATTTTAATAGTTGTTGATTGCTTTCAGATTTTAGTTTCTTTAATATTTAATGAGTCTTAAAATTGTATCAATCAGCACCTTGATGCAAAACTAGACATTTTCACTTCACAGTCCCATCTGGCTGGGTTTGAAAAGAATTCTTTCCCCTGGGTACCACAGTTACCACAAAAAGACCTTTGCTAAAAGGGCATCTCAAATTTACATCATTTCCAATATAATTTTATCATCAAGTGAAGCAATTTGCATAGCATTAGATGGGTCATAGTTTTAGACTTTATTTTCTGAAAAGGTTAATTTTAATCAGCCACTTCTGCCTAATTAGAGTGACCAATTTGAAATACTTCATTCAGAGACTTGGCCTTGTTAAAATTACAAGACATTCTTCCCTCATTGAATAGAAAGCTTAGAATTTTAAATCAAGTCTTGGTAAATTAGTTTGTTAAATTGGTCTGTAAGTGGAGATATCCCACCCATCCAGATTGTTGAAAAAAATGCACATGAAGAAAGCTAATTAACTCATCATCCTGCAGGTGATGCCATCCATTGGCAGTAAAGCCACCTTGTTTTCCCTTTCTTTCTCTTTCCTCCTCCACTCCTCCCATGTTCTAGTTCTGAAGGTCCTTCTACATTTCTCTTTATTCTCTATCCCTGATATATTTCACACTGCCACAGTGGTCAATTTTTTCTATTCTGGGATTCAGGCAGTATGTTACAAGCAGAAGAACAGATCTCTAAAATAGAGGTTGCACAAAAAAAGGTAAAATAATATGGAATTGAGGTCGAGAGGTTATTGTATTTCAGGGCATTATCTAAATATGTCCTGATAACATCCAAATATCTGCTGTAACATGCTTCAGTAGGAAATAGATGAGAAGACAGGAAAACTCCATCAACACAAGAGAGAAATCAGGCTTTGAATTAAGATAATTGTTAAATGCATCTTTCAATTGCTGTTTTGATTGATAATTTATTCTTTGTTCATTCTTTTTTACAGTACAATATGTGTAGGCTGTAGGCTGGGGTTAGCCCAAAGCCAACCAAAGATGTAGCCTGAGAGAAAGACTTTTAATTATAGGAATTATATTCAGTTCAATAGTGAATGAACTGTGGTTGGCTATCTCCCCTACACCCACACCCCCACCCCATTTTTCTATATCGGCCAACTTAAACGCCATGTCATGGATGACTTGTTATATAACATCTGCAGAATGAGCCAGAGCCTTTTATTTTCTAGAACTGCAAGAAGATTATAGCAAAAGATTTTGCTTCTATGAAGGAAGAATTCAAAGAAATCCCAGTAGCAAGAGGCTTAAATATCCTAGAGATACTTGGGTCTTTATCGTCCTACCTGTTTTCCAGTTCCTTTGTTATTCTAAGACTAAAACATGTTTGAACTCAAATTATATGAAATTATATGAATAATTTTGAACTAACAACTTTCTTGTACATCTAGGAAAGTCATGCCACCTTCGAAAGGTTTGCTTTGAGTGGCTCAACACTTACCTGGAGTTCAGGGTATATTGAGGACTCCTCTCTGAGAATGGCGTCCATTGCCCTAGACTGTGATTTGCCAGATTCTACTAAATGTGCATCATTTATCAAACAAAAAAGATCTTACACTTTTGAAGATGTGATTTTTTGAAAAGAACAATATATTTTAGTAGATGTATGGTCCAGCTATTATTATTTTTGGCTTAAAATTAAGTTTAACTACAGAAGCTCATTGTTCTTTGCTCATATTGGAGCAGAAGCAATATGAGTACAGGGGTAGCGAAGAATTCACCTACAAACAAGTTTGGTTTATCAGGAAATGAAAAGTTTTATTATATCACTCATCACAGTGGAGAAGAAGTTTAGCATCCAAATCTAAGGAATAAAATTTTAGGCTATTGAGTGTTTTTCTCCAGTTTTGAAATTAAGGTTATATTGAATTCATGAAATGAGCTAGAGCAGTTTCCATTTTTCTCTATAGTTTGTGATCATTAAAACCCTGATTCTCAAACTTGGCTATATATTCAATAACCTAAGGAACTAGGAGAATAAATACTAATACCTGGGTGACAGTCCTAGAGATTCTGTTGGAAACTGTGGTATTGTTAGAAGTTCCTTAAATGGTTCCAATGTGAAGTTGGTTTGGGATCACAGGTTTAAATAACCTTAAAATCATTTGCTCGTGAAAATTGAGATAGAGTTCCATTATAAATATGCATGGGTAAATGGCTTTTCAAACAGTATATCTTTAATCATCTTTCAAAATGTTTTGAGTAATTGCATTGCACAAGTGTCTTAAAGGCTTGTTTTCAAACAAGCAGCCATCTAAGCGAGGAGTCAACTAAATCCACATAGAAGCACACCAGGCTGTGTGATCAAAAGATTGCAAATTATATACTCCAACTCCAAAAGAGGGAATGTGATCAGAGCTTAAATTTTGAACACCAGGTTTGCAGAAGGCAAACAGGGCAATCCCAAAATCCGTTTTCAGGGTCCACACATGGATTATACCTCCAGTGACTCCCCTCTGAAGATAGTCAGGGGATGTGACTAGCCTTGTTGTCAGAGAGAGAGAGCATTGGAAAGTTGATTATGATAGCTATAGGTAGGCTAAATGTAATATCTTATCATTGGATCTGCCTTTTGACCCATTTAAAACTTGTTTCAGTTTAAAAAACATGAAGGGGAATTACATGTGGATTAAGCCTCTGGCGAATTCCTTCCGACCCTAGATCGGGAATGTGACTAGCCTTGCTATCATGCAGATTGCTTTGGAAAAATGGATTATTGTAGATGCAGTTAGGTTAAAATTTAACACCTAATCATTTGATCTCCCTTTACACCCATTTTAAAATTTGTTTTTAATATTTTCTGCTTTCTTTTCACGTGAAGTTTTCTGTTTTGCTTTGTTATTGTTGTTAGATTCTTTTTGTGTGTGTTTTTGTATATGAAATCCATGATTATATGCCAATAAAACTTTTAAAAAAATAATAAAATTTGTTTGCCTCCCCAAAAAGAACATACGAAGAAAGCAAAAGGTCATTAAAAAACCCAGGAAAGAAAGAGAAAATCAAAATAGATGTCTGAAACTCACTATTAATCATAGATTAGCTAAAGCAAATGGAAGAAATGATGAAATCAAAGAGCTTAACAGAAAATTTCAAAGGGAAGCTCAAGAAGATAAAATATTATGATGTAAAGACCTAGAAAAGCAAACCAAAATGGAAGAACATCCTCAGCACACATTAAACTGAAAGAACTCAAGAAAAAATGTAAGCATATAGTTGCAATATTGGAAGATTCTATGGACAAAGTATTGAATGATGCAGAAAGCACCAAAAGAAGATGGAAATAATACACATAGTCACTGAACCAAAAAGAATTAGTTAACATTCCACCATTAGCAAGAACCAATGGTAGTGAAGGGAGAAGTTCAAGCTGCTCTGAAAGCATTAAACAAAAACAAGGCTCAAAGAAATAATAGAATATCAATGGAAATGTTTGAGTAAGTTTATGAATTACTGGAAACACTCACTCATCTATGCTAAAAAATTTGGAAGACAGCTACTTGGCAACTGACTGGAAGAGACCAATATTTGTACCCATTCCAAGGTGACCCAAGAGAATGCACAAATTATAGAACTATATCTTTCATATCACATGCAAGCAAAATTTTGCTGATTATCATCCAAAAATTTTTGCAGCAGTACATTGACAGGGTGCTACCAGAGGTTCAGACTGGATTCAGCAAAGGTATGGAAAAAGGGATATGATGTCAGGTGGATCTTGGCTCAAAGCAGTGAATACCAGAAAGATGTTTACTTGTGTTTTATTGGCTATTCCAAGGCATTCAATTGTGTGAGCCATATCAAACTATAGGTAGTTTGATATGAATGGATATACTTTGGCTATAACACATTCAAAGTACTTGAGAGGATATCTCTCGACCCTTCCTAAAGAGGAATGGGAATTTCAGAGCACTTCATTGTGCTCGTGCAGAACTTGTACACAGATCAAGAAGCAATTGTGAGAACAAAACATGGTTTAAAATAATGAAAGGTGTACATCATGGTTGAATCCTCTCACCATACTTATTCAATCTGTACGATAAGCAAATAATCAGATAAGCTGTATTACGTGAAGAAGAATGTGGCATCCAGATTGGAGGAAGGTTTATTAACAATCTAGCCTATGCAGAGACATAGCCTTGCTGAAAGCGAGGAAGATATGAAGTACTTGCTGATGAATATCGAGAATTGCTGCCTTCAATTTAGATTGCAACTTAATGTGAAAACAAAAATTCTCACAAATGGACCAATAGACTGTCGTGATAAAGGGAGAAAAGATGGAAGTTGTCAAGGATTTTGTCATGCTTGGATCCACAAGCAATGCTCATGGAAGCAGCAGTCAAGAGATTAAACTTTGCAATGCATTGGATGAACTGCTGCACAAGACCTCTTTAAAGTATTGAAAAGCAAATATGTCACTTTGTGGACTGAGTTGACCCTAACCCAAGCCATGGTATTTTCAATTGCCTCCTATGCATGTGAAGGTTGTACATTGAATAAGAAAGACCAAAGAAGAATGGATGCATTTGAATTATGCTGCTGGCAAAGAATATTGAAAGTACCATGGACTGCCAGAAAAACAAATCTGTCTTGGACAACGTATAGCCAGAATCCTCCTTAGAGGGAAGGGTTGAAAGATATCATCTCAAGTACTTCGGATGTGTTATCAGGAGAGACCAGTCCCTGGAGGACCTTCTTCTTGGATAGCTAAAAAGAAGAAGGACCTTGAGAAGATGAATTAACGCAGTGGCTGCAGCAAGGGACACAAATATAAGAACAATTGTGAGAATGGTGTGGGACTGTGTGGTGTTTTGTTCTGTGATACATAAAGTCACTGTGAGTCAGACTGACTTTGAGGTGCCTTACAACAGCTTCATAATGAGTTATGGATTGAGTTGCTAACCAAAAGGTCAGCAGTTTGAAGGCACCAGATACTCCCTGGGGAGAAGAGGAGACTATCTGTTCCTATAAAGATTTATAGCCTTGACAACAAATGTTGGCAGATCAGTCCTACAGGGTTGTTATGATTCAAAATTGACTTGGTGGCAGTGATTTTGGTGTTGTGTCTCTATGTCTTTTTACCAATCTTTAATCTTACTAATTTTTTCATTCTCTATTTTATCACTTTTACTTTTAACAAAACCTTGCATTTATATACTGTATACACTCTAGTATAAGCCGAGGCACCTAATTTTACCACAAAAAACCTGGGGAGCTTTTCAGCATAAAAAATGTGCTGAAAAAACTCGGCTTATACTTGAGTATAAATGGTATCTTTTCTTTTTTGTTCCCTGTTTTATTCATTTGTAGGATAAATACAATATTTGTGTGTGTTTTTAAATAATTATTTTTTGAATAACTAAGATACTTAAAAATGCTATCTTTCATAATTTTAATTTAGTGGCGCTTTCTACTTAACTTAAAATTTGGTTTTTAATTTCCTCTTTGATCCAATTGATTCCCATAAATGCTCCATAGAGATATGATAAACTAACTGCATTCTCTGTCTGTAAAATATAAAGCTTTTCCTATGTTGCTTAAATCAATTTATTGATCATATATATATTTTTATATAGTTTTGTTATTTATTATTCCTACCAAAAACTCTTCTATTAGTTTTATTTTGCTATATAAAAAATTACCCTAACACTTTATGATTTATTAAGTGAGCATTATATTAAACCATCACAATCTGAATAACTATGTATTTTTAAACAGTTTCTTCTGCATTTATAGTAGTTAAATACACAAAGCAAGACTTTGTTTTGTTTATTGCATATAAATCAGCTCATAAATCTGCATGCAGTGCCTTTTATTATGCATGATATTGCTCTGTCACCCTACTTAGTATATTTAATCTTAATTGTACTTTATATAAGTATTAATATTTCCATTTTTGCTTTCAATTTGTGGAATTTACCTTATTTTCAATCTCCTCTTTTTTAATTTGTTGTACAAGGAGTACCCCCAAAAAACCAATGCTCTTTTTTTTCTGTGAGGGGGATAGTACATTTTGAGTTAATTCCACCAGGTCAGATTGTTAATAAAGCTTTCTATTTAGAGGTTCTGAAAAGATTGAGTAACAGTGTGTGACCAAAAAAGGCCTGATTTGTGGCAGGCAGGGGACTGGTTTTGCCACCATGACAATACACCTGCTCACACACCCATCTCAGTATGCCAGTTTTGGAAGAAAAAAACAGCATGTGCCTCTCTTGACCCATACACCTTACTCACCTGACCTTGCTTCGTGCAACTTCTTTTTGTTTCTGCAAATGAAGAGGGACATGAAAGGACAGTGATTTGACAATGTAGTAGAGATAAAGAAAAAACAAAAAGGGAGGTACTATCAGCAATCCAAACAGATGAATTTGCAAACTGTTTCCAAGAATGAAATCATAGATTTGAAAAATGTATTAAGTATAATGGGCAGTACTTTGAAATTGAAAAGGTGGTTTTGTAAAAAAAAATTTTTTTAAATACATAGCTTTGAAAAAAGTTCCATTTTGGGTGGGGGTTCCCCTTCATATGTGTATCTCTCCAAAACACAATGTGTGTTTTATTTTAGTCTAATAATGTGGTCTGAGAATTGAACCCAGGTACATGCATATACACACCTGCAAATAGTTTTCTATCACCCTGAGATGTCTTGGCCAACAGAGGATTCTTGATTTATAGTCCTTTGATTTGTCGATTGTCTGTCAACATTTTCTACCGTCCACTTTTACATATGCCAAGCTGATTCTTTTCCCTTTGTGACTGGTTCATTGATCCCTCATAAGAATTTTACCAGGTAAATTCTCCATCAATGAGCATATGTATCATGAGTTCTTAAAACCTGATGCTGAAGTTTCTTTTTAACCAGGGAAAATTGCCTTTTTATTTATGCAATAATTGCCTCTTTTCTATCAGCTCATTTTCCATGATTCTGGAGTGTTTATTATTGGCTTATTAGGTCTCTCGTCTCTGGACTCTAGTCTCTTATACATGCTTCATGATTTCCACCTTTCTCCTTGAGATGAGAGATTTTTCATCTTCTTGCCCTTCCAAATTAATCATTTATTTCCCAAACTGTCTTCTTTCAGTTAGTTCTAATCTCTTTTTAGGGATCCCTGGTGGTATGGTGGCGTACCCACTGGTCTAATAATTGAAAGGTCAGCTTGAACCCTCCAGCCAATTTGTAGGAGAAAGATGAGGCTTTATGCTCCCATAAAGATGTACACTTTTGGAAACCCACAGGGGCAGTTCTCCGTCCTATAGTGTTCGAATCTATTAGCCGGCAGTGGGTTATTTGGAATGTATTGGTGTCTCTGGTAGCACAAATAGGTTAGGTGCTCAACTGCTAACCTAAAAGTTAGAGTCCACCCAGTGGTGCTTCAGAGAAAAGGCCTGGCAACCTACTTCTGGAAAATCAGCCATTGAAAACCCTATAGAGCATCATTCTACTCTGACATACAGGCTTTGCCATGAGTCAGTGGCAACTGGGGGTTATAAAAAGAGTGGCTATCAAGTATGAGTCAGCATCTACTCAATGTCAGTGAGTTTGTTTTTTGTTTTTTTATAGAGAACCTATCAGTTTCAAAATCCCTCAGGCACTTTCAGTTACTCATCCTGGCTGTTTGAGTGCCAGGGGAAGAAAGCATATTCTCAAAACAAAGAGAAAAAAACAACAACCAAACCAACCAAAAAATCCTCACTGCCATCAAGTCGATACTGACTTGTAGTGACCCTTTAGGACAAGATAAAATTGCCCTTGTGGGCCTAGAAAGCCTTGACTTTCTGCCTTGGAGTTGCCTGGTGCTTTGAAACTGCTGACCTTTCAGTTAGCAACCCAACTGATAACCACTATGCCAACAGGGCACCGTAGGAAGAATATTAGAGAAGCATAATCTTCCTTCTATTCCTCGCATTTTGATGACAAATAGTATATATTTTGTAGCTAACATGTTGTTAAGCTCAATTTAAATAAGTTAGTGAATTAGTAGATAATAAAATATAAAATAATGGAATCTTAAAAATAACACAGCTTATGATGGTGCCCGGCAATTAAAAGATATAGTGGCTGGGATCTTAGGCTTGAAGTCAAACAAGCTGCTATATAGCAGGAAAGCAACAAAACCCACATGGAAGAAGCACAGCAGCCTGTGTAATCATGAGGTGTCAAAGGGAATAGGTATCAGAAGTTCAAAAACAAGTAATTAAACTGACATGAAGGAACAGAGGCAAGGTGGAGACCCAAAGCCCACCTGTAAAACAATGGGACAGTTCTTTACAGAAGGACCATACAGAAGGGATGATATATCCAGGGTGCAGTAGAGCACTGTTGAAATACACCTAGTTCTTTAAAATTTCCTCTTCCTACTATTATGGCCTTAGTTTTACCTCACTAATCTTGTTAGGCCTGTGTATGCAGATGGGTACAATCAAGATCTTTCTATGCATGAAATTCAAGATAGATAAGCCCCTCAGAAACAGGAAGAGGAGTAGTGAATCCCTGAGGATACGGGAAGAGGGTTGGGTCAGGGGGACTGATAGCAATGATGACTGCATAACCCCACTAGAAGGGAACGGACATCAGAATTTTAGGTGATTGAATACATGGGATAGTGGAAGCTATGTCAAAGAAAACAACAATAATATATAATACACTAAGGGTTTAGGGGGGTGGTAGGGTTGGGGAGGCAGGGGATAAAGAGGAGCTGATATCAAGGAGTTTAAGAAGAAAAGAAAATGTATTGAAAATGATGGGGCCAGCAATTGTACAAGTAAGCTTGATCTAATGGAACTATGGATTGTAATAATATCTGTAAGAGGTCCTAATAAAATGTTTTTTAAAATAACACAGCTTATAGTAAAATGAATCTATTAATTTTTATGATGTGTTACAAGTTTCATGCACTTTTATACAAATAGTTTCATTTCAGTTCCAAAGTAGCTGTGTTTATTTTGGTGAATATGTGAGCAATTGTTCCCATTTCATCGATGAGGAAATTATATTTCACAAAGATTAAATTACTTGCTGAAGGAGACATGGTCAATAAGTAGAGCTTGACTAAGCTATAGGTCTTTTTACTTCTGGTCCAAGTTCAGAGTTCCAGTTGCCCTCAAAATGAACTATATTGCATAGTAGTTCTTGGAATTTCTATGTTATTATTTTTAAACTAATTCCATTATATTTGTATCAAAAATTAAAATCATTAGATTTTCTTAGTTTAAAAACTAAGAAAAGAGAAATTAAAATGGTTTGAAAAATATTAATATAACTAGAGTTATTTCCATAAGGTAGTAATTTATTTGAAGGAGGATGTATATTTGAATATGTAAGTACTTAAATTGTTCATGATGTAATACATATATTTTAAGTACTGGTATTTATTTTAGTATACAATAGAAATGTAGTAAGCCATTTCCCCATCAGGCATGGCATTAAGAAAATATAACCATGTTATATATGTTTGTTTTGCCCTCAAATTTGTAGTGTAGTTATAGCTGGTATAAACACCAGACCTTTGTACTGATCTCAGCTCTTTCTCATGCCCACACAGCACTTAACAAACATTATTCATTCTCAGGAGTGACATTCAAAGTATTTCATGACTAATATGGCCCAGTCAGTGATTATTCAAATGTGTACCAGCTAGAAATGTACTGATGTCTACTTGTGGTCCACCAGCCCTGTTCATTTACAGAACAACTTTACTTTCCTGGGTACGTTAATGTCCACTTGATATGGAGAGGTATATAGTGTCATTCCCTGTTTGAAAATCAAGGGAATCACAGGCTAGGGAAGCTAAATGCAAGGCCCCTTAGAAAGAAAAAACTTTACTCTAATTCTGTGTTAGAAGTTTCCCACTTTTCCTCAGAGAGAAGGAAGAGATGAGTGATGACACTTTTGATAGGATAAATATGTCAACTTCTTTCTTTCAAAGAAGACGCACAGTAGGTGGACCAACCCCTATCCTCACTGGAATCTTCCCATCTCATGCAACTTCATATCCCAGGTTCCTTGCCGGAATACCCACCAGTGGAAGGACTAGCTCAGCATTTTTCTTCCATACTCTCAAGGATATTAAATGCAAAGCCTTACTTTGAAAGTACATTCTTTTGACTGCTTGTTCTTGTTCTTCCACAGAATGGTCTTCCTTCAGAGGAAAATCCTTATGTTTTCAATGGTGATTTTGTAGATCGAGGGAGAAATTCCATTGAGATCCTAATGATCCTGTTAGTGACTTTGCTTGTCTATCCAAATGACCTGCACTTGAACAGAGGGAACCATGAAGACTTTCTGATGAATCTGAGGTAACTTAGACCTTTCCTATTTCACCCTCTGGAAGTGTGACTTCTAGCTGGTGGTCAGGGTAGAAAAGTGAAAATGGAGAGATGGGAAGGAAGACCTCAATTTCTACCCCTACTTATAACCCCAGTCTTAAGCCCCCTTTCTATCTTTTCATCCACGAATGTTATTTTCCTCGTTCTCTCTAATCTATGATATTATTTACCTCAGATACCAACTCTTCACAGTTCAAACTGTGTGTAAGGTCAGGCTGGGAGTGAGGTGGGTGAGCTGTATGACAGGCTTAGATGAATCATTCTGTGACTAGTCTTTTGACTTTCCTATAACTTTGTCTCATAAACAAATACTGTGCTATTCACCAATGTGCATATATTTTATGATATAGTAATTGCATTTAGCACACTCGAAAACAGCTGTAACATACCTCACTGGAGAAATGGGGAAGAAAAATTGGTTAAGTGGAGTAAGACTTTTTGTGCTGAAAGGCATGGGCAGTGACAAATATTCCCCTTTCCTTTCTTCCTTTTCTTCTTATTTGATGAAAACCAGAAACCAGTTTTCTCTATGCCAGTTGAAAGTGTGCTTTCTGATGCCTTGGTCAAAACTTAATAACTAGTCACTTTTGTATTTGGGGCAGTCGGGTACGTGTTCTGATTCAATTCTAATTTTTCAGGTGTTGGGAGCAAATGGTAAAAAGAAAAGCTCCAGGACTATGATAGGAAATTCATTATATATACTGCCTCTCAGTACTTCCATGTGGGCATGTCATTTAGCCAGATAACCAATCATAATGATCTAGTGCCTGCAATGGTCAAAGAACGAGACAGCGCTCCTGCTCTCACTGGTTTCTGTCTAGCAGGGCTGAGCAGATTTTTCAAGTGCGATGAGTTTATAAAGGGGAATCCAATCCAGCCTGAGGGTGACAGAAGATTCCCTCATAAAAGTGTGGAGTTAGCCTGAAACCTGATTGATGAACTTGGATATCGAAGGCTATGAAGGGAGGAATGGGGAAGAATGCCCTATCATGAGGAGACAACCTCATGCAGAGCCTAAAATTTTAGACTTGAGAAATTCTTAGAAGTACAGAAGCAGAGAATGGGGAGTAGAATACTATCTTGTAGGGCTAAAGCAGTAAGAAGCATATGCATTATGCAAAAGTCCAAAAGGATTTGAACTTTATTCTAATGTCTAGGTTTACCATGGAGGAGAATTATAATATTTGTATTTTAAAATGCAGCAGGATGAGTGAATAGGAAAGGGTTAAAAAGTGGATCCGTGTTTCACCTGGTGTTGTCAATGGTTAGCATGCTTAACTGTTAACCAAGAGGTTCGTAGTTTGACTTCTGCCAGATATGCCTCAGAATAAAGGCCTGGCAGTCTAATTAAAAAAGAAAATCACCCATTAAAATCCCATTGGAACACACTTCTATTCTGACACATGTGAGGTTTCACTGAGTCAGTAGCAACTAAAAAACAAAGTGGTGGGGACAGATATAGGGAGACTGTTAGAAAGTGGTTGAAAAGATAGATGCTGGAGTCAAACTAGCGTGGCAGTAAGGGAAGCAAAGTAGTAGATAGGTTCAAGAGAAGTTGATGCAGTGATAATCTAGAGCTCAGTACATGATATGGATTATTTGGAAGAGGAGGGACTCAAGGATGGTGTTTGGCTTGAGTTTGGGGGTACAGCTACATCATTTACTAATATATAGAACTTGGGAAGAGAAGAAGGTTGGGGTGAGGGAGGAGGATGAGTTCCACTGGGGGTAAGCTGGTTTGGGGTACTATTGAGTAGGCAGTTGAATGTTTAAGTCCAAAGCTCAGAAATGAAATGTGGCCTGCAGCAGTGTCTCGTGATTTTGACACCTAGATAGCACCCAGAAGCCTAAGGCAGGGATGAAGTTGCCATGGGACAGAGTGAAGGGAAACGAGTGCCTGGTATATATGTGACGAAACACCAACAAGAGGAGACTTATGAAAAAGATTCAAAGGGAAAGAAGAAAGTCCAAAGTTTGCTGTCATAAAATCTGAGAGAAGAACAGGTTTTAGGAAGGGACTGTAAGTCAGCAGTAGTGGTTCAGAGAGGATGAGAAAGTGATGATTGAAAAGTAGGGGGAGGGTGGGTTGGAAAGGGGGAACCGATTACAAGGGTCTATATGTGACCTCCTGCCTGGGGGACAGACAACAGAAAAGTGGGTGAATGGAGTCATCGGACAGGGCAAGATATGACAGAATAATAATTTATAAATTATCAAGGGTTCATGCCGGAGGGGGAGGGGGGAAATGAGCACCTGATGCCAGGGGCTTAAGTAGAGAGCAAATGTTTTGAGAATAAGGGCAATGAATGTACAAATATGCTTTACATAATAGATGTATGTATGGATTGTGATAAAAGTTGCATGAACCCCTAATAAAATGATTTAAAAAAAAGAAAAGTGGCTTTTGAACTTAACAATGTGGACACCTTTGGTAAATACAGGACTGAATTCATCTCCAAAAATGTGATGTGATGCCAAAGAAATCTGTCATGCTAGAACTTGCATTGGAACCTGGAATGAGTTCCGCATCCCACCTTCACTGTTGTATATTAAGAGTACAGGCTCTTATTCTAAGGCAAGGGGAAAAGTCATTGAAAAACATTCCCGTCATTAAAACTCCCTTAGCTACTGCTATTCAGACTTTGAAAATCCTGACACTTACTATTTAAAACCTTGAATACCATCACATGAACTGTATCAGGGAGAGCATAAAGAGTCAACTTGCTATCGTCTAGGCTTTTCTGTGTCGTTGTTCAGTCTTTTATTTTATTTTTTGGATTATTCATTCACTGTAAAATATAGGATGCCTGAGCAATGTTAAGTGAAAAGCATTCTCCCACACAGTTTCTCCTAGCTGCTACAGTATACTTCTATGAATATTTGCAGCAATTACATACCCTGCACCAATCACCTGTTTCTTAAGTTGTCTTGTAATTATTTCATGACAGTTACAAGTTACATATCTTCTTCCCCTAATTACACTGTAAGATCCTTGAGTGCAGGATGATGTCATCGGTGAAGTTTTGTTCTAGCCCATTTTGCCTAGACAGACTTGAGTATGTATAGTCATTTCCAAGTAAAGTCTAGTTTCTTGATACTGGCGATAGTGAGGTTTCAGCAATTCCCCTTGTTCATGTATGTAGGAGTAGTCATTATTTAATTAGTTTAAATTTCTTCCCTTTTTTAGGTATGGCTTCACTAAAGAAATTATGACTAAATACAAGGTAAGTTCTATATTCATTTTTTGTTTTGCCTTGTTTTTGTCTCTTTTTAAAAATTCTCTTTGCTGTTTATAGTCAGAATGCATCCCGACAGATAAAGGCACAGCAGGAAGCTCTGGCTGTGATAGCATCCTGTACTTTCTTTCTGGATGAAACAAAATCTTTATTATTTTACTTTTATGTAAATGTCAGCATAGACACAGGAATATTCCAACTAATGAATTCAATCCAACACACTTAGCTCTTTTGGTTTCTGGAAATGTGGGATATCCTCAAACCCTAAATTATTTCAATACATCAGATATATGATCTCAGTGGAAGAGTGAATGCCTAAAAATAAGGGGGTTTGCTACTACTGAAAATAAGGGTGTTTGTGCAGGATCAGGGGGTTAGCGTAAATTAGCACAGAGACAGAGGTGGAAAACCATGAGTGTACTACTTGCTCACTGAGAACTGTGATGGAACAATTAGATTAAAATTCTCATAGCACGGGGCTGGGACCATTGGTGGTTCAGTGATAGAAATTTCTCCTTCCAAACCAGACTTAGATTCAATTCCCAACCAGTGCATAGCCGCTGCTTATCTGTCGGTTGAAGCTTACACTTTGCTATGATACTGGATAGGTTTCAGCATAGCTTCCAGACCAAGACTAGGAAGAAAGGTCTGGTGGTCTACTTCTGAGAAGCGGCAAATGAAAATGCTGTACATCACAACAGTCTGATCTGGAATCATTCATGGGAATGGTGCCAGACTAGGCAGTGTTTTGATCCATTGTGCATGGGTTCCCCAGGAGTCGGGGCCTGACTCAGTGGCAGCTAACCATAATAACAGCTTATTTTTGTATGAGAAAAGTTAAGCGCCTAAGTTCTTTCTATTGTAGAATAGATTGAAATTCAAATCCTAGCTCTGTATTTATACTTTATGTAACCTTTTACAAGTTACTTCACCTTCCTAAACCCCAATTTTCTTTTCAGTAAAATGGAGATGATAATAATGCATTTTTTAAAAATTGTGAAAATTACCCCAACATGAAATAAATGGTAGCTCTAAGTAGTATTATTTGAAAGAAAAATTCAAGTATAAATGAGTGTGAGCAAATGCATGCGAATGACAATAATTATACACAGGAACATCAATACCACCACTAAAAAAGAATACAAAAGAAGGCACATGGCAAGGAAACATATTAGAGCCAGGTTAAATTCATGGTCTTCGATCATCACAACTAACCTCATAACCTCACTGCAGCTGTACAGGAGGCCTTAAAAAAAGGGACCCATTTCCAAGGGGGCAATTTTGGCCTAGGGATCTAGAATTCTATTACAACCTTGTGATTCCTCAGTATTTCTGTAATGAGCATTAGCTAGAAGTTTCTGCCCCTCCAGAAAGATTGTATCTTATTTAGCCAAAGAACAAAGCAAGGAAGTGTGAAAATTCAGAAGAAAGAGAAAGTAGGGCTGCTTCCTTCAGAAACAAGATGCATTGGTTGCAGCTCCAAGAGGGGGTTCTGCAGATCCTAAAGAACTTGCAGGACATATGAGTTCTTGTATTAAATATAACTTAACAACAATGAACATAATCATGTCAAGCCTTTAGGGCTCTGTCATGATATGCAAAAGCAGTTTTCCAAGTCTTGCCTTATAACCTCGATTTTACCATACCAGACCCACCCACTGCTGGCGAGGCAATTCTAACTCCTAGTAATTCTATAGGGCAGAATAAAAGTGCTCCTTAGGTTACTCTTTACAGGACCACACAGCTTCATCTTTCTCCCTCAGGCACCTGATTTGTTCAAACAAACTTTACAATTAACAGCCCCAAAGTTAACCCACTGTGATGCCAGGCATCCTTTCCCATTTCATAGGACCTCCGACTATAGGAGTAACCATACTTCCTGATTTACACCTGTTGTGACAGTAGCATTGTTAGCAGGAGATAGTTAAGATTGAGAGTGTCTGAGGGCCTCTCCATTCTAAGTTTATGAAAGGCATTTTGTAAAGTGGGGCAGATTGGGGGCCAGTGCAGACAAGCAGAGAAGGATGATCTATAAGATTAAGACTATGGTTTCATATTCCTTATGAGCCCTGGTAGTGCAATAGTTAAGTGCTTGGCTGCTAACTAGAAGGTCAGCAGTTTGAGTCTACCGGCCATTCTATGGGAAAAAGAAAGATGTGGCACTCTGCTTCCATAAAAATGTAAATGTTCTTGACACAATGGATGTATGTATGGATTGTGATAAGAATTGTACGAATCCCCAATAAAATGATTTTTTAATGTACAGGCTTAGAGACCCCTATAAGAGTCATTCCTCTATCCTAGAGGATTGCTGTGAGTTAGACTAGACTCAATGGAAATGGGTGTGGGTATTTTTGTTATTTAGTATTCTTCAAGTTCTCTAGAAGGGGTTGTGGGATGGGGTGGCTTGTAAGACATTATATCGAGATGCTTGGTATTGCGGCAATGGAAACAAAATAACTATTACCCTAGTAAAATGTGCAAGTCGCAACCTCTATATTTTTCAACAAATATTTTTAAGAACCTACAATATGTCAAAGAATCCTGGTGGTGCTGTAGACTGCTAACCACATGGTTGATGGCCAAGCCCACCAGTTGCTCCATGGGAGAAAGATGAGGCTGTCTGCTCACGTAAAGACTCAATCTCAATAACTCACAGGGGCAGTTTTACTCTGTTCTATAGAATTACCATGAGTCAGAATTGACTTGATGACAGTGGGTCTAGTGTTGGTTTTAGAACATGCCAGGTTCTATACTGACATTATAAAACAACGATTTAATGCTAAAGACCAGACCAAGAAAAAGGAAGGGACTATCTAGTTCAGATTCATTGAGTGAGAAGGCTGACGGGCACCGGCCTCCCTAGAGCAGTTGAGGGACTCTTAATGGAGTAACAGCTCTGGGAATTCCCAGGAACCATGTTACAGACGTTTCACCTGCCTCCTCATCCTTTTATCACATCCTAGCCCCTTGCATCCTGGCCTGCAATTTTACTTTCCCTTCCACCAAATCACAACCAAACTCACTGCCACCGAGTCAATTCTGACTCATGATAACTCTGTGGGTCTGAGTAGAACTGTCTCTGTGAGTTTCTGAGACTGTAACTCTTTACAGGAGTAGAAAACCTCATCTTTACCCTGAGGAGCGAGTGCTGGTTTCAAGCTGCTAACCTCATGGTTAGCAGTCCAATGCGAAACCACAACCACCAGGCAACCTCTTATTACAGTGAAGATAAACCTTTATAAAGAAAAATTTTAAAGGATTTCTGTGATTAACTAAAGTATAAAGTGTTTATTGAATGAGAGCATTTGGCCAGGTTTGAGAATGCTATTTCAGAATAAAGTTTAAATCGCTTAGCCTGACACATAAGGTCCTATATAATTGGCCTACAAACTGCTTTCTCAATTTTATCTTCCTTTATTCTCTCTGGGGCATCAGTTGAGCTCTAGCAAACATGTTCTGCTTACTGTTCTCTGTACTTGACCTATACTTCTTGGCCTTCATGTTTCTGCTAAAGCTATAACCTCTACTCAAAACACCCTTTCTCACATCTCTTAGTCATAAATCCTATTTATTCTTCAGAGTCCAATTTAGATGCCACCTCCATGGTGTGTTCTTTAAACTTTCAGAAAGGCTTAATTTTCTCATCCTCTTTACCCCCCAAAGCCCTAGATTCCGAGTTAGAGTTAGATCATAGCACTTATTTTAGTGATTTGTGTACATCTCTCATCTCCTCTATTCAGTTTGGTATTTCTAAAGGGCAGAGGTATGTCTTTCCAAACCCTATCTATAAGAGTTTATTAAATCATATGGTTTCCCTGGAACTTACAGATAGCAGGAACTACCCAGAACCAAATTGTGCAAATACTCATTTCTGTTGAGGTTCTCTTCTGCTTTAAAGGATTAATGTAGTCTGATTCTAGGACTCATAAAGAGCCAATCGGGGATCACTCTAAAGCAGATTCAGTGACCTAGTCTTGCCCTGAAACAATGGTAGCTAGCTAGGTGAGCACTCCATTAAAACATATTCCTCTTTCAAAAGTTCTAGTTGGCTAGTGACTTTGCATTGTGACTTCTCAATAAGCTTGAACCTATCAAGAAAAAAAAAAACTTGCTCGAGCTTTTTATTTGCAGCTCTATGGAGGAAAAATCTTGAAAATCTTGGAAGAAGTCTACACCTGGCTCCCAATTGCTACAGTGGTTGACAATGAAATTCTGATTTTACATGGTGGTCTGTCAGAGTCCACAGACCTGAATTTACTCCATCGTATAGAAAGACAAAAGGTAAGAAATAATGTCTGCATAAATCTTAACTCAGAGGTGTATGTATTCGAGAATGTGTGCCCTTTTTATTATATAATCATTTGCATTTTTATAGTTAATGTAACTGAAAAGATTAGCAAAAATTCTAAGGAAAATTTCTGATTGTATGTTAAGGGGCTAAATGAGTAATTTCTATGCATGAAAAAATATTTTTAAATTCATGTTGGAATGAGGTAATATGGCCATTTAATGCTACAAGTGAGAAAATCTTGATATTTTTAAAATGTAGAATCTTAATTTACTTTTCTTTTAAAAGTTTTTTTCTTCATTTATTTTTCAATTCATATAATTTCCCTTACAATATACTTTAAATGGTTCTGTGGAATTGAAAAAATATTCTAAGTCTAATCATCATAATAAATATAGAGCCCTGGTGGCATAGCGAGTTACAGATTGAGCTGGAAACCACAAGATCAGCAGTTCTACTCCACCAGTTTCTCTTCAGGAGAAAGATGAGACTGTCCTCTCCTGTAAAGATTTATAATCTTATAAATGCTAGCTATATAGGATCACTATGAGTCAAAATGGAGGCCTCCTGGTCAAGTGATGGGTTACATGTTGGGTTGTTAGCCATAAATCAGCTATTTGAAACCACCAGTCTATGGGAAATGAGGCTTTCTACTCCATTGGAAAGTTACAGTCTCAGAACCCACAGGGGCAGTTATACTCTGTATGAATCCTCTACCACTATGAGTCAGAATTCACTTGATGGCAGTAACTTTTTTCATTTTTGAATGAATCAAAATTGACTCAATGGCAGTGAGTTTCATTTGACTTAAAATCGTATTAGATGCAGCAGAAGCTGAGCAGGAAACCATGTATAGAACCTCTGAAGGAGGTGGTTGTATGATGGCTATAAAGATCCTACACTTAGTGACGTGCTCTCTTGGTGGAGTTCTCTTCTTCCACTATCATTGCTAACCTGGAGCATCCAGACTAGAATGAGGGATGAAAGGGAGCAGAGGCACCTCTGCTCCATAGTGGCATCACGTGGCTAAAGGACCAAGATCAGCTACAGAGCTGGATGAGTATGATTGTACATGACCCTAGTGTTGCTAATGTCTACCCAGCCTTTTACTTTCAAGTTAATGATATTTCTCCTCGGGAAAACCTTCCACAATCTCCAGATTAGATCAAGGTCCCTTTTATATGCTCTTGGGCCTCTTGTATGTATCCTTCCTAACAGTTTCCAAAATTAACTAAGGATTTGTGGTGGTGTTGGTTCTTGTCTCCCCTGTTACTCTAGTCCATGTCTATAAACTCAAAACCTAAGACCCAGTACATACTTAATCAGAGCTTGCCACCACTTGTCTGCCAATTTCTATACTGTGGTGACTTGTGTGTTTCTGTAATGCTGGAAACTATGTCAATGGTATTTCAAATGCTAGCAGGGTCACCCAAAGTGAACAGATTTCAAACTAAGCACAGACTACAAAGAAAGAATTGGCTGCATACTTTGGAGGAAGTAGCCACTGAAAACCTTATGCATAGTGTGGAAAGATTGTCAGATACTGAAGGCCAGGTGAATAGAAGCAGAACATTGTCAGAGATAATGCCAGAGGATGGACCCCTCAGGGCAGAAGACACTTGAAATGTGACTGAAGAAGAGCTGCTCTCTCAAAGTAGTGTTGACCATGGTGATGTGAGTGGAGTAAAGCCTTGGGGATCTCCATTTGCTGATGGGGCACAACTCAAAATGAGAAGAAATAGCTGTAAAAAATCTACTGATAATCAGAACTTGTAATGTAAAAAGCATGAATGTAGGTCATTTTGAATCAGAAAATCATATGATTTACTATACCGGGAATATCAAAAAGACATTTCAAGATATGTCTTGAAGTACAATGCTATCTCTGATAGGAGAATATCTGCCTTCAAAGAAATTCAACCCATGTAGCATAATAGTTATTTGAATAATATCAAATAAAGCTAATGATGAAGAAATGAAGAATTCTACCAGTATTTTCAGTCAGAAAAAGAGCAAGCATGCAATCAATATGCATGGACAATTATTGGTGATTAGAATGTAAAACCTGGAAACAAGGAGGATGGAACAATTGGAAAATATGGTCTTGGTGATAGAAACAAAGCTGCTTCCATAAAAATATACAGACCTGGAAACCTTGTGAGAGTAGTTCTCTATTCTAGAGGGTTGCTATGAGTCAGAATAGATTCAATAGAAATGCATTTTGGTTTTGTGGTTGTTGTTCAGTATTCTTCAAGTTCCCTAGAAGGGGCTGTGGGAAGGATGGCTAGTATGGCTTAAGAAGAAAATGGTGATGTGATGCCTTAAGGCAAGGCTAGAGCAAAGTATCTTGATCCCACGTAGCCTTGAAAACTTCAGAACCACACACACTTAAGATCATGTGGCCTTTCCCAATGCCTTTCTCAGAAGTGTGTTGTGTGAACCTAACTCCCAAGTATTATTTCAGAACGTTCTCCTCTGCCGAATACCTAAGAACATTTGCTGGGAGAGAAAAGGTAGACTGTGAATTCTCTAATAGCTGACAACCAAGATCCAACAAACTCAATGAGAAAATACCTACAAAGAAGGTTTGATTTAATGTTTTAAAATGAGGGCAACATCCTAGTTGTCAGAAGAAGAGTAGTGCCTACTAATTGTCCGCCATGAAACTATAGTCACCAACATAATAGAAGCACTTTTACCAATTCAGTTTTGTGTACACAAAGAAATAAGTATAAAATTATAACTTCAGGTTGTGTGAGAGAATGTACAGGGGTATAGTAATTGGCTTGCTATCAGAAAGACATTTTTTCCCAAAGATATACAGCAGATTTGTTACTGGAACTGAGAACAATAATCAATTATTGGTAGGATCAGGTTGAGAACCATGTTGCATTTAGGTTGAAGAATTTCAAACATTTTCAACCAATGTCCCCTTTAAGAACTTCTTAGAACACAATGTACCTTCTTTCATCTCCCCTGGAAAAAAAATAACAAAACAAAATAAAAACCTCTTAAGATATATTTTTGAACTTCTTAAAGTGTGCTGATTTTCTTAGTCCCACATACAGCTAGTAACTCGGAGTAGGGAAAGTAGTTTTCACTATTCCTAGCATCTTCCGTTTCCTGCAGTAGTGCCTCAGAATATGCTTCGTGCCTACGCATGTAGCCCTGGGGTCCCTTAGAACTCTGTTAACAATTAACTTCCTCTGTAGGACAATGTTGAACATGTAAAAATTAAATTAATTTAAAGCGAAAAAATAGATCAATGAGATACACAAAGTGACCAAGATGGGAAAAGTGACCTATTTCTTTCATTGGGTCAAGGTATACTAATAATGACCATACCAGTTGATATTGAAATTTTTGCATTCAACTGATTGTGTTACCTCAAACACTTAACTGCTATTGAGCTGTTTCTGACTCATAGTGACCTACTGAGCACAGGGCTTGTCTAATGCATGAGTTTG
The DNA here is from genome assembly GCF_050624435.1 of Tenrec ecaudatus. Taxonomy (NCBI): domain Eukaryota; kingdom Metazoa; phylum Chordata; class Mammalia; order Afrosoricida; family Tenrecidae; genus Tenrec; species Tenrec ecaudatus. The sequence goes on from NC_134548.1 coordinate 15,234,010, forward strand.
TTTTGTAGATGAAATCTGTGCTGATACCACCAATTTCATCAGATGAAAACGCTATGATTAACTTGAGGAAAAATAAGGGAGGTGTCAGGAAAGGCATGACAAGCGTAGCCCTTTCTGAACAGTTACTACAGCATGAATGGGAACAGGTAGGTAATCAAAGTTATATAGAAACCAAGTGCCAACCAAAGTGGTAATGCGGACACTCCTTGCAATATTCAGATTTTACCTTTAAAGCAGACCATAACATTTGTACCTGAATTTATCAGTACATTTTAGCAGTTTTATTAAATTATAATTCACGTACCATATAATTCACCCATTTGAAGTATATATAATCAAATAGTTTTTAGTTTATTCACAGTTGTGTAACTATCACCACAATCTAATTTTAGAATGTTTTTGTCACCCCCAAACTAGACTGATATGCATTAGCAATCACTCCCCACCTCTCCCCTCCCCAAACTTTAGACAAATGCTAGTCTAAATTTGTCTGTTCTGAACATATTATATAAATGAACTCAGACTTCCTTCATCTTATCTATTTTTCCTTTTGTTGCTTGTGCTTTTGATGTCATACTTAAGAAGTCACTTAAAGCCTATGAGTCTTGAAGATTTACAGCTCTATTTTCTTCTAAGAGTTGTATCATCTTACCTCTCTTACATAGGTCTGGGAACCATTTTGAGTTAATTTCTATGCATGGCAAGAGGTCATGATCAAAATTCCTTGGTTCCAGTTATCCAATTTGATTTTTTCAGTCACCTTTATTAAAAAATCAATCAACTGTAAATGTAAGCGTTAAATTCTGGCTTCTCAATTATATACCATGATCTAATGTCAGTACTAGGAGCTCTGGTGGAGTAGTAATTATGTGTTGGATTACTAACTACAAAATCAGAGATTTGAAACCATCAGCTGCTCTGCAGGGAAAAGACAAGGTTTTCTACTCCTGTAAAGAGTTACAGTCTTGGAAACCCACATGATTTTCTCTTGATGACAGTGAGAGAAGATATCAGTACTACACAATCTTGGTACTATACCCAAAGTAAACCAAATTAACTTATATCAAGTCAATTTCTAATAGTGACCCTGTAGACAGATTAGAACTATCCCTGTGGGTTACTAAGACTGTAACTCTTTATAGGAGTAGAAAGCCCTGTCTTTTTTTTTTCAAACAGTTTTACTATTCTCAGCTCATGCCTTAGATTTTCAACTACTTGAATGTGAAGGAAATCATAAAATGCCACGTTTCACAGGCTGCCTTCTGTGTTAGCCCTGTCTTTAATATGATTTAAAATTTTAAAATAAAGAAATATGAGTTTTTCAACTTTGTTATTGTTTTTAATATTTTTTCTGGGCAATCTAGATCTCTTGAATTTCCATATGAGTTTTAGGATCAACTTGTCAATTTCTACAAACATGCAGCGGGGAGTTTGATAAGAATTTTATTGATCAATTTGAGGATTACTGCTACTTCAACAATATTATATCTTTGATTATATGAACATGGATATATTTTCATTTTATTGGGATCTTTAATTTCAACCATATTTTAGTGTGCTTTGTTTATTGGTTTTCTATTTCTTTGATCAATGTGGGGGGTGAAGGAAAGAGAATTCAAGGATGACTCCAGTGTTTTTTGTCTGTGCCTCTGGAAGCATGGCGTAACTATCATTGAAGCCACTGTTGGGGGTAAATATCAGAAATTCATTTGGGGACATGTTAAACCTGAGATGTCTACAAGACATCCAAGTGAAGATATTGACTAATTGTTGGATATACAAGGCCAGAGATTGGGATAGAGTTCTTAGTCAGAAGTATAAATTTTGGAATCATCAGCATAAGACATAGTGAGATGAGTGAGTATAGCAAGAGAAAAGAGCCAAGGACTAAGCCCTGGGGGGTGCTAAAACTGAGGACTAAGAAGAAAGGAGGAGAAGGAGAAGCCACCAACCAAGGAATAGCCAATGAAGTAAAAGAAACCAGAAGTATATGGTGTTTTGGAAGCCAAATTTAGAAAGGGAAAGAAATTATAAAGTGTGTGTACTAAATGCTACTGAAAGGGAAGATAAGATGCTGATTGAGAAATTACTATCAGGATTTTGATAGTAGTTGGGAACCTTGAATAAAGTAGTTTTGATGGAGTGGTGGAAAGGAGAATCTAACTAAAATAGGTTTAAGAGATGTCTCTGATGAAGGGAGGAATGGGAGTATTCAAGTACTGACAACTTTTTTGAGAGGTTCAGTGACATAGAGAAGAGTTGGGTTTCCTGCAAAATCAGGAGTTTAAAATCACCAGACCCTCTGTGGGGAAAAAACAACAACAGAGCTTTTTACTCCCATAAAGAGTTACAGTTTCAGAAACCCGCAGGGACAGTTCTAATCTGTCCTATCCTATAGGGTCACTGTGTCTTGGCGTCAGCTCGATAGCAGTGAGTTTGGTTTTTTGAGTAACATAGAGAAGTAAAGAAGTAGTGTCAAGAGACGTTTGGTTTTGTTTATTTAGTAGGAGAAATAACAGTATAGTTGTATATTAGTGAACACTGATGAGCAGAAGGGGGAGGGGATGGTGACATGAGAGATTGGAGGAGAAGACAGAGCACAAAAGGTTATGGAATCAAGTGGCTCAGTGGAAGATTGGCTTTAGATAGGGAAGATGGCTGGTTCATTTGTCCTAACAGGCAGGAAGGCAGAATAGGTGGGTGCAGAGATAGTTAGACATGTGGTACCTGGCTGTGTCTGTTGTGATTAAATAAATTAGAAAATGTTGCAGAGATGTTTCAAAGCCTTTTTCATCTCTTCCTTCCCAGGTACCCCCAGGTCCAAAGTAAACATTTTCAAACATCATAGAACCTACTTAGTATATAAAAATAGTGAGAATTTTGGGTAAGATGAGCTCTATTTTAACGCATCTTTTGAATGTGTTTACAAGTGACAGAAAAGAGGCACTATTACATAAGCCAAGAGAACCACCAAAAATTAGTTCAGTGTCTTTTACCTTCTGACACTTACCATCCTATGTAATATTTACAAAAACCTTATGGGAAAATGGAAGTTTCAAAGAATAAGGTGACTTATTTGAGGTTATTTGGCCCATCGATGAATGATAGAACAGGATTTAATCCCAGCTCTTAAAATAAGGCTCATGTTCATTTTGTGAAGGGAAAAGTAGCTCAAGAGTGACAGAAAGTATCAAGAGGGAGATGAACTCTTCAAAACTACCAGCTGCTCCAAGGGAAAAAGGCATGGCTTTCTACTCCTGTAAAGAGCTACAGTCTCAGAAAGTCATAGGGGCAGTTCTACCCTGTCTTTTGGGTCACTATGAATCGGCATGGACTCTATGGCAGTGAGTTTAGTTTATTATTTTGGTTTGTATTTGTGATGGGAAAAAGCAAGGGTTTCCTCAAGTTGAAAATTCATGGCCCAAAGCCACAACTAAGAGACCTACTTAGTCTTTGAACAAATTAAAAACATCTAATTAATTTCCTGGGATAACAATAAACAAAGTATCACAAATTTGGTGGCTTATAAGAACAGAAACTTGTTGTCTTACATTTTTTGAGACCATTGTTGTTGTTGTTAGGTAGAGATTGGTTCCATTTTTGTAGCCACTGTATCAATCTTGTGAAGGGAGGGTCTTCTTTTTTGATGCCACTCTATTGTGCACACATGTCCTGTTGAAAGGACTGGTCTCTCTCCTGATAGCATGTCTAAATTACACGAGACTTGCTTCTAAGGAACATTCTGGCTGTACTTCTTCCCAAACATTTTTGTTGTTGTTGTTCTTTTAGCAGTCCATTGTACTATCAATCTTTTTTGCCAGCATCATAATTCAAATGCATCAATTCTTCTTTGTTTTTCCATATTCAATGCCAGCCTTCACATGCACACGAGGCATTTGAAAATAACATGGCTTACAGGCCTATACTTTTATTAATTTCCTTTTGTCAACAGTTTTTTTTTAATTCTATACATTGGCTAAGTTAATAACATTACCAATAGAATTACCTTATGTCCCAGGTTCTCTATCATAAAATGACAATAATATCTCTACAGTGAACCAGAGATGTATATAATCCATATATGAACCAGAGATGCATATAATCCATATATATTTGAATGGGTATTTTGGCTTACACTTCATTCTAGCCTCAATCTAAAGAACAATTAGTTCTTATGATATGCTCCTGCTTTATGCTCACCCTCATGAAGAGATCAAAGAAAATACAGGTGCTATAGAAAAATGTGGGGAGGAAACCAGATGGTGCCTGGCTATCAGAAAGAATAGAAGCCAGACTGAACTATGGAAATGTATGATCTGTGAATTATATCTTAATAAAATTATTGGGAGAAAATGTGAATGTGAAATACACATGGATTGAGCCTCTGGTGAGTCCCCTGTGACCATAGACCAGGGATGTGAATAGCCTTGTTATCGTGCAGAATGCATTGGAAAGTTCATTATTAAAGATTCAGTTAGGTTAAAATTTAACACCGTATCATTTGATCTCCCTTTTGACCCATTTTAAATTTGGTCTAGTTTGTAATGGTTTTTTTCCCTTTATTTTTTATTGAGGTTTTAATCTGTCTTACTTTCTTATTGTTAATTTTCAAAAATGTTTTTCTGTATATGAAATTCAGAATAGGAAAATCTAGAGACAGTAACTAGATTAATGGTTACTTGGGTGTATGGCAGAGAGGTTTGGGGGGGGTGGTAAAGGAGCTAATAGCAGTAAGTACAAAAATGAAGAAAATGTTCTAAAACTGGTTGTGTCAATGACTATACAATTTTTCTTGATGTGATTGAACTATTAAATTGTATTATATGTGAATTATATGCCAATAAAACTATTTTTTAAAAGAATAGCATCTGGTATCTTAAAGGTTTGTCTTCAAAATAAGCAACCATCTAAGTGAGGCACCAACTAAAACTACATGGAAGAAGCACATCAGCCTGTGTGATCCAAGGACTATAAATTAAAAAGTCCAAATTCGAAGGAAGTAATAATATCAGAGCTTAAATTGTGAACACCTGGTTTACAAAAGGCTAAAGATAACAGTGGAGGCACATATCCTGTTTGCAAGGTCCCTACATGGATAAAGCGTCCAGCAAATGCTCTCTGACCATCGTTGAGGGGTGTGGAAGATCTAATTAGGTTAACCACCATTGGTCAGTCTGTTAGACTGTGGTTGCTTGTGTGTGGCTTTGATGCTGGAAGCTATGTCACTGGTTTTTCAAATGCCAGCAGGGTCACCCAACGTGAACAGGTTTCAGCGGAGCTTCCAAACTAGAACAGACAACAAAGAAGGACTCAGTTGCCCACTTCAGAGGAAGTAGCTGCTGAAAAATTCATGCATAGTGAAACATTGTTAGATACTGAAAGCCTAGTGAAGGAAGCTGAATGTTGTAGGAGATACGGCCAGTGGATGAGCCCCTTGGATCAGAGGGCACTCGAAATATGACTAAGGAGGAGCTGTTTTCTTGGAGTAGAGTTGACCATGGGGACATGAGTGGGCTAAAGCCTGTAGGAGTTTAGCCTTCAGGATCTTCATTTGCTTATGGAGAACAATTCAAGGTAAGAAGAAACAGTTGCAAAAGTCTGCTAATGATTGGAACTTGGAGTTTGCGATGTATGAATGTAAGAAAATTGGAAGTATTCAAAAATGAAATGGACCATATAGAGATCAATATCTATCTGCCCTCAAGAAAATCCAATCAAGACCACTATTTTTCAAATTTGTGCATCAACCACAACAGTTAGTATTGAAGAAATTGAAGACTTCTACCAGTGGCTTCAGCTGGCCATTAATCAAAGATGCAATCAAAAGTCTATTGGCTATTGACAATTGGAGTGCAAAAGTTGGAAATAAAGAGGAAGAAACAGTAGTTGGAAAATAGGTTCTTGGTGATAGAAATGAAAGCTGGACATCACATGACAGAATTTTGCAAGACCAACAGCTTGTTCATAGAGAATAAGGCATGTGAACACATGTAGACTTCTCCAGGGGGTTCACACAGAAATCACATTGACCATATCTGTAGGAAGAAAAGATGGAAAGGCTCAATATCAGGAGCTAAAACCGGGGCAGGGACCGACTGTGGAACAGACCATCAACTACTCATAAGTAAGTTCAAAGTTAAAGCTGAAGGAAATTAAATCAAGTCCACAAGAGCCAAAATATGACCTTGAGTCTCTGTCACCTGAATTTCAAGAACATCTCAAGAACAGATATGCTGCATTGAACACTAATAACAGAAAACTTGATAAATTGTGGGAAGACATTACGAACATCATTCATAAAGAAAGCAAAAGGTTATTAAAAACACAGGAAAGAAAGAAACGGGCAAAAAATAAACAAAAAATTTAAAAGAAACGGGCAAAACATATCAGAAGAGACTTTCAAACTTGCTCTTAATCGTAGAGTAGCTCAACTAAATGGAAGAAATGAAAGTCAAAGAAGTGAATAGAAAATGTGCAAATATCTAGAGTTAAAAGACATAAAAGAAGAACATGGTCAGCATATCTTAAAATGCAAGAACTCAAGAAAAAGTTAAAGCCTTGAGTTGCAATATTGAATGATTCTATGGGGAAAATATTGACTGCTGCAGGAAACATCAAAAGTAGATGGAAAGAATATACGGAGGCATTGCATCAAAAAGAACTAGTCGACATTCCACTATTTTAGGAAGTAGTAAATGAGCAAGAACCAATGGTAGTGAAGGAAGAAGCTCAAGCTACAATGAAGGCATTAGCCAAAAAGATGGCTTCAGGAATTAATGAAATACCAAATGAAATGTTTCATAGGTCTTAGGAAACACTGGAAATATTTACTTATCTGTGCCAGGAAATTAGGAAGACAGCTAGGTGGCCAAATGACTGGAAGAGATCCATATTTGTATCCATTCCAAAGAAAGGTGGCCCAACAGAATGTTCAAATTATAGAACAATATTATTGATGTCACGTGCAAATAAATTTTTACTGAAGATCATCCAATAACGGTCGTACTGGTACATCAACAGGGAACTCGAGGGCGTATTCAGAAGAGGACATGGAAGAAGTGTATCATTGCTGATAGCAGATGGATCTTGGCTGAAAGCAGAGACTACCAGAAAGATGTTTGTTTGTGTTTTATTGACTATGCAAAGGCATTCTACTTGATTGATTATAATAAACTATGGCTAGCCTTAAGAAGAATGGGAATTCCATAACACTTCATGGTGCTCATTTGGAACTTGTACATGGATCAAGAGGCAGTTATGGAAACAGAACAAGGGCTTAAAATCCTTACGTGGTTTAAAACCTGGAAAGGTGTGTGTCAGGGTTGTATACTCTCACACACGTATTCCATCTGTATGCTGAGCAAATCATCAGAGAAGCTGTTGTCTATGAGGAAGAAGAAGAAGAAGGTGGAATCAGGATTGAAGGGAAGCTTATTAACAACCTGCAATCTGCAGGTGACACAACTTTGCCTGCTGAAAGTGAGGAGGACTTTAAGCAACTGCTGATGAAGATCAAGGATTGCAGCCTTCTTCAGTATGGATTACAACTCAATGTAGAGAAGATCAAAATCCTCTCAACTAAGCCAATAGGAAACATCATGATAAATGGAGAAAAGGTTTAAATAATGAAGAATTTTGTCTTGCTTGGATCCACAATCCTCATGGAAGCAGCAGTCAAGAGATCAAAGAGAAGTTACATTAGGTAAATCTGCTGCCCAAGACCTCTTTAAAGTATTGAAGAGCAAGTATGTTACTTTGAAGACTATGGTGCACCTGCCCAAAGCCATGTTATTCTCCATTGTCTTGTATGCATGTGAAAGTAGGATATTGAATAAGGAAGACCATAGAAAAATAGGTGCATTTGAATTGGAGTGGTGGAGAAGAATATTGAAAGTACCATGGAGTGCTAAAAAGACAAACCGACTGTCTTGGAAGAACAGCCAAAGTGCTCCTTAGAAGCGAGGATGGTGAGACTGCATCTTACATACTTTGGACATGTTGTCAGGAGAGAGACCAGTTCCTGGATAAGGACATCATGCCTAGTAAAGTAGAGGTGCAGTGAAAAGAGGAAGGCCCTCAAGGAGCTTGATTGACACAGTGGCTCAAGCATAGAAACTATTGTGAAGATAGCTCAGAAGTGGGCATTGTTCTGCTCTGTTATGCATAGTGTTGGAACCAGCTCAATGGTACCTAACAATAACAACAGTTAGGGTACCTTATCATTTGGTCTCCCTTTCTACCCATTTTAAAGTTATTTCAGTTTTTAATATTTGCTACTTTTTTACTGAGGTTTTTCTGTTTTACCTAGTCATATTTGTTGTGGCTTTTGTTTGTATGTTTGCATCCTGTTTGTGTTTTGTATGATTTCTCTGTATATGAAACCCAGGATAGGTAGATCTATAGAGACAGTGACTGGATTGATAATTGCCTAGAGGGCCATGGTAGGGAAAGATGGGGAGCTAACAACAATGAATATGAGAAGGAAATATTCTGAAATTGATTGTAGTGATAACTCTACAAATCTTTTTTTAAAGATCATTTTATTGACGGCTCTTACAGCTCTTATAGCAATCCATATATCAATTGTAGCAAGCATATTTGTACATATATTGCCATCATTATTTTCTAAACATTTATATTCTATTTGAACCCTTGGTATCAGCTCCTCTTTTTACCCTCCCTCCCCTTTTCCCACCCTTGTGACCCCTTGATAAATTATAAAATTTTATTATTTTCATATCTTACACTGACTGCTGTCTCCCTTCCCCCCTTGGTTTTTGTTGTTCATTCCCATGGGGAGGGGGGTTAGGATTTATCTATGGATCATTGTGAATGGTTCCCCCTTCCTCCTCTCCACTCCCTACCTTCCCCCTACCCTCCTGGTATCGCTACTCCCATTTCTGTTCCTGAGGGGTTGATCTGGCCTGGATTCCGTGTGTCCTGAGCTCTTATCCATGCCTGTGTGCATGCTCCGGCCTAACCCGCAGTGAGAGGCAGGATTGGAGCACATCTTCTTAATATGATTGAATTATTAAACTGTATGATGTGAAGTATATGCCAATACAACTATTCAGAAAGAATGGAAATACCATGGCTTGGGTCAGCACACCCTAGAGCTCCTGTTGCTAGGGATAAAAATTCAGGGTGTCAGCCCTGTTTATTCCTTCTGAGGTTTGAGATAGAGTTTGCTACATGCTTCTCTCCTAGTTTCTGCCAGCGCCCTGTGATCTTTGGTAACCTCCATTGACACATTACCACCATACCTCCAAGTCTCTGTGACTTTTCTCTTTTACAAGGACACCAGTTTTATTTAATTTGGACCCACCCCAACTGATAACATCTTCAAAGACACCATTTCCAAACAATACCATGTTTACTGGTACAGAAGTTATGGCTAAATCATATCTTTTGGGGGACACAATTCAATCCATAACAACCCATAATACCCATTGTGGGGGCTTGCTTTCCCTTCTGAACATGTTTCTTTTAGAGAGAAGACCTTTATAGCTCCAACAGTTGTGAAACAAATGTGCTGCATATTTTCAGAGAAAAAAGTGCAAAGGCTGATTCTTCCTGATTACTAAGCATTGCTAAATCCGTTCTTGTAGATATGTCAGTTATTGTTGTTGCTAAATCGGGTATTGTTGCTGAATTGGTTATTGGGGATGAGCAGGAAGGTGTTTGAGTGGCTATGGACATTGAAAGAATTCTGGAAAGGATTCAGGGAAGAAATGAGTGTAAAACCATTTTAAAGGAGAAATAGTTTGTCTCCGGGATAACATGGGTTAATATCTCTAGCATGGAAATTAGAACCTAGATAGACTCCTGCTTGTAAGCAGCACCCTAATCTAGTTTGTTGTTCAAAGCTCGTTGACATTCTGTGGAGTGACCCCAGAGGCAAAAGAGGCTGCTACCCAAACAAAAGCCGAGGAGGAGGCTGTTATTTTGGACCAGATGTTACATCCAAGATTCTTAATAAATACCATTTGAAGTTGCTTGTTCGTTCTCATGAGTGTAAACCAGAAGGTTATGAAGTCTGCCATGATGGGAAGGTAAGTTGGCTCTGTTGCTTATGTTCTTACAGTTATTCTTCCCACAAGCACAGTCTTCTCCTGACTGAGTGTGTTTGACCCGGAAACCCATGGGAAGATGTCTTCCCTAGTGCCAACACAGAAACAGAAGACTGCAGGGCTCACATAAGTTGTATGAAGCAGTCCCACTGCCCGTACCAGTGAGAAAAACTTGGTATTACAATACTTTCCTGATCTTCCCTTATCTCAGAGACAAAAATTCTGGAACTAACTACATACGCAGAAAGGACTCAGTCTTTTTGATTCGTAAAGTAAATCTCTAGTACAGTGAGATTAAGTAGGTGCTTAACCTCAAAGAAACAGTAAAAGGCAGCAGTGAAGCGATTTCCTTTCTTCCACCTTTAGCATTTTACTTGTGCAGGGTGAGTCACAAAGCACACTCCCCTTCAACTGGTGGAGTAGATGTGTTAGTCCGGGTGGACTAGAGAAACATTCATGGACATTCATATATGTATAAGAAAGAGCTTTATATACAAGAGTAATCGAATATTGAGGAAACAAGTCAAGTCAGTTCAGACAGATCAAGACCATAAGTCCGGTTTTAGCTCATATGTCCGATACCAATCTATAAATTCCTCTTCAGACTCACAAAAACATACAGTAATGCTGAATGCAGGATGATCACAGGCCAGTGGGTGGGAAGTTATCGATCCAGTGGCGGTGTAAACATCTCAGCCTTGGCGGGCATCTCCACATGGCTCTGACAGCTCCCAGGACTCTGATTGCATCAGGATAGCTTCATGTGGCTTCTCGTCAGAAATGTCTTGCAGGGAGTAAGCGTGTGTCCCACCTCTAGCGAACTATTTATATCCTTAGCACCTCCAAATGAGGTCATCAAGCTGTGACCTGATTGACATACTAAACTCCACCTCTTCACTCTTAATTCTCTCAAATGGACAACAGATTATGTAACCTACCACAGTAGGTGATCCCTTCAACTGGCAGAGTACAGTAGGTGATCTTCAGTAATTGCCCACAGTGGTCAGTGTAGCCAGTCAATAACACGTAAGATGCTACGCTCCTTCAGGTTTGTCTGATAATACTAGAAAAGAAAAGGACTGAGGAACTGATTTCCTGTCTCAACTTGGCCTGGGATGATTCTTTGTTTAAAAACAAACGGGAATAAATATAAATAAAATTGTTTAGTGTTCCCTTCTATTTTAATATGATCACTTTTCTTAAATCTATTCATCCATTTGAGGCTCATATTAATGTGTGAGACGGGTAAGGCAAGTATTGAGTAGGGTTTCTTTGTAATAAGAAAACTATCTTGATCAAAGATTTTATAGGTAATTTTTTATCAAAAAGGAGAAGCTGCTGAACAGAATTTCAAATTTTCATGGACTCCAGACATTCTGGAACCATGGAGGCTGGATGAATCCCCAAAATATTGACCAGAGATAATTTTTAAATTTCAAACCAAGAAGTATCCCCTGCAGTTTTCTTTAAAACAAACAATCATTTAGCTTAATTAGTAAAGAATATCAGCCTTGAATGCTGTGTTCTTTTAAGAACTATGTAAATTAGTGAGTGACGGCAGCAGCTCGAAGATTAGGTAAGCAATTTGGGGTCAGTGAGTATATGTGAATGGGGAAGGAAAAATTGGGAAAAGGAGAGTGGTCCAACATTCAAATTGAAGAATTGGATTAATGTCACTGAGTTGTACAAGGGAAAATTTGTCAATTGGTGTGTGCTATGGTGTGCACATTCTTAATAATAACAAAATATTTTTTAAATAAATAGAAAATAACAGTAGTCTTTAGTGGCGTATCTGGACCTAAGCTAGCTTTCCCATCACAGATGAGTGGTATCTTCTCACACTTCACCGGAGTCCCAAGGTTGGTTCCTTTCCAAGGTGGGGTCAGTGTCCTTTACTCTGGCCACTGTTTCACTGCCTTTCAAACACTGGTTTTTAGGAGTCCTAAACTCTCTAAATCACTCACCTCAAAGCAAAAGGAACAAAAAATGCTACTGGACAAGTTTCATTTTGAATGCTCAAATATCATAATTTATTCTCTGGGAAACTTAGAATTTTCAAAACTGATTATTAAGAAAGATTCTAAGACATGAAACTAAAATTATTCAAGGGGGCTTCAAAAAGTTCATGGAATTTTATGGTCTTCTCATTTAATTTTTTCACAACTTTTGGAGCCTCCTCATGCACAGGATGTCAAGGCCATGCACTAGGGGTATGGAATGATTGAGAACAGTAGTTTTTAAAGTCTTGTTTTTCTCTGATGGAGTAATAGGAAATCACATAAGATGGATAATTTTCTTTGGTTATAAAGTTTGTCTGATTTTTGCTTTTTAAGAATTTGTGGAATGATCTTCTGAGAACTGATATTACATGAACCTTTTTTCTTTAACCAGGTTATTACCGTGTTTTCTGCATCTAATTACTATGAAGAAGGAAGCAATCGAGGAGCTTACATCAAACTTCGTCATTGTATGGGCCCTCGCTTTATCCAATACCAAGTTACTAAGTCAACATGTCCAAGAACTCTTTACCAAAGGTGTGTACACCTTAAGGAGAAGACCCAGCACTAGCATTGGTAGCTAACTAAAGCAAGTCTAGAGAGACTAAGAGCAGATACTTATGTTTACTCATTGATAGAAACAAAATGGGAGATGGTTCCAGGTGCCAAGTAGTGAATATGCCCATATTTGAAATTCAAAGGGACAATTTTTGACTTGTATAACTTTTTAGGTGGACAGAGAATTTAGCAACCAGGTACATTCCCTAATGAAATGGAAATAAATGAGGGTCCCTACTCCTTTTATCCCTCTAACCTACAACCTTATCTTCTTCCCAAACAGCTGAATCTAGTCTTGCCTCTTTCTTCTATGCTTTGAGGTGTTTCTGCCTAAAATAGTCATGATGTTTATGCCTCAAATAGTTGCATTTCTCCCTCAATGCTATGGCAATAATAGATGCTCTTCCCCCTTTCCGTGTTATAACATTATGTTATTTTTTATTATAAAACTAGTGTGTTAACTGTTAATGAATGAAACAATCCAAAGATCTATAAAGAAAATATTTACAATTTTCTCTCTTCCTACTTCTTAGTAGTTCTTTCTCTAGAGATAACTAAAAACAAACAGCCTAGGGTATACCTTCCTACCTCCTACCCTTGGACCTACAAAATAGATGAGCAATGATTCATTTAAAAACATTTTTGAGCACCTACTATGTGTCAGGTACTGTTGTATGTAGGCATGGGTGCTATAGCACTCAGTCCCACAATGTCTTTAAGATACTCTATCACTAGAAATCTTATATATATAAAGTTATAAGAGAGAATATAATCAACAATTGTATGTTTAAGGATGTATATTTTATAATTGTTTGATGGAATATTATCGTTACCACTATTTCTGCTGCATTATAATATTTTATTATATATGTTATATAATTATATATATCATTCCCATATGTAGCCATCAATATGGCATTTATATTATTTTATGCTTATGTGTATATCTTCTTTTGTGCCAATACTCATTCTTTTCATTAAGAAACTATATAGAAAATTTGAGTATCTATATAGCAAGCCCCTCTTTATTTTCCTCTATTTTCAGTTATCTTGATTATTATAGAAAATCAATTGTTCATTGTGTTAGACAGGGTTCTCTAGAGAGACAAAACCAGATTGCTAATAATTATATATATATATTTATATTTATAAAGATAGCTAGATCGATAACACAAAAAATGAACTATTAAATTATATACAGATAGATATGTAATACAAGAAATGAACAGTTAAATTATAAAGCAGTACAAATGGCTCAGTGAAACTCACTCCCGTGAGAGAGTTGTGAGACACTGGCAGTCCTCCAAGTCTTGAAGGCCGCCAGATAGTCTTCTGTAGAGAGATCCAGGCTATCCCGTCACAGGCAGCAAACAGCAAGGTAGGTCACCAACAGTCATCTAGGCCACCAACAGTCAGTGCCCAGCTCCAGAGATGTAAATTCCATTTTTGTAGTCTTAAAGAAACCTCAAGTTACAGCAACACAGTCCATAGGTTAGGTGTCCCACAGGTAGTGTAGCTTGCAAATTGAGGCACAGAACAAGCAAGGCAGCCGCACACTGGTCCGATGATCAAAGAGCGATAGACAAGAAAGGTGAGGATCGCCGAGCCATTCATCTCTCCGCCCTTCAATTAATCCTACATGTGTTTATCAGCCAGGCTGGCACAATAAATTAACTATCTCATTCATGAAAATCTTGTAAATGCAAAATAAACCCCACTGGTAATCCTTTTTAAATTTCGCAAAATACATACATATATTTAAATGTACATACATTCACTATCCAGTACATGTTATGTGTGAATTTAAGCAACTTATTTAAAGTGGAAATTGGTAAGTGGTAACATAGCACATTAAAATGCAGCAGAACAGGATAAATTATGTGACTTTCACCTAATAGTTATTTTCTTGATGTAGGGTGAATACTATCGAAGGTAGTGCCATCAGGATGTTAAAAGAGAGAATGATAGCACGGAAAACTGACCTCGTTCACGCTTTTGAAGCACATGACCACACAAAATCAGGTAATACAACTATGTAGTTCTTACCATTTATTCACATATCAGGTAACATACTGATCAAATTTTACCTATTTTAGTTTTCTTAAGATTTCTGGGTTATTTTCATTTTACTTTTATTTGAAAGGTGTGATAAAGATAAAAATACAATGTAATTGATAATACACTAGGGGGAAGTTATTGTCCTCCTTTTTGGTAAGTTTCTGTAATTGGAAAAAGACAAAAAATAACAGCAACACCTCTGAATTAGATTCTGTTCTGGTAATATGCCAGACCAGTCACTCTTGAGTGCCCTCCTGTTATAAAACAGTGAGGTTTCAAAGAATCAGAATTTCAACGCATTTGCCAACCTCACAGGAAGTGAGGTACATCTAAGGCTGCATCTCCTCGCTAACTGAAGGACAATTTGAAACCACATTTGGAATAGTGGAGCAGAAAACTGAAACCCGAATTCTTTGTCATTGAGTCCGTTCTGACACATAGTGAGCCTTTTTAAGAACAGGTTAGAACTGCCCCTGTGCGTTTGCAAGACTTGTTCCTTATAGGAATAGAAAATCTCATCTTTCTGCATGGAGCTGAAGCAAGCACAAAAAGCTGGTTTGCCCTAGGGTGAAGATCTAACACCAGTGTGGCCATCCCATTATGAAAGTAAACTGTATGATAATAGAAAGATGAAGAAGCTGAATTTAAAACTTTCATATTAATTTTGGACCCTCAAAGTGCCTAAAGGAGACCAATTTGTAGTGCCCTATAGCTCCTGGTATAATTAAAGGTAAATTCATCTTTAAGAGAAGCATCTCCAATTTTAAATATATTTAGAAACTTTCCATGTGGATTGGGTGAAGATTACAGAGCAGATCATCAATTTTGCATTCGACAGTTCCTACACATCCTATTTCATCTCATTCATTGCATTCCTCTCAATGTAGCATCATCCATTCCATCTCCTCCCTTTGTTTTCCATTTCCATTTCTCCTTTTTTCCTAACCCTTCTGAACTTTGCCCTTGGGTAAATTCTACCCCTGAATGATAGATTATTATAATATATGCCTATATCATATCAATAGTGTTATTATTTCCCTTATAGACAGGTTTGGCTAAAAATTGAGCCACAGGGCTGAATTCAATTCCAAGCCCAAAGAGTGACCAAGGACTTCAAGGTTCTACCAGTTTCTAGCCAACCAGCATACCTGTTCTCCTTCATGATTTTGAGTTTTGTTCCACATTTTTGTCCCATTCTATCCATGGCTCTCTAATGTACTCCTTTTCTGAACAGTTGATAGTGGTAGCTGGACACCATCTAGGTCTTGTCTCAGAGTCATAGAGATGGGTGTTCACGTAGTCCATTAGTCTGTTGGACTAATTGCTTCCACGAGTCTTCCACTTTCTTTACTCTTCTTCCCTTCAAACAGGGAGAGACCATTAGTTGCACCTTAGTTGGCTGCTCACAAACTTTTAAGGCCCTGTGGTGGTTGTTATCAGGTGCCATTGAATCAATTCCAACTCATAGCGACCCTATGAACAACATAATAAAACTAAAGTAGGATGTACAGCAGTGTCTTTGTGGACTATCTCAATTGACCTTGATGTTCCTCAAGACCGTGGTCCTTAGCTCCAAGGCCCAGTGGCTCATTCCTTCAAGAATGCTCTTGTTTGAGAAGTTTTCATAGCTGTGTCTCCTCTATGTGCTTCACCACACTCATGGATATATTTGTAGCAAAGGTAAATACATACACAAATATCCTCTGTCAAACCTATATATATTTGTGGGTATAATTCCTCTCTCCTTTTGACACCCATCAGCCTGTTTGTCCATCCATGCATCTGATCAAAGATCACATTATTGCAGTATTTACTTCGGTTACCTTCACTCTTACACTCCTCCCAGATCTTCCCCTGCCTCCATATATTTTTGTGCCATCTTCTCCCTTATTGTATATCTCCTTCCCCTTCATCCAAGTTAAATCTACTTGACTCCATCTCCTTGTTGAAGTCTGTAACTGCACTATTCTGTCCTTTTTTTTGTAATTGTCTTCATTACAAAGTGTTATCTGTTTCCCTACTTTCAATCTGTGTAGCTTATTTTACTTCGGATACTTTTTTCCTATTTTCAATCTGTAAAGCTTATTTTACTTCGGATACTTTTTAAAAATCATTTTATTGGGAGCTCTTATAACAATCCATACATCCAATGTGTCAAGCACATTTGTTACCATCACGCTTCTCAAACATTTTCTTCCTACTTGAGCCCTTGGTATCAACTCCTTATTTTTTTCCTCCCTCCCCCACCCTCCCTTCCTCATGAATCCTTGATATTTATAGACTATTATTTTAATCTTACACTATCACCCTTCACTCATGTTTCTGTTTTTTGTCACCCTTGGGGGAGTGTTTATACGTCAATCATTGTTGATCATTGTGCTGGGTTCCCCCTTTCTCTCCCCGTCTTACCCCTACCCTCATGGTATCACTACTCCCATGATTGTTTCTGAGAGGTTTATCTGTCCTGGATTCCCTTTGTTGAGAGCTGTTATCTGTACCAGTGTACATGCTCTGATCTAGCCGGATTTGTAAGGTAGAATTGGGGTCATGATAGTGGGGGGCGTGAGGGGGAAGCATTAAAGAACTAGAGCAGCGGTTTTCAACCTGTGGGTCATGACCCCTTTGGGGTCGAACGACCCTTTCACAGGGGTTGCCTAAGACCATCGGAAAACACATATTTCTGACCTAGGAACTGAGACATCGCTCCTCGATCTGTCTCCAGGGGGGTCCGCTCACATGCAGATACATCCACATATGAGTACCCAGCGTGAAAACTGTTACCCATGCTATACCATGCTTCAAGACAAAATTTCATTTATTTATAATTAGAACTAAATATTTCACAATAAATAATTATATATTGTTTTATGATTAATCATTATGCTTTAATTATGTTTGATTTGTAACAGTGAAAATATATCCTGCATATTTACATGACAATTCATAACAGTAGCAAAATTACAGTTCTGAAGTAGCAACAATGGGCATCACCACAACATGAGGAACTGTACTAAAGGGTCGCGGTATTAGGAAGGTTGAGAACCACTGAACTAGGAGTGTTGTATGCTGCACTGCACCCTGGCTTCCTCGTGACCCTTCAGTGATGCGATTTCCAATTGTCTGCAGATAGGCTTTGCATCTCCACTCTGCCCCCCTCCTCATTTACATCAATATGATTCTTTGTTCTGGGTCTTCTGATGCCTGATACCTGATACCATCAGCACCTCATGATCACACGGGCTGGTGTGCTTCTTCCATGTGGGCTTTGTTGCTTCTCAGCTAGATGGCTGTTTGTTTACCTTCAAGCCTTTAAGACCCCAGACACTACATATTTTGAGAGCTAGTCACCATCAGCTTTCTTCACCATATTTGCTTATGCACCCATTTCGTCTTCAGTGATAATGTCAGGAATGTGAGCATCACAGAATGACAGGTTATAGGACAAAGTGTTCTTGTGTCGAGGGAGTACTTGATTAGAGGTCTAATGTCCGTCTGCTACCTTATTGTTTAACATATAATATATGTACATAAACTATGCCCCTATCATTATATATAAATATATTTACATATGTATGTGCCTGTATTTATACCTCTATAAATATCCTTTGCCTTCTTTCCTCTATTTCATTTTGCTTTCCTCCTGTCCCACTATCATGTTTGACCTTCATCCAGCTCGACTACATTGCACTTGATCAAGCCCCACCAGGCAACTTCAGATACTTCCATACCTGTGTTGATTTCTGGGTGGTGGCTTTGTCTGCTGTTGTTGGTTCTCTGTCTGAAGAACTCTCTTTAGCATTTCTTTGAAGGCTGATCTGTTGTTTGTGTTTTATAAATTCCTTTCATTTTCGTTTATCTGGAAACGTCCTATTTCATTGTCATATTTGAAGGACAGTTGTGATGATTATATTATTCTTGGTTGGAACGTTCTTTTCTTTCAGAATTTAATATATGTCATTCCATTGCCTTATTGCCTGTAGGGTTCGGCACATTCCCTTTTATGAATTTGTCTTCTTGAACCTCCTTTTGAAGTATTCTGTTCAAGTCTTGTATTTCATCATTTGTTCCATTTACTTTAGCTGCTCAGCATTCAATAGCAAATGTTAGTATCTTACCCTGCTGTCAAATACACATCTGCCTGTGTTTAACAGTGTATGCTTCAACTTGTAGGCGGCAGCAGCCAATGTCATGTATTACACATCTCTTGAATGTGTAGCATTATCTCTCTTTGCTTAATTTTCTTTCAAAAATATTACTGTGAAACATATCCTGGCTCCCAGTTGCAGCAAAACTAGTGCCAGTGATGGCAGCCACAAGAGGCAAAGAAGTCTTGCTTTGGAAGGGAAACAGAAGGTTGTTATTATTAAACAACACGAAGTGAAAACTCAGTGAAGGCTGTTGCTCAAAATTTAGACATGTTCACAAAATATTCAGATCACATACTATGCTATTTCACAGAATGCATTGTGGACAGTAAAGGATACATGCCTTTTCCATTTAAGAGGGAAAATATTTATAAGTGTGGTTTTGGTGAACGTTTACAGAGCAAATTGGTTTTCCATTAAACAATTTTCACATGTTTTATCTTGTGCCATTAGATGAAATTCCTTCAATGTAACAACACTCTTCCTGCTTCCTCTTCAGGTTCCTCTGATTCCATTCATTCTTCTTGCCTTCTGAGCTTTGGTTTGGGGCAGATGCTCCCATTTTACTTTCCTATGGTTGATTATTCTGAGAAGTTCATTCCCTATGAGTGTTATTATTCATTTTAGAGGCCTGTCTATTTGACGTTTGACAGCAAGGTGGTCCCCAAGGGTGGGTTTGCTTACATGTACAATTACGTATAAACATACTCTCCCAGTGAGTAGAAATCAAGGAAACCCTTCTGAGATTGTTTTTAGAAAGTCAGCTTAACCTTGGTACCAAAGCCTAACAAGAACATTATGGAATAGAAAAACTAAAGGTTAACCCCACTCCTTAGAGGCAAAAATGGCAAGACTTCAGCTCATATGCTTTGGACATGTTGTCAGGAGAAACCAGTCCCTGGAGAAGGACAGTAGAAGGGCAATAAATTGATTGACACAGTGGCTGCAACAATGGGCTCAAACATAAGCACTATTGTGAGGTGGCACAGGACTGGGAAATGTTTTGCTCAGTTGTACGTAGGGTCGCTATGAGTCAGAATTGACTCGACATCACCTAACAACAACAAACTCACTGATAAATGTATATGAAAAAATCCCAGTGAAATAGTAGCAGAGAGTTAATATGAAATCTTTTGGTTCATAAACCAAATTTAATTTCTTCTAGGATTGCAAGATTGTGTTAACATTTGAAACTTTATCAGTGTAATTTGCCACCTTAGCAAAATTAAAGAAACCGATAAGCAAATCTCCTTTGGTGGTTTTGGTAAGCACTTATGAAAGAAAGAATAGAAATGAACTTTTATCACCCCATAAAGGATATATACAAAAACCTATAATAAATAGCACACTTAACGGAAAAATGTTGAAAACATTCCTTCTTAATTTGGGGATGAGGCAAGGATGTTGTGATAGACTGAAGAGTAGCCCCCAAATGTGTCCACAGCCCAATTCCTGGAACCTGTAAATGTTATGTAGCATACTGGACTTTGAGGATATAACTAAGTTAAGGATGTTGACACATGTATTATCCTATGTAGTCACAAGGAGTCTTAGATGAGGGATTCAAGAAACGTCAGAGTCAGACGGGAAGGGAATGTGATGATGGAAGCAGTTTGGGATGATGTGCTTTGAAGATGGAAGAAGGAGTCACGAGTCCAGAAATACCAGCAACCTCTTGAAGCTGAAAAGGGCAGAGAAATGAATCCCTTCCTTAAAGAATGGCCAGTCATGCTCGAAATTTGACTGTAGCCCAGTGAAACCTATTTCAGACTTACAACCTTCAGAAATGTGAGAGAATACATTTTTCTCCAGCCACAGGTTAATGGTAACTTGTCAAAGTAGCAATAAGAAACTAATATAGATGCCCACTACCAATGCTTCTATTCACCATTGCATAGGACTATTAACTAATACAATAAAGAGAAAGATAATAACAAGTTTTGGGAAAGAAATAATAAAATGTCATTCTGTATAAATAATATGATTGAGTATATTAAAATTGAAATAAATCCACAAGGGAAAATTAGAATTAATATATGAATTTAGCAAGTTGCTGAATGCAATGTCAAGACCCAGAAGTCGGATGCATTTCCATATAATTAGTGTGTTAGTAGCTATTCAGGAGACAGCAACTACACACCAGCCATTTGAAAGGGGGAATTTAATATAAAGAATTTTAAACTAGTATAAGGTGACTGTAAATGGATAAATAAGAGCTCTAAAGAATATAGGAATGGCAAATATAGTGAGTGACTACGATCTCTAAGACAGAGAGAGGGTACCCAAGGAAAGAAGAAACTTAGAAGAACCCTCTGCCCTCACCCCAGGCTGAGATTCAGATCTCATTGGAGAGGTTGCGTGTGAGGCCCACTGCATGGGGCAGAAATTCACTATGGTGCCTCAGATCAGAGCAAGTGTAGAGCTACTGGGCCAGCTCTGGAGAGAAAGGAACTACTTACTGGAGTGCCAGCAAAACTCTCTGGGGACTGTGACCACTATGTCTCCTACACAGGGATGGCAAGGAAACTATCCACTGAGGTGCCAAAAGTTCTTGAGGTTGTGTGCCATTGTGTTTCTCACATACTACGGGCAAGGAAGTCGCTTACTGTGGTGTCAACAACACTCCTCAAAGAGTGGGCTCCACTGCATTTTCTTCACATCTCTGGCCTTCCCACTGTGTTATCAAAGCAATAAGCAAAGTATACCAGAACCAGAATGAGAAACTGCTGCTTCTGCTGTGCCAGGAAATATTCTTCCTGTGCCCTCCACTGATAAAGCCTAACATCACACCAGCAGCAAAAGGAGAAATATTCAGAGTCCAGCTCCAGTACCACAAACTAGGGAAAAGAAGGGTTAATTTGGAGCTGAGTGGGAATAACTTTATAACTGCAATGGTGACACAGTGCTTAAAGCACTTGCTTGCTAACCCAAAAGTTGGTGTTCAAGTCCAGCAAACACACCATCGGAGAAAGGTGTGTCAATCTGCCTCCAAATAGATTTACAGCCTTGGAAACCTTGTGGGGCACTTCTACTCCATCCTCAGAGTTGCTAGGAGTCAGAATCAACTTGATGACAATGGATTTGGTTTTGGTTTGGTAGCTAAATAAGTTAATGAGAATTTAAAAGATATAACATATCTATAAAAATATAATGCATGAGATTTCCTTATGGTAACGATTAAATATGATTAAGAGAAATTCAAGCCAAGTGAAATAAATGGGTGGATATTACTGTGTCCAGGGGCTAACAGGAGGAAAGTTGTCAAGTTCTCTCCAATATGGTAATATGGAGCAAGTAATATGGTAGATCTTGAAAAGTTCCATATAAATTTTATATTAAAAATATAAAAAGCCCAAAATAGTCAAGACATTCTTCAAGGAAAACAAAAAGGTGAAAGGACTTGCCCTATTGTATATCAAAACATTATAACAGTGTAGTAATTATAACACTATGGAATTGACACAGGATCCCCACATAGATCAATGGAACCAAATAGAGAATCCTAAAACAGATTCATTCATCTATGGACACAGGTGCCACTGCTAAGCATGGGTAAAGGACAGTCTTCGATAAATGATGCTAGCTAAGCCAAATAGAAGAAAATTAATAGCCCACTGCACATGGAATATACAAGAATAAATTCCAGGTGGATTTTAGATCTAAATATGAAACAAAGATCCTGGAATACAACATAAGAAAATTTATTTATACAATTGGACTTGGCAAAGATTTTTTTTAAGTAGAACATAAAAGCACTCGCCATAAAGAAGAGTACAAATTTTATTTACACTAAATTTAAGAAATTCTGCCATTCAAATTAAGGAATCCTGGTGACATAATAGAAGCCCTGGTGGAATAATGGTTATGAGTTGGGCTGCTAACCACAAGGTCAGCAGTTTGAAACCAATAACCAATTCCATGGGAAAAAGAAGGGACTTTCTATTCCTGTTAAGAGTTAACAGTCTGAGAAACTCACAGGAGCAGTGCTACCTTGTATATTGGTTCACTATGAGTCAGTAAGCATCAACTCTATGGCAATAACTTTGAGTTTGGCCTATCAAATTATACTATTAAAGGAATGTAAAAACATAAGCTACAGAATGAGGGAAGTTATTTGCAATGCACACAGTTGACAAAGGGCTTATATCTCAAAATAAAAATAATTCCCACTCATCAACTAAAGAAAAATGTGGAGTACTGGAAACACTCACTTATCTATGCAAAAAAATTTAGGGAGCCATAGTTGCACCCGTTCTAAAAAAAAGAGGTGACCCAACAGAATGTGCAAATTAGAGAATAATATCATTCATATTACCTGCAAGTAAAATTTTGCTGAAGATTATTAAACAATGGTTGCAGGCAGAAGCTACTAGAAATTAAAACTGGATTCAGAAGAAGAGGTGGAATGAGGCATGCCATTAGTGACATGAGATGGCGGAAAGCAGAGAATTCCAGAGAGACGTTTACTTGTGTTTTATTGACTATGGAAAGGTATTCAACTGGTAGATCATAACAAATTGTGGATAGCATTGGGAAGAATGGGAATTCCAGAACATTTCATTGTGTTCATATGGAACATGTAAATGAGCTGAGAGGCTGTCATTCAAACAGAACATGGGAATAGTGTATGGCTTTAAATGAGAAAAGGTGTGTATCAGGATTGTATTCTTTAATTATACTCATTCAATCTGTATACTGAGCAAAGAACCCAAGACTCTGGATTATATGGAGAAGAAAATGCCATGAGGATTAGAGGAAGCCTTATTAACAACCTGCAATAGGCAGTTGACACAACTTCAATTGCTGAAAGTAAGGATAACTTGAAGCATTTGCTGATGAAGATCAAAGACTGCAATCTTAGTATGGATTACAGCTAAATGTAAAGAAAACAAAAATCCTCACAATTGGACCAATAGATGATATCATCACAGAGAAAAGATTTAAGTTGTCAAGGATTTCATCTTACTTGGATTCACAATCAATGCTCAAGGAGGCAGCAGTCAGGAAATCAAATTACTTATTGCATTGGGCAAATCTGCTGTATAAGATACCTTTAAAGTGTTGAAGAGCAAAGATGTCACTTGGAGGATGCTTCATACTCATGTGAAAGGTGGACATTGAATAAGGAAGACTGAAGAAGAATTGATGCATTTGAATGATGGTGTTGATGAAGAACATTGAAACTACCATGGACCTCCAGAATCAAGAGTGTTGAGACATCATCCCACATACTTTGAACGTATTATCAGGAGAATCCAATCCTTGGGAAAGGACTCCATGTTTAAGAAGGTAGAAGGGTAGCTAAAAAGAGGAAGACCCATAACAAGATGGATTGCCATAATAGCTGTAACAATGGGTTCAAACATAAAAATAGTTGTTAGTATGGCACAGGAACCATTCATTCTGTTGTGTAGAGGATTGCTATGAGTTGGAACTGACTTGAAAGCACCTCGCAACAACAATAATCAATAACAAAAGACATAAAACCCAGCAGAGAAATTGGCAAAAGATTTTGCCAATTCACAGTTCATAAAGAGAATATTTAAATAATCAGTAAATGCAAAGGCACTTTACTTGGATCATCTAGGAAATGTAAATTACATCCACAATGAAATATTAAGACATACATGAAATGAAAAAGACTGACAATACCAAATATTGGCAAAGATGCGAACCAACTAGAATTCTTAAGTACTGGTCATGGAAGTCTAAACTGCTACAACCGCATTAGAAAACTGTTTGGAGTATCAACTGAAGCTGAACAAACATCCATCAATTTCATTCCTAGGTATCTACCCAACAGAAATGTTGATTGATATATGCATTAAAAGGAAAAGTACAGAAATGTTTTTAGCAGCATTGTTTGTAATAATACTGAATGGTAGATTACCCAAAAGTTTCTCAACAATGAGATGCATATATAAATTGTGACTATTTGTGCGGTGGAATTTTATATATCAATGAAAATGAACAAACTCAATTAAATGGAACAACATGGCTAGATCTCATTGTTAGGGTAAACCAGCCTCTAACAATAATGTGTGTGTGGGGGGGAGGGTCTGTAGGCACAATTGTACGGTTATAATATATAAAGATTATAGTAAAGTCAGAAGATAGGAGATATAGGTAAGAAGGTAAAATAAAGTCAGACACATTTTATGGTAGCATGCTCACCTTCAGGACGGCCATGATCTCAGCAACCAGGTCTGCACAGAGAGAGGAGAAGGAAAGAGATGGGTTGAGTGAATATATTTCTGATCAAGGCTTATGTATATCCTTCACGTGCATGCAAGCCCCTGATTACAGGTAAACATATATGTAACAGGAAAGGGTTGTGCCATAAGCAACAAGGGGAGGGATTAGGGGTACGTATGTGGCAAGATGGGTGGATCCTAGATTCAAGATGGCAGCCTAATCTTGGTCACCCTTGAGTTGGCTGGACCTTATCTCTGAGTTCTCCTTCAAGAAAACAATCCACTATCTTTATCAGCAGGGTGTGAGCCCCATCTATGGTAGGATTGACAGTAGTGCCTGATTGCTCTATATGGCTTATGTCCTCAGGGAGAATACCTCTAAGCAGCTGACTCCCCATGCTAGCAAGCAGCATCCTAGGTCTGGTATATATTTGGGAGAGACAACCTGGGGAAAAATCATTCTGTATCCCACATCTCATGAACTAATTTTGAGCAAAAAAAGCCAACTCCCTCCCCTGCAAATGATTCTTTATGATTCTGTTTTTATATAGATCAAAGGGGGCAAAAAGGCACTGTAGTGTTAAAGGTCAGCAAAATGGTTGCCCTTGGGACAGTGGGTTTCAAGGTTCATAAGGTTTCAAGGTTTCAGAGTTTCAAGGTTCATAAGGGGACCCTTTGGATTCTAGCAGTGATCTCTTACTTGTACTCTGGTGGTTACACAAGAGTTCCCTTGTAATAATTCATCAAGTTTTATATTTCTTATTTTGAGAGATTTTCTGTAGGTGTCACACTTCTTTGAATAATATAAAAGAGAAATTATTCTCCTTACCTGCTATATATGTGAGGAAATGGGATGATGGGAATGTAATTGAATAGACTTTGCTTGAAAGCAGTTTCTCATTATATATCAGCCTTAAAAAAATCTACTTGCTCTTTGAGCCAGCAGTTTCATCTCTAGGAAATATCCTAAGGAAATAATGAAGTCATTTTTAGCCATTAAGATGATTATGTAGATTTGTATAGATTTATTCAGATAAATGGATATCCATAATTTATTATAAGTTTAAAAAGCAGATTAGCATATACCTGTATGTGTTGTCATATGCAATACAAGCATATAAAACATATTCTAGAATAAAATTAATATTTTGTTTTAAGAAAGATAATAATATATATATATATTTATGAATACACAAGTTTCTAGATAAAGAAAAAGGACAGTTTATAATAATATTGTTTTCTATATATTATAAATTATTTTAAATGAGCATATCTTTGAAAATAAGAAAAAATAAAGGTAGTCATACTATGAAACACTACTCATAATATTAAGAAGGGCAGGAATATTACATAGGAAAATGACAGGTATCTTAAATATCTTAAATACTAAAAACAAAAATAAATCTTTGATTTTTTAAATATTCTTTTTTTGTTTTCAAATCTATAATCAGAAAATAAATTCACACCCAACTCTGATTCCTTACAAGTAACAACAATGGAGTAATCTATACAATACAAAAGACGGTGGGGCCTTGAGAGGGCAAATCAGAGGACCATGTGGGACCTTCAGGCCTCAAAACTCAGGCTGCCCACCAGCTCTGCCTTTCTGTATCAAATAATAAACTACTGATGTGGCTCTTGCTTGCTGTTATAGGAAAAGTTTCTCTGGGCCAGTGGGCTTTTTCCATGGAGAGCGTTATGGAGTTAAACTTACCGTGGAGATCCCTGAGTGCGCATTTGGTGAACACAGACAAAGATGGAAAGATCAACTACATGTCTAGCTTTGAGGATGTCCTCATTCAAAAACCTGTGAAAGAGGTAAGTACAATAAACCCCATTTAAACCCTGGCTAGAGCCAAACACCCTTCATCCTAAAAGAAACACTTAGACCTTTCAAAATTTGGGAGAATTCTCTGATGAATAGGGTTGTCCTAGGAGAGGCAAAGGGGAATTGTCCATTGTGATCTGTACATTCTAGGGGTAGACAAAATGAAAAGGAAACAAACTTCTGTACATGAATCCATAGCGAATAGGAGATTCTAAGTGCTATCCAGCAGGAGGGAAAGGGTAACATCCATTCTTTTATACAACATTCCCTTTAAAATACCCACTCCTGGGGGAATCAAGACTTGCTGACATGACTGAGATTACACGTTTACGATGTTTAATGCTTTTTAAAAGTGCTCTCAAACCAAACCAAACTCACTGCCATTGGTCAATGCTGACTCATAGTGACCCTATAGAACAGAGTAGAACTGCCCCTGTGGGTTTCCAAGACTGTAACTCTTGATGGGCATAGAAAGCCCTGTCTTTCCCCCAAGGAGCAGCTGGTGGTTGCAAACTGCCTTGCAGTTAGCAGCCCAATGTGTAACCAATATGCCACCAAGGCTCCTTATTAAAATTGCAATCCTTTATTTGAATGGTTACAGCACACCCCAATAAAGTGAAGATTGCTATACAGAGTCATAGGAAATGTTCTGGTTTCCCAGTGCATATAAAAAATTATGTTTACATAATATTGTAGTCTGTGAAGTGTGCAAAATAGCATTTTGAAAAATTTGAAATATTGTAAGATGGAGTGAAATGTGACACAAGGACACAAAGTAAGCACATGCTGTTGGAAAATGGGATAGACTTGCCCAGTGCAGGATTGCCACAAACCCCCAACTCATTAAAAACAATCTGTGGGACTCTGCACAATCAAATGAGGTGTGCTTGTATTTTTTAAATTAATAGCTCACCAGCAATGGTTTACATGGGAGCCAGGGGGAGGGAGAGTGGGGCTGTGTGGGGGGTTGCAGAGGAGATGGAATGTTAAGAGCAAAGAGAAGGGAAATAGCTGAGCAGTTAGTACAGGAAAGCTTTGACTTCATGTAGACTGTTGAATGCGATGACTGTAATCATGGCCTTGGCTTTAGGCAAGGTAGTAAAATTAGAAATGTTACTTTACCTCTCTGTTTTCTAACCTGAACAGCGAATGTAACCATAGTTCTGGGCTGAGGACATGGAGCTCTCCACGGCACACCGGGGCTCTCAGTAAAAGTGGGCTGTGGTTATTTTGTAAAATATCAGTTGCCAATGAGTCAGTGGCAACTCCACTAGTGTCAGAGTAGAACTGTGCTCCAGGAAGTTTTACCTCCAGAGATTTTTAAGTAATATCAAGCATATCTACAATGAGATCTTGCTATGTTTACTAAAATTGATCTGTGCCATTGATTCTATGTTTTACCACGTAGCAAATCTTTTTTCTTTTTTAGGTTCAGTCTTCTATAATTGAGACTCTCTGCAGATACCGATCTGACCTGAAGATCATATTTAATGTTATTGACACTGATCAATCAGGTAAATGAATTGTGATTAGTTTGATTAGCAAATGTTAATCTGTTGGTCTGAAACCTGAACTCTATTTTCATCTGTTTCATTCTTCATCCAAACTTGAGGGGGAAAAATGAACTCACATTAATGACTATTATTTTAGATTGGCCACAAATTCTATATTCAAGACCATAGACTCCTACAAAATTCTAGTTGTCCCCTGGACAACTAGAGTCTCTCTTTTTATAAATCACCAGCACCAATGCGAAATAAAGCAAAAACAAGTCATTGTCCATTTACATATCTTAATTATTCCTGGTGATAAAACAATTCCTTCAGGTCTGATTCTGTTCTGGGGGTGAGGGCTATGACAATTCTTTTTTTTTTTTTTTGGCTTCGATGCACAATTACTCATTTTCAAACTAAATTTTGAAAATCATCAGATAATCAAAACACACACACGCACGTGCATGCACTTAAGTAATCTAACACATGAAAGTTAATGATTGCGTATAAAAAAGACAGAGCCACTCTTTGCATCCTCTGAGTCCCAGGGTTTCTTCGTCCACTGCTTTGATGTTGCTTTCCTCTCTGCCCTGCTTCCCTTTAAATTCAGATCATAAAATTTCTATACCATTCATTGTCCCACAATCCCCTCTTATTCCTTTCCTATTTATTCATTCCAGCTTTAGAGTAATCTTAGGATCATGTGGGAGTTGAAAGTGGCATATTGTTTTCTTACATTTATGGTCGTAGTCTATATTTTCAGCATCTAGATAGATAGGCATGTTGATGAGCTTCTAATTGGGTCTATCAGATCAGTGGGGCTTCCCCACCCTTCCACTGGGTGGGTCTTAAAATGAACACTCACTGCTTTCTCCTATGTTCTTCTAGGCTTGATCTCTGTGGAGGAATTTCGAGACATGTGGAAACTTTTCAAAACTCACTACAGTGTTCATGTTGATGATTCTCAAGTTGACGATCTTGCCAACAAAATGGATTTAAACAAGGATGGAAGCATTGATTTTAACGAGTTCTTAAAGGCTTTCCATGTAGTACATAAACTTGATACACAGTAAATGCTAGACATCAAGAATTAGGAACTCCCTCAGGCTCCATTTACACACTAAGACCAATGACACAACTTTCCTCAGTCCCTTAAAATTCATAGTCAGGAGTCAAGAAAAGTAGATCCTAACTTACTCCACAGCCCAATGCATAGTGTAGGTGTTGGAAGAGAAGTGCATAGTGAATTGTTGGTAAGACTATTTTAAATGACATTTGACAAAGTTTGGTTCTAGTGTAAGAAACTAGTTTGAGCTTTGTGTCACCCAACCAGGAGACCAGATCAGCTTAGAAGTAAACTGGTAAAAAAAAGATTTAGGCCCCACATTACTTCAAGAAAACCAGGTGAATGGCTGAGGGTTGGGAAGATGAATATTAAACTATCAGTTCAATAAAAAAATGCCAGTCTCTTGTCTTAATTTTGTTTGAGATGCCACAAACCAGTCATTCTTGGTCCACAGAGATACTCTTTAGAGATGGGAGTTGTAGCAGATTCTTGAAGGAATCTATGGGAGTCTATTAATTGAAAACCTTTTCTTTTCCTTAGCTGTTTGGGATGCACAATGAAAACATTCAGATTAAGCCTTACAAAGAATATGAGTTGGCACTTTATTTGGTTAGGTGGGGCTTTGTTAGTGCAATTTGTTCTGCTATTCTGATGGTATATCAAGCATAATATATTTCTGTTTAAAGGCAAGTATATACTTTATATTATTTTTAAGTTGAAAACATCAAGATCTACCAATATGTCAAATTGGATATCCTACAACCCAATTCTGCCTGCAACAAACACCAGAAATAATGGATAAAAATGTAAAAAATATCTTTTTAAAGTTTATACTAAACTTGCAAGAAAGTACAAGAAACAAGGGACAAGGGGAAAAGAACATTATAAAAGCCACAGCAATATTAATATCACACAGCATGAACTTTAAAGCAAAGAATATCATTAAAGATATAGAAAATACAGAAATGATTCATTAGGAAGATAGAATAATTATAAACTCATATGCATCTAGTAATGATACTTTAATAAAAAATTTTCCTTCTATTCCTATCTTTTTGAGTGTCTTAAGCAGGAATGTGTGTTGGATGTTGTCGAATGTTTTTTCTGCATCTATTGATATTATCAGGTGGTTCTTATCATTTTTCCTGCAAATGTGGCGAATAAAACTGATGGTCTTTCATGTGTTGAACCATCCTGCATCCCTGGTATGAATCCCACATGGTCACGGTGAATTATTTTTTAATATGCTTTTTTATTCTATTGGCCAGTATTTTGTTAAGGATTTTTTCATCAATGTTCATTAGGAATATTGTTCTGTAGTTCTCAATTCTTGTGGGATCTTTGCCCACTTAAGTTATCAGAGTTATACTAGCTTCATAGAAAGAGTTTGGGAGTTCTCCAACTTTTTCTATGTTCTGGAGGAGTTTGTGTAGGATTGGTGTCAGTTCTTCCATGAAAGCTTGGTAAAATTCTCCTGTGAAGCCATCTGGCCCAGTGGATTTTTTTGTTGGAAATCCCTTAATAATCTTGTCGATTTCTTCCATTGCTATGGGTCTGTTGAGGTTCTTGACATCCATCTGGGATAATCTTGGGAGGGATTGTGTTTCCATATATTTTTCCATGTCTTCCAAGTTGTTGAATTCATTAGAATATAGGCCTTCATAGTACTGTGTAATTATCCTTTTGATTTCATTAGTGTCCATTGTAATGTCCCGTTTCCTTGCAATTGTCATTTGTTCTTTGCTTTCTTTGGTTAGATTTGCCAGCAGTCTATCAATTCTGTTAATTCTTTCAAAGAACCAACTTTTAGCTGCGTAAAATTTTTCCATAGCTTTCTTGTTTTCACTCTCCTGTATCTCAGCTCTGATTTTTTATTATATCTATCATCTTGCAATTAGTAGGGCTGTTCTAATTGGTGTTATTTTTGTGCCAGCATATCATCCATGAGTCTCTCTTCTTTTTTACTGTGTGCATTTTTTGCTATCAGTTTTCCTCTGATAATTGCCTTTGCTGTATCCCAAAAGTTTGGGTAAGTCGTCTTTTCATTCTCATTGGTTTCTAGAAACTTCCTGATTTCATCTCTGACCATTCCTTTTGCAATAGAGAATTATTGATCCTCCAATTGCTTGCCATTGTTTTCTTCACTGTCCTTCTGTTAATTTCCAGCCTTATGGCACAGTGATCAGAAAGAGACATCTGTATAATCTCTATGTGCCTGAATTTACTCATTTGTCTTGTGTTCCAGCATGTGGTCCATTTTGGAATGTGTGCAATGTAGGCTTGAAAATAATGTGAATTTTTTTTGCATGTGGGTGGAAAGTTCTGAAAATATCTATCAAGTCGTCCAGATCTGTAACCTCCTTGTTGAGTTTCTTTCCCAGTGATCTGTCTTTTTCAGAGAGTGGTGTATTTAAGTCACGAATTGTAATGGTTGAGCCTGTGATTTCTTTTTTCATCTTTTAGAGTGTTTGATTTACAAATTTTGTGGGTCTCTCATTGGGCACATATATTTATTATGCTCACTGGTTCTTGGTCTACTGTCCACTTGAGCATTATATACTACCCCTCCTCATCTCTTGTGATGGCCTGTTTCTTGAGGTCAATTTTGTCAGATATTAAGATCGCTACCTCTACTTCTTTTGCATTGCCTTTGCTTGGTATATTTTTCTCCAGCCTTTAATTCTCAATCTGTTTTTGTCTTCAAGCTATAGATGTGTCTCCTGTAGGCAGCAGAACGATGGGTTAGGTTTTATGAGCCAGTCTGTTAGCCTGTGCCTTTGAATTTCTGAGTTTAGGCCATTAATAATCAGCGTTATCACATCCATCTTTGGAATCTGTTATGTCATCTGGTACCTTTTGTGTTGCATATTTTCCTACCTACCTATCTTATCTGCTTGTGTTGTGTGCGTGATTTATGTTTGCCTCCTTTCCACTATTTAGCCAATGCTATCCTGGGGGCTGTTTTCTTTTTGGAGTTGTTCTATGTGATGGTCTTTATTTGCCCTCAGTGTGTGTTGATCTACCCATACTGGATTAGCAAGGATTTTTTTTTTTTTTGTAAGGCTGGGTTTCTTTTTATGTATTCTTTGAAGTTGTCCTTGTCTTGGGAAGACTCTTACTTCTCCCTCTATCTTAATAGATAATTTGGCCGGGTAATTTATTCTTGGGTTTGCATTGGTTTATTTAAATTTTTGGAATATGTTACTCTATTCCCTCTACTACTTCATCGTTTCCGCTGATAGGTCTTAACATATTCTTATTAGGATACCTTTATATGTGACTCTTTGCTTTTCCCTAGCTGCTTTTATGATCTTCTCCTTATCCTCATAGTTGGATAATTTGACATTTATGTGTCTTGGTGACTTCTCCTTGAGATTCAGTCTGACTGGTGTTCTTTGGCCTCCTGAATGGTTGCCTGATTTTCATTTATTAAGCTGGGGAAGTTTTCCTCTAAGAATTCCCTCATTATTTTTGCTGTTGACTTCTTTGTTCTGTCTTGTTCCAGTAGACCAATTATTCTAATATTGGTCCACTTCATTACCTTCAGACATGGATCTCAAGTTTTCTTCAGCTTCTCTGATTGTCTTATTTAATTACTTTTTCCATTTGCTGAGGTCTGCTTGGTTATCCTCTAGGTCACTGGTGCGATTCTCTGCCTACTCAAGTCTTTTGGCAAAGTGTGTCCATTTGAGACTGGATTTTGTTATTTCATCCCTTGAGTCTTGTATTTTCCTATGGTGCGTTGTCTTTATCTCCTCTAGCATTTCATCCTTTTTCTGTATTGATTCCCTCATATCATGTATGACTCCCAACACCATTCTGAAAATTTCTTTCTGTGGCAGGTCAATATCTGCTTCTTATATGCACATCGTTAGGTTCATGACTTCTGGCATTGTCTTCTGTCTCCTGCTTTTTCATTGAGGCTGTTAGGGCTGATTGCTGTTTGTGTGTTGTTTTAGTGGAGCCTAGAGCCATGTTCCAGATTCAAAGAGCATTGGGCTCACTCTTGGGGAACTCATATGAGTTCCTCTATGAACTACCTGCCGGTAGCTATACTGAGGGGTCAGGCTATCGCTATATCTTCATGTGGTTTCACTCTTACCCTATCCAACCAGTATTCCATTATTTGGAATGTGAGTTGGAGAGTCCTCTCAGGTGATGCTGGTCGGGTTGTTGTGGCCCCATGAGGGCATCATTTCACTGGCTGATCTCTAAGTAAGCCGCACAGTGCTTGGAACACCTCGGGTGGCCTGTGTCATTTCCCTCTGCAACTGGAGTGCCGAGGAGGGCATGTGGGTGTACACTCCTTGGTGTAGGACACTGTAGCTGGCAGGGGGAATTACTGTAGTCAGAGAGATCACCTTCGATATTGGGTGGATGTTCCCGCAGTAGTGTGGACGTCCACCAGTGGTGGGCAGGAATTTCCCCCCAGCAAGTTGTAGGGCCTCGGGTTTTAGGCTGGAGTTTCCTCCACTGTTTGAAGGGGAGAACACCCTGATTCTTGGTGTATGGAAGAGGAATGGCATGATTTCCCAAGCTGTATGTAAAGCCAACAAATGTGGGTGAGAGCTCCCCCAGTTGGGTCTTCAGAGATGCCCTAGGGGGAAGGGAGTGGCCTGGAGGCTGCTAGTGCTTGTGAAAGTAAAGAGGGAGAGGAGAAGAAAAAGAGAAAGAAAATGAAGACTGAAGCAACAATGCTAACACCTACTCACATGCACAATTAACCTCCCTGGTTAATTATGTCAGTAATTTTGCACCCAAAGTGGAACATTGTTTTGCATAAAATTTGTTGTTTTATATACTAAGCCTGTAATTCTTAAGGAATTACTCATTTTAATCTCTCTAGTACACATTCCAGGTGTGATAAACTATAATACACAATTCTATGAGTAATTCTAAGTCACTGTTGCTATCATTTATCTGATCTAAAACTCCTTTTGTGCTAAAGTGATACTTTTTTGATGCCATGGACAAAAAATTTCCAGGCAGAAAATTTTCCAAATGGCAGTAAAAGGGCATGCAGGGCACTGGAGACTGATCTAGGGACAAATCTGAGGTGATTTCCTTTGATACAGTGTAATCCTCACAGGTTACACTGTATCACTGTTTGTGTGTGTGTATGTCTCTTTTAGACTTGCAGTTTTGAATTTCCCACCCAGTTCTGCCCCTGTTTGGTGACACTACATGCAGAGAATGGAATGAGGAAGTCAGATCACAGAGGAGGACACCTACTGGACCAGGGAACAGTGTAATCCTGAGTGTGGCATGAGGTGTGCCCGCTTGATGTAGGGTTCCACAGATGCAGGGTGAGATTACTCTCAAAGGCAAGATCACAACAGCAGGCACCCACTGAGGTACTGAGCACTGGAGTTCACTGGTATACTTGCCTTGTGCTGTATGTAGCACTATATCAAGAGGGGTTGTTCCCACAGCCCCATGTAGTGCCCCAGGACAGGCAGGACCTCCCCAGCTGTGTGTAGAATCACTGAGAGGGAAGCTAGACTTATTGGTAGCTAAACAGCTGGTGCCCTACTAGATCAAAGGATTTAATTTTTTCTCCCTGGCCTGTTAGAATAGAATCAAATTAAATTGTCTCCCTGACACTGAGCTTTAGCTCCATGTTCTGTTAGAAGCTTAGATTTGCTTCAGCGGGTCTTTGTTATGCAAAAAGTTTCCAGGCCCTGTAGCTAATTTCTGGCATTCCTAAGAGTGGGCTTCTTCATATGCTGATTTATGTTAAGGGACTCCTTCTATGTGCTCCTTGGAGCTAAGCAACAAAACTGGAGTTTGAGGTTTATTGAAAATATATGTTTCACTCTTTTTTATATTATGCTTGTGAGATGCTCAGATTTGGGGGCTGTTTTGCTGACCCCTAGAGGGGGAGATCCAATTTATCAGGGTGGTTGTTTCCTTCTTGGCCAATTGGAATTGAATTTGCCCCATGGACTCTGACTATCCACCTATTTTCTCCCATACCATGATCTGTCTCAGGTAAAATTCTGTTTTTCCTTTTGCTCCAAATTATGGCTACTCTCCACCCCCACTCCCCAGGCTATGAGTTCAAGGCAGCTAACAGTGGAGGGCTCTGGCATGGGGTTCTCCTCGCATCTGGGATTATGTCTCCTCTAGGGCGTCAGCCTGGAGAAATTACTACTCCCAGTAAAAGGGTGGGAGGAACTTTTCAGCTGGAGCACGCAAGCCCAGCTTGCTGAACCTAGAGCGATTTAGAACATTTAGAACGTTCTTGGTTCACTTTGAGTGGAAATCACAAAGAAAGGGGTTCAGGAGAAACCCTAGTACCCTAATTCTAATTTCAGGACACTACCTCCTAGTTTCCTTCACCTTACCTCCCAATTTTCTGGTCTAGCAGCAGGAGCTCCGGATGAGTCTTAGCTAGTCGTCGTTTTCCCTGAGTCCATCAACACTTTCAATTTTCCAATGCAAAAATTAACATATCTACCAGGAAAAATTAATCAGGTTTTAAAATGCATTTATATTAGTAAATAAAGAATTAGCATAAGGAATATTGAATAGATCAAGGTATCCACCTGATCTAACACACACACATACACACAGCCCTGCAATTAATTTTAGTGAATACACATTTCCAGGCACATGTGAAACAGTTTTAAAAATTGATCATGTATGAGTGCTTCAAAAAGTTCATAGAAAAAACATTTTCTTTTCATTCCCATTTCCCATGAACTCTTTGAAGCCTTCTTGTATGTCTTAGTTCTCTAATGCTGCGATAACAAATACCACAAGTAGATAGGTTTAACAATAAAAAAAGTATAAGGGAAGGCTTTCTCTCTGTGTTAGTCCACACTCTAAAAGGCAGAGCCTTATCTCCATTCAGCATCTGTGGGTCCATTTTTCCTTGTGTCTTTGTATCAATCATCCCCTGGGTCTAGGATGTTCTTAGTGTGGGTAATATTGGTCCAAATTATGGCTCCACTCCATTCCTGGCTCTTAAGATAGAAGGTTCCTCCTCTCTGCTTGTGTCTCTCCCCTTTTATCCCATATCCCAAAGTCAATGCAGGCCATCATACAGGGAAACTCCCGTTACATCAGAACAGGGCTGTGACCTGAGTAAGAGTGTTACATCCCACCCTAATCCTCTAACAACAGATTGGGTGATCACATCAATTAACATTATGCGTCAAGAGTACATCATTACCTGACAGCTAACACTGAGAATCATGACCAGGCCAAGTTGACCCATATTTGGGTGGAGCAGGGGTGGGTGGGAGGAAGAGGACACACTTCAATCCATGACAATGTATTAGATCACAAAACATATCTCAAATACCAAGTAAGCAACAACAAAGGGACTATGGTGTCTGATTATAACTTAATTAAATGAGAAAGTAACACAAAAAATAAACATTAATGGCAGAATGAAAAGGGTATATAATTGTAGCTATAACTGAAATTGTTTTGTTGTTTTTTTTAAGACCACAAGAATACTGTGACTAACTTTCTGGAAATTCCAGAACTTCTTAGTATATCTACAGATGAAAGTGCCAATGGTTTAGGGAGACTGAACTGTTAGAGTGGGTTTATAATGTGAGACCTGCTTATCCACCCTTGGAGTGTCCAGAGAACACACCTTTCACCATGGCTTCAAAAAGCAAATTTGTGAGGAGAGTGCCAGTGTTCTTGAAGAACTCTGTGGTGGCTCTTGTCTGTAGGTCAGAAACAACAATAGGAAGTGGTACCAACAAACTAGGATCCCGAAATGCAATGGTGATAATGGGACAGGGGCCAAATGCTGGACTTAATCACCAAAGACCAGGTGAGTGTGGTTACCTTAATGGACAGAGGAGTCAAAGCTATAATCTGACTTTCAGAGATCTGTTGGTATAAGCTAGAGTCCCTGGTTAGTGCAAATACTAACCACAATGAGAAACATCCATCAATTGAAATAACCCCAAGCTAACACATGTTAGAATTCGTGAATAAATTCTTTAAAATAGTTATAACTGGATTCCATATCTTTTAAAAGGCAACAACAACAAAAAAAACCCACTGCCATAGAGCTGCAGCCAACATACAGCGACCTGTAGGACAGGGTAAGATTGCTTTTGTGAGTTTCTGAGACTGTAACTCTTTATGGGAGTAGAAAGCTCCATCTTTCTCCCAAGGAGTGGCTGGTGGTTTTGAACTGCTGACCTTA
Source organism: Tenrec ecaudatus (assembly GCF_050624435.1). Lineage (NCBI taxonomy): Eukaryota > Metazoa > Chordata > Mammalia > Afrosoricida > Tenrecidae > Tenrec > Tenrec ecaudatus. Next base: position 15,271,595 of record NC_134548.1, read on the forward strand.
TGGTTAGCAGCCTAACACATAATCACTATGCCATTAGAGCTCCTTTCAAAAAGGTAAATAGTCTCAAAATAAAGGGTATCACCCATAATACTGGTGCTCAACCAAAAAAAGCCTGAGACCAAAAGGTCAACATTTACTCTAAGGCACAGATGAAAAGAGAGGGGGCAGGGAAATCAGAGTATAAGAAAAGGAACAACCAGAGCACAAAGAGAATGTTGGCACATTGTGAAAAATATAACTAATGACACTAACCAATTTATGTGTACATTGTCAAATGGAAACTTGCTGTGTAAACTTTCACCAAAAACATTAAAAAATTTTTAAATACAATTTTCAAAGCGAAATAGAGATATGGCAGATAAAAAGATCTCATTAGAAATAATGCAATCAAGCAGAGAGTGAAAATTCACTCTCATTCCCATACTGAAAGAGAACCTAGAAATCAAAAGACAAAACATGCATCAAAAAAGGTGAAATAAAGGATTTTCCAGACACTTAAAAACTGAGGGAATTCAATATTATCAGACTTGTCTTACCACCCTCCCACCAACCAAAAATAAGAAAATGTTAAAGGAAATCTTTTGAGTAGAAAAAGAATTGTACTAGATGGAAATCGACACAAGTGGCTGAAAAGCACACTACAGAGTGTGTTAATGGACAGCGACTGGAAGACATTGCTTGTCCCTATCAGGAGAGCCAGAAGCAAAGTGGAAACTCTGGATTTGAAAGTGAAGGTCAGAGCCCTCACTGGTCTGCAGTGGTAGTAAGTGGGGCTATATTCATAGAAGGGAGGCTCCAGGCTCGGTTCACTGGGCGGCGCTGGCGCTGTCCAAAGCAATGTGAGACGTGTTTAGGTTAGGACTGAGGAGAGAGTCTCAAGGACAAGCTTACATTCGGTTGTTAGAAATGAGACATGCAGAGCCAATTGGACACAGACTCAGCTCAACTCTTCAAATTGCCCAACCTGAAAGTAAGGTCGAGTCCCTGCAGGTCCAGGTGTTATTATTGATGTTATTAGTCTCAGCTGGTCCTTCAAGCGCTCAACTCTGCCGCTTAGCTATTCTTGCTCACGTTTTCCATCTCCATTTCTCATTCTGTATCTCAGATAGCTTTTCAAATGTACGGCTCATTAAAAAAATAAATTTACAAACTTATGCAACATCACCAAAAATCCGTTTTAGAACATTTTCATCACATCAATATATCCCCTTCTCACACAAATTTAGGTTTAATCTCCATCCTTCCTGACCTTCCCTACCTTATATCTAAGGACTGTTTTTTTCTCATTGATTTGTAAGATCAAAACTCACTGCTATTGAGTCGATTTCACGTCACAGCAACCCTAAAGGACAGATTAGAATGGCCTCTGTGGGTTTCTGAGACTGTGACTCTTTATGAAAGCGGAAAGCTTCATCTTTCTTCCACAGAGAAGCTGGTGGTTTTGACCTGCTGGGCTTGTGGTTAGCAGCCCAGTGTGTAACCCACTACGCTACCACTTTTAAACTGTTTGATCTGACCACATCAGTACTTGACATAATTGGGGTTTGACGCAGAATGTGGAGAACATTTTGCATTGGAGCTCGAACAAAACATCAGAATCCGACCCAACGCACGTGATTGTTGTCAACAAAAGCAGTTCGAGTTTGGGTCACGTGGCATTAGTAGGCGTTGTTAGTAGGCATTATTTAAACCTTTTGCGGCTGTGTTCCAAGCGCTTTGCTATGATTTTCTTAGTTGTTGTGGCTTCTTGTAATGTTTTTAGATAAAAAACAGGTCCTAAGAAGGAGTTTTTGAAAAGAAACATCATGATAAGGAACTGGTTGACCGTGGTATCAATATTGTTGATGGTAATTTAAGCCCTTTTTAAAAAACAGTTAAGGAAATGCCAACAGCGGGCCACATTAGACAGGTATTTTTCTTTTTTCAGAGAAAGCCAGCCAGGTCCTAGGGGAAAAAGGCAAAGAAGGGGGAAAAAACTACAAAACAGCTACCAGTTGATTTTTATGGAGGGGGATTACATTCCCAACAATGACTCTCTCTTCATCCCTCCTCTCCACATCGGTGTCCACAGATCAGATCCTCGTCAATCTCAAGGTATGGGCCCTACTGTGGTTGTTAAAAATGTTTTTCATGTTGTGTTTTTTATTTAAATTATATTATTTCACTCTGAATTTATTTACTTTGAAATTTCTGTGTAATGTTTTGTATAAAAAGGCAAGGTTAGGGTGAAATTTGGTGATTGAGAACAGATTAACCCATTTTCAGCTATTATGGGAAAAAATGATTCAGAACTTGACAGCATCGCATCTTGACACCTGGAACAGAGGTTCGCGACCCCTTTGGGGGGGTTGAATGACCTTTTCACGGGGCTGCCTGATTCATAACAGTAGCAAAATGACAGTGATGAAATAGCAACGAAAATAATTTTATGGTTGGGGGTCACCACCACATGAGGAACTGTGTTAAAGGGTCGCGGCATTAGGAAGGTTGAGAACCACTGCTCTAGAACAAATTAGCATCGGGGTCCAGGGTTCTACTGTATCTCTTATTTATAAAGCAGATATTTTCTCCCAGTCTGCAGCCTGATTTTTCACTTTATTTCTGGCATTCATTTTCAAGCAAAAGTTAAGAATTTTACTTGTCAAATTTGTCAGTCTTTTCCTTTAAAAGTGGTGCTTTTCTGTGCCTTCCCTAAACACAAGAAAAGTAATTTTCAGCCCTGAATATCATAAAGATGTGCATGTATATAAATTTTGCTTTTGAAAAGCATTTAGTTATTTAATCCCTTGGAAATGATTTTGGGATGTGATGGGAAGATCTAATTTCGCCTTTTGCAATGTGAATAGTCAATTGTTCCAGAACCATTTAATAAACGGGTTTGTTTTTTTACCAATTTCTAATGCCATGTCTTTCATATAGTAAGCACCCATACACACATGGGTCTGTTTCAGGATCTCTGTGGATTCATTTGTCTACTCTTATATTCAAAGGTGAATTTCACAATAAGCAAGGTAAGCACAGGCTTACTTGTATTTACTAATCTATAGTGAAATTTCATATGGGCTTCACTATAAGCTGCTTACTTACTAATCAAATGCAACTCATATTAACACCTCCTATATTACATATTAGCTTTAGAATAATCCTGATATCTGATAGTGTGTGTCCCCTTCAGTCTTTTTTGTCTTCTTAAATTTTTCTTTGGTGATTTAGTCTTCTGCACATATTTTAGGATCAGCATGTCAATTAAGTGAAATTTCCTGTTGAATTTTGATGGGAATTGGATTACATTGATAGATTTATAGAAGGTTATAACTATAATATTGGATCTTCTTATCTATGAACACAATATATATATATTCAATTATATCACGTTTCTTTAATGTTTTTAAATAAAATTCTCACATCATTCCTTTAATCTTTGGTAAACGATTTATTTGCAAAATACACTATGGGCTTTTTCTCAGACCTTTCCTTTATGCCTAGTCTTTTTTCATGTAGCTTCTAGTTCTTGGGATTTCAGTGCCTCTTTTCTAGGCTTCCTGTTTTATGTCCTGATTTTCTAATCCCTTTGTGACTCTGTGCTTGGGGGTGCCTTGGTAGTACAGTGGTGGTTTGAACCCATCAGACACTCCAGGGGAAGAAGTAACCATGTGATTTTGGGAAGATTTAGTCTTGGAAACCCTATGGGGAAGTCCTACTTTGTCCCCCAGGTTGCTATGGGTTAAAATAAACTGTGATTTTGGCTTGAATTTTTGTGCATATTTGGAAATTCCTTGGTAGCATAACGGTTTAGGCTCAGCTATTAACGTAAGGGTTGGAGATCTGAATCCACCCAGTGGCACTGTGGGAAAAAAATGTGGGCCTGGTGATCTGCTTTCTTTAAGATTATAGTCAACAAAACCCTGTGGAGCCCCAGTTCTACTGTGTAACATATGAATCACCGTGAGTCAGAATTGACTCCATAGCAACTAACAGCAACATGTGTATTTGGAGCTCAGGGGGGTCCAATTATATGGTTGTGGTGTGTGCAGACTTTTTATCAGGTTGTAGAAAAATACAGAGGGCGATGGCGTCTGACCTCCTCTGACTTCACAGGGGAGAAGGAAGAGTACTACCATCAAATCAGCCCTGGGTCCATTCCTATGAAGCAGAGTTTAGACATGCCTTCTCTAATTCTGACAGCAACCATTCCTCCCTCCTCCCAAGGCACACACTATTTCTCAGATGGGTTCAATCATTCAGGGCAATGGCCACACAGACAATATTTATGAGTAAGGGGTTTAATAAGGAAGTTAACAGGTTGCCATTCACGATCAGAAATAATCAGGATACTGTTGTTCTGGCCAGTAGTACTTGTTAGTTGTGTCTACAGGCATGCCTCTCTCTGCTCCTCAACCTGTCAGTTACATGGCCTCTTGGCCTCTGCCCTGTGTGGGTAAATGTTACAAAGCTACTTTAGTGTTGCTGATAAATGTCCAAAGGGCATGCCATTCTACCATAAGCCTCACCCCAAAGACACTTGACCTTAGCTCCATGGGTCAGCAGACCTAGCTCTCCAGATTAAGTGCCTGGAGGCAGTGCACTCTACAAAGGCATTCAGGCTCACTCTGTGAAGCCCATTGCTCTGTCTCATGCTCTCGGTTCTTAGGGCTGTTGCTTCTACTTCTGTCACTTTTCCACTATGTCTCTGGTACACAGGCCTCGGGTTCCTGGGTAGAAGATGTTCTTTTGCAGTTATCTTGGGGTCTAAAGGACACACACTTTATTCCTAGCTCTTCATTCTTTTAAAAAAATTTTTTAAAATCATTTTATTGGGGCTCATACAACTCTCATCACAATCCATCCATCCATTGTGTCGAGCACATTTGTACATTTGTTGCCATCATCATTCTCAAAACATTTGCTTTCTACTTGAACCCTTCATATCAGCTCCTTATTTCCCCCCTCCTTCTCCCACTCTCCCTCCCTCACAAACCCTTGATAATTTAAAAATAATTCTTTAATGTCTTACACTGATCAATGTCTTCCTTCACCCACTTTTCTGTTGTCTGTCCCCCAGGGAGGGTATTATATGTAGCTCATTGTGATCGGTTCCCTCCTTCTCCCCTCACCTTCCCATTACCCTCCTGGTATTACTACTCTCACGATCCTGAAGGGTTCATCTGTCCTGAATTCCCTGTGTTTCCAGTTCCTGTCTTGTACCGGTATACATCCTCTGGTCTAGCTGGATTTGTAACTTAGAATTGGGATCATGATAGTGGGGTTGGGGGTGGGGTGGGAGGAAGCGTTAAAGAACTAGAGGAAAGTTGTATGTTTCATCGGTGCTATACTGCACCCTTACTGGCTTGTCTCCTCCCTGCGACCCTTCTGTAAGGAGATGTCCAGTTGCCTACACATGGGCTTTGGGCCTCCAATCCACCACACTCCTCCTCATTTACAATGATATGATTTTTTGTTCTTTGAATGCCTGATACCTGATCCTATCGACACCCCACGATCACACAGGCTGGTGTGCTTCTTCCATGTGGGCTTTGTTGCTTCTCAACTAGATGACCGCTTGTTTATCTTCAAGCCTTTAAGACCCCAGACACTATATCTTTTGATAGTGGGTTGCCAACAGCTTTCTTCACCACATTTGCTTATGCACCTGCTTTGTCTTCAGTGATTGTGTTGGGAAGGTGAGCATCATGGAATGCTAGGTTAATAGAACAAAGTGTTCTTGCATTGAGGGATTACTTGAGTACAAGCCCAATGTCCATCTGCTACCTTAATACTAAACCTATAAATATATGTACATAGATCTATTTCCCCATTGTCTCATATATATATATATATATATGTATATATACCCTTTGCCTCCTAGTTCCTTCCTCTATTTCCTTTTACTTTCTTCTTGTCCCACTATCATGCTCAGCCTTCCTTTGGGTTTCAGTAATTCCTCTCGGTTAAATTGCCCTTGATCTAGCCCTGCCAGTCCTCTTACACCCTCCTCGCCACTGATTTTGGATCACTTGTTGTTCCCTTGTCCCTGGGTTTGTTAACACCACTTCCTTTCCCTGCCTCCCCCTATCCCATATCCCACCAAAACCGTTGGTCCCCTTGTTTTCTCCTCCAGATTGTTTATCCAGCCTATTTTATCTAGACAGACCTGCAGAGAGAATAATATGCACAAAAACAAGACAGAGAAAAACAAAGCAACAAAACAACAACAACAAAAAGAAAAGCCTATAAATAGTTCAAGGTCAGTTTGTTGACCCTTTGAGATCCCATTTCCATGAGGTGGCTCATTTGATAACAGTCAGTACGGGTAAAACTCACCGATCCCCCCCTTGTTAGGGCTTCATACACTGCATTTGCATGGTCCCACCCAATTATTTGGTGGAAGTTACAAAGACTAGAACTAGAACGGCCATAATTCACAGTTCCACAGGTTGGGTTGTTTACTCACGGGTTTTTCATTTTGCTTAATTGTGAAGTCTCCATTAGTAGGGCTTGGATTTTGCTCTGTGATAGCCTGTGTTAGTAAAGAGGTGGCACATCCCTTCAGGGAAGTATGTGGTTTACTTCTGCCTTGTGCCCCAGGGGGATCACTACTAGAGGAACAATTCTTATGTGACTTTGTATTCTGGACTTTCTGAACTATGTGGGCAGAGTAAAAGCCATGTGAATTGTGATCCTGTGGATCTGAATTCTCAGGGAGCTTCTATCTTCTCCCCCATCGAATGCCTTGTGTCCTGTGGCCTCTCTTGTTTTTAAATCCTTTCATAAATAGAATAGTGGGTTTTTTGAGGGTCATAGCTCTCTGCAAAAGTTTCAGCTTCAATTCCCTACCTCCCAAAGCCTCTTTTCTGTGTAGCCATGAAAGCCCAACCCCCTAGGTTCTGTGACAAATACCACCTGTTAGCTCAAGCAAAGCCCCCTCTGGGCGTTCAGTTTCATCTTTGTTGTGGGCACTGGGGGTTGCTTTTATTATTTGTGAGCCTAGCTATGCATTTTAAATAAACATGTATATATTTTACCCAGTATTTATAGGCAATAGTAGTAAAGGGATTTTCAGATTATCTGAGTCTACCATTTTGCTAGGATCTGATAACATCTTTTTGCAGCCATTACCAGTTGATACCAAGCATTAGGCTTCCTATTTTCACCGAGACTTTGAGTGAATGTTCACAGTATGCCATGTGCTTTGTGCTTGAATTGTGCAAACTAGATACTGGGTCTCAACGGTTAGGCTTTGGTAGGATTTATTTCTGAACAATTTTTGCCCTGAAGAGTGTTGTTTTTTAAGCACAAACACGATCATATTATCCATGCTTTTTCCTTTTGACTTTCCTGCCCCAGCAGCAGTCTGGCTCTCAACATCTCTTTTATTCCACCTAAGGAAACGGTTAACAACCTCCATAATTGTCTCTATCGGCATATAAACCTGTACAGACCTCTAAATGCTTATGTATCCTCATTTTTGCACATATTCACACACAAATATATAATCAAGGTGGTCTTTTCATTGAATGCCATAGTAGAATTTGTACACTTTTCTGCATCCTGCTTTGCTCAATCCTACTTGAGGTTTCTCCAAGCTACTGTAGCTCTCCTTTTTTCTCATGAAGGCGCTGCTTGATGAATTTCCACAGTGAATACATCTATGTAGCCAGCACCTAGGTAAAGAAACAGAACATTACCAGGACCACAGCACCCCTCCAAGCCCCCTTCCATTCACCTCCCATCTCCTGCAGGTCAGAATAACCATTATTCTGACTCCTAACACCAGATTCTTTATTTTGCTTTGTGTTTTATGTAAATGCAACCATTCAGTAAACACCCTCTTGTACAACATTTATGGTTTATCACAGTGTTCTTTCTCCCACGGCTCTTAATTAATTTTCAGCTGGGTTCAATGAGTCATTGCAATGCCACACAGAACTCACAAACAATGCTCATGTTTATGGAGTTTATTAGGGAACTTAACAGGTTACAATTCATGGAAGAAATGCTCAGGATACAGTTATTCGGTCAAGCTAGTTTCTTCTCTTCCATACTTGCAAGCAGGCCTTTCTCTGGCCCTGAGTCTCCTGACCTGGCCTCTGCCCTGTTGGGGTAATGTTACAAACCTCTTTTAGGGCTGCCAATACATGACCAAAAAGGTATGTCACTCCACTGTAAGCCTCAGCCTGAAGGTACTCAGTTCCACCTCTGTGGGTCAGCAAACTCAGCTCCACCAGTTCAGTGTGCAGAGGACCCCATTCCATAAGCCAGTCTCCTGCCCTAAAGCACTCAGCTTCACTTGCTCTGTGGGCTGGGAAGTCCACCCCTCTGTCTCATGCGCTGGCTCGTAGTTATTCTGTTGCTGCTCCTCTGCTACTTCTATGGTGTCAAATTTGTCTCCTGGATCAAGGAAGTTCAATGCAGAGGGATCGTGAGTCCAAAGGACTACCCAGCAGGATGGCAGTCACAATTAACCTTGTTAAAGCTCACTCATAGTGGAATTAGCTAATCCAATCCATAGCCGCCTCACCTTCTTACCCAGACCCACTAAAAACAGGGAATTTGATGGGAGTAACAAAGGGTATGGCTAACAGAGGCATATTAAATAATTCACTGGATTGAAGATCTATACGCTAACATTGTGGCTGTGGTATGTTCATTTTATTGCTGTATAATATTCCATCGTGTGAATATATCAGAATGTACTCATCTACTCTATTACTAATAGTCATTTGGATAATGGTTTCTGGTTTGGGGTTATTTCTGGTTTGAGGTTATTATGTACAGTGTTACCAGGAACATGTTTGTTCATTAATTTATTCTTTTTGATGGCTGTTTCATATTCAGTGCTTCTAGTTCCCCAAAGAACAAATTCATTGCTTTTGAGTCAGTGCTGACTCAGTTACCCACTGTGGGCTTCTGAGACAAACTGTTTATAGGTTTAGGAAGCCTGGTCTTTCTCCCGTGAAGCTGCTAGTGGCTTTGAACTGTGGACCACATGGAAAGCAGTCCAGCACACAACCACTACACCACCAGGGTTCTTCTACTTAGAGCTGACCATCCTTTATTCAGTCTTCTCATTTCTTTTAATAGGTATTTGACCTATTAAAGTTCTTGAGCAACAAGACAAAGCTGCAATAAATATTGTATATATGATTCTGCAAAGGGGTACTAATCCAGTTGTATGAATGGGGTAGATTGCCAGAAGTTGAATGGCTAGTTAGAATATTACACGTATTTAAAAATTAACAGCTATTTCTCAATATCTCCCTCAAAACTCTTGAGTGATGTATAACAATTCCATTTCCCATATCTTGACTCGAAGTTATAGTTCTGTTTTGGGAATATGATGGGTTTAAAGCAGGGGTGTCAAACTGGTGGCCCACGGGCCGCATGCAGCCCCTGAGGTAATTTTTTGTGGCCCACGATGCTCTGAAATAAAATGAAAATAGAAAAAAATTGTTATGAAGAAAATAGTGCTTAGGGGAGATCGAGACAATACTGTACACACAATTCCCTCTTTATATATTATTTCAGAGCATCCTGGGCCACAAAAAATTAACTTGGGGCTGCATGCTGCCTGCGGGTCACCAGTTTGACATCCCTGGTTTAAAGTGATATCTCATTATTGCTTTCATGTATATTTTCCTAACTGCTAGAGAGTGTATAGTTTTTCATGTGCTTGAATTTTCTCTTCTGTAGTTATGTATTCTTATTGTTGGCTATCATTATTGTCAACTTATAAGATATTCTATATGCTATGGACAGTAATCCTTTGTCATCTGCATTACAAAATTCTGTCTGTATCTATTGTTGTCTATTGGCTGGTTCATGTTATTTTTTTTCCCACACAAAACATCCCAGATTTCAAATAACGAATGTATCTGTACACTTACTTCTTGCTTATTAGCATGGTTAGGTTCTAAAAACCAGGTCATTAATACAAAAATCAGCATTATGTGAAAATGGAGAATGTTTTTATGTCTATTTTTAGAGCATCCATTTGTCTGATTTTTCGGTTTAGAAAATATGCTGCTGGAAATAATAGCTAAGATTTACTGATGTGACGAGTCCAGTTATGAATTATTCCTTTGCACAGCAGAAAGCATGGAGGAAGCAAAGCTGGTTAAAGGTGGGCTGAGCAACTGAAGGGCCCGGGTCTTAACCATTTCACTTTCCTCCTGTGCTGGCTCAGCACTTCCTTCAGCGAGCCTCCATTCCCACCCTTGCAAGCCCTGTGTTTTCCATCCCAGAGCCTGCTCTGCCTTCCAGGCCTGGAGAGTCACTGAGGTTCGGGTTTTCTTGGAGGGCTGCTGCTGCTGGGAGCCTGGCTGTTCTCCCAGCTGCACCTGGCCCAACCGAGTTGGAAGCTTCAAGCTCAGTTTGACTCACTTTGGGATGTCATGAATTCACTTGACTTTCTTCCAAATACTCAAATTCCACTTTCTTTCCTACCTTTCATCCCACAGTAATTTTGAGCACAGGGCTTCTGAGTGCCGAAAAATAAGCACATGTTGGCTCCGCGGCTTGTACATCTATCTGCACAGAGGCTAGGCCACAGAGGAGGCCAGCCCTCAGTAGCAAATAAACATAGTGCTCCTGCCCACAAGAGAGCGACAAGGGCCCAGGGGCCACAGGGCCCAACTTCCCAAAGGCTCCCTGGAGACTCTTCTCGAGGGAGGGAATAATCCACAACCTTTGCTGCCTTGCTTGCCACTTTGCTAGTATGCAAAATAGTTGGATAATAGATTTGTTTTAATTGTCAGAAATGTGAGAGGTTGAATAATGAGATAGTAGATAAGCATAAGTAGGTGTATTTGCTTTGATAACGTCTGGATTTCCAGAGGTTTTCCCAATTATACAGGTATTCAGATTTTCTCATAAGGTTTTTGTGTTTTGCATTGAAGTCTTTTATATCTGGGAACTTATTTTTATATAGCAGAATGTATGGTTTAATTTACATTTTCCAGGTAGATAGCCTGTCCTGGCAATCACATTTATTGAGTAGCTCATGCTTTTCACACTGGATTGAACTATACTTTTAATATATTGATTTCTCAAACATACCTGTACGTAGCTCCACAGTTTCTAGATGTTTTCATTCCTTTTCTACTGTAATATACATATAACCTATACATGTACATTTCAGTACCTGGATTACACTCTCCAAGTTCTGTAATTATTTCATTATCTATTTCCAAACTCCTCCACCACCTTTAACATACCTATGATGTACGGCAAAACAACAACAAACTTTCTCTTTCCCTTCCACCTCTGGTAATGATTAATTACGTTTGGTTTCTATATATTTGCCTGTTTCACATAAGTGAGAACACACAGTGTTTGTCCTTTTGTATCTGACTTACTTTGCTTAGCATAATATTTTCAAGGTTCCTCTGTGTTGTGGCATGTTTCTTTACGGTTGAGTACCAGAAGTGTCGTGGATTAAGTGTTGGGCTGCTAATCACAAGGTCAGCAGTTCAAATTCAGCAGCCACTCCAGAAGAGAAAGATTTATAGTCCCAGAAACCCAAAGGAGTCATTGTACTCTGCCCCATAAGCTTACTATATGTTGGCATCCGCTCAAAGGCAGTGGGTTTGGTTTGGTTTTACGAATCCTTTCTGTGTCTGTACCACATCTTATGTACCCATTCATCTGTTGATGGGCATTTAAGTTGTTTCTATTCTATGGTTATATGCGCATTAAAGTGCTGGTAACAATAACTATGTTTCTGTCTGCATCACTGCCTTCAGGTCTCTTGGATCTGCACCTAGGCTTGGGATTCTTGGGTCAGTTAGTAGGTCTATGTTGATCTTTTTGAGGCCCGCCAAAATGCTGTCCATAATAGTTGTACCGTTTTACATTTTTACCAGTAATGGATGAAGGATCTTATTTCTCCACAGCCTTGCCAACACCTAAGATTTTAATTTTGTGATCATTGCTATTCTTATGAATATGAGACAGCATCCCACTGTGGTTTTGATTTGTATTTCGCTAATGGCTAGTTACTTTGAAAGGAGTCCTGGTGGCACAATAATTAAGAGCTTGGTTGCTAACCACAAGGTCAGTGTTTCAAACCTATGAGCTTACACGGAGGGACTTCTGCTCATGTAAAGACTTTGGCATAGGAAACCCAGTGAGTTGCTGAGTGTTGGAATTAATTCAGCGATACACAGTACAGCAGTGACTTTGAGCCTTTTTCATGTGCTTTTTGGCCATTTGTATATCCTTGCTTCTAAAATGTCAAGCCTCATCCATTTTAAAATTAGGACTCTTTTTGCTCTCTTTTGGCTGTTATAGAAGTATTTTCTACGTTTTACATATTAGACTTTTATCGGATATATGGTTCCCCAATATATCCATTCCATAGGCTGCCTTTTCACTTTTTAAATGATAAAGTCTTTAGATGAACAGAATTATTTCATTCTCAGGAGGTCTGATTTGTCTATTTTGTCTTTTGCCACTTGTAGTTTTTTTTGTGTGTCTTATCTGATATCCCTTCCACAGAAAACTAAGCCCTGCATCTTGGTCCTTATATTTCCATCTATGAAATATTTGGTTTTCATTTTCAATAAAATCCTTGATGCACTTTGAATTTTTCCTGGGTATAGGATGAGGGTTGGGCCCTGGTTTCTAGGAAGTATTTTTATCTTGTTATTTGTTATACTGATTGGGTTTTAGTGACATTATAGAATTTCTTGATATCTACTAAGGCAAGTCCTACTTCACTGTTCTTTACATAGTTATTCTCTGAAATTACTTTTTCTAGATTAAATTTAAGATAATTTTATGCCATTCTAAGAAAAACCCTGTTGTTGGAAAATAGGTTGAAATGAAATAAACACGTTATGTGAATTTTTGGAAAGTTTACACTTTTATAATATCAATATTAAGTCCTGGTTGGCACAAATGGCTAATACACTCACTGGAAGACCTACTGTCAAAAAATTAGCCATTGAAAACTGTATGGAGCCCAGGTCCACTCTGTCGCACCTCAGCCCCAAATCAAACTCACTGCCATTAGTGCATATATGTTGGAATCATGTCCATGATACTTGTTTTTTCTTTCTTTCTCAGAATAATTTATAATTTTGTATTTGTTTATGTTCTGTCTTGCTGACTCTTAATAAAGTGTTGTAGTTTACCTTGTATATGTCTTATGTCCTCCTTATTACATTTATTCCTCGGTATTTTATAGTATTCTTAACGCTCTTGTTGCATGAAGCATCGAACAAGATGGAAGGAATACACAGAGTCACTATAACAAAAAAGAATTGATCAATCACTTCAAGAGGTAGCATATGAGCAAGAACCAATGGTGCTGAAGGGAAATGTCCTAGCTTCACTAAAGGCATTAGCAAAAAGCAAGGCTTCCGGAATTAGTGGAACACCAATGGAAATATTTCAACAAACGAACACAGCACTGGAAGCGCTTACTTGTCTATGCCAAGAAATTTGGAAGGCATCTTCCTGCTTGACCAATTGGAAGAGACTCATCTTTGTGCTTATTTAAAAGAACATGACCCAGCACAATGCTGCATTATCAAACAATATCATTAATAACACACGCAAATAATTTTTTTTTACTAAAGATCATTCAAAACCAACTGCAACAGTACACAGTCAAGTAGTAGCCAGAAATGCAAGCCAAATTCAGAAGTCATGATGAGGGATACCATTGCTGATATCAGATGGATCTTGGCTGAAAGCAGAGAATTCCAGAAAGATGTTTGCTCGTTTTGTTGACAATGCAGAGGCATTAGACTGTGTGGATCATAACAAACTCTGGGTAACATTGGCAAGAATAGGAATTCCAAAATACTTCTCTGTGCTCACATGGCCAAGAGGCAGCTGCTTAAACAGAACAAGGGAATACTGCGTGGTTAAAATCGTTAAAGGTGTGTGTCGGTGGTGCATCCTTTCGCCTCGAGCAAATAACTCCAGAAACGTGGATTATAACTCAGGGTAAAGAAAACAAAAATCCGCACAACTAGACCAACAGACAGCATCACGATGAATAAAGAAGAGATTGAAGTCGCAAGGATTTCATTTTACTTAAATCCACAATCGATGCTCATCTCATGGAAGCAACAGCGAAGAAATCAATTGAACCAGGCATTGGGGCAAAGCTGCTATAAAGATTCCTTTAAAGGGTTAGAAAGCAAAGGTGTTGCCTTCAGGACAAAGGTGTGCCTGATCTTTTCAATCGCCTCCTATGCCTAAGAAAGAAGGACAATGGAACAATTGGTGCATTTGATGAAGGCGTTGCTGAAGACTATTTAGGGTACCATGAGCTGCGAGAAGAACAAACCAATATGTCTTGGAAGTACAGCCAGAATGCTCATTAAAAGTGAGATGGGGAAACTTGGTCTCACATACTTTGAACATGTTAACAGGAGAACCCAGTCCTTGGAAATGAAAATTATGCTTGGTAAAGTAGAGGGTCAGTGAAAAGGAGGACCAGTTTCAATGAAATGGATTGATCCAGTGGCTGTTAACAATGGGCTCTGTGGTAGTTACATAATTTTATGTCAACATGATACATAAGTGTAGGGGTGGTGTCTACCCTGTTAACCAGGTCACAGCCTGATGATGCCTCCTTGTGGGCATGGTTTTCTCATGAGGATTCTGGGATCTTTCTCTCTCTCTCACTTCCTGTTGACCAGCCATGCAGAAACTTGCTAAGACCTGGAAAAGAGCGTGCGCTCTCTCTCTGGTCCACAAGACTTTCCATCACACCATTACATGTGCTGCGTTAGTCTGAAAAGGAATTTATGGATTGGTATTGGACTTATGAGCTAATATCAGACTTAATAGACTTGATCTAGACTGGGCTCAGATGTTTTCTTAATATACAATTAGTCTTTGACATAAGCTCTTTCTTGTACATATGTTTGTCTCTGGGTTTGTTTTTCTAGGCATCCCGGCCTAACACAAGCTCAAGCTTAAAGAAAGGTGTAAGGATGGCATGTTGACTAGGCAGTGTTTCATTCTGTTACACAGTTCTTGTGAATCAGAAAACCTGCGAGCGCCTAAAAACAACAATTATCGCTATTCTATATGGAAAACTTTCCCCATTTTCATTTCCAGGGACCCAAACTATTGATTGTTATAATGTGAACGATACGTGACCTTCTTATCAAATATTGCTATGAATTCCAAAAGTTTTTAATAGGATCTTTAGGCTTTTCTACAATGATAGCAACAATAATCCAATCAAGTTCCTAGCTCTTCTTTTAGGGTGGTCAGGTTTAGCAAACAGAAGTACAGACCGCCCAGTTATAGGCATACTTGAGAGCTAGATTAAGCTTGGTTCCAGACCACCACACTGACACAAATATTGTAATAACGCGAGTCTCATTTTTCTTTGCTTTCTGAGTTCATATATAAATTATGTTTATACTGTAGCCTGCTAAGTGAGCAATAATATGGAAAAGTTTGAAATATCGTCGGAGTGACCAAAATATGACACAGAGACACAAAGTGAGCTCATGGTGTTGGAAAATGGCACCAGTCACTCTACATAGGGCGGCCACGGCTCTTTCTTTTGGAAAAACACAGAATTGGTGCAGGGCAAAATGTAATACAAAGAGGTGAGCCTATACATTTTAATTTCAGATAAGCAACTCTCTAAATCTCACATGGGGCATACTTAGATCAAAAAAATCCATTGTTTGTGTGAAAGTCTAATTTCACTAGGCATTCTTTATTTTATCTAGCAACACTCCTTGCCCAATGATCATGGTGGTTGTTTAATTTCCTTTTTGTTGCATTTGCTGATGCCTCAAAGAAAGCTGTTCTCTTCCAGGGCTACCTACCCATTAGCACCAACCAGGAAGTTAAAAAAGATATAATCCAATGCTAGGTCCTTAAGCTTAAGATTCGAATTGGTATATCTCTAAAAAGCTTCTTCGATGATTTTAAGTGGGCACCTGGCCTTTACAACTACTGCCCTAAAACAAGGTTCAGTAATAAGACCGTGGATAGCCCTGGCTCCCTCTTGACTTTAATGAAATGTTTTCAGTGTTTCCACTCGTAAACCATATTTGGTGTTGGTTCTAAATAAATAGCCTGAGTTTTGTTTACAGAGTTTCCATCCACTCTTATTTCAAGATTTTATTAAAAACGGTGCTTTCAGCATCTACTAATATGATTTCCGCCTTTTTATTGGTATCGGTACTTACATGGCTAGATTTCATCTTCATATTGAAGCACTTTTTCATTGTTTGATTCCATCCTGAAGTCTATTGCTAATATTTTATCCAGAACACTGCATTTGTATTTATAAATGAACTTGAGGTTGAGGCTTTGCCATTGTGCTGGCATTGGTTTTGTCTGATTTCCGGTACTACAGTGATGGTGGCTTCATAAAAGAAATGGAGGTATGGGTGCAGGTGGGTTTGGGGGTCCTGGGGGGAGGCACTTTCTATCTCTTTTTCTCCTGCCTGAATCACAAGCAGAGGTTTAACCTGGGGGCTCACTAGAAATGCAGTCTTGGGCCCCTCTCCAGAGACACTAGATCAAAATCCATATTGTAAAAAGACCCCAGGGGATTTGTGTCTGAGAAGCACTGGTAGAAGGAAAATTAGATTAATTTATTTGCCCCTTAGAGCTCAGCTGGGAGCCTCTGGGGTCACTGAGGCTGGATGGCAGCTATCAGCAGCAAGAGCTAAGCAAGGTTTGTCTGCTGACTATACCTGGCTGCCGTACAGACCCCCTTCAGATCAGGTCTCTCACTCTGTCAGCACCACACCAGAGTGTCACGTGGCTCCCCGGGCCTAGCGTGGCCAGAATTGCTAGCCTGCTGCTGCTGTGACTCAGAAGGCCCCTGGTTGGTGGGTGGGGGGGCATGTCTTCACCAATAGAGAGGTGCACCCTTGTGTTCTAAACATCTCCCAGACCATTAGATCCCTGCTGCTGCCTCCTCGAATCCCTGCCCAAGCACTATTCTAGGAGGCCTTAGACTGCCATGGTGAGGCCAGAGCCCCGTCCCTGTCCTGGGGTCTGCAGACCCCCTGGGAGGACCAGCATCTTAACAGAAATCCCTGTGATGCTTTCAGTTAGGGTGTACATGGAGATCCAGGAAGACACCTGGGCCAACTGAAGAGTTACATTTCTTTGTTTTTGGCAGGAATCCCGGCTCCTCAGTGACAGATCATAATTGTCACATACAGAATAGACACTTCATTTGGCCAATATGTTCATCCCCAATTAATAAATTATAATAGAAGAAATTAATTTACTTCTCACGTGTAGTTGAGTAGATGAAATCTTTCTAAGTATAGAGTATGCAGAGTGATGAGAAGAAGGTCCCTGTTAGAAAATGTTGGGGACACCTGAGGCCACAGACATGTTGGGTCTGAATAGATTAAACAGCTCCCTAGAGACCCAATGGGAGCAAGGCAGCCCCACCCTCCTAGTGTCATTGGACCACAAGAACCCAAAGAGAGGAAGGCCCTTGACCGAGGGACATAGCTGGCGGGTGGTGGACTGGCAGAGTGTCGAGCTTGTGCTGCCAGGCTCCCGGGACTGCTGTTGGCCACTGCTACCAGCCGTCTGGTACTTTGACTGAAAGAAGTGACGGAAAATTAGGTGAGTGCTATGTCTTATTGCACAAAATGATCCTTTCCCAAGTGTCTGGCAGAACCAGAGCTACTCAAAGTTCTTAGCACTTCCTGTCCACCTCCTGCCTCTCACCAAACCTCCAGTTTTTTAAGCTTCTAACAAGAGTCAACAGAAGCACTGGGTGTTCAGTGGTATGAATATTGCCTTCCATATGGGAAACCTCAGTTGGATTCCAGCCAATGTGCCCGAGCAAACGGCACGGAGGCCACATCTGACCTCTCTTGGCTTCAGCAGGGAGAACTGACAATTGTCTTCACACTCGCCCTAGGCCAAGTGTCACAAAGCAGAGGTCTGACATGCCTCCCCCCTCCATCTTCCTTTACCTGTTCTGGCAACAACCTTTCTTCCCATGACACTATTTGTGTTGGGTTTGCTAATTTGTTGCAATGGCCACAGAGAATTCGCAGACAGCTCTCAAAAGTACGGGCAGCCGGGGTCGATACTACGTTGGAATCGGCTCAATGGCAGTGAGTTGGGTTGTTTTGCTTTTTGGGTTTGGTATTAGGGAAGCTAACAAGTTACCACGAATTTGAATTAGAGAACATTAAGGAGACAGTCATGAGTCCACAGAAACACCTCTTCTCAGCTAGCAGCCCAACCTCTCTGGTCGTCAGCCTCTGGCCCGATGGGTCAGGAAGTCCACCCACTGCTCTGTCTCATGGTCTCCTTGCCTCAGCCTCTGATCTCAGAGTAGCATGGCCTCTGTAATCCACTTCTGGCAGGGGTTTCCAACATACTATGCTGGATGGTAGCTCTTCTTTCCTGATGGTCTCTGGAATTCTCTCTGTTCCTGCTTCTGAGATGGCTCTTATACACGAAGAATAGCAAAGCTGACAAATCCTCAACTTAGCCCTCCACACCATATTTGCATGGTTCCACCCAGTCATTCTGTGGGAATTAGCTAGTGGAGGCTTACGTGTTGCTTTGATGCTGAACATGTTTCAGTGGAGTTTCCAGACTAAGGCTGACTAACAAGAAAAGCCTGCAGATCCCCTTTTGCACAATGGTCCAATCTGCACCTGAACTAGGGGGTGGTGCAGGACCAGGAAGGTTTAGTTCAATTGTACATGGAGTCTCTAAGCATCAGAGCCTGACTTGATGGCTTCAAAGAACAGTGGACTGCAAACTGAAAGATCAGTGGTTTGAAACTACCAGCCACTCTGCAGGAGAAAGATGAAGCTTTTACTTTTCTCTCCTGTATAGCTTTGGAAACTCACAGAGGTAATTCTACCCTGTCCTCGAGGGTCGCTATGAATCAGAGTTGACTCAATAGTAGCCAATTTGGGTTGGGCCTTAATAACGGTGGGTTTTTTTTAATCCCCTGCTGCCATGGCGGTCCCTGTTTCTCCTCTGGGGGAGAGGAGCCCCCTACTGGTGGCACGCTGAATCCCACACTAGTTCTTCTTCCTGGTTATTCACGGTGAGATTACCCAGTAAGCAAGGTAAGCATGGGATGATTTGTGCTTATTTACTAATCTGTAGAGAAAAACCGAATGACCTTTCTTACTGGGAACTCTACCCCCTGTCAGTTGTGGTAAAAATTAAAAGAGGCTTTGATTCTCTAGGAAAGCTCACTGGGATTGGGAGAAGCAGATGCCAGCCAGACCTAGAAGCAGACAGAATCCTTGCTGCAGCAAGATGATGTGAACTTATTTGCTCGAGATGAGTTCATAAGCACAAGTAAGCCCATGCTTACCTTGCTTATTAGGTCATCGGACACGGGCTGCCCAACTGGGTGCTCACCTTGAGTTCAGACTCAAGGCTTTCCCAGCTACACACCCCCCTCCCCAAGGGCGACTCACCGAGCCCAGCAATCCTGAGTTGAGATATAAAGCCCCCGAATGCAGCGATTATAAATGGAAATGCTGAGGCTGCGTGATTCACGTAACCACCATGACTCATGTTCCGTGAACAATGTGTTCAGTCTGATTTAATTATAGCTTCCGCTTGCTGCTGCCTCGGGGGGCCTGCGTGGCTCCCCCGGCCTGCGCTCCAGGAGCCTGCTGGCCGGAGAGTGGAAGAAGGCAGGAGGTGCACTGGACCGTGTTTGAAGGCACTTTAGCAAGGGTGGCCGGCCTTCTCAAACCAGTTCTCACAGCCATTGACACCCATCTGAAAACCCCCTCTGGGACTTCCCCTTCACATGTAGATTTGAGCTGAGATTCCCAAGAGCGCTCAGTGCAGGGGGGGGGGGGGTTTGGAGCGACAGCTTGAAAGCAAGAAATAGCATTTCGTGAAAGCCCCCTCAAGCAAAGGTGGAGGGAACCCCAAAGCTGCCTGGCTCCCCCAAGGGCTGTCCCTTCCCTTCCACTGACAGTCCAGGATAGAAAAGGTCCCCTTTGCCATTGGTTACGTGTAGGGCTGCTAGCCAAGGTCCGCCATTTGAACCCTGTCTGTCTGCTCCTGTGAACCCACAGGCACAGTTCTACTCTGCCCTATAGGGTCGTTCTGAGTGAGCATTGAGCCCATGGTCCCGAGTTTGGGTTTTGGTGTGGTTTTGAGGTTTCAGTGAAAACACTCAGGTTACAAGCAGTCCTGGTGGCCCAGCAGATTCAATACTGGACTGCAGGTCCCTTGGGTGAAGCCAATCAGCTGCCCTGTGAGAGAAAGGTGACATTGTGTGCCTCGATAAAGATCTCAGTCGCAGAAACCCCATCTAGGGTGGCAATGAGTCAGAACCCACTCAGTCATCGGCAGCGGGTTTGGTTATTTTATAGCCTTGGGGAGGTGAGTGATATGGCATTCTTGATATAGGACAAAAGCAATAAATCTCCCTCTCCCACAAAGCTGGAGTGCCTGTGCCTTGTGTGCCTGTGCCTTGTGTGCACGTCAATGTCCTATGACGCATGTCTCCCCATTGTAGTCACACCACTGGCATGCCTCCCCCTACCCTCTTTCTTTACCAATTGACAGCAGCTGGTCCCCTGGCTTTAGGGTCGCCAGTGACAAGGAAGGGCATGCCCAGTTACATTTGAATTCCAGATAAACAATGAGTATTGTTTAGTATGAAAAAAAACCCCACCTCATTGTCAATGAGTGGATTCCGACTCACCAAACCGTAAGGCAAACTCGCTGTCACTAAGACAATGCCAACGCATAGCGACCCCCTGTGGGTTTCCGAGAGGTAACAGTTTACAGAGGGGAAAGCTCAGTGTTTCTCTTGCAGAGCTGCTGGTGGTTTTGAACTGTCAGCCATGCAGATCACTGCCCAACACATAACCACTACACCCACCCTATATAGGGTTTCAGATTATAAATCTATATGGGAGCAGATAGCCTCATCTGTCTCCTATGTGGCAGCTGGTGGATTTAAACCATTGACCTTGAGATGAGCATCCCAGCAGCTAAGATACGCTGACACCAGATCGTCTTTTTTATATATAAGCATGTATGAGGTGTGCCAAGCCCCAACTTTCCTAACGACCAAATAAGGAGAAGAAAGCTTCCCCTGAGAGAGGCGTGGTGACTGAGGCCAGGAGGAGAGGCAGTGGGTGCTTGGGTTGTCCTTGCCTGTGAAAGTCACGCTAGTCCCAAAGGAATTTCAAAGGCTGAGCCATCCACTGGATGCATCCCTAAGATGGACGTTTCCCTTCTCATACCTGAAACTGCACTCTTTGCTGCTTGGTGTTCAGCTGCCGGCATTGTAATGAAAAACCAAACAGAAAAAAATAAAACCATGTGCCCGTGGATCGATTCTGTCCCATGGCGACCCCATGTGTGCCAGAGTAGGGGTGGGCTCCACGGGGTTTTCAAGGTGGAGTTTTAGGGGAACTCAGGCACCAAGACTTTCTCTGGAGGTGGTTGGATTCAGAACTGCCAACCGTTGATTAGCACGGAGTGCCTCAAACCCTTTGTCTCACAAATTGTAGAGCTTAAATGACTCTTGAGAGATTTGAAATTCAGGATGGACATTTCCGGAAGGCCAAGTCTGGGGGTTGGTGAATTGGGGTCACCGATGCCAGCGCTTTCTGATAGAGCACATGGCAGAGGTCCTAGAGCCTTACCCTCTCTAGAGGCCTGGCGGTGGGGGAGGGGGAGGATTGAGAACAGACCCGGATCCTCAGCAGAGGTGCTGCCCTGGCTGGTTTGCTTCTGGATCCCTCCCAGGCAGCTGCTACCCACACTCTTGGCTTGTCCAGGTTCTCTGAGGAAGGAGCTGTAGTGGTACCGTGGTTTAAGCACTCAGCTGCTATCACAACAGGGCAGCCATTTCACCCACTAGTTGCTCCTCTGGAGAAAGCTGTGGCAGTCAGCTTCTAGAAAGATAAATTCCCCTCGCAAATCCTATTGGGGTCGTTCGGCTCTGTCTTACAGGGTCACCATGTGTCAGAATCCTCCCAATGGCAGTGGGTTTGGCTTGGTTTTGATTTCAGTTGATGAGGGCCATCAGGGGAGACACCGAGAGCCCTTGTGTGCTGTGGGCAGGGGGCGGGGTGGGCAGAGCTTCAAGACACTCAGGTGAGCACCCTGCGGGTGCCCTGCTCCTCCCTGCCCAGAGCCTGCCAGCTCACTGCAGGCCAGTTATCTGTGAACTCCTCACATGCCATCAGCTGGCAGAGGACAGCCTCCAGCCTTGGGCTCAGGTGACACCCGGCTGCTTCACAAAGAAGCACATTCTGCTTTCCATTCAGAAAGGCAAGATGGGTGTCCTTCCCTTGCCAGCTGCCTGTTGACAGACAAGATGAATCTAGATGAGAGACACCTGGCTTCTAATTTGAATCCATGAGTGACATTTCTGAGTGGCAGGGTGCGGGGGATTAGACCAGCTATCCCGCATCAAGCTGGGTTCGAACTGAGGCATGCGGATGAACGGAAAAGAAAGAGATATATACAAAGCATGGGATCGGGAGGACTCCACTCTGATGGACTGAAGTCTGGAGTATATTTGAAGCTTATACTCTAACACAAGGGAATTGGTTACAAAACAAACATCAAAGAACATAAACATTCCTAAACTCTTATGTATGGAAATGTTACTTAGCTAGTCACAGTTTCTTAACCTTAGAATAATAAAAGCAGTAGGTTCAAAGACAATCACGGCTATGCAAGATTCAAGAGAGCCTCAAAGAGATGGTAAATAACTGAGTTATCCCTCAATGCTTTTAGCAGCAAAGTCACAAATAACAGTCATTTTTGCAATGCTTTTGTCTGCAGAAACACAGAGGCGCAGGGGACTAAATAGTCACCCATTAGTAAACACCTTGATCAGCCGCATGCTTTCTACAGCAGGGCAGAGACTATGGTGAGAAATGAACCGGGCTCTGGGCACATGATGCTGTTCCCTGCTGGAGGGGGTCAAGCTGAGATGCTAGTTGGCTTTGATAAGGATCCAGTTATGGTCAGCAGCAGGGCCTCTGCCTGCTTTAGGAGTGGGGAAAGAGCTGAATGCTAAGGGACCATGAGCAGTCAAAAACACCCCCACAAGCTCCCTGAATCATCTGACAGCACCACCCCCATGCTGCTGCTGCTGCTGCTGCAAAACTGGATGACGATCGCAGTGATGGTGTTAGCCAGTCTTACCTGCCTTCTTGTGACATATCTCACACTCTACACTGTAGACCTCAATAACTCTTCACAGCCACCGTCCACGACTGACACTTTATCTTTCTTTAAAATCATTTTGTTGGGGGCTCGTACAACTCTTATCACAATCCATACATCCATCCATTGTGTCAAGCACATTTGTATATTCGTTGCCCTCATCATTCTCAAAATATTTGCTCTCCACTTAAGCCCTTGGTATCAGCTCCTCATTTTCCCTTCTCCCTCCCCGCTCCCCCTCCCTCATTAAACCTTGATGATTTATAAATTATTATTATTTTGTCATGTCTTTGATACTTTATCTTTATGTCTGATAGTTCTGCCAAATGTACCATGCCCTATCTTAGTCTGTCTTCTTTAGAGCAGCAAAACCAATGATATTTATATAGTGTGTGTGTGTGCGTGTGTGTATTGTTAGGTGACACTGAGTTGGTTCCGACTCAGAGTGACTCTATGTACAACTGAACTAAACACTGCCTGGTTTGACAGCATCC
The DNA here is from genome assembly GCF_050624435.1 of Tenrec ecaudatus. Classification (NCBI taxonomy): domain Eukaryota; kingdom Metazoa; phylum Chordata; class Mammalia; order Afrosoricida; family Tenrecidae; genus Tenrec; species Tenrec ecaudatus. Next base: position 15,295,243 of record NC_134548.1, read on the forward strand.
TCACAATTGTTTTCTTTGAGCCCATTGTCCCAGCCACTGTGTCAATCCACCTCATTCAGGGCCTTCCTTTTTTGATAACCCTGTACTTTCCCAAGTATCATCTCTTTTCCCAGGGATATCGCCAAAAGTCTGCGAGACGAAATCTGGCCATCCTCATTTCGCAGGAGCATCTGGCTCCACATCATCCAACACAGGCTGGTCGGTTCTCCTGACAGTCCATGGTACTTTTGATCTTCGTAGCCAGCACCAGAAGTCAAACGTATCAATTCTCACTCAGTGGTCTACTTTCGATAATGCAATAAGCATATGCAAACTCACTGAAGCCCTACCAATAACTTACATCTGGTCAGGTGGTTCCCCATCTCGGCGACCAACAGCATCACGAACTGGAATCCCCTGTGCTGTTTGTCTCCCTTGGCTTTTGCATAGTTTCATTGCATCGGGATATGTTCCTGCTCTTGTTGCTTTGAGTTGCTGTCAGGTCGCTACTGACTCGTGGTGATCTCATATAAGGGAGTAGAATTGCTCTATAGGGCTGTCTAGGCTGTCATCTTCATGGAAGCAGCTTGCCAGGTCTTACGATCTGTGAAGTTGCTGGTAAGTTGTTAGCAAGAAAGTGCAAACCTAGGGACCTCACGTGTGTTTCTTGAAGGATTTGCTTTATTTTTATAAAACAGTGTCTTGTTTGAAATATTTTGGACTTAGCCCTTTGCACCTAGGCTGTCTTGCTCTGATTCATTCACATGGTTGCATGTTATCACACAGTCCGTTCTTTCCGGATCCTTCTTCCACTCCCACTGTGAGAATAGTTTCCCATCCTTAGGCATAGTGTTGCCTTGAATATGGTCGACATCTCCTCTTGCTTAATTTTTCAAAATGATTGCCATTTGGTCAAATAGTGGTTAGTGTTCATTTATTTTCCTAGTCTTTCTGTAAGTCATGTCCTCCTTTGTACTCATAATACACTTTCTTTCTTCTCTCTCTTAAAATTTTTTTGTTGTGTCTTGGGTGACTGCATACACAGCAAATATGGTTCTCAAATTATTCAGTGGCCTTACTTACATTTTTTCACAATGTGTCCAACATACTCATGAACTCCTTTCTGGTGGTTCTGTTTCCGGTCATCTATAGGTTCCCTGCCCTCTTGCCTTCTCACCTTCTCATCTTTGAGGGCAATTGTTGACCAGTTGGTGTCATCTAGGTGATTTTCTTTCGCAGCGCTCGGTACTCATGGGTGATCACTCTGATATTTAGTTCAAAGGTGGCCTCAGGGGTGGTTTCCGTTTGAGCTTTCATGAGTATCTCAGAGGCATGAATAGTCTCATGAAGCCATCCAATCTCAACTAAGCCGATAATCTGGACTTGTTAAGAATTTGAGTTCTGTTCCATATGAGTTCCCCATTCTATCAGGATTCATCTATTGTGGCTTTGATCAAAATGATTGATTGTGGTAGCTCTTCTGGTCGCAGGCCCTCTTCTCTCCTAATATGAGCATTTAAGGTTATGTGTTTACTTACAAGCTGTGATAGGTACTATTTTCCTGTTCATTCAATTCTAGTTTAAAATTTTCATATTGAGTTATTTTTAATGAATGAGCTATTCAGCAATGGCTTTTTAAAATTCAAACAGTATCAGGGTGATATTTTTTTAAAGTCAGAGATCAAGTCTATACATTGATTTTAAAAATTAGTTGGTTCCTTCTTGATTGAGCAGTATATAATTACACTTTTAATGTTCCAGCTATTCTTGGGAACATGTTTATTTTCACATTATTTGGAGAGAACTATCTATACATGCATTTGATAAAGGTTGTTGTGTTGTGCAGGTCACCTGTATTACACATATTATTAAACATACACAGGTCTACTTGACCTGTCAGCAATCGTCCCAGTTTTCTAGTTCTGCTGTAACAGAAATACAAGTTGGAGGCTTTAATGGAGCGAAAGCGGTTTTCTCATAGTTCTAGAGACTAAAAAGCCTAACTAATATTGTGGGTGCCTTGACTCCTTCCTGTAAGTAGTCCTGGGCATTGCTAGGTTGGTTCCTTGGCTTGTATGTGACTCTCACATAAAATCTTCTCCCAAGTCTGTTTAACAAGTTCTTTTCATAACTCAGAAGTGATTAGATTAAAAGCCCATTCTACACAGGTACCGGCTAATGAACAGAACAAAGAAAGCGATTTCTAAGGAGGATTTCACCCATAGGCTACAGGCTAGGAGTCACATATTTTAGGATGGGGGCATAATTCAATCCAAAAGAGATGTTGGAATCTCCCACTATGATGATAGAGTTCGTTAATTTATCCTGTCCATGTTTGTTTTATACATTTTGAAGTGTTTGTATTGGGGACACACATGCTTAAAATGGAAATCTCTTCTTGGTGAGCTTATTAACCTTTTGTAATTATGTGCCTTCCTCCCTTTCCATCCTCAATGCTGTGTTTTTGTCTTAAAATCAATTTCTGCTGACATTAATTCAGCAATACCAGCTCTCTTCAGGATAACATTTACCTGACATGCTATCTTTCATCCTTTTACTAGCAACCTTTCATATTTTTGTTTTAAGAATGACTCTTACAAATAGCATTTCTCTCCTATTTTAATCTCCCTGTCAATATTTTTCTTTTTATTGTGCTAAATATGTATGTAACAAAAGGTATGCCATTTCAAAATGTACTATTCAATGACATTATGCTCATCATGTTCAACTGTTGCCAGTATTCATTTCCAAAATTTTCAGCACTTTATCAGAAGTTTCGTGTTCTCTAAACTGTGCGCCCCCTTTGTCCCCTCCATCTCACCTGCCCCTGGTCACCACGAGTGACTTTTGGTATGTATAGACTTGTCTATTCTAGATATTTCCTATAAGTGGGATCATATAATGTTTGCCCTTTTGTGGTTGACTTACTTCACTGAATATCATGTTCTCAAGATTCATCCATGTTGCATCAGAACACAGGAATAATATTCCATCATGTGTATGTACCATCGACAACTCAATTAAACACGGGAAAAGAACATCAATAGACATTTCATTAAAGAATATAAATGGACAGAAAATACATGAAAAAGGAGATGCAAGTCAAAACCACAATGAAATATCACCTCATCTTCACTAGGCTGGCTGTGGTGCAATGAGGGGAAACAATAGGTGTTGCTGAGAATGTGGAGAAATTGGAGCCCTCATCCATTGCTGGTTGGGATGGAAGATGGTAGAGCCATTGCAGAAAAAAGTTTGGTGATTTTTCACTTTTCACAATAGCCCAACTTGGAAACAATTGATGAATGCTCGAATTAGTCATTTCTCTCCTCTCCATGTGCTGGTTTGATCAACAATTGCCAGGTATCCCCTGGAGACTTGGGAGCCAGCTTCAAGACCATGACTTTGACAGAATACACATTTAATTGTTTGCCACTTTTGGCCCCTGTTGAGGGTAGGCTAGTGTGGAATCCCCTGGTCACCCTTAAATACCCACATTCCCCAGCAAGTGTGTGAGGATAACTAAGCATTCAGGGACAAACATAATGTAAATTAATAATAACACCACATCTCAGAGGCAGCAGTTGATCTCAACACCCTTGTGGAAACCAGAGAAAGCAGCAAAGTAACCATAACCACACACTACACAGATGTGGATATGGAGGAGCCCCTGAAGGAGAAGTCTACCAATCCTCCCACGATGGAGATTACAGTGATGGTGTCCATTTACTGTAATTGACTGGATTAACCATTAGCTATAGAAAGGAGATATGTGCCATAATTCAAGAAATCAGGTATGCCTTGAAAGAAGATGCTGACAAAAGGAATAAAAAGTTAGAAGCAATAAAACTTCAAGCACAAATATAGTAAGTAAACAACAAAATATTAGAACTTGACAACATTGTGAATGAACAAAACAACAAGATACAAATATTGGAATCAAGAATCAGTGATCTTGAACATGAATCTCTCTAGAAAAAAATCTTTCAAGAAGACTGGGTTATAAAAATGACTCCTCCCAAACTCTGGAGATAAAATAAAAATGCTATGGGATACTATCAAAAGTAACAAAATATGCCTGATAAATTTCCTAGAATATAAAGAGGAAATAACAACTACTGAGAAAATACGAGGGCGTATACCCCCCCAAATGGATTTTTTTCAAAGCTATGTATTTAAATATTTTTATAAAACTTTCACCTTCAAAGTACTCTCCATTACACTTAATACATTTGTCAAATCTGCCATTCCATTCTTGGAAACATTTTTCAAGCTCATCAGTTTGTAAGGCTGAGTGCACCTCCCTTGTATTTTCCTTTACCTCCTCTATGACTTCATATTGGTGTTCTGTCATGTCCCTCTTCATTCTCAGAAACAAAAAGAATTTGCACAGAGTGAGGTTGGGCGAGTCAGGTGTGTGGGACAAGAGAGGCATGATGTTTTTTGCCAAAAACTGGCACACACAGATGACTGTGTGAGCAGGTGCATTGTCGTGGTGGCAAAACCAGTTCCCTGTCTGCCACAAATCAGGCCTTTTTTGGTCACACACTGTTATGCAATCTTGTCAGAACCTCTAAATAGAAAGCTTGATTAACAGTCTGACCTGGTGGAATGAACTCCAAATGTATTACGAGTCAACATTTTTTTTCCATTCGGGAAGTTGAGGATGTCCAGAATGAGGTTTGTCTGCAATGGACATTTCACCTTTTTTGAAATGAGAAAACCACTCGTACACTTGAGTTTTTCCCATAGTACTGTATTTGTAAGCTGCGTTCAACATCACAACAGTTTTTGCGGCATTTTTCCAGAACAGGAAACAAAATTTCACAGCCATACACCGTTCTTTTAAATCGGCCATCCTAAAAAAACAAGGTTGGAGCGAAACTACTTTTACGAAAAAATTCACTGTGACCAGAGAGAATCTTCCTAGGCAACAGCACTGGGTGCACTAATTAAGAACAAGTTGCTCAATGTTTGCCTAGTGGGAAAAATGCATACTATGAAAGCTCTGCTATATCCAGTATAATTCCATTTTTTGAGGGGGTACCCCCTCATAGTCAATGAAATATTAAGGCAGAACTTCCTTGACATCATTTCAGAACATAAAATAGCTATGCAGGGAGTCCACAGGATGCCAAACAGAATTCACCCTTAGAGGAAATCACCTTGATATATAAGAATCAACTTTTCTAATATTAATGATAAACAATCCTGAAAGCTGCATGGCAAAAAAGAACAAGCATATACAAAGGACAAGCAATCAGAGGAAGTTCAGATTATCTACCAAAACTATTCAGATAAGAAGGCAACTTATTCAAATACTGATTTATTCAAAATACTGAAAGAAAAAGTTGCCAACCATGAATCCTATCTATATCCAGCAAAATTATCCCTCAAATATGAGGGAGAAATAAAACCATTTACAGACAATGAAAAACTAAAGGAATTCATAACCATAACCACCTCTATAAATATAGTAAAACTAATTCTATGAACAGAATATCTACAACAACACACAATCTAAAGCATTAGAAAAGAAATTATGGAGAAAACATTCTACTGAAATAATACTCAAAATGAAAATGGAACTAAATAAATTAAAACAAGTAATCATAGATAGCATTCTGCTATAAAGATAAAATAAATCAAAGCAGAGGGAACAGAATAGATAATAAAAACTTGAACCGAGAAGATACTGAAACATTCACAAAATAAAACAAAGTATTTTGAAATGCGGAAAGAAAACTACACATATACATAAAAGCAACTTACCAAAAAATGAAAACTTCAACAAAACAAACACGATGAAAACCATGTATGACAAACTGTAAGAAAAAACAAAACAGCAAAGAGTAACACTAAGACAACTAAATAACTACCGGAACACAACATGAAACATGGTCATGAAAACTAAAAACAGTAACACCATATAAAAGATATAGCAAAATGACATCAACAAAACAATGTTTATCATAACAGGTGCCATTGAGTTGGCTCCAATGCCTAGCAGCCCTATGCACAACAGAATGAAACACTGCCTGCTCTTCTGCCATCCTCAAAATTGTTCCTATGCCTGAGCTGATTGTTGCAGCCACTGTGTCAATACCGAATGTGTCACACTGAATGTAAATGGACTGAATTCACCAGTTAAAAGACAAAGACTAATAGAACAGATTTTAAAAATGAACCTTTAATGTGCTGCTTATAAGAAATGCACCTTAGATATGTAGATAAACCTAGATGAAAAATCTAAGGATGGGGAAAAATATCAAGCTAACATCGGTCAAAAAGCCGGAGTAGCAATTTTAATTGCAAACAAAATGGAGATCAAAGTTAGTGGTATAATGAGAGACAAAGAAGGTCACTATATAATTATGAAGGTTTTAATTGAACAAGAAACCATAAACATAATAAACACATACACACCAAATGAAAATTCAAACTCGCTGCCATCGAGTCAACACTGACTCACAGTGACCCCTTGTGGGTTTCTGAGATTGTAACTGTTTACGAATAGAAAGCCCAGTCTTTCTCCCATGGAGCTACTGATGACTTTGAACTACCCACCATGTAGATTGCAGGCGAATGGAAACCACTACTCCACCATCAAGATACATTAATCTAATTCTTATAGAAATGAAGAGACAAACAGATCATAATATGATACTAAGAGACTTTAATATATCACTTTCAACTAAAGATCAACCAACTAGAAAGAAAATTTAACAAAGATACAAAACATTAACACAATCAACTAGATCTCGTATATATATAAAACACCTCACCCAACAAAACTTCATTTTACTTTCTTCTCTATAGCCCACAGAAGCTATTCTAGAAGATGCCATATTTTAGGGCATAAAGCAAACATCAATAAAATAAAAAATTAGTATAGTACAAGCCATCTTTCCAGATCATAACATTGTAAAATTAGATATCAACTATAGAATGATCAACTCTAAAACAACCCAAATATATGGAAATTGAATAAGACTTTACTTAAGAACCACTGGGTAATTGAAGAAATATCACAATTAAAAGATTCCTTGCAACAAATGAGAATGAAAATACAACACATCAAAACCTTTGGGACACAGAAAAAGCAGTGCTCAGAAGACAGTTTAAAGTAATATCTGCCCACATCAATAAGGGCAAAAAGAATTAAAGCAAACACACTACCACAATAAAAAATGTAGTAAAATAAACTATCAGATACTAGAGGAAAATAAATAATAAAGATTAGGGAGGCAATAAAGAATCAGAAAATTTGAAAACTATAGAAAAAATCAGTAAGACAAAAAGTTGGTTCTTTGAAAAGATTAACAAAATTTATAAACTAATGACAAACTTAACAAAGGAAAAGAATGGGAAAAAAACTTCTACAAATAAATTAAATGGATGATATTACAACAGAATTAAATGAGATTAAAAAATACAACCACACAGTATTATTGAAAAACTGTTTTACAACTAATTTGAAAATCTACAAGTGGATTAATTCCTAGAAATGCATTATTTACCCAAATTACCACAGAATGATGAAGACTATCTCAATAAACCTATATAACATGAGAAGAAATAAGTCTAGTCATAAAAAAAAATCTCCCCAAATAAAAAAGTCTGGGACCAGATGGTTTTACTGGGGAATTTTATCAAATATTAGAGAAGACTTAAGACTAATTTCATATATGCAATTCCACAATTAAACAAATGGACAATATACGATCAAACCTTGTGAAGCAACCATAACCCTGACATAAATCAGGCAAAGACCTCACCAAAATTGAAAACTACATACCAATATCTGTAATGAATATAAATGCCAAGATAGTCAATAAAATACTAGATAACAGGATTCAGCTAAGCATAAAAAATATATTAGGATCAAGTGGGATTGATACCAAATATTCAAATATTGGGAAAACAATCTATGTAATTTATCATATAAACAAAATAAAGAATAACCTTATATCATTTCAGAAAAACCTTTGATAAAATTCAACATCAGTTCCTGATAAAAACACTCAACTAAACAGGTATAGAAGAGAAATTTTTCAACATAATAGAAGCCATATATGTAAAACTAATAGTCTGCATTTCACAAATGGAGAGAAATTGAACTAATTTCTTCTTCAAACAGAAACTAGACAAGGTTGCCTTTTATCACCACTTTAATATAGTTCTAGAAGTTTTAGCTAGACTTATAAGACATCAAAAAGAAATTACAGATGTGCACATAGGCACAGAAGAAATAGAAATATCTTTATTTGCAGATGACATAATCCTATATAGAAAACCTCAAAGATTCCATTAAACAATTGCTTGAACTAACTGAAAAATTTGGAAGTGGAGCAGGTTATAAGATGGACAAACAGAAATCAGTTGAATTCTTGCATATTAAGGATGATGACACTGAAAAAGATACCAAAAGAACATCATTTATAATATTACACAAAAGATAAAATATTTCAGAATAAATCTCATCAGAAAACCAAAATACTTATGCAAGGAAGACTACAGAATACTTCAAGAAGTTGAAAGGAATGTCTACAAGCGGAACACATTACCATGTTCCTGGATATGCAGATTAATATTGCAAAAATGTCAATACTATGAAGATTATTTTACAAATTCAATGCAATTCTGATCCAAATGCCACCATAATTTATCAAAGAAATGGACAAACTATTACCAACTTTATATGGAAAGAAAGAAACAGGATAAATAAAACACTACTGAAAAATAAAACAAAGTAGGCTGTGGTAGTTACAAAATTGTCCATTTGAGAGTGAAGGGGTGGAGTCTAGTCTGTCTACTCTATCAATTGGGTCATAGCCAATGAGGCCTCCGTGTGGGCATGGCCTTCTCCTGAGAATTCTGGGAAATCTGGTATTTCCTCGTTGGAGATGGGAGACTCTCTACTCATACCCTGGGAAACATGCAGCTGACAAGACACATGGACCCACCCTGATGCAGAGACCCCTGCCAGCGCTGAGATGTTTCCAATGACACTGGATCCAAAGATTTTCTACACACTAGTCTGTGATCATCTACATTTGGCATCACTGCATGTGTTTTGTGAGTCTGAAGAGGACTTTATAGATTGGTATTGGACATATGGGCTAATATTGGACTTATGGACTTGATCTGGACTGGGCTGGGATGTGTTCTCAATATTCAATGGCTCTTGTTTGTCCACTCTTTCTTATACACATATGTGTGTCTCTATGAATTTGTTTCTCTAGTCTACCCAGACTAATGCATAGGCCTTTCACTCTCAGACCCTCCCATCTATATAGTCATGGTAATCAACACAGCCTGGTACTGGTATTACAACAGATAGGAAGAACAATGGATTAGAATTGAAACCCCAGACATACAACCAAGTACCTATAGACACCTAATTTTTATATTGGTTTTTCTTTTATTCAGATTATGTACTGCAATTGTCTTTATAATGGTATTGTCTTTTGTTGTTTATAAAGAATATTAGACACAAGCAAGGATCAGAAAAATAAGTCTTTATCTTAGTATAAGGGAAGCGAGATATCATAATTCGTAATTTCATCTTTTGAAACATCTGGGCAGAGTAAACATATTCCACATAACTTATATACTGAGTATAATGAAAAAAGCATAGATAGTGGTATAAAATCAAGTCTGTTTTGAGAGAGCATTCCATTTTTGTACAGCTTGTGTGAACATGACAGCATTTACACAAATGACAGTAATAGTTAGGACAGGGCCTATACCATTTTTAATTAAAAGATCATTTTATTGGGGACTCATAACTCTTGTTACAATCCATACATCAATTGCATCAGGCAAGTTTGTACATATGTTGCCTTCATTCTTTTCTAGACATTTACTTTCTGTTGAGCCCTTGGTATTGGCAACTATCTTTTTTCTCTCCCCCCAACTCTTATAACCCCTTGATAGATAATATATTGTTATTGTCATATATCACACCGACCACTGTCTTCCTTCCCCCATGTTTTCTGTTGCTCTTCCCCCTGGAGAAGGGTGTATGGTTATGTGTCAATCATTGCAATCAGTTTCCCCTTTCTCCCTTCTTCTACCCTCCTTCCTCCTACCCTTCTGGTCTCGCTATTCCCACTCCTGTTCCTGAATCCACGTGTTGTCAACTCCCATCCCTTATCTATACCTGTTTACATGCTCCACGCTAGTCTGAATTGAGAGGCAGCACTGGGGTCATGATAGTGGGGGGTGAGGAAGCCTCATGGAACTGGAGGAATATTGTGTGTTTCATCGATGCTTTACTGCACCCTGAGTGACTCATCCATTCCCTGTGGGGGGATTGTTCTGCTGTCTATAGAAGGGCTTTGGATCTCTTCTCCAACCCCCCTCGTTTTCAACAACATGTTTTTGTTTGTTTGTTTGTTATGTGTCTTCTAATGCCTGTTACCTGGTCCTGATGACTCCTCATGATCGCACCAGCGGTGTGGTTCTTCCATGTGGACTTGATGCTTCTCTGCTGAATGGCCGCTTGTTTAACTTCAAGCCTTTAAGACCCCAGATGCCATATGTTTTAATAACCAGGCACCATCCGCCTTCTTCACATTTGCTTATGCACCCGTTTTGTCTTCAGCAATTATGTCAGGAGGGTGAACATCTCAGACTGCTGATTTGTTAGATCAAAATGTTCTTGCATTGAGGGAGGGTATGCGCAGAGGCCCGAAGTCTGTCCACTACCTCAGTATATTGCCATAAAAATATATGTACATAAGCCAATACCTCTATTTTTGTGAATTAATGTATTTATATATGTACATACCTATGCTTATACTTCTATCCTTGCTTCCTAGATCCGTCCTCTGTTTCCTTTTACTTTCCTCCTGCCCGAGCATCACTTTCCCCTTATTTCCACCTCTTGGCACCTCTTCTTAGCTGGTTTGCTGTTGCTCTAACCCCTGCCCCCCTGATCCATATCTCCTCCTTGTTGTTGACTCTAACACCCTAGTTCCCCTGTCTATGGAGCTACCTGTACACTACCCCCTTCCCCCATAGCCCTCACCCCGAAGGTCTCCCTGGTACTGTTGGTCCTGCTCCTTTTTCCTCGGGCTGGCTTCTCATGCCTATCTTATATAGGTAGGCACACTATGACATAGCCCAAACTAATAATAATATTTATAAAGATTGAAAAAAAGAAAAGGAAGGGAAAAAAACAAAAAGAAGAAAGAGACAAAATTCCAGGTCTGTTCACTGGCCTTCATGACTATCCGGGAGCTGCCCCTCCCAGACTGGAGTCCATTTCTGGGGGCTCTTCAGGGGCTTTGTAGCTGCGCTTTGCTCCAGTTGCTGGTCTGTTATTTTCCTTCTTGGTTTGCCCTACTGTGGAGGGTTCAGACGGCACTACCTCCCTGCTGTGTGACCCCAACATTGTCCTCCTTTGCAGTCTGCTCCAGTAAGGGGACAACATGACATGAGCTGTTGTCAGCCGCCCTGCAGGGCCGTCGTCCTCCTCCTCCTCCTCCTCCTCCTCCTCCTCCTCCTCCTCCTCCTCCTCCTCCTCCTCCTCCTCCTCCTCCTCCTCCTCCTCCTCCTCCTCGGGGCCTGGTGTGCCAGCATGGGGTCCAGTTCAGCTCTTTTTCTTCTTCCTTCTTGGTCTGCATCTGTGTGGGTGTGGCACGCTGGCCCCTCTCCCCAACCTGTAGGATTAGTGTTGTCCTCTGTCACACCTATTTGTAGGGGGGAGGGGCAGTTTGGCCCTGGTTGGGGCCAGTCCTGTAGCTCTCTGTTCAGGCATTCTTCCACGCAGCCATGTTGCCCTCATGGTTTGGTGCACCGTGGTAGGGTCTGCATTCCCACTCCCAATTCTGAGACACGGAGATTTTTTGTAATCATTTTATTGGGGGCTCATACAGCTCTTATCACAATCCATCCATCCATCCATTGTATAAGTACATATGTACATTTGTTGCCATCATCATTCTCAAAACATTTGCTTTCTGTTTGAGCCCTTGGTATCAGCTCCTCATTTTCCCCTCCCTCCTCACTCCCCCCTCCCTCATGAACCCTTGATAATTTATAAATTATCATTTTGTCATATCTTATACTGTCCGATGTCTCCCTTCACCCACTTTTCTGCCTCCCATCCCCCCAGGGAGGAGGTTATATGTAGATCCTTGTAATCGGTTCCCCCTTTCCACCCCACCCGCCCTCCACCCTCCCATTATCGCCACTCTCACCACTGGTCCTGAGGGGATTCCCTGTGTTTCCAGTTCCTATCTGTACCAGTGTACATCCCGTGGTCTAGCCTGATTTGTAAGGTAGAATTGGGATCATGATAGTAGGTGGAGGAAGCATTTAGGAACTAGAGGAAAGCTGTATGTTTTATCCTTGCTACCCTGCACCCTGACTGGCTTGTCTCCTCCCCATGACCCTTCTGTAAGAGGGTATCCTGTTGCCTACAAGTGGGTCTTGGGTCCCCAGTCTGCACTCCCCTTCATTCATTCACAATGATATGATTTTTTGTTCTTTGCTGCCTGATACCTCATCCCTTTGGCACCTCGTGATCACACAGTCTGGTGTGCTTCTTCCATGTGGGCTTTGTTGCTTCTGAGCTAGATAGATGGCTGCTTGTTTACCTTCAAGCCTTTAAGACTCCAGATGCTATATCTTTTGATAGTCGAGACACCTAATTTTTGATGAAGAATTAAAACCTATTAACTGGGCAAGAGGCAGTCTCTTCAACAAATGGTGCTGGAAAAAACTGGATCTTCACATGCAAAAAAATAAGTAAGACCCATACTTCACACCATGTATAAAAACAAACAAAGACCTAAATATAAATCACACAATTATGAAATGCATCACTGAAACATGGAGACAAACTTAAGGACACTAATGCAAGGCATAAACACACTACTGAACATAATGAAAAATATCCACACTATAGAAGAGAAAAGAACTGGGACATACTAAAAATATGGCACTTATGTACAATAAAAGAGTAAACAGGGAACTCACAGGGAAAAATGTTCAGAAATAATACATCAGATAAAGGGCTAATCTCCAAAACCTATAGAAAACTACAACATCTTAACAAGAAAAATACAAATAATCCAATAAAAATGAGCCCAAGACATGAATAGACAATGTACCCAGGATGGCATACAGGCAGCCGACAGCCATATGCAGAAATGTCCAAGATCATTAGCAATATGAGAAATACACATTAAAACAACCATGAGATACCATCTCATACTGATACTTTTGGCAGCATTCAATAAAATGGAAAATAACACGTTTTGGAGAGGATGTGGACAGATAGGAATGCTTTGACATTGAAGGTGAGATGGCAGCATTGGACAGCCGCTATGGAGATCAGTACGGCACGTCCTTAAACTAATGCAAATCCTAGTACTTTGTGATCCAGCTGTCTCTGTACGGGTTATAGACCCTAAGAAATGAAAAGTAGAACACAGACAGATATGTACACCTATGTTTAGTGCAGCAATGTCAACAATTGTAAAAACCTGGAAACAGTTAAAACCCCCAACTCTACAGAGGAATGAGCAAACAAGTTCTGGAACATTCACACTATGGAATCTTACACAGAAATTAAAGGCAATGATAACACGGACAACACTAGAGAACATTGTGTTTCGTAAACTCAGTCTTACAAAGATATTTAATATCACCATTGTTATAAGCAAAAAAAAGAAATATGGTTTATATACCTAAAGATATGACTTTGACTACTACACGGAGACCAAGGGTGGGGGTGAAGAAAGGAAGGAGGGATTGGTAGAGAGGAGACAAAAAATAGAAGGTTTAATAGGGAAAAAATGAAATAAAAATTGTTCCATCATAAAAACAAAGCCTTCCAGAGTCCTTACCCCCTAGATCTAAATATTGTTCTGAGTGTCTGATAAAGGAGGAAAAGTAAAATTGAAGTAGACTTTTACTTTTTTCAGAAGTAAAGTCAAAGTGCTCCGTAACATCCAAGTTCATTTCAAACACATGGAAAAATATGTGTTTAGTGCATTAGCTTTATTATGACCGTGTATCAGGGTTGCTTGTTTCTACCATCCTAGCTGTCAGTTTGTTGCATTGTGATAGCCTGCGCGTTGCTGTGATGCCGGGTAACTGTGAGACCCTTGAGAAGAATGGCAAATCCGGAACACTTCATTGCACTCATGCAGAACTTGCACATGGATCAAGAGGAAGTTGTGTGAACAGAGCAAGGGAATCCTGCATAGTTCAAATTCAGGAAAGGTGTGCACCAGGGTACTTATTCAATATACTTATTCCATCTATATGCTGAGCAAATTATCAGAGAAAATGGATTATATAAGGAAGAATGAGGCATCAGGATTGGAGGAAGGCTTATTAACCACCTGAGATGGTCAGATGACACAACCTTGCTTGCTGAAAGTGAGGAGCACTTACTGATAAAGTCAAAGGATTATAGCCTTCCGCATGGATTGCAACTCAATGTAAAGAAGATGGAAGTCCTCACAACTAGACCCATACATAACATCTTGGTAAATGGAGAAATGCTTGACACTGTCAAGAATTTTGTCTTGCCAGGATCCATAAGTGCTCATGGAATCAGCAGTCAAGAGATCAAACGATGCATTGCATTGAGTAAGTCTGTTGCACAAGACCCGTTTAAAGTGTTGAAAAGCAAAGATGTTACCTTGAGGACTAAAGTGCACCTGACTCAAGCCATAGTATTTCACTCCCCTCATACGCATATGCAAATGGGACACTGAATAAGGAAGACTGAAGAAGAATCGACATATTGAATTGGAGTGATGGCGAAGAATATTGAAAATACCAAGAGAGCCAACACATCTGTCTTGGAAGGGTTCTAGTCAGAATGCTCCTTAGAAATGAGGATGATGAGCCTTTGCCCCACATCCTTTGGACAAGTCAAAGAAAAGGACATCATGCTTGATAAAGTGGAGGGGCCATGAAAAAGAAAAGGATTCTGGACAAGATGAACTGGTCCCCTGGCTGCAACAATTGGCTCCAACCTAGGCACAAATGTGAGGATAGCGCAGGCCAGGGCGCAGTCTTGTTTGTTGTGCATAAAGTCGCTATGGGTCAAAATCAACAGCACCAACAACATTCACCAACCACTCAACCTAGTGAGGAAGAAATAGAAGAATTGTACCAACGTTTGGAGTCTGAAATAGTTTAAACATGCATGCGCAATTATTAGTGTTTGGAATGTGAAAGTTGGAAACAAAGGATCGCTGAAAACAATAGCCATGGTGATAAAAACAAAATTAGAGAGTGACTGATGGAATTTTGTAAGACCAACAATGACTTCATTTCAAATACCTTCAATAAAAACTCCATAAATGTGGACTTTGCTGGATGAAATACACAGGAATCAAATATCTTTATAGTCTGGGTACTTTAGAGAAACAAATCCACAGAAACTCATGTATAAGAGAGAGTTTCATATAAAGGTTAAGAAAACATCCCAACCCAGTGCTGCCCAAACCCACAAGTCCAACGTTAACCCATATGTCCAACACCAATCCACAAAGTCCTCCATCTCACAAAACACACGATGATGCCGACTTCAGGAGGAAAGCCAAGTCAGTGAATATGTAAGCATCACAGTGCTGGCAGGGGTCTCCACATGGCTGCTCCAGCACCCAGGGCTACATCGGGGTAGGTCCAAGCGGCTTCTCCTCAGGGATGTGTTGCAGGAAGTGAGCCTTGTCAGCTGAAGCAGGGAACTGGCTAAGGCAGCTGCACCCTGGTCCAATCTTCAGAAAGCAAGAGACCCGAGAACTAGAAAGGCCAGGCTCACCGAGCCATTTATCCTCCCTCCCCTCCCGCCCCCGCCCTTCAATTAACCCCACATGTGTTTATCGGTCAGGTTGGCAAATAAACTAACTAAAGAAACACACAGGGCCAGGTCTACCCTGCCCAATAGGGTGGCCATGAGTCAGAGCTGACTCGATGGCAGTGAGCTTGGTTTTTATCCGAAGAAATAGAGCCCTGGTGGCAGAGTGAGTTCCACGTTAGTTTGTTAAACACAAGTTCAGCAGTTTGAACACAACAGCCACTCCATGAGAGAAAGATGAGGCTTTCTATTCCCATAAAGATTTACAGCCTTGACAACCCACAGGGGCAAGTTCTACTCTGCCCTATAGGATCACTTTGTTTCAGAATCAGTTCAAGGGTGATTTTCTCCCCTATTTTAGATTTTACAACATTGTTTGCATTCCTGGTCTGGCCTCCAGGATGAGAGTCCAGAAATATCTCCCACGGTCACTACATGCATAGTATTTCCCAACCAGTGTTATCATAGGAGTTTTTGGTGGTAACATATAAATTAAGTCCTTCCCACATATTGTGTGGTTTATTTCCATGAAGAGTTCTTATAGGAGAACCAGTAACCAAATCCACTGCCATAAAGTCAATGCCGACTCATAGTGCTCTTATAAAGGACAGGGTAGAACTGCCCCAGTGAGTTTCCTGAGACTTCAGCCTGAGGGGGAGGTGAAAAGTGAGAGGGACAACTGCTGGCTTCTCCGCGTTCCTTACATCGACAAGTGTCGTATCCAGTGTGAGATCAACTTTGATACTCCTGTGATGTGATCCAGGGAAGTTTCCACACTCACGGCATTCAAAAAGATTAATTCCTGGAGGATTTCTTGAAAACACAGTGAGATTTTTTTATGTGGTATTGGCATATACTTCATCTCTTAAACCATTTAATTGTTCAATCATATTAAGGAGATTTGAAGCAGAATAAGGTTGTTCCTTCATTAATTTCATCGAGGTTCTTTCCTGTATGATTAACTTGTCTCCTCTGTTGTTGCTGTTGATTTGTATTCCTTGTGAAGCGGAAATGTCTCCTCACATAGAGAACTGGGTGTTATTCTTCAAGTGTTGCAGCATTATATATTCACTGGATAACTTCTCTCCATCTTTTTGGCTTTGAGGGACTGATCCTTTACATTGAAGTTCACACTATAAAACAAAATAGAAAGGTGACTGCGGTCAGGTTTCTGAAGGTTTGTCATCATCTCTCCATAACCCACTCTTCCTGGCTAACCACCACCGCCACATCCTCAAGGACCACTGAGTCCATTTCCTCCCTCTGGCTCCCAGAGGTCTAAGGGACTGTGGCCTCTAAGTCCCAGGCGCCCCTTCAGGAAGAAGGGTGGAAGTGGAAGCAGAGCACCGGGCAGTTTGGAAACAGATGCATGATGTTTGGTTCACACGAGTCAGAGCTGTTGAAATCCTTCCTTGTGATTTATGGATATGCAAGATAACCGTGCTGGATCTCCAGCTGCCTGGACTCGATTCGTTCTCCTGCATCACACAGGAGACCTGGGAACGCACTGAGAGACATTGCTCCACCCCAGCCAGGAGTTTTCCAGAAGCAGCTGTGCTCTGGCAGGGAAGGGGAGTTGGGGGACCCTCCCAGAGGTTCTGGGAGAGGGGGAGGAGGGGCAGGGGGCTAGGGAGAGTGTGTCCAGGATCTGCAGCCACAGAGGCACAACTGGCCTCTCACAGGAGCAGGAATGTGATCTCAGCAGTGAGTTATTTTCATTTTTAAAAAAGTTGGCCGGGTGGAATGAACGAAGGGCAGGCTCAATATCAGCCAAAATAAAGCCAGGGGCCCACTGTGGAACAGAGCATCCATTTCTCATATATAAGTTCATGAAGAAAATTAGAACAAGTCCATGAGAGCGGACATACCCCTGGAGTGTACGCCACCAGAATTTTGAGCACATTTTAAGAACAGACTTGATGCACGGAGCACCAGATGAGTTGTGGAACGACATACAGATCATAGGGCATGAAGAAAGGAAAAGGTCATTAAAAGGACAGCAAAGAAAGAAAAGACCAAAGTGGAAATCAGAAGAGCCTGTGAAACTTGCTCTTGATTATAGTCATTAAAGCTAAAGGGGGGGGGGCGGGGGGAATGATTGAGAAAGCCTAAGAGCCCCCAATAAAATGATTTATTAGGATTTTAAAAATCCCCCCCTAAAAAGAATAAAAATTAAAAAGCTGAACAGAGAATTTCAGAGGGTAGCTTAAGAAGAAAGGCAGAGTAAAATAACAAAATGCGCAAAGACCTGGAGATAGAAAACCAAAAAAACGAATAACACTTTTCAAACTGAAAGAACTGAAAAAAAGTCAAATCTTGAGTTACAGTATTGAAGGATTCTTTGGGCAAAATATCAGAGCCCTGATGATGTCATAGGTTACCTTTAGGCCTGTTAATTGCAAGGTCAGCAGTTAGAAACCATTCCCTGCTCTGTGAAAGAAAGATGAGGCATTTCCTGTAATGAATTACAGTCTTGGAAACCCACCAGTTCAGTGAGTCAGAATCAATTTAATGGCTGTGAATTTGCTTTTCATTGGGTGGGCAAAATATTGAGTGATGGTGATGCAGGAAACATCAAAAGAAGGTGGAAGGAATACACAGACTCTTTGTATCCAAATGAACTGTTTGACATTCAGCCATTTCAAGGGGTAGCATAGTGGTTCAAGCGGAGCTAATCATACTGAAGGAAGAAGTCCAAGCTGCACAGAGCATTAGTGAAAACAAGTATCCTCAAATTGGTGGAATACCAACGAAAACGTTTCAGCATACTGACGCAGTACTGGAAGCACTCACTAGTGTATGCTAAGAAATTTAGACAACAGCTACCTGGCCAACTGAATGGAAGAGATCCATATTTGTGCTTATTCCAAAGAGAGAGACCCAACAGAATGCACAAATTATAGAACTATATCATTCATATTACATGTAAGTACAATTTTGCTGAAGACATTTGAAAAGCAGTTAGGATTCAGAAGACTAGCATTGCTGATGTCAGATGGATCTTGGCTTAATGTAGAGAATACCAGAAAGGTGTTTGCTTATATTTTTTGGATTAGTCAAAGGCACGTGACTGTGGAACCCATCACTATGTGAGATAATTAGTTTACTATGCCAACCTGGCTAATAAACACATGTGGGGTTAATTGAAGGGCAGAAGGATAAATGGCTTGCTTGGTGAGTCTCACCTTCGGAATTCTCAGGTCTCTTGCTCTGTGATGGTTAGACCAGGGTGCAGCTGCCTTAGTCAGTTCCCTTCCTCAACTGGCAAGGCTCACTTCCTGCAAGACATTCCCAAGGAGAAGCCACATGGACCTACCTTGATGCAGCCCTGGGTGCTGGAGCAGCCGTGTGGAGACCCCTGCCAGCACTGAGATGCCTACGTATTCACTGACTCAGCTTTCCTCCTGCAGCCGGTGTCATATTGTGTGTTTTGTGAGATGAAGGAGGACTTTGTGGATTGTTGTCGGACATAAGGGTTAATGTTGGACTTGTGGGCTTGGGCAGCACTGGGTTGCGATTTTTTTTTTCATGTGCACTTACCCTTTATATAAAACTTCTGTCTTATACATGAGTTTCTGTGGATTTGTTTCTCTAATGTACCCAGACTAACACACTATGGATAGCCTTGAGAAGAGTGGGCATTCCAGAACATGTGTGGTCATGCAGACCAAGAGCTAGTCATGTCAAATAGAACAAAGGGATACTTGGTGGTTTACAATCAGGAAAGATGTGGGTCAGGTTTGTACCACACTTCTGCAGTCTGGATGCTGAGCGAGTCATCAGAGAAGCCGGATTCTAAGAAGAATGCAGCATCAGAATTGGAGGAAGGCTTGAGGACACAGCCTTGCTTGCTTAATGAACGTGAAGAGGACTTGAAGCACTTGCTGATGGAGATCAAGGACTGCAGGCTTCAGTCTGGATTACAACTCAATGTATAGAAAATCCCACATCCTCACAACTAGGTCAATAGATGACATTATGATAAAGGGAGAAAACATTGAAGTTGTTGGGATTCTGTTTTGCTCATGGAAGCAGCTGTCAAGGAATCGGGTGATATATTGCACTGGGAAAATCTGCAGCAAAAGACCTACTGAACGTGTTAAAGAGCACAAGGCTGTTGCTTTCAGGACTAAGGGCCACCTGACTCAACCCATGGCATCGCACTCCACATCTGCGTGCAAAATGTGGACAGGGAATAGGAAGACCATAAAAGAATCGATGGATGTGTCATGGATGCATTTGGATGTACCGAGGGCTGTCAGAAGCACTAACCAATCTGTCTTGGGTCTCCTCTGCATGCCCCTTTAGAAGCATTCGGTCTCACATACTTTGGACATGTGATACAGAGAGACCAGGATGCTTGGTAAAACAGGTCATCGAAAAAGAGGAAGACCCTCGGCGAGATGGATTGACACAGAGGTTGCCGCAATGGGCTCAAACAAAACCACTTTTAGGATGGTGCTGGACTAGGCAATGTTTCAGTCGGTTGTACATGGAGTCACTGTGAGGCGGAACCAATGCAGTGGCACCCAACACTGACAGGGCAGTGTCCGTTTGATTGGATAGGAAATGGTAGGTCCCATTCTTTCACTCCTTTGAGAACGCTGTTGTGTCTTGGATGCTGGCTTTGTGGATACTCTGGCCTGCTTCTTGCTACGTTGTCCACAGTCTGCTCTTTCTACTATGAGACCTTCCTCTCCATCTTTCAGTCTTTAACTGTATTCAAATGCGGCACAACTATGTAGGGGTGTTCTAATCACTCTCCTTAGACACTCTGTGGATCTGTGTGTGTGATGTGAATGATAGAGCAAATACGGTTTCCTTTTAACAATTCATGTTCATTTTGTTTCATGTTTCCAATTGCAGTCATCACCATGTCATCGTACTGCCTCCCTGTGCTTCCTGTTTCCATTTCTCCTTTGCTTCTTTCTGGACTTGGCCGCTAAGCACAAGCTGCTGCCCTTTTGATCTGGAATGGCCTTTTCCATCTTAGTCTTTCACCGTTTTCGAATTCTATTTTTTTTTCTGACACACAGCATACATAGGAAGACAACACCAATCCACTCAGCTTCGGAGAGTGTATGCAAATGTCCTGTGCAGCCCGCCCCCAGCAGAGGGGGTCTGTCCAGGGGGGCACGGGGATGGCAGGGGTTGATGGTTTGATTTCTGGAGGGAGTCTGCCTGCTGAATGTTGTCAGAGCTAGTCTCGGGAGAGCTGCCGTACAGGAGACAGCATCTCATGGGTCGTAGACTGGAGGGCTTAAGGGTCTGTTCCCGCCAGGAGGTGACATGGTTTGAACTAAAATAGCTTGGGAAGCACAACCCAGCAGTTCCTGTCACCTCCAGGCCTGCCTGCGGGACAAAGAAGGACTTGTCTTGAAGGTGGGTCACACAACTGAAGGGTGTATTCAAACAAGGTCTTCAGGGAGTTAACCTTCCCTCACTGTCTGCCTCGGCCATGCGGGAACCCTCAGCAGATTAGCCCTGGGGCTTTTCAGAAGTGCTCGAAGTGGTGGCTGTTCTTTTCCAGAACAGGGATTCCGTTGATAAAGTATCCTCCTGGGCAAAGTGCCCGAAACGTGTGGGAGCTGGCTGATCCCTCCCCAGGCCGGAACCCAAAGGCCACAGCTCAGTGCTTTCTGGCCTGAGTGCAGGTGCCAGCAGGGCTCTGGGAGTGGAAAGACCATCAGAAAGCACCCCTGCAGGGCCAGTCTGCAGGGAGGCAGCAGGGGGAACCTAGCTGAGCTCCAGGCCCCTCCCTCCCTGCTCCGCCCCTCTTAACAGAGCTCCCTATAAGGCTGCTTGCCTGGAGTTCCAGCTTCCTTGAAATCTGGAATATGCAGACACCTCCGCAGGTCCTGTGGGCATGCCCTCGCCCCCACCCTTTCCTCTAAGGTCCCGCTTCTGTAATATTGGGCCCAGAGGAAAACAGGAGGCGGAGGGCTGAAGAGAGAAGGGGAGAGTCCTGTTTGGGGCTGTTTGGTACAAAAACAATGCATGGAGTGTGTCCTAGCTCCCAGGAGCTCCCCCCACGCCCACTGTTTAGTGTTTTGTGCTCTCCCAAGCTGCTGTCCAGAAGCGTGTCCCCCCATCTGACAAATGAGGAGAATCGGTTTTCTCGTTCCCCAGCTAACCAAGTGGCCCGTCGCCAGGCTGCACTCTGATCTACGTGCATGTCCTGATTCAGTGGCTGCTCTAAGCCAGTCCCAGTCTGCCCTGAGCACTGGCGAGAGGCCAAAGGCCTGGGACAGTCTGGGCTAGGTGCCTTGGCCCCCACAGCGGCCTCCATTGTGGTTGGTCAGGTGACTGGCCCTTTGGTCCAGGTCCCTAGGTGGTTGCGTCCACATTCAAACAGATGCTCCGTATGGCGGACCTTGGCAGTTTGTGGGGCACGGACCACTGGTCATTGAGGAGAATGAAGCCGTGTCCAGGACAGAGTGGAGAACCCTTTGGGAGGCCTCTTTTGGGGGCCTTTGTTTTGCTGGGCTACGTGCTCCCACGAATCCCTGTAAAATCTGCCCTTGTGGCGCAGTGTATTCAGTACTGGGCCGCTAAATGGGAGAGAGATGCAGCACTCCGCTTCGGGCTCATAGTCTGCTAGCCTTGGCCTCCCTCCACCCTCTGAGGGGTGGATCACCCAGTAAGCAAGGTAAGCACGCGTGGACTTCTGGGTGTTTACTTCCTCATCTGTCGTGAACCGTTGCACATGGGTTTTGTCACATGATGTGGTGACGAAGGTGAAACACTTTTCACCACAGATTAGAAAGCACCAGTAAACCCATGCTTGCCTCCCTGTCAAGGACTGAACATGGGAGCAGCAGCGTTGGGGTTAGGGGAAGGCGCCCTGGGATTGGAGCTGGGAGAGCCACCCAACCCTGCTTCCTGGAGTCCTACCGCGCTTCTGCTCTTCCGAGCCCTTTAGGGGGCCAGCTCGCTGGAATGTTCCTCTGACCATTGCTTTTGCTGGGAGGCCCCCTCCCTCCTCCAGTGGGTGACTCACAGTTTTTTCCTTTAAGTTTAAAAAAGGAAACGTGTCAAATTTAAGACTCAGCCCAGCACATCTATTTACAGTGCAGAGAAAGCTTGCAAGATGTGAAGCCTTTAGAACCTTATAAGGCCTCAGCCTCAAAGTCTGCAGCTAGCGCTTGTCACGCTCCAACTTGCGAGCTGGGAGGACCGCCGCGAGGGCAGCTGGCGGCCACTGGGTTGCAGATGGGAACGGACAGGTCTGAGGAGGGACCCCTTTCGACACTTCCTAGAGCAGTGGTTCTCCACCTTCCTCATGCCGCGACCCTTTCATACAGTTCCTCCTGTGCTGGTGACCCCCCTCCCCCCGAACCATAACATTATGTTCATTGCTCCTTCATCACTGTCATTTTGCTACTGTGATGACTTGGGCGACCCCTGTGAAAGGGTCGTTTGACACCCCCCCCAAGGGGTCGCGACCCACAGGTTGAGAATCGCTATCCTAGAGCCTAGACCAATCTACTGAGGGAAGAGTCCGTAGGCAGGTGCAGGTATATGTATACGTACTGGCACACACACAAATGTATGCGTCCACGTGTACGTGCACGCAAAGGAGCCCAGGTGACTGAAGGGGTACGAACCCAAAGTGGGATGCCTTTGACCCACTCTGTTGTCCCCTGGGAGAAAGGCTTGGAGATCTGCTTCCAAAATGAACACCACGTGGAGGTGCTATGAGCCGGAGTCCGTTTTGAATGGGCATCTATACCGTGACACCTAACAATGTGTATGCGCCTGGGCAGACTGCCGTGGCTTGAATAAGGTATAAGGCTGTAAGGAGTCCTCGGGGTTCGGGGCGGTGTTGGGAGGGGGAGGGGAGCAGGACTACTTTCGCTTCCTCTTTCCTGTCCCCGAATGGGCGTCCGTTTCCAGTGGCTGGAGTCTTGCTCTAAGTGGCAGAGCAGGGTGCGCGCTCCATGGCAGGAAAGGCAGTCTGGGGCATGGGCATGTGTTCCCTTCTCGCCGCCCTCACACATCGCTGCTCCTTCCCAGCTGTCAAGTGGCCTCAGACTCCTGCCCAGTTTCCCTGCATCCCATTCAAGCAGTGAGCAAGGGAAACCTAAGCCTGCTTTGGGAAGGCTTGTCACTAATGTATCATTGCCCTCCCACATTCGCTTGGTGCACCCTTGCCCCCGTCACCGACCCGGCTCTTCCCTCAGCCTGGAAAGTAATGGTCTTGCTCTCTGAAGCAGCTCTGCTCTGGCAGCCAACTGCACTGCCCTTCTCCAGGCCTCCCTGCCCCCTCACCTGGCTGAGCAGCTATTGGCTCTGTCTTCTGCTGTCTGAGACCAGAGGAAGGTCTAACCAGGACTGGTTATTGTGTCTGGGAGAAGCTCCTGTCCTGGGCGTAGGGCCTCATCCTGGGTCCAAGAGGAGCAGTGGCATGGCAGACACAAGGGCAGGCTTGGAGGAGGCCCCCACCATCTGCCAATGTCACTGCATCCCCCTGCCCTGGAAACACTGAGCCTGGGGGTGGGGAAGGCATTGAATGGCAAGCTGCCCCTCCCGCCAGGCCCTCACCCTAGGAGCCTCCATGATCCTGTCAGTGCTGGAGTGTGCGCCCTGAGCAGCCAGCTGGGCCCCAGGTGCTATTGGGGATTCTAAGACAAAAGGCTCAACCACCGCTCTAGCACAAGCTGGCTGGCCAATTTAGGGACAGAGACCCCCAGACAACTTCCCTTTGAGGGAGGTTCAGGCTGAAAGTTTACAGGAGTCCTCTTAGCATGAGGGCTTGGCTGCTTTCTGGCAGGAAGAGCTGCCTCACCCAGGTGGCAGCACCTTAGAAGGGGAAAAGAAGTGGAGGAAAAGAAGGGGGCTCCATGGGACAAGGACGGACGGGGGTGAGGTTTCTTCAAGGAGCAGGATCGTTCGGATGAGAGACTCACAGGCTTGCCAGCAGCCAGGGGCTGGTCCCTGGTGACAGCTGGATGACATTCTTCACACTGTCAGGAGTGAGGCTGAGACCATGAATCTGTTCCAATTCTTTATTTTTAAATCCCTCAGCTGGTTAAAGACATTGAAGGAGAGATGTGACAGTCACTTGCAGTCCCAGATGGGCCGTCACTTAGGTCCAGAAAGAGGCTCAGGGGACTGGGCTGAGGTCACTGGCTGGCCCCAGGGCCCTTTGCCAGGCCTTGTGGAAGCTGAGTGAGCAAGGGGGTCCCGTTCATGGGACTCACAAATGTTCCCAGCCACCCCTGAGCCCAGAGGGGCTGTGGGACCAGCGTTCTCTTGGGAAGCGGCTGGGATGGTGTGCTAAGGCGAGTCCTGGGGGCCCAGGCCCTTATTTTCTGGGGTTGTGGCTTTAGTGGAGGCTCAGCATCTGGACCCAGGCCGTCTGAGGGACCCCCACCCCCCGCTGTGTACGAAGCTGAGTCCACCCTAACTCAGGAAGGGGGCCATCTCAGGTGCTGGCATTCTCTGCTCCCAGCCAATAACCCCGGAGTTCTCTGTTTCCAGGCAGCCACCGCAGGGGCAGAGTACCAAGTGAGCAAGGGAAGCATGAGCCTGCTTGTGTTACTCATTTGCAATGAACAATGTGGTGAAACATATGAAACTGTTTATTACAGGTGAGCAAGTAGGTCCAAGTAAACCCGTGCTTATCTTGCTTGTTGGGTAATCGAACACTGAGCCGAGGCACCAGTGGTTTTATCAGGGCTAGGGAGTGGTTTCGGGTATTGGTCCTGGCTGGGGATCCCCCAACCTGGGTCTCTGGCCCTGCTGGCAGCCACATGACTGACTCACCTGTTCTTCTTCCAGAGCCATCGTTCTATTCCAGCCAGCCTGAGGTGCTTGCAGATCAGAGAGTGACACACAGCAAAGGACAGCCTGAGCCTTGGAGAGATTTGAACTAGGGCAGAGCCAGTCCCAAGGGCAGCTCAGACCCGTGGGGCCCCCACGCTGGGGCGACGGTGGGCACTTGGTCCAGAGCAGCAGAACCCGGGGCTTAGGTGTCCTTTCTTTGAGGGGTTCTCAATATTCAACCCACCTCACCAGTCCCATTTCCGAGCACCCAGCAGCACTGGCTCAGAGCAGGTCCTGGGTGAATCCAACTGTCAGTCACAGAGGGCAGCTGAGCAGGTAGATGTCACATGACTGCAGAGTTCTTAAGTCCAATCCTCCCTTCTAAGGGGGCTCTTTGGCCAAAATTCCACACCCTTGCCTTTAAACTGTCCCTCAGAGTTTTCTGATAGAAAATTCCCCTCTCTCTAACCATCAATCCAACACTCCGAGCCTTCACCCTCAGGTGCTTGTTCAGGCCAGAGCATGCTCGGTGTAACAAAGCCGTGTCTTCCCCCAGATGGCTTTCTGAGGGGGTTCAGGGAGAAGGTGCTCCTGGATGTGGAGCAAAGCAAAGGTACGAGGCTTCGGGACCCTTTGATAACAAGAAGCCGGAAAAACAAAGTCAACAGAACAGAGATGACTCGGCTGTAACTGATATCGAGAGCAAGCAAGCCTCCTGTCTTCTTGTCCAGAGATACATGACAAATGGCGAAGCTTCTCCGGCTTCCTGAGAGCTTGACTCTTCTCCCCCCACTTTTGACAGCGGGAGCATTTACTTCTCCCCAGCCAAGCAGTTCATGCACAATCTCCCTCATAAACAGCTGTGGACTGTCCAACTGATCTGACAGGAGGCAGATCTCAGGAGCCTCTGAGCCTGGCAGAGTGCCTGTCCTCCTGCCTGCTGACCTTGGGGGTGCCAACTGGGCATGTCTGCCTTCGAATGAGCAGGACCCCACCACAGCCAGAGGCAGGTGAGTTGGGGATGCTTTGCTGTGCTCACTGCTTGCTTGTTGCAGTGCTGGGCTTTAAGCCTCTTGCACACTGGCAGATGGACAGTGGAGCACACTAAGCCTCCATGCCTTGCCCCCCAGGCCCTAGATAGAGGATTTACCGCTTCTGAGTAGGGAGAGTCCCTGGCAGTGGCTTGTCCTGAGACAGGCCATTCTAACCCTTCAAGGCCCAGCAAGGTCAGCGCGGGTGTCTGGGCTCCCAGGGGAGGGTGGCGATGCTGCTTTGGGCAGCGCCTCGCTCGCTCAGCCATCTCTTCGTGGCCTGGGCCTCAGCTGCTTGCGGAAGGGCTCAAGCCTCAGAAAGCTGCGCTAGGGGCTTTGAAGCTGACAGCTGGCTGCCTGTGGAAATGCAGTGCTATTTCAGGGTTTCGTTTTAAAGAGGTTTCAAAGGAGAAGCTTGAGGCTCGACGAAATTGCTCATTAGGGCTCCTCTCCCAGCTGCTGCTCGACTGCGGGCCCAGTACAGCAGCTGTGTCTTTCTAGCCATCCACAGGCAGGTGGCTGCTTCATGCGCTCACCTAGGGGCCGGCAGCGCTCTGTAAGTTTGCTCCCAAAATGCCAGCAGCACAGGCTGTGCGCGTCGGAAATGATTCTCCGGGGAGTGTCAGGGGACTGACTCAGGACGGGCGGATGGGGGGGGGGGGGGGGCACACACACTTGTACACAACTGCCCCTAAGGAACTGGGGGATTGTGACCATTGAACCCTCAAAGGAAAATGGACTCGGCACCCCCCACCCCAGGCTGTCAAATGTAGAGCAGCTTGTCACTTCTCTGGGTGTGGCCCGGAGCCAGGTATGTGCCATGAGCTGCTTGCTCGCTGCAATCTGCTGCACAAATGCAAATCCCTATGGCAGAGGCCACCTTCCTGGCGCAGGCCCATCCCTCTGATAGTGCCTCATGCTCTGAAGGTTTGGTCATCTTCCCAGGTCAACCTCTCACTGGGGGGTGGAGTGGGGTGTTAAGTCCCGAGGGCCAAGTTCCTATTCATTTCTCTTTGTATTTTCACACCTGACACTGACAGACGGGCAGCAGGCTAAAGATGTGTTCAGGAAGGAAGGTGCAGTCTAGTCACGGAAGGGTTTCATGTACTTACTGTCATGGGAAGGGGACAGGGGAGGCAGAATGGAGGGAGATTCCAGTGTCGGAGAATGACTGGATGGACCTTGCCGAGGGGGAATATGGTGGCTTCTGCGAGAGAGGGGACAGAGTGTGAGCCTGTGCTCAGAGATGCTGCCCAGGTGGCCTCTCCTGCCGTGTCTGTGTGGCATCCACTCAGGGCTGTGGCACACGTCCCCTCCATGGCAAGTGTGTAGAAACTGCCCAAGGCCAAGTTTCCATCCTAGAGGCAGTGTCACCCCCAGCGGACACAAAGGGCGGGCTCTGCCCTTCACAGCTGCTTGTCTGCAGGAACCTGTCCTCCTGGTGGGGGTTCACCAGGCCCAGGGGCCCTCTGATCACTACCTCCAGTCATACCTACCTGAGAGGTTTGAAGGGACCGTGCTTCTGGGGCGAGGTCAAGCACACTCTATTTATAGCAGGGAAACATTGTTTCAGTGGGAACACACCACTAATTTTCGTGGCAGCGGATGACTCACTCTCCTGACAGGATGGGCTCACCCTGAGCACTAGGAGGTGGCATCAGGCCTGCTGGGAGGGGAGGTCATGCCACCTGGGCAGCAAGCCGCTGAAGTGGGGCCCTCAGTGAAGGCACCCTTTCGTTTTTGTTGGGTTCTAGAAGCTGTGGAGGCATTGATCGGCCATGATAAACCCTTTGAATCCGGTGAGCTGAATGTAACTGGGAGTGACATTCGCAATCTTGACAACAGAGAATTATGGGAGGGGAAGGCAGCCATACCAATGAAACCACCAGAGCCCACCGAAAAAAGCAAGGCATCACACCACCAAAGCCCCGCAGAAAGAATCATTCTATTGGGTAATCAGTTTGGTCCAGACACACTGCCTCCTGTTAGACACCCCTTTCCCCAGGTCTGTGTGTCGAGCTATTGCTGCTGGAAGACCCTCTTTAAGATGTGCCACTAGCTCATCCAACCTATTTCTGGAAATCTGAGAGGGCCAATTGAAGCTGCCTTCACACTTCACCCTGCACTCAGAAGAGACCAATTACCAGTTCCTCTTGAGTCCACATGCCCAGCTGCTGAGCAGAGGACCCCGGGGGAGCACAGGGCACGGCGGCTTCATCCAGAGCTCGAACAGGCTTCAGAACTCTTCGCTGCGGGTCTATCTGATGGGACGTTCCTTTGTGGCTGCACAGGGAGGTCAGGGGAAACAAAGTTCCCGATGAGGCTAGAGGACTGTGACTGACTTAGAACACAGTCCCTTACAGCCGAGAGCTACTGCATCTGGCACCCTGAGTTGGGCAGCAACTCCTGCAAATGTGAGGTGACCGCTTTCGTCAGGTACGTCATGGTCCCATAGGCCCCGCTGGGTGCGCTGTCGTAAAATAAATGGCAGATCCCTGTGGTCTCGTCTTTCTCCAGGCTGTCCAGGCCACAAATGCCCATCTGCAGCAGGAAGGAGGAAAGGGATCAATGAGCAGAGGCTGGCTGCCTCCCTGTGAGGAGGGCACTGTGGGGATAGGGTAGGGACTCGGCCAGGGCCCTGGATGTAGCTTGTAGGGCTGTTTGGAGTAAAAGCTCCTTGGCAACTGGCCTACATGCCTCCCCAAGTTCTGAGAGTTCCCAAGGGGCCACTGTGCTTACACTAACTGTGATGATGTTTCCTGCTGCCCCTTTCCTATTGGATGCCCAGCCTCCCCACAAGCTCCCCTCAGGATACCCACCTGGTCCTGCACGAACAGCTGGTTGGCCATCTGCACGATGTGGTCCACATGGATGATGCCTCCGAGGCTGGTCATCTCCGTGTCTGAGAGCATCGTCAGCACCAGGATCGCTTCTACCAGCAGCTGCCGATACTCAGGCTGGGGTACTCGATTCAGCACAGACTCTACGTGCACAGCGAACTTGATCTCATGCGGGGTCATCTGGCAAAGCAACCAGCAGCAACCAGGAGTGAGGCACAGGGGCCCTGCGTTCTGCCCCAGGTAAGCCACCTCACTGAGCAAGTCAGCCAATAGCACCCTTTGCCTGTCGCCCACCCTGAATGTGCTCAGGAGACTCCATGAGCAAACCCCTGCCCTGGGGGCCATGGTATCCATGGTTCTCATATAGGCACTGGGATCAGGGACCCTGCCTCACTCTCCTTCACGCTTCCCTGTGGCATGGTCCCTTGGGCAGAGGGAAAATGAAACCATCTATTTTGAAAAGACTGACCCGAGTCAATAAGCCAAGGCAGGCAGCTGCATGCAGCTAAGGAGCCGGGGCCAGGAGAGGTTTGTATGCTATGGGGAGCCCCTCCGTTCTCTAGGGGGATCTCTAAGGGGTCTGTGCCTAGTGGGACAAATCTTGGGTTCTTAGCACCAAGAAATGGGCAGAGCGCAAGGGTTAAAGGGCTCATCCCAGACCTCCAGACCACCCGACCAGAGCCCGAGTTATAAAGTGAGGTGGAACCAGCATGTGGCAACTTGTCATACCTCTTGTGTTGCTGAGGAGGGGAGGACGTAGCCATCAATGGAGAGCCCGTGGCACTGAAGGCAGAACACATATAGCACTTCTGTCACATACCAGAATGTGACCAGTAATTGAACGTGTGTTCATGTGCGGGCACACGTGTACACGCGGGCACACACCTCCAGTCGTTCTGCCTGGAAACCCGCATGAGGGCTGGAACACACCAGACTGCCTGTTATTTTTAGACAGCTTGTTCTCACTGCCCACGGGCTGTGTTGTCAATGGAACAATTCTGGAGAAACCAGCAGGGGGTCTTTCCGAGCTCGCAGGACCAATGCCCTCAGGCGCTGCTGCGTCCTCTTCTGTGGCGCCTCAGTCACTTGGCATTGAACTTGGCAACCAGGCCTGGCGGCTGAGAGGCCCCCTTTGGCGCCATAATAAAGGGTGGCTTTCATGGCTCCTGCTGGTTGAAGTGAGGCTCTGTGCCTTTGCAGGCGTCTATTTTGGAGATTTCTATAATAAGCACCAATCACAAAGGACCGCGGCACGTGCACAGACGCGCACACGCCCGCTTGTGGGTATAAATATCAAGCAGCAGCACAAGGAGGGAGGCGGCCTCTTCACAATAAGAGCTTCTTGGTGGGGAGCCAGGGGCAGCCCAGGGGAAGCGGGTGATGCCCCAGGATGAATGGGGAGATTTTCAAGGAATAGCTGATGGGGGTCTAATTGACTTGGCCCTGAATCAAGGCCCTGGCCCAGCAGGGCCACGGCCTTTGTCCCCAGAGCAGTTGAGGACATAGTGGTAATGTTGCCGTTTTGCATGCAGGCTGTCTTTGGCTCCTGAGCAGCAGCAGACTGAGGACCAGAGGCGGGGGTCTGTGAGGCTGCCCGTAGAGCCCAGGCCAGCAGAGGCCCAGGGCGAGGCTGTAAAGCCCACGTGTCTTCAGGAAGGGGGTGCAGGCAGCCTGCATTGGGGGTTGCTTTTCCCTCGTGCTAGAACCAAGAGCAGTTTTGGTGTGGGCCCTGGAAGTCCCAGTAAGTAGGCTCTAGGGCGGGCTTTGGACAGACAGAGTCTGGAGCTCAAAGAACAAGGGCACTGTTTTTGCACCCTGCTTACTCCATCATGGTGCCTGGGGCTGTGTCCCCAACACGGGTTTCTGCTGGTACTTGTACCACCCCCAGGCAGTTGGGAAAGTGAGTGTGGTGTGTGTGGGGGAGGCACTCAGGGTGGACGGGAAGATTCCATCAGGACTCTCTCCGTACTTTCTAGAACAGTGGTTC
Organism: Tenrec ecaudatus; assembly: GCF_050624435.1. Lineage (NCBI taxonomy): Eukaryota > Metazoa > Chordata > Mammalia > Afrosoricida > Tenrecidae > Tenrec > Tenrec ecaudatus. Next base: position 15,326,680 of record NC_134548.1, read on the forward strand.
TCAACCTTCGTAATGCTGTGACCCTTTAAGACAGTTCCTCATGTGTGGTAACCACCAAGCTTAAAATAAATTTCATTGCTACTTCATCACTGTCAGTTTCCTACTGTTATGAATTGGGTGACCCCTGTGAAAGGGTTGTTAGACCCCCAAAGGGGTTGCAACCCATAGGTTGAGAACTGTTGCTCTACCCAGGAGCCTGTTGGGTGGGCCTGGCTGTCACAGGGTTTTCATGACTTCCCTATTTCCGCACCCCACCCCCGCACTGTTCCTTGTCCCATTTACTATGCTTTCAGGAGTACTGGGCCTCTCTTCAGGTGAGCCATAGGGTCTCCATAGGGGCCATGTCTGGAGACTTTTTAGCTAACTGGGGAATGGGGTGCTACTGATATCTGGTGAGTAGAGGTCAGAGAGGTTGTTGAACATCCCACAAGACACAGCGCTGCCAGACCCTGAACCCTGGTACGTGAGACTGGTACTACACCACTTAAAGGAGCGACACGTGCACCTTTGGAGCACGTGGCTTCTAGCAGCGACATCCTGAGTACATGGATGTGTGGGGCCCAAGCTCACCTTCTGGAGGAACGTCCACACCTTTTGGTAGAATCCCACGGGGACTCTGTTAATAGCGCCATCCAGCCGCCGCCTGCGCAGCCACTGGCCCTGCCGCTCCCCCCAGCCAATGTGATGTCCTCCCGAGTCCGTCGATGACGTGCCCGTGGGTGAGGAGGGGGTGCTGGATCTCTGCAAGAAAAGGCAGCAAATGACCTTCAGACCGTCCCCGTGCAGGGGGCCACTGGCAGGTGCTCGTCGCACGCTCTGTTACCAAGGAGAGCTGCTCTGAGAGGGCGCAGCACCCTGACTTGGCCTGGCCCATTTCTGTTTGACCTCTTTCCTTAACTGGGGTGCTAACGTGCCCCTTCCGCACACTCAGACACCCCGCCTGCCCAGGAAGGGAGTGGACATGGTGGGCCAGGCACTGGATGGAGATGGCCTGAGGGCCAACCTTGACGCCCATATCTATCAGGCTCCTGCTCTGCTGCTTCCTTGGGGCTTGGTCTCATCTGAGTAGGGGCCTCAGGAAGACGTTCCATAGCCTGTGAACAACCACTGGGGGAGCTCGCTGTGCTCTGGGAGCATGCTGGCTGGTGGTGAGGGTTCATTAAGGGGCGGCTGTTAAGAGCAGGCCTGCTAAGGGCTCGGTGCCTGGAACCCCATGGCCTGGGATATGGGGCCCCTGCGCTGTGATGGGAGAGCAGCCAGCTGGATGCTAGCTGAGCCCTGATCTTCTGAGAACCCCCAACTGCCTAGGGGAAGACAGCTCGAGAGGCAACTGGAAAGGTTCTAGGGTGGGGGGCTGGAGACCTGGCTCCCCTGCCCACTCTCACTGCCATCAAGCTGCTGTCACACCCTGGGCAGGGAAGGGAATGTCTCCAAGTGGCAACCTCAAAGGTACTGGTGGGGCAAGGGAGCCCCATCTCCAACACTCTGGAGGGCCGAGGACGGGCTCTTCTTCATATACTCCTTTCTCTTTGTTGGGATCTTATTTTGAAAGGGTCCTAGAGGAAGAGTCAGACTGGCCTGTGAGACCAGGGACTTCTAACACCTCCAAGGCCATTCTGAGGGCCACCTCCTAGGCAGTGAGTGAGTAAATCACTCAGTACTGTGGTTCCATGCAGGGCAAGGGAAGCCAGCCCAGGTTCCAGAAGCTTTCAGGACTTGGTAGGGAGAGCATTTCTCCACGGCCTGCCGAGAGGCAGCAGAAGCAGAGAATTGAGACTTGGCTCCAAACAGAAAAGCAAGCTCAGTTCAGGAATTTCTCAGCCTTCTAGATGCTTCTGAAAAGTACAGGTTGGGGAAGGTGTCAACATCAAAGGAAAACACACACAATCTCTGCTCACATCTTGGGAAGTGAAGGATGGGGCGGGAGGAAGCGAAAGGCAGTAAGAGGCCCCAGACCCTACGGACAAGGAGGCAGTGACGGGCTTCCCGACCTTGTTTACCACAGACTTGGAGGCTTGTGCACTGTTCGGCAGGGCCTGGCCCACAGAAAAGAACTAGAAAACAAAACGAGTCCACTCAGTCAGGGACAAGAACACTGGAAGGAGGTGGAGGGAGGGGGAGCAGCAGCAGCCAAAGCGCCCCAAGAGAGGAGGAGCTGTTCTTACTTGCACCACAGGCAGATGCCCTGCCTCAGGCAGCACCTAGCAGCCGGGCTATGCGGCCACCTCCATAAGAGAACCTGGTAGGAGGCCGCCCTTCTAATGTCCAACGACAGCAGGATAGAGGGTGTCTCATCAAGTCAGGACACACTTTATTTTCCAAAGCCACACCCCGAGATGGGGCTCTCTTCTGTCAAGGGCTGTGTAAATCTACAGCAAGCAACAAAACATCCCTAACAGGCCTAGAACGATAAGTCGTACCATGAACGACTGAGATCCGGCTGCTGCCTGCTGGTCAACTAGCAGCTCATCTAAGAATCCAGATTGCCAGGTTCCCTTCACTGCCGTATGAGCACCCGGGTGCACCCGCGACACGGAAAATGACATGGAACCGCTTACATCGGGAACCGATCCTTGATGCACACGGCCCACTACAAACCTTTTTCTGGGCCAATTAAGGCCTTCATGGAAGGAAGGTGCCAAGACCGCACTGAAATGGAGGGAGAAGGAACTGGCCATCTTCCCCAACAGCTAGTCACTCGGATGAGGGTGACCGAAGGGAGGGTGCCACCGAGTGGCCGGCAAAGGGACAGGTTTCTGAAAATAGGTTTCTGGCTTGGGAAGAGGAGACATTGAAATGGAGATCAGATAACGTTTTCCCCAGAGCAACGCATAGAGGCCATGTGGATGTATTCTGGTCTCCAGTGGTTGTCTGGGGATGGAGCCGATAACTTGGAGAAAGGGGACCACAAATTTCGGGAGGAAGGGAGGATGCAGGCCACAGGGGTAGTAGGAAAGCCCGACTTCCCACAAATTTTTCCCTCTTCGATTGAAATCCCAAGTGACCAGAAAGGCAGATGCTGTTTTGGGTGCAGTGGAGATTTTGAGTGACGGTGACCCCATGTGAGGGACGTTCTGCATGGAAATAGCTCACGAGATCTTCCCGTGGGGCCACTGGGTGGGTTTGAACCCCCAACCTTTCAGTTAGCAGTCGAGCTGGGCTCCTTGTGGAGAAGAATAGCAGTAGCCTGGCAGTGGAGATTTTGAGTGACGGTGACCCCATGTGAGGGACGTTCTGCATGGAAATAGCTCACGAGATCTTCCCGTGGGGCCACTGGGTGGGTTTGAACCCCCAACCTTTCAGTTAGCAGTCGAGCTGGGCTCCTTGTGGAGAAGAATAGCAGTAGCCTGGTAGTGATGTAATCACTGGTCAAATTTCCCTTTCTTTCCTTCTCTTTGAACCGTAGGAGTGAAGGGGCGGTGCCCAGAAAGTGCAAATGGTTACCATGTTCCACTGCTCACTGAATGGTTGAAGGTTCAAGTCTACCCCACAGTGCCTCAGAAAAAAAGGCCTGGCAATCTACTTCTGGGAAACTAGCCTTTTTAAAAAAAACCAACCCTGCTATTTGAGCAGGCACTTGGACGCCTCTCTCCAAGTATCCCATATCAAGTCAGAGTTTGATCATCTTTTTTAAAAGTCTGGGGGACAAGATCTCCTGCTTTTGAGCTCAACTCCATGCCTGTCTCCAGGGGCCACCTGTCCCAGCACCTCCACCGCAGCCAGCCCCAAGCAGAGACACTTCCCCTGCATTCGCATCACAGCCTCGTCCACATTCAGGAGTACCCACCGCAAAGACTAGACAAGGCACAAAGGATTCACCTGTTCATCAGCACTAAACCGCCTGGTCATCTGCAAGTAAGAGCACAGCGGGGAGTCAGCAGGAGCCACCTGGCAGCGGGGCGTCCCTGCCCTGGGGCTCACTGTCCGATGACTCGGCACAACACTGCCCGTGCTGCAGGGTGGGACTCATTCCAGTGGGTCCTCACGACCCACTTATGAAACAGAACATTGGAACGTGTTCCTCTCTGCAGGTTATGGGGTGCAGCGCCTGGCCCATTAGGCCCATTCAGTCCAAAGGAACTGAAAATCCAGGGACTGAAGCCCACTCTGAAGCCACCCCTGGCTGAGGGCTGGTGAGCAGCGGGCATCATGTGCTACTGCTATTTCTGTGGGCGATGAGTGACTTTTTTTAGCAGCTGTGGCCCACTTGAAAGAGCAGTTGTAGGGGACGAGGCTGACCTGGAAAAGGATGCTTCCTGCCCAGGTGGTGCTAGGGATGAGGGAGTGTGTGGCCTCCATAGGGCGTTACGGGCCCTGGTTTCTGTCCCTTCCTAGGCCGAGCCCAGGGAGGCACACCTTCCCTCCCTGAGCTGCCATCGCCAGGAGACCTGCGTACCTGTTTCATCTCGCTCTTCAGCCTGATGATGCCGCTCCTTTCTTGTTTGGTGGCACCAGTGTGCCCCACCTCATGGATGGAGATGGCAGGGCTGGATGTGGTGGAGTGGATGGGGCGCACTGGAAGGGGGAGAGACACAAGTGGTTTTCAGAAATGGCAGTGCCTGCCCTGACAGAGGAAATGCAGGGCTGCCTGTGACAAGCTGCCTTTTAGTCACGTCCTAACCTCACCCCGACCAACAATCACTTCCCTTAGAGAAGGGGCCTCTGTGGCCCTGGCAACAGTTTTCAGCATGCAAACTGGTACCTGGTCCACAGCTTGGCTCAACATGGGCAGCTGGGACACAGAGGAGGAGCAAAGGGCAAACGTCCCTTACGTCACATGCAGAAAAGGCCTAGCAGTCAGCAAAGGTGTACCTGGAGGACCGTTGTCATCAAAGTGACAATGGCAACTTGAAAGGTTAGACAAGACCCTTGGGGGGCAGTGAGTTTACAGTAATGAGAGAGCAACAATGGGGGAAAGGGAGGGGGCGATAGCCACACAACTGGAAGCACACCATCGGTGTCACGTGGAGAAACGGTGGGATTGGTGGATGCTCTGCTGTGTGTGTCCTCAACCAAAAGAAAAGATTTTCAAATACGGTGAACTGCCCAAAAAAGAAAGCAAACACTCACTGGCCATAAAAGCTATCACAACTGAATATGCGCTTCAAAAATCATTTCCTTCTTCTCTTAAAGTGTGTCTTCTTGTTTAATGATCTCACAATCACCTTTTCCTTTTACTAGTTTGTTGAGGGAGGAAGAAACACTGGCAGGGGAGTAGAGATGGTTGGGAGGCCCCGTGGGGCAGGGCACAGCACTAAAGGGACAGCGGAAGGAGAAGGGGGAAAAGACATTCAGGACTGATCACAATTCTAAGCCTGTTCACACTTGCTACTTCATAGATTGAACATCTGCAAGGACAAGTAATGCCCACCACCTCAACTCTCACTGTGGAGACCCGTCCTCCCACAGGGGGTCCTACAGGACACCAGAGACTCTGTCCACCTTGCTCAAGCACCAGTACCAGCTGATGTGTCGTCTATTGCAGCTCATGGAGACCCCATGGGTAACAGACTACAACTGTGCTCTCTATAGGACAGTCAACAGCTAACTTTCCAGGAATAAACTGCCAGGCCTTTCTTCTGAGGCTCCTCAGAGTGGACTCAAAGGCCAAGCTTCAGGGAAGTCACTGAATGTTTAACTCTAGGGACTCTTTTGTTCAAGCTGTTGTTACTGTCAAGTTGGTTCTGACTCTGGGTGATGCCACGTCTGCAGAGTAGATCTGCTCCCTGGGGTTCTCAGAAGCAGATTGCCAGGCATGTCTTCTGAGGTGCCTCTCGGAGGTCAAACCACTTGAAGCCATGGCCATTTGCTCCTTTTCATAGAGAGAATCTGAGCTTCATACATCCCCTCTCCAAAGCTCTATTACATGAGGATGGTTTGGGGTGATGCCAGGTGGGGTCACCTGGGCAATCTCTGGTTCGCCCCCCTCCACAGAGTGAAATTGCTTTTACTTACTGCTTCTTTCAACACCAAACTCTTTGCCACTGAGAATATGGTGCAGGAGACTTTTCATATCAAAAGGACTCAGGTTCATCAAACTCTCAGAGGCTTCTTCTCCTAAAGGCAATGTGTATTCAGTGTCAAGGACATAGGGTTGGTGACCGATGAGGACAGAGCTGGGTAATAGGGGGAGGGGCAGTGCTGGAACTCCTATTCCTCGGTGCTTGTAAATGCTGCTGCTGACACATGGATCCTAAACTAGGTTTTTTCCTCACGCTTCTGAAAAGAAGCCAAACTCACGGTCACAGAGTCCCTTCTGACTGAGAGACCCTCCATCAGATTTGAGACTGCCAGTCTTTATGAAAACAAGCAGCCTCATCTTTCTCCCAAGAAGCAGCTTATGGGTTTGAACTGCCGACCTTGCAGTAAGCAGCCCAATGTGTCACCCATGATGCCACCAGGGCTCTCTCTTTGGCACTTGATATGCTTAAATGAGTGGCCCTTCTTCCCCACCTGACAAACCAAAACAAAAGCCACAATGACTGCTATCCAGTCAATGCTGACTTATCGCGACCTTATAGGAAAGAGTAGAACAGCCCCTGTGGGTTTCTGAGACTGAAACCTCATCTCTCTCCCATGGGACTCGCTCTCTGCACTGCAAGGCACTCGCATGGGAGAAACTAGTTCAGCATGAGCACATCCAAAGCTGGGAAGCTCTAGGTCGAGACTACCTGGGTGGGCGACCCAGCTTAGCACAGTGTATATGCAGGCAAGGTGGCCCAGCACTGAGTGGTGGCAGGGTGTGCACCTCAGACCCACCGGACCAAGAGGCAGGCCCAGGTAGTGGCGGAGCATCCCAGACCTGCTGGACAAAAAGGCTAGCCCAGGTCCCCTGCCTCTCACCTGAGCAGTTCAGGCTCCTCGCCAGCTCCGTAGCCATCACCTGAATGATCAGTCCGATGCGGAGTCGCAGCATCTCCACAAAGAGGCTGGGCTGGGCCCTGACATACATGGCCAAGTAGACAACAATCTCCTAATGCCAGCACAGAGTGGGGGCAGCACTTTAGAGCCTGGGCAGGGTATGCACTAGGCCCTTCAGGTTCTGGGGACAGAAGGAAAAGCCCGCCTCTCCTGGCAGCCCCTAACCTGAGTGAGGACGGCGATGCTGATGTCCTGCCCACTGGCTTCATAGATGAGTCTTGTGAGTTCCTCCGGGGGGAGTGGCCTAGGAGGGAGAGGTGGATCACAGGCATGAGACAGTACTCCCTTTCCTCATGAGCAGCTCCCAGGCCAGCTCCCCGCAGTATGTGGCCCGGCCACTTACGCGGAGATGGTCTTCTCTCGGGGCTCAGGGGGCAGGCCCACAGTGAGCTGCTTCTGGTGGGACAGCAAGTCCGTGCAGGCCTATGGATTGGGAGGGGAGGGGCAGGGCCAGAAGAGTCACTGCCAATAGGTTCAGAAAGGTACCTCGACAAACCTTATGACCAATATGGAAAACTCTACACCCCAGACTCAGCCACCCAAGCCAGAGCTGGGTCCCAGTGTGGCTCTGCAGGGCCCGTGGGTGGGGAGCAGGGAGAGGGAGGATTCATTGTCTCTCCCTAGTACTTACCCAGGAGGGGTGGGTCACTAAGGGTTAACGACCACCTTCCAGTTCCCAGTGAGTGACACAATGACTAAAATACACGTTCTAGACCTTCCAGAACAGTGTCTGGGTGGGTGGGAGAGAACTAGTGGTCTCTGCACTGTGGGTGCTCTCAGAGGCCCGCCCATGATATCTCAGGAAACCTCCTGAGACTAAACGGGCAGTGGGGACATCAGACGGGCCTGTTTTGCTTGGGGCAGGGGTCGGGAAACAGCAGCTCGAGAGCTATATGCGGCTCTTTTGATAATGCACATGTGGCTCTGAAGTCAAACTGAAAAAATAAAACCATCATAGCTTCATTTACAGGATAATATTCAGATTTAACAGTGGTTGCATTTGTTTGTAAAAATAATTTGCGGTGAATAAAATTTAAATTGTTTTAAGGACTGGCTCTTCCGTTTCAACAGTTTGCTGCCTCCTGGCCTAGATGCAAACCCAGTGAGAGGAGAAACAAAGGCTGGCAGGAGATAAGGGCCTGGGGTAAATAGAAGACCCTGGGACAGCCCTGCCCACCAGCACTAACCTCTTCCAGGACCTCCACTTTCTTCCTGAGCAGGCCCGAGATGTAGCGAATCAAACCCCACTCTTGGTGCAGGCCGGCTTTGCCATATAGCTCGCTGAGGAGGGTGTGCACCGTGACCCCGTGCTGGCCCGAGAGATTTGTGTCCCAGTTGGCACCCCTGTCACAAAGTAGAAAACCCCAGAATTATGGTGCTGACACACCTGGCGTGAAGGCTGGGAATAGGTGAGCTCTCACTGTTACTCAAGCATGGAGCCTAACCTCAGGGTTGCATTCTCCAAGGTCCTGTGCGATGGGGGAGAACAGAAAGGCAGGGCCTCGGTGTGCTCGGAATCAGGAAGGGGAGAAAGATCTGAGGCACCATGAGAGCTGTACACTTACTTGATTACATACAGCATATACAAGATGTCTGCTTGGTCCTGGAGATTGGAGCAATCCTTCAGCTGCTCGACCAACTTCTCGCAGTCCACATCACCCTGGTCATCACAGGGCCACTGGAATTCGCCTTCTGGAGTCTGGCCGTAGGAAGCCAAAAAGGGTGGCGTGGGGGAGGGCAGAAGGAATTCACAGGCTTTTAGTAGAGAAGTGAATCCCCTCCCTGTGCTTCTGGAAATTTGGGGTACCTTTTTATTTGTGTGTTTTAGCTACTTTTGATCAGTAAGGCACTTCGTTGTCCATTTGTGAGGGACTGGGTTGAAGAGGTGAAAACGTGGGTGCAAAACTGACCTCTGTGATTGGAAAGCGGTAGCCTTTGGGGGAGGGGGAGAGAGGAAGTGGTGGGGACTGCACGGGTACATGGTTCTTCAGATACAGATGCTTCACTTGGGCACCATGTGTTAAAGAAAACAATACAAGACACACACACACACACACACAATGTAAGGTGGGTTTAAGAAAACCTAACCAATTGGGGTTAAATTGAAACTTTCTCCAACAGAAACTAGATCTTTGTACTCATGAGAGAAAGTATCAGAGTATATGAAGGGAAGCGATGGAGAAGTCCCTGCCCTGTCATTCTCTTGAGCAAGCTTCACTGTCTGTTAACATCCCCTGATAGAACTCTGGGAAAAAAACTCCACCCCACCCCCGCCAGCCTCCCCACCCAGACAGCTTTGCAAGTGGTACCCCTGGGCGGGCCAGCACAGACCTGGTTCTTGGGCTAGGTGGGGGTTACTTTATTTCCTCTCATGCTACATAGGTTCTGAGGGAAAGGAAGAGAGCCTGTACCCTTGCCCCAGCCCCAAAGCATAACGGTCTGTGCCAACCAACCCAATCCCCTGCCCCCTCCATTCCGACCCATAGCGACCCTGGATGGGGTTTCTCAGGCGGTCAATCTTTACAGGAGCCGACAGCCTCCTCTTTCTCCTGTTGAGGGGCTAGTGGATTGGAACGCTAACCCAGTGGTGAGCAGTCTAAAGCGTACTCGACAGAACCACCACACCAACTCAAATCTGATTCCCAAAGACAAACTAGTTGGGTTCTCTTCAAAATCTAGTGAGTGCTTCTAATTCTACCACAAGAAACACGACCCTTTGAGTTCAACTGTTTTCAAAAGCACCAGAAGCACCAATATCGAATATCTTACCATTTATTTTTTTTAAAAGATCATTTTAATGGGGGCTCTTCTAGCTCTTATGACAATCATACATCAATATGTAGCACGCATATTTGTACCTAGGTTGACATCATGATTATCTACACATTGAGTATATTTAAGCCTTTGGTATCAGCTCTTTTGACTTTCCCTCCCCGCTCCCACCCTTGTGACCCCTTGATCAATGTTAAAATATTCAACTACTTTACCTTTTTCAGCAGGGGCTGAGGAGAGTCAACAAGATTCAGTGACTTCCGATGGACACTCAGCATTCTCGTTGGCAGAGCCATGGGAACAACTGGAAAACAGCAGCATCCCGAGGGTCTTTATGAGGAGCGAGTATGGACCCAGAGACTCAAGCAGGAAGGGGAGGAACTGGGAGACAGAAGAGGGCCAAGCAAAGCCAGGAGTGGGGGAGAAGGACTTTTGAGAAGGATGATGAAGGAAGATGCCAGGACAACAAGCACCCACACACCAGGCCAGAAGGCCCCGTCTTCACTGGGCCCTCGTCCTGTGAACCTTCAACAACAACAACACTTTAATCTACTGAAATGACTCGAGAGCATGCTCTGAATTGAGGAGGAGGACAAGTAGCTCAGGAAACAGGGACTATCCCAGGATGACAGGCGTGCCCGGGCCAGTGCACTATCACACTAACAGAAAGAGGCTCCAAGAAAAGTCATGGGCCCCAAGGTTCACTGTGATGACTGACCTTGTGAAGTGTTGTATTGCAAGGTCATTGGAAGGTATATGTAGAAACAAAGCAAAGTGAAAAGAAAAGGCAATTATTAATTTCAGAAAGATAGAAAGTAAAGCATCCTTAAAAACAATGACATATCTGTGTTCATGAGACAGGAAACTACAGAGGGAAGGGGAGCTGAAAATGGAAAAAAATGTGGTTCGATTTTTTTAGTATATTCCACAAACAAAAGGGGGAGATATATATATATATATATATATATATATATAAACTATTAATAAATAAAAACAAGAGAAAGGTCCCCGCTTTGAAGACCCTCCATTGGTCTGAGTGGTTACCAAAGGAGGCAAAGAAAAACTGAAACAGACCTGAATTCTATGGTAACATACAAGTTCATTTTAAAAACAAACCAACCCCAAACAAAGTAAAACTGGCAATGTAATCGGTATACAATAATGCTCAGTGGGAAGTAATATTTCAACATATGTAATAATGCAAACATGAACACTGATGTAATTACTGAGTTGTAAACACCTAAAACCAAACCCATTTCCATCGAGTCGATTCTGACTCATAGGGACCCTCTATAGTACATCTTTATGGAAGCGGACAGTCTCCACCTTCTCCCTAGAGCGACTGGTGAGTTTGAATCCCCAACTTTGTGGTTAGCAGTCCAATGTGTACTTGACAGTGTCATCAGGGGTCCTTAGCTACAGTGGAAGGGGAAAGTAGGGGAAGCAGAGGAGTGACGCTGTAAAACAACTCAATCCACATCCACAAAACAGGAAGCCAACAGCGAGAGAATAAAACTGATGTATCACCAGGCAGTGGTCTGAATCCATAATTTTAGGAAAATGGAGATACGTAAATGACAGAAGAAACAGCTAACAGTGTTGGAAGTGGCTGCCTCTGTGATGGCTGGCCTGGGAGAGTGGGAAGGACTGAGGCTGGAAACCCCTGCATGCTGTCATTTAGAAGCCTTTGATCTTTAAAATTATGTCCATATATTACTCTGATAAGAGAAAGTCATTTAACAAGCAAAGAAGTGCTAGTAACATACATGGAATTTCCAAACCCTTTGCTTTTGCCATGACGGAAAGTATGTCCCGAGTGGAGTGGACGGCACTGAAAACATGACGGTCTTCTGTCTTACTAAGAGGGGGCAGATAGCACTTCAGAGACGTGCTTTGTAGCAGGTGGTTGATATACTGGTCAAGTTCATCTTGGCTGTCTGTAATTGGACAGATGAGACAAAGAGCCAATGAGAAAAAGCCTATGGCTGTGCAGTATGAAAATCAATCAACTGGAAGATGGCATAAGACTGAGACATCTGCACACCCACGCAAATCCCAATCATGTCACAAGAGTTCTACACAGATAATATCTATGCCTGCAATTTTACTGTCTGGAAAATCTCCCTCCCAGGAAAGGGGTCAGGGTAGACTGTACATCGCATCATCTGAAGATGAACGACACCATTCAGAAGACGATGTGACTGGTCCTTTTTGTTATGATGAGTGAGCTGAGCATGACGGAACCCCCACCCCAATCTCAACTAGGATCGAAAAGATCGGTCCCGCTAACCTAAGAGTACGGTCTATTTGAGGAATGCACTATGCCTAAGGTTCTATCATTAATATACACAATCAAGTCTAGATAATTCTACATACCATTTCCTTTGAAAATCCAAGCCGCATATTTCTGGTTCTTTGGTGAAAAGCCTTAACTCCTAAACCTCTGTCTGTCGAGGTTTAATAAAGCCTTACTTTGGAGGGCCTCGCGTGTAGGTTAGCTTTTAAAATTGACATCAAATTCATTTTAGTAGCAGCCAGGTGCTGAAAGCACCGCAAAAAGCACTCACAGGCTTACCTTCATTACAGGTGTTTTCTAAATAGCATCCTACATCAGAATCACTGTTGGGGCTTGAGCTGCCATCGCTGTCATCGTCAAACAACTTTTCATCACAGTCGGGGTCCAGGAAGGTCAGGTATGTGTAGAAAGAGGTGGTAAGAAACTCGGATAGGCTTCCCAGTTGCACTCTGCCAAGAAAGGCATTTCAGAAATGCAGGTGGAGGGTGCCCACACTTCGGACACAAAATCACTGCGCAGCTTTTCAACACGCACTGGTGTGGCACTTCTGCTAGAATCAATCAATGCACTAGTGTGGCACATGTAAGTAGGCAAGGGATCAAAGTGGAAACATGTACCATAGTAAAAGGCCTACAGGAATCACTCATCTCTTCCTCCCAAAGTTGTCAAGGATTTCATTTTGCTTGGGTCCATGATCAATGTTCATGGAAGCAGCAACTTAAGAAATCAGGTGAAATATCGCCCTGGGAGGATCTGCTGCACAAGACCTCTTTAGAGTGTTAAAGAGCAAGGAGGTCACTTTGAGGACTAAGGTGCACCTGCCCCAAGCCGTGGCATTTTCAATCACCTCAACTGCAGGTTGGATCATGACTAAGAAAGAGCAGGGTAAAATGGCTGCATCTGAATTATGGTGCTGGTGAAGAATAGTCAAAGTGTCATGGACAACAACTGTTCTGTTTCGGAGGAAGTACGGTCAGAGTGCTTCTTAGAAGGAAGATGGCAAGGTAAGAGACCCACTGTAAGTGCTCAGCAAATGGCTGACCGTGTTACCGCTACCATGAGGAGAGCGAACCTGACGGAAGAACTTATTTTGAAAAGTTCTCCCAAATCTCACGTCATCCACTGGGTGGGAACTTTTACAAACTGGAGGTCAAGGGCCTGAATATGGGTGGAGCTGGTAGCCAGATGGCTACAGAGGGATGGGGCCAGGGAAACCTTGGCCTGAGCTTGCCTACGACGGCAAACTCTGAAAGCGTAACAGACACCCAACTCAATGCTGCTTGAGACAGGACTCTCTCTCAACCATTAACAGGAACAACGGGGTTCAGAAGGTAGAAGACTTGGGGAAAAGTGGTCAAGGTCACTATGGTCATTCCAAATCACCTTGCTCCTCCAAAGTAGCCATCCTCTAGTTTCCGAATTGTTGAGAGAACTGCAGAGTGAATGTCTGAGCCATCGTTTGCTGAAGGAGAGAAGAAAAGTGAAGGATTTATTTACTTAATCTGGGAATACAACTTTTATTTTTTTGGTGGCATGCATTGAAATGTCTTTCTTAAGACAACCCAACATACTTAGGGCATAGAAGATTCCCAAGATATGCAACCCAACTGCTAAGGGACGCCCCCCAGTGCACATGGCTCTTCTCAGGGGAGCAGTTGTTGGCACTTTGGAAAGGGCCCAACCCGACACAGGGCCTGACCCAACCAGACGAAAAGGATGCGTTACTGAGCATGGTGTGGGTGATGGGAAAGGTGAGCGTGGGGCGGCCCGTCATCCGCCAGCAGGTGCATAGGTGGGCCAACTCGATCCGCAGCATCTCCACGATCATCTCATTGTCAAGAGCCAAGTAGAAATGATGCTGGTCAGTAAACTGAAAGGTAAAACAGGCCAGGTCACGGCCCTCTGTCAACCACCACCCCTCCCCGGCAACTGCACAACTTGTCAACCCAGGATGTGGTTCTAATCTGCCTCATCCTGAAGCTGCTGGCCTCGCGATGGATGGACGGGAGGTGCCCCAGCTTCATTAGCATGGAAGCGGAGCTGTGTACCCTGATTTATTCTCCGTTCCTTTCTACTGCTGCTGTCCCTGAAAGCAGATCAATAGCTCCTTAATTCCTCCTCCTGGAGGGCTGCTGAGAGCAGGTGAGCATAGAGACTTTGTTTACCTGATGGATGACCTCGTTATCATGGGCTAAAGGTACTGCTGCCTGATAGTGGTGACGATCAAATTGTCCTCTGGGTCTCGGGACTAGTCCGTGCTCAGCTTGGGACTGAAATTCATTACTAGGAAACATAACTAACAAGATTTTGGTGAAGAGAATGGGCTAGGATGGAAAAGAACAACTTAGGGCTGCAACTGAAAGAGCCCTGGTGGCATAGTAGGTTATGTGTTGGACTGCTAACTGCAAGGTCAGCAGTTCTAAACCACCAGCTGCTCTGAGAGAGAAAGATGAGCTTTCTATTGCCGGAAAGAGTTGCCTTCTCGGAAACCCCCAGGGGCAGTTCTACTCTGTCCTATATTTAGGCTGGCTATGTGTCGGCAGCCACTTGATGGCAGTGTGTGAGTGTGAGCCCTAAGACCCTGCAGCCCTCCCGGACCCAGGGGGGTGGGGGCTGCATTCCACACTCCATGGGGACAAAGCCGCCTTCTAGCTGTGTGGATGAAGGCAACGTATTAGGTACGTACTTCACGGGGAAGGCCCTTGTGTTTTGGGAAACGAAAACTTGGAAGCGGACTTCTATAAGAAGTCTAAACAGTGTAGTCCGTCTCCAAGCCAGGGAACTGGAGTCTGGAGCTCAGGGGGCGTGAAATCGCTGCTGCAAGGCTCGGGGATGAGCGGTGAGCCCATGCTGGGGCATAAAGTGAGGACTCCTGACTAAAAGTAAGGCCCCACACAGGGCGTGCCAGGAAGCATTTAGCGAGCACCGGCTGTGAGCAGACACTTGTGCTGGGAAATGGATGCCATGGCACATGTCTGGCTGAGCTCCAGGCACGCATCATCTCCACGGTCAAGCACAGGGGACCGGGGAATGGGAGGCTTGCTGTTTTGCTCGGGGCCCACGCTTCTCACCTGGGGAGTGAAAGTAAAAACTTGGTTCCTGATCACGTAGAGCTTTGAGGTGCCCAGGACACCGATGTGTCGATATGGCCGCCCGCTCAGCTTCATTGTCTTATTGCGTCCTATTGGAAAACCAAAGAGAAACTGGAGCTGGAGTCACCCAGGCGACTTGGGTTAAGGCTGGGATTCTTTGTCTGTGGGTTGTCCTGGAAGATGAGGTTAAGATAAGAATGATGAAACAAGCGCCAACCACTTTCTTTTAATGCACATGTATGAACAGCTGCTTCGACGTCTGTATAGAATAAAACTGGGAAAAGGCCTTTGTAAGTATTCACGGTCCAAGTATTTAGTACTCAGCTGTAATGCTAGAGTCACATTTTTTTCCAGAACTCAAGAGAAGTCCTCCCGTTTTTAATAGGCAAACAGGTATTTTCTGATACTTCAGCTACAAATGATGGATATGGCGAGTGACGGCTCGGCTTGTGGCTTTTCAAGTGGGGGCTCCTTATTTGAAGCTGAGCCAGTTCTCATCCACCCACCTGCCTGGCAACCCCCAGAGGTACGTGAGAAAAACAGCTTAGGCACCATCCAAACGGCAGACACACAGGCTCTGATGCTCCCCACAAGCCCGCTGAACTTGCAGATATCATAGCTCACCCCCGACTCCCAAGCTGGAACTGTGTTCCACCCTCACACCAGCATGCTGGCTCGTCCCTAGACCTACCAAGCTTGGCATATATGTGGCTCAGAATCCGGCCAGGCTGGACGCGAATCGGATGGATGTCAGCGATACTCTGAACGTTTATCCCATGCTTCCTCAACAACTCCTTGATGTGATTGTTTTCTGCCAACACAGAGACTGGGGACAAAAAGGGTGGTGGAAGTCAGAAATGGGTCTGTAGGGCCGTGAGTGAGTTCACCCCTGAGCCTCTAAGAGGAGTGGAAGAAAGCCGCCATCACAAGGTTCCCCTCATCCGCACGGCATGAAACAGCGGTAGACGTCATGAAGTCTGGTGCACATTATTAACTGGGTGACGCTCATTGGAGTCCCTTGCTCCATCAGGACCAGGTATGGCCCAGTGAGGCAGTGGCCCCAAAGGCCAGTATTGTTCATGTGGTTGGTAATTGCTCTCATATATTAAGTGCACAGTGACAACCAAACGTGCAATCTACCAGAAGGAGATGGTTTTTTTCTGCAGAAACCACCAATCTTGAGGGGGGGAGCAGGTGTGTGTGTGTACTGTGCTGTGACATTAGGTGGGGTACAGGAGTTCGAAGAGGCAAGAAAAGGTTTCAGGGCTTACCAGCAAGTGCCCTTGTGGTGCCTTCCAAGGAAGGCCATGAGGCACTCAGCAGAGAGCCTCGCAGAGCCCTAGCTGGCTCTGGGCCCTCTCAGGAGATGGTTGAAGAGGAAGGGGGGTGGCGGGGGCCTGTGAGAACGGGGGCCTGGAGATCAGAACAGAAGGTGTGACGTGACCTTCCCGTGTCTGTCAGGACCCGGTTCTATTTTCCAAAGAATAATCGGTATGAAAAATGATGCTCAATGAATTACTTGTGCCCCAGATGGGATCAAGGCTTAGAAAACAATTGCTTTGTAGAAATCAAATTTGTGGCTGGGAAGAAGATTATTGCCTTTGGGAGCCTCTGAGTTACAGAAAGTATGGCACAGAGCTGCTATATGCTAAAGCGTGCACCGGCCTCTGCTGTTTTCTTAAATTCAATCAGAAACTAGGGAACCATTTGAATTAAAAATAGCATGGTTTTTTCTAAGTTAATACGAATAGTAAATATGCTCACACACCTTGCACGACAACATCAGGCTTGATGGCAGTGGAAAATCTTCGATTTAAGGGATCGATTTCCCCGGTGGCCAGGAATCCCTGTGAAGAGAGGGCAACAGTGACGGCCGAAAATGAAGTCCTCTCGGACTCTCGCTATGTCATCCCTTCCTGTTTGTCCCCAGTCAATTGCTTATTGATGCTGAAGCAGCAGGGGCTGTTCTCAGCTGCCACTGCAGATGGCATGTACTAACGCTTCCAGAAAGGAGCTCTGGAGGTTCAGTGATGACACTCAGCCCCATCACTTGATATGAGTGCTAAGAATGGTGCCTGCTGGGGACTGGGGGGAGCCACCTTGTGAGGTGGCCACTGCTTTCAGTGCCGTTCCACAGGTGCCCAAGGTCAGCGGCAGAGCATGGCCTTGGCCCATGGCTGACTATCTCGAGGCACAAGGTTCCCCTGCCTGCTTGCCATGTGGATCCTTTCATTGGCTCTCACATTTT
This sequence comes from Tenrec ecaudatus, assembly GCF_050624435.1. NCBI lineage: Eukaryota > Metazoa > Chordata > Mammalia > Afrosoricida > Tenrecidae > Tenrec > Tenrec ecaudatus. The sequence goes on from NC_134548.1 coordinate 15,344,009, forward strand.
CGATGAATGAGCCCAGCCCCAAGGGAAAGGAACATGGTGCTCAGGGAGTCCTGAGGAGGAACTGGGTTGGATGCTGGGCCCAGGTGAAGGCCTGACACTGGAGCGGAAGGCCAAACACCAGGGTGGAGCTTCTTCCATCTCGCTGATATGGAAGGAAATCAAGTGCTGCAAGTTATGAGATGATCCAGGCCAACTTTTTCCGTTCAGATGAGGGAACCTAGGCCCAGAGAAGTTAAGCAACCTGCTCCATGTCCTAGAACTAGTCAGAGGCAGGGTTGGCTTTCCCAAGCAATATATGCACATTTGCCTTACTTGCCCTACCCCTAAGGACAAGCCCAGGGAGCCGAGCTAGACTCGTGGAAGCAGTGCTCTACCTCAACACAGGACCCCTCCTTTCACTGTGAGAGTTTTAGGGTGGCCTTCTGCCCCAGTGCTGTTCTGGCCTCCTTTCCAGAGCCTGCATGCCAACTGAGGGCCCACCCAGCTCCTTGCCCCAGGTTCTTCCGCCATAGCTTCCCTAGGGTGTTTGGCTGGGCAAGTCCCTTGTGAAGGCCTAACAGTACAGACTGAAGTTCGAGTTGGTTCACAAACATCGCCATTTCAAAAGCGTAAACCTGGGGGGCAGTAAGTGCTTAACAAAAAGGAGTTGGTGGCACCGGATGTTCTGGGTAAGGTGCTGTGGGTGGTTTGAGGGAACTTTGGATTACAAAATGCACCACAGAAAACCCTATCAGCTGCCTGTTCACCTATGGGATCTTGGAGTCCTTCCATTCCCTCTGCCTAAGGCAGGGCTAGGGTTGCCGGAAGCAGATCTAGGCCATTTCCAAACCCTGTGTCTGCTACAGACATGCTGAAGACGCCTCCAGATGCCTGCTGGCCAATAGCTCAGAGGGGCTCCAGGAATAGGCCAGGAGGAGCACTAGCAGGAAGGTAGAGAGGGCCTTGGCCTAAGCTTTGACTCCGAGCTGCTTTCATGGAAATACGAATCCATAAACCATGGCGTCAGAGCTGGGGTGGCGTAGCCCAGTGGACGTTAAAGGTAAGATGATGCAAAAGCCACCTGCAGGGGGCCCTGTGCATGCCAGCTGCCTGCCCTCCCGTGCAGCCGCCTTACCTCTGCCAGCAGTGAGCCGAGGATGTACAAGGACTGGCCCCACAGATGGGGCACCTTCCCTAGAGGCATTCTGTCCACCGTGTGAGGGTTCTTATACTCTTCATCGACCTGCCAAAGAGGACACGGCATCACTGAACAAGAAGGCCAAACGCCTATCATCAGGGAGCATTGCTGAGAATTTACAAAAGGGTAACAAACATGTCCTCTCCCACTTCCAGCTGCCCAGTCCAGTTCTGTGAGGTCCTGGAGAGGCCAGCCTGGAAGGCTACGAGCTAGGCACCGAGGCCACACTGCTATTGGCAGTGGGGACAGTGCTGGAATGGGCCTGGTTCTGGCCTAGTGCCATCCCTAGAGATTCATGGCAAGAAGCGATGACAGAGGTCTGCCTCTAAGTGCACAGTTCTGGATAAAGAATCTATGGCTTCCCATATACTAACTCCAAACTTACTACCATAGAGTTGATTCTGATTCATGGATATACTATAGGGAAGGTTAGAACTATCCCTGTGGGTTTCCCAGACTCTAAGTCTTTCCAGAAGTAGAACGCCTCATCTTTCTCCCACAGAGCTGCAGCCCCACATGTAACCACGATGCCAACTGGGTTCACATGACCTAAAGCCTAGGCCTAATGCCACTAGATGACACCTAACAACAAATGTCACACCAGGTCATCACTGGGTGTGAAGTTGTCCATTGCCTGGGGCTTATAAGCTTGTGCTTGCCTCTGAGGAGAATTACCAGTAGATGGCACTATTTTACCGAGGAAATGCAATTGAAGTACTATACTGGACTCCATTAAAAAAACCAAATTTGACCTATAGTTACCTCAGATAATGGAAGTTTTTGCTTAGATATAGTTTAGGTTACGTTAATGGTGGTGGAATAATTTGGAAAAGGATATCAATAACGGTTATACACAAAGAGTATAATCAATGGCTCTGAATTGTACATATAGAAGTTGTTGAACTGGAAAATGTTTTGTTGAGTATATTTTTGCCACAATTAAAAAATGATTAAACGAATCACAACGATTACAAGGAAGAAAATGTTCTAAAAATGATTTGGGTAATGATTACTGTATATACTCGTGTATAAGCCGAGGTTTTCAGCACAAAAAAATGTGCTGAAAAACTAGGGTTTGGCTTATACACGAGTCAGTGGTACCCCATTGAGGTGTAACATCTCCTGGGGCCCCCCTAACGTAACGGGACAAGCGCCCTTTATCTTGCGGGTGATTGCCGTTTCTCCACTGTTCATTCAAAGCCCCGCTGATACTGCAGGGCTTTGAATGTTTGTTTACTCACAACTAACTAGAGCCGTCCTATGACGTGGACAGCTCCAATTTGCAGAAGCACCCATAGTAATTCACTTACGCTGGCAGCTGAACTGGTAAGGATGTGGCTGTGCTTCATCTCTTCCCTCTGGTCCGTGTTAATTCACATCCTGCATCCTCCAGGCTAACACGTTGTGTGTGTGTGTGTGTGTGGGGGGGGGAGATTACCATGAAAGTTCTTTTTCAAAGTCTTGTTTTTTTATCCTATTAGAAATGAATATTCTTGAACCAAAACAAAAACACCATTCTTATGAGGCTGGTTTCAAAATGAAGGTTGTGTCAAGAGCAGAAGAGAGCAATAACAGTATTGCAAGTAGGGAATTCTGTGTTGATGAAAAGCAAGTGAGGGAGTGGCGGAAAATGAAGGCTGACTTGGAACAGATTCCAAAAGCTAAAAAAGCTCGTCATGGTTTAATGTCTTTTTATGGGGCTCTAGAAAGTGAATTGCAGAAATGGGTTATGGAGTGTCGTCAAAGTGGTTACTGCGTAACACACATGGGAATCTGCATACGTGCTGTTACAAATGGCTAAGGATGACAAATATAAAGCACCAGGCATGGAAAAATTTGCTGTGCTGCGTTAGCAGGATGGTGTACCCACTTCATGAATAGGTTTGGCCTACTATGTTTGAGACAATGAACAAAGATTTCCCAAAAAGTGCCACAAGACATTGAAGAAAAAATTATGTCCTTCCAGTCATTTATTATAAAACAAAGAAGGATTTATAATTAAGTCCTGGTAGATATTGGGAATATGGATGAAACTGCCGTGACTTTTGATCTTCCAAGCAACAGAACTGTGGCAAGTTTAGAAGAAAAAATCATTTCTCTCAAAACCACAGGAAATAGAAAAAAAACACTGTACAGTTGTTCTATCATGTTTGGCTAATGGTACTAAGCTGCATCCTGTCATTATTTTTAAAAGAAAGACCTTGCCTAAAAAGATCAATTTCCCACCAGGAATTACTGTGCGTGCACATGTTAACGGCTGGATGGATGAAGACAGAACAAAAAAATGGCTGGAAGAAATTTGGAACCAACGACCTTAAAGAAAAAGCCATCGTTACTTGTTTGGGATATGTTCAGAGCCCACCTATCGGAGGACATAAAAAAATTGGCAAAATCTAGTAAAGTTACTTTAGCAGTTATTCCAGGTGGGCTTACATCTGTACTGCAGCCTCTAGATATATCTTTGAATAAGACTTTTAAAGACCGTGTGTGAATGATGTGGCATGAATGCATGTCATCTGATCAAGTCCGACTAACAAAAGGAGGAAATCTCATGAATCCTGACATAGAGTTAATAGCAAAGTGGGTTCGAGATGCATGGACAGACATTCCAGAAGACATGGTGTGACGTGCCTTCCAGAAATGTAGTATTAGTAATGCTATGGGTGGCAGTTAAGACTGCGCTCTGTATGAAAATGACAACAGTGATGGTGATGACGGCGATCTCAGTGAGGACAGCGTCTATGATGACCTCACACCAGCTGAAGCTCTGCATTGGGATATGGATGATGATGATGAATCCAGTTTTGAAGGATTTTAACTCTACATTTTAGCTTGGTTGCTGATTGAGCTCAAAGAATAGTACTCTTAAGGTATCACTGTTGATACCTTATTGTTTTGGTTGAACCTATTTTCCACTTACTGTGCTGGATTACTAATGTTAAATGACTTGTCCTTTTATTTATGTTTTTATTTGAAATAAATATTTAAATACATTACCCCACTGATGTCTCAATTTTTTGTAATTTTATTTTCATTTGTTTTGATTATTGAACTCACCAATAGCTTCTGCATTTTCCACCCTAGGCTTATACTTGAGTCAATCAGTTTTTCTGGTTTCCCAGGTAATAATTAGGTACCTCTTCTGATACTCAGGTCAGCTTATATTCGAGTATATACGATATACAATTTTTCTTGATATGACTGAACTCGTTTATGTGGATGAAATGCCAATAAAACTGTTAAACAAAAACCAAACTCATTGCTATCGAGTGGATTCTGATTCATAGCGATCCTCTAAGACAGAGAAGAACTGCCTCTGGGTTTCTGAGGTGTTACCCTCTATGGGAGTAGAAAGTCTCATCGTTCTGCTGCAGAGTTGCTGGTGGTTTCAAACTGCTGACCTTGCAGTCAGTAGACTAACATGGAACCACTATGCTATCAGGGGGGCTTCTCCATCAGGTTCTCAAAAAGCTGAAGCAATTGGAGGATTATGTCCCATCAAAATAGTCAATAGTTTTCTCTCTTTTAAAACCCACGATGGCCTTTGGCTTTGTATGGCCCGTGACAACACTGGGAGGGCAATGCTATAAGTTGCCTTCAAAGGGACTCTGAGTCAGGGTGACTTCATGTGTCACAGAACTGTGACCCACAGGGCTTTTGATGGTAGATTTTCCAAGATCGCGAGGCCTTTCCTTCAAAGTGCCTCAGGGTGGACTTGAACATCCAGTCTTTTGGTTAAAACCAGCCAGCTGTTCTTAATCTTTTGATCTTGATCTCCAGCAATGGACAACCTTAGTAACCATTTTTTTCCCCCTCCTCCAGTTAAACCTAACGTCCATCGAAGGAAATGGGAAGCAGTTCTTCTTCTCCAGTGAGGAAAAGTAGATGCTGAATGGGGCTCAGGTTCTGCTTGTGGAGCAGTGGCCTTATTAGTGCATGGAGTAGACTTTTCAAAACGTGTAGTTAGAGTAAACATTCAGAAAGCCTAACATATGTAAATGAAATCGAACTGACCCATCAGCTCTCAGATACCCCAATGGAGTAAGGCTGTGGGAGGCACTGCTCCAGGGACTGTCTGTTGCCCAGGTGGGGGGTGGGGGGTTCACAGTTCCCAGGCTTGCTTTGACAGTGTTGTTGAGGTACCAAGAAGATGTGTAGTGTTAAGAAGTCTGCAAAGATCTAGAATGATAGGCACTAGAGGCGAAGAACAGGAGGTAGACAAGGCATCCAAGTCAAAAGACAGTTTTGTTCTGCCTCAGCCCCACCAGCCTGGTCGCCCAGCTGCTCTTGAAGGCTGTCATTGGCATGGCACTTTGCCCACCACCATGCCACATGCCTGCCCCTCCTGCTCAGACTAACTGCTCTGACCCCATCTCTTCCCTGCCAGATGGCCAGGCGGTAGAGACCAAGATGGCATGGAGGTCAACTTTGTAGCCCCATCAGCTTTGGTGGACACATTTCCTTAGTCTCAGGCAGGGTGGGAACATGACTGAGGCTTCTGATGTGATGAAGGAACCTCTCAGCTGTCATCTGGAAGCAGCTAACACAAAATGAGCTGCACATCAGAGTGCCCTAATCCGGAGCCTGACACAATTGTGAGCATGCTGCCTGGACCAGGAGGGTGTGGCAGCAGGAAAGAGAGACTTGGAGGGCAGAATGGAGCTCAGTTACTCACTGCCCCTGTGAGTTTTTGAGTCTGTAACTCTTTACAGGAGTAGAAAGCCCGTCTCTCTTCCTCAGACTGGCTGGTGGTTTCGAACTGCTGACCTTGCTGATTGCAGCCTAATGCGTAACCATTACGCAACCAAGGCTCCTTGAACGGAACTCAGAAGAGCAAAAATTGCACAGTACTTTTTTCCATATGTGCAGCCAGACTTGCCTCTCTGAAAGAAAAACGCAGCTTATGACACCTAGCACTTACTCTGGCCATTAAAAGGAACCTTTTAGTAGAACAGGGATGGCTATTATCCCACAAAACCAGTGAAATGTTCCCAATGCCATCTATTCTGATTCTGATTCCAGCTTCTAAGCCACCTCTGATCACTCAGTTCCAGACAAGGAGCAGCTAGAGTGGAGACATGAACTGCCTAGCCCCCAGACAGCTCTCATATCAGCATGTACACATCATATAGAGGAAAGGAAATTGACGCTTATGGGCCTTAGAGAAAAGTCAGTCTCCATGGCTCCACGGCCTGTGTTGTTCAATAATTGAAGAACATCATTTCTTAACTCTTGAATCTAGAACCGAATGCAGTCCTGAGAGGGGTGGGACGGGCAAGCTCATCTGTGCCTGCTCAGGTGAGGGTGCCCTTAAGCTTCCCGAGCCCAGGGCTAGGGGGTCCAGGGCTAGTGGGGCTGTGTGAGACCTCCCGGAATATTCAGTGGCCTCCAAGGCAACCTAGGGAGTCTGGGAGTGACAGCAGGCCAGGCGTCTGGCTCTAAGCTCTGAAGAACCAACCCAGCCATGGCCACCAAATTGATTCCTACTCAGAGCAACCCTGTTGGAGAGAGTTGAGCTGCTCCCCAGGGTTTCTGAGACTGAGGATCTTTGCGGGGACAGATACCCTCGGCTTTCTCCCCAGGAGCAGGTGTTGGGTTTGAACTGCAGACTTTTAAGTTAGCAGTCCAATGCCTAACCTGCAACACTACCAGGATGCCTTCAAAAGAATGAAATCCTCCTAAATAACTTTGGTTTAAAAACCACACAGCAAAAGTATTGCTGTGGAGTTGATTCAGATCCATAGGGAACCTATAGAACTGAACAGAACTGCCCCATAGAGTTTCCCGAGCTGTGGGACTGCCATTGCTTTTTCCTACAAAGCGGCTGGCGGGTTCAAAGAAATGATCCTTCACTTCATGGTTAAGCACGTGACCACAGTGCCACCAGGGCGTTTTAAAGGCTCCTAGCAGCAGCATCTAGCAGCAGGAGAGCCCTGGTGGCATAGCTGTTATGTGCTGGGCTGCTCTGCCAGGAGATGAGGCTTTCTACTCCTGCAGCACTGGCAGTCTTCGAAACACAGAGGCAGGTCTACCCTACCCTATCCTATCGGGTCACAATAATTCAGAATCGTACAATGGCAGTGAGTTAGGTTTAGTTTTTAGTAGCAGAAAATTAGACTTCTCACTCGAACTTAACTCCTTTGTTTGACGTTCTCATTGGCTTAACTGGGTCAATTATCTAGCACATCACCATTCCTTCTATGTGAAATGAAGCCAACAACAACGCAGAACTACCATCAGCCTCACTTATCACGTCCGTTCCCTGCAGGAGGCAAGTGACGTCCCCCTGGGCCCTGCTTGTGGAAGCCCAAGTGAAAGCATCCATGGCATGGATGTTCTCCTGGAGAGGTCCTGCCATTAGGCAGCAGTGTAGGGCTGGGGGGTCCAGGGGGTCCTGGAGCTTCTCGATAGTGGAGATGATGTTGCTCTCTGATGGGCCTTTGCATCCCATAAATGCAACAAGGACATTTTGAAGAGATCGGACCACCTAAGGAGGCCTTATGGTGTGAATGTCTTTCTTGGAATCATTAGACAGTCACGGGGAGATCTTTTCCCCAAGAAGATATTTGTCCCCTGGGATCCAATTTAGGAAGCTGGGTATTAAGAAACAATCTTAGGGAATCATTTTCTCTCCCGGATGTAGAATAAAAGAGCCCTGGTAGCAGTGTGGGTTAAGAATCTGGCTACTAACCAAAAGGCCAGTGGTTCAAACCCACTAACAGCTCTCCAGGAGAAAGATGAGGTTGTCTGCTTCTGTGGCAGCACTGGAAACTCTATGGGGCAGTTCTATGGATTTACCATGCATAGGAATTGAATTGGTGGCAGTGGAGGGGTGTCAGAACAGGGTACACAGCCGTGCTCTGTGCTCTCAGGGTAGTCCAGCCACTGCAGAGCCTCAGCTGATGACCATGTTCCAGCACGCTCCAGGTATTTTTCCAAAGTCCAATACACTTTTCCTTGGGGAAAGTGTGAGTTAAGGCAAAAGGTGGATAAAAATACCAAATGGCTAATCACTAACTGCTTTTGTCCTGGAGAGTGGTGCACAGGGCTCTGGGCCATGGGGTTTACCTTATCCGGCGGGATGGCATACAGTTCTGGCAACAGGTGAATCCCATTCGTGCCTCTGATTAATATTCCTTCCAGGGCCTCTCGGTACTCTTGGACCTGGAAAATCGCCCCACACCATGGGGAATGAAAGAGACCTTGTTAATGCTGGAACCAAACTGCAGTGCAGCATTTGACAACAAACAAATTAGAACCGGGAGCTGGCACGAAGACTGCACAAATATCTTCAGCTCAGAATGCAAGAAGACAAACTCAATGAGGACAGTGAGCATTCTCGGGAGCTAAACCCATTCAAGGGCCCTTTTCCTGGGTGGGTGTGTTTAAGCTCAGCCCTGCCTGCCAGGCTGTCACGGACAGGGACACAGCGTTCTGTCATCCAAGAGCTGTTTCTTCCTCAGAACCCCCCAGATTACTCAGGTCTATATCATGCATTGGCTTTCTTCACAGAGCCTTTTTTTAATCCATAAGCTAAACATTTCACTCTGAACTACCTTTTCTTAACTTCATCTCATCCAGTAGATTGTACACTTTCTGGGTTCATTTGCCAGGTCGGTGGGAAATGAAAGGCAGTGGGATCTGTGCTAGTAGGGATGCTGTGGGAGCATCTAAACGGAGCACCTGGCCCAGCTTTGAAGCAAAGAGACGGTCTCTTAAAAGCAGCAGCATTTACAATGAACCAAGTGAAGTGGCTGGAGTTGGAAAGGACATTTTAGGTATTTGAGGAGAAGGAGGGAGTGGGGGAGACAGATAGGTAGGTGGGTGTTGGTCTGGTCAAAAGACTGAAAGAACTGTGTGCTTGGGACACATGACTCAAGGAAGGAAGACAGGGTAAGAACATGGCGATAACCAACTAGAAAACAAAGGAGTCCATCCCCATAGCAACCAGGAAGCCAATTTAAGACTTTTAAACAAGGAAATTTGCCTTGGGATCAGATCACTGTAGCATAAGTATGAAAGATGGAAACAGTGGAGAGCAAAGCCAGAAGCTAGATCAGTTAGGAGGGTACTACGTTACATAAGATGTTAGCCATAAGCACCTATAAACTAGAGTTGCGTAAGTGTTGGGCTGCTAACTGCTAACTAAGGTTAGATGCTTAAGCCCACCAGCCACTCTGAGTAAGAAACACAAGACTATCTGTTCTCATAATGATTTACAGCCTTGGACCTTTACAGCCTGTATTAGGTTGCTATGAGTCAGAATTGACTTGATGGCAGTGGGTTTGGGGTTTTGTTTCTCAAGGACAGCAAAAACCACTGGCTGATCAGAAAAGCAGCAGCCATTCTTTGGCGGGTTCTCAATGCGCCACCCCTCTTAGCACCATTGCCCTTGTATAGTCTCTCTCCTTGAATATGGTATGACTCAGTGACTTGCTTTAAACAACAGAATGGAAACGAAATGAGTCTTCTTGGTCTGGGCCAAAGTCTTAAGAGCACTTGGCAGTTTCTACCTTTGTGCTCTGGGGAGAGATATGGGCCCTGTAAACAGCCTAACTGCTGTGAGAAGTCAGAGACAGCCATGTGGAGAGGCTGTATGGGAAAATAACCAAAGCCCCATTCAACTTCCCAGCTGAGCTTCCAGTCAACAGTTAACACCAACTGGCCAGCCATGTAAGCAAAGCCATCTTGGAAGGGGATCCCCCAGCTCCAAAGAGCCATTACCTCAGTTGACAAAAGCCAAGCTCAAATTGCAGAATCACGAGCAAATGAATAGAATATTTGCTGCTTACATTTGGGGTAAGTTTGTTAAATGGTAACAGAATCAAAGGCCTACACGCAGTTTTGCAAAATCTATGTTCTAATAATTAATACGCCAAAATCTATGTTCTAATAATAATTAATATGTTCTAATAATAATAATAATTAGCATGAACATGCTAATTATCAACACAACATTCACCACTTCCTCACCTGAACGGCATCCCCATTGAAGACTCCATCAATTATGAAATACGTCCAGAACACAGGCCACTCACATTCGATGTTTTCAAAGAGTTTGAGTTCTGCAGGATCATAATGCAATCGATTTGGGTCCTGGAATCAAATCAAGCATACATGCTCTAAAAGGAAATAGTAGATTGCATCCACAACACCACAGTACCCTACTGGCTCTCTCTGCCTCATCTACTCCAAGGCAGTCTTGAAATCGGTCATGATTAGGAGGATTCAACTATGGCTTAGGCACTGGGCAGCTAACCACAAGGCAGATGGTTCAAATCTACCAGGCACCCTGTAGGAGAAAGAGGAGGCACTCTGCTTCCGTTTCCCTTTACAGGGTACCTATGTGCTGGAATTGCCAAGATGGCAGTGGGTTTATTTGTTTTTACTATAATGGGGAGACATTATTTTGGCAGTTTTCCACAGATATATTCCAGCAAGGTTAATCTGGAATATACATGACTCCTTGGTAGCTTATTAAATTAAGGCAATCTTTGTCTCTGACCCATAAGTAGGAATTTGCCTCCCAGAGTGTTGGGCAGACAGTCGGCTTTATTGATCTCATTATATTGGTCACGTTGGCTAAGAACTGATGACCCTTGTCTACTCCTAGCTCCCTGTCCTTTTGACAAGCTCACTCGTATTTTACTGCCTAACTCCAGGCTTGCTGACTCCAAGATTAATGCACCCTTTCCGGTACCCCAGCACATCGCTGTAATCAATAGAGGGAGACTAAAATCGAGGCAATGTAGGTATGAAGCAGTCAGTGGATCATAAGAAGCGATCTTTGAATACAACCTCTCTCGGGGTTTTATAACCATCGCGAAGGAAGCGGCAGCATCCATAACGGCCCTGATGATAAAGGAGAAAATGCATTCATTACGCATCAGAGGAAGCAGCAGCATTTTAATTTTAATGCTAGTCAGCCCTCCACCCTCTTTCCCCTGGATCGTTTCATAATAAAATTTGTACCGAATGTTTTTTTTTTCTTTGTGGTGTTTTGCAATCAGTACAAAGAGTTCTATTCAAGCCTAAGTACAGTAAATTCAGATTTGATCAGTATGGTCCATTAGCCTTAGGGCTGTGAGCACAATGAAGGAACTCAGGCAGAAGCCACCAAGACAGATACGAGGGAGGACTGGCTTTCTTAGACCATCCCGGGCCTCTCACATCAGGCCCCGAATGTAACAGAGTCTCTGCCAGTCAGCAGCACCCTGTTGGGACTTGACAGGGAGGGAAGGAGAATCTTCTCTGCCGGGTTTCCCAGAGGAAGGCTCCCCATGTTTCTCGTCAGCTTACTGAATGTTACGAATGAATGGAGGCAGCAGTTTCTTAAACTGACCCCTTAAGCCCTGGGTCGCAGCTAGCTTCACAGCTTTAGGGGTCCATTCTCCAGTTTCTGTAGTGTCTTGAGGCTGCTGCAGCTGACAGGGCTGTGGTGTTGGTGGTAGGGGCAAGAGCACCCCTAGTAGCAGGAGGCTCAGCTAAGCACTTCTGGGAAAGGCTTTGCTCCTGGTATTAACTCCCTGCCTGCACTAACTTGCTACTGGGGTGTCTTTTGTCTTTTTCTCTGTAGACTCAGAATAGAACTTTTGCCTTCTTCCTGGGGTGTGACTGGCGGTCCTTTAAACCTTTTGTCCTCAGTGTGAAAGCAACTTTCACAGAATCAAACTTCAGCTGAGGAAACCTACAGTCTTTGTTCATTTTGACCTAAAGTTTCAGTTGACTGGAATTTTTAATAACATGCTCAGATTAGGCCTGTGCCAGTTACTACATTTCACTGGAGGGCAGAGTTTTTAACCTCGGGTACCCCCAAATCCCCCTCCTTTAGGCAGAAAGTTTGAGACTATTGGTGTGTGTTTTCTGTCACCAATTCCATCACTTTCAAGAAATTCTCAAAAGGGGGGGTGGTGTCTGTGATCTCTAAAGGGTTAAGCAGCTCTGCCTCATTGGTGGTGGTGAGGGGCCATTGAGTCAATTCAAACTCATAATGTTTTTATGTACAACAGAACAAAATACTACTAACTACTGTACCCTCCCCCAACTGTTCTTATGTTTGAGTGAGAAAAGGGGTCAATAGTGCTCGCCGAAGTTTGTTCTCAGCGAGTTAGGAACAGACTCAAGTTACTTCCCCACTTGGAGACCTCTGAGAAATGGAGAAGCAAGGCCAGGCGCGCGGCTCCATATCATCCTGGGCAAGCAGCACTTAGCACAAGCAAAAAAGGCGCCGGCACGACAGGCGCTTACCTGGAGCTTGGAAATAATTTCATTTTTGGTCACATTCACTAGGTTGACATCTTCCACTGCGAAGGCTGGGAAGGAAATAATGGAAAGCAGGCCTGCATCAATCTCTTTCGACGTCGATGCTCTCGGCAGCATGGAGAAGAGGATGGACTGAAAGGACACCAGAGGTATCTTTCACCGGGTGGCACAGACAGTGAGATACAGAACCCAGAGCCCAGGACCCAGTCAGACGCAGCTGCCAAGTGGGAGTAGAGCTTGGTCTTAACAACAAAGCCCTGCAAGGCCTTGCCTGGTGGGCCAATGGCTCCCGTTTCTTGGGGAGAAGTAAGGGATCAGGGAGTTCCCTGTGCTGGGAACTTCACCTTCTCCCTTCCTTCCAGGCCCGCCACAGACGGTGGCCTTTAGGAAAGGACTTTAAGTACCTCCCCCAGGACTATCTGTGTTGGCAGGCTGGCAGACAGAGACACCAGGAAGAATACACAGGGAATACCTAGGTCCACTGGCTGCAGAGCTCATGAAACTTCCACTAGATAGCACATCTATGAACACACACACCACCAGATTCTATTGAACTACATGTTCAAGAAGGACCAGATTAAGTGGACTAGGGAGGATGGAGAAAGTGGCATGATTAAGGCTGCTTTTTCTGCAGTTCACTGGCCCCCAAGCCCATGTCTTCGCTTCCCACTGTTTTCTAGGCCTTCTCTTTCTGGAGACAGGCATTCACATCCATAGCCAGTGTTTTCTGCTGAATGCTTTTGATGTATTTGACCTCTTTGGGTCTAGCACAGGACCTGCGACAGTGATCAATTATGTAATTGGTGAGTGCTTAATAGAGACCCCTCCCAATCTGGATCAAATCACTATTCTCTGGTTTGCATTTCATAGAAGCTCTATTAATTTGTCATTTCTATCACCCATATCATCTCTCCAATCACTGTTCCACAGCCCGTATAGCCAAGTGACCCAGTGTTCCCTCAACATTCCATTTGGGGCATTGTGATAAAGACCCATAGGGAAACCCCCTGTATTGAATGAACGTGAAACTGATTTTGCTTCCAGCGAAGCAAGGTTGCCTTGATCACTGATTCTATGCATACCACAGCAGGGAAGTGTCTTTTATTTGTAACGTAAATAAATGGTCTGAACCAATTGAACCAGAGAGGAAGACCCTTGTCTGTCCGTCTTATGGATGAGGAAACTGAGGCTTAAAGAAGCCATGTGCCACCAAGCTAGACAGGCGGGGGATCGGATCTAGGACGACTGGATGAGGCCACTTCTCTCGTCTCTGAAACGGGGAGCCCTGGTGGTGTAGGGAGTAAGCTCAGCTGCTGATTGAAAGGTGGGTTGAGCCCTCCCATCGCTGCATGGGCGAGAGCTGGATGAACAGCTTCCACAGAGCTTACAGCCTAGGAAACCCTGACGGAGCAGTTCTCTGTGCTACTGGGTCACTATGCATTGGAATCGACTCTAGGGCAATGGGTTGTGGCTGGACTAAAAGATCTGTTACCTGGCAGTGCTCAACCTCATCTGGCAGGACGTGGATCACTGACTTGCGTCCTCCATGAGCTCCAAAAAGGTCCAGTTCATCAATTGCCTCGAGCGCTGCCTACAAGCACAGGTAAAAGTTACTTTTCTTTTCCAGTGCACATGCCCTCCCATGTCTGCACGCCTTCGCTAAACAATGCTGTTTGCAGTGGCTCGGAAGCAGCGCAGAAGGCTGCTGCTCACTGCAGGAACAAGGCAGAGAAAGAGAAAACCATTTCCCACAACAGAATGTCTATTTGACCAAAGAATGAAGCAGGAACAAGTTCACAGCATGGTGTGTGCTTGTGGCTAAGGTCGGGGCCAGCTGTTCTTTACCCTATTGTAGCCATTCATGCCTCACAGTCGCATATCTGGTGCTTCAGAAAGTTCAGTCAGCAATAAGGATGTTTGCAGTCAGTTTCCCTTAACAGAGCACATTTACAGGGTGTGGGGGTGGGGTGTGTGTGTGTGTGTGTCTGTCTCTTTTAAAGACTAGCTCTGTGGCCCTTACTCTGTCCTAAAATAGATGTCAACCTTGAGGAGGAAGGGAGAAGGAAGGGAGGAGGGAGGGAGGAGGGAGGGAAGACAGCAGGAGACAGCCCAGCCTGGGCGCTCAGGTTCCATCAGCCTCACAGGTGAGTTTTGTTTGGGCTGAGAGTCTTTTAAACATGATTTGGAATTGGAATACTTTCACAGGAAGTTTCTCAGTCCCCAGTATTGTGCAGATCTGCAGGCTTCACACATTTACGTTACTTGCCCGCCCCAAGCTACAAAGTGGGCCTACTCTTCTGGCCCATTTAGGACCCAGACATAAATGATAAGACATCCCGCATCTAAAACAACGGGGTGAACCTCAATGACTCTCACGTGAGAGCCAGGGTTAGCCGGAGCGATTTCAGCTGTGGTCGTTTTACCTATGAATCTCAGCAGCTGCTCACTTGCAGCTCACTTTTGAAAAATGTGCTCAAACTCAAAACTCACTGCCGTCGAGTAAGCTCTGAGTCATGGCGACCCTATTGGTAAGGTGACCAGACATCCTGATTTTTAACAATTTTCCCCGCGTCCCGCGGCATTTTTAAAAAGTCCAGATTTTTGGAAAGAATGCACAAGCTAGGGTATATGGTTTTCGGCTCTCATGTGGCTATTTCACCAGGATATGAGTTTTATCAATGGTGTCCCACTTTACCAATGTTAAAATCTGTTCACGTTGCCTATAGAGCAAAGCAGAACTGCCCCTGTGGGTTTATGAGACTGTCACTCTTTATGGGAGTAGAAAGCCTCATCTTTTCCCCTTGAGAGGCTGGTGGTTTCATAACAAAGCCCAATGTGTATGTACCCCACTATGCCACCAGGGCTCCCTTGAAAAATTCTAGTCAGATTAGATCCAGAGTGTTCATAAAGCGACTCACAGCAACGCAGTAAGAAAGCAACCCCAAAAGAACAAACAGGTGGCTGTCACCTTGGCCATTCCGACAGAGCTTGCATTCAATTCCGGTATGCCCTGGTTCGTCTTATCTCCGCGTTCCCACATTCCATAATCCTGGGGGAGAGGAAGGCAGTAATCAGAGTTGATGAAAAAGGCAGGTGAGGAATGAGGGGTGGGAAAAACAAACAATTCCGTGATGTGAAACCGGTGGCCTCATCTCAAAAGCTCCCAAATCCATGGTTTTCTGTCATCAACTTCAGCTGATTTGGCCTCTGGGCAGAATTTGGGAAGTAAAACTTAGGCGGACAAAAGCTATGCAAAAACAAAACAAAACAAAAAACCTCTCTTAAATTTCTTTCTCCAGAAAGTTACATTAATTGGCATGGATCTCCAGACTTGTAGGAAATAATCTTTCATTTATCTTAAAATCAAATAGCTGCCCCTCTATTTAGCGAATCCCTTTGAATGTATATCAAATTATAAGCTAGAATAAAGAAACTCCAGCAACGGGGTTATATGTAGTTGAAGCCAATCGAACCCTTTAAGCCCTGCCAGTGGGGGCAGGGAGAGGGAGAGAAGCTCAGCGAGTAACTGGAGCCAAAGTTGAAAGGGGCTGCTGAGAACACTGCTCTGCTGCCATGGAGGCACTGGCTCTGAACAGTCCACACAGCAGACTTGGTATACTAGGGATGTCCAGAAGTTTGCGGAAAATTCCATTTTCTTTGAACTCCATTTTTCTACAAACTTTTGGAAGCCCCCACTCTGTGTACTCCATGCTTTTTAAAAAAGATCGTTATTTTCACTTTAAGGAACAAAAGCATTTGAAGCTGCTTTAAAGGCCAGGATGGAGATGCCTGGTGGAATTATTACCACCCAAGATTACGGAGACTGGGACCCAAGCCAAAGAGTGATGGTGTTACATGGATTTCTCTCTGAAGATGGAGAGTTTCAAACATGTGAGCTGTAAGAAAGACTAGGTGGGCCAGCGAGCCCTGCGGTGGGGCCCGGGGTCGCTTCCTTGGGTCCTCGGCCCACGCAGCTGTGCCTTTCCTCACACCACACGGAGCCAAGTACCATGCCCTCAAAGGCTGCTTTTATCAGTCACTCCCCGGCCAGTGTCTCTCCACGGTGTCTGCAACAGTGGTTCTCAGGCATAGGAACCACTGTGAGGATGGTGGAGGACCGGGGCCGTGCTTTCTTCTGTTATACACAGGGTCACAATGGATCAGCGCCAACTCAATGACACTTACCACCACCATCACCAACATCAACACCCCATCCACCCCAGAGGTTGGAAGGCAAAGACAAAGCAGCCACAGAAAGGAGGAAAGCTAAGAAAGGAAGGGACAGAGAAGCAGCAGCTAAAGAGGTGAGGAGCCCTCCTGAAAGAGCAGTCTCACAGGTCCAGGTTCAGACACTGGCGATGGAGTGGCTCAGAGGGACCCGGTACGGTGTGGTGGTGGTGATGGCAGAAATCCGGTGTCAGGAAGTCAGCTAAGCGAGCTGAGCAGGGTGCGAGGGGGCAACTGCTCCCTACTAAGCTCAGAGCTGGGGCAGTGAGCAGCGGAGCGGCTACCGGCAGGGAGGCTTGTCCTGAGGAGCTCAGAGGATGCCTGTACATACTTTTGTGTACGGGATGTGCACAGAAGAGAGCAAGCCTACTTGCCAGTGCTGAGAGTGGGCCTGCACTATGGGGGATCTTCCAGACTTTGCCTGCATGCTTTCTGATCCTCTTACTTCCTAAAGAAACCAATTAACTGTCAGTCTCCTCTGTGAGTTCTGGGTGACCATTGCAATGAATTCTCGAACCCAGACAAGAAGTAGCGAGTGCCTGTGCCAAGAGAGGGTGGCTGCTGCCAGAACAGTGAGAGGGGGCGAATGGAGGTATGTCTGGCCCCATCTCATGGCGATCAGCCTTGTGCTGGTGATTAGCCATCCCCCCAAGAAGGGAGAGAACTCAGATGTTACTACGACCACAATGCCAACACAGAGAACCTGGATGCATTACAAAAACACCAGTCCCTAAATATGTCCCAGGACCAAAAGGCACACACTTTGTAAGTGCAGGTGACACAATCTGATGGTGGCAGTTTTTCTAACCTCTGGTCAGTCCCAAACAGTCCAGCCCTCAAAGCCCTGTAGGGTTTGTAAGCCTCTTTTCCAGTTGGGACCAGCCCCCTGCAGATACTCCCAGGGATGGTACTTACAGCAACTTTATAGGCAGCTTCGATGTAAAACACCAGATTCTGTATGAAGGCCACCTCATCCAGGGTGAAAATGATGCGTAAGCCTGGGAAAGAAACGCACACAGTGAGGATGAGGCAGAGTCCACATCTCACACTTGGAATGCTTTGATCCTCATTTTCACTTTCCCTGTTGAGGCGTCCAACATTAAGTCTGAAGTAGGTCATAATGGTTCAATCTCGGAAGGAAAGGGACCACGAGAGGAGAGAGAAAGAGAGAAGAGAATAGGGAGAGAGGGGTGACTGGAGTAGATACTGGCTGACAAAGGAGGTGGGGAGCCTGTTGGATCTGCTCAGAGAAAGTCTATTGGCGCTATCCTTCAGCAAGTCAGAGAGTGGGTGCTGAGAAAGGATAGCTCCCACCTCTAGACGACAGCTCAACTCTCCTATAAGAAGACCCTTCCCAGAACGTGCGCAGAGCCACATCGACACCAAGAGTTGGCTTTGCGCTGGTGTCCTTCAAGGTACAGGGAGTTGTGGAGTATTTTGAAAGTATGACTATAGTAAAGCATGCACCTTAACATTGCTAAGGGGTGTTTTATCATAGCAACTCTACAGGGCAGGATAAAACTGTCCCTGTGAGTTTCCGAGACGATAACTCTTTACAGGAGTAGAAAGCCTCGTGTTCCTTCCACAGAGCGGCTAGTCGTTTCGAACTGCTGATTCGCATGTTAGCAGGCCAACGCATAACCACTGAGCCATCCTATTGGAACTGACTGTATGGCAGAGCGTTTGGTTTGGGCTTTTGGAAGGGTACTCTAATTAGTAAAAGATTAAGACAATTTGGCATCATGTACAATAGTCTTTGAGTCAAGTGTATCAGAAGAAATTAAGCAGATGTGATCGACGTTGGTATCGCAACAGTAGGAAAATAAATCCACGGGAATAAAGGAATACCTAAATGAGTTATAGTGAGATTCATTGATAGTCTTTAAATTACGTTATGAAGAGCTTGCAAGGTCAAAGAGGAAATGCCTACATTATAATATGCTATGTCTTAGCCAGACTAGGCTTATGGAAACAAGATGGCCTTAAATATATAAATTAAAATGCTACTAAAAAAAGACTTGGAGGAAAAACATTCAAATGTAAATTGCCAGTGGGACCTTTTTTTCTTTTCTATTTTCTAACAGGTCTATAGTAAGCTTATAACTTTCTTAACCCAAAGGGAGGATTTCTGATAGTCTTAGAGTCTGAAATCAATGGGAACCTGGAACTCGGGAGCAGGTCAGTTTACTGTGGAGGTGAAAAGAACTTGGACACAGCACTGAGGTGACCGCCCCCCCACAGAAACATTGGTAGCCAATTGTGTCCTGATGTGTGACAAAGGGCCACAGCCTGGTGGTTATATGGCCTCCGATCCAGGCTACCATCAAAGCTAGCAGCCATGGCTTCTACGGGAACAACACAGATGGTCTGGAAGTTGTCAGCCAACTCACAGCCCAGGCATGACAGGCTGGCCAGACCACCATGACCGCACAGCCGAGCTCTGGAAATGACGTTGCTTGAAGGTAATGTGGGTAGACAGGGCCTGTCCAGAGGAAGGTGGTCTGGAGAGTGAGGAGAAGCGCTGAGGAGAAGGGCTGCTGCAGTGGAGGAATTGCGACATTAGGTGGCTCCAGTAACTCGGCGAGAGGCACCATGAAGATGGGATCAGCAGAGAGCAGCTGGCAGAGCTGTCTCAACAGCCCTTGACCTGCAAGTGTCTTTGGCACTCACATCACAGACAGGGATCTTGCATTACCTGCCTGTCAGAGAGCCAAGTACCAGCTCTAGGATAAAGGAGCCGGCTTCTGTTTTCTATAAACAGCTGGTTTTCCACACTGAGTCATGCACTCCTTGAGGGAATGAGTCACTGGGCCTTGGGGATCAGGACCATAGTTTCAGGGGACATCAAGGTCTATTGGCATAGAATAGTTTGCAAAGAGAATGTTGCACATCCTACTTTGGTGAGTAGGGCTGGAGTTTTTAAAGCTTATGAGCAGCTAAAGGAAGAAGAAGTGATGAAAACTGAAAGACATATGGAAGCAATTAGCCCAGCAGACAAATAAACCATACGAACATCAGTCTCTGTGACTCTGAGACCTGAAGAACTAGATTGTGCCTGACTACCATCTCCAATTGCTCTGAAAAGGGTCACATTAGAAGGTCCTGGATAGAGTGGGAGAAAAATGTGGAACAAAACAATCATGAAAGAGACCAAGTATACTGGTTGGACAGAGACAGGTGGGACCCCCAAGACTGGTCTCTTTGTCACCCTTCAGGTCTAGAACTGAATTTACCGCTGTAGTAAAATAATCAACCATTTAAATCAGCAGGGCAGCATTTACCCCAGGACAAAGTTCACAGGACTAGGAGAGGATGAGGACCAGAAACAGAAAACACAGGGAGAAAGTGGAATCCACACAGCAGTTGAGGGGACTGCAATGGATGAGTTGAAACAACATGAGGATGAACTGATGATCCGCTCAGAAGGACTTTGCCTAATTCACAAAATGCTTTTTAAAAATGAAAAATGAACATTATTTGATATTCACCCAAGCTCCTTTCTGGATTGTCCCGTCCTGCACAAAGGACCTACTCACCTGAGGCTGTCATCTGAGCTAGGAAGAGGAGGAAGAGGGAGGTGGCATCCACCTGGAGGTGGCCCCACTGGTCGTCGCCCACCACAGTGCTGCAGGTAGCTGTGTTGTACTTGGCATGCAGGCTGTCCTTGGTACTCTGAGATTTCTTGAACTTCTCCACCTTGTCCACCTGAGGCAGAAGGAAAAGTGAGTTCCCATTAATGAAGGCTCCAATACCTGCATCAAGCCTCCAGGAACCAGAGGGGCAGGCAGCAGCTAGTGTTTGTGCCTGAGCTCTGCCCACCTACCAGAAATGTCCCAGCCCACTTGGATTTTAACAAGCGCTATAAGGTGAGGGTCAGGCTCAAGGACTTCCTTGTCTCTGTATCCCCAGCTGTGATGCATGCTAGGCACTCAATAAGAGAAGGGAAGGAGGGACATGGATGGACTTTGAAAACATTATATTAACGTAAGTCAAACATAAAAGAGCAAATATTCTGCAATCTCACAGATGTGAGAGATCTCGAACAGACAAACCCACAGAGACCAAGTAGAATCAGGGAGAGAAGGAAGGAAGAGGACCTGTTTCAATGTCAGCTTCTTGGTTCCTGATGATGAAAGGAGAAGACCAACTATGCCTTTGAAAACTAGGGGGCAGCTGATTGAGGATGGGACTGTGTTTTTGAACTTGGGAAGATCCTATTTTAATGTTCTGTCTACAGTACTGTAAAACAAAAACAAAGGCCCCTCAAACTCACTGCCATCAAATTGATTCTGAATCTTTACAGGAGCAGAAATCCCCATCTTTCTACCTTAGAGCAGCTGGTGGCTTTGAACTGCTGATCTTTTGGTTAGTAGCCCAATGCCTACTCCACTACACCACCAGGGCTCCTATCTGTAAGAAGTGCTTCATGAATTGTTGTATCTTCCTCATTGAAAAGACCAGAGAATCATAGTGTTAAGGTTTCAAATGAAAAGCATGGGTTATTGTTTTTATCTCCACAGGAAGGAGGGATCAAATTTCAACCCAGGGCTCCAAGACATGAAAGCAACATACTGGCATGAAGCAGGGAACCAATAGAGATGGCTGAGGGGCCAGCCCCAATCCCAACTACGTGGACAGCACCCTCTCCCTGCAGGAGAATTCACTTCAGAAGACAGCACTGAAGATACAGCCAGGGAGAGGGACATGTCTGATCAGAGCAACAGGAGCAAATGAAGGGAGAGGAAGAGAGAGTGGAACACATCCTGGCCCACCAAGCCCCAAGGATATTCCCATTCAGAGAAGCCAAAGACAGAGAGGATCATAAGGCCAGCCCCACTATGGGACACGACGTTCCTCACTGACCCATAGTGTTACAGGGGATAACACTGGAGACATCATGTGGGAATTATACCCAATCTGATCCCACCACACTGAGGCGAAACACTAAGGGCGTGCAACAGAACAGCAAGGGGAACAGAGCAACGAAGACCTCAGAGAATACCAAAAACAGACTTTGGGGCCAGGGTGTGGCACCCCATCAGACTCGACCAGAAAACACTCCTAAAGGTTAATCAACAGACCTTGACCTATTTACAGGCTTTTCTCTTTTTTTGTTGCTTTATTTTGCTCTGTCTTATTTTTGGTGCATATTGTTTTCTCTGCAGGTCTATCTAGATAAGATAGGCGAGATAAACAATCTGGAGGAAAAAAACAATGGACCGATGATTCTGGGGGGACATGGGAGAGGGGAAAGCGGGGGAACGGAAGTGGGTGTTAACAAACCCAGGGACAAGGGAACGACAAGTGATCCAAAATTGATGGCGAGGAGAGTGTAGGAGGCCTGGTAGGGCTTGATCAAGGGCAATGTAACCAAGAGGAATTACTGAAACCCAAATGAAGACTGAGCATGATAGTGGGACAAGACGAAAGTAAAAGGAAATAGGGGAAAGAACTAGGAGGCAAAGGGCATTTATAGAGGTCTCAATAAAGGCATGTATATATGTAAATATATTTATATATGACAATGGGGAAATAGATCTTTGTGGATATATTTATAGGTTTAGTATTAAGGTAGCAGATGGACATTGGGCCTCTACTCAAGTACTCCCTCAATGTAAGAATGCATTGTTCTATTAAACTGGCATTCCATGATGCTCACCTTCCAGACATGAGCACTGAAGACAAAGCAGGTGGAAGACAAAGTGGGTGCATAAGCAAATGTGGTGAAGAAAGATGATGGTGCCAGCTACCAAATGATATAGCATCTGGGATCTTAAAGTCTTGAAGATAAACAAGCGACCATCTAGCTGAGAAGCAAAATAGCCCACATGGAAGAAGCACACCAGCCTGTGTGATCACGAGGTGTCAATAGGATCAGGTATCAGGCATCAAAGAAAAAATCATATAATTGTGAGTGCAGAGTGGATACCCAAAGCCCATATGTAGGCACCTGGACATCCCTTTATAGAAGGGTCCCAGGGAGGAGATGAGCCAGCAGGGAACAGTGCAGCAATGATGAAACATACAATTTTCCTCTCGTTTTTTCATTCTCCCCCGCCCCCACTATCATGATCCCAATTCTACCTTACAAATCTGGCTAGACCAGAGGATGTACACTGGTACAGATAGGAACTGGAAATACAGAGAATTCAGGACAGATAAACCCCCCAGGACCAAAAATGAGAGTAGCCATAGCAGGAGGGTAAGAGGAAGGTGGAGGAGAAAGCGGGAACTGATCACCAAGATCTACGTATAACCCCCCTCCCTGAGGAAAGGAGAACAGACAAGTGGGTGAAGGGAGACATCGGACAGTGTTAAGACATGACAAAATAATAATTTCTAAATTATCAAGGGTTCGTGAGGAAGGGTGAGGGAGGGAAGGGAAAAATGAGGAGCTGATACCAAGGGCTTAAGTAGAAAGAAAATGTATTGAGAATGATGATGGCAACAAATGTACAAATGTGCTTGACACAATTAATGTATGGATTATGATAAGAGTTGTACAAGCCCCCAATAAAATGATTTTATATATATATACACAAACACACACACACTCTTTTATATACTAGAATAGACTAGAAGCCCTTGCTCTTTTAGAAGTGGCTTAATAAAATGTTTTCCGTATTAATCTCTTGCAAAGAAATTCTTAGAGACAACAGCCTTTCTGGCTGTAGTCCTATCCATCCAAAATACCACTCCCACTGCTGTCAACTTGACTCGTCGTGACTGTCTAGGACTGAGTACAACTGCCCCTGTGGGTTTCCACGGCTGTCAACAATCTTGACAGGGACAGAAAGCCTCATCTTTCTCCTGTCGGGCGGCACGTGGTTTGAACTGCTGACCTTTCAGGGAGCTGCTGAACCACGGCTCCTTCTGATCCTGGTCATATAATGCAACTACTGAAGGTCCCTTAGAAAGAGAAATTAAGCAATTTTTTTTCATTTTCCCTTCGTCTGAGAAGAAAAGTTCAAATGCTTTAAGATCTAAAGCTGTCAGGGCACGAAATACCCACACCGATCCGTGTCCAAGGGCACGAAATACCCACACCGATGATCTGAGGGCATGTGGGTTGTTTTGCACCTACCTGTCTCATCATGCACTGGAGAAGTCCCCGCATCAGTTTCACCACGTTCTGTGGAATAAAGGGGGCTCAGTTAGGGTTGGTGCTGCCCGGAGACCTCCGGAAAAGGCAGCTCCCCAGCGTAACCAGGTTGCTGCCATTTCCACTTTTTTACTCCATCACAGAGAAGGAAAAAATCTTCACCAAGTGGCTTACTCTCAAATAAAGGGGTTGGACCAGATGGTGTCTTCCGACACTGAAATACTGTGACTCACGGCCATTTTAGCAACAAGGTTTTTCTAAGCCCAGGCCCCTGGGGCATTATTGCCACTGTTGTTAAGTCTACCACACCATGCCTGCCCCAAAGTAATGACGCTTTGCCAACGTAGCCAATTGTGACATGGTTAGTGGACTAGTCAGGAAAATTCAGACAAAATGCAAGTGGCAGCCAATGTTACTGAATATTACAAGTCACTAACACAAAAGAATCAAAAAGAATATTAATTAATTTATTAGACACAATGTCCAGGCAGTGGCCAAAGCACTTAATCTGGATTAGCTCTAATCCTTTCAACAACCTTAAGAGGTGGGGGTTACTCTTGCCCCACTTTATAGATGAGGAACCGAAGGCGGAGAGAGCTGAAGTAACACTGCTATAGTCAAAGCTGGCAAGGGGTGAACAAAGCCATGCAAGCAGGCACGCAGGCGCGCACAAGGTCTGACTCTAGCTGCATCCCTCACTTCCTCCACAACTCAGGCCCATTTAAAGACTATTTGTGGTAGTTATATAGTTTCATGTCCACTTGAAGGTATATAGAAGTGTAGGGGTGGTATTCAACCTGTCACTCAGGCCACAGCCTGCTGGTGCCTCCTTGTAGGTGTGGCCATTCTCATAAGGAGGGCCCTGGGAACCTCCCCCGCCCTCTGCCTTCACCTTCCTGCTGGTGGACCCTGGTTGCCGCCAGAGCCCTGAAGATGCTTCCACCGCTATGGGATCCACACAGTTTTGCACCCACTGACCAGTGAGTCCTGCATTCTGCATCATTGCATATGGCTTCGTGAGTTTGAAGAAGGATTATGCTCTAGTATCTTACTTATGGACTAGAGTGAGACTAGGTTGGGATGTTTTCCTGATACACAATTACTTCTTGGTATAAAACTCTTTCTTACACATATGAGAGTCCCTGGATGTGTTTCTCTAGTCAACCTGGCCTAAAACACTATTCTTTGTATGTTTGATCAAAACTACTGTAAGACTACTTCATGAGGACCTGGAGCGGAAGAGATTGTGTGGGTCAAAGTCATTTTGCTTCAGGGCCTCCCCTCACAGAATGTACACAGCTTGTAAGGGAAGATGTCGTGAAGGGCTACAAAAGTACATTGCCAGTGAAGTCTGGAATGAATCAAGCTTTTAAATCCTTCTACCTCTAAAATCCTAATATTTTAGAACTTGACACTTGGAGGTCATATACTTTCAGAGTAGAAAATGTTCCCTCAGAATTATGAGGGTTATATAGCATTGTTATAATTAACACTGCCTACAGTCACTAGCATAAACAAAGTCTCCTCAAACACAGACAAGTCTTTTTCCATTACAAACAAGCACTGGGGCGGGGAAGCATCTGGAAATGTGGGCGTGGGGGTGTTCTGCTTGTACCAACGGCAAGGAGTCAGGGAGGCAGCTGGCATTTCATGAATAGGGGCCTGAATACTGACTGTCCTACAGTGCCTGGGGAAGTCGAACACATTGGGGAGCTGCGCCATTCAAGCCCAAGTGTTCTACTTCTCTGAATTCTCACACCTATCTGTTGTTTTCTGTTTTGCTAGGAACAGCCATCCTAGTGCAAATGAAGTGGCGTCTCATTGTGGTTTACATTTGCATTCCCCTAACGACTAAATGATATTGAGCATCTTTTCACATGGTTATTGGCCATATCAATATCCTTTTTGGAGGTTCATCTATGAGTCCTTTGAGATAAAATTGCCCATTGGAGATGGGAATGTAAAAATGGCCCAGCCGCCATGGAAAACCGCTTGGCAATTCTCCAGAAAGTTAAACACAGAATTACCATACGAACCAGTAATTCCACCCTAAGAGACAGGAAAACAGGGACCCCAAGAGATACTGGAGAGCTCTGAAAAGTTTTTGACAAAATGGAATTTTTCTACGAACTTTGTGCGGCCCTTGTACATATAAACCAATGTTCATTGTAGCATATTCATGATAGCCAAACAGTGGCAAAAACCCCAGTCAGTACCCACCAGCAGAGGAATGGATAAATAAAATGTGGTACATAATACTATGAGATAATCAGCTATCGACAGAAATGAACTGATACATGGTACCATATAGATGAATCTTGAAAATAGTATGCTAAGTGAAATCAGTGAGACACAAACATCGAGTATTACACTGTCCAACTTCCTGCTATGTTGGATATCAATCTAGAATATGCCAATTTCCAAAGACCAATATTTATTAGTGATTACTAGGGGCTAGGAAAGGGTCTAGCAGGGGTTACTGCTAAAGGGTTATTAAGTTTCTATTTGGGGTGATGTAAAACTATGTGTGTGTCTTCATGCACACACCTACTGAATACAATTCATGTCACTCAATTGTTCAACTGAAGATAGCTAAAACAGGCAACTTTCTGTTCTATACATTTCACCACAAACATTTTAGAATCATCTTTGTTTAGAAGGATAGCTTGTCTAGAAATAGGTATAAAATGGATAAAGGCTATATGTGCGAATGTATAGCCGGTTAGGCAAACAGATATCTGGGGGTTAGAAGTTTGGAGGGCTACCTTCCTAGCCCATGCGATCATGTTGGTTTTGTTGATGGGCAGATTCTGAGAGAGAAGACAACTGAGAGGTGGAGACTGTGTTGCTGGACACAAAGCAGAGGTCGACACCTCATGGGCCCACACAGCTACTTCCATGCTGACATCGAATGCAAGGAAAAGGTGTTGAACAGCCAAGACAGACCCAGGCATAAGCCCCCATTATTACCTGTTCCAGCTCATAGGCCTTGGCCTTGTCCTCGTCCCGGTCAGCATTCTTACGGTAGGCCATTCCCAGGCCCCACACGGCCAGGATACTGTAGATGTTGTCCCGCACCCAGGCATCCTTCTGCTCCTGGCTGGCTGAGAGCAGTCCCGTGACGGGATTCTATCCAAGAAGGATATGTGAGGACATGTTAGCCCAATTCCCACAGCCCCTGGGCAGTGAATGCCTACCTTTGGGCAAGGGTGGGAGGCGGGAGGGTGGGGGTTGGGAAAGGACTAAGGAAATTGGGGTTCCAGTCCTTGCTCTGCCACAAAAAGTGTGATCTTGGGCAAGAAGTCGCATCGCTTTTCTAGGACTCCGTTTCCTTATCTGTAGAGCAAGAATACTGGACTCGAAAATCTCTAAGGAACCATCTACTCTCAAGATCTCACTCTTACGCTTGCTCCCAGACAAGGATCACACTGTTGCAGGTGACAGAGCAGCAGCAGCAGCCAGTCGTAAAGGCTGCAAGGTGCTTATACCAGCTCTTCGCGTCCACGGTTTTAGATCTTCTTGGGTCTCACCGTACCACTTGGGCTTGTGGGCCAGGGAGGCATTTACCTAATCCAGGCCTTAGCTGCCCACCTATACTCTCGATACTTTAAATACCTAAAAACCAGGTGCTGAGCAAGAAGACATCTGGGAGTCCTACTTACCTATGATGTCACCTGTACTTACTTCAAATGACCGCTGAGTCACAAGAAAGCCAGGCCTGCACTCAAAAAAGTGTACATGTATCTTCACAGATTATTCATAACAGCCAAAATGTGGAAGTTACCCAATTGCCCATCAACTGATGAACGGATAAAGAAATTGGGCTATATCCACACAATGGGATACTGTTTACCCACACAAAGGGCTGAAGTCCTGATACATGCTATAGCATGGATGAGTCCTGAAAATGTTCTACTGAGTGAAAGAAGTCACACATATCATGCAATCCCACTAGCACGCAAGCTCCAGAATAGGCAAATGCACAGCAACACAGAGTAAATTGGTGGCTATGGGGAGGGGAGAATAGGGGCAGCCCCTTAGGGGCACAGAAAATCCTTTGGGGATGATAGAAAAGTTCGGGAGCAAAGTAGAGGTGTGGGTACATAACACTGTGAATGGATCAAAAGCCGCTGAATCATACTCTTTGAACAGATGAGCTGTGTGGTGTGTGAAGTCTACGTCAATAAAGCTGTTATCTAAAAATAAGCCAGTCCTAATAAAAATGGGGAAGTCAGGGAAAGTAACACATAAACTTACACCTGAGGAATTTTCCTTAAAAATGTCCAAAGAAATGTGCAGCTGCTAAAATACACCATAACCATCACAACCTTGCCAGCTTAAACAATATTACTTAAATATTTATAGGAGGATTTGTGAGCAATTTCTGTTGGAGGCTTTCAGAGTGTCGATACCAAGGTTATTAGGTTAAGCAACAACAACAACAAAACTGGCATAGCTTTAAATGGCCCAGTCTAAGGGAACTGTTTCAGGAGCTCTGGTGATGTAATGATTATGAGATGGGCTTCAATTCGCAAGGTCCGAAGTTCAAAACCAACAGCTGTTCAGAGGGAAAAAGATGGGACTTTCTACTCCTGTAACCAAGTACAGTCTCAGAAACTCAGAGGTGCAATTCTATCCTGTTGAGTCTGGATGGCAGTGATTACATACTTGAGTTTCTCTGTTAACAAATTTCTGCCCTCTACAGGAAGAACTGAAACTCTACACAGTCAACCACCACAAATCAATACTATTAATGTGAATCAGAACTGATGTCTACGAATTGACGGGGTGAAGGTACAAGCCATCTTCCAATAGTGGACTATAGAGGCTCTTTATTAAGACCACTGTTCCTATTCCCTAGCAACAGCCAGCATACACTCCTTTATCTGCCGAGGCCTGTTGGGTCAACCCTAACCCAGGATAAAGAAATCACCAGGCGACCACCACCCCGGCAGGTGTGCTCAAGTTCACAGAGACAAACAGCCTTCCGGTGACACAGCAGTGACTGCTTATACACAGTCTGTGTGGTTTGGATTACAAAATGTCACTGTCACATGAACTAGAAGACACCTCTTTTCTCCTTTAGTTTGGGCTCAACTGCTAATGTGCATGAGTTTATCCCCACCCAAAGCTAGATTGTGCCCTCCACCTCCTTCCACGATAGGGGAGCAGCAAGGGGGTCTAATAGCTGCCCAGGTGGAGGGTGAGGGTTACCTAGCATCTTCAGCAAGAAGCCCTTAAGAAGCAAGGCAGACAGGCATAATTTTTTTCAATTGAAAAGGGGGGAACCCAGGAGAGCTACTCCAAGCAGAGATGAGAAATGGGCAAATTATTGCTGCTGAGCTCAGAATTCTCTAGTGCAGTGGTTCTCAACCTTCCTCATGCCGCGACCCTTGAATACATTTCCTCATGTTGTGGTGACCCCCAAACCATAAAATTATTTTCATTGCTACTTCATAACTGTCATTTTGCTATGGTTATGAATTGGGCAATTCCTGTGAAAGGGCAGTTAGACCCCAAAAGGGGTTGCGACCTGCAGGTTTAAAACCACTACTCCAGTGCCTACAAGACAGAGTCTAAATCCCCTAGGTTGTTATATGAGGCCCACTGTGGGCTGGCTCTTGCTACCACATGCAACCTCATCACCTGCCTTTCTCTCTTAGGTGGGCTGGGGGGCAGAAAACCCCAAGTAACTAAGGGTAGCTTCCTGTGCCTCCAGGCCTGGGACACATTCCCTCCTCTGTGAAACCTTACTCAGTGCTGGGGGCAGTCAGCTTGAGCTATTCCTTTACCTGCATTAAAAAGAGCCAGATGCCAGAGGCTCCGGGTTCATCCCCACACCTAGTCCTTTCTCCTTTGGGAAAGAATCACTCAGTGCCTAGCACTGCCTTGCTCACTTCCTAGAGAGGAAAAGTACAGTACCATTATGCATATGAAATACCTAGGAGAGGCTAGGATAAATGTCTAAAATACAGGGCTCCGGAGCACCATGGTGGCAAAGCAAAGAGTAGGAGGTGAAAAATTCTGCTATGAAAAATGGCATAAATTGGCCAAATTTATTTGTTGTACTAGACTTTTGTTATAGCAACTACTATTCAAAATATTAAGGGGACCCTGGTAATGGCCATTTTTTAATGGGAATTATGCTAGCATTTGTCTAAAAGGATTGCACTGGTCACCAAGATGACTGGTTGTATAAGTCTGTTTATTCCTGTGAATGGATAGCTGGTGTACAATTTGATAGGTTAACCATTCCAAGAATGGTCTTGTAAATCGAAACTTTAATGTGCAGCAGCCTCATTCTTTACCTAAAGGGATCACAGGTGGGCCATTCTCACTTTCAAATGAAGTCTTCTTTTAAATCACTGCTTGACAATTTGCCCCCTCCCTCTGGGTTCACAAATAACTACAGCCAGCTGTCCACTGGCTTACAGGAAAAAGAACTGGGCCTGGGCGGGAGCCACGCATTCCAGGCCTCCATTTCACTGCAGCTCTGGCGCAGACCACAAGGCTTACCTTAAAGTCCCTGCGACTCACAGAAACCCACTGGGTCCCTTTGCTGGCAACAAGTGCGCTTACACCTTTACCGCTCTCCTAACCCGTTGCTGCGGGGTTGATTCAGACTCATAGCAACCCTACCCAACACAGTAGAGCTCCCTCATCTCATCGGGTTTCCGAGGTCAAAGTGTTTACAGAAGCAGACTGCCAAATCTTTCTTCCATGGAGCAGCTGGTGGGTTCAAACTGACCACCTTCAATGTATCAGCTGACCACTTAATGACTGTGCCACCCGGGTTCTCTACCACTCTCCTTCAAACCAAACACTCATACCATGCACTGAATGCCTATTGGTGCCACTTTAGGGCAGCGGAGAACTGGCCCTGTGGGTTTCTGAGACTGACTCTTTATGGGAGTAGAAAGCCTTTAGCTTTCTCCCACAGAGTGCTGCTGGTTAGCAGCCGACACATAACCACTACGCTACCAGGGCTTCTGACCACTGTCCGAAGACTGTAATTCTTTGCCTCTCACAACCATTCCCATGATAAGGTAGGATCACTGAGCTGTTAGACCTTGGCCTGGCATTGTGGAAACTTACAGAATACGTTCAAAGTCAGTGGGGCTGGTAGGGTCTTCCTGGCCAACATGGGAAGTCCAGTCCTCTGTCCTCAGGACTCGCCTGGGGCTGTAGTATAACTTTCATTTGAACAGAACTGCAGAAGTCTGCGAAACTGTCAAGGCTGGGTGCTCTGAACTATCCCATGGGGCTCTTCATCTGGCCTCTTCACCTGGAGTCTTCAGGTATCTGCTGGTGGGCTTTGGGAGTGGGGGTTCTGTGAGGCACTGGGAACTTTTTAGTGTGCCTTTTTCTCAGAACGTGGAGCCCTGATTGTGTAGTGGTTAAGCATTGGTCTGTGATCTGCATGGTTGGGAGTTCAAAACCAGCAGGGTGTCACTATGAATCAGCATTGAATCAATGGTAGTAAGTCTGAGAATTTCTTTTTTCTCAGGGCAGGGTAAGGCATTCAGCTTTCATATCATACATGGGTAACAAATGCACTTGAGGAAGATCCAATTCTCCGAATGCATTTTATGGAACACTGCGTTGTCCAATCTGCTGTGAGAACGATGGGATATTTACTTCCCTCAATGATAGTGTGACCTTTAAATATAAGTGACAGGGCTGCCAGAATTCGGGAGAACATTTGAAGAAATAATCCTTTAAGAATGTCACTACTGAAACACACAGAGGAAGCAGCAGGCAATGTTACTGGATACTGCACTCTGGGCTATCTGAAGTGTGTCTCTCCACTCCTCCAGCTTGAACCCATCAAGACAGAGGGCTGCCAGCTCCTCAGAAGGGTAGCCTGGACAAAACGTCCCTTGGGCTCTCTGGACTGGAGTTCTTTAACTGTGAAAAAGCCCAGATGAGTGGACTCCAGGGGCAGTGCATTATTTACTGTGGCGCTTCCAGTCAAAATCTCTCCCACCAAACCACCTTTGCCTGAGTCTGGTAAGAAAAAGGGGTGAGGAGATACTGATAGGATACACCTGTGAGTAATTGAGACCCAGATTTCCCAGTGCCCTCCCATGTATAAAAGGAGCCCTTTATAAGTCACAGGAGGGTGAAATCTCATTATCAGCAAGAGCCAGGAGTGGAGCATGTCCTCTAGACCCCAAGATCTCTGAGCAGTGAACCTCCTGGATCCAGAAGACAGCTGTGACTTCAGAAGAGCAGTAACAGCAGAACCAGGAGCCAGCACATGAAACAGAGAGGTGGACTGCCCAATCCGTGGAGCAAGTATAGCTGAGCCATTTTGGGCAAGAGGAAATGGTGTGTCTCTAGGCACTAATTGGGGAATCTGGGCTTGCTCACTCACAGAAGTGGAGCTGAGTATCTTTGAGCTGAGGCTTACTGGAGTGGAGTGTCCCTGGGCACTTAAATCAGAGTCAGATTTGCTGATCCTCAGAGCTGGAGCTGAAGGCCTTCAGGTGGAGGCTTACAGCTGAGTAGTTTACCCTTGGAGCATCTATTAGCAACCGCGAAAGAACTTTATAACGTGTCCTGAGGAACAACTCTATCCTGCACAGTTCTCACTTGCATTATAAACTTTTAACTTCCTTAATAAGCCCTTTAATAATGAATATTGTCTGAGTTCTGTGTACCCATTGCAATGGATATTAGAACCTAGATATAAAAATAGAGAGATCTACTTAAGACAACACACTGACCAATCTTTTGAGTTTGCTGCAAAGCTTGAGACACCTGTAAATCTCTCCCCCCTAAGGACTATCACTTTTCTCAAGTTGTCTGTCAGTGGTAGAATCTAGTTTTGGGTAGTATTTTTTTCTAATGGCTCAAAAAAAATTCAACCTCTATATTTAATTACAAATATATTTAAAGGCTCTTATACGTGGTGAACTTGCTCTAAAAATTGAGAACTTAAATAAGTCTTCAGTTTTCTAGGGCACTTATATCTGCCCTGGTGGTGTAGTGGTTACAGGTTGAACTGTCAACAGCAAGTTGAGCAGTTCAAAACCACCAGCCACTCCAAGGGAGAAAGATAAGGTTTTCTACTCCTGTACAGAGTTAGCCTTGGAAACTACCTGTCTTACAGTGTTGCTATGAGTCAGCAGTGAGTTGTATAACTGCCAATACTGATCATCCTAGACAACATTTCTTTTTCTTAATTGCTGAATGCACCAGTACAACAGAAGAGGTGTTTGGGAGATCCTTGATGTTTCCTTGACTCTGTAGGACTGCATTGCTTTTAAAAAGATATATAACATTACCCTTTATTGAGCTAACAAGTCCTTTGTAGACTTACTTTATTCCCGTTAATGGACGCTGACTTTTATCAAAGGCTCTTCCTACAACTATTGAAATTGTCCTAGTTTTTGACTCTTTGATTTACTTATACAGTAAATTACATATTTTTTTCTAGACTCTCCTTACATTCCTGAGATAAACCTCATTTGGTCATGTGACACACAGACAGCTGGAACTATTAATATTTTGCCTTTTTGTAACACTATTCATAAGTGAAGGTGGTCTATACATTTTATTTCTCACAGTTCTTATTTGGCGATGGTATCTTGGGGGACTGACTATAAAAGGAGTTGGGAGCTATCCTGCTTTATCTTTTATCTAAGATTGTTTATTATGATGGGTGGCTCTGGTAGTCCTCTGCCCTTGTCTTATTTCATGGTGCATACTGGGAAAAGTCCTCCAAACAAGCCCACTGCCTTCAAGTCAATCCCAACGCATAGCGAGCCTATTGGGCAGAATGAAAGTGCACCAGAGGGGTTTCAGGGCTGTAAATCTTCACGGGAGTGGACTGCCAGCTCTTTTCATCCAGATTGGCTAGTGCAGGGGTCCTCAAACTTTTTAAACAGGGGGCCAGTTCACTGTCCCTCAGACCCATTGGAGGGCCGGACTATAGTTTATAAAAACTATGAACAAATTCCTACGCACGCTGCACATAGCTTATTTTGAAGTAAAAACCAAAACGGGGCAAAAACACCTGGCGGGCCGGATAAATGTCCTCAGCAGGCCGCATGTGGTCCTCTGCAGGCCGCATGTGGCCAGCGTGCCATAGTTTGAGGACGCCTGGGCTAGTGGGTTCACGCTGCCAGCCTTTTGCTTGGCAGCTGAGCATGCTTAACCACTGAGCCACCAGGGCTCCTGGGTAGACTTCAGCTCTAGTAAAATCTGACTCTTCTCCCTACTCAAAGGGTACCCCTGGACAGTAGACTGCGGCTGACTGACCTATGCTGACTTAACTCACTTTAAAGTAATGTTTAATGCTGTCTGACAATTCGACTAGAAATCGCTAGTTCGTTCACTTTCTTACTCTCCTGAAGGACTAAATCTACTCCTAACTTATGTAAAAACTCTGATTATTCTGCACATTAATAAAGTATGGCTGGCAGTAAGTAGCCAATACCAACATGAGATTAATGCCGGCTGGGAATAGTTGAGGGTATGTGTCAACTTGGCTGAGTCATAATTCTCAGTGGTTTGGCAGTTATGTAATATTGTATTCATTCTCCATTTTGTGATCTGATGTAGTCAGCTTCTATTTTCACATGCCATTGATTTTTTTTGCATTAACAGTCTGGTCTTTGCAATTGGACATCCCCTTACAGAAGGGTCACAAGGAAGAGACAAGCCAGTCAGGGTGCAGTGTAGCACCAATGAAACATACAACTTTCCTTTAGTTCTTTAATGCTTCCCCCACCCCCTACTATCATGAGTCTAAATCTACCTTACAAATCCGGCTAGACCAGAGCATGTACATGGGTACAGATAAGAACTGGAAACACAGGGAATCCAGGACAGATAAACCCTTCAGGACCAATAATGAGAGTAGCCATACCAAGAGGGTAAGGGTAAGGTGGGAGGAGAAAGGGGGAACCAATCACAATGATCTACATATAACCCCCTCCCTGGGGGACGGACAATAGAAAAGTGGGTGAAGGGAGACACCGGTCAGTGTAAGACATGAAAAAATAATCATTTATAAATTATCAAGGGTTCATGAGGGAGGGAAGATGGGGGGAGGAGGGAAAATCAGGAGCCAATACCAAGTGGAAAGCAAATGTTTTGAGTATGGTGATGGCAACAAATGTACAAATGTGCTCGACACAACTGATGTATGTATGGATTGTGATAAGAGCTGTATGAGTCCCCAATAAAATTATTTTTAAAAAACAACCTCGTCTTTGGACAATACCCATGTTTCTAAGTGCAGAGTGGGTGTAGTCATAATTGTTCACCTCTCTTCTGGAACCTCCAGTAACACTTCCCCACATGAACTCTGGAAACCCTGCTGGCATAAATGGTTATGATTTGGAAAGCACTCCACACTGTCATCAGTTTGAAACCACCAGCCACTCTGAGGGAGAAAAATAGGGCTTTCTACTTCTGTAAACAGTTAGTCTCAGAAATTAAAAGGGGCAGTTCTACCCTGTCCTATAGGGTTGCTATGAGTCGGCATCCACTCAGTGGCAATGAGTGAGCAGTGAATGACGCAGTCTGAACTGAGGACCTCGCCTCTCCAGTCACGAAGGAAGTAAATATGATAGAAACGTATAACATGCCTCCCGGTTCTGGGGGATAAGCCACGGTCCTCTCCTGGGTGCAGCTACTTTAGCATTT
The DNA here is from genome assembly GCF_050624435.1 of Tenrec ecaudatus. Classification (NCBI taxonomy): domain Eukaryota; kingdom Metazoa; phylum Chordata; class Mammalia; order Afrosoricida; family Tenrecidae; genus Tenrec; species Tenrec ecaudatus. The sequence continues at coordinate 15,379,435 of NC_134548.1, forward strand.
TTATGCCACACCATACCCTCTCCCACCCATGCAAAGATTGATTCCAGCAATTCCGACTCCCACACTTGCATGATCAGTGTTTTCCTGTAGGAGTTTCTTTAATCAAATGACTAATGTCTCACAAACTATAACCTCCCGACCTTTATTGCTTTACTACTTAATCCATGTCATCTTTTAATTAGCCTATTCTTCTCATTACCAATTTTCACTCAAAAGCACTGCGTTGGTCCTTTTACTAGACCAAATAATCGGCAGTGACAGTGGACACGGGGTCATTACTTTTCTTTCTGATCACATATAATAACCACTCTCAACAATTTCATTACTAAGCTATCAGTCATAGACAATTCTTGTTTCTTAGCTTAGCCCAAATCTAAAAATTTTATTAAAAACCCAGCAAAGTGTTGATGGTGCTTCTTAAACTAACTGTCGAAAATCAAACTTGCAAAGGCCCTTTTCAGAAACACAGCCTTTTCATTATTTGCCTTAAAGACTCACATAATATTTGGCAACAAGTATAACTGGCAAATGAATAATGGAAAATGTCTTCCCTTTCACAGATACAAGAAAAGAAAATTAGTTGACATGTTCACAGATATGAACAGGCTTACTGTTAACAGAAAAATTATGAGTATGACATGTTTAATATTGAATGATTCCTAACAAGTGAAATGAATATAAGTTGATCTCAAAGAATAAATCAAACAGAGGGTTGGTGCTTGTAACAGCTGACATTGGCAAATGCCTCATAAACATCTGCATATTTCTACAAAAGAAGATGGGACAATGAGGCAAATTTTGGAAATTATCCATGCAGCTAATGTTCTGATCACTTAATGAGCCCTGGTGGTTTAATGGGGGAAGCAGTGGACAAACTAAAAGGGCAGCTGTTCAAATGCACCAGCTGCTCCACGGGACAGAGGCGAGGCTTTCTGCTCCCATCAAGAGCTACAGCCTTGGAAATCCAAAGGGGCAGCTCTCCCCTGTCTTATAGGGCTAGGAGTTGGGACTGTGCGATGACATCAGTGGGTTAACATCACTCAGGGAAACTGACCAGGCTTGAAATGGGCTAACGCTCACCCTGTGAAGAGTTAGGGAGCTATTTCCCACCTTGGTAAGCAGCCCAACTCTGCCTTTGGGAATCCCCAGACAGGCCCTGCTTGGAGTTCTGGTTGGCCAGAGGAGCATGGCCATGCAACCAAGGGAGCACACATCAAACATAAGTGGTTCTCACCAACTACCCACAAAGTCAATACAAATATAGGCTCAGACAACTTTGTTTTTAATCATTAAAATGTTAGGGAGGAAAGTCCAACCCTGCAGATTTGCTTAAATAAGAGGGCAGTCCTTTTGCTCCTGAGGTCAATAGTTGAGTCATTAGCATGGCCCAAGGCTGGCAGGAAGTATTTGACAAGGACTTCTGATGTCCACCCTGGAGGCATGTGGGGCTCTGCCTGAAGCAAAAGCCAGGGATCTGATGAGGTCTCTGTGCTCGAGACCCTCACTGTATTCATCACTGGAGAAACATTATGCTCCAGGACCAGAAAGAAACTCGTTGCTGAGTCAGGAACTTCCAGAAATGTATCACGAGCCAGAGTGGTCAGGTGAGGACCACCAGGCCTGGGTACTGACATGCGGCTCATCTCAATGCCATCATACCACCAAAAGCATCCACTACTGACTGTTTGCACACTAGGTGCCAGGTGATATACCAGGCACCAGTTCCACTTATATCTGTTTTGTCCCCAACTCAGTGGAGGAAGGTACTATTATGCCTATTTTACAGATGAGGGCCTGGGCTTAGAGAGGTGGAGTAAAGTTGACCTAAGTCATAGACGGCAGAGCTGGGGATACAAAGCCAGTCTGACAGAGGAATCAAGCTTAATCAACTCTCCCTATAATCCTTTCCATCAGAGTAACAAGGGAAAAGACCTCTCCACTTGGATTTGAAAAGACTTTATAAACATAATCACAATAAATTCCTCGGAGGAAGGGAAGAAAGCACATCAATTTGCCTGCCTACTACTCCTTCACTTCTCAACTTGAGCATTATCTCTGCAGACCTCTACCCTGTGATCCCCAAACTGGGTTAAAGGCCCTTCCTAAAGGCTCTTAAACTAAGGACTCCAACCCTCCATGTAAAATTCCAAAAGCAAATAGCTCTGGAAAGTGAGCGTTTCCCTAAGTGACCAGCAGACTCAGTGGGTGGCAAGAGATGACCCGCAATGAAGTGAAATGATGTTCAGTCTGCCTCCCATTCAGTAAGAATATTCTTATTTCAATGAAGTAATAGTGCATTGGGATAAGGACTGCAGCCCAGACCCTACTGCAGTTATAGAGATTATAAAGTACATGCACACGACCTTTCTAAACTCCAAATGGTTCTAATTTGTCAGCCACATCTGGTGCCAAGGGCCTCTGGGCTTATACTCTATCTAAAAATGTCACAACTTTTCTATGTACACCTACTACCTCACAGACTGCCTTGTAAATATCTGGTAGCTCACAAGTATTTCCTGAAATAAGGAAACAGGATAAATGGATTGGATGAGAAGGGAAAATAGTCAACAGCGTGGGAGAGACCATGGTTCCCAACTTGCAGGCTTAATGCCACTTCTTTCTGGGCCTCTGAGGAACCTATAAATAGTTACTGTTGAGTGAGGGCAAGCAACTTAACTGCTGTCCTCCATATGAATAAAAATAGTCCAGTGGACTTACATGATGGCCCACACTTAACTTTCACCCATTAATACAAAACCGTAGTAATGACCATAGTCATAAATCAGATCACAAGGGCACCTTCACAAGGCCCCTTGACCTAGAGTTCAGAAAGAACTGGGTTTGCAACGACTTTTTTGGCCTTGTGTTCTCAACCACAAAATAACCACCAGAGCAGCGCCCCTGCCCTCTGAGTCCTCACAGGTGGTTCCTATCAAAGTAATTCATGAGTGGGGGCAGCAGGTTTGGGCGCGCCCAATGCTAGGAAGCAGCTTCACTAGTCTCTACAGTCCCGTATCCTGAATTCATGCTTCATCAGGCTCTTTTCAACCTACATATAACTATCTTCACTTTTTTCCAGAATAAACAGAGTCCGTGCAGAGACCTATTTTGTAACCAGGGCACTCAGGAGTTCTCTCTGGTCCTCAATCTCAAGCAGTGATCTAAAAATTCATTGGCGATGAGCTGTCACAATAACTAGTCTATCCCTGGACTTGTAAAAAGATCCAGGGTGGGGTGGGGTGGGTGTGAGTGAGAGAGAATGGGAGGAGAAAGAGGAGAGAGGGCGAGTCAGGTGGCGTGGGGTAAGGGAGAGAAATTGTGTGGGTGTGTATTGGCTGGGAGAGGGCGGTGATCACCAGTCAGTGGGAATTGGATTCTAAGAGGAAACCTCTTAACTGCCAGATCACAGGTCTTGGGCGGGCGGAGGCCTGGGGAGGGCAGAGTTACCCTGGAAGTGTGGAGTCCCGCCTTACCTGGTAACAGAGAATCGTTTGCTGCACTAGCCGCGCATACCCGTCTAGGCGGACGCCGGAATTGCTTCTGCTCCGCATCTTCCCGATGTTCCCGAGGCGGTGGCGTCCAGCCTGCGGCGCAGAGTTGAACCCCCGAGGGCGGACCTGGGGTTCCGACCAGCGCAAAGGAGGTTAGCCGGCCGGGTGGGAGCCCAGGAGGTCGCGACGGTTTGAAATGCTCGTGCCGCGGAGTGCGGCGGCGAGCGAACCAACCAGAGCGCCGCTCGGCGGGGAGGCGCGGGGGCGGGGAGGCGCGGGGGCGGGGCCGAGGGCTGGCGCGCCGCCGGCCCCGCCTAGGCCAGGCCGCGGAGCTCCGGGGAATCCCTGCGGGTTTGGGGAGCTTGAGGAGAGAAAGCCTCAGGCAAAGCCTCTTCCGTCTGTCTCCGGACAGAAGCTGAGGGTACGGGGCTGTGGGCCGCGGCGGCCGGGCCGCTCCGCCCCCGCCAGTTCCCAGCCTCGCCGCCTGGCGGAACCCGCGGGATCCAGTAGGAAGGAAAGGGGCCAGCCCGCGGGAGCGGCGGAGACCACAGCACCGGGACAGGCACCAGGCTGCCCCTCCGAGTTCCCTTTACGTGCCCAGCCCACCGCCCGCCCTCCGGGGGTTCGGAGGAAACAGGCCCTCCCACCTCAGGTACCTGGGTGCCGTCGACCCGCCCCCGCAGGGACCGGAACTGGGGAGCCGGGCCTGAGGGGGGAGAATAAGTAGGCGGCCCGCTGTGGCCCCGCCCCCCACAAGACGTCACAGAGGGTTTCACAGCTACGCTTGCAGCCCCGCCCCCTTACTCTGAGCGGAGCCTAAGGTGGACCTGAAGAGTCCCACCCAGGGGAAAGAAAGAGGGCGGGAAGGGAAAACTCAGGGCGGGCCGCAAGACTGCCACCTTGAGCGGCCTAGAGGAGGTCCAGGGGCAGGCCTCCAAGTTCACTCGAGGCCCGAGAAACAGGCTACCCCATACGACCTAGTGGGCGCCCCCCCCATAGGCCTGGGTCTAGCCCTGACCTTGAATTCCATCCCACCCTTCCTTCCCATGGAATGAACCTGATGAGTAGTGGGGACCAGGCCAAAAGAGTAAAGGGCAGTGGGGGAAGGGTTCTGGAGCTGCTTCCCAGAGCAGACCCAAACCCATACTCTCTCTAACTTAAAATGCTTTACAGGTTCTGGTGGCTGCCAATTACCTGTAGTTCAAAATCTTGTATTCATTGCCCAGCATGAGTTCCATCGAACCACCAAGCTAATCGTTTCTGTAAGCTCTTTGCCAGTCTACATGCATTTAACCCAAGCCTTCCTGATGAAATGGTTACTTGTTGGGCTGTCAATTGCAAGGTCAGCAGTTCAAAACCACTGAGGTGCTCTGTGTGAGAAACTTGGCTTTCTACTCCTGTAAAAAGTTAGTCTCAGAAACTTACAGGGACAATTCTACCTTGTCCTCTAGGGTCACTACGAGAGTCAGTGGGCATTTTTCAGTTTATGCATTTACCCAGTAGACCTTTCTCCTTACCTATCTGAACCCTATCTTTAAGGATCAGTTCAGCTCCTCCCTCCTATTACAGTCCCCTGGGTCTTTGAATCCCATCAGCAATATCTTTAGGTTAGAGAATAGGATTTGGAGTCAGACCAAATTTGCAAATTCCAATTAAACTATTTCCAATTCTGTATTCGTCTGCATTTAAAAGTCGAGATTGTGCTTACTGTTTATTATTGTTTGGGTGTTTCTTCATTTGGCAGCCATGGTGGGATTATCTGATGATCTTTGCCTATTACCTGGGATTTCAGTCCAGCATAGAAATATTTTGTTTCTTGATCTCATTCTTTTTCAGATCTGCTATGTGCAAAACACACACACACACACACACACACACACACACACACACACACACACACACACACACACACACCCCTCTTGTGATTTATAGCCAGTGTACTTAGTTTTCCTTCCAGTGTACATTCTGGGGCTTTATTTGGATCTATGCTATAAAAGATAGTGCCACATAAACTTGAAAACCCATGATGAAATATACAGCAATGTGAATCAAGAAAGAAGTTTGTTCCTTTTTAACTTTCAAGTTAGTTTCAGTGATTAATTTTGGACTAAGAAGCTATGTTATATAAATATCAGTCTCATATCTTAATAATGTCATGTCCCTGAAATAGAAAACCTCTCTCTTGTCATCCTTACCCAGGAAGGCTGGCTCTTGTTACCCAGTAGAAATCTAGCTCTAAGTCATTTCTCAAATAATTATCAGAATCGGACATGGTATGGGGCAAGGAATGGGGTTTTTTAGACCTGAAGGAATTATTTAATGATCTTCATATAGATAAAAGCCTGGCACTAAGCCCTGGGGTACCACCACAGAGGATATGTGATCTGCACTAGAGGGTCTGCCCATTGTTATGTCAGAGGTCTTGTGCCCAGGCCACTTGCCAAAGTCCCAACTGGACACCAACAGATGTTATGCTTGAGGGCTCAGGTCTTTGCCTCTAAAGAAAAACACACCACCTGTTTTGTTCAAAGGACATGGCCGTTTGGAATTGATGTTCTGAAAATTGCCAATGTGCCAAATTCATTACTTTATATAACAATTTAATTTTAATCAATAGAATATAATCTAGTTTTTCCTCACAATATTTTAAGAAACCCCGATTTTTATCTCTATTTCATCTTCCTATTGCTAGTTTGAGTCTGAGAGACAAAAAGAGATGTGGTAGTTACATAATCTGTCAACTTGTGAATGGGTGGAGTCTAGTCTGTCAATCAAGTCACAGCCAATGAGGTCTCTGTGTGGACTTGGCCTTCTCCAGAGGATTCTGGGCTCTCCTGTATTACTCCCTAGAGGCAGGAGACTCTCTCTGCTTCTTCTCCCTGCAAGACATTCCTGTTGACAAGCCACATGGAGCTATGCTGATGGTAGCCAGAACCTTGGAGCTGGAGGAGCCATATGGAGACGCATGCCAGCACTAAGATCTTTCCACCACTGGATCCATAAGACTTTCCACCCACTGGCCTTTGATCTTCCTGCACTCAAAGTTATTGCATGTGTTGCATGTGTCTGAAGAGGAATTTAGACTGGTATTGGACATATGGGCTAATATTGGACTTTTGGACTTATGGCCTTGATCTAGACTGGGCTGGGATGTTTTCTTAATATACAATTGTTCTTTGGTATAAAGTTCTCTATTACACACATATGAGTCTCCCTGGATTTGTTTCTTCAACCCAGACTAACACAAAAGAAAACACCAGGAAGTACAAATATGCGTTCATGAGAATATCATTAGAATAGAAAACATACATATGTGTTCATGTGTGTGAAAAAGGTACAACTGTATAATAGGATTTCTCCATAGTGAAGAATATATTTATAAAAAATATGATAGGACTTCAAAAAATTGTGTGGAAAATTCCATGATCTTTTCATTCAATTTCCCCACAAACTTTTTGAAGACTTGTCATATCTGATTGATATTCAATTTGTATCTGCCCCAATTTCGTTCTTTTTTAAAAAAACAAGCTATGGCCAGTTTTATTAAAGAAAGCTATTTCAGGATTTATTTTTCACCAGTCTGTTCTGGCAATTATTGGGGTCCATGATGGCCAGCGTGCATACCCTGTAGTACTTACCGCACGCTGTGCCCAACTCGATGTTGTGGCCGCTGTAGTGATGGACACTAGTTTGGGCCAACATGGTGTAGTACTCGATTTCTGATTTCCTTATGTTCGGGCAGTTGTTGGCCAGGATGGCCTGTTTCGCTTTGCCTTGCCTGATCATCTTCAGTGTCTGCTTGTAGCCCAGGACGTACTTCTCACTTTTCATAACGAGTTGGAGCCTCGAATTGATGGACTCCAGCGACTTTTTCGTCCTCTTTGAGGCCACCATCTTCCTGTCTTAGGTGCCAGACGGCCCCCCAACCAAGATCAGCCACCAAGATGGTCTGGAAGGGAGAAAAAAAAAGCCCCAATTTCTTGATACTCTATCTTTGAGACTGAGGAGAAAAAAACAAAAGAATATGCTGATGATCATTCTTCACATCAAGATTATGTTCTTTGGGGGCAGCTCTACTCTGGCCCTTTTTGTCACTATGAGTTGAAAACGACTCCACAACACACAAGGACACACCCCTTCAGTCTCTCTCTTTCCCCTCAGCTCTATTTTGTCCTTCAAACTTCAATTGACAGCACAGTGAGAAGATGAAACAAAGACAAAATGAAGCCCCTATACAAGCAGACTCACTGCCATTGCGTTGATGCAGATGCATAGTCATGCTATAGGACAGGGTAGAACTCCACTGTGGGTTTTTAAGACTGTAACTCTTTATGAGTAGAAACCTCAGTGTATTTTCTGAGGAACAATTTGTGATTTTGAACTACTGACTCTTCAAATCGCAGCCCAATGCTTAACTACTATGGCACCAGAGACAAACAAAATGGACCTGAAAAGATGGCGTTTTGTATGATTTTCTGTATATGAAATCCAGGATGGGTGTGGTAGTTACATAATCTCATGTCAACCTGAGGGTATTAAGAATGAAGGGGTAGAGTTTATTCTGTCAACCAGGTCTCAGCCTGCCTCCCTCTTTCTCTGCTTCACCTTCCTATTGACAAGCCACGTAGAGCCACGCTGAGACCAGTGAGAACACTGGAGATGCTTCCACCACCACTGGATCCACAAGACTTTTCACCCACTGGCCTGTGGCCTCTTTTGGAATTTGCATCATGGCATGTGAATGTGTGAGTCTGAAGAGGAATTTATGGATTATTAGTCTCACATTTATGGGCTAATATCAGACTTATGAACATGATCTGGACTGGGCTGGTATGTTTTCTCAATATACAATTACTCTTTGATATAAAAGCTCTCTCTTACACTTATATGACTGTCTCTGGATTTATCTCATCAACCCGGTCTAACACAATGAGTAAATCTATAGAGTTAGTAATTGAATTAATAATTACCTAGGCGCATGGCAGGGTAGCATGGGGGTGGGGAAAGGGGACCAAACAACAATGAGTATGAGAAGAAAATGTTCTGAAATTGATTGTGGTGATGATTGCCCAATTCTTCTTAATATGAGTGAATGATTAAATTCTTATGATATGCAGAGTATATGCCAACAAAACTAGTTTAAAATAAGAAACTGAGGGAAAAACTTGTTATGCAGACAAAATGATGCCAAACAAATTCATTTGGAGAATTAGTCATTGGCTGAAGTGGCCTTCGGCAAAGGGAGCCGCGTCTTAGATGTCCTCAGTCAATACAGCCCAGTATCTCAAATGAAACTCCTTCACCATTCTTAATGAGAATAAGCTTGATGCTGCTAACTGGAGTTACTAGGGTTCCTTTGTGGGGTTAATGATTACAGTATATTTGGGGGTCAAACTCTCCCAATTTTTATAGGAACATTGTTTTATTAAACACTAGCCATAGCTCTAACATTCCTTGCTTCCTAATATTGGCACTACTTCCATCTCCTTATACTAGAGGCACAGATTATTGAACCAGTTTTAGATTCAAAGAAGGATGCTTCTCAGGAACGTCTCATTCCCTCTACCTTGCTCCTTATCTTTCCGAAAGTAAAAAAATAGCTACTCACTGACAGCCATTGAGTTGATTCTGACTTAGAGTGACAGCATAGCACTGCTCCTACGGGTCTCGGAGACTGTAACTATGTGAGTTGAAAGCCTTATTTTTCTCTTGATCAAGAGAATTTGGCTTAAAGATCACCACCTAAGACACAAATATTACTAAACATTTTGATCAAAGATGCTATTGAAGAATGCTGATCAAAGTAGGGTACATGCTATTTTTCAAATACTCATGAATTAAAACTGCGGAATTCCAAATGCTTAGGCTTAGGCTGGAGGATCCCCTTGTGGTGGTTACATACTTTCATAATTTCCAACTAGTATTGGACTTCTGGGCTAATATTTGACTTATCGACTTGATCTGGACTGAGCTGTTCTCGATATCCAATTGCTCTTTTATATAAAGTTCTCTCGTACACTTATATTAGTGTCTCTGGATTTGTTTCTCTAGTCAACCCAGCCTAACACATTATTGTACCTTGGGAGTGGGGTATTAGAGAAATGAATCATGAAGATGGAGAGTAGAAGCTTGTCTGACCTCTGCCTCATGGCACTCTTTCTTCCTTGTCTAGCTGGAGGCCCTATATAGTCATGCACTTTAATTGTTTTCTAGAAAAAACATGGGAAGTTAAAGTTTTGATTATTTTCTTTGGATATTCCCATTCGAAATGGTGAAAATGAATGTGATTAATGTAAATTTTGAGCTTAGGGGAAAAATAGTCTCTTAAACTTTTCCTCTGAGACCATGATGCATAGTCAAAATGGCTGAGAGAAGGTCAAAATGGCTGGCAGAAGACTCCACTCTGGCTTGATGCAGTCAGAGGCCTAAGGCTATGTTGCATATGAATAGTTTAGCTAAGAAAGTATCGTTTAGAGAAATAATGATTGAATTTGACTGTTTTAAGAAGGTGTTTAGGATCAGATTCTACTACGTTTATATAGATTTCTTCTGCTTACTGTTATTGATATAATGATTGGTAGAAATAATTATTGGGGGATATGAAAATAGAATTTGCAAACCCACTTGCCTTTAGACATTAAATTGGATCCTTAAATGGGGTTGGAAAGACTGCCTGCAAAGAAGGCTCTGAAACAATAAGCCCCACCCAGTGCTTTGAGTGTGCAGAACATTTGCATTTGAAAAGACTTGCTGAGTGGCAGAACTTGCTGTTGACAGACTGAAGGAGAAAATGGAATTTGGCCTTTTTGAATTTTGACCTGGTAGTTAGTTTGTGCCTGAAGCTGGAAAATTTGGAGCCATGAAGGCACACTCCTGTCTAGGACTGAATGTTAAAGGGAGCCTGTAGGCAGCCTGAAATGCTTGCTAGGTGACCACCTGGATCTTCTTGTTTAGTGGAAGTGGGAGAAACAGAGCCATAAAGAGGCAGGTTGAATATGACCACAGACACCTGTGGACCTGGTTCACAGGGAGTAGAGAAGAAGATGAGAGCAGATTGACTGGTCTGAAGTTCATGACCTAGCCAAGGGGGCTAGGGTTGTTCAGAATTTGTGATGGGGCCCCTGGTCTAAAGGTGAGACAACCAATGGGCACTCTGGTGAGTCTAAGTGAGGCAGTGTCCCACATTGAGTTGACCAGAACCAGACCAGATGAAGAGAAGATTTTTGAGCTTGTGAATTGGTGCATATGCTGTTGACTTTATGGATGGCCTGTCCTGATTTGACTTTGGTTATGGATACAGACTCGCAAGTTTCCAACTGGAATGAAGATTCTTCACATCAAAAAACATACTTGTTACCTCAGAGCACTGGGTTGATGTAAGTGGGCAGTAAAGAAATTGGATACTCAAAATGGGGAGGATAAAGGCATGAAGTAGCTGACTTACCAACTTTAATGGGTAGGGGAATATGTTGATAGGATTATAGGATTAAGATATAGGTGTTCATATAACTGCAATTGTTAGGTATAGAATATCTTTGTTTTGTTCATTTGTAGAATATTATATTTAAATAAGTCTGGTACATTTTGCATTATATGGATTTTAGTTTTATCCTGTTAGGCACAGGTATGACTTTATTATTATTTTGTTAACAAATTATTTATGTATGACTAGCTAAAGAGTTGTGTAAAGGTGTAAAGTTGACAAGGGGTGGTCTGTTATAGTTATACAATTTCATGTCAACTTGATAAATAAATATAGGGTGGAGTCTAGCATGTCAATCAGGTCATAGCCTGATGATGTCTCCTTGTGGGTATGGCCTTCTCATAAGGATTCTGGGAACTTCTTCTCTCTCTGCCTTGGTCTTCCTGTTAATAAGTCATGAAGAGACTTGCTGAGTTCTGTGAGAGCTTCTCTCTGTGCTTCATCTTCTTGTGGAAGAGCCACACTTGGAGAGCCAAAGGAGACATGTGGAGACCCGTGCCAGCAATGAGATGTGTCTACTGATATTAGATCCACAAGACCTTGCACCCACTGGCCTGTGATCTTGCATTTTTCATCATTGCATGTGACTGTGTGAGTCTGAAGAGGGCTTTGTGGACTAGTATCAGACTTACGGGCTAATATCAGACTTAAGGACTTGCTCTACATTGAGCTGGGATGTTTTCTCAATATACAATTGCTCTTTTATATAAAGCTCTCGCTTACATGTTTATGAGTTTCTCTGGAGTTGTTGATCTAGTTAACCTGGAATAATACACCCCAGAAACTAATGTACACAAATAATTTTGAAACCTTAAACGAATATAAATATTCCCTTAAAGTCTTCTTAAAACCAACCAGTAGTTTAAATGATGAAAATGCCTGCCTTGAGCGTTATGCTCTTTTAAGAACTATCTATATGGAATCACAGTGACAAGAGCAACTCAAAAGATTAGGTAGGAACCTCAGGGGGCAGTGAGCTTATGGGGAGGCATATCTCAGAAAAGGACAGTGAACATGGTTGCACAACTCAAGGAGTGTAATCAATGTCACTGAATTGTACATGTAGAAATGATGGAATTGGTGTAGGTCTCACTGTATATATGCTCAACAATGGCAACAAATACATTTAGCGGAAAAGAGAACTTACTAGGGTAAGTGGGGGGGAAGGGTGTAAAGGATATAAAATGTCTCACTCTTAGAGCTTAAGTGTCTTATACCTTCTTTATACACAGTAACTTTGTAGTGGTTGAGGATCTTGGAAGGAAAAACTGTAGAGGGTCAGTGAGTTGGGGTGAGGCCAGCTTTCCCTATTCTTGCCTCCCGCATACTAACTCCAAACTTCAAACTCACTGCTATTGAATTGATTCTGATTCATGGTGACCCATAGGACATGGTAGAACTTCCCTGGTGGGTTTCCAACTTTGTAATTCTTTATGGGAGTAGAAAGCCTCATCTTTCTTCCGCAGAGCAGCTGGTAGTTTCAAACTGCTGACCTTGCTAGCTTCTCAGACACCCCCAATGCCTTGCTCACCATCTTGAAATACTGCTGTTTGATGCTAAGGAAACAGGAATGTGGAGGGCATTCAAGATCAGGGCTCATAGAGGTCAGTGACAGCATGTTAAAGGAATCAGTAGTGGAAAGAATCATGGGAAAATGGAGAAGTCTCAGAAAGTGGTCTCATAAAGCAGAACTTTTGCTAATTTCAACATGTACCTGCTGTTCCCCATAAGATGTTACTTCCCCCATGCCACAGTGCTCAAGAAACAGAACACGAAATTTTTTCTTTGCGAAAGTTATGAAATGTACTCAACTACAAATTTATTTGATTGATTGTAACATTTTGTATCAATGTTAAGCTATTTGTTGATTTTTAACATTTTTGTTAAGATTTTTTTGTTTTTTTAACATTTTTTGTTAAGATTTTTTGTTTTTAACATTTTTGGTCAATTTTTAACATTTTGGGGTAATTTTAACATATAAATACAATTAAATAAATCTCAGGGAAAGATCGCAAAGGTAAATCAGCACTCACAGACATGTATTCCGATATGATTATGATTAATTGGGGCTACAACATTCATTTGAAGTATATGCATGAAAACCTTAGTGAAAGACCTAAAGGGTTTGGAAATGTCCCTAAGAAGGATGCACTGAGGCAGTGCTCAGAGACAGATCCTCTGTAACTAGAAGCAACCAGGGTGGGATACAAATAGAAACCCTAGCACTGTAGGAGAGTTCACTGTCCCCAGCAGCTGCTCACTCTGGTCCTTACACTCTTCCAAACTTAACATGTTTGGGACACAATAATTATAGCGCTGGTTAGGCCAAAGTGTGGCAGGCCTAACCACGAACAAAGTATCATGCAGTTGCCTTACTCTTAAAGAACAGTGAGATAATTTCCCCCCTACTGTGCATCTCTTCTCAAAGGTCACCCTACTCTTTTTTTCCCCTCTTCTGGAAGACTGAGAATTTGAGAAGTGGCAGTGTATGGATCTCATCCAGTGTCACAATTTTCGTGACATAGAGGCTAGATTTCCCTGCCAATCTGTGGCACAAAAATCCCTAATAGGGCAATAAGGGATGCTGTTGGGACTGGATACTAATATTGGGTGCCATACACAGTAGTACCCTGCACCAGGTTGCACACCCAACGGGGGTCAGTGGGCTCAAATTCAGCCCCACTGTTAGGCAAGCCTTCAGCCCTGGGGACTGTGTCCATCCACTAGGGGTATCTTTTCTAACTATTCAAAAGCACTCAGTGTAGGGGAAATTGTGGCACTGTCTGTTGACCTGATTCAGTCTGGCAGGCATTGTTCTTTTGAATAAAAATCAATGAAGTTTTTGCATTTCACACCCCATGTTATCTCCCTTTGGGGTTTTAGAATTCACTGAACCAGTACAATTTCTCCAAATTCTCACATTAAACAAAATAAGACAACCACAATTCTATACAAGAATAAATTTACCCAGTAGAAAATAAATATTTTTTAAAGAGAGAAGATTTTTTTGGGGGGGACATGTAGGTCACTAGACTTGAGCTCATATACAACTAAACTCACCAATAGGCTGAAGTCACGGTGGCTTTATAGGATGCTATCAGAGATAACTTAGCCTCTGTGACATGTGTCTGGCACTTGCCTGCTTTTTTTTTCCTACATGCATCTTATTGTTGGTGTGTTGTTTCAGACAAATGATAAGAACCCACATTGCCAATGTAATGTCTTCCCACAGCAACTACCCTCAGTGAACATACGCTCCCCCCAAGGTTGTTGAGTATAAACTAAGTTGGTTTTTCTACAGCTCACATTGCGTACAAGGTAAAAATGGTCATTTTCACACGGTCAAGAATCATGCTTTGATTTGGGAAAGAGGGATCACATTTGCTCAATAAAGTGTAAGCTGCCCCGCTTTGAAGTCCTTCTGAGAGCGATACGGTTTTTCCCATTGCACAGGTCTTCTTTCTCATTAAACACGTGCTGCTTCCCAGAGAAGTCATGAAGGCACACGTCCCCATTCTGAACACTGAAAGAAACACCGTTCTTCTCCGTAGATGCATTCCCTGCAAAAGGTAAAACCAAATTGGTGTCATGAGGAACCCATTGAGTCGGGGGGGGGGGGTTGTAAGAAACTAACCAAACTTGAAAATCACTTTATTCTTCAATATGCATGCGTTAAAACACACCTGGTTAGAAATGATCTATGATTCACTGCCATGTTTACTTTTCTTCAAGGAATCAAAACAAATTGGAGATTGACTCAGAACCCTGTTCACCCTGGCAGCTTTTGTTTTGTTTCATGTTTATGAAATGGTTACCACATCTAGGGAGCCAACACACCATATATACTCGTGTATGAACTGAGTTTTTCAGCACATTTTTAATCCAGTTTTTGTGGTCAAATTAGGTGCCTCAGCTGATATTTGGGTTGGCTTATACTCGAGTATATACGGTACCTTTTTTTATTTTTAAAGGTTCATTTGCCAATGCTGACTGGGCAAAGATTGACTTCAAGAAGTTGCATAGATGGAATATAACCTAACGTAAGCATTTGGTGTCCCCCAAAGGTTCAGGTTAGCAACGGTTCTTATGCATAGCCTCCCTTCCAAGGTTCTGGGCTCTTGGCGGTTCCTATCAAACAAAACTTTGTATGAGAGAAAACTAGAGTGACCAGAAGAAATATCTCTCCTAGATGAAACCAGCCCCCGCTGACTAAATCAGGCTGTGACTGATCCCCAAGAGGAAAGTACCAATTCTAAATGAAGAGGAGGCCTGGGGAACTGGGCTTTCTTGGGCAACTGTGGTATGAAGCTAAACTTCCTTCACCCCAAGCACGCCGTAAGTTGTTGGAAAACATAGCTCCAGCAGATTTATCCATCGGCATCTGCACCAGACTCCTTTAGAGTGTTGAAAAGTGCAGGGATATAACTCTTAGGACTTGGGTGCACCTGACCCAAGCCATGATATTTTATTTTCCATTGCCTCATATGCATGTGAAAGTTGGACATGGAATAAGGAAGACTGAAGAAGAATCAGCACATTTGAATGATGGTGCTGGCAAAGAATATTGCAAGTACCATGGGCTGCCAGAAGGACAAATAGAAATGTCATGGAAGAAGTACAGCCAGAATGATCCTCACAGGAAAAATGGTGAGACTTCATCTTACATACTTTGGGCATGTCAGTCCCCAGAGGACATCGTGCTTGGTAAAGTAGAGGGTACTGACTAAGAGGAAGGCCCACGATAAGAATTGCTACGGTGGCGGCACCTATCAACAGCAACAGCTCCAGTGGTCCTCCAGCTGCTTATTGACATCCTTCTGACCATTATACCATTGAGACAAAGATAAAGAGCTGAATAAGCAGTCCATTTATTAGTTTATGACTTAGCCCTAATGAGAACAACAGAGTTAAGCATACTTTATATATCATCTCACTTCTAACCCTATGGGGTGGATACTTATAGAGTTCTCGTAGCTGAAAGGATTTTTCAGAAGTTCGATGCTTTGTCCATGGTTATGGCCAAGTGATGGGAACAGTATGTGATGTTTCTGACGCAGTTCAAATAGGGCCTATGATTTTTAGAGGCAACTCTCCTGATTTGGTTATTTTGGCCCTGTTTCTGCAGTATACTTGAACAGGCACCATAAACAAACTATGACACTTCCAGCTGCTTTGGGGAAATAACTAAGTCTTGTGGGGGATAGATTACCATCACCCTATTCCAACCCTCACCCATTTCAAAGGGGACCAAGGAGCCAAGAATGTCCAGTGGATGTGATATTAGCTGTTTGGCCTTTTGGCGGCCCTAAATTCTATATCCTGCTCACTGCCACGTATCACAAGTAGCAGTGTCAAATAAGTTTTATCAAATAGCCATGTCAACATGTGCCACTTCCATTAAGTCCTTCTCCCGGAAGGATGACAACATACTGATTAGTCCAGGCAAGTGGGTAAGGCCTCATCTGTGAGCTCTTTGTAGAATCTAGACAACTCTGGTTAATGGATTCAAAGCTAAAAGTGTCTAGCCAAGCGAATGGGCTTGCTAGCAGGTTGTGAGTGTGAGGATTCTTGTTGACCCACCCTGTTCCTCTGGTTCCTCTATGTTGAACTCGGTCCTCAACCAGCCTGGATTCCCATCACCTCTACTTTGGCCGCCTGCAGTCCTGAGAGCAGCTTTTGCTGTGGATGCCACCACTCTCCCTTTGGTATCTCTCATAATGATACGAGGCCAGAGTGGCAGCCACTTCTTGTCCTTCAGGACAGCGGTTCTCAACCAGGGGCAATTTTACCTACAGGGGACATTATGGCAGTGTCTGGAGACATTTTTAAGAAGCCTCAGTGGCACTGTGGGTTAGACAACTGACACTGGGTCTGCTAGCTGCAAGCTTGGTGGTTCAAACCCATGAGCCAGTCCATGAGAAAAAAAACCCTGCTCCCATGAAGATTGATAAAGCCTCAGAAATCCTGTGGAGGGTTGCTATGAGTCAGAATCCACGTGATAGCAGTGGATTTGGAGACTTTTTTTAGAAGCCCTGGTGGTGCTGTGGGGTAGGTATTGGGCTGCTAACTCCAAGGTTGGTGGTTTGAGCCCCCAGCCATTCTGTAAGAGAAAAATGAAACTTGTCTGCTCCCATAAAGATTTAATGTCACAGAAAGCCTAGGGTGGGTTGTTTGGCATCAGAATTAACTCGGTGGCAGTGCGTGAGTGGGAGACATTTTGGGTTGTAATAACAGAGTGGGGAGGGAAAACAATTGGTCGTGGGTAGAAGCCAGGGTATCACTAACGATCCAACAAAGCACAGGACAGTCCTTCACAACAGAGAATTAGCCAGACCAAATGACCCTAGAGCTGAGGTTGAAAACAAAAGCCTGTTTGAATAGCCGCCTATTATATTTCATACATTTATACAGACCAGCCGGCCCTCCCACCTCTGGCCAATTAGAAGACAATGTGGTAGATAGGCCACCTCAGAAGCTTGATTTGAATCAATAACTAAAAGAACTACCCTCCTAATACAATCAATAAAGGCAGGTATGATTATATTCTCCAGAGAAGGAGAAAGCAAATGAGCAAAATGGAAAAAAGAATCCATGAAAATGCAAAAGATACCGTATATACTCGTGTATAAGCTGAGCTTTTTCAGCACATTTTTTAATGCAATCTTTGTGGTAAAGTTAGGTGCCTCGGCTGATATTAGGGTTGGCTTATGCTTGAGTATATCTGGTATATTAAAAAGCTAAAGAAGGTAAAGCTAGGCATGATGAAGCTTTGTGAGCAATCGGTAGCCCCAGTTGGAGGAAAGAGGCCAGGGTGGGGGGAGAGGCATGAATGATTCAGCTTGAAATGTCAGAATTCGAGCAAGAAGGCTCAGCCGCCATTCCTTTACATGCGGATGACCTACATGCCCACCAGCCTAGGTGGTCACAAATCATGTCTATTCATGGGGATTGGGGGCATTGCGACCAGGCAGAGCCCAGTGAGGGAAAGAATGAACAGGCATGACAAGTGACAAATAGACAGGTTTAAGAGTGTTGAAGATGCATGTGATGCTAGATGTGACTCATCTCAATGTCATCTCATGAGCATGACTGTCCTAGAGACAGCGCAGTACTGAGACCTTTGGGCCAGCCCTCGATTAGGATTAGCAACATTAAGTCTTGCAGAACGTCATCATGTCCCATCATAAAAAAGGAAAATCTTTTTAAAAAAAGTTGGTCTGGTATTTGCTCTGAAACGAATTCATTCATTTGGACTAATCCAGTTTCTTTGTGAGAAAGGAGCCACGCTTTGAACCATTCAGCTTCCATTTGCTTCCCTTGACTTTTGAGCAAAAAAAAAAAAAAAAGTCATTCACGGAGACAACTGCTTGAAAAAACAAAACAAAACAAAACACTCGCTAGAGACATACTGTATTGAGACATACGTACCATTCCCGTCTACGTGCACTGAGCAATCAGTATTCACTAGCAGTGAGGTGGAGTTAGTGGAGTTACTGTTTGACTGTAAGGAATTTGAAGAACTGGACACTCCTTGGTTTACAGTCTGCTTCTTTAAACCATTAGTAGCAGTTTTACTCCAGTCTATAGCAGAATAAGCATTACAGAAAAACAGGGCAGTATGTTGAAGCTTAAATGCAAGAGACAGATCAGTGTAACAAGTTCTAGCAACTACTTTCTCACTCCAAGGCCTCACAGAGAAGTCATGCATTTTGCAAGCTGGTGGGATCAAATGTATTTTACGTGAAGGCAACTATCTATTTGTCCTTTCAAAGAATACAAAGCCATCTATTGAAAAAAACAAAACCAAAAAATCTCCCTGCCATCTAGTCGATATCTCTCATAGAGACCCTAGAGAGCAGGTTAGAATGGCCCCATGAATTCCTTAGATTTTAATTGTTTACAGGAGTAGAAAGTCTTGTCTTTCTCCTGCGGAGCAGCTGGTGGTTTTGAACAGCTGACCTTGAGGTTAGCAGCCCACTACACCATCCGCACTCCCTAAAGCCATCTGTATGTGCCTGGAACTAAAAGCTAAGCTAATTTGATTACGTCTAGGAAGTCCTTGGATAAGGTAGTAACTCAGACACACTGACTGACTGGCTTAGAACACAAAACTACTGACGGTTCTTCAGTCCACAGAAAGGATCGAGCTCTGTACTCTTACTTTCTGAGTGCAGACTCTTGTCTTCCCCAAATCCCGTAAAGGTGATTGCTTTGGTGGCACTGATGTAATTGAGTTCCCTGGGTAGGACAAACAGTTACTATACGTGGCTGCTAACTGAAAGGTTGGAAGTTGGGAATCTACCCTGAAGCCACTGGGAAGAAAGGCCTGGCTACCAGCACACACACACACAAGCAACCCCTAATACCCCCCTGGAGCACAATTCTACAGACACACATGGGATCCCCTTGGGTCAGAATCAACTCAACTCCAACTTTTAATTTTTTTAATTGATGAAAAAAGAATTTAAGCTTTTCAAACGTGGTTTCCTCTTTCCTATTAAAACAGAGCTATTTGTGACACTAGGGGCAAATAACTTCAGAAGAACCCAGAACCCACCATATGCTAAAGCTGAGACACAAAGCCCCCCCCCCCCCCGCCGCCCCGACAGACTACAGCTGGCACCCAGACTTGTGGAGAAAAGGTGGAGTCCAGACTTTAAAAGCCATGAAGGTGAATATTCAAAATGATTTGGGTAAATGACAAGCATGAGCAGCAAAGGAAACCGAGTCTAAACATTCCACCATTGCTTCATGCAAGAAGCAGCCATCCTGCTAACTCTACTGCTCTTGACATTCCCAGATCGCACAAACTACTTTCCAGTTCCCTTGATTTTTGTTTTGAAATCATGCTCAGAACCAATCTTTTCTGTTGAGAAGGTGCCATTCAGGGAGGGCTGGCTTGGAGGGCCCTTGGGCAATGACTGCTTGGGACCTTGATCCACACAACCTTTACTTTAAGATATAAGAGGAGAGGGGGAAAATAAGGTAAATCTTTACCAGAATTTTCAGCCAGCCGCAGCTTTCCACAACAAAGATAGCGCCTCCATTGTTTCCGGACATTCTCTTTTGCTACGCAGTAAAAGATGAATATGAAAAATCCTAAGGGTGGGGAAACAAAACAAAAATATAACACGATGAATTCCCAGTTTACACCTAGATATCCATGTACTGACTTTACAAAAGATTCTGTGGCAGCTGTGGCCAGAGTGCCCTCCTGCAAATGGAATAAGTCATTCGGACTCCTGGCCACCCCTCATGTGTCAGCATTGAACTGTACCCTACAGTGTTTCTACCAGTTGATTTTTCAGAAAGAGGTCACTGGAAACTCTTCTGAATGTGGTGCCTCTTCGTGGACTTGAACGTCCAACCTTTCAGATAGCAAGCAGCTGACTACATTAAACACTGGCATTACCTAGGGACTCCTGTTAATTGAGTAAGACATCCAAAGCTGTGGGGAAAGCTTACTATAGAAAGGCATCCTAGGGGGACTCTGTCTTGGTAAGATAAAGACTACTTAGACAAGGACTGAAGGAGCTCTGGTTGCATAGTGGTTACTTGTTGGGCTGCTAACCACAGGGTCAGCAGTTCGTAACCACCCGTCTCTCCTTGGGAGAAAGAGGAGGCTTTCTACTTCCATAAAGGGTTACAGTCTTGGAACCCCCCTGGAGCAGTTCTACTTTGCCCTACAGGGTCGCTATGGGTTGGCATCGACTCAATGCCATTGTGTGTGTGCATGTGCTTAAGAAAAGGACTAACTTTCAACTTCCTAACTTAAACTTCACCAGCTCTCCTCTCATGTTCCGTCCTAGGTTTATACTCCCTTTCTTGGAAATGCAATCATCCCTCTACCCAGGAGCCCGAGGTGACCTAGGTGGTCCCCTCTCCATCTCCAAGTCCTGTCAAATGCTAACTCCTCAGTCATCACTCATTTCTCACTTCCTGACCAGGCCAACGGCCATGTCCTTTGTGTGAGCTTAGCCGCCCTGGTATAGCCTACTCCATCAATCTGTTCCTGTACCTCATGACACCCACCATTTCCTGTCCAGACCTGCTTGCAGAAATTCTCACTGGCACCTTGGCACACTGAGGTCAATACTCCAGGCTTGCAGAAGGCACTGTTGCGCCGCCAATCACCCACTTCTGTCTTCAACTCTGTGCCTCAGGGCTCCTCCCACAGTCCCATCTGTGTCTGTATACCAGGCTTTTGCCAATGAATATTTTCTCTCAACCCCCAACACTTCTGAACCTCCTATGCACACTTTTAAACATCAAGTTTGGGAGGCTACATGAGCCCACGCCAAAGACTGACATATTGCTTATACCCTCTCTGGGTTTATTGGCCACTCTAGGAGGCTCCCCTTGGGGGTTTTACGGGAAGAACAGTATGTAGGAAAGAGATAAAAATGAGGATACACTCTTTAGACTTCAGAACGCATCCAGATTCTCATTGTTATTGTTGACTCACTTCTGACTCATGGCGACCTTATATACAAAGAAGAGAATGTTGTCCCATCTTGGCGCCATCTTCACAATCATTGCTATGTTTGAGTCTAAGGAGCCCTGGTGGCATAAACTGCTAAGTGCTAGGCTGCTAACCCAAAGGCTGGGTGTTTGAACCCACCCAAGTGATCTAGTTCCATCTGGATAACAGCCAAGAAAACTCCAGGGGGACAGTTTTACACTGTCACATGGAATCACTCTGAGGTGAAATCAACTCAGTGGCACCTACCAACAACAACAACAACATGTTTAATTCTATTGTTTCAACCATTGTGTCAACTTATTCTCACTGAGGTTCTCCTCTTTAATCAATCCCAAAGCCTTAGGAATTAGGCATTAGTCTCTTTTATATAGATGAACCGTTGAGTTCCCTTTTTATGCTCACATTCTAAGGAGACGATGTTTTCTGGGGTGGGTGGATAGAATAATAAATTAGAGCGAAATAAAGAAAAAGAGGTAGTTTTGGTTTCTACCTTCCATGTTTATGATTCGTGTGATTATGAGCCGCCTTCTTTTTCTTTGAAAGTGTCTATTATATTTCACATGCTCATGTTGTCACAAGGAAGCACCATGTTTGTTAGTGCACAGTGGTGGCACGATGGTCAAGCATTGGGCAGCTTACTGTCAGGTTGGCTACGGGAAGCCACCAGCTGCTCAGGGGGAGAAAGAGGTGGCAGTTTGCTTCTGTGAAGATCAATCAGAGAGCCTAGGAAACCCTCTGAGGACACTTGACCCTTCCCGGCAGGGGCATTATGAAGTGGCATAGGCTCAGTGGAGCACAACAACAACATTGTTGGCCTATTAAACCTTTACTGGAAATCCTAAAAAGTGATCTGCTACTTTTTTCTGATTTTGCTTTTGATCCTATGAGAATAGCTCTATAAGACCTGGGCATACTGATCGTGTTGTAAGTAAAAACTTACAGCCACATATTACCTGTAAGCATACTACCTGGCCCCCTCCAAAGGTAAGAACTCATGGCCAAATTATGAATTTATTTTTTATCTCTGGTTGGGTTTGCTTGGAAAACCAGCAAAATGATCTATTGCTTGACAGTATGACAAGAGGCCACTCCAGGAACTAACCTCAATAAAAAGAAAAGATGGGGAGAAAGAGCAGAAAATACAATTAAAAGGTACCCCCACAGAGGATGTGAAACCAGGGGACAGTGAATTGTTTTTCTAATATAAACGTATTTGCCTGCTCAAGAAGCCCTGGTAGCTTAGTGATTATGGATCAGGCTGAAAACCATAAGGTCCACAGTTTGAAGCCAGCAGCCACTCTGGGAGAGAAATATGAGGCTCTCTCTCCCATAAAGAGTTACAATCTTGGAAATTCACAGAGGCAGTTCTACCCTCTTCTACAGAGTCACTGTGAGTCAGAAGCAACTCGATGGCAGTGGGTTAGCCTGCTCAGCCTCTACTGCTCAAGCACTGCCATTAAACCTGAATCACAGCAGAATACTACACATTAAAGAATGGTGATAAATCTGCAAAACACCTCATAACATGGGAATGGGAGGGAGGTAAATTCACTAACTAGAAAGAAGACATACATTAACTTGGGTGAAGGAAAGTAAGCACGCAATAAGGGGGAATTCAGAACAACGTGACCGAGGCAAAGGCAGACACTGGGAGTGCACAAGATTAAAGGCAGCTAAAGTAAATACTATGATGCACAAATTCCTGCATTAAACGTAATAATAAATAATAATCTGCAAGTGGATACATAGGCAGACATGTGAGCTAACAAGGCACGAGATGGCAAATGAGAGTTTACCTATGACTATAGATTAGGTTTGGCAGAGGATATTTCCATGTGTAGATATATGTGCAAATATAGGTAGACATATAATAGAGCATAAGGAGGTAAAGCTATGAAAACTGAGTCACAGCCTTGAGAGACGGAGTCACTGGGCTCGAGGGCCAGTGGGCGTGGCAGAGTTCACACAGATAATGGAAGTATCAAGCACTCCAAAAGGACAAACAAATCTGTCTTGAAGGACATATAGCCACCATGCTCCAGTCCTTAGAAAAGGACATCATGCTTGGCAACATGAAGGGGCACTGAAGAGGAAGACGGCCCTCGGTGGGACGGATTGACACGGGAGCTGCAACTATAGGCTCAAATGCAATCATGATTATGAGGATGGTGTGTGGCCGAGCAGCATTCATGCTGTTGTGAATTGGGTTTCTATGAGTCAGAACCCAACAACAACTAACACAGAACCCTCGAGAACGAACCCTGAGGTGCCATGGGTAAGCATTTGACTGCTAACCAAAAGGTAGGTGGTTTGAACTCACCCAGTAGCTCTGTGGGAGACTGGCCCACTGGTTATAGTCAAGAGAGGTTACAGCCAAGAACACCCTGTGGGGCAGTTCACGTGGGTTCACTATGAATCAGAATCAACTTGACACAGCACCTAATCACTAGGACCCTTCAGTTCCTATTAAATGTGAGAGAGCTCACCTTGTAAGGTATTAAAGATGGAAAAGAGGTACATGAACGTGATGTTAACTGGTCCCCAGGCAAAGAAGGCAAAACCCCAAGTAATCCCCAGCAAAAACGTAAGGCCGGCTACACTCCTGAGGTCTTGAATACTGGTTTTCCGCTGGGCCCCCAGTTGCTTCTTCTTTTTAATTCGACAGAGCTGGACCAGGACCACAATGAACATGCTGATGTTGAGCAGAAATACCACACAGAAGTATCCCACAACGGTAATGTAGAAGACAGTATGGTTGTTGATCCAGCAACTGGAATGAGGACGGGGGAAGAAATGACCAAACAGATCACAATACTGAAAAAGCGTTTGACATGATACAACAAATCTATCACATTTTACTGAAGCCGTGCCTCCAATTTCTTTTCTTTTTAATGGATAAAACTTCTGTTCTTGACAACCATGTATAGCTCGAAGAAGAACAAAAACATCTAAGAGCCTTTATTTAGGGCACTTGGTGATTGAAAGTCATTAAATAATATCTTTTTTTTAGGCATTCATGATTTGATTCCTGTAAACCCTTGTAACTTTATTCCCTGTGTCTTTATAAATATCAGGTAACTTCCAGTTATTTTTTAGCCAAAGTTTCTAAGACTAATGTTAAAATATTTCTTCTATTAAAAAAAAAAAACCAACGGAATGCTTAAGTAGCCCTGGTGGCCTAGTATGTTACGTGTCGGGCTGCTAACTGCAAGGTCAGCAGTTCAGTTTGGATACCACCTCTGGAAAAAGATGAGATTCTCTACTTCTGTCAAGAGTTACCATCCCAGAAACTCACAGGCTCGGTTCGACTTTGTCCTATCAGGTCACTGTGAGCCAGGTTTGATTTGATGGCAGTGAGTTTTGTTGTCGTTTTTAAGTAGTAGCGTGCCATTTCCACCTAGCTCATCTCCTTGCATTTGACTCTAGAGTGGACTTGGATTTATTCGGTGCGAGCCTGACTCACTAGATCGATTAGGCAGTCCATTTCCTCGGAGGCTTTGTACTCACAAGTCATCAGGTGAGCCATTGGGGAACTTCCCATAGGAGCCGAGCCCATAGTTATCTGGGGATATCACCAAGACAATAACCACAATCACAGCCGGAAGTCCTGGGAGATGGGAAAGATCGGTCACAAACTGTTCTAATAACCAAAGATAATGCGAACATCTAGAGATCATATTTGATATTATTGTGGCAGAGATTGGTTAGCTCCTTGTGGAGAGAGACTGGCACCTTCGCTGGACATCTCCCAGCTTCCCTTGCAGTTAGGGATATGTGGCTGCGTGACTAAGATTTGGCCATGGGATATAGACATAGTGAACTGTTCTACCTCCAGGTCATAAAAGCCCCCTGCAACATCTTGCATTCCTTCCTCACCGATATTCAGGGCAACCTTGGAAGCCATGCCTGAGGCCCAGCCTCTATTGGCTTCTATCCTGAATAATTGCAAGACCAGAGAAGAGCCAGCCCCCCTCCCACCCCCAGCCTCACTAACTAAAGTGTAATTCTCTCAGGTGTTTTTTTGCTAAGAGGACTCTCAGTGAAAAGGCTTAAAATGCCTTTTGCTGGAAGGAGTCCTCAGCCCTCCACCCCAACCATCTGGTCCACTTATGGATCTACACAGCCAATTTCAAGGCGCTAGCGAACCAAACACAATTTCTTCTTACAGAAGGGGGGAGGGTTGGCACAATCTCACATATATGATTTCATTGAATTCCTTTGTGGTTGTCTCTTTCAGCAACCTTGATGTATAATATTTCCTAAGCAAGATGCTTTTCTAGAAATAAAAATATTAGAGGTGTGGGAGCTTGCCCTTGCTCTTTCAGACAGACTCCATGGCCAATGTCAGCAGCAGGGCTTTATCTTTGGGGGATGAGTGGAGCCTAAGTATTGTTCTTCACAAAGATTGGGTGACGTAGTGAAGGACTATTTCGCTTGGAGAGAGGAAGGGGCCTGGACAGTGGAGGCTGTAGGACAGTGGCAGGTGTACTAAATAGGAGGCAGAAAGCCACACTTGGTTGTTTTTGAACTTCGTGAATCACGTCATCACTCTGAGCTAGTCCTTCACCGGGAGTTAGTAATAAATGCCATGCTAACTTCACTGACTTGTCTTAAGTGGGATTACTTCTGTCAAAATCCTTTGCAAAATAGGGTATCACCTACAACGTTGTATATCACTTGTGGACTATCAAAAGGACTCTGGCCGAAAGAGCATCAGTGTATTTTATTTCACCTCAAAGAGCAAAACTAAGATCCCTGGATAAGGGAGTGTACAGCCTGGACTTAATGGATGGTGGGACTTTCGGAAATGGTTATTAGCTCACCAACAATGGAAGTATCCAAGCAGAGATTAGGTTAACTTTAGTCAAGTCAAATTGAAAAAGTACATTGGAGAAGTCCTTGACCGCAGAAATCTTCATGATCTTTGGAGAACATAAGACATTGACACCCACCGCTAATGGGTCACGTGACCGGAAATGCAGTGCCAGTGTGGCGGAGGCATTAGGTTAGGCTTTATACGGGCTTCCCTCACTCTGGTCTCATCATGCAGGCAGGTGATCTCTGGGAGGTACAAACAGACTGAGGCACACTAGGAGCCTGGGACTAAGCATTTCGCTTCATTATCTCACCAACTTTTTCCATGTATTGAGTCCCTTCTATGTGACAATCAGAGGATCCATGCCTCTAGAAAAGTTTTATGCTCAAGTGTTTTAGAACAAAGCTTCTTCACCGTGGGCCGAGTAACTGAATGTGGCCATTGCAGTAAATTCAAAATCAAATGTGTCGTGAATCTGAGGCGCTGCTGGCAGCACTAGCCCATGTTGCAAATGTATCAGACAAAGGGGGTCACAGGTGGGAAAAGTTTAAGGAGCCCTGTATAATCTAGAAAGATGGGGCAAGCTTACTCTTGGAGCAGGTCAGCCCGTAAGGAGGCTCAAGCTGTTTTAGTTACTGGTCAGGTGTGACATGCTTCATAGTCTCTACTTGATTAAATAAAAGTCAAAACACTGGAGAAAAAAAAGCGCAAAAAGTCCCAGACTGAGTGCAAGCAAAAAGATAACCTACCCCAGCCAATGATGCAGAATTTCAGGATGTATTTTCGGATATAAGTATTAAACACTTTGACAAGGGCCAGGTACATGTGGAAGGCTTCCAGACCCATCCATGTGAACGAGACCAAGAGGAAATAATGAAGGAACACAGCCACCGAGATGCAGAGGTGTCGCATGCTGTACAGCGCAACCCACGAGTCCAGCAGGAACACCAGGTTCAGTAGGAGGAGAGCAGCGCACAGCTGGATGAGAATTTTAGAAGGGTAATCCCTCCGGATCTTTCTACAAGGAATGGACAAGAAGAGAATTAGCATGACATTCTGCCAACCTTTATAAGAGCACATCTGTCAGAGTGTCTCAGAATTCTAAGCAATTGAATTTTTTTGTTGGGCTAATATCTAAAGGCATCCTTTTCCTCTTTTCCAGTGTGGCAGGGGGTGTGGAGGGGGAAGGGCAAAGACAAACCAGTACCACCATCACCACAACAACATCTGTTATGACTGTGTGGGACTTTAGAAAATGGTTATTCCTATCTCAGTGGGACCTTTGACCTGCTGACTGTTAATCCATCCTTTTAAATAGTTTGCAGTGGAATCCACTGCTCACCCACTCGATTTCTCCCAAATGACTTCTAGAAACATTTCTGCTGCAATATTCGGGCCTTCAAAATATAGCCAGATTGCCCTATTATCCTGAGCTATTAGTTAAAATGAGATCATGGAAAGAAACTGTTTAAAGTATAGCTAAATGTAAGAGGTGTAGGAAAACATAGTAGTCTGTAACATGTACATGTTTATATCTGTGAAATTAGATCTGATGAAATCATCCCCAGTAATGGCTCGCCTTAGGGGAATTTAGTCTCGCTAATATTTCCGCGGGCCAACAAGTAGACCTGTAGTCACAGCTGGAGCTGAAATTTGGCATTGGCAAGAAATTTGTGCACTTCTTTATCAGAGCCCCCAAATCTAAATTCCAGAACTTACAGCTTGTTCCATTTAGTTCGTGTTATAAATGGCTTACTCTTTTCTTTACCAACAGAGTTTTTAGAAACTCTTCTCCAATAGTGACTGGAAGGATCTTTTCTGCTAAGCCATGAAAGAAATATGGTTACTTGGAATGTCACTCTGTTGTGACCAAGAAAGCCACACTCTTGAGGATTTTTACATCCTTTGTTCCTCTTCATCCTAGTACCACGGATAGATTTGATCTTTCATGTGTGCTTGGAAAAATTTGGAAACTTACTTCTTTAGCTGTGGATGATAGTACGGTCTATTTCAGGTTCCTAAGTTTCAGGGTCTGTATCCATCTTTCATTTCATATTCAACGTCTACTAGGAACCAGGCATTGTTCGGGGGGCACAAAGGCAATTAAAGTCGAGGTCCTACACATGGATTCAGCCTCGAGTGAGTCCCCTCCACTCAGTTGAGGGATGTGAATTGCCCTGTTATCAGGGAGCTATGTAAAGACAACTATCACAGACTAGTTTGGTCAAAATATGATATCTTATCATTTGATGTCCCCTTTGACCCATTTTAAAGCTGTTGCAGTTTTTTTTAAGAAGAGGAAATAAAGGTGGATCGAGCCCCTGATGAATCCCCTCTGACCGTGGGCCAGGGATGGGAATAACCTTACTACCATGCAGAATGCATTGGAAAAGTGGATTGTGGCAGATGCAGTGTTGAAATGTCATACCCTATCATTCGATCTCCCTTATGAGCCATTACAACAGGTTCTAGTTTTTAATACTTGATGCTTTCTCTTCTAGTGAGGTTTTTTTTTATCTTTTACTTTGTTATTCTTATTAGTTTTTAAAAAATGGTTTTCTGTATATAAAATCTAGACGAGGTAAATTTATAGAGACAGCACCTGGACTAATGGTTCTGTGGGGTATGGCAGGGAAGGTTGAGGGGAAATGGACAGCAAATAATGATGAGTGCAGGAACAAAAGCAAATCTTCCGAAACCGAAGTGGTGATGATTGTACAACTCTTCTTAATATGACTGCACTATTGAATTGTATGGAATGTGAACTATATTCTAATGAAAACACCACCATCCAAGGACTTTCCCTTCAGTGAGCTCCCAGACTAGTGAAAACCTCTCCTGACATTTCTCGATAGAAGGTTATACAGGATAGGGTAGGTCAAGGGAAGCAATTCATTAACAACGCATTTTGGAAACGAAGGCGAGGCATTCCAGAATATGTTTACAGTTGTGCACACTCACTCAAAGGCTATGTATGTCACAAGAGTAACGGACAGAAAAATGGATGACAGCCCGCAGCCGATATATGTGATAAACGTCAGAGCCATCATCTGAGCCGGTTGTAAGGATATTCGAGATAGGTCCTAGAAAACAAAATGAACACATCTTTTAAAATAACATAAAAGCAAAGCCACGATTCACATCTATCGAGTGTTCTAGATACCCAGGCATAGTGTGTTCAGCCCATCGACGAGGCAGGCACGCTTATTGTCATTAGCTAACGATACAGACACTGAAGTCCAGAGAGGTGAAGTAACTTTCCCAAGGTCACACAGCTAAGAAGTGGAGGAGCCAGGATTCAAATTTGGGTTTAGCGGATTTCCAGAGCCTGCAGATTTAATTACTGTGTGCAGGTGCCTTGGAAAGGCACTGGACCCAAGGGCCTAAAGCAGTGGTTCTCAACCTGTGGGTCACCACCACTTTGGGTGGGGAGGTAGAACGACCCTTTCACAGGGTCACCCAATTTCTAACAGTAGCAAAGTTACAGTGATGAAGTAGCAACCAAAATCATTTTATGGTTGGGGGGGGGGTAAACATGTGGAACTGTATTAAAGGGTTGGCATTAGGAAGGTTGAGAACCACTGGCCTAAAGACTCAAATTTCACTCCTGGCTCTTCAATGTCTTAGCTCTATGACTGTGGATAATTACTTAACAAATGAGTCTTCTGCCTTCACCAAAATGCTAATTACAACCTCCCACTCTACCTATCTTTTAGGACTAGCAAGAAGATGAAATAAGATTGTTTGGCTAAATGTTTTTGTGAATTTGAAAGGGCACGGTAAGCTAAAGAACTGTTATTGCCTCTTTTAGTCTGTGTTTATGAGCCCTCCTGATTGAAAGAGAGTAACTGAAAGAGAAAAATAATATGTAAACAACAACATTTGCATTCCATGTACAAGCATTTTCCTTTCCTGTTTTATTAGAGGAATAATTTCATTGGCCGCATTGTCACAAGATCATGGCCACAAGATCATGATCTCGGCTGACAAGTCAAAATCACTCATCTTATGGAACATCATGGTATATGATGTCCTGTTACCCCTCAGACAAAGAATCAAAGGCCACATTTTCCCATTTTAGCTGCTGAGTTCACCCCTGACTTACGGCAATCCCATGCACAAAGATTGGACCATTGTGATCCATGGGCTTTTTCCCTTTCTTTAATTATTAGTAAATCAGTTTATTGGGGCTCATACAGCTCGTATAACAAGCCATACATCAATTGTATCAAACACATTTGTACATACAGTGCCATCATCATTTGTAAAAGAGCCATGGGCTTTTTTTTCACGGGCTGATTTTTAGAAGTCATTCGCCAGCCCTTTCTAGCAACACACAAGCTGTCACTGGCAGACAGGTGGTGCGTGCACATAGGTACCTTGACTGGGAATTGAGCTCGGGTCATTCACATGGAAAGTGAGAATTCTACCACTGAACCACCCCTACCCTCTGGTACATTACCAATAGGACGCCAAAGCTTGTAAGGTGGTTGCAGGTACAGATGGTTTCATTCAGGGTCTTGTCTTGGACAGAGCAGCCATTGGGTGACCAGCCTCCTTTGCCACCTGTTGGCATAAAAAAGAATATCTGTCCTGTCAACAAGGCCGCGGTGCCAATGAGCCTCTCCACCCACCTTTCCAACAATTCCCTCTTCTTCCCCCTGCCCACTCAAGACTTCAAAAAGGGTATGACCGGAACCTACCATTTCTGCTCAAGTCCCAGAATACACAGATCACTGGCAAGTCTTTCTGCAGTAGAAATATAAATGAGCAACAATTAATTTACTGGGCTGAAAATAGGAAACCAGGATCATTTTAGTTCAGCGTATTATGCTTGGTTTTGGAAGGACACTTTCTATTTTATACGAGAACATATCTTCTACCCCAAAGCAAGTGAGCCCTACACAGGTCAGTTCTTTTTAAACTCCCCAAAGAGCATCAGAAGCACCTGGGTCCTTATTAAAAGACTCAGTAGGTTTGAGGTGGGGCCTACCACTCTGCATCTGTAATAAGCTCTCAGGGGGATGCGGATGCTGCTGGTCCAGGGATCGCACTTTGCGAGGCGAGATCATCAGTGCTTCTCAGTGTGAACTGAGCTGAGCAATGCCCTCTCTTTGGAAGGGAGAATCAGAGCTGCAGCTGCATACACTGAATGCAGCAGTGGATGAAGTGTGTACCCGCACCACCTCTTCTTGGAAGTGGGGTGGTCAGTTACTATTGTGGTTTGCTGCCATCAAGTTGGCCCCTAACTCATGGTGACTCTTCGCCTTACAGCACACAAGCAGCCCAGCTCTGCACCAGCCCCACTGAGGGTTTGTAGATGGGCTTTCAGTGACTGATTTTCAGAAGTATATTTCCACACCTGTCTTCCTAGTCCATTTTAGCCTGGAAGCTCAGCTGAAACTTGTGCAGCCTCATAGCAACAAGCAAACCTGCACTGGCAGACACTTGGCTAGCCTCGAACTGAGTCTCCAGCATGGAAGGGGAGAGTTCAAACCAGCCTCTGCTCACCTTGTTCGGCGTGATGTGCTTTAATGTGACGGTCACGTTCCTTGTCAAGTTTGTGACAGTCAGGTTAGCAACACTTGAGGATATGATGTGGCTGATCAGAGAGAGGTTACCAAGGTCAGGGTCCTAGAACACCAAAGAAGCAACAAAACGGTAAGGGGAAATGAGATCCCATCAAAGAAGTTTAGACTTTGAAAATACTCCTGAGGACTACGGAGTCTATATTCTCTCCTTGACACACTGAGACTCTTGTGGATGTATAATGGGAATCTAGCATTCACCCAGTGAAGCCGAGTTCTCCTGAGCTAGGAACCAAGCCTCTCTTGGGCCTCCATTTCTCCATCGGTAAAGTTGGGATAATAATCGTTCTGCCCTCCCAGGGTTGCTGGGAGGATTCCGGGAGTGGATGACTGGGAGTGCTTCCCATTGCGTTTGGCACTTGATCGTGGTTTGAACATGTCAAGAATGGGAACACAGCCTCCTCCCCAAAAGGCCCAGTGTTTAAAAATAAACTGCAATTCTGAAGCAACTGGTTGGGCTGAAGAATAATCGATGATTCAAAGAAACAACCCACCCCCAGCACATCAATGAAACATCCTCCTCACTCCCCCAACACACACACACACACACACACACACACTCACAATCAGACAGCAGTGGCCGCCGCTTTACCTGAAATAGGGCAGGCGTTTTGAAGAAGTTGAACTGAACTCTGGAAGCCAGCACCACATCATCCTTTGGCAAATTGCACAGCAGCGAGGAGGGGAGAGTGATCATGCCAATGCTGCTCTCAGGATCCGGCCTTTCCAGAGAAACCTGGCAACCAAGTGAACTGGTAAGAGATCTCTCTGGAGCTGGCATAATGGAAAGACAGAAAATGCAAGCTCGGGAGCACACAGCACCCTGTAAGGGGATTTGGTTGGTGGGGGCCTCCCTGTGAAGTGGATTCTACGGCAGTTGCAGCAATGAAAGAAAATAACAGCTGGAGTTAGACTACAGTGTAACACCATATCTTTTCCTCTGAATAGGATTGAACTATGCAATGGTATCGTGTATAAATTATATCCCAATAAAACTATTAAGGAGTGCAGAAAACAACCACTCAACATTGCCGCTGAGTGGACTCCAGGTCCAGGAGAGCTCATGTGCAAAGCTTTGCCTCAGGGGGGTTTCTGTGTCAGATTTCCTCAGCAGTAGCTTGCCAAGTCTTTTCCCCAGGAGCTGCCTTGAGCTCCGCAATTAGAATGGAAATGAGGCCTCCAGGCAGCACAGAAAATATGCTAAGGTTATAAAAAAAAAAACCAAAATGCCCCGAAGGGTAGGATCGTTGTAGACCCCTGAGGAGAGCACAGCAGCAGACACACAAGTTGGTCACAAGGTGGTGCCCCGTGTAGGGTAAAGTCTTCATAGACTCACATGCACTGGACCTATAAGGGAAGACTATAAACCTGTAAGAAGCAAGACCTGTGGTTTTACTTGGTCATTTCCAGCCATCAGGCTCTCTGGATAGAAAATGCTAGAAGCAAGATGGCTATTCTGCACCAGCATACGCTGTGTACTAGGTACATGTTATTGTTGTTGTCGCTCCATGCTGGTGCATTAAATTCTGACTCGTGGTGATCCCTATGACTATGTACAATGGATGGATCCCATAGGATTTTCTAGGTTGTCATCTTTATAAGAACAAGTCACCTGGTCTTGCCCCCACCAACTTTTCAGTCAGTAGCCAAGTGCTTGACCCTGTGTCCCACCAAATTCCCTAGAGCAGCCACCACACTTGTTGAGCTATTAAAATGGATTGATAGGTAGCCGATGTCTGTTTTTCCAGTTGCATAGGATTCCACCTCCCCATAAACACAGCTCCCAAAATTCCATAACCCAGCTGCTGAAGCATTAGCACTGGCCACAAAAAGGATCATCTAGAATTATAGGTTCCCAAACTGATTTGGCCTGTCCACCCCCCTTTTAAGGAAAAAAATTGCTCAGTGCCCTCCTGGCAATTAAGTTGTGTACTATTATTGCCCATAAACCAGGATAAAGTGAGGTATTGCCTTGCAATTCCTCCCTGCTGTGTCGTTCCAGAACTTCCCACCAGGGGGCGCGATCATCCACTTTGGGAAACCCTCCTCTTGCTCAATCAAGCTCCCTCTTTTCAGAGTCTGCAGTGCCTCCTCGTTGCAGATGTTTCATATTTTGAATAGCACTCCAAACTGTAAGCAGCAATTGCCTCGATCGTGAAGTGCAACTGAGATGACAATTACACAGGAGAAGCAAGTTCTCCACAATAAATTACAGGGTACCTGAATATTTTCAGCGTCTTCTGCTGCAAAGGTAGTTGCGTTGAAATTACTGGCATTCACTTTGATCACGGCCAGAGCCAAAGAAGGGGAGGTGAGATTTATGGCCTGGCTTGAAAAATTCAGTTGTAAGCCAATGTCAGCCACCACTTTCAGCAATCTGTCAAGATAGGGGCAGTTCAGTCAGAGCTCCCCCTCGGCCCTGCCCCTGAGCGATGCAAAACAGAGACTAGTAACTTGAGGAGCCGTGGGACACTCAGCACTTGGGAGAAAAGCTGCCATCAAGTTGGCTCCCACACATGACAACCCCATACACAATAGAATAAAATGCTGTCCCGCCCTGTGCCATCCCCAGGATCGGTTGCAACTTGGAGTCTTGGTCTTTACTGACTGTGAATCATCATAGCAACCTGCGATACTCCCCTGGTAGATGGGTGGTAGCCGTGCATGAGCTGCCGGATCAAACTCAAGTCTCCTGCACGGAAGACAAAAATGCCACTTCCCACCCAACCACCACTGCTTTTCTTTGGAGGAAATAACTGGGCTGTCGGCAATCCCGCAAGAAGCCCCTGTATCATTAACAGGCCTCCTCCCATCTCCCCACTAGGTTACCAAGCCATACCTTTGAGCCAGAGGGGCCAGCAAGGCCTGCGGGGAGTGAAGGAGGTTGCTGACTTGGGTGACCATTTCCCCTGCGCGGTTAGGCTCCAAGCTGCCAGAGGACAAAATATTCTCCAGGTGGCACACCTGTTTCTCGAGTTCTGTGGCCTGGAAGTTGCTGACGGTGAGAATGTCTATAACAAAGAGCCCAATCATGTTCGGAGCACAGAAAGGAAATACCACTAATCAAAGTAAACATACATTGATGATCCAACTCATTTCTAGGTATTTGCCAGAGGGAAATAAAAAGAATAATGAATAAAGCTGACGGTTTCCTTGTGAATGCTTATATCTCACCACCGTCCAGTTGGTTCGGACTCATAGGGACCCCATAGGTCAGGGTAGAATTGCCCTTGTGGGTTTCCAAGACGGCAAGGGTAGCAGAAAGCCTCTTTCTCCCTTGGAGCAGTTGGTGGTCTCGAATTGTATTCTAGGTTAGCAGCCCAATGGGTAACCACTACACCAGTGGAGCTCCTACAGGAAGAATTTTTTCTTTTCCTAAGGAGCCCTGGTGGTGCTTTGGGTTAGGTGTTGGGTTACTAACAGAAAGGTCAGAGGTTCAAACCCAGGAGCCACTTGGAGGGAGAATGATAAGGCTGTCTGCTCCGGTAAAGATTTAGTCTCAAAAACCTTATGTAGGGGTGACTATGAATTGGAATCTACTCGATGGCAATGGGTTGGGTAGGGTCACTTTGATAGCCCCAAACTGGACACAGCACCAATGTCCATTAAATCAGTGGTTCTCAACCTTCCTCATGCCGCGACCCTTTCATACAGTTCTTTATGTTGTGGTGACCCCCCAAAAATTATTTTCGTTGCTACTTCATAACTATCATTTTGCTACTGTTAGGAATCGGGTGACCCCTGTGAAAGGGTCATTCAACCTCCAAAGGGGTCGGGGCCCACAGGTTGAGAACCACTGCATTAAATGGAGAATAGATAAACTGGGGTACATCTATACAAAGAACTATTATTCAGCTATGAAAGTGACAGTATTCCTGATACAGTGGACAATGTGGACGAAGTACCAAATCACCTATGCATTACTTGAAGTGGAGGAACCGAGACTCAAAGGTCCACAGAGGGATACAAGGAGATTTGGGAGTAGTGACGTGTTATCTAGCTTGCTTGTGATGATGGCTAGTCACATGATTGTATTTCTCCAGCCTCATCGACCCATGCCAAGGATGAGTTTTGTTATATGTAAATTTTACTTCTATAAACTTGACCCTCTCCCTTTCTCTCTCTCCTCATATATGGATAGCATTTGCCATTTACTACTCTCTTCTGCTTAGATTAGAGAAAAATGAAACCAAGCGGGAGCATAGGAGTTGAGCATCAGTGGCTCCCAACTCTGGTTTTCATGTAGGCATTTGAACATGAAGGGGGCTTCAAAATTTGTAGGACAATGGAATTAAAATGAATTTTTTCCCTAACTTTTAGAAACCTTCTTGGGCATCTACTGGAATCCTGTGTACAGGATTTAATGTGGGTCACTAGGTGCTCTTTTGGGGGGCACAAAAATCATCCAACAAGCAGATCATGAGAATTCACCTTAAGTCTGATTTTAATAGTGTTTCTGATTGGGGAATAATACTATAAATATGTCTTTTGCAAAATTAAGTCTATTATTTTAACATTCTATTTTGTATTTGCATATTTCCTTCTAATCCTTATTCTTGCATGTTCACAGTTAACAACAGAGTGGGAGAGAGCTAGTCGTTCTTGTGTAATTACTGCCACAGTTGTACTTTGGTCAATGTAGGTTGAGGGGTCGTATCTCATTTAATCACGACTCTTTATGAAACCATTAAATTGGATCTACTTTTTAGCTACCAAGTAACACCACAACGCACATCTTTTTTTATGTGTATGTCACCTGGCTTCTGTTGCCGCACTTGCTGAAACTAAAGTCCCAGGTGCAGGAGATCACCTGGATAAGTTTTCCATATAGCATGTTAGCTTGATTGTCAGACAATCGCTGGGAAAGGTGGGCATCTTAGGTCCCCAATCACTCACTTTAATTCTCCTTTCTCCTTCAGCTGCCATTGAACCTCCACTGAACCAATGCTCTCATGAATTCATAATTTGGCTTTTAAATGCCCATATTTGTAAAACAAAAGACTTAAGAGAAAGCAGGGCAAATCCAGAGTCATTTAACAGAAGCTCAAAAGCTCCTGGGGGTGGTGGCACCATGGTAGATGAGGACCATCACTGATTTTGCCTCCTACCTTCCTAATGCCAGCAGTGGAACTGCTTCTTATTCTCAGAATTGAGACTCCAGAGAATACACAGAGAATTATTTGCTTCACTCCCTTGGCCCTTTATCTCTTTCCCATAAAGCCTGCTTTGTGAAAGTGTCACTTTGGTGTCCAAGGCCTTGTCACATATGCCATCTTTTTCAAACTAATGCACTTCATGAAATTATTTCAACCATGAAACAGAGCAGGCTGAATCAGAGGAGTTAAATGGCTAATCTGAGATCACATCGCTTCTGGAAATTTCTGCCCTCCCCTCCTCAGTCCCACTGCTGCCTCTCAATGACTGGCTGATCTTCAATAAAATACTTTTTTTTCACCTTTGGACCTTCTAGATGAATGGAACACCTCTGCTTAATAGTTCGAAAGTGTTTGGAGTGTTAAAAAGTGACTCAACACTATTTTGTAGAACTCACTC
Organism: Tenrec ecaudatus; assembly: GCF_050624435.1. NCBI lineage: Eukaryota > Metazoa > Chordata > Mammalia > Afrosoricida > Tenrecidae > Tenrec > Tenrec ecaudatus. The sequence continues at coordinate 15,416,849 of NC_134548.1, forward strand.
ACTGCCATCAAGTCGATTCTGATTCAGAGTGATCGTATGGGACAGTGTAGAACTACTCCCTTGGGTTTCTTTGCAAGAGCCAACTGTTTCATCTTTCTCTTGGGGTGGCTGGTGGGTTTGAACTGCTCACCTTGAGGTTAGCAGGGCAATGCTTAACCCACTGCGTCACCTGGGTTCCTTTGTAGGAAACAGGAACCCAGAAAGTATCCATCTCAAGAAAATGAGATCTATACTTGCCTCTAAGAGCTATTTTCCCGCTGTCTTGGTCAAACTGGTTGGTCTTAGTCATATCTATCTCCTATGAATGCCTCAAGGAAAGCACTCAAAACCAACGAATGCTCAACTTATATCCAGATACCTTGGTTTGGCAGGCTGGTGGCTGCATCTCAGTAGCCAAAATGACACCCAGCGGGGGGCGGGGGTGGGGCATGGCTTCTCATACTCACCTGTCTTAAAGGATGAGCTGGTTGTGATGTCATTCTTAGGAGCAGCTGTGGTCGAAGCAGCAAGTGAGGATTTCACAGGCTGAGGAGTGGAAGGAACGCTGATCTGGGTTGTTGCGGAGGAGATGGCGTCAGAGTGGGGGGTTGTCGCGGAGGAGATGGCATCAGTGTGGGGAAGCGTGACAGTAGAATTGGGAGCTATTGGCGCTGAGGGCCGATGAGAGAGAAGGTGAATCTCTCTGGTGGGCAAAAGGGAGTTCTGGGGCATGGCTGGATGATCTAAAGGCTCAGCAAATGACAAGGCATGGGCCACTTGGGAGAGAATTGTGGTCTGAGGAGCAACTGGGAGAGGTTTGCTGGAAGAAGAAAGTGGAGGGCCATCCAGACACAGGATGGGATCCTGTAAATCACTGAAAGAGAAGCAGAGAGGCAGGAGTCACTAGTGAGCTGTGGAGAGACTTCCTCTGGCGGTCATCTGACACACCCAAGGTGATGCGGCCACCTCAGGAACCTGCTCCTCTCAGCCCCCGACATCCCATGACATCTGGGCACCTCTGTGGACCCTCCACTTGCATCCTCTGCTCTCTGGAAGAGGACTCAGTCAGACAGTGGGTAGCTTCATGAATTCTGGAGTTCGGCTACACAAGCTCACTGCTGCTCTGAGGCTTATCACTTAACCTGTGAGATTCAATGGAGGGGCTCATTTAAGATTTCCCTGTGCTCTGGGAGAGGGGGCAATAGAGTTTTTAAAGACATCGTACACTCTACATCAATGACAACAGACTCTCAGAGGGTGGGGCCTAGGTGTCTATGCTTTTGAACTTCCCCAGATGATTCCAAAAGTGCAGTCTCTCACTGCTCTGTGGTCTCGATCAGGGGTCGGCAAATTTTGCAGATGGAAGAGCCAATCCAGTCCCTCACAACAATTTAAAAATTATTTGAGAGCCATAAATATATATTTTACAGACAAATGGGATCACCATTATCTGAATACTATCCTTAAATATTTTCGAGTTTGACTTCAGAGCCACATATACGTACTAAAAGAGCCGCATATGGCCTGAGAGCTGCAGTTTGCTGACCCCTGCCCGAGAGAGTTGGGCCTTCAAAGGGATCAAGCACTATGAGTTGACAATGGACTTAACAGCACCTAACAATACTGCCCAAACTCATTGCCATCGGGTTGATTCTGACTCATTGGGACTCCAGAGGACAAAACAGAACTGTCCCTCTGAGTTCCTGAGGTGGGAAATCTTGATGGGAGCAGAAAACCTCGTCTTTTGCCCTCCAAGAGGTTGGTGGGTATGAACTGCTGACCTTATGGTTAGCAACCCATTACTTAGCTAACTATGCCACCAGGGGTCCTCTGAATAGCAATTTCCCCAGGCTTAGTGTTTTAATACATCCAGGAAACATGGCCCATACAGGGTAGACAGACTACATTTAGCTTTTAAGATTCAAATTTGAAAAGCCTATCCCCTCCCTTTTTTTTTTGAAATACAAATTTTCTCTGATTGTAGATGCATACATAAAATGCTACGTGACTCAAAAAAAAGACAATATCAACCCTACTGTCAGTAGGCAAGCCAATCATTTTGACCTTTGTGAATATTCCATCCACTTACTTGCCATTTTTTTCTATGTACATGTTTCCATGCCTGTGCTCACACCAGAGACAATATGATTTTTGTTGTCATCTGCTATTGGGATTATCCCTCACCCAACTTCTCTCCATTTCTCAAAAATCCACTGCCATGGAGTCAATTCTGACTCATCGTGACCCCTTGTGGGTTTCTGAGACTGTAACTCTTTATGAGAGTAGAAAGCCTAGTGTTTCCCAAGTAGCTGTTGGTGGTTTTGAACTGCCAATCCTGTGCACGGAAGCCCAACGTGTAACCACTACCCACCAGGGCTCCTCCCCCTATAGTCCTTTATGGAAATAGAAGGCTTTAGGAGCGCCTGGTGGTTTCATACTGCTGACCTTGTGATTTGCAGGCCAATGAGTAACGTGCAATGCATTACTCCAACACCAGGGCTCCTTATCCCCATTTAGGTGATACTATTTCGGTAGTGATTCAAGCTATGGTTGTACACTAGAATCACCTGGTGGTGGTCAGTGGGTGGGGGGTGGGGCTGTTAATGTCTCAATGCCTAGGCCCTACCCCAGACCAATTAAATTAGAATCACTGATAGGTAGCTGTATTTCTTAACTCTATATTTTAAACTAACTTTAGACTTAGAGAAACACTGCAAAAGTAGTACAGAAAGTTCCAGTGTACCCCTCTGTCAGCTTTCTCCAATTTTAATATATAAAGTCCAGAAGTAGACCCAAATACAAATGAAAAATTTCTATATGGCAGAGGTGGCATCTTAAATCCCTGGTAACAAATCGACCTTTTAAATAAATGATGCAAAGACTACTGGGTAGACACTTGAGAAAAGAGAAAATTAGATCCCTACCTCAAACCATACACAAGAATAAACTCCATATGAATTTGAGATCTAAGTGTAAAAAATAAAACCAGGCAAGTATTAAAGAAGAGAGAGAGAAAGTCTGTTTCTTTGTAACTTGGTAGAGGAACAACTTTCTAACTATGCCTCAAAACTTACAGTCAAGAAAAGACTGATATATTTAACAACACAAACATCAAGTCAAAAGAAAACTGACAAATGGGAAGAAACATTCAAAACAAACACCACAGGCAAAGTGCTTATAACATAAAAGTAGGCTTAGAAATTGACCAAAAATACAACACAAAAGTGAGGAAAAGACATGACAAAAAGATAGAAAAATGGCCATCCAATGAATGTACAGATGTGCTTTACACAATTGATGTATGTATGGATTGTGATAAGAATTGTATGAGCCCCTGATAAAACGTTTAATAAAACACATGAATAAAGGTTCAAAAAATTCTTAATAAGAGAACTATAACTGTTAACAACACCATTTCTTCCCCACCAGATGGGCAAATGTGCAAATATATGACAACACTTTCTGTTGGTAAGACTGTGCCAAATGAGATCTGTACAGATTTCAGGGGTGACCCCCATGTGTGGCCAAGCTGGAGAACCACTGGTCTATGGCACCGGCCCAAAGGGAAACTTCGGACAACAGAAAACTGCACTTTCTCTGAAATTGAGAGTTCTTCCTTCCTCCTAAAATTCCACAAATTCTTATTAAGGTGATTAATTGTTGCTTTATAAGGAAATGGGGGCCGGATGTTTGCTACATACCACTGTAGTTTTTTTAACTCTTCTGGGGATGAGGGGCAGAGGGTCCTGGCAGAACAACAGCACTGTTCTGGAGGAGACAAAAGAAAAGGAAGAAGTGCAAGGTCAGGAATAAGTCAAGGTAGATACTCAGAGCCATTAAGTGATATACTTCTCACAAAGGCTGCATTTGAAAGACCATTTGTCTAAATGACAGGTGAAGCAGGTTGGGTGTCATTCTATGGACAAGTATACACATGGAGTAAGTGCTCAAAAGTGTTGAACGAATGAATACTTTTTTTCTGTCATATGCATCCAATACCAATCAATGCTCAGTAACTCCTAAGAGGAATGTAGATGTAAATATATCCCAGTAGCAATCCATTGGACCGTCCAAAGAGAATTATCTCTCAATAGAGTAGATGTTGCTTCCTGCCCCCTCCTTTCATCTTTTCAAATACAATCCACTTAACCTTCACCCAGGTGCCCCTGGGAGGTGCAAATGGTCACAGTGTGCGGCTATTCACTGAAATTTGGAAGTGCCTCAGAAGAAAGGCCTGATGATCTTACTTCCCAGAAATCAGCCGTCAGAAACCCTCCAGAGCACAGTTCTCCTCCAACCCACACGAACGAACGGAGTTACCATGTAAAGAAGGAACTTAATGACAAATGGTCTATTAGAAAGTGGGGGTGGGGGAAAATGACTTTCTAAACCAAAAAGAAAAACGCCAATAAACCCATTGCTGTTCAGTCAACTCTGATTTAAGGGGCTGGAAAAATTTCCCAAGGCAAAAAGAGCCCAATCAGAAAACCCTAACAGGCATAAATATATTAATTATATTTTCAATGAAAAATATGCCAAAAGCCATGTGTGAATGAACACACCAAAAAAGAGACAACTTACCCATCTGTCGCATCTTTACAGCTTTTAAAGCTAACATTACGTCACATACATCCAGGGTCTCATTCAGTTTTATTGTGAATGTGCAGTTTAATGTGCTGTAAAGAGAAATAAGTGTATATAAACCAGCGTGCCACTACATTGGCAACCTACATGTAAGGGGACTACAAAAAGTTTCTGGAACCAATTCCAAGATCGTTGAAGTCGTTGTTTGTTCAGGAACTTTTGGAAGTTCCTCTCATTGAGATTTTTGTTTTCTCAAAGCTAGACTGGAAAAAGGGGGTGTAGATGCGGTTCGGTTGCAATATCATTCTGATGACCTGGGAAACTCCCACATAGAATGGTCTAAAGTTTGCCAGAAGCCTCCTAAGATATCCATATCTATGTGTATATGTGTGTGTTTGTTTATTTATTTATAGAGAGGTTGCCACTCACAGAGGTGGTAAACCAGCATGCAGGTTTTACCTCTTCGATGAAAAGGGCAGGGATGACAGTTGACTGCAAAGACAAGCACCGTGATATCTCTAGGCTTACCCACAGCCAGAAGCTTGCTTGGTGTCTGTAGACGGTTTGAATTTCCACCCTGGGGGCCCTTTCAAAACCAACCTAAATTAATATCTCAAAGTCTTGAAAAATTTAGAATCTGGCAGTTCAATCTAGATGACCAGAAAATGAGATCCAGTCTCTCCTAGGGACTGAACACATTCTCTGTGTTTCTCTCTTTATTTTGCCTTTGATCTAGGTGAAAAGAAAATTTGATGTTGCAAATAGGGAAAAGAAGGAAATTGACATGAAGTGCATGGATCAGAATTCAATAATACTTTCCATAGAAATTTGCTATGTTTTGTACCAATGAGTGGTGGAATGAGTAGAGACAGTCATTTTTTTTTTTGAGGACTTCACAGGGAATGTTCCCAGTCCAGGCAATGGGATTATCACTCTTTAAGCCATTGCCTTGTACACCCAGCATAGACAATGACCATGGCTTAAAAGGATGATCTGCCGAAGCCAAAATAATTGATGGAAAAACTCTGCGTTTCCCCCAAATACATTTTAAAATTTTGTTTCTCTTTCTTTTCAGTCTTTTCCTCCATCTTCTCCCAAGCCCATATTATATCCCTCCTTCTCTGTCTGGGTCTGGACGAGCCATGTTTTCACTATATTGATGGCCTTCGAGGCTAAGGACTCAGATGCTCTTTAGCTTCAAAGAACCAGAGGCAAATAGACAATATAACCCATGAATCTTTGTCTCAGAAAGAAAGAGGAGGATGAATGGGAGAGAGCTATAAGTACTTGGGAAAAAAGAATCATGTGAATCTAAAATGCCATGGGAATATAAATATCTATTATATACATTATATATTATATTTATATATATAAACTTTCTTCTAATATGTATACATTAGAAGAAAGTTTTTAAATTTAAAGCTTAGTCAAAGACTCTCAATACTTCTTTTTTCAAGGATAGATACAAAATAATATTTATAAAAGCATTCTAAAGGACTGACCTTTGGGCCTCTGCTGTAGCACACACTATAAAATATGTCTGAAACAACAACCAAAAATACATAAATTAGGTTAACAGTTGGAAATGCTAGACAAGATTGATGGCTAATCACTACATCACAGAATAATAGAATCCCATAGGCTCCTAGGTATACAAGCAGAACTTATATGCCCTGCAGAACTTTAGCATGCAAGTTCTGCTTGGATACCTCCAGTGACAAGGAGCTTAGTACCATACAAGGGAGCTCATTTTCCTGGAACTCTTGTTTTAAGAAATTTGGGGGAGAAGCTACCTCCCTGTAACGTTCACTCAGTAATGGCTCGTAGTTGTGATGCTTGGAGTGATTAAATAAAATTCATCTGTTTCTTTTTTCATGTGACAGATCAGGGAGAATTTTAAGACCTAGCTCTCCCCTACCCCGCTCATCCCAAACAGATGAACTCGGGTTACCTCACTCAGGGTTTGCAGGGTTTTGTTGAGTTCCGATCGTCTGTGAAAAGAACAAGAGTGAGAGATTGACATTAAGGAGACCATGAGAGACGCTAAATTTAAACGTCAGATTGTCAGCAATTAAATTAAGCACATGGTATTCACTGCGTACAATCTTCACTTTGAAGAAACACTAGGTAAAACAGGAATTTCTTATGTGGGAAAAATTAATCATTCATGAAACATGTGAAAACTAACCAGGTAGAAGTGGTGTCATTTCTAGCAAAGAGCGAGATATAAATTATGCTGAAATGACCTAGTTATTCATTGGGTTACTGCAGCTAGAGGCCGCTTCCTGGGGCTTCGGACCTGGTGGTCAACTGATCTGGCCCTGCTTTTCCGCTCCTCACAACGTCCCTTTAGGAATCTCTCTTATTCCTCTCCTCCGACCCGACTCCCACAATACTTGTACTTCATCCATGGGACAGAGCTTTGCATGAAGCGAGGATGAAAGGAATCTACTGAGAATAATTCACTCTGAAACAGTGGTTCTTAACTCAAAGTTACTCTGTCCCGTGTCTCCCACTCCCCCAACCTGACCCAGGGAACATTTTTGGAGCAGTTCTGAGTTGGGTTGCAACCTGCAAGGTGTACAGTTGGAATCCACCAGCCTCTCTGTAATGGCAGTGGGTTTGTTTGTCAATTTTGTAGACCTGTTTGGTTCTTTCAATTGGCGTTTAAAGGGTTGATTCTAACAAAAAACAAACAAACAAACAAACTCACTTTCATTGAGCCAATTCCAATTCCTAGCAACACTGTAGAACAGGGTACAACGGCCCCTTTGGGTTTCCCAGACTGTAAGTCTTTACCGGAGTAGAAAGCCTCATCTGATTAGCAGCCCAACACATAATTACTCCACCAACAGAGCTCCTTGGGTAGATGCAGAGATGCCTATAAGTAGCCCACAGAACAGTTCCCTAGCCCCCAAGAAAGAACTGTCTAGTCCAAAATGTCAATAGTGTGATGGTTGAGAAATCCTGCTTGAAGGCATTGGGCATCGTTCTAGGCCGCTCCAGGGACTGGGTGGAGACAGGCAGTCCAGTGGCAATGGTCAGCTAGTTCCTCAAGTCAGCAGTAGCCACTATTCCATAACTGTTCATAGGCTTCCTTCTTTCTGGAGTTTTTTTCTGGCCCCTCACGTAAGGTCAAATCACTCCAACTCTTCTTTCTCAGATTGCTATCCTGTCCAAGACACCTTCATTGTAGGAAGCAGACTTTACTGTTACCATTTGTTTACACCTCGAATCTTCCCGCCAGGCTCTAGACTCCTGGTCCTCAAACTTGACATTACACTGAAACTACCTATGGAGCATTAACGGCTACTGCCTGGGTCGCATGCCCTCAAACTCATTAAATTGTTATGGAGTGCATTTGGGAATTAAGAATTTTAAAAATCTCCCCAGCAGTTGAGTTTATCCCTACTTGTATCCCCAACGTCCAGTATATAGTACATGCTCAAGAAATGTTTAGAGTTGGGGATGGGGCTGGCTTTAGGGTTAGGGTTTGGGTTTAGGGCTATTTTTAGGGTTGATGTTATGGTTATAAGGAGCCCTGGTGACATAGTGGGTTACACATTGCTAACTGCAAGGTCAGCAATTAGAAGCTGCCAGCAGCTCCGCCAAGAAAAAAAAGATTAGGCTTTCTACTCCCTTGGGGGTAGTTCTGCTCTGTCCTACAGGGTCACTCTAAGTCAGAATTGACTTGATTGCAATGAGTTTGCTTTGGTTAGGGTTTGGGTTTGGCTTAGGTTTCATGCATGAATTAGGGTAAGGGGTTCATTTTATTGTTAAGATTAGGATTAGGATGTGAGTTTGGAATATGGTTAGGGTTCCTGTTAGAATTAGGATTGGAATCCATTAACATAAGTCACAGCCAGAATCCTAACCTTAACTTTAACACATAAATCCTTAACACATAAATCCTAAAAACAACCTTAAAACGGTAACCTTCTCACCTAAACCCTAACCCTAATTCAAAACCTAAACTTAATTCTAACCCAAACATTAACCCTTATATAAGCTCTAAATCCAAATTCAAACCTAATTCTAGACCCAATAAGGACCTTATATTAATACTAAACTTAATCCTAAATCAATCCCAAACCTTTCTCTAATCCTAACTCAAGGTCTAACTCTCTTCCTAGAGTTAATAACAACCCCAACATGAGTCCTAACCATACATTTAACACTAATTCTAGCCCTAAACCTAAAGCTGTACCTCTACCCATACCCTAAACATATCCATACCCATAACCACAGGTCCAACCCTCACTCAATTCTGAACCGTATGTTTAACTCTAGGTGAGCGTTTTCTCTGCTGGACAAAGATAAAGCTTTCTACTGCTGTAGAGTTACAGTCTCAGAAACCCATAGGGACAATTCTACCCTGTCCTATAGGGTTGCTACGAGTCAGCACTGACGTTTGGTTTTGGTGAATTTTGCCCTAAACTTAAGCCTAACCCTGACTCTAACATCAGCACTACTCCTATACTCAATGCTAACCCTAAATCTCATATTAAACCTAACTTGAGCAGTTAATATTAATCTTAGCTCTAATCATACCCTCCAAGTGCAAACCCTATCTTTAACCAACTGCTAAAAACAAAGGTCCCTCTAACTCCAACGCTAACCCTAACCCTAACTGTTAGCACTAACCATAATATGAGCTCTAACCTATGTAACCCTATTATGTCATCCTAGTTCAAATCTGAATCCTTTCAGGAACATTGCTACCCTCTGCTTTTATATCTTGTAGATAAATCTGAACCATTAGAAAAGGCTAGCTTTTCAGTATGAAGTCAAACATAGGCAGAAAGGACATGAACAATGCCCATTGAATCCCACTTCTCACTTAGTGAATCATTAACGACTATGTATCCTCTGCTCCACTCAGGTGTTGCCAACCCAAGAGGAGCGGCCTGGTTCAAACGTTAACTTGGATGCATGATCCATACAGAGTCTTCACCCAGGGTAAGCTTTTCCCGTCAGTGTTCTCAGAGATCATCTCTGTTGCTGCAGCTTCCTTGCCGTGAGGAAAAGACAGAGAACACGTCTGCTGCCCCAGTGTTAAGAGTCAGGGTGAGACTGTTCGGGGCTTAAATCAACTTGCTGGCTGATATCTGGTCCAATGGTCTAACTGATGGTGATGGTGGGTGCCCCTGAATTGACTCTGATTCATAGAAACTCCATGTAACAGAGTAGAAATGTCCCATTGCGTTTTCTAGGCGGTAATCTTTATATAAGCAAAGCACCACGTCTTTCTCTTGCAGTGCTGCCGGGTGGGTTTGAACCACCAACCTTTCAGCTAACAAGGCATCTACTTGCAATGTATCTCTCATTGCCTGTGCTGGTTTTTTGCAACTGAGGTATACGAACATGGACATCTTTCTAACGTTTGAATCATTGATGCTTCATGAAAGCGTGAACTACTGGCATACAGCATGGAGTTCTACCTTGAGCTCTTCTGTGAACTCTTTGTTCAACTGTGCTGGCTATTCAAGCAAATCATATTGAATCTCAAATACCCATCCAAATGAAAATACCGTGTTACCGTATAGCACAAACCAGAGGGTTGTTACAGGGAAATTAGTTCTTGACAGATGACAGCTGTTGGTTGCTAAAAAAAAACCCCTCAAGAATCCATGAGATCTACAACTTGTGTCTCTGTCTGTTTCTTTCTAACTTCCAGTTTCCAAAGACAGCTTACCAAATACTCAATAAATGATTACTCACTTCAGTTCACTTAGAGACAGGACTCCACCTAAAGTGCCATTTGCCATTTCTTGATTCTGTTAGAAGCACAAAATGATCAAGAATATAAGAAACATTGGTGTTAGTTTTGCTTTGGTTTTCATTCTCTAACAAGGTATTCTTCACTTTCCCAAACCCTTATGCTTAAAATGAACTTGTATGTCACTAGAGGCTCTAAGCCCATTCTATTTTACTTTCCTCCCTTTTTGCCCACTCAGACCAATATTTAGATCTGAGAGGTAAGGAATCTGGAGGGTTTTGTTTATTTGTGTGTTTTTAAGATTTGAACCTTTACTCTTGTTTGTTTGTTTCAAAAATTTATTTTGACTTTTTAAAGAAGTAATTTTATACAGTTAGTTACATAGCCCATTTCAATAAATGAAATCAGTAATAATATCCCATGAATCTCCCATAAATATGATCTTTCTTTTTTTCCACTCCCATCTTTCTTCCCTTTAGGTATCATTTTCTATTCTTCCGCTCTCCCTGTTCCCACCCCTGTCCGCACCCCTGTCCCTGGCCTCCTCATAGTCTTCAAATCTTATCTTTTGGTGTATAAACCACATTTACTTTTCTTTGTTTTTCCTTATAATAATGGTGCCATTAAATATTTATCTTTATCAGATGGACTAACGGCTAAACATAGTGTTCTCTACTTTTGTCCATGTCTTATGATGTTTAAGAGAGTTGTCAGTTTTTTAAAAATTGATGCAAACTATTCCATTATATGAAAGTACCAGAATTAGTTTATCCATTCCTCTATGATCAGAGCTTTTGGTTGTGTCCATGTTTTTGCTATTATGGAGATTGCCGCAATAAACGGCTGCTGTATTTTTTATTTCTTATTTATTTGTTTATCTTTTAATCATTTTATTGGGGGCTCATACAACTCTTATCACAATCAATACATACGTCAATTGTGTAAAGCACACTTATACATTTATTACCCTCATTATTCTCAAAACATTACATCTCGTAACACAATCCATACATTCCTCCAATGTGTCAAGCACATTTGCACATATGCTGCCATCATCATGTTCAAAGCATTCTCTTCCCACTTGAGCCCCTGATATCTACTCCCCATTTCTTCCCCCTCCCTCCCTCCTCAGTCCACCCTCCCTCACAAACCCTTGATAAGTTATAGATTAATTTTTCCATATCTTACAGCATCCTCCATTGCTCCTCACTCACTTTTCTGTTATTTGTTCCCCTGGGAGGGGGTTCTAGGCTGATCCTTGGGATCGGTTCTTCCTTTCAACCCCCACCCTCCCCTAATCCTCCTGGTATCTCTACTCTCCTTGTTGGCCCTGAGGGTTTTATCTATCCTGGATTCCCTGTGTTTCGGGCTCTTATCTGTAGCAGTGTGCATTCTCTGGTCTAATCTGATTTGTAAGGTAGAATTGAGGTCATGATAGTGGGGGGAAGGAAGCACCAAAGAACTAGGGGAAGGAAGCACCAAAGAACTAGAGAAAAACCGTGTGTTTCATTGTTGCTATACTGCACACTGACTCGCTCATCTCTTCCCCGTGTCCCCTTTGTGAGGGGATGTCCAATTGTCTACAGATTGGCATTGGGTCTCCACTCCAGTCTCCCCTCCATTCACCTTGGATATGGTTTTGTTCTGAGTCTTAGATGCCTGATACCTGATCCCATTGATACCTCATGATCACACAGGCTGGAGTGCTTCTTCCATGTGGGCTTTGTTGCTTCTGAGCTAGATGGCCGCTTGTTTATCTTCAAGCCTTTAAGTCCCTAGATGCTATATCTTTTGATAGCCGGGCACTATCAGCTTTCATCACCATACTTGCCCAGGCACCCATTTTGTCTTCAGTGTCGGGAAGGTGAGCATCACAGAATGCTGGATTGTTAGAACAAAATGTTCTTTTGTTAAGGGAGTACTTGAGTTGAGGCCCAATGTCCATCTGCAACCTTAATTCTTAACATATAGATATGAGTTCATAGTTCTGTTCCCCTCTCATTATATATTTACATATGTACATGCCTGTATTGAGGCCTCCATAAATGTCCCTTGCCTCCTGAATCTTTCCTTTATTTCCTTTTATTTCCCTCTTGTCCCACTATCATGTTCAGCCTTCACTTGGGTTTAGTAATTCCTTGCTGCTACATTGCCCTTGATTGAGCCCCACTAGCCTTCCTACAACCTTCCTTCCATTGATTTTATTTTACTTGTTGTTCCCCTGTCTCTGGGTTGGTGAGCCAATCTAGGTTATGGGTCAACTTTGGAAGATGATTCTTGGAGTCAATGAATTATACTTTCTGCTGCTAGAAGTATCAAATATAATTTCAAATTTTGACTACTTAATAAGATCATACTATATTAAGATTATTATTCAGCAGCAAAATTAATGAAAACTGAAATACAATTATTAGCATCATGCAATAAGTATTAGGAAGAAAAATAAGATTTTCAAAATACTGATTTTTCCATGTGATCATAAATGTAAATATATCAAATATCAAATCATCTGAACCTTGAACAAATCTCTAAATATACACATAATCACTTTTCAAGATTGCAATAAGAAAAATCTTTAAAACCTACCTGAGTAGCATTGCTTTCTTCAGGATACTGAAACATTATCTCACCTCTAAAAATTGCTAAAACAAAATTTCAAAAAGAAATTTGAGACTTCTATGCTTAAAGTTTAAGGATTCATGCAACATATTTAAGATATTATCAAGTTACTTTATCACTGGGGTTTCATGAAATTCTTTGTTATTATTCATATTTACTTTTTCTCTACCAGTAAGTTAAGTGGAAGCATGATGGCACGGAGGTTAAAGTGCTTGGCTGAGGGTTGGGATTATATATCAGTAAGTTACTCAATGCTTATTAAACATTATTTAGTCTGAATTTTATAAAACAATTCTAATAGTATTTAAAAAAGGGAAAATATGACAAGAGTTACTAAGTTGATTCTCCCCCAAATATGTAACAGCTAAGCAACTCTACAAGAGGATTTCAAAGAGTTCATGGGAAATGGAATGAAAAGTAATGGAATGTTTCTAAAAAAATTTTAAGTCCCTTCATATCTTTTCACCTGTCTCATTAGAACTCTAGTTCCCCTAAAGATTCTAACTGGGAAACGTGTTCACTACTGATCACTCAAAAAACATATTTTAAGTTGTTATTGTTACAAGTGGCATATAAGGAGGGAGGGAACACATTTCTCCACTGTTAGGAAAATATGTTTATGGCTGGCCATTTACATAAACCCAAGCCAAACTCATTGCCTTCAGGTATATCCTGACTCATAAGAACCATGTAGATAGAGGAGAACTGCCCTATAGGGTTTCCAAGACCATCTATATTTACTGGAACAAACTACCCTATATTTCTCCAAGGGAGTGACTAATGGAGTCAAATCACCAATCTTTCAGTTAGTAGCCATGTGCTTAACTGCTGCACCACCAAGTTCAAATCTTTCCTAGGAAAAAAACTGGAGATTTTTGCTTTGAACCCTCAAGAATATGGAAGGCAAATCCTCTGTTCAGGTGCATAATTAAATATGGAGTTTACTTCAGAAACAACAGAAAACCCTCTTCTCTCTATGCTCACTTTTGGAATTACTGGACTCAATTTCCATCTGCCTCTTTGTGCATTGAATACTCTCAGGGGCTATGACTCTATGTGGAAGCAGATAAAATAGAAAGCCCTCAACAGAAAGGCAGTGTATGCTTCATAAAGCACAGGGACCAAAGATTGGCCTCCTGAACCTTGGGCAAAGGTGTCATTAAGTTAGAGCCACCATTGTCTGTCAAGGACTAGATAATAAATATGTGAGATTTTGCAGTCATGTGGCCTCAATGGCAACTACTCAATTCTGCACAAGCAGAGACAGACAATAAGTGAACAAGTAGGGTAAGGTGTGTCCTAATAGAACTTTCAAAAGCCAGAGGCAGCTTGTAGTTTGAGCTGTAGTCAACCAATCCTTGTGCTGGAGAACTAGAGGTCTCCTTATTTGATCTTCTTTTACTGCACCCAAAGCACAGCAATTGGGCTGTATCTCGTGGCTCACTTCCATGTAATAAAGGCCACTAGACCAGTGATTAACATGAGCTATCATTTCAGCAACTTTCCTATTGGAGACCTCAGTGTCGGCATAATGATACTGAATTTCCATGTAACGCTTAATTTTATTAAAAGTAACCAAAACCAAAATCCAAACCCACAGTCATTGCGCTAATTCTGACTCATAACAGCTCCATAGGACACAGTAGAACTACCCTCTGAGTTTCCAAAACTGTAGTTCTTCATGGAAGCAGTCAGCCTCAGCTTTCTCCCATGAAGCTGCTGCTGGGTTTGAATTGCTGACCTTTTGTTTAGCAGCTTAATGTGTAGCCCACCAGGCCACATCTGCCTAGAATGACTTCTCCAAGTGAAACATCTATCAACTCTTTGAAATGTATTTAGTGTGTGAGCAAGTGAATGTGTGTGTTAGTACCTACACCTTTTCTCCTTCACCCTTTCCGTTTTCCAAGTTCATTCATCAGTCTTGTTGAACGCGAGTTGAGTCTCTGAGACACACTGGAAGCACAGCAGTAGCAGAGCAACCAGTCACCATTTTTTGACCCTCAGCCCAACTTTTGTTAATTTGGTCAGCTCCCAGTTGTTTTGCCGGCCCTCAGTTCCCTTAATGAGCCCAGAATGGAACCTGCAAGAAGTGAAGGTTTCTAGTTTCTGGCAGGGTATGGTGGAATTTCTGGTGCCAAAAGAGTTATTTGGTTCCCTGATGAGTGTGTTTTCACCAGACATGAAAACAAACGGTCAATTCAGTCACTTAATTGGGGAAAACATTACTTCAACCAGTTTTCTGGCATCTGGGATCCAAGATGACCAGTTGGGTTGATTTTTTTTTCTTAACCAAAATGTTCAATTTTCAAATAGTTATCAAACATGTAGACACAGCACCGAACTAGACATTAATCACCAGGCACAAAAATAATGCAATTATGTGGAATTCAGTAAAGCTAAGGGTAAGAGAAGCGGGAGAGAGAAGGGAGAAGAATTATACAATATATGAAAATGACATGCAATAAAATGTTAAAAAATCAAACCTAGCTAATATTTCCCTATTATAGTCTACCTGGAACATAATAACAGCAAAAAGCTGTGTTCATGGAATGTTCTTTCAAGTAGGATTTTTCTTGTCTTCTAAATTATCCAACTTTAATGTATTTTACTTGAAATAGTTACCTATGTTTTTCAAACAAAGTATTAAACATTGTTAAACTGTCAAACTAAATAGAATAAGAGGAAAACATTCCTAAAATGATTTTCTTACATTACTGAAGTCAGACTAAGTCATTCATACCATAAAACACCTGATTATCTTCTTCCTCCTTCCCATCATCCCTTGCCCCAGTTCAGTTTGTCATATCTGCTTCCATTTTGTTTTAACAAGGAAGGGAGCACAGAGAGCAAAATCAATGTGAGAGAC
This sequence comes from Tenrec ecaudatus, assembly GCF_050624435.1. Taxonomy (NCBI): domain Eukaryota; kingdom Metazoa; phylum Chordata; class Mammalia; order Afrosoricida; family Tenrecidae; genus Tenrec; species Tenrec ecaudatus. Next base: position 15,432,616 of record NC_134548.1, read on the forward strand.
ATGGTCATTGCATTCCTCCTGGCTTGTAGCTCAAGGGAAAATATTCCCATTTCAAGACCAGTATGTTCTCAAGAGATTTCAATCTCAATTTTTTTATAATAGTGGACAATCTTAGTACGTTCGCCACTGGAATCACATTCAATTCAACTATGTGTACGTGAGATTGCAACCTTCTATCAAAGTGCTTCCTTTTATTCTTACCCAAAGACAACATCCAGTTTCTAAGCTTTATTACTTAAGGTCTTGTGAAAAGTTTGAGGGATTTAGGTAATATAAGAAGTGACTTTTGTTCACTATTAATTTCATTACAAATCTTATGCGTGAATTAATTCAAATTAATAACCAAGGGTATATTAGCTATGGATGTAAAGGTATAGTGAAAAATATTTAGTGTCTCGCATTAAAGTTCATTTATCCCCTTACTAGACAATCGGGAACACACCTTTAGCTAGGTCTGACATTTGCTTCTCTTTTCATTAGGGATGTAGTAGCCAGGTGGTATGAAAAGAGATCAGAGAGACACAGATCACACACAATATGGGAAAGATAAAGCGTTTTTCTCTAGGGAGCTAATAGATCCAGTAACATGTAGTACACAAGTACTAACCTGCATTGTTGCAAATAGATGACAGATTGTAGATATCTCTCTGGGGTTTGACTCCTGAAAAAAAAACAACAACACCCACAACCAAGCCAGTTAAATATGTCAACACTTGCAAATAGATGGCAATGTCAAGAGAATTCAGAAACTTAGGCATCCAATGTGGGCTGAAAATATTATAAGCAAAAGTGGGCTGAATGAATTCCACAAGAATGAGAGGTGTGAGTTTTCATTTATTAGTTGGCCAGCCATGGAGCTTAATTCTTTATGATTCTTTAGGTGTTCTGATCCGCAACTCCTTCCTAAAATTTCTTTGGCCCATTTCCAATTAATCCGTCTCCTGTCCACTATAAAGGGACCATGAATGTTAATCAAGAAGAATAACTTTAAATAGAAAAGCCCTTAATTACAGCTCCTCATTCTTTTTCTAGTAGGTGAGTCCATGAACATGCTAATATTGTCCTAATTCCTTATGCATATACTTTTTAATGAAATTAACATTAATGTCAGCATATCACTTCACATGAGCAGAAATGACATGATTAAAAAAATTTTTTTGACAAACACCTCCTATAGTCTATTGACTTTGGGAGTTTCCAAATACAGCCCCTGCCCTCAAGGAGCGTAGAATCTAGTGCAGGGGTCCTAAAACTACGGCCCGCCGAAGACATTTATCCGGCCCACCAGGTGTTTTTTCCCCGTTTGTTTTTTTTTTACTTCAAAATAAGATATGTGCAGTGTGCATACGGATTTGTTCATAGTTTTTTTTAAACGGTAGTCCAGCTCTCCAACGGGTCTGAGGGACAGTTAACTGGCCCCCTGTTTAAAAAGTTTGAGGACCCCTGATTTAGTGGGTGCTTTTGATGTTAGTTGACATCAAGTTGATTTCACTAGACAGAGCCCCTGTGTGTGCAGAGTAGAACTGCTCCATGGGGTTTTACAGGCTAATTCTCAGGCCTGTCTTCTGAAGTGCCTCCCGGTGATAGAGGCTAGTAGATGAGAGGTTAAAATAAGCTCAGGGTGGAGTCAAGGCCAGAAGGAGAGACCATACAGAGACACAAAGGAGATGGAGAAGAATTGTAGAGAAAACAAGCCCGTGTTAGAACAAAAAGCATCATACAGAAGCATGGGACCTGTAGGGTAAAAGAAGCCCATCTCTTCTCTGAGTCAAAAAGAACGTAAGGTTTACTGCTCTAAGAATCTTTCCTTTGTTAATGTCATCCTTCTGGCAAAGCCTAAGAAGCCCATAAAACATGCATAGAGCAAACCACCAAGGAAATAAGGTTGTTATATTCAGAAACACGTTGGTCTCCTTGTTGCTCAGATTTGGTCAGAATTATGTATGCAATGCTATTTCGTTTCCATGGCCCATTATTATGAGTCCTTAGTTCCTCTCTATAGGGAAAGGAGTATGGACCGAAACCAAAATTTAATTTGAGTTAGTGTTTGTAATGTGGTTTATGCAGAATGATTTTAGTTGATTTGTGGTGTGTAGACACCAGATCTTCAGCTAAGGATTGTGATTCTTTGAGCAAACTGAATTTAGATGCCAAACGTTACCTGACATGTAGATTTCTGTATTGTTCCACACCAATGCTATCCACACCAAAAGAGAAATATTTCATTTAAAATATAATTATGATTAAAATATACATTATGTAAATATTATAGAATATATAGACAGTGAGTAGCGATGTTTCCAATGCTCTTTACAATCTTTGATCTACTGCTTTCTAAGCTTGCCATTCTATCATCTCTCATCTTCTCTGAACTCTAGCTGCACCTTAATCTTTAGTGAAGTGTGTCTTTGCACTGCTTATTCATCCTGAGGATTCTCCTACCTACCCCCTCACTAATGCTAGGTCATTATCTTACAATTTACCCCAAGTACATGGCCACAGGACATTCTTTCAAAAAACTTATTCTGTAAAGGTTCAGAGGGTAAGAATTTTAGGCTTTTGTTACAACTACTTAATTCTACTATTCACTGTAAAAGAAGAGTAGTCAGGGATAACATGTAAAAAAATGGGTACAGTTGTGTTTCAATAAATCTTCATTTACAAAAACAAGATGGTGGGTAAAAGTTAGCCGGTGAGTCAAAGTTTAGCAACCCCATCTTTAAATCAACCAAAAGTCTTTGTTAATCATGTATGTTATGTGCCTAGACTTGCACCACGTACTTCTAAATAGATCCCTTTTGATATTAAATAGAGTTGGAGATTCACTGCTCCAAAAATATTTTCTTCATTTATTGTGTCTTATCGACAAACTCATTAGTACCAACCTTTCCATCTCCCGGGCCTCTAAAAAACACTCATACAATAATTGTCTTTGTATGCATATGGCTCATATTATTATGATTGCTTGTCTTGTCTCCTCCCATTGACTAGAAAATTCTTGAGGGTAAGCACTGTGTCTGATCATTATTATGTAGCCCCAAACACTTAGTACAACTCCAGGCACCCAGTGCATAAAAATATCTATCATTAGGAAAAGGTTTTCTTTTTTTAAGACAAGGAAAAAACACCAGCCGCTTGTTTAATTTTACATGAGTTATAAAAAAGAAAGTCTTGATATTGATAATAAGTCATACCTGATGTATTGAAGGTTTTTACTATAGTGATTTTAGCTTTGTCTGCAAAGAAGCAATTTAAATATTAGAGCAGAATTGTTGCCTGGTTTTTGGGGATGGGAAGAAAACCATTTTCCATGAGCAGTATTTTAGTGAAGCTATGAGAAAATCACATGGTTGGCACCTCTAAGTTGTCCTGGGAGCGGAATGGACAGGAAGCACATACGTAGCTCATAGAGCATCAGCGCTGGAGTCGGTCTAGGAATTGGATTCCCATGTCTACCCAGTTAGATAACACCCCTGACACACCCCATTGTTGGTATAATTCTATTTCCGTTTCCAAGGGCCACTGCTAGACAAATGAGTGTGGACTTAGACTTCAGATATGTATAATTAAGTCACCATCAGGACCTTCAAGGGATAGCTTGCAAAGAGCAGGTGACTGAGAGTAAAAACATAATAGAAAACAGGAAGCATAGGGTCTACCTAATTGCTACAATAGTCCACAATCAACAAAGTGCCCTGTTAATTCTATTGGAAGGTAAGATAGTGTCAACCCCATTGCATTGCAGTGATGGATCAAATGACTGCCAAATCAAGACCATTTAAGTACAGTCACACAAAAGCACTGGTCAAATGCAATGTCTTACAGGTAAATACTACCATGCTCTGATGAAGCAAACCCTGTCTTCCCAACACCCTTTGAAGCCATAGCTCAGGATTCAATCTCCAGATAATAGAGGACTGGGTTCGAGAGCATTGCTGTAAGGAGAAGCCATTAGAAAGGGCTACGTTGTGGTCACAGATTTGGGACTATCTCTTAGGATGAACTGGCCGGTTCTGAAGAAAAGACAACTCTCCGAGCTTAGAGCCTCATTTCAGAATGACGATGTTATTATTCTGACAGCTTCACAGGTCTCATTTGTGTAGATGTGATTGAAACGTTCTATTGCAACGTGAGACCCATAGCAATGATGGGTGGTAATTTCTTAGAGAGACTGTGAGCGTCTTGCATTACAATTCAGATAAAAAATACACTTGTATAATTCATTTCTGCAAATAGTTTCCTTTCCAGAGGAAACAGCCATGAAAGGAACTTCTGGTTCTACAAATCATGAAGTGAAAAAATACAATCTAAACCTTAGAATGAGAAACATTAAATGATATATGATGTAGTGATGTCATCTCAACAGAGGTCAGATGACAAAGATACTCTCCTCTCTTGCTGACAGCAATGTTATTGGATACAACCTTCTGAGAAGGCAATTGAGCAGAGGTATTAGGGACCTTAAAATACTCATTATCCTGCCCCATTAAGTCCAATCTTTGGAGAGCATCCTAAATAAATTGGGGACAAATGCAAAGATGTTGGCACCAAGATGTTCATTGCAACAATTTCTATTAAAAAATAGAAACAGCCATAATGTTTACATAGGCCTCACAATGGAATATTTTCATCATTAGTAGTATGGGACTCTAGAAAACATTTTGATATAATATTGAGTTACCGTATATACTTGAGTATAAGCTGAGGCATCTAATTTTACCATACAAAACTGGGGGCCTTTTGCAGCATAAAAATCGTGCTGGGAAAAAACTCAGCTTATACTAGAGTATATACGGTAAATAGGCATTGATGTGCTAAACCCAAGGTTGGTGATTCAAGCCCACTAGCTGCTCTGCAGGATAAAGATGAGGTTGTCTACTCCCACAAAGATTTAGCTCATAAAGATAAACCCTACACAGGGTTGATAAGAATCAGAATGAACTCCATGGCCGTGGTTTGGGGTCTTATTGAGTCAAAAAGGAAGATACAAAAATCTATGTAAACGATGGCTATTTTTAAGAGGATAGAAAGATAGATAATTGTTGGGTGCCATCCAGCTTATAATGAGCCTGTGTGACAGAGAAGAACAGCCCCGCTGGGGTTCCTAGGCTGTAATCTCTATGGGAGCAGATCGCCAGGTCTGTCTCCTGAGGCACTTCTAGGTGGATTTGAACTTCCAATCTTTCAGTTAGCAGCTGAACGCTTAAATGGAGCCACAGGGCTCCAGAACTATATCACACTAAATGGAAATATATAAAATGTATAGTAACAGTAGTAACCTTAAAGACCTCCATTTGCTTCTTTGTATTTTTCTAATATGTTCTCTCTCGCTCTCTCTCTCTCTCTGTCTCTTAAATGGATTATAATAAATAAATAGCACATTTTTTTAACCAGTGTGCTCTTAGCCACAACAGTTTGGAAATTTGGGGACGTGGTGATACCTGAACTATGGCTCAATGTCAATGTAAAACAAAACCCAAAATCTATGGAGTGCATTCTGATGAGCAGCGACCCTGTGTGCAAAAGGGTAGTAAGTAAATCACCAGTTGAGTTGAAGGCACCAGGAGGTGGACCAGGTGAGAAAGGAACACGGTGGTAGCCTAGTAGAGCACACACGTCTACATGGAACTCAAGAAGCTACAGAACCAGAGGATTCGGTTTAGAAAGAACATAATATTACCTGTTTTGTTTAAAGTGGTTAATATACTGGAAGTGGCATCTGAAATAAAATAACAAAAATTAGCATAACTCTGGGCATGGTTTGCAAAGGTGTGTCCTCCTGGACACTGTAAGCATTTTATTTTGCCTGAAATTTAGGAGACTTTCAGAGAGTGAGTGTCTTTCTTTCTGTTATTTTTATTCCTCCCCCAAAGCCCACCGATACTATTAAAGGTATTTGCTGCCCATCCTCTTACCACCCTCCTGCCTCCAACCCCAGGGTGAGTCCTGCACAGGTTCATTCACTCTAAATGTGTTTCCTGGACTAACGTTATGTGTCCAACACATAGCCAAAAGCCAGTGGCCATGGAGTCAACTTCCATTCCTGGTGACCCCAGGTGCATCAGAGGAGACTTCTGTGCTCCATTGAGTTGTCAATGGCCTTGGTGGTGCAGTGAGCTATGCGTGGAGCTGCTGACCCCAAGGTCAGCAGTTTGAAACCAGCAGTTGCTCTGTGGGAAAAAGAGAAATCTTTCTACTCCCAAAAAGAGTTGCTCTGTCTTCTAGGGTTCATTGAAATCAACTTGATGGCAGTGAGTTTTAAATTCTGAGGAGTTTTCTGTCATAGATCACTAGGCCTTTCTTCAGCGGCACCTCTCTGGGTGAGTTTGAACCTCTACACTTTTGGTTACCAGCAGAGCATCTTACCTGTCCAGGGACTCTAACATATAGCAATGCCCTTAACATTACCGGAGTTAAGTAAGTCCCTTCCTGCTACTGCACATTATGTTCCTTTGTGTCATCTATTATAATGAGAGTCCGGAAAAACTCACTCGCTCCCTGCCATTGATGTCGACGCATAGTGACCCTATAGAAGAGAGTCGAACTGCCCCCGTGAGTTTCCAGACTGTAATTCTTTATGAGAATACAAAACCCCATCATTAACATTAGCTTCAATACACTGTCCTTATATGCTTTGTACATGTTTACCTTCTCAAGCAATTGTTAAGTAATTCTTGTGTCAACTTGGAGTTCTCATTTTCACCTTGTTTAACTCAAAGTCCAATTTTAAACCCGCTGTTATTATTCTTTACATGAAAATCAGTCTAGAATTTGGTTCGCTCCCAAGCCAGCACGAACATGGTTCGACTTCAGTTTAACTACGGGACTCGCAGGGTCTAACAGGCTTCATCTGTAAACTGAAACAGTTATATTTGTTTGGTCTCTTGGGTTTTCTTTACGATTTGTTTAAATGTAGAGTTAACCAAGTAATTGATTCTGGGACTTTCAGGTTTAACCAATTACTGTTCTGACTGTTGTCATTTTTTGGCACATGTTTGGCTCCCTCCCTCCACCCATCCGACGATCAAAAGTTCTAACTCCTTAAAATTCGATCAATAATCATACCAGCTGTGAAGAGTGGCAGGGCATGACCGCAGTGCCATGGAAGGCTGTCTACCCACAGAGGGGAGGAACAGAATGTGCTGCTCTCCACAATGACCCTTTCCTCTGGCTCAAAGAGGAGGCCAATTGTTTTGTCTTCGTTTCATATGATTTAAAAACTGATAAAACCATCTGTAAACGGACTGTCTTTGAACGCGCTGTCTCTCCAAACCCAAGCGGAAATGTGTGGGAGTCACTGGATGTACTTTTCACATTTAAACAACTGTTCTATAAAACTTGCTGGCACTGTGTTAGAGAGCAAGTGAGATGGGGTACTCCAAATGAGTACTAAAAGAAACTAAATATTTTCTTCTCTAGAACAGTTAATGGTGGAGGGCTGTTCTCCCTCTGTGAGAACAAAAATGTGTTCATATTACCAGAAATTGTAGGTAGCTTTCCATGGCTGTGTTGGGCTGCTAATCTCAAGGTTAGCGGTTCAAACCCACTAACCACTTCTTGGGAGAATGATGAGGCCATCTGATCCCGTAAAGATCTAAGGTCTCAGAAACCCTATGTAGGGCCACTCAGTCAGAATGGTGGTGGGTTTTTATGTTTGTTTGTTTGTTTCCAAGGTGGACCAGGGTCCCTGGTGGCACAGTGGTTAAGTGCTTGGTTGCTAACAGAAAGGTTGACTGTTTGAACCCAGCAGATGTTCTATTCTACACGAGGAAAATGGGGTAGTCTGCTTCTGTAAGGATTACAGCCTAGTAACCGAATGGGGCAGTCTAGTCTGTCCATTTGTCATAGTCACCTTGACTTAGGTCCCATAATTCAATGAACCGTTTGTTGGTTTGTTTATTTGGAGGAGGAGGCTTTGCTTGGGGGTGAGGTATTGAAGCTACTTAAGAGACTCATATAATATAGAAGTTAAAACCTTCAATACCATTTTTGATATTTATATTCGTAGTGAGGGTTATTAATTTTCATTTGCTTCAGAAAAAGTCATTCTTACCATTGAGGCTTGTAGTTTCAACCTCTTTCAGCACCGAAGAGAAAAATAATACAAAGATATAATTAAATCCCAAACTTAACAAGTTGAGCTAAATCTAGGCTTAAATGTTTTCAAAATCTTGCCTGGAGTACCATTGGAGATGGGGATAAACCCGATCCGAGGTGATTCAGCTGCAGGAGGAAACAAATGTTTTTAATGAATGCATTTAAATCATTATTTATTGCATTTGAAGGAGTTAGAATATTTATACGTGGGGGTAAAAGTAAAACAGAACGAAAGAAAAATGTGCTGTCTGACCACAGTACACTATTTGGTTAAATCTGCAAGTCCCATCACCACTCAGTGGATCTACATCTACTCAAATTGTAGAGAAAACCCAAGAGACCAAATAAATACCACGGTCTCATTTTAGATGAAGAAATGGAAAGCTTTGATTACAAAGTCTACTATCAAAATCCAAACAAAATCCCCCCTACATATTCACGGCCGCTGAGTTGATCCCAATTCACAATGACCCCGTCAGACAGAGTAGAACTGCCCCTTTGGGTTCGTAAGGCTGTCAATCTTTCCGGGAGCAGACAGCCTCATCTTTGTCCTGCACAACTCGAACTGCCGACCTTGCTGTTAGCAGCCCAACTGGAAACCCACTATACTAGCAGGGCTTCTTTACAAAGCCGACTGGTACTTATACAATATTAAGAAATAAATATAAGAAATGGGATTTTCAATTATTTTTTTTCAAGCAGAACAGTCTAGAAACATTTCATATTTTTACTGATTTTCTGGGCTACAGTCATGATTGACATATTGGCTCCATTCTGTTATGCCGACACCTGGCAACGTTTCCCATAGTGAACATGAGCATTAAAAAAAAATCTTGACCCCCCAAACTCTACTCCCTAACACAATTTCCTGGTATGTTATTTTCGAATTTGACTGCTATTAAGACAATCAATCCAGTTATAAATTTTCTGCGGAGTGACTCCACTTACACAGAGGTCAGATGCTGCACACATTTGGTGTGTTTCAATATTAAAAAGAACCAATGGCTTGACCTCGACCCCCAAATGGGAAAAGCAAATACAAACATTTCTACCACTGCAGCAGGGAGAGCTTGGCTCTCTGCTGGTCAGGACAAAATTTGGGTGCGTCAAGGCGCTTGGCTAGCTTGTCTGTTTCAGGCGGCTCATGCGTTGGCTGAAACACACACACCCTGTCTGTCCTACATTATTGCTTCCATATTTTGTCATTTACTACATTTATGCTTTTTAAAAAAAAAATCCAAGCTATTTCTTGAGAAATAAAACCGTCCCTGAGCAATCTGAAGTATGGCGATGATATCCTTTCCTCATTGGACAAAGCATTAAAAAAAAACATTCATGACTGTTCATTCGTCCCCAAAGGAATCCTGGGGGCACAACAGTTAAACATGTTGGCTGCTAACCAAAAAGTGGGCAGGTCAAACCCACCCAACAGCTCCAAGGGCGAAAGACTTGGTGATGTGTTCTCGCCAAGCCTAGGAAATCCTACGGGGCCGCTCTCCTGTGTCATACGGGCTTGCTCTGAGTCAAAGTTGACTCAACGGCACCTCGGAACAACACTTCTTCCCGGTGTTGATGGGCGGTGATGTTGGTCCGAGGCCTGTGAGCACACTGGCCCTGAATGTCCACTTTGCACAGCACAAACCCAGAGCTCCTAGCTTCTAGGCTGGGACCCAATGCAGGGTGAGATCCCAAGATCCATTCCTCATTCGATACAGACGAAATTTTGCAAATCTAGCACTATGGTCGAGTCTGCTGAGGCTATTCTACGGGCAGACAAAGGCCACCCATGATTGTTAAGTCAATTCTGACTGGTTCTGAGGCTAGTTTGAACCCGTGACCTTTATGTAAGCAGCCAAGCGCTTGAGTGCTATGCCACCAGGACTGCTCCAGACAAATACAATGGTTAATTTTATCGTAGAAGCTTAAGAACTGGTGTGTGTGTGTGTGTGTGTGTGTGTGAGAGAGAGAGAGAGAGAGAGAGAGAGAGAGAGAGAGAGAGAGAGAGAGAGAGAGAGAGAGAGAGAGAGAGAGAGAGAAAGAGATTGGTACTTTGCAGTCCTGTGTTTGGTTCTTTTCCATTACTTATGTAATAAGATTAAAAACCAACAACAACCTTTTATTGTAAATTGGGTGAAGGCTTACAGAGCAGATGAATTTTACATTCAACAGTTCGTATTCCTTTTGTTTCAACTCATCCATTGCAATGGCCGCAATGGATTGTTATTGATCTCCTCCTGTGTTTACCATTTCCTTTTCTCCTTTCCTCACCCTTCTGAATGCTGCCTATTCAACCTCAAATGGTGATTATTCTAAGGTGTGTGTACCTCCCTTGGGTTACTGCTCCCATATTGAGCCACAGGGGTGTTAATTCATAGTATTCATCATTAAAAATTGCCATTAATTCTGGCTCATAGCAACCACAGGACAGAGTAGAACTACCCTGCAGAATAGGCTGCAAATCTTTACAGGAGCAGAAAGTCTAATCTTTCTCCTGCTGAATAGCTGATGGGTTCAAACTGCTGACCTTGTAGTTAACAGTCCAACACGGAACCTATTCTATCTTCCTATTTATTGAGGGTTTACTCTTAATGAAGCAGGCACTGTTATTCTCTCCCAGCTTACAGCTGAGGAAACAGAATCATTGCAAGGTTAAGGCATTTGTTCAAAGTCACACTTCCGGCAACGGGGATGGAGGAGCGTGGTCATATTTAAACGCAAGCAGTTTAGCTCCAAATAATGTGTGATTATGGGCGAGGTTTACTCTGTGAACCTCAGCTTCTTCATCTAGAATATGAATAAAATTATTATGTTGAGAGGTGAAGGGAAGGTATCTGAAAACTTCTAGACTCGTGGTACATGCACAAACAGTAATTGTTTTTGTTATTCATTTGATTTAAATAAATGAAGGAATTGTAGTTGAAGTTCGTTTTTATATAATGATGATGGTGTAGTAGGAATTCTGGTTGCATAGTAGTTGTATATTTGGGCTGCTAACTGCAAGGTCATGAATTCAAAACTACCAGCCACTCCATGGGAGAAAGATGAGGCTTTCTACTCCCATAAAGATTTATAGTCACTAAAACCCACAAGGGCAGTTCTACCCTGTCCTATAGAGTCACTATGAGTTTTATTGATTTGATGGCAGTGAGTTTTTTTGTTGTTGATAATGGATGGGTTGTGATTTGATTCACTCGTTAGGAGAAAAGACTGTTCTGGAATACCTAGCATCCCAGAAAGAATACAGAATTAGGAGTCAGAGAAGCTATGTGTTGTCACTGTACTGTGCAGTATGGGGTAAAAAGTTGTGTGACAAGTCATTCAATCACCCCAGGCTGCATTGTCTCATCAATAACAGAATTGGGCCACTGCCTCCCTAAGGTCCCATTTCCTTCCAGTTAGCAGCCTCAAATGGGGCTTCTGTCCTGGTTCTTATATTACTGGTCCTATTATAGATGCCTCTTTATTTACCTGCCTTACCATAATCCTGGATTCTCCTGAGTGCTAAGCCCTTGGAAGTCATTTGAAAAATAGCACATAAACCAAAAACCAAACTCACTGCTAATGGAGCCTATACTAACTCATAGTGACCTATAGGACAGCATAGAAATGCCCCCTGTGAGTTTCCCAGATTGTAATTCTTTACAGGGGTAGAAAGGTCCATTTCCTTCCGAGGAGTAGATGGTGGTTTCAAACTGTTGACCTTGATGTTAGCTGTCCAAGGTGCCACCACTACCCCCCACCAGTGCTCATCACAAGGCACTTGCCATGTTTATATTCTCAAGATACTTTAGGACACTTGTGAAGTGGAGCACTAAAAATAACTTGTAAAAGCCACAATTTACTCCGAAGTTTGGCCCACAATGAGTCAATGTTGTTAGGTGCCGTTGAATCAATTCCGACTCAGAGCAATCCTGTGTGACAGAGCAGAACTGCCCAATAGGGTTTCCTTTGGGGGAAGATCACGAGGTCTTTCTCCCTTGGAGCCTCCAGGTAGGTCCAAACCTCCAGCCTTTCAGATAGCAACCAAGTGCGGAATCAGAGAGCCGCTAGGGCTCCATGCCCACAGGTGCAGGATCATGATGTCTGTCATCTTATGTATGAGTACTACTGATTTCCCAGGTATACGGCATACTGCGACATCGAGTAGTTCGACTAAGTTCCATGGAGAAAAGGACTGTGTTCTACCTGACCATTGGCCATATTTCACAGAGACTTTGTAAAGAAGAATATTTTCCTCAAATTCCCCAAATCATGAAAAAACAGTCTTACCAGATGGCGATGGCAAACTGGAATTAGCAGCATTTTCTGTTGAGAAAAAAAAAGTGATTTGTTCAGTTAAATGGGATCAATAAGTTCATTGGTGTACAAAATAGTACGCTGTGCATCTTTATTAAGAGGCATTGGTAAGTTCACGGGTAGCCTTTTTGCATCCCATGCAGGATAAAAGGGCTCCATTCCTGGCCAATGTACCTCAGGCTTGTGTGCGCCTGTGAGGCTGAACAAGTTTCAGTGGCGCTCAGAGACTCAGACTGACTAGGAGGACAGGCCCAGCATAGGGATGGTGCAGAAAAGGGCAGCACTTTGTTTCCTTGTGTATGGAGTTGCCATTGGCTAGGGGCCAACTCCAGGGCCTATAATAACACAATGTTTTCACTGTGACTATAACATGAGCTGCAAATAACTACCAGAAGAGGGCAGTATGCTAATTTACGCTGATTTTCAGCAGGTTACTTACCATATATACTTGAGTATAAGCTGACCCAAGTATCAAACCAAGGAATCTAATTTTACCACAAAAAATGCATGAAAAATGTGCTGAAAAACTCTGCTTATACTCACGTATATATGGTGATCTGTCCTTTTCATTTCTCTATGATGACATATACAGTGAAGCCATAGGCATCCTGGTGGCGCAGTGGTTAAGCACTTGGTCACTAAAGAAAAGGTTGATAGCTGGAACCCACAAACTGCTCCACAGGCGGCAGATGAGGCTGTCTGTCGCCATACAGATTTCAGACGTGTAAACCCTGTGGGGCAGTTCTCTTCTGTTGTAGTGGGCCATTGTTGGAATTAAGTCCATAACAATGGGTTTGGGGTTCATGGTGAAGCCAGAGGGAGTATGGGTAACATAGTGATTGAAGTGCTTGGCTGCGAACAGAAAGGTGCGTGGGAGAAAGATGCTGCCGTCTGTTTTTGTAAATACTTCGACCTCGGAAACCGTGTGAGAACAGTTCCACTCTGTCCGATAGGGTCACTATGAGTTGGAATTGACTCAATGTGTTTGGATTTTTACTTTGTGTGAATCCCATCTTTCCAATCGTTAACTGTTGTAGGTGTTCTTCCCATTTTATTATATAACAATTTAGTACATTTTGAACTAAAGAAGGATGGCAAAGAGCCTCAGTTATTGGCTAATATGCTCATTAAGTCAAAACAAACCCAATCCACTACTATGTAGTTAATTTGGACTCACAGCGACCCTACAGGACAGATTAGAACTGGCAATTGGGTTTCCAAGGCTGCAAATCTTTATGGAAGAGGATGGGTGCATCTTTCTCCCTTGGAGCTGCTAGTGAGTTTGAACCACCTACCATTCCATTAGCTGTCAAATGCTTAACCACTGTGCCACCAGGGATCGAATATGTTCATTAGACTTTGTAAAAGGACAAAATGTGTGACCTGCATAAATTAAGCTTCCACTAAGTATGCTTCTTTTTACCACAGATTTTCTACATATGAAATACAAATTTTCCATTCTTATAATTTAAACTCGATCAATCCCCTCTGGATGTGTAAACTAAAGAGTTACTGAGTTATTTGTGCGTGTGTGTGTGTCTAAAATAATCATCACAAGCTATTATTCATAACCTGATTTTTATCATGACATTATATCCTGAACATTGTTCTAGATCATTCCACAGTTTCCTACAACACCATTTGTGATGGCTGCGGAGCATTTCATTAAGCAGATGCACCGTTAATTTATATAACACATTCCCTTTGGACAGGCATGTTGGTACATGCTATTTGTATGATTACAAACAATTCCACAATAAATCCCTCTGGCTATATGTTTGCATACATATTTGATTATTTCCTTCAGAAACTCCATGAATTCTGATCGCCAAATTGCTTAACAGAAAACATCAAGCATTTCATACTACCTTTTCCAGTGCCTGAGTATTACTTCCCCAAACCCTCTCCCATGGTGAAGGTTATCCTAAAAACTTAATTTTTTTTTAAATTACAAAGGAATAGTTGTTTCCACGGTGATATCTGGAGATATAATTATGAGGAAGGGAAAAGTATGTTTCAACAACAAAATTTGCATGGAGAAACATACTCGATAGCTGAAATGGTGGTCGGCTACTATTTGCTTTCTGCGGTCATTCCCATCAAAGTTCCACATTGTGGAATGCATACTTGAATGTGTACTCAAGTTCTCCAGTGAGGCCCTAATTTAATCGGGATTACTTTTTTTCTAGGTCTCTGTCCCTCATGTTACCTTAACATGCCACCAATGAAAGAATCTGTTAACAGGAGTTTAATTCTAAGAATACTCTTGTAAGCACAGAGGGGAAATCGGTTATTCATACGTTAGGAGGATTTAGGTACATTCCTCTGGCCATCTAGTAAAGACCTACCACACTAGATCATGTGCAAGAATATTAAGGAGTACGTAATATGGTTTGCTCTGAGAATGACCCTGTCTGAGTGGTGCAGATGAGGCGCCACAACAGGATATAAGCAGGGAGAAGCAGGAAGGTACTGGGGAAAAGTTGAATACCAGCAAAGGAGGATGGAGAGAGTAATGTTGGAGGGCAATAGAAGTGAATATGATTTTTTTTTTTACAATTTTGTCCAGAGCCTCTTCATAGTCAGTAATCCAACCTTTTCCACTGTGAAATCTTTTGACCAGAACTATGTACTCACAGGGCAAGGGACTTAATAGAATTGCAACCCTTTGTTTGGTACTAGAGGAAACGGACAACTCAAGGATGACCCAGGGCCAGAGCAGAGAAGGAAGTTTCCTGGGAAACCCACAGAATTGATCCACTATCTCTAGATAGTCAAGTTTGAGATGCACAGACTCACAATCAAGAGTGAAAACCGGATCAAAATGTAGATCAAGGACTAGAGCAGACCAGCCCACAGGCCGAGCTGACCTCAAAACAGGCGAGGCAGCACTCAGCTTGAAAGAACGGAATGGATTTGACAAATAAAAACTAGAGACTTTAAAATTGTTATCATCTGCGTTTTCTTTTTTTCTATAGGTATTTTTTGGGCTAATTGCTCAGTGACTAACAGTTTATTCACTCTTTCTGTCTCTCATTATGATGCTCCACACATCACTCATCCTGGTCCAATAGTGAGATGGCCTCCGAGGCTTTACATTTTCCTGAGTCCTGGCCCATGTTTCTCTTGGGCTCTTTCCTAACTTCCCGTTTGTTGCAACTAACGAGGTGGTCGTCATTTCCAATGAGTCATGTATTTGAGCTCCATGCCACTCTTGGGAGATAAATCATTTCCATTGTTAAAAAAAATCCATAAACAAAGAAAGGGAAAGCATTTAACATTTCAGATTTTCCTTTGGAAACTTACAAAGAACAAATCTGAAAGCATTATCCATTTATTGAAGTCTTGATTTAAGTCAATAAATAAAATGACTGTGATCTTTCTGTAACATTTATTCATTATGACTCCCTGGTGATTTTCTTTTTTTTAAGTCCATATATTCCAATTATGATGAGCATGACTTGGCATACATGAACTTGGGATGGTTGCCAAACAGAGACAGAATTGGAAATTCAAGAAATTGATGGAGTCTCTTTTCCTACATCGTCTCCCTGGGACATTCTTTCAAAGCTATTTCCACCTCCCAAATTCCCATCCTGCATGGCCAAGTGTGGTCTAAGCACTAGCATGTGAATGCTGGCATGCCATTGCCTTTCCAAGGCAATTTATCTAAGACCTCAACCCTCCATCAACCCCAACCATCCCCCTACTTGCTGGCAACACTAGCGAAATACATTAAGCTAAAAACTTTCGTGTTCACAATTTCTTTTTTTAAAATCATTTTATTAGGGGCTCGTACAACTCCTATCACAATCAATACATACATCCATTGTGTCAAGCACATTTGTACATATGTTGCCATCATTGTTGTCAAAGCATTTTCTTTCTACTTGAACCCTTGATATCAGCTCCTCATTTCCCCCTCCCTCCCTCATGAATCCTTGATAATTCATAAATGTTTTTCATGCCTTGCACTGTTCAATGTCTCCCTTTACCCCCTTGTTTGTTGTTTATCCCCCTGGGGGCGGTTATAGGTAGGTCATTGTGATCGCTTCCCTCTTTCTCCCCCCACCTACTCCTTCCCCTCCTGGTATAGCTACTCTCAATATTGGTGCCGAGGAGTTTATCTGTCTTGGATTCCCTGTGTTTCCAGCTTCTATCTGTACCCATGTACATGCTCTGGGCTAGCCATATTTGTAAGGTAGAATTAGGGTCATGATAGTGGGGGGGGAGTGTGTGATGCACACAATTTCTATTGTCATTGTAACAAAGTGTCATAAACTTCATGGCTTAAAACAACACACCTTTGTTATCTGAGTGTTCTGTGACTCTGTCGTGCAGTATCTGTTTTTAGATTAAAAATCAAGGTGTCCATGGGCTACATTCCTTTCTAGAAGCTCTAGGGGAGAGTTGATTTCTGGCCTATTGGGGTTATTGGGAGATTGGAGATCCTTGCAAGACTGAAGTCCCTGTTTTCTTGCTGGCTATAAATGGAGGGCTGTTTCCAGATTCTAGCTCATGGTCCCCTTCTACAATCTTCAAAGCCAGCACCAGTGGGTTGGGGAAAGCCCTCACAAGGTACTCTTTTGCCGCACCCCTTTCTTTGAGTCCATGTTTAATGACTCAAGTTATAATATTGGTTGGGCCCATCTGGATGATCCTCTTCATCCGGAGGATTTTTACTTAAATACATTTGCAAAGTTCCCTTTTCCATGTAAGGTAACCTATGTACACATTCTAGGAATTAGGATGCGGACATCTTTGGGAAGGGGCATTATTCTGTATTTTATTATTTAATCAATCAACAATTCTTTGAGATAAGTGGAATTAGCAGCCTTTCTTTCCCCTTTAATGCACAAAAAACATAGACTAGATGAGATTGAGTGACTTGGTCAAGACCTCATAGGAAATCCATTGTAGAGCTGGGATTTGAACCCCAGGCAGAGTCTAACCTCAGTACCTCTACTTTACTCTACTTTCAATGACTAAGTCTATAGACCACAAACTAGTGTAGAAATGTGGGATATTGTTATTACTAATATGTAGGGAACTACAAAATGTTTGTAGAAAATCTCAATGGAATTTAAAATTTTTAAATTTTTCATAGACTTTTTGAAATCCCCCTTGTGTTTTTCAATCATCTTCATCTGTCATTGTCTTCCAATTACCACTGCTCTTTTCCTAGCCAGAGCCTGATTTTCTCTTATTGTCAAGTGTAAAATATCACAGTCTCAGTATCTTCTAATTGGAAGGAATATTAGTGTCCTTTGCATCCAAATTCTCCTTTAATACGACAACCTATCTACCAAATGCACATAATCCAAATTAATCTCCTGGGCAAATTTTATCCTACCCACACCGGGGGACTCACCTGGATATCTCTGATTGTTTGACTTACTCACCAACATTTAAAAATCAGGAGCTTGCAAAGAGAATTCTCAGTTTTTACCCTGCCTTACAAAATTGGAAGTTTCAGAAGATGGCAAGTTTATGTCTGCTCTCTGGCCCTTTAAAACATGTCCTGACCAAAGAAGCCAATGGAGATAGATAGCTCTCTCTCTTTACAACTTCAAGTATACTTGAACTACACCATTCACTCGACTGTTGGGAATTCTGCTTTAACTTTTCAGCGGTACCGCGGCCAATCATTGTGGATTAATGACTTAACAGATATGAAAACTGTGTGATAAAATGTCCACTCAACTACACATACAAAACAGCTTTAAAAAATTCAGTGCCGAGCCACCATTTCCCTCAGCAATGACCTCACCGACAGAATCTTTGTTGACTTGTGCTTTTTCCGGAAGGCCCTCTCCCCAGCCTCTCCTGATTCCAGGATCGCCTCTCAAACCACCTGCATGCAAGTCCTTCGAAGTCATGGCGGGGTGTTTCTGCGGTTCTCTCTCTCTCTTTACTTTTTCCTGCCTGCTATTTGACACTGTAGCAGAGGTAGATGGAACATGCAAGACGGTTTTCTTAAACCTGTGACTGTGGTTAATCCTAGCAAGTGTTGACTTTCAACAGAAACAAAACAAACAAACCCCAACCCAAACTCCTGGCCATTCCATCGATTCTGACTCACAGTGGCCCTGTCTAGGGTTTCCAAGGCTGTAAAACTTTACAGGAGAAAATAGTCACATCTCCCCCTCCCTCCCCCCCCCCACACACTGCCTTGGAGCAGGTGGTGGATTCGAACACCTGACTTTCTGGTTAGCAGTCCATTGCTTTCCCAACAATGCCACTAAGGCTCCATCACCCTCAAATTGGACAGGAAAGAGAAAGGCTTTATCTTCTGTGAGTGGATCAAAAAAATGAGGCCTCAGCCATGGGAGATCAAAAGGGTAGCATTTGCCCTAAAAGCAAGTTCTGACGGCAAGAAGGAGGGGGGAAAAGGGTGAATGGAAACAGGGAACCCAGGAGGAAGAGGGAAGAGTGATGTTACATTGTAGGGATTACAACCAGCGTCTCAAAACAACATGTGTATAAATTGTTGAATGGGAAACAAATATACTCTGTATACTTTTTCTCAAATCACAGGAAAATGTTCAAAATACAATGAAAGGAAAATGGCTATGCTTAGCCCCTTTTGCATAAATATTTTAGAACCAATGGAAGTTTGTTATAAACTGGTGGCAGTCTTCTTCAGGTTTGGAAGATTGTCCCATAGAGAGATGAGCACTCTTATATGGGAACCCTAAACAAAACAATACTTTTCTCTTATTATCTTGGCTCTTTGGGGTTTGTGACAACAGACACTCTTCCAAGAACTGTACTTTCAGATTTTACTACATAACCAACAAAATGAATGAAAACATTTTTCATTTGGCACATCCCAAACGTGTTTACTCGAGCAATGACCATCTCACACCACAGTGCTCAAGAAGTAGTCTTACATAACATATTTATCAAACGATTAATAATGACATCAGTAAAGAAAACTGCAGCTCGGAGCGGATGGAACTTGCCAAGGATCAGTGGTTCTAGGTGGGCCTGGGACAAAATGGGAAGCAGATAAATGGGTTGCTGAGCCCCTTCGGCCCACTCCTGACCCCCAGAGTTGTGCTCTTCTTCCTTCTTCCAACAGTACAATCTACCTAGCTCCTTGTCCTGTTATCTCTCCAGACCTGATCTGGGCTCTCCGGAATGCTGGCAAGAATGAAGCCTTCTTAATCAGGAGATAAGGGAGAAAGAGGAGGCTTTCTGCTCCGGTAAAGAGTTACCGTCTCAGAAAAGTACAGGGACAGTTCTCCTCTGTTCTGCAGGTTTGCTGTGGGTTGGAATCAACTTGATGGCTGTGCGTTTGGCTGCTTGCTGCTTTGTTTTAAATCAGGAGTTTATACATGGCCCCTTACTCCAGGGTCTATGAAGGACATTTTGGAATTTCCTAAAACGCAAATGTGTGTGTATGTATGTTTCTATGAATGCTTTTTTTGAAAGGATAGACCCTTTCCAGAATGGGAGGGAGATTGTCTATTTATAATGAACAAGAACTCATGTACTCTTACTATAACCAGGCACTTAATAAATATTAAGTCAGTTAATCCTCATAACCACATGAGCTAAGTTCACCCCATTTTGCAAGTAGGGAAACAAAGACACAAACAGGTCAAGTCACTTGGCCAAGATGACTAGTAAAATATCAGAAGTAGGATCTGAGTCCCGCTCTATAGAGTGTACAAAAGCAAAGGACCACTGACCTACTTGGTGGAGACCCTGCTCTGCCAAGGAGGGGTGTATAATTTAGGAAGGAAGAGAGGCTTGGAAGAATGAGATAAAGCACTCAAATTCTTTCTCATAAGTGAAGGGTGCCCTGGCATCATTCTCCCTGTCCCAGTATACCTGGCATGTGACACTTAGCAAGTAATCTAGACTACTGCCCACCACCAAAACTGTGGCTTCCAGCTTGTTCTTGCTCTTCCCACCTTATATCCATCATCCTCTTTCAGCAGCTTGCCCTGTTGCCTTCAAATTCTAGCACACAAAAAATGAAGACATTACCTTTACACAAAAAATGAAGACATTAGCACACAAAAAATGAAGACATTAGAGTGTTTAACCCACTTTACAGCTGTTGATGATAAAATCCTCGTGGCAAAGTCTTTACTGTGTGTGTGTAACTGTCTTCACAGTCCTCTCCTGTGATTGAACCCTGATTTATCCAGCATGAAATACAGCAGTTCATAACCAATAGATGAAATAGTCTATCGCACCATTGCCTGATGTGGTAGCCACTAGCCAAGTGAGGCTATTTAAATTTAAATTAACGAGAGTTAGATGAAATTAAGAAATTCAGTGCTTCAGTCACACTGGCTGCTCAATAACCAGATGTGGCAGGTATTGAGTAGCACTGATACAGAAAATGTTTCTATGAGACGGTGCTGGTCTAGAGCGATCATGGCTAGGATTTTCTGAGTTTTTGTCATGTATGTTTCATACATTAACTCACTTAATCTGCATGTAACTATGCTATGTTAATTTTCAGCTAAGAAAACTGAAGTACACATATCTTGTTTAAGGTCACAGTTAATAAGAGGCAGAGATAAGATTGGAACCCAGGAAGTACAGAGCTTGTGCTCTTAATCTTACGCAGCCTGTAAAGAGGTCCCAGTGGCTCACAGGATGGAGCTTCCTGTCTTCAAGTGACTCCCTGAGGTTTGGACAATGAGGATCTCAGTAGTGATCACAAGAGATTGAAAAGTAGGATCCTTCATCACATTGGTTAAGGATAGGTTTGCAGACAATAATTGAAATTGCTGTCAATAAGCTGTCTATGTATAAAAAAGCAAATTGGTTATGTACCTGACAGTTATGCAACTGACACATGTACAATAATTACAAAAAGAGTAACTGCTGAGGCTGCTTGTGGACAACCAAAATGCGCATGGAATTTGGATTCTTGGTTTGAGGTCATGGTTTCGTGGAATATGCCATTTAATTGGCCTAATGTGTTTACTACTTCCGTTCTCCCTCCCAGCATATTGCATGAGGTCTAGGATCTTGAAAACTTGCTAGCAGTTATTTAAAGACTAACGAGTGATCTCCATTCACCTAGCATAACACAGGAATAAGAGTCTGGAATAGGAGAAGGATCTGGGACGTTTGACTAACTGCTTGCATGAACAACTGCCCCCTTTGACATGATCCCAGAAGAGGTGAGTGGTGCCCAACTGCCACTACTGAACATTTTGATCACAGATTCTATAGAAGAATCTTGGTCAAAAGAGGGGAAATGCAGAACAGAATTTCAAATTCTCATGGATTCCAGACTTCCAGAGCTACGAAAGTTGAATGAATCCCTGAAACTATTGCCATGAGATATGACATTATTGCCCTTAAACCAAAAATAACACCTGAAGTCTTTTTAAAACCCAATAATAATTGAACTTAATTAGTGTTTTATTTAAAGGTCGGCTTAGAGTATTATAGGATCTTATCAGTGGTGAGACTCAGCTGGTTCGCACTAGTTCAGCAGAACCTATAGCTAATTTTTGTTGAGTTCAGCAAACCGGTTATGAAAATGGCGCTTATAATCAGGGTTCTCTCTACGGAGCACAGCTAGACAGCCACCCAATGTGGACATCACACATTTACGTTCTGTACTCTTTCTTCAACAGTGGTGTTCTGATACCACGTTGAAATAATAAACTACCTTGTGGTATAGCTTAAAATTTTTTTTTAATACTTTAGAGCAGCGAACTGTTAAATTCTTTTAAACCCACCACTGGATCTAATTAACAACAGCAACTCGAAAGATTACATAGGAACTTTATGAGGGCAGTGAATTGTGTGAATGGAGGAGAAACAACTCATAAAAAGAGGGTGAGGATGGTTACACAACTCCGAGAATGTCAGCAATGCCAGTAACGCTAGAGCAGTGGTTCTCCACCTTCCTGATGCCGTAACCCTTAATACAGTTCCTCATGTTGTGGTGACCCCCCACAACCATCAAATTATTTTCATTGGTACTTCATCACTGTCATTTTGCTACTGTGATGAATCGGGTGACCCCTGTGAAAGGGTCGTTCGACCCCCACCCCCAAAGGGTAACAACCCACAGGTTGAGAACCACTGATCTAGAAAGTAGTGAATTTGTGTATGTTTTGCTGTGTATACGCAACAAGAAAAATAAACAGAAAGCCCAAAACTTAAACATTAAAAATGATTTGCTTGTTATATATCATATCACTTGCTAGTATACCCTAGAAGTATTTTAGATATTCCTGCCTAAGGGATTTTTGATCTAACAGCAGTGTGACTGCTGAATTTGTACATTTCAAATGTGTGAAAGCATTTTGGAACACTATGGCAAAGCTCTTAATAAGTACTTCTTTGTGTTGCCCAAAAAGAATAGGATTCTTCCCCTAATTTTCTTAGACTGTGTGAGGGAGGATGCTTACATGATCTTAAGAAAGAGGACATGGCTACCCTACCCCACCTGGCCCCATCTCACCTGCCATGGGCCAGTACTATGATGTACCTACAACCCAGGGGGAGAAAGGACAGAGCCAGATAGATGTATTGGTTACGCTAATATAAAATGCTGCAATAAAGCAACCCTGAAATCTCAAGGGTGTACAAATGATAAGTTGCTTTTCACAAGTGTGACGTCGCCTCAGCAGCCCCAAGTGGAGGGCTGGGTAGGGCAGGAAAAGAGGGGTTTGCAACATACTGGCAACCAGGGACTCAAGTTGATAGAGGCACAACCTCGCTCATCATGAAGAGTCCAAGTTAGCTCTAGAGGAGATGCAGACAAGGAAAGAGAGAATTAGGGGAATCAGATGGAAGAGTTTTGATGCCTGGCCCTGCAAGTGGCAAATATCATTTCAGCCCACATTCCATTGGCTCGAACTCAGTTGCAGGTCACTTCTAGCTGCAAGGGACATTGAGAAATGCAGTCTGTGTGCTGAAGATGAAAATGAAAAGGAGCTGGTGATCTGCCACATCAGATTTAATAGAGTACTGTGGTGGTTAGATTTTTATGCCCACTTGATGGTACTTATGTGGAGGTCCAACATTTCATTTAGGTAATAGCTTAGGGATATCTTCTTAGGGGTATGACCTTTATATAAAAGAGACACTGGGAACTTCTCTCTCTCTGGCCCTCCATCCTCCCTGCTGGCTAGGATTCTGTGTCTGGCTCCAAGGGTGATCCCATGTGGTCTGCTGATCCTGGGAGCCAACCTGGGAGCTGTTGACACCCTGCCATGTTCCCATACACTTTGGACCCGTGTAACAGTGTACTCACAGGCCTGTGATCTCCCTGCTTCCCGCTTCACCTTTCTGGTTCATTGGCTTATAGCTAATTGAGTCAGAAGAGGGCTCCAACCAGCATCAAACCCATGGATTTGGGTTGCACTGGGATGTGTTCTTGATAGAAAATGACTTCTTGATATAAAGTTATTCCTAGCAGATGGACATTGGTCCTCTAATCAAGTACTCCCTCAATGCAAGAACACTTTGTTCTATTAAACTGGCATTGTGTGATGCTCACCTTCCTGACACGATCACTGAAGACAAATGGGTGCATAAGCAAATGTGGTGAAGAAAGCTGATGGTGCCTGGCTATCCAAAGATATAGCATCTGGGGTCTTAAAGCCTTGAAGGTAAACAAGTGGCCATCTAGTTGAGAAGTGACAAAGCCCACATGGAAGAAGCACGAGGTGCCAATGGGATCAGGTATCAGGCATCAATGGACAAAAAAATCGTATCATTCTGACTGAGGGTGGGTGGGTGGAGTGAATACTCAAAGCCTATCTGTAGGCAACTGGACTTGCCCTTACAGAAGGGTTTAGGGGAGGAGACAAACCAGTCAGAGTGCAGTATAGCACCAATGAAACATAAAACTTTCCTCTAGTTCTTTAATATACGCCCCCCCCCCCACTATCATGATCCCAATTCTACCTTACAAATCCGGCTAGATCAGAGGATGTACACTGGTACAAATCAGAATTGGAAACACAGGGAATCCAGGACAGATAAACCCCTCAGGACCAATAATGGGAATAGCAATACTAGGAGGGGAAGGGGAAGGTGGGGGAGAAAAGGAGGGAACTGATCACAGTGATGTGCATATAACCCACTCCCAGGGGGACAAACAACAGAAAAATGGGTGAAGGGAGAATTCGGACAGTGTAAGACCTGAAAAAATAATAATAGTTTATAAATTATCAAGATTTCATGAGGGAGGGAGGGTGGGGTAGGGAGGGGGGAAAATGAGGAGCCGATATCAAGGGCTCCAGTAGAAAGCAAATGTTTTGAGAATGATGATGTCAACAAATGTCCAAATGTGCTTGACACAATGGATGGAGGGTTGAGAGAAGAGCAGTATGAGCCCCAAATAAAATGATTTAGCATACATAAATAAAACTGCCACAAAGTATTTCTTTTAAAATATGAAAAAATAAAGTTATTCCATATACAAATATGAGTGTCACAACCCAGCCTCACACCATGGTCATGAAATCATTGCTGTTGGTAGTTGCCCTGGAGTCCCTGCGAACTCATGTGGGTCCATCCCACAGGGTCAGAGCAGAAACACTACATGGGCGTCTCAAGGTTGTTGATCTTGCAGAAGCAGATCACCAGGTATATCTGCCTAGACACCTCCAGGTAGTTTCTAGACCTTTCAGCGCTTAACCATTTGCACCACCTAGGGGCCTATGGTGTCATTAATAACTGCTAATTAATGCCAGAATCACTCTCCAGAGCCTCCATTTTCTCTCTTTGTCATTTCTCATCATCTTGATGAGGTCAAAGGCATGAAATCAATATGAACTGGAGACAGAGGAGTCTGTCATTTTGAGACTGAATATGGATTCCCCCCGTTTTTGTGACTCACCCTCCTGGATTTGCTCCCAGCAAATATCCATACCACGGTTTTTCCCAGGACCCTCAAGATTGAGACTCCCATGTGATAAACCACAAAGACTCAGTTCTCTAAACAACCATGTTCCAGTAAAAGCCGCCAAAAGAACCCGGAATTATGGATCTTCCTACTGCATGGAAACCCTACTTAGGTGGAAACGTTGTATTTTTGAATTGCCTCTGTGTTGAAGCTATGTTGAACCTTAACCTTCATTGTCGGCAATGCTGGGTAGGTGATCCTGAGCAGTCCTTCAACCAAAAAAAGCCAAACTCACTGTATTGGGTTGATGCCGACTCATAGCGACCCTATAGGAGATAGGGTTTCTGAGATAGTAACTGTTTTCGGGAGTAGAAAACTCCCTTTTTTCCTGATGAGTGGTTTCAAACTGCTGACCTTGTGTATCACAGCCCAACGCAGAACCACTACACCATCAGAGCTATGTCTTTGTATATTGCTAGCCCCTGTTCTAATGCTTCTCCTTTATTGCCTTTAGCTTGCCTTGATCTGGGATTTCTCACTTTTAACAATCTGTATCTCTGACATAGGTGTCCCTGGAGGGTAAGAACAGTTAAAATGTGCTTGGCTGCTGGCCAAAAGATTGGAGGTTATAATCCACTCAGAGGCACCTCAGAAGAAAGGCCTGATGATCTACCTCTGAAAAGTCAGCCATTGACAACCCTATGGAACACAGTTCTACTCTGACACACGTGTGTTTGTTATCAGTTGGAGCTGACTTGAGGGAAACCAATTTTATCCTTAACTTGGTGTGTTTTCTGCATCTGAATAAAATTCCTGTGAACAATTCCTTTCCAATGGATGAATGAATAGGTCAAGTTTTAAATGTTATTCAGAGAATGAATGCACTGTGAAGGAGACTGACTTAGGTTCAATTCCTGGCTCTGCCTTGAGTAAGTTCTTTAAGATTTCTCTGCTTCTATTTTCTCATTTGCAAAATGGGAGTGATTATTTTGAATGAAATCATATTACATCGGCAGACTATTTTATCACAGTTCCAACCATCAATTTTAATTATTGTTAGCAGAGTATATGAAATATGCTTATCTACTCACTAATGCTTGGTTAGTGAGAACATCTATTGTTGGTCTAATTCAAGTTTCCTGAGCTTAGGGCTCCTTCTGTGATACGAAAGGGGTCCTTAAATCTGATGGTTTAAGGAAGATCTTTCCACACAATATGTCTCTGATCCCTTGAGGCCCCCTTTACCCCCACTATCATGACCCCAGTACTGCTTCCCACTCTGGACTAGACGGGAACATGTACATGGGTATAGGCAAGAGATAGAACTCACAACACATGGAACCCAGGAACAGGAATGGGAAGAGAGATACCAAAAGGGTAGGGTAGAGGGGAGGGGGGAAGAAGTGAGGAAGGAGAGGGTTACTGATCGCAATGAATGGCACATAACCACACACCCCCATCCAGGGGGAAGAACAACAGAAACCAGAGGGGAAGGGAGACAGTGGTCAGTGTGAGATTTGAAAATAATTAACAATCTATAATCTATCAAGGGGCCACGAGGGTTGTGGCAGGGAAGGAGGAGGGAGGGGGGAAAGAGGAGCTGATCCCAAGGACTCAATGGAAAGTAAATTTCTACAAAAGAATGGTGGAATATATGTACGAATATGTCGGATACAGTTGATGTATGGATTGTAACGAGTTGTAAGAACCCTCAATAAAATGAGCTTAGAAAAAAAGATCTTTCCCTTTCAGCCTAAAACAGTCTCTGGTTAACTGAGTCTCCTGGGGATAAATGTGTGACATTTGTTGCTCCCTGCCTCTTCCTTCTGGTAGTCAAGATGGTGTTCAAGTTGGGGGACAGAGTGTTCTTTGGGCAGCAGGGAGAAAGATCATTGTCTGAAAGTTACCGTATATACTCGTGTATAAGCTGAGTTTTTCAGCACAAAAAATGTGCTGAAAAACTGGGGTTCGACTTATACACAGGTCAGTGGTACCCCAGCGAGGTGTAACATCTCGCAGGTGATTGCTGTTCGTTCTCTGTTCATTCAAAGCCCTGCTGACACTGCGGGGCTTTGAATGTTTGTTTACTCACATCTAAGCAATCAGAGCCGTCCTATGACGTGGACGGCTCCATTTCTCAGAAGCACCCGCAGTGATTCACTTATGCCAGCAGCTGAACTGGTAAGGATGTGTCTGTGGCTGTGCTCCGTCTCTCCCCTCTGGTCTCTGTGTTAATTCACATCCTGCATTTCCCATCCCAGGCTTATATTCGAGTCAATCAGTTTTTCTGGTTTCCCAGGTAATAATTAGGTACCTTGGCTTATACTCGGGTCGGCTTATATTCGAGTATATATGGTAGTTCATCTAATACTGAACTTGACATTTACAAGGTAGACTGACACCACTGTGGAGGGTGGTGCCCATCTGAGCCATGGTCTATTCTCTCGGTATCACATCCAAGTCTCCTCCCAAATCCCCTTAGTCTCACCCCTGAGTGTCGTGTCGATCCCATCCTCCGTCTGGCCTCTAGTCTAGGTTGGTCACAGTCTTTGCTGAGGTAGCATTTTCTCCATGGCCATGGCAGCTCTGCTCTCATCCTTGGATCTCAACTACCCAGTAGGAACATAAGGCCAATTCAGTATCTTTCCTGGCAACACAGGGGCTGAGAGTAGCTGGGAAGGGACACAAGCCTCTCTGGCTTTCTCTCTGCCTAAATATACCATGGCATTGTTTCTTGTCTCTCCCATTCCCATGTGCTGAGATGCAGACCCCTGGGATGCCAAAAGGAAAGTGGGGGCAAAATGTTCTCTGCTTTCACGTTCCCCCACAACCCACGTGGAATCTCTATCATTCCTTGTCACTACCCCAGGTAAGGTTTCAAGACCCTAAGAGCTGACCTCATACTTGAGTAAGGTATGGAAAGTGGGCCTTGTAGGGGGACTGAGCATTTGAGAACCACCCAATGGCAAGTGTTTATCATCTCAATTTTCCAGACAGCTGTTGAGAGGGAAGAAAGCTGCAGGATTGGGTTTGGTCCTGGAGGCCAAAGTCAAATAAGACAGGCTTCCTGCCTTTTCGGAATCTCCAGTGTACTCCTGCAGTGCACGGAACCTCTCGGCACATGGAAGAACAAAGACTGGGGCGGCAGAAGCATATGAGGGAAAAAGAGAGCAGGGTCTTGGAGGAGGAGGATTACAGGCAGATCTACTCCTGAAAAAGCCTGCAGTGCAAAAAGCTCTAGGCCCAGCCCAGAGAGAGAGAGAGAGAGAGAGAGAGAGAGAGAGAGAGAGAGAGAGAGAGGGAGGGAGGGAGGGAGGGAGGGAGGGAGGGAGGGAGAGAGAGAGAGAGAGAGAGAGAGAGAGAGAGAGAGAGAGAGAGAGAGAGAGAGAGAGAGAGAAAGTTGGGGATTATAGCTCATGAGATCACCAAACTGGCTCAAGTGTGTAATTGTTTCCAAATGGGGAAGGCAAGGCTGCAAGAATAAAATTACAACCATCTTTCTGGAAAGAGGAGTTTCACCTAAAAGAAGACCCTCTTTGAAGACAAGACAAAGGCGTTTGGTTGTGGCAGCAGAACTAGAGGCTAAAGGTGAGCCTACTTACTTGCCAAAGTTCATTTGGGCTTCTAGTAGACCAAGAACAGTACCCTCAAATATTGGTAACTTACCCAATAAGATTTAAGGATATTTTCTCCTGGCCAGGGGCCTAACAAGAGAGTGTCAGACTCAGGGGCAGAGTTTCCAATAAGGTAAGCCTGGCAAATTTATGCTTACTTACTAATCTGTAGTGAACAGTTTCACATTGCAGTGAACAACATGTGAAACCGTTCACTACAGATTAGTAAGCACAAGTAAGCCATGCGTTCCTTGTTTACTAAGGGACACTGGGGAACCTCTAATGGGGTGGTGGATTACACGTTGAACTGCTAATAGCAAAACTGGCAGTTTGAACTCACCAGCCTCTCTGAAAGAGAAAGATGAGGCTTTCTGATCCTATGACAATTTGCAGCCATAAAAACTCAAAGGGGCAGTTCTACCCTGTCAGAGAAGGTTGTTATGAGTCGGAATCAACGTAAAAGTAGTGGGATGGGCTAAGTTTTGACCTTGGTTCCTGGGTACTCTGTCCCTGACAGGGATCATCTATTTGAAAAGAGGCCTTGATTCCTTAGAAATGTACTATGGGGTTGGGAGAGAGACAGATGCCAATCAAATGTAGAAGCAGAATCTTGAAGGGAAATGTGAAATTGTTCTGATATAGATTAGAAAGTAAGCACAAGTAAGCCTGTGCTTACCTTGCTTATTGGGTAATTTGACACTGGTCGGACCCACCTCTCCCTGCTGTCAAGAGCTACTGAGTCATGAGGCTTCCAGGGTGGAAGCTACTGTGTTTGCAAGTCCTGATCCCCCAGAGCCAGTGGGAGCGGCTGCTCTCTGATGACTTCCCCTGGGGCTCCTTCTCCCTGAGCCTCTCTGACACATCCATTCAGTCCTAAGGGTTCCCTGGGCTGCCCAGTGTGATGTAACCAGTACAGACTCACCAGCAGCAGGGGTTCAAATTCTAACATACCCACTTCCTAGCTATCTGACTCTAGGAAAGAAAATGACTTGCTCTTGGAGATTCCATTTCTTCATCTGAAAACGGAGACAAAAATTACCCACTCTGAGGAATCTGAAGATTACACCAGATAAAGTACATCCAGCCTCTAGAAGGACCTGCCGCAGGGAGGGCGGGCTCTCAAGAATCAAGTTTTCCTTACATACCACCCAGCTCGCCAACTCTCCAGTCTCCCTCCTCACCCAACACTCGCCAAACTCATGAAGTAGGTGAGGAATCAAGACAGGAAATGGCAAGTACAAAAAGATGGCTGAAGAGAAAAGGAGGCAATGAGGAGACAGATTTCATTTTGCTGAGAAATGAAATTGAGCAGGGCAGGGTTTATAGAGGTTGCTAATGTTTGGCTGGACCCTGGGAAAGGTTTCTTTTTGTCAAATGGAGAAGACCTCAGGAAGGAGAGGGAGGGAGTGGGGAAATGAGTCAGGGAAGAGAAGGGCAGTAACATATACTTTAATAAACAGGTTCCTACTCTGGGCCCTTAGGACTCAATCCAGCTTGGGAATGTTGGGAAATAATGCAGAACACATCTTAGAATCATCCCCCTGAGAGATGAAGAAATTGACCTTGAAACCACAACTCATTGTTTGGTGGGGGTTGGCTCCCTGGCACTTCTGGGTGACCCATGTACAGACCAAGCATGTCCCCATGGCCCTAGATCATTCCCTATTAGAGAGACGTGGGAGCTGTCAGCATGCATGGGAACTGTCTGGAGGTGACCCCTTGGGTGGGTCAAAAGGATACAGGGAGGTTACCAATAGCATCTATTACAGGTGGCTTAGCCTTAGACTACTCCACAGATTTGACCGTATGTTAGAGCCTGATAGCACTGACTCACAATTTAGGAGCAATTATGGTCTGTATTGGTTCTAATTCCCTCATGTGTCATAGTCTAATCCAACTAGAATGTAATATTTCTGGGGTCAGGGATACTGTCCTCTCAGCAGCTCGTGAGGCTGGACCCATAGAGAGCAGTTACTGATCACCTGATAGAGTACTGGCAAGTCAGTCCCTTTGGCCTTCATCAGAAACCAGATGCAAAGCATCCTGAACTGAATAGAGCCTGCCTTGCCCAAAGGTATTCAGGAATAAGGCGCCTATGAACCACGTGGGTCATTCATTCCAACACCCCGTGGCTAGCACATGGATAGATTCCGCCTTTTAGGTTTAATCTGTAGGTGCACAGAAGCCAAGCATTTGAGGCTACCATAGCCGAGTGGCTACGAATACAAAAGGCAGTGTCATGTGGTAGTTGAACACACAAACTTTGAGACAGAGCAGACTGCGCTGCAGTCCAGCGCTGCCGCGTCCTAGCTGTGCAACCCAGGGCAAGTTGCTGAGCGCACGTGTGCCTCAGCCTCTTCGCCTGCAAAACTGAGTTAATAATGGGATTATTGGATGCCCTTTAAATGACCTTAGCCTTTTCTTAGGGCCTAAAATAGCAGCTGACATGTAACTACTAAGTGATTATTAAATAAAAATAAACCCTCTAATTGGGTGCGCTGAAGGACAACTGGTGTTGATAAAAACCAAACTCACTGCCAGAGAGTTGAGGCCAACTCATAGCAAGCCTATAAGACAGGCTAGCACTGGCCCAAGAGGGTTTCCAAGACTGTAACTCTTTATGGGAGTAGAAAGCCCTGTCTTTCTCCCGTGGAGATTTCCAACTTCTGACCTTGTGGATCACAGCCCAATTCATACCCGCTACACCAACCGGGTTCCTGGAGTCATTGCTTAGGGGGTCCTAAGTTTTCATCAGTAGTGGTGGACTGACTTGGAAAGGGGTGATGGTTGTAAGATTACGGAATCCAAGTCAGATAAACCCCTCAGGGACAATTGGTAGTAGTGATACCAGAAGGGTAGGGAGAAGGTGGGGGAAGGAGGAAAGGAAGGGGGAACCACAATGATTGATGCATGATGCATAATCCTCCCCTCCCCCCAGAGCAATGAACAATAGAAACAAGGGAAACAGAGGTCGGTGTAAGATAGAAAAACAATAATAATTTATAATTTATCAAGGGGTCACGAGGGTGGAAAGGAGGTAGGGAGGGAGAAAAGCGGAGCTGCTACCAAGGGCTCAAATAGAAAGTAAATGATTAGAAAATGATGATGGCAACATATATGCAATTATGCTTGATACAATTGATCTATGTGATGTTATAAGAGCTGTAAGAGCCCCAAATAAAATTAATTTTTAAAAAAGATTATGGTGAATACAATGTCACTGAATTGTACATGGAAAAATCAGTGAATTGACAAATGCTTCCCTATAGTTATTTTTTAACCACAATAAAAATATTCTAGGGCCAGTATATAAAGAAACATATCCAGCTGCCTTGAGCAACCACTCGGGCTTCCCTACCAGAGTAGGTTTCACCATCCTGTCTACCCAGCTCTATTTACATCCCTTGTATTTTTAAAAACGTTCATCACTTTTAAATGTGTTTTTTTGTAAATGACTTATTCTGAACAGCTCTCATTTTGATGAAGCGCTCCCCTTTTCTCTTACCTCATCTACCCCTGTGATGGGAAGAACGCCCCCGATCCCCGGAAACATGAGAATGGAGATAAAACATCCAGCCCAGGCTCGGCCACTTCCTAACCAGGGATGACCCTGCGGACATTCACTCATCAGGAAAGTCGGGAGGCTGGATTTGGGCCCTGACAATCACACAGTGATTTTTCCCCCTCGGTTCATTTATTTTTTTTGCCCTAAATTTTATTTATTTTGCTGTTGAGGACATATACAGTAATTCTATTCTTTCTACACATAAAATTTAGGGACACCAATCAGGACAAGTTCCAAGCTGTACTTAAAGCATTAGCCAAAAACAAAAGGCTCCAGGAATTAATGGAATACCAATTGAAACGTCTCAACAAGGTGATAAAGCACTTGAAGTACACATTCATCTATGCCCCCAAATTTTGAAGACAGCTACTTTTCCAACTGACTAGAAGAGGACCCACATGTGTACTCATAACAAAGAAAGATGACCCAACACAATGCACAAATTAGAGAACAATATTAATATCACATAAAGTAAGATTTTGCTGAAGATCATCTAACAACGGATGCAGCAATGCATTGACAGGGGTTCAGGTTAGATCCAGAAGAGGGCACAGAACAAGGGATATCACAGCTGCCATCAGATGGATCTTGGCTGAAAGCAGAGAATACCAGAAAGGTGTTTACTTGGTTCATTGACTATGCAAAGGAATTCCACTGTGTGGATCATAACAAACCTTGAGAATGGGACTCCCGTATCACTTCATTGTGCCCCTTTGGAACTTGTACACACATCAAGAAGCAGTTGTGTGAATAGAACACGGGGATAGTTTAAAATCAGGAAAGGTGTGAGTCAGGGTTGTATCCTTTCACCATACTTGTTCAATCTGTACACTGAGCAAATAATAAGAGAAGCTGGCTTACACGAAGAAAAGTTCAGCATCGGATTGGAGGAAGGTTTATGATGAATTTGTGATACGGATATGCAGATGAAACAACCTTGCTTGCTGAAAGTGAGGAGGACTTGAGCACTTGATGAAGATCAAGGATGGTAGCCTTAAGTATAGATAACAGCTCAATGTAAAGAGAACAAAAATCTCCACAACTGGACCAATAGGTAACATCATAATTAATGGAGAAAATATTAGAGTTATCAAGGATTTCATCTTGCTTGGATCCACAATAAATGCTCATGGAAGCAGCAACCAGACACCAAACGACCCTTTGTGTTAGGCAAATCTGATGCTCAAGACCTCTTTAAAATGTTGGAAACCCAGGATATTACTTTGAGGACCAAGGTGCGCCTGATCCAAACCATGGCATTTTTAATCGACTCATCTGTATGGAAAAATTGGATATTGAATAAGGAAGACTGAAGAAAAATCGATGCATTTGAACTATGCACTGCCAAAAGAATAAACAAATAGGCCTTGGAAGAAGTAATCAGAATGCTCCTTAGATGGAATCTACCAAGTATTCAGGGAAGATCTGTCACCAATTATACACAGACTTTTCCAGAATATAGAAAAGTCCAGCAAACCCATTCTATGAAACCAGCATAACCTTGATACCAAAGCCAGACAAAGATAGAAAACAATTGACCGATATTCCTTATGAACATAGATGCAAAAATTATCAACAAAATTCTAGCCAATAGAATCCAACAACATATAAAAAACAATTCATCATGACCCAGTGGGATTCATCCAAGGTATGAAAAGATGTTTCAACATTACAAAAACAATCAAGAACAAGAACCACTTGATTATATCAATAAATGCAGAAAAAGCCTTTGACAATATCCAACACCTATTTCTAATAAAAAAAACTCTTCAAAAAACCGGAGCTCCAGCTGCAGCAGAATAAAACAGGACCCATATCTCACTTCATGCACAAAAATCGGAATCAAGATGTAGTAGAAACCTAAATGTAAACCCCAGAGCTATCAAGATCATCAATGAGAAGATTGGGACAAACCTAAGGGCCCTATTACAGAGCATATATGGACTACCAAATATAATAAAGGAAATATACACAGTGGAAGACAAAATAGATGACTTGGACCTATTAAAAATCAAACACTTATGCACATCAAAAGACTTCATTAAAAGAGCAAAAATGAGAAGCCCTTGATTGGGAAAAAAATTTAGCAATGACATAGCAGACAAAGGACTAATTACTAAAATCTACAGAATTTTGCAACACCTCAATAAGAAAAAAACAAATAGTCCATTTAAAAGGTAGGCAAAGGACACGTATATACAATCCAAAGGATGATACTCCAATGGCTAACAAACACATGAGGAAATGCTCACAATCACTAGCAAATCAAAACAACGATGAGACATTATCTTACATTCACAATAATATGCCAATAAAAAAAAAAGCAACAGAGAACATCAAATGATGGAAAGGGTGTGAAGAGATTGGACCGCTAATACACTGCTCATGGGCTTGTAAATATGTACAACCATTGTGGAAACCAATCTGACAATACTTAAAACAACAGGGAATAGAAACACCATATGACCCAGCATTACTTCTGCTGTGCATATATCCCAAACAAATAAGGAGAGAACACAAACAGACCATGTTCGTTGCAGTATAGTTAACAATCGCAAGAAGCTGGGAATAGCCTCAAGGCCCATCCATGGAAGAACGTATAAAGTCCCCATCTATGAACAATTTGTTCTTATGACATGGCCCTGCTATGGCTGCTATAGCAAAGTGTGGTGAAGAAACAAGATGGTGCCCAGCTCTCAGAAAGAATAGTGTCTGTTGTCTTTAAGGCTTGTCTTTAAATAAGCAGTCATTTAAGTTATGTGCCAACTAAGTCTGCATGGAACAAGCACACCAGCCTGTGTCATCTAAGGATGGCAAATAGAAAAAATATCCAAATCTGAAGGAGGGAATGGTATCAGAGCTTAAATTATGAAAATTTCATTGACAGAAGGCTATGGATGACAGTGGAAGCCCAAAATCAACTCAATAGCACTGGTTAAATAATATTAACATCCCAATCAATTCCTATGTAAGATTCTTTGCATTTACTATATTCTTCTGGAAATTACATGAACAGATACTACAACTCAGTATAGCTAGTTTGTTACTGCCTTCTTCCAGAATCTGTTTTCCTTGTTTCATACGCTTTCAAAGATCCCTTTGAAAACAAAACTGCTTTATTTATCTCCCTTAGAGTCCCATACAAAAGTTAGCTTTCATGCAGTATTTTAAAAAATAAGCAAGCAGAAAAACAAACCCAAAAGAAAAAACCAACAAAACATCCACTTACCTTCCAAGGATGTAACCAGGACAACATGAAGACAAATGATGACAAGGAATATCTTGAATGTCAGTAAAAGTTCTTCAGGTTTACCAGCATGACTGTACTGCCCTCCAGAGAAGAACATCCTGGAATGAAATCAGGAGGAAACAGATAATCATAGCTGCCACAACCAAGATACAATACCCCAAAGGTTAGTTCCCCAACAAAGAAACCTGTAATCCTGCATCTTTTAAATGATTATTGCCCCAGATAATTAGCAATACAGAACACAAAACATATATTTATTATTAGAGAGTTTCCTCACAGGAACAAGGCCATGGTGGTTCCGTGGTAGAATTATCACATTCTGTGTGGGAAACCTGAGTTCAATTTCCAACCAAGGCACGTCTTTGTGCCTCCACCAACCAATGGCCAGTGGAGGCTTGTGTGCTGCCACAGAGCACATTTCAGCAGAGCTTCCAGACTAAGAAAAACTAGGAAGAGACACATGACAATCTACTTCCAAGCCCCAGCCTATGAATACCCCAAGACTCACAATCCTTAACTGATCATGGGAATGGGCCAGGACCAAGAGACATTTCATTCCATTGTGCAGGAAGTGACTGAGTCACAAGCCAACTTGACAGCAGTTAAGAACAGCAACGACCCAGCTATATTTAAATGATAAGCAAGGTAGTTCATGTGGCTTTGTGGAAAACCCAATACATGTGAAATATCAAGAGAAGAAAAATTAAAGCACAAAATAGTACATACATAATTATTATCACCATGTAAAGGTTGAATAAAGACTGCTAAGAATCAGAAATGGTTTCAGGATCTTATACATAACCCACCCCTTTTTATATCTTGGTGTTCTTGGGTAGCACAAAAAGTTAAACGTTGTCTATTAATCAAAAAGTCAGCAGTTCAAACCCACCTAGAGGCGCCTCAGGAAAAACAAAGTCCTAGTGTTCTGCTTCCAAAAAGTCAAAGCCTCCAGAAAATAGACTTCTGACTTGGGGGACAGGGCTTGGCACCTCATCAGACTTGATCGGAAAACATACATAAGGGTCAGCAGACAGACCTGGAACTATCTGTTGTTTTTGTTTGTTTGTTTGTGTTTTCCTTTTCATTTCGCTCTATGTCTATCTATATAAGCTAGGCAGGACAAACAATTCTGAGGAGAAAACGATGGGACCAGCGGTTCTGGGGGAACATGGGAAAGGAGAGGCCGTGGAGGAGAAGTGGGGAGCCAACTCACTCAGAGATAAGGGAACAAGAGTTCTAAAATTGATGGTGAGGAGGGCATATAATGCAGGGTGGGGTTTGATAAAGAGCAATGTATCTGAGAGGAAATACTGAGAGCCGAATGGAGGGTGACCAAAAGGTCAAAGTCATGAAAAGCCTATGATGTACTGTCTTATTCTGAGGCACATGGTGTCGCCAAGAGTTGGAGTCAATGGCACCTGGTCTGTTTGGAGATAGTTTTTGTTGTTAAGTTCCAACTCACAGCAACTTTCATGTACAGCAGAATTAAGCACTGCTCAGTGCTGTGCTATCCTCACAATTGCTGTTGTGTTTGAACTTAGGGTTGCATCTAATGTGTCAATCTATCTCCTTGAGGGTCTCCTCCCCCCCCACTAACCCTATACCCTATGAAGCATGATCTCCTTTTTTTCAGGGAGATCCTGCTAACAAATCCAAAGCATGTGAGAAAAAGACTTGTAGTCTCCACTTCTAAGGAGCAATCTGGCTGTACTTCTTCCAAGACAGATTTGTTCATTCTTTTGCAAGTCATGATGTATTTAATGTTCTTCCCCAACACAATAATTCAAATGCATCAATTCTCTTTCAATCTTCTTTATTCAGTGTCCAGAATTCACATGCATAAGAAGCAATTAAACATGCCATGACTAGTCCTCAAAGTGACAGCATATAAAGAAGTCTCGTGCAGCTGATGTGCCCAATGCAATACATTATGATTTGTTGACTAATACTTTCATGAGTAGTGATTGTGGATTCAAGAAAAATGAAATCCCTGACAATGTCATCTTTCTATTTATCACGATGCTTTCTGTTGGTCCAGCTGTGAGGATATTTTAGGGTTTTTGTTTGTTGGTCCAGCTGTGAGTATATTTTAGGGTTTTTGTTTGTTTCATAAATGCGTTTTTTGGGATCTCAAACTGTTCAAGGATAGATATATTGCATTCCTCTTTTATGCATATTATTTCATAGTTACTGCTTACATTTTTAGGAGTCAGGAGGACAGTCAATATTTCTTAAGAAGCAAAACTTGTATCAGAGATTAATCTAAAATCCTCATTTACCATTCATGTATTCATTCATCTAACAAGTATTTCTCGAGGCCAATATGTACCTAATAAGACGATATGAGGGTTGGAGAGAAGTTAACCAGGCGAAGTGCACGTGGTGGAGGTGGGACAAGGCCTAGAAAGAGTGTGGCATAAATAAGTGGCAACTGTTTAGCAAATATTGCAAATGAATCTGTTCCTCTTCTGGTTGAGCAGTTGATCAACATGGCCTCATGACAGTCACCATTGGACACTGAGGGAGGAATACATCAACTAGATAATATTACAGCCCATCCTTGGGCTCACACACAGTGGAGGGGCAGAGAAAGCCCACTGGACACAACCAGAGGGGAAGTGGACCGAGCAAATCAGGTTCTATGTGTTGTCAGTTGGTAGAGCTCTTTCCCAAAGGACACTTGTGAATCCAAGCACCATGGCAACCTCTGGGAACTCTAGAGGGTGTATGCGGGCGTAGCAGTGAAGACTAAGGAGCACTGAAACAAAGGTCCCAGCCCTGCCAGGTAATGTCTGGATGAGTATGAACAAGTTATTTCCAAAGGTCCAGTTGCCCTATCTAGCAGATTGTGGTCACAGTATCAAGCCAATAGTGTTTCCAAGGTGATTAAACAAGAGATACATACATGTTGGTCTCCACTGTTAATGCATTATAAACATTAGCTATTTTCTTCATTCATTCATTTAACAAAGGTCTATTTTGCATCTCATATGTCCAGGGTGGAAAGGAGCCCTGTTGTACTACTACTGACCATGGTTCAAATCCATGTCCTCAGGAGAAATATGAGGCTGTCTGCCCCTCTAAAGATTGACAGTCTCAGGAACCCTATATAGAATTGACTCAATGACATTGGGGTTTGGGGATTTTCTGTCAAGGGTGAGTCTCTGGGTAGCACACATGGTTAATGTGCTCAGTGCTAATTAAAAGGTTGTCAGTTCAAGTCCAGAAGTGGGTACCTTGAAAGACTGGTTTAGTGATCAACATCAGAAAAAGAAAATCAGTCATTGAAAATCCCATGGAACACAGTTCTACTTTGATACTAATGGGATCCTCATGGGTTGGAATTGACTTGAGTGCAACTGCACTGTGCTGTTGTTTTCATTTCAATGTTGAAAATAAGGTAGAGAAAGCATTTTAGAGGATGAGGGCATAGGAGAGATACACCATGGTTTCTCGGTCTCGTGGAAAAGCTGGCAATCTTTCAGAAGCCTGTAATTTACCAGTTCCAGAGGAGTAATTCTTTCCATGGCTATGGTGTGCTAATGTCTTGAACCAAGACACCAAGTGAGTTTTTCCCTATCAAGGGGGTTTCCAAGACTGTACAGATGTGCTTTATACAATTGATGTATGTATATGTATGAACTGTGAAAAGAATTGTATGAGCCCCAATAAATTGTTTAAAAAAGGGGGTTTCCATTTTAAAAACACATAAATGGTATGATTTACCAATTATTCAATAATATGTAAATACATTATTAAAATGTGTCCTCCCCTTCAGCCTTTTTATCTGCTCTCTGTTCATAATGACATATTATCGATCCTCCCAAATGATTCTCGCCAATGAGAATGTTCATATAGCTAGGCAAAGACAGATCAATGTCTCTCTTGAGGAAAAATGTAAGCGTCTACCTCAGCTACAGTAAACAATATTGGTGGATCACGAAGACATAGTATTAGCCAAAGAAGCCAACCGCAAAGCAATGTACATTATATCCATTTCCATCCATAGGAAGAACAAAAGCAGCAAAACTAATCGATAGTGGAAATGATCAGGAGTTTGGTTATTTTGAGGACTGGCAATAGGGAGGAATAATCAGAAATGGGCGCACGAGGGCTTCTGACATGCATATAATATTGTTTCTTGACCTGTGTGCCAGTTACATGAATGTGTTCCATTTGTGAAATCCAATGAGTTGTACACCTATAGGTATATTATAAATGTTTCAATTAACAGCTTAAAAATGAATATGTTTTTAGAAATTCTGAACTCTGTTCCTCCTCCCAAAGCATTATCAATCAAAACAAACTCTCACTTTAGTGAACCAAATTTTACCAAAAAAAAAAAAAGTGGAATGCAAATCTCTTTCTTGTACAAATGCCATAGGTTCAACTCTACATGGAACTGGTTATTTCTTTGTTGACTTAATTGTGATTTAATTCACAAGAAGTATCTGTGCAGTTTGTTTCGGGGAGGAACTCAGAACTCACCTAGCCTCAAAGCCTCAATCTTCAGATGAAGAGACCCAGTGTACTCCAAGAGACTGGGTCAAGGCCATCTGGTTGTTTAGTAAGACACCTACTCTTTCTACCAGGCCACTGTGTCAATCTCCTGAGAATTTGTCTCGTAGGGAAACTGTTTTGAGCCCATCAGATGGAATGAATCAACAAATTAACCATGTGATTATACAACTTCATCATTTCTGCTGACTCATTCTTGAGCTTTGCCAACTCCTAGGGCAGGACCTAAGTGCTGTGCAAGATACGGTCAACGTTAAATTAATCATGGTACATAATGATGGGTTATTATGTGCTTGGATATAGGCCTCTGATAAAAATAAACTGTGCCTTTGCACTGAAGAGAGCATGTATTCAACTCCCAAAAGAGAACAGGAAAGGCTAGAAGGAAGGAAAATCAATTCCAACAGTCATTTTTAAAAGAGCATTTGACTCAAAAAGAACTTACTGTAGATGGGTCACCTCGTAACTCACTATAGAATGGACACCTCTGAAAAGCCTACTTTTAATTGTCAGTTTTGGAATGATCTTCCTCCAGGCTAAATATGTATTTGCTAACGGAAGAAACATTGTGGTATTTGAAGCATGTAGCTCCTATTGCCTTCTGAGTAAACTAGGGAACACCTTGCTAGCTCATAAAGACTCTAGTGTCACTGATCAAAAAAGAAAAATGTGTGGGTTTTGAAAACATAAAAGTAGTTTTTCACTTTTAAACTGGGACATTCATTGTCTGGGGAAGGCTAGGTTCGTTCAAAGCTACTTAGGTAATCATCAAAGATGATTTGAAGCGCCACCACCTCTCAGCTAATTGTCAAGGTGCAAAAGATGGCTGTTGAGATAGCATCCTTTACAGAGAAAGCTATTTTCTAGCATTTAAACAAAACAATCTATACCTTGACACTAGACAACCATGTATAAAGGTTATCCCAGATTCACCTTGTCCCATGGCCACATTTTATGGTTGTCAACTCTAATGTAAATGGCAACTCTGAGGATGTGCAGACCACGGGCTACATAACTATTCCATGGCTCAGACTTGGACCACTCTGCAAAATTGTTCTAAAGCTCTTCAATGTCAGAAAATACTATCAGTATAATTTTTTAAAAGGGCAAATTTTGATGGTAATAAATGATAAACATAACTAGATATTTTTCATCTAGATAAGGAACAATTAAAGAATCAAGATTTAAAAGGGGTGGTGAGATCGTTTGATACACTGTAGGCAGTGGTCTAGGTTTAGACTATTCTCTGGTTAACTGGTCGTGTTTGATTATACCATGGTTGCTATGATATATGCAACGATCAATATGTTTTACGTGAGTAATAACCAAGTGTCCTGGAAAGGTCTGTGTCTTTGAGATATTTACATTGAGTATTAGCTAACAAGACTAGCGCAAGAGGAAGTTAGAAAGGGAGGTGCCGGAGAGATTCTCAGTTCGGATAAAGCAAGAACAAAAGGTGAAAAAGCAATTGACTTGAATCGTTCAACTGTCAAAGAAATCAGATAATCTCAGGGTTGTTTTCTTAAGATCCTCTGGTTATTTGGATAACTAATTTTTTTTTAAAAAAAAGAACCAGGAAACATAAAGGATAAAGAAGCAAAGATCTCCAGAGAAGATCATTATGACTCAACGTAGTAGTGGAGGGGAAATATTTACAATATAATCAATCAATTCAAGCCTTGAAGACCCCAGACGCTATCTCTTTTGATTGCTGGGCACCATCAGCTTTCTTCACCACATTTGCTTATGCACCCATTTGTCTTCAGTGATCGTATCGGGGCGGTGAGCACACAACGATATGATATTTGTTCTTTGATGTCTGATAACTGATCCCTTCAGCACTTTGTGATCACACAGCTGAATACCGTAGGTTCTTAATCATATGCTACCCCTTGAATCATTCAATATTTTGCTCCTCTAATCCTTCAACATTGCAACTGGAGTTTTTTTCCTTCAGTTCTTAAAGGTTGAGAAGTGATTCTGCTATTCCTATTTGGGTTTCTAAATTCAGGTTTTTTCAAATACACCTGGAATATTTTTTTAATTGGCTGGGGTATAAAAAACTCACAACTTTTGACAGAATTGGAAAAGACAAATTGACAACACAATTAGGTTGGAATAGCAAAATGGTAATTTTTCTAAACAACGTATGTATGTGTCAAAGAAAAAAATGTACTTTGAAAATTATTTTGACATGAATAATAATAAGAGCATAACATTTTAAGATGGGTGGTCTATAGCTAAAGAGCTTTTAGGGTGAATTTTTATGTTCAAAACAGACATGTTAGGAAGAGGATAAGGTATAAAATTAATGAGTTAAGCTCAATGTCAAGAAATTTTAAAAACAAACAACACAAAAAACAGAAAAATGAATAAAAAATAAGAAGCAACTAATGAAAAGCCAAAAAATGACATTGAAATAAAAGACATTAAATACAGATTATCAACACCACCAAAGTTGTTCTTTGAGAAAACAATTCTGGGAAAATCAAGAGACAGAGAATTTCCTTGAGCTACAACCAGTAGAGAACAACCAATGGGAAGACTGACAAATACAGTGTAATTGCAAATGATGTACATATAAAAGATAATAGTATCTTAAGGTCAACTGTATTCAATAATTTTGGAAATTTGGATTAAAATGGGCAAATCCTGGTGGGGGGAGGGACAAAAAACTTACCAAGAAGAAATAAAAAAGGAATAGTAAGCCTGAGTAGAAAAATAGTCATTAAAAGGTTCACATTTTCCCACAAGGAAAACCTCCAGCCCCAGATGTTTTCACTGATGGTTCCATCAACTATTCAAGAAACAAGAATTCCAGTCTCATAAGAACCCAGAAACTAGATCAAGAGTGCACATGCCACCTCATTTGTACAGGCTAGCATACATAACCCTCGATGCCCAAACCTGATGAAGGAAGTCCTCACATTTTCACCTCTTATATAAATCAAGTGAGCCTACAGGCATGCCCACAGTTCTCGCCAATACTCACAGAACGAGCCTAGCAGCAATGTCAAATCTTGTAAATTGAGGTTATGTGTGTGAACATCGGACAAAAGGAACCATTCCAAACTCCAGCAACAACATTTTTTCAAGATAAGGTCATCACGAACTAAAGCCAGCACTGCTGTAGTAAGAGAAACAGCATCCCAGATGCCAAAAACCACGTCTCCAAGATGACAGCAACTGGGTTAACTGGTAAACGCTGAATACGAACGCTAAAGGGCACATGCACTGAAAGGAAAGCCAATAATGAACTACACCATGCTTACATCTCTAGAATCTAATGGAAGACAAATGATTTGCTTGGTATTTATAGTACAAAATAATTTTCCTAAAAAGCATAGAAGTAAACACTTTCTAATTAAAAAAAGAGCCTTATTCAATAAGACACTTGTGCAAGAGTAGGGAAAAAATTATGCACTTAGCAAAAAAATAAACTCACTACTATCACATTGAATTGATGCTGACTCGTGGCAACCCTATAGGGCAGCGTAGAATTGCCCCTGTGGGTTTCTGAGACTGTGACTGTTTATGGGAATAGAAGAAGCATATAAACACACAAGAATATCATGCATGGTGTCAGATTTTATCCTCTTTTTTTCTCATCCTCAAATGTCTCCACTCTCCTGCCTGCACTCTATCACACCCTTGACTGCCTACTCACGAATTGCAAGGCAAAGTGACAACCTACTTCATCTCTCTCCTCTCACTCTTCAGGCTCCTCTCCCAGTTCTTAGAAGGTATTCAATATGCACATGAGCAGAATAGGATCTGGTTCAAGAGCATGTATGGTAGAGCCATCTGCCTGCCTTCAAAACCCCCACCATGACAGTCTAACCCTGTGCTAGTTCCTCAAGCTTTCTGGACCATGAATTATTCACCTAAAAATAGAGGCAATGATAAAATACACCTCATAGAACCTTAAATATATCCCATCTCAAGACCATGTCACGAATGGATTGGACCCACTGAACATTAGCGACCGAACATCAGATGAACTGTGCGAAGACACCAAGGCCATCATCAAGGAAGAAAGCAAAAGGTCACTAAAAAGACAAACTAACTGTGGTTCTTTCTACCAAATTGGATGTCAGATGAGGCTCTGACCTTGCTCTTGAAAATAGAGTAGCTAAAGTGCATAAAAAATGAAGTAAAAGCGCTAAACAAGATTTCAAAGGGTAGCTGGAAAAGACAAAAGAAAGTATGATAATGAAATATGCAAAGACCTGGAGTTTAAAAACCAAAGGGAAGAACCCACTTGGCATTTTTCAAGCTGAAAGAACTGAAGAAAAACATCCAAACCTGAAATGCAATATTGAAGGATTCTATGGGCAAAATACTGAAGGCTGTTAACCAAACATTCACTGCTATCAAGTCAATTCTGAGGCATGGTGACCCTATAGGGCAGAGCAGAACTGCCCCTTTGGGTTTCCAACATTGTACTTTACGGGAGTAAAAAGCCTTATCTCTCTCGCTCACGGAGCCTCCAGCTGGTGGTTTCAAACAGTCCAAAGTATAACCCACTAC
Organism: Tenrec ecaudatus; assembly: GCF_050624435.1. Taxonomy (NCBI): domain Eukaryota; kingdom Metazoa; phylum Chordata; class Mammalia; order Afrosoricida; family Tenrecidae; genus Tenrec; species Tenrec ecaudatus. Next base: position 15,477,330 of record NC_134548.1, read on the forward strand.
ACCATCAAGTGGAAGGAATATACAGAGTCACGGTACCAGAAAGAATAGGTTGTCCTTTCAACAGAAAAGTGGGTGAAGGGAGATGTCCGACAGTGTAAGATATGACAAAACAATAATAATTGATAAATTATCAAGGGTTCATGAGGGAGGGGGTAGTGGGAAGGGAGGGGGAAATGGGGAGCTGATATCAAGGGCTCAAGTAGAAAGCAAATGTTTTGAGAATGATGATGGCAACAAAAAATGTACAAATGTGCTTGACACAATGGATGTATAGATGTATGGACAAAGATAAGAATTGTATGAACCCCCTATAAAATGATTTTAAAAAGAAAGAAAGAAAACCCACAAAAAAAGAATAGGTTGTCCTTTAATAATTTCAGGTGGTAGCATATGATCACGATCTAAAGGTACTGGAGAAAAAAACCCCAAGTTGCATTGATGGCATTGGGGAATAAAAGGGGGGGGGGCGGCTTCAAGAAATGACTTCAGCACCTAGTGGCAACTACACCCCAGAGAGTTCTTTAGGAATTACATGAGGTCCTATCACAAAGGTCTTGGTATCATCAAGAAGTTTTTTTTCACTGCCATTAAGTTAGCAGCAGACTCATAACAACCACACACAACATGGAACAAAATGCTTCCAGTCTTGAGGCATCTTCATTATTGCATACTTCCAACCATTTTGAGCCATATGATTTTCTTTGCCTGGTTTTCAAATGAAAAATCTCTGGGCCTTTCTTTCTAGTCCATCTTAGTGTAAAAGCTCCCCCAGAAAACTGCTCAGCATTGTAGCAACATGCAAGCCTCCCCTGATGGACAGGTGAGTCAGACTGAGTGAAAGTGGAGTACTGGGAAAACCAAACTACCCACCCACACCCAGTGCCCTTCCTTTCTTTTATCATCACACAATGCCTATACCTGTCAAAAGTCCCAGCTTGGTCATCTACTGGCTGTATGACAGTGGTCAGATATTTCAAACTTATAACAACGATGGGAGTTTATCATGTAAACTAAGAGAGAATAATGATATGCCATTATCATTATAACCACTAGTTTCTCTGTTTGCAACATTTCAATGATTTCTACCAAGGAAGTCCCAGAAACAATAAATATTTGTGAGCTCTAAAGTCCTAAAGACTTGTACACATGCAGCTTTGAAAGTCTCTTACCAATCAGAATTCTGCTTCTAATCCCATTCTAGGCAGAAATTTGGGGGCCACGAGACGTTCACACTTTCTACTTCCAACCTGAGGAAAGCTTTCAGAGACAAGGAAGCAAAAATCCCAAATAATTGGAAGCAAAGGCTTCTTCTCCAGATTTGATGATACACTATCATTCCAAAAATCTGTACCTGTTGCTGCTTGTCTCTTCCAAATCAAATGGGTTACCAATTGCATTACCAAAAAGAAATGAGTCAGCAACAACCCCTCGCCACCCCTCCCCCCCCAAAAAAAACAAACACGAGGAGATAAATAAAGACAAGGGGACTCAAAGCCGGAGTGAGGTGCCAAACAAAAAGAAAAGGGTTGTTATGGGGGTGAGGAATTGGAACACAAGTGGACTTTTGAAAATACACTCAATATTTTCATTGTTTTTACAACATGGTTCCCATGGGCATGGCCTCACTTACCTGACAGGAAGTTCAGAAGAAAAGATGGAGAGACTGCAGAAATCTGAAAATGAAAAAAAAAAAATCAGGTCCATGGAAAATGGGCCTTCCTGGCACCAAAGTTTCGATACGACAGTCAGCCCACCAGCCAAGAGCCCAGCAATCCCCTACTGTGTAGCAAGCTTGAACTTGGCAGGAAAGTTACAATAAATAGAAAGGGAGACTGAAAACCCTGCCCTTAAGGAACTTATTATAAACTGGAAGGAGATGCCCAAAGCCAATTTAGGGGCTGACCATGTTAATGTTTTAGTAGCATATATTACTGCTCAGTCGCAGGTTTCATGAACAACACCTAAGGATGCTGGGGAGCTCCTATGGGGTACAAGTGATTAATGATCTTGGCTACTAATGGGTAGGCTGGAGGGTCAAGTCCAATCAGACTTGTCTCAGGCCTGGCAATCTACTTCCAAAGGATCATAGTCATGACAAGTCTTTGGAGCACAGTTCTACTCCGGAGCACAGCTTGTTGCTAGGAGTTTAAGTCAATTTGAAAGTACCTGCTTTGTGTATTTGTTTTTTAAAGCAGCTGCCTTTTGTTAGGGGCACTGAAACAAAGCCGTGGGCAGGCCAGATCCAGGATGGGGCAGTCCATTCTAGACACCATGTGTTTGCTACTGGTCTTCTCTGCAACATAAACTCCTTAATGTCAATGATTGGATCATTTATGTCTCCTATGACCCCAAGGTCATAGGGTGACTCTTTTTTCCAAGGCCATAAACCTTTACTGGGGCAGAAAGCCTCACTGCTCTCCTGTGGAGTGGCTGGTGGGTTTTGAGCCTCAGATCTTTCTTTCTCCACCCAAAACAAACACATCAAAATTAACTGTCATCAAGTCGATCCTGACTCATGGTGACCCTATAGGACAGAGTAGGACTGCCTCTGTGAGTTTCCGAGACTGTAACTATTCACAGTAGTCCGTAGAAATTTTCTTCTTTCTCCTGCAGAGCGGCTGGTGGTTTCAAACTTCTGACCTTCAGATTACCATCCCAATGCATAACCACTATACCACTAGGATTCTTTTTTTGTCCAGAAAAGAGCCAAATAAATAACTGTTGATTGTGAATTGGGCCCAGAGTTGAAAGGGTAGGAGGTGGAGGTGCCTTATTAATAATTAGAAAAGCATTAGCAGTGACTCAAGTGAAGGAGAAGGCCAGATGCATTCTGGGGGAATGAAACTGTTTTCCCACCCAAGACAGAGATCTTAGTATAATATTTCATTATTCTTGACTTCAAAACTAAAACAGCAGTCCAACTTTTAGCTTGCAGATGGTAGGCATGTCACACATTGGTGCCCGCCCCCACCCCCGCCAACACACACCTTATGTAAAATTTAGATATGTTGTAGCTGTTGTTAGTTGCTGCCAAGTTGATTCCAACTCATGGCAATCCCATGTGTGCCCCCTTGGTGGGTCTGCACCACCAACATTCTGGTTAGTAATCCAGCACTTAACCATTTGTGCAACCTAGGGACTGAACTTCAAACATAGGCATAAGGATTTTGAAGTCGAGATTAGAAAGAGGAAGCATTGTATAGTCATCTTGTAACCAACCGACTCATTCCTGGTTGCAGTCAACACAAAGTTAACTCAGAAGCTCTATGCTCAAAGATATACACATTCAAACCCAATTCACTGCCACAGAGTCGATTCTGACTCTTAAGGACCCTCTCAGACAGGGTCGCACTGCCCTTGTGGGTTTCTGAGGCTGTACATCTTTACAGGAGCAGAAAGCCTCATCTTTCTCCCAAGGAGTGTCTGCTGGTTTTCAAGTGCCGACCTCATGGTTAGCGGGCAACTTGTAACACAGCACACCACCAAGATTTCTTTCAAGAAGGAATACAGAGCGTGCATTCAAAGAGGAATTAAAGATTTGTGGTGAGTTTCTTCTATGGATTGCAATATATTCTTTAAAGGGGAAAAAGAAGGGAATAGTTCTTATTAAGTGTTCTTAATAAATTAAAGTCCAATATGCCAGAAAAACTTCATTAAGCAATGTTTAAAGAAGATGAAATGAAGGCCAACCATTCTTGTTTGCCCTGTCCCAGGACAAGCAAATTACAAACACATGTCCCAGGGCTCAATGTGAAGTCAGTGTAGGATTAACAATTGAAAAACATTAAAGCAATCAAACAGAGAAACAAGTCGATGATGACTCGAATATGGAAATCATTACATTGAACTTTCGTGAAAATGGGATTTTTCTACATAGGGATTTCTGATAATATTTTGATGACATTTCACCAGTCTGGCATACCATTTCTTGCAAAACCTTATTGAGAACCACAAGAAGCATGCTTAGTGGTTGCTGGTGGTTATGTTTTATTGATGCACAACAGAAAGCTCAGTTTCTCTGGGACTCTTTCATATAGGAAAATAGGGCAAGGAAACAAGGAAATTTATTTTGCCCTCTGAGTGAAAAAAAAGTTAAAGCCTAATAATATCCAAAATTGGAGAGTATGTGAGAAAAAGAGAGCTTTCACATATCATCTTGATATTTTAAATGACCATACCATTTGATCCAGTAGTTCTAGTTCCAGAAATTTTCCCTGTATGAATATTAATAACACAAAAAGTACACAGCAGTCACTGCAGAAAGCTATGCAAAGAAAGATATTGGATTGAGGTAGTTAGCTTATTGTGCCACCTTGGCCGATAAACACATGTGGAGTTAATTGAAGGACAGAAGGATAAATGGCTCAGTGAGCCTTGCCTTTCTAGTTCCCGGGTCTCTTGCTTTCTGATGGTTGGACTAGGGTGCAGCTGCCTTAGCCAGTTTCCTGCTTCAGCTGGCAAGGCTCTTCCTGCAAGACATCCCTGAGGAGAAGCCACATAGACCTACCCCGATGCAGCTCTGGGTGCTGGAGCAGCCGTGTGGAGACCCCTGCCAGCGCTGAGATGCTTACATGCTCACTGATTCGGCTTTCCTCCTGCAGTTGGCATCATAGTGTGTATTTTGTGAGATGGAGGAGGACTTTGTGGATTGGTGACGAACAGAGGGGTTAATGTTGGACTTGTGGGCTTGGGCAGCACTGGGTTGGGATGTTTTCTTTATATAAAACTCTCTCTTATATATGAGTTTCTGTGGATTTGTTTCTCTAAATTATCAAGACTAATACAGGCAGGTTGTGGAAAAGAATTTCAAAAGCATTTATGCGAAAATGACTGATAGCCACAGAGGTCTAAATTTAAGACCTACCTATTCTTTAGCTTCTAGAGCCCTCCCTATCCTTTTTGACACCACACAACCACCATATCCTTTATCTCCTCCAGAAGCTAAACCAGAATCTGCATCCAATCAGGACCAGCACTTCAGTAACAAAACATAGTGACTGCCAACTTCGGGGCTTCTTACATCATTGAAAGCAAAGGACAAGTCACAAAAGGAACTGTATCAACTTACGTAAGACATGGCTCATACACACAAGCTTCTCAGAGAACAGCAAATTCACCAATGGCTAGAACTAACCGAAACCTCCCACAGATGCAGAGTGCCCCAAACCATGACATCAGGGAGGCTGGGAATGAGTCCAACTTCCTCTATTTATGAAGTTGGCTAGACCCCAGGGTAATACCTGCATGAAGAGCAACAACAACAACAAAAGGTGGGGTGGGAGTCAAGCTGACTTTACAAGTGGTTCGGATGGGAGGCGAATTATCTCTGAGTGTCCTTAGAGCCCTACTCCAGGCCCTGGGAAGATCTCCGGGAAGCCACATACAAGACTCAGAACTTCAGGCTCCTAGGCTGGTTGGTCAGGCGTAGCGTGGCAGGCCATGCTCCAAGCATCCCAAGGACAATCAACAACCCTACAGGGGAAGTACACAGGCAACCGCAGCCCCGAGCAGTTGGCCCACATCCTCGAAGGTCACATGACACTGGTTCGAGGGTCAATCAAAGAGGAAAACTATGATTTGTAGCCTGTTGGCGGGTTCAGCCCTGCATCTGGAACATGCTGGTGACTAATTAGCAGTGACCCAGACAGAGGGGCAAGGGCTGGGTGGCAGTTCCCTGCGATGACACCAACACCACAGAAGAAAGAGCAAGAGGACAACGAAGCTTTGAGAAGTTGGGAATGGGGCTTGAAAAAAGCAAAGAGGCATGTCTTCATGCTGGTAGGAAAAAGAAATCGCACAAAAGAAGACCCTGGCTAAGGTAGGCTTGGGGATATATACAAGAGATGGGATGGTCTGGGGCTCTGACGCTTCATTGTTTTAAAGTGGTAGTGTCATTGAGGAACCAACTAAGGTGCTTCCAGAACCTGTGGTGACCTTCTTACTGATTAACTCAAAACTCACTGCCATCCAGTTGATTCTGGCTCATAGCGACCCTATAGGACAGAGTAGAAGCATCCCTGTGGGTTTCCAAGGCTATAAATCTTTATGGGAGCAGAACGCCTCCTCCTTCTCCTATCGAGTGGCTGATGGATGCGGACTGCTGACCTTGAGGTCAGCAGCCAGATGTGTAACCCACAACACCACTAGACCCTTTCCCTGTTGGTTCCGTTCCGATGCCACCATTCAAGATGGATTACATTGTGAGAAGGTTCTGGAGCACTGTGCAGATAAAGCATTCAACATTTATTGAAAGACGACTATGGTCCCACTCTCCAAGAAAGCATGTAGGGATGGTGTGTACAGGAGTGCCTAGCTAAGGGGACCACTGGGGCAGGTGTCACAAGAGTTATCCACAAGCTCCTGTCCCGGGTAATGATGGAAGCACCTAGGAAGGGTGCCTTATCTGGTCTGGGGAAATGGATCCAAGAAAACTTCCTCCAGGAGATAACAGTCAGGCTGCAACTCCCTTGCTGTGAAGAAATGGCAAAAACAAAACAAAACATTCCAAAGAGAGGAAACAGCCTGAACCGACTCTCAGAGCCAAGGGGCAGAGTAGGAAGAACTGATTATTGGTTTGAGCAATACAGAACATGGCAGAAAGGAGGAGGTCGGGGAGAAAGAGTAGAAAGATCAATGGAAGGTATTACAACTATCATCTACACAAAGACCAGGCAAAGCCCACACTGCACGTCCAGATGGAGGTTAATATAGATTATGAATAGTATCCATTATTATTCTATGAGCAGCTTTACTTATAGAGAGAAATTGGTGACTTGGTATTCTTCATCTTTACCAAGGGCAGAAGGAGCTAGCAGGTTACAAATTGGACCGCTAAACTCAAAGTCAAAGTTTTGAAACCACTTACTGCCATGGAGTAAATTATCTCACAGTTATCCTGTAGAGGGTTTCCAAAGATATAAATCTCTACAGGAGCAGATAGCCTTAACTTCCCCTGAAGGGACTGCTGGTGGGTTAGAAGTCCAGCACTTACCGGGAGGGCACCAGGGTTCATTGGAAGTATAAAAATAAACCCCAATATACAGAAAAGTAGTTTATAAGAAAGAGTTTTAAAATATCAATGAAATAATATTAAACAATATTTTTCATTTTAATTCAGCCATGATCAGCTGTGTGGTTTATCCTTCACCATCTTTTCACTATAGGAGAAGGATCCCATTCCTTTAGAGGTAGGCCAATTAGACAATAGTCATTGCCTTTGCTAGATCAGAAACAGACGACTTCTCTTCTCTGAACATATTATGTTCATCTTTGAAAAACCCCTTTCCAATTCTGCTGAACTCAGAGCAATTGTTCTGACAATAATTTTAGCTCTTTAAACACTTTCAGGAATTGCACGATTCACCCCAAATTTGGGGCTATCACAAAGCTGATACAAATGGCAGCTTGTCACCCTCTGGTTGTTTGGCACTTTTTTCTTTACATTATATTATTTTTACTGAAGTAACAAATGCAAGGGAGTAAAAATGCAGTATTTCATCGAAAGTATGATGAGTCTTATAAAATAAATGAATAAGTAAGTAAATATTACAAGTATAATTATGTCCATTTTTATACCTATGGACAGTATGAACATTACTAGGGGCCCTTTAAAAAGCTGTTATGCAGATGGATGTTAAAAAGAGTAATTTATGAATGATGAAGGGTTCATGATGTAGGGGCGAGTAGGGAGGGGGGGAAAATGAGCAACAGATATTAAGGGCTCAAGTAGAAGGCAAATGTTTTGAGAATGATGATGGCAACAAATGTACATATGTTCTTGACACAATGGATGTATGTGAAAAGAATTGTACAAGACCCCAATAAAATAATTTAAAGAAGAGTAAGGAATGTAAATGTGTGATTTCCACATTGGGCCACTGCCCAGCCATCCACCTAAGAGAGAACCCTGATCACTAGTGCCATTTTAATGACCAGTTTGCTGAACTCAACAAAACAGTAGGTATCATTTCTGCTGAAATGGTGTGAACTGACTGAATCCACCACTTGTAAGAATTATGCCCAATCTTAAGAAGTAGTGCATGTACAATTGTTTCTTTGGCAGCCACATTAATTTCTTATGTAGTGAAAAGAGCACTCATACACTTGAGTTTTACATGCAAGCCTTATGTTCATACACAGTTAACTAGCAGTGAGCCTCGTCTTCGATTTAGATAAACAATTCAATCCCAGTGGCCAAGCTTGACATTTTCTAGTTAATTCTTCATGCCTAACCCCACTGGGCATTTTTCTCTATTTACATTTTGCTTTGCTAGCGCATTTTCAACAATGAAACAAAATGTGGTTAAAAAGTCTACAGATGAGGCAAGAAGACGCTATTATATAAATAGGATTGGTCATACCAAGTAACTTAGAAAGCCACGTATGTCATATTTTCCTTTGTTTAGTATATCTTTGTTGTACATTTGACACTATTTAGGCTGGCGCAATATTTTTTCCCTATGTCCAAGTATATTTGACACGAGATATACTAAACACTTAACTGCTCCTTAGTTCAATTCCAGGGAGTAAATGATGAGAAAACTCTTGCCCATAAAATGTTTATTACTCCCACTGGAAATGAGTAAGATGTTACACTATTATCCAGCCTTGTCTGACAGAGAAAGCATAGAGGATAGGGAATTGGCAATTTATTAGTAGCATTTTTCAATTCGATGTGAGGGCCTCAAACTCAACCTTCAGATAGCTGTTTTTCTGCTGACTTTGCCAGTAAAAGAAATCTCTAGCCTTTCCCTTTTGTGAGAGATTGTAAAACTGGTCATAAACTCTTTCTTTCCCAGTATGCTTGTCCATTTGCAATGAGACTTGGTGTATAGTTCTCCACCTTTTGAATTGAACTGACCATGTGATAGGCTTTGCCCAATGGTACGTTAACTAATGTGATTCAAGCAGGTTCTAGAAAACACATGGGCATGGACGTTTGCTTGCTTTCATCTTGCAACTCCAACCCACCATATTGATACATAAGGAAACCGGAGCTAGCCAGCCAGAGGGCAAAACTCCCATGCCCAATCACCCCCAGTGCGTCAACCAGCAATTACCCAACCCTTAAGAACATCTAGCTGACTGGCAACTGGCAGCAGACTGCAAATGCATATATAAGCCCAACTGAAACCCAGAAGAAGCACCATCCAGTTGAATCTAGCCAAGATTTTGGACTACAGAATTGTGAACCAATTGAACAGTTGCTACATTAAGCCACTAAAATTTGGGTTGCTTTGTTATCCAGAAAAACTAACTTATAAACTCCTTTCTTATTTTGCTTCCCCTCCTCTCTGTCTTTCCTCCTGTTATTGGTCCCCCATTCCATCCCACCCCCACCCCCCCACTTTTCTTTCTATAAGTATCTATTTAAGGGCAAGGCTTGAAATAGTTTTCGTTTTAAACTTGCTTTGTTTCCTTCTAACCTTCCTGTGAAACTCACAGAAGCAGATTTTGCAGACCTTGTTAGGTAAGATCTGTGGGCCCTACTCATAGAAAGATCTATGAAGATTTCCTGGGGACCAGCAGACCCCAAGGTTGATTCTTGGCAGAGTAGTATGGCCCATCTTGGGGCATGTGCTGGGGAGAATCACCCTGGGAGAAGCATTTGTCAGTGAGTGTGTATATCATCCATACACTGGGTAGACTGAGTTGTGTTTTAGCCCTTTACCCACTACTCCTTGCCACCAGAAAGCCCCAACCGAACCAGTTGTCATCAGGCCCAACTTATGATGACCCTGTACACTTCAGAGGAGACCAGTGTTCCTTAGGGTTGTCAATGGCTGTGGTCTTTCCTTCTGAAGACCTTCCGGATAGACTTGAACCCCAAACCTTTCAGATAGCAACCTAGTCCATTAATGATCTGGACCATCCAGGGACTTTCTCTTGCCACGACAGGGGTTGTGTAATAAGAAAATGGACCTTCAAGTCAGACATTTAAGGGTTAAAGATCCCCCCTTTCTCTCAAATGACTCCTCAGGCTAAGGGAACATAAAAGATATTTATGACTACAGGAAACAACACAGTGGGCATGGTAAAAAGGCTTAGATTTCCACTTGTTTACTACGGGAATCAAAGAAAATCAATAGGCTCATCTTGCTAATGACATCAAACAACTCTGTAGAGCTCAAAAGCCTAAAGAAGGTCATTTCTTAAAATGCTTTTCTTTCCTCTTCCACATTTAGAGTCTGTACTCTATTCCCACTCTTGCTTATTTTTTTCTCCTAGAATAATGTTTTTTCGGATTTTTTAAAAGCTTACTTTTCCCTGGTGTCCTGGAACCTGCCACTTGTTTGTGGTTATGGCATTCATGTTTAGAAAGGTCAGATTAGATGTCAGGATTGGATAAATGTTCATTTTCTTTTTCTGAGGTCTCAAATGAGGCCCCTTTCTCCCTTGGCGTTTCCTGGACAAGTTCTCTTTTTCTTGAGGTACATGTATGAATGCAGTTCCCATTTGACCACCCAAACGTCAGGTGGATAGAGTCTAAAGGTTTCCATCCACAAAGTATAGATCAGAAGTATATCCTCAGGAAAAAAAGTTTCTTGTTTTTTCAATGCATGGCCTCAAGCATTTCATTACCCGATATTCCTCCATGGAGTCACTGGGGGTGCAAACGTAAGATCTCTGGGGTGCTGATGGAAATGTTGGTGGCTGAGTCCACCCAGAGGCACCTTAGAAGAAAAGCCAGGTGATCTAATTCCCTAACTGTGTGTGTGTGGAGGGTGGGGGGCATGGAGAGAGAGAGATATCAGCCTAGAAAGCCCTACAGCAGCGGTTCTCAACCTGTGGGTCACAACCCCTTTGGGGGTTGAACAACCCTTTCACAGGGTTCACCCGATTCATCACAGTAGCAAAATGACAGTGATGAAGTAGAAACGAAAATAATTTTATGGTTGGGGTGGGGTCACCACCACATGAGGAACTATATGAAAGGGTTGTGGCATGAGGAAGGCTGAGAACCACTGCCCTGGAGTTACTACTGGTGGAGGGAGTGGGGAAAGGGGGGGTTTGCTAATGTGGCATTGATTTTGTTGAGAATGGTGGTCACATCTGGAAAAGGATAATCCATGTCACTGCACTATACATACGTGTAGAAATTGTGGACTAGGCCAACATTTTGTTGTATATCTTTTCATCACCACCCTAACAACAACAAGGAAGTCACGGAGGAAGGGAGGGAGGGAGGGAGCAAAGAAAGCAAAACCCCTAGGAAACAGTTCTACTCTGCTACCCGGGAGGGAAGCTGGCCAGAGGCAGCAGCATCTGGACCGCAACTGGTTATGAGCCTAAAATGTCTAAGGAGAATGACTTGTGCTCCTCATTTGTTCTTAATAGCAATGGGCCCTTCCATTTCTGTGGCGACTCTTCCTGGACAAACTGTGGTGACTGACTTTATCCCCACCCAGTGCCTTGAAGTTGACCCTGACTCGCAGTGACCCTGTGGGACAGAGTAGAACTGCTCCATAAGGGTGCCTAGACTGAACCTCTCTACGGAAGCAGCCAGCCTCAGCTTTCTCGCTCAGAGTGACTGGTGGGTTGGAACTGCAAGCCTTTCTATCAGCAGCCCAATTCTTAATCCACTGCAAAGTCCTACCCCTGCTCAGTGCTGGAGGTACACTGGAGAGCAAGAGAAAACCCAGCCTTCGCAAAGTTTTTGGTCTTCTGGAAGTGGTAGAGATGGGAAGATATCATGCAAAAATGTACACCAAAAAGTGTCAAACTCCAACTATGAGAAGTGCCACAAAGAAGAGAGGCTAGCCGTCACTGTGAAGACAGCAGGGTTGGTTATAAGAGGCTTCCCATGGGAATGAAGCTGAAACTGGAAAATGAATGGGAGGAGTTACACAGCAAAGACCTTATCACCAAGGAGAGGATCCATTATGTTCACAAGACCAGTGGCAGGAAGGAAGACAACGTGGGGAAGAAAGTGAATGAAGGCCAGGGTGGGCAGGACAAAGGTGGCAGGGAGAAGGCCAAACCCAGATCACATGGGGCTCAGTGGCCAGGGTAAATATTGGGGTCTTGGTTCTAAGAGCAATGGAAAGTCCCCCAGAAAACTTTCAACAGAGGGTGGTGTAGTCAGAGTCACATTTTAACAAACTTCTCTCAACTGCTGAATGGAAAATGGATTGGAGGGAGACAGTGGACTTGCGAGGTCCATTCTGAGATTTCTGCTCTGAAAAGCTAAGTGAGTCAATAAAACATAAATCCAAGGGCAACCCATGGAAATGGAGATTATGGATTTGGTTGTGTGGTATGTGCCCCAGTGCACGCACGTACACACACTGAGATCTGAAATATACCATATATACTCAAGTATAAAACGAACATCAGTTGAGGCCCCGAATTTTACCACAAAACTGAATGAAAAATATGCTGAAAAACTCGGCTTATATACAAGTATACATGGTACTGAAATGTAATGAGATACATCAAAATAATCATACAAAAACAGATGTGCTTGATGCCAAGGGTCAGCAAATTTTTTCTATATTAAGTTCATAGAGCAATTTAAAACCCCCCAAAAACCTTTGAAGGCTATTTGGTCTCTGGGCAAACTACTCAATTCTGCTCCTGTAGCTCCACCATTGCCACAAACACTCTTTAAATCAATGAAAGGTTGTATTCCAACAAAACTTTATTTACAAAAACAGGCAGCTAATGGGACCAATGGTGCAGGACCAGGCAGCATTTTGTTCCATGGCACAGGGGTCAGTCAGTCCAGCTCCATGGCGGCTTGCAACACCAAAGACATCTCCAGTGTAGCTAGTGAGGGAGAGCCCCACTGTGTCTGGCCTAGAACAATACAGGAGCATCAAGATAGGATGGGGCCTATTATTGCAGAGACAGGGTAAAGGGGGGAGGATGGGGAAGAGAGTTCCTAGGAGGGCTTTTGTCTAGATTATAGAATTGCTCGGCTTCCCCTTAGAAGCTGCAAGCTGTGCCATCTCAAGCAACTTGTCTATATCCAAGCTAATCTTCTAGTTGTTGTCTGACTAGCCTTTTCCTTGTTACGATGATGATGATTAATGTTTGTCCCCTTCCCCCATCAGGATATTCTATCTGAAAGCACCCAAATCAGCTGTTCTTTTTGTTTGCCTTGCTTTCTAATGAGTCTCCTTGGCTCCACCAGAAATGGAGTTTGCTTTGAAGTCTGAGTGGTGTGAGGTAGGGTGAGGGAAGCCTGAGAAGGCCTCCAATGATGGAAACTCCTCTATCACTGTGGAACTTGGTTACAGCACCAAGCCCCGGCCTCTCATCAGAGCAGGGTCATCCATTTTTTCCTTTTTATAGAACTATCCTTTTGAAACTGCCCAGGGTTGAGATTTTTCAGTGTTGGGTTGTTTTTTTATTTCCAGGAGACCTGGCAAACAACTTGACAAGTTCATTGGTTTCCATTGACAGCCTGAATGGAGTCCTCTGCAGATGGCAACACTGTACACACAAACAGTCCATAAAAATCCTACCTCCCACAAGCGTCTGGGCCCTGCCATTTCCCAAATGACCCTCCTGCACTCATACACCATGGGTGGCTTCGCAGCATTTTAAAAAAATTATTTTTCCAAAACGGAGGTGTTCCAAGTGGTGTGGGAGTATCCTTTTTCCTTTGCAGAAAAGAAACTCACTCTCTGGCTGTTTGAGAGCAGACTGTAAGTGTCAAAGCTACTCTCAAAATCCATCACTTGCACAAGACCCCAAAGTCTCCATGATCCCTGAAATGCTTTGAACCATCTTGTTCCAAGTTCTGGCACTGAAACATACTGAGCCATAAGCAGTGATCATCTGTATTCATTGAAGCCTGAACTTGATGGAAGGTCATCAAATTTTCTATGAGATAGGCCATCCTACAGAAGTGGCTGCTAACATGGGTGAAGGGAGACAGCGGTCAGTGTTAAGACATGAAAATAATAATAATTTATCATTTAACAAGGGACCACAAGGGGGGAGGGGAAGAGACACAAGAGGAGCTGATACCAAGGGCTCAAATAGAAAGTAAATGTCTAGAAAATGAATATGGCAATATAGGTACAAATATGCTTGAAACAATTGATGCATGGAATGCTGTGAGAGCTGTAAGAGCCCCCAATAAGATGATTTTTTTAAGTGACTGCTACAAATCCTTCTACCATCCTTTCCTTGATCAACAATCCTCCTAAGGTTAATATTGATTGGCAATTCACAAAATCTTAGGAAGTGACTGGCTGTTCCTTCCTGAGAACTCCTGTTGCCTATCATTTAACTTTCCTCTCCATCCCTGAGATCTGCAAACCCATCTGTGGTCTCTTGCTCTTCAGTGCCACCCTTGCCAGAGAGAAGACAGGAGACAAATTGAAAGTGTCTGCTTCATAGTCACCTTCCACTGCTTTTGCTTTTCTGTAAAATGGTGCATCTGTCCCTGCCATAACCTAGGGGAACTCTCCTGGGGATCAGAGAAACTATGTTCAGCTTTGTCCTCAGCATGCCTTTACACCTGAACATTATATTCCTAGAGGAGACAATGATACAGGAAGAAGATGCAGTTTTCTCCATGTCATAAAGGAAGCCCTCAATTTAAAAGAATGTCACTACATGGCCATTTCTATGAAGACATCCATTTTGGCACAAGTCCGCCTAGGACTTTGCCTCAGGCCAGGAAACCTGACCTCCCAGTGTGTGTGTGTGGAGGGGGAGGGGGGCATTCCTTTTCAAGCAGTCCTTCCCCTCTGCTTTCTAGCTAGTGTTTTTCTGTTTGGGTGTTGGTTAGTTTCAGATGAAAATATGGGAGAAAAGCGAAGGAACCGAAATGCTAACAGGAAGGAACACGAACCGTCTGCACTTGGTTATACTGTCTAGCTACAGCTACATGGTTGAAACAGAAAATGCATTCCTTTTACAAATTGCTTTCTTCTTGATAGACATTCAAGATGCCAATGCTGGGGGTGGTGCTCTAGGTGGACTACAGCCAAGGAAGTCTATTTGTCCCACCTACTCAACTCAGACTCAAACTCAAATCCACTGCCATTGAATTGAGCCCGACTCATAGTGATCCAACAAGAGAGGGTAGAACCACCTCATAAAATCATTACAAGTATTAGTGGCTTGCTAAAATCTTTATGTTAGAGTGTGGTAACTATCAAATCAGAAAATAAAGCAGGGAAAAAGAAATTGTGCATGGAAGGGCATGATTGTAATTTGAAAGAGGAGGCCTGCAAATGGCTCACGGGAAGACCATCTAAGCCTCAAGCTCGCTGGGCATGTTAGGAAAAGAATCCTCAATCACCTCTTACCCTGGACAAACAAAATAGCATCCAGCAAGAAATTAGTCTGGATGTAATGGGGCCAAGTAATAGGTCAGAAGAACATTCAGTGAAGGGCTGCCATGTCATTTAGGGAAAAAATGACAGCCAAGGTCTCAAATGCTTACTGTGGCCATGCATAATTCATAAGTGCTTTTTTTGTATTAACTCATTTAATATCTGCAATGACACTTGGTGGAATAAGCATATCATTCAGTGGTCCAACTGATGCACTTGAGACTAAAACAAGGCACTATGAATTAATGGCGAAGTGTGATGAAGAAATGATATGGTGTCTGGCTATAAGATAAAGTAGCATCTTGGATCTTAAAGACTTATCTCAAAACAAGCAGTCATCTAATTCAAGAGTCAGCTAAGTCCATTCATAAGAAGCACATCAGCCTGTGTGATCCAAGGATTGTAAACAATAAGATCCAAGCCTGAAGGGGGGAATTCTAAACACTCCGCTTTCTGAACCCTTTGGATGAGAGTGAGACCCCCAATCCAGTGGCAGAGTCCTTATGTGGATTGAGTCCCAAGTGAACTCCCTCGGTCTATAACCTAGGAAGGAGAGCAGTCCTAATAGCAGACAAAGAGCACTGTAAAGTAGTTCGTAGACTGGAATATAATACCTTTTAATTCGATTGCCCTTTGGATCCACTTTCTATTTATGCTAAGCTATTAATATCCTCTGATTTTTTTCTTAGTTTGAGGTCTTCCTCTGTTTTATATGATCATCATTGCCGGGCCCTTTCTGTTGGTGTTCTTTTATCTTGTTTTGTGTGTTTTCTGTATAGGGAAGCCAGGATCGGTTAACTGAAATAATAATTACCTGGGCTCGTGAAAAGGGAGGTTGTTGGAAAAGGGGTGAAAACACCAGTGGGTCCAAAATGTAGTGATGATTGCACAACCCTTCTTAGTACGATGGGACTATTGAATTGTATTTTCTCACAGTTCAATAAAATAGATAAATAACTGCGGGGAAACCCAGAGCTGCGCCAGGCAAACGGCTAAGAAGCTGTGAAGGAGCCTTGATGTGCCTCAAATCTGCAGTGTGAATCCACCAGTCACTCCACGGGAGAAAGAGGAAGCTTTCTGCTCTCGGAAAGCTTTACCACATCAAATAGCCAAGAAAGGCAGTCTTTTCTGCTCTCTAGGGTCAAAATGGACTCCGTGGCAATGAGCTTGAATTCAGAAGGCACATTCATATGACTACAATCTAGGAAAGGAAACTGGTGCATGGAAAGGTTAGATAACTTGCTGGACGTTACAGAGTGGAAATTTGAATTTGGGCAGCCCAGCTTCAAATGCCTACACAACCATTGTTTTTTTTTATGTTTGTACCCTAGGAAGCTTCTCGTGATGACAACCTTGATTGTATGCATCACTGAGGAGTACGAGATAAGGAGGAGATAGGCAGCCCCGAACGCTCAACACTACACTTTGACAAGGTTGGCAACCACATTCATGTCTTTAAGCATCCATTCTATCCCTGGGAAAAGAAACAAGCCCAACCTCAGAATGCTGCTGTCACACAGAGATGAGACAGTGTTTGCATAGTGGCTCTGAAAGAGCTAAATCATAACAGGAACATTTTTTAATGTGAGTTTATATAAAATGCTGTATTTTCTCTGAAAAGGGTCAGATAGGAAATCTTCTCTCTAAAAGACAAGGTAGTAAGTATTTTCGGTCTTTCAGCCCATCCAGTTTACTGAGCTCTGCTAATGGAACACAGAAGCGGCTACAGATCATCGGTAACCAAATGAGTGTGGCAGTTCTAATAACACTTGTTTCATACCAACATCCGTGGAGGACTCGTCTGGGCTCACGGGCCATAATTTGCCAACCTAGAGTAATGTTATTTACAACTGCAACCCCTCAGCACCCCCGTACCTCTTCCTAGATTCACTTTTCTCCATAGCTAGTGCTATGTACCATGTGACAGACTCCGTCTTTTAATTCCTTGTTATTTACTCCCCCTGCTAGAAGTTAAGCGTCACTGGAGGCCCAATTTTTTTTTTCTGTTCAGTTTATCAATGGATCCCCAGTACCTATAAGAGCACACAACACATAGTAGGCACTTTATAAATATTTGTGGAAAAACACATAGATGATTGAATGGTGAGATGGTGGTGAAATCGACCTAATAGTGGGAAAAGAAGGCAAGTAAAGAAGAGAACAGAGAAAGATCACACCTAACTATCTAGGCAAAGAAGGACTACGCCAAATGAACCCAAACTCAACTTTGGAATTCCTTGTAGGCAAGTGGGGGATAAAGGATTATTTCCAAAACCAATTTTGTGGGTTGTGGAAATGTGGAAGAACGAAAGCCTTATAAAACAATTTCCAAAATAGTTGGTTAAAAATTAAGGGCTTAAATGAAATGAATTATTGGCTTGGTTTGGGTTTAGTGAATAGACTAGTTTGCGGTTTGTTCCAGATCAACTCATTCTGTGTGTGTGTGTGTGTGTGTGTGTGTGTGGTCACTCTTATTCCCTCCACTCCCTTGGAAAATGTGGGTTCAGTTGCTCACTGGGAATGAGTGGTTTGGAGGGGACTGTAAGGAATTGTTTTCAGCAGGTTTCGAAGGACAAACACTTATCTCTGTGCCTAATGTAGTTCAGGGATTCACATAGCTTGTCAGCCTTTTGGCTAAGGTCAAGTGTAGTTCAGGGATTCCCAGATTGTGTATTTGTTGTAGGCAATTTCAATAAAAACCCTAGCGAGGTTCTATATGGCACTTAGCACAGAGTGTATGTGCAAGAAAATGGACACTATTATTTGACAGAGAAGTGAGGAAAGGAGGCCTTGACTTCCCTTTTGTTACAACAAGCCAAATAATGTAGTATTTTCAGAGTTCAACAAACAGACCAGGTAAGCACATTTCAGGAAACCTGGAAGCAAACGAACGGACACTTGATACAGAGACGTAGGTGCCAGAGTTGATGCAGTTCCGGAGGGCAAGGCCCAAACCTTCAATCAACGGTTCTGGAGCAAGTAGTCATCCCCTCCTAACAGCAATCCACACGTAGGTCTCCTTTTGCATTTCCATCGGACTGAAATGATGTTGAAAGTCAATCCTTAAAACTCGAAAGGCACAATCTAAAACAATCTTGGGTCCTCAGAATAAGGACGCTAAAAACTACAAGTCGCAAAGGGAAAAATTTGACTGCATTAAAAGTTACAAACTTTGTTTATCAAAAACGCTATAAAGATAAACCCCAGACTGGAAGAAATCTGCAACATACAAACAAAGCATTTGTGTTCAGAATATATACAAGACTTCTACAAACCATTTAGGAAAATGCAGACAATTTTGGATGATAAAAATAGGCAAAAAGCTTGAATGAGCATTTCACAAATATAAAATTTAAATAGACAGTGAACATTAGCACTCGGGGAGACACAGATTAAAACCAAAAGACATACCATATCAAGCCCATCCTATTGGTAATCCTGAAAAGTCTGATTATGCTAAGTGTTGGAGAGGTTGCCAAATGTTAGGCTAGAATTATATGTCTCCCCAAAATGTGTGTTAGAATCCTAATTCCTGAGTGCAATCACTTTCCATAATGTAATTGGACCATCTTCCATAAAGCATTCTAACACAACGTGACCACTAAACATCACCGCTTCGAATTTTAAAAACAAAATGGATGTGAAGACACACGAACGAGAGGAGACAGATATTATGTAATGATCATCTGCAAGTCAAGGAGAGAAAGGATGCCTGGGAAGGAATCCACACTACCGAGACCTTGGTTTACATGTTTAGCATCCAGAATTGTGAGATGGACCCTCCGGAACCCTAAGCAGAGAGATGGTACTGTCTACAGATGGCGCACTATGGCTGGTGTAGAACAAGATCGTGACAAAGACTGCAGGCCACCTTTCCAAACATAGCTGTTTGGCATGGGTTCTGAACATGAGCACTACCTCATACAGGAGTCTTAAGACATGGAGTTTTGAGGGGAAAAGGTCAGGTAAGTGCATACTTCTAAACATATCGAAAGACTAATAACCCTGATTTGGATGGCATCAAATTGACATAAATGCACGGCAACTTCATGTGTGTCAGGGTGGAACTATGTTTCATAGGGTTTTCCATGGTTGGGGTTTTTTTCCCCAGAGGTAGGTCACCAGGCCTTCCAAGGCACCTCGGGGTGGACTTGAACCTCCAATGTTTTGGTTAACAGTCCAGTGTGTTAACCCAAGGACTCCAATTTGGGCCCAAGTAGAACCGAAATAGCCTAATATGCATTGATAGGTTTACAATACGCAAAAGGTCAGGTACAGTGCCAGGCTGGGGAGGGGGAGCAGGAGGAAGGGGACAGGCTGAAGCCACAACTAGAAGCCCTGAGAACTGAGGCAAAACTGGAATGTCCTTGAAACTTATGCCAGGGGCCTCCACACAGTACTGTGAAGGCCAAGAATGGAGGCCATCACCTAGGGGCTGTACAGTCAGCCCACAGTAAGGCCAGTGGAAGGAAGCATGGACGTAAGATGCAGCAGGATGTGGTTTGAAGGGGCCACAAGATGTGGTCTAGGGCTCTGTGACAGAACTCAGAAACACACTCCCCAGGGACAGAAGTGTCTGCTGGGGAGCCTAGAAAACCAACTCGGCTGACATAATCACTCAGGAACGCTTTCCAGTCCAATGAATGGTTGCTATCAGGCCAACAAAAGATCTCTACACTGATGAAATCCCCTTAAGACAAACTCCACGGGGCTCCCAAGCCATATAAACCCCAGCCCCCTGCCACTAAGTCAGCTCCAACTCTGCCTACCCCGTGTGGTACAGAGTAGAACTGCACTTGGCTGTATCTTTAGGGTAGAAGATTGCTAAACCTTTCTTCCACTACCTTTAGGTTGGTAAATAAAATCAAAACAAATCCATTGCTGCCAAGTCGATTCCGACATAGTGATCCTAATGGACAGAGTAGAACTGTCCTATCGGGTTTTCAGTAAATCTTCCTGGGAGTGGACTGTCATTTCTCCCACGAAGCAGCTAGTGGGTTTGAACTACCAACCTTTCAGTTAGCAGTCAAGAACTTTACCCCTGAGATGCCAGGGTTAGTAGATTGGTGCAAACCATTTGCACACCACCGCCAGGAACCTTATAAAATATCCTAAGCGGGACTTCATAAGTTCTCACTGCCATTGTGTCAATGATGACTCAGTCACCCCCCGCCCCCCCGTGAGTTTCTGAGATATTAGCTGTTTACTGGAGTGGAAAGCCCAGTCTTTCTCCTGAGGAACTGCTGGTTTTGAACTTCCAACCATGTGGACCATAGCCCAGTGAATAATCAATCACTACACCAATAGGGCTCCTTGAGGTTTTATCCCACCCGCAAGGGGTGCACCATCTCTAGGCACTGCAATACCAGGTTGGTATGTGGAGTGGATGGAGTAAGCAATGCATTTCATATATTGTCCTCAGATAGAGGACGTATCAGATTTTAAATCTGATAAGAACAGATACTAGACTCGATCTTAGCCAAAAAGCTGAAAAGTTATCCTTGGGGTTTTATAATAGGGGCAAATTCCCTTCCTGAACCTGGCCTCACAGACCCTGCCTTAGTTTGGATTCCTCAAGAAGCTGACAGAAGTTAGCTAAGATGAAAGTGCAAGTAATATATTTACAGGAGCACTGGTGTCATATTGTTGGGGGAGCTCATCCTAAGGTCGGCAGTTCAAACCCACCAACTACTTCTCCAGAGAAAAGATGAGACTTTCTACTTCCACAAACAGTTACAGCCTCAAAAACCGTAGGGAGCAGTTCTACTCTGTCCTATAGGGTGTGCTGAGTCAGAATTGACTGGGTGCCAGTGAGTTATTGCACATTTACCAGACTACAATGTAGTATTAAGCATACTATAAGCACTGGGAAACCAAACAATTTGTGTGACTTGCTTTATTGCTCCATCTGCTTTATTGCAGAGGTCTGGAACCAAACACACGATATCTCCGTAGCGCTGCCTGTAGTATCTTAGGTGGAAATGCACATTTTCAGCCGGAAGCTATGAAACTAGTCGGAAGCTATGAAAATAAGGGAAGAGGCACCCCTCCTCCCCTGCACTTTCAGAATTCACTGTAGACAACTTGTCATGGTACATTCTTTCCCAGTCTCTGAAAAAGATATAACTCAAAGATGATTGCTCAAGGACCTGGACACCCTCTCTTGGGATGTACACCTCTGCCTCCCAGTTTCCAGTAAGGAGATTGCCATAACTATGAGCATCTTGCCTTAAAAATGTTAGAACATTAGGAATTTTATCTTGAAAACGCGAACATAATGGGTTGTATCCCCTCACCTGTAGGAGGGATCTTCAAGCAATTTATGGAAAAATAGAATTGAACCATAATGGAATTTTCCCACCAGCTTTTTAAGGGTCAGACTCCTTTCTATCTTTGCAATCTTTTGGGGGGAAGGTCTATGAAGCAGTCCATCCTGCATTGATGCTCTATTTAGTCATAAAACGTTTCTTTCTCTTCCCTGTTTCTGGAGAGATGTATTTGGGTTGAGAGTAGCTTTTATTTTCATTGTCTTTCCTCAACTGGGTGACTGGAGCTTAATCCTTCTGAGCTTCCTTTTGGAAACTGATGTAGAATACCTGTTTCCACATTATCCCACTTGAGGTCAAGGGAGCTGGGGTATTTATCTACCCATTTTCTTCAGTCACAGGGAACTGTATCTGGGTGGACGGGAAGTGGCAAAAATGTTAATAATATTAATCCTTCCACCCTGCCATATTGGGTATGTCTTAGGGGAGAAAGACTAACAGGAACTTCACTATCTCTGAGTCAGTTCTGACTCATGGTGACCCTATGGGACAAGGGTCCTATATGTAATCCCTATGCCCCTGTGAGTTTCTGAGACTGCAACTCTTACGGAAGTAGAAAGCCTCTTCTTTCCCCCTCAGAGTAGCTAGTGGATTTGAACTGTTGACCTACTGGTTAGCAGCAAAACAAGTTAACTACTACGCCATCAGGAATCCTAGGGGAGTGAGGTAGTTAGTTTGTTGTGCCAACCTTGCCAATAAACACATGTGGGATTAATTGAAGGGCAGAAAGATAAGAGGTGCTGCGAGCCTCACCTTTCTTGTCTCTGGCTCTTGACCATCGGACCAGTATGCGGCTTCCTTGCTGGTTCTGTGCCTCAATTTGTAAGCTACACTACCTGTGGGACACCAAACCCATCAACTGTGTCACTGTAATTTGAGATTCCTTCAAGACCTGCTTCGCCACACCATTGGAATTTATATCTCTTGAGCTGGGGACTGTTGGACCCTGTCATCTGGCTGACTGTTAGTGACCAGCCTTGCTGTTTGCTGCCTGTGCCTGGATAGCCTGAATTGCTCTACAGAGGACTACATGGCAGCCCTCAAGACTTGAAGGACTGCCAGTGTCCCACAACTGTCTCATGGGAGTGAGTTGCACTGAGCCATTTGTACTGCTTTATAATTTAATTAACTGTGTATTTCTTATGTTATCTATCTGTATAAATATATATATAATTATTAGGTTGTGTTTCTCTAGAGAACCCGGTCTAACACAGGGAGAATAAGAAACCTTAAATTCAAACCTATAGAGACACATTTATTAAATTTTAAGACAAAGACAAGACTAAAACACATCCAACTGAGAGAGCCCATTATCATGAAGCCATAATGGTGCCCAAGGATTCACAGAAACAAAGCCACTTGAATAGGATAAGGAACTTGTGACAAAATCATGATTGGTAGATCAATTCATCGCAGTTAAAGGAGGGAATACGGAACCTCAAAAGGAACCCTGATTGAAATATGTACACTATTGCAGAGAGAACAAGCTTACAGGATTAGTTCAGGGCCCTCCGACCAAAGCAGTGAGGGTATTGCTCATGACTCTTCAACCCTAGTCCTTAAATTTTCAGGGAACCCTGGTGATGTAGTAGTTACACATTGGGATGCTAACTACAAGGTCAGCAGTTCAAACCTGCTAACTGCTCTGCAGGAGAAAAATGAGGCTTTCTACTCCCATAAACATTTATAGCCTCAGAAACCTACAGGGCCAATTCTACCCAGTTCAAAAATCAGAAATGACTTGATAGCAGTGAATTTCTTGACACTCCAATTTTTAGCAAGGGCACATGTAGGCAAGTCTCTGAGGGCTAGGCTGCCCCTACCTGGACTGGCTCGGGGCATTTTAGTAATCCACATTCAAGCACACTCTGCCAGAGGGCAAAGCTTTTCCCACTGCCAGTCAATGGACCGGAAGGACTCAATGGAGGCTGAATCTACGTGGAGACTCAAAATGGATTTAGGGCTCCAACTGGAACTGGTAGGCTTCCACAAACCTACTGCCCAGAATGTAAACTCGAATCCTGGTGTCAACATGTGCTCCAGCCATGAAATGCAGCCGCTTGTCGCTGGAAAGCGGCTGGGGTGGACAGAAGTGGTCAAGGCCAGGGATCTGGGTGGGGCACCACCAGCATTCGCGTCGGCCCCTGAAATGGACACCACCCAGTCTCTCTGGAATGAATGAGGAAGTACAAAAGCTTGAAGCCAAGAGAGAAAAGGGTGGTTTCATGCCTGCCCCACCCCACTCCTTTCTTCATGTCAGCACCTGGGGTTTAGTGTGTGTGTGCTTTGGTTTGGCGTGTGTTTGAAGAGTTCAGCAGTTTCTCCTCAGGTGTTTGGAATGTTTGGAGAGAGACCAAGTGAAGGGATTCGAGAGAGGTTGCTACTTCAACTTAGGACAAAAGTGTCAAACGCTGAGTCCAGTTGGGTCTCCCTCACCAGACCTCCTGCTGAGAAGCTGCCTTTCCATTCCATGGATACCAAATCAGAATGGACATCTTCCCAAGATCCCCAGGGGATCCTGTGGAAATACCCTATAAGGCACCTCACAACAAATATCGTTCCAAAATGTCCTTCGTTGACTTGTAACTTCCTTTCTATTCCCTTTCCTTCATTTCCTATTCCCTTTCCTTGGCAATATTAGGAATCAGTGCTTACCGAAGGAACACACAAAGTTCCTCTAGATCTTTGGTGCTTCCTTCCCCCCACTAGCATGACCTCAGTTCTACCTTACAAATTGAATTAGACCAGAGCATGCACATTGCTACAGATAAGAGCCCGCAACACAGGGAATCCAGGATAGATAAACCCCTCAGGGTCAACAAGGAGAGTAGAGATACCAGGAGGATTAGGGGAGAGTGGGGGGAGAGGGGGAATTGATCACAAAGATCAACCTAGAACCCCCTCCCAGGGGGATGAATAATGGAAAAGTGAGTGAGGGGCAACAGAAGATGATGTAAAATATGGAAAAAATCATCTATAACTTATCAAGGGTTCATGAGGGAGGACGGGCTGGGGAGAGAAGGAAAAGAAACGGGGAGCTGATCTCAGGGGTTCAGGTGGGAAGAGAATGCTTAGAACATGATGGTGGTGGCACATGTGCAGATGTGCTTGAGACATTGGAGGAATGTATGGATTGTGATAAAAATGTAAGAGCCCCTAATAAAAGTATTTAATTTAAAAAAGGAATCAGTGCTTAATCCCAAACTCAAATCAACCCCCCTGCCATGGAGTCCATTCTGACCCGAAACCACCCTCTAGGACAGAGACAAACTGTCCTTTGGGGTTTTTCACAAGAGGACAGAGCCTCGTTTTTCTCCTAAGAAGTGACTGGTGAACTTGAACCACTGGCCTTGTGCAACCCACTATGCCACCAGTGCTTACTAAGTCTGTCTTATTCTAAGGCTAGTCAGGGAAGGGAAACTTTGCCTCAATCGCTGTAAAACACATTTAGCTTTTCCAAGAAGGTAATCTGGAATTGACTCAATGGCAACGGTTTGGCTCTTTGAATTTTTAAACCAATCCAGTTCCATGGAAGAGTAGAATGAGAATAAGGCTCTAAGGAGATCCATGAAATGCTACTTGACACATTGGCCTATTTTCATCAGGATGGTGCTAGAACAAAAACGAATTATCATGACGCCTCGGTGATAAATATCGTGGCAGTGTGTTGCTCTTGACTCGTGTATGAACTCGGAGTACAGTAGGCATTTGGCCCAGTTTTTGAAAAAAGAGATTTTACTGGGTAACAGCTTCTCCAAATACCACTCCCCCCAAAAAAAACCCAAACCATAAATTCTGTCAAAAAGTCAACTGTCTAAATGACAGAATTGTGCTCATTTGTACTGATGGTTTTCCTGGAATCTTCAGTACCATATCTGAGGGGGCTTGAACAATCAAATTAAAACATGACATTATCCCCCCGTGAACTATTGGAAGTGCCCCCACCCCAGAGAATCCACTGAAAGATTTTTCAAAAACACAGCCATCCTTCCCACTTCCTTACTCCCATATATTCAGTGCGCATATTTCAGTGCAGAACCAAACTGAAAACTAAACTATCACTGCCCTGCAGTTGATTCCAATTGATAGTGACCCCATGGGACAGAGTAGACCTGTAACTCTTTTAAGAACACAACCAGCCTCATCTTTCTTCAGGGACTAGCTGATGGGTTGCGACATTATTTTGGTGTCCTCTCCCCAGATTTCAACACTGCACACAGACCATCACTTTTGTTATACTGGAGCCAAGGGTGACACGGATGCGATCAATTCTATTAGAAATAAAGGCAGGCAAGAATATCATTTCATTGGCCATCCCCTTCTTCCCACTTAATAACCTACATGCAATCCTCCCAAATGGAGGAGGGAGAAAATGGGTATGGCCGATTCACAGGAAAACCTGTCCATCTTCTGAAAGCTGAGCACTGGTCTATACGGCTGCTGTGAGTCAGAATCGACTCGATGGCAGGTAGTTTGAGTTTGGGGGTTTTGAGCCTTTTTAGTGAAATTCTACACTGAGAAATACGACACTCGTGAGTCCTGGAACCCCTGCATGGGTAGGAAGTGATTCCCTTTTGCCTGGACACTCTAGGAAGTAGTATAGTTTATACCTATGAACCAATTTATTAAATCACTGTTCTCACCAGAAGCTCCAGACTAGCCCCAAAGACACACATGTGCTCGTGGAAGAGAAGAGAGCATCTACTGACTGTCTGCCATGTACTAGCTTGTGCATGTTTAGGCATCACAAATGTAGGAGGGTAAGTCCAAAAGTATTGCTATATCCAAGAAAGAGAGGTGGGGGACTGAAATAGGGTGGAGGACTTGAGCAAAGTAGGCAGTTGGGATGGATTTTGGAAGCCGAATTGGCAAGGCATGTGTGGATTGGCTGTGGGGCATGAAACTCCTATGTTTGGGGCTTGAGCAATTGGGTGGTACCATAGAGACTGAGAATGGTCACACTGAAAACGGATCAGGTTTGGGGTAGAGGTGGCAGTAAATCAAGATTTTTGTCTCAGAAATATTGAGTTTGGGTAATATTTTTATTTAGAAATAATGAGTTTGAGAAGGGAGTCCCAGGACATGCCAACCTTGGTAGGTGGAGCGGAAGAGGAGGAGCCAGAAATGAAGACTTCAAAAGAGTTACCAGCTCAGGTAGGAAACCAAAGGAGGTGTGGGCTAAGGGAATCCACACGAAGAAAGTGTCCAAACACACAGAGGATGACTAATAAGCCAAATGTTGCTGCAAACTCAAGCACAATAAGTCGGCTAAGTAGCCACTTATTTGTCAATGTGTAGTTCATTGAGGTCTGACAACAGAGCTCAGGAAAGAATCCCAATTAAGTTGGGCAAATGACGAAGATTAAAATGTAATGTCCAGAAGACCTGGTTAGCAGGTTCCTTTGAGAAGAAGAAACCAGAAATGAGGGGGACAGCTTCAGAGGGCTGAGAAATCAATGGAAACCTTCTTTAGGACTGGAGATATGGTAGCATGGATGTATTGTAAACAGCAGGGAATGGTTCAGCTAAGAGAGAAGGTTTGATTAAGCAAGAAAGGAAATAATTAACAAATAGATTCTTCACAATTTGAGCACCAAAATACAACCACTGAAAAATCAGGACTTCATGAGTTCTTAATGGTAATGAATAGGAAAAAAGGGAGTCCGGGTAGTGCAGGGAACTAGGTATTGGACTGCTGACCACAAGGTTGACAGTTCAAACCCACCTGCCGCAATGAGGGAGAATGATGAGGCTGTCTGCTCCTGTAAATATTTCATCTCAGAAACCCTATATAGGATTTCTCTGTGTCAGAATTGACCTAAAGGCAATAGGTAAATAGTTAAATGTAAGAGAAGGCAGTGTCCTTGCTGAGATCAAACAGGGAAGGGTGGAGAGAATGCTAGGGTTAGAGAATTCTTCTTTCTCACCACCATATAAAGTTTGAATCTAGCAAAATCATCCCTGAACACTGAATCTGAAAGAAAATATTGATGAGGAAAAGGAAATGTGGATCTTCCTACATATTGCTGATTAGTTAAATACACAGTGAAGAAACCAGATACCACCTCGATCAGATCAAACTTAATGTCACCAAGAATGGTGCAATGGGCAGCTTAGGCTTCCTATGAAGAACACATCATTAGCTGTGCGGTTTTCTGGCCCCAGAGCATAACTTGAATCTAATCATACACAAAAAATCAGGCAACCCCAAATGATGAATGTTCTATCAAAAAAATAACACCACCAATTTAAAAGCAACACAGGTAAATACTATTATGTACACAATCTTGCAATCACAGTAATAACAGTGATCTATGAGTGGATATATAGACACACTGGCTGAACAGGTGTGGGAGAGAGAGTGAAACTATATATATGTGTGTGTGTGTGTGTGTGTGTATGTGGCCTATAAATAAATAAATAAATAAGTATATATATATATATATATATATATATATATATATATATATATATATGACAGAGGGCATTTCTACATATGCTTAGCAGCATACCTGGCCTCTACTAGGTGCCAGTAGCATTCCTCCATCCACAATTTGATTTCAAAACTGTCTTCAGGACGCACATCAGCCTGTGTGAAACTACTAAGACTATAAGTAACAAAATCCAAAATCAGAGTAGGAAAATGTATTAAATCTTACATTCTGAGCACCCAGTGTTCAGAAGGTTATGGATGATGGTGAAAACACAAAAATCCATTTGCAGAGACCCTCACAGGGACTAAGCCGCCATGAATCCCCTCTAACCATTGACCAAGGATGGGAAAACCCCTGCCCACAAAGTACATGAGAAAGTGTATTATTACAGAGACAGTTAGGTTAAAATTTAACACACCTTATCATTTCTTTTTCCTTTTAATCCAATGTTGTTCAGTTTTTTTTTATTTTCTGCTTTCTTTGGGGGGAAAAATGTAACCAAAGTCACTGAACAAGTTGTACAGAAATTGTTCAATGACAACCTAATTGGCTGTATAAACCTACACCAAAACACAATAATATTTTATTTTTTAAAAATGCCTTCAGGTATGGCCAAATGTCCCCTGAAGGTAAAATTATCTCCAGCTGAGAAGCACTGTGCTAAAAGAACAAAAGCAATAAGCATTATGTGTGTGTTGTTGTTGTTGTTATTAGTTAGTTGTTGTTCTTGTCGATTCCAACTCAATGAGTGCAGAGTCGAACTGTTCCACGGAATTTTCAAGCAGATCGACACCCCTGTCTTCCAATTGACCTGTCTTCCTCCAGGTGGGTTTAAACTACCAATCTATCAGCTAGTAGTCAGACACTTATGTAACTGTTTATGCCACCCAAGGACTCTTATCGTCTCCTCAATTGTTGTGTGCCTTTGAGTTCATCTCAACTCATAGTGACCCTACAGGGCAGAGTAGAATTGCCCACAGACAGATTATCACATTTTTCTCAGAGTGGCTGGTGAGTTCAAACCACTGCCCTTTGGGTTAGCAGTCAAGGGCTTAATCACTGCACCACTAAGGACCCTTTCTCTTCCTCTAGCCAAAAATCTGAGCTCACAGCTATCAAGTTGATCCTGTCTCATAGCCACCTTATAGGGCAGAGTAGCACTAGGGTTTCTGAGAGGATATCTTTCCTTGAGCACACAGCCTCATCTTTCCCCTGCAGATTGGCTAGTGGATTTGAACTGTTAACTTTGCAGTTAGTGATCAGATGCTTACCTCACTGTGACACGAGGCTCAGAATATAACCAATACAGTGCAGAAGATTGGTCTCAGTGAAGAAAAGAAAGAAGCAGCAACAGAAAACATCTCCAAAAGGAATGGAACCTCCCCTCTCCCCCCTCTGCCGCCCCCCCCCTTAGGATGTGGTGATTTTATTTTAACAATTGGTTAATCGTGAATAGGTGTGGGCTTTACATTTCAGGGCATCCATTTTGTAGTCAACAGTTTAAACTATTTATCAACATTGCCTCCCAGAGGGATGGAACATTTTAAGATTAAACTTTGAACTTTTACTAAACTAAATATGAGAAGAAACTTTTTAAGGAATAGGAATAGTTACCAGAACCCTACAGGTAGCATAATTCATAATGGTATTATTAGACACATTCCTATCAAAATCAGAAACTCCTACTCAACATTGTCCTGGAGGTAAGCCAAGCCACTAAGGCAGAAAAATAAAACGATCTGGGGGCTGGGAAGAGATAGCTCTATGTTATTGCTATTTGCAGACAATTTGATTGGCTACCTTGAGATTCCAAGAGAATCAACTGGAAGGACTATGAGAGCTACTAGCATTTCAGCAAGATGGCTTGAATATAATACAACAAAAAGCCAAACTCGTTGCCATCGAGTTGATTCTAACTTGCAGTGACCCTACAGGGCAGGGTTGACCTGTCCTTGTGGGTTTCTGAGGCTCTCTCTATATATATATCTTTGGGAGACAAGAAGCAGGCGAAGCCAGCTGGTGGTTTAAAAGTGCTCGCTTTGGGGTTAGCAGCCCAATGTATAACTCACGATACCACTAGGGCACTCAGAAATATTCCCATGTGTCATAATAGTAATTAGAAAGTGAAATGGAAAAAAATGCCTAAGAACAACAAAAATCCCCAGCACAAACAATCTTGGAATTCAATTAACAGGAACGGCTGACAGTGTGGTATTGGTGTAAGGATACACATCCAGATACAGGCAACACAACAGTGTCCAAATGTTCCACCCCATTGCCACTGACTTAATTCTAACTCGCAGTGACTGTATCGGACAAAACAGAACTGCCCCTTTGGATTTCTGAGGCTGTCAATTGTTACAAGAAGCTGAAAGCCCCTTCTTTCTCCCCCCTAGCAGCTGGCAGTTTCGAATTGCTGGGCTGGTGTACCATCAATTACTTTTTGATATAGGGGTCAGTGGGATATTGGGGGCACATGAGAATACAGGCTTTTCACCAAAGGGTGTTGGAACAACTGATTATCTACGTGGGAAAAAAAGTGTACCTAGACTCTGATTTCATACAAAAATAAACTTGAAGCTATAGACCTTGATGTAAATGATAAAACTCTAAAACATCTAGAAGCAAGTATGAGAGAAAGCCTTGATAACGGCTTACTTAAAGGGCTATACATGATCAGAAATGAAGAGAAAATAGAGACTTTCCAAAAGTTAAAAATGTCTGAAAGACATTATGAAAATCAAAAGGCAAGCAAGCCACAGACTGATAGAAAATTTTGACAATGGATATCGCAGACAGAGAACTTGTATCTGAGGTGATTCCAACGTTTGTGGAAAAATTCAATTCTCTTTGAATTCCATTTTTCTACAAACCTTTAAAGTCATCTTCCTATGAAGAGCTTACAACTCAATAATAAGACACTCACAAAACAAGGCTGGTCAGAAAGCACGTGATCATTAGATATCAGGGAAAGGCTAGCCAAAGCTTCAAAGAGATGTCTCCATATGCCCACTAACCAAATAAACCCATTGTCATCAAGTCAATTCTGACTCAGAGTGACCCTTCTAGGATAGAGTAGACTTGCTCTAGAGTTCCCGAGGTGACACAGAATTTCTGAGGCTGTGAATCTTTAGAAGAGCAGAGAGCCTCATCTTTCTCCTATAGAGTGGCTAGTACATTTGAACCATCAACCTGTGGTTAACAGTCCCATGCCTATCACACAGCACCATGATGAATCACATAGTCACTCTCAAAACTCATTGAATTGATTACGACTTATAGCAACCCTATAGGACAGGGTAGAACAGCTCCTGGGTGAGGGGTGGGGGAGGGGGAGGAGGGTGTTTTGCGACTGTAACGCATCATGGGAGTAGGTAGCCTCATCTTTCTCTCATGGAGAGGCTGGTAGTTTCAAACTGCTGACCTTGGGTTTTGCAGCCCAACTCGTAACCACGATGCCACCTCGGCTGAAATAAAAGAAATCAACAATAACAAGTCCAGGTTGGTTCTCTCATCCACTGCTGGTGGAATGTAAAATGGTACAGCTACTTTGGAAGCTTTGTAATGCGTTACAACAGTAAACCATACCACACAGCCATCTCACTCCTAAGCATCTATCCAAGTGAAATGACCAGTTACATCTACGCAAAAAGCTCAATGTGAATGTTTGTATGGCTTTATTCAGAATCACTTCAAATTGGGGAACGACTAGATTGCGACAAATCCACACAATGGCATATTTCTAAATAATAAAACGGACTGAGTAAGTGATCCAGGCAACAACATGGATGAATCTCAAATGCATTCAGAGGCAGCATCACTGATGGCTCCACTTATATGACATTCTGAAAAAGGCAATGGTAGGGACAGAAATCAGATGCAAGCTTGCCAGGGGCTGGGAGTGGTGGGAAGGGCTGACTACCAAGGGTCAATAGGGAATTGTTATGAGTGCTGGAATTCCATATCTTGATGACTGTATGCCATTTGTTAAAACACCGAACTGCACACTAAAAGGGTAACTTTTACTGTATAGAAATTATACCTCAATTTTAAAAGCATGGCATGGACTCATCAATTAATTAAATACACTTATAAAAGGGAACACAGTGTTCATAAGAACCTTATTTGAATGAGGGAATCTTTAAGCACCTTTTTTCAAATGTTCCCTCCAGTTCCCATAGGCCCTATCTCAGACCAGGCACCTAAAACTGAGTTCAAGGAGGAATAAGGACTTGCCTATTTTTAAAATCCTAAACCTTCCAGAAGAAGCTTTCTTCTCTCTCTTTTGAGGTGAGAAAAACCTTTCTTAGTGAAGCATGAAAAACTACCTCTCGGGTTTGTAACTGAGGGGAAAAAAAATCTCTCCTTTCTTATCTTCAGAACTATGACATCACAGAAACATATTCACCACTACGCCTTCTTTAAGAAAACAAACTGGGGCGCTGCCCAGTTTGTATCATGCATTTGAAGGTAACTTGGCACTCTGAGGCAACAACATGGAAAACTATATGTCAGTCTCCTCTGGACAGTGACAGCACCAGGGGCATCTGTAGTGATGTCTCCATTTTGTGTCCAAGCTGCCAGCCACATCAGAGCTCTCTTAACAGCCGCCTGGGCCGCCATAAAGCGCCTCTTCACTGGCGCTTCCTAACACCTGAGCAAACTCATGCTGCTCCTTCTGGAAAGGCTGTTCACAGTACCAAAAACAAAGCGGCTCGACTTTTCCTGCCAACTCAGCCAATGAAATTCCACTTCTCAGACTTCTCCCCCGCCCCCCTTCTGAACAAAATTGTATCCATAATTCAAGTTCGGGGTTGTTGTTGTTTTTCTCTCTCTCTCTTTTTCCAACTTTTTTTTTCCCCAAGAAAAGCACACACACCTGGAATCTGTGTTTTCCTGGCAGGACTTATTCACAGACCGAACCCCCGAGGCTGGCCCGGCATCTCTTCAGGGTTTTTTACTAGCTAACCCTCTAAAGCACTCCCACGGAATGGATTCTGACTCTGAGTCAGAACTGTCCTCATAGAATTTTCAAGACTAAATATTTACAGTGAGCAGTTCAAAACTACTAGTCGCTCTGATGGAAAAAGAAGAGGCTTTCCACTCTCAGAGTTACAGTCTCAGAAACACACAGAGGTGCTTTTACCCTGTCCTTCAGGGCTACTCCGAGTCGGAATCGACTGGATGCCAGTGAGTGAGTTTGGTTTTGCGTTTTAAATCTTTACAGAAGCAAATCGCCTCGTCATTTTTCTCCCTCACCATGGGTTCCAACCTCTGATTTTTTGGCTAGCAGCCCAGCGCTTAACACACTGAGCCACCAGGGAGCTTTCTAAACCTGCTCTATCCCCCTGTGAATGAAAGTCACCTTGCAGGGATATGGGAAAGATAAAAGCAGAGGGAACCTGATCAGGGCTGGCAGCACACTGAGGCCCTGTAAGACAATACCCCAGGACAGCTATAAAATTCGGCTACTTTTCTTTTCCATCTTTGCATTTGAGCCACAAAAGCCGCCAAACTAAGCCATGTCCAGCTCCTTTTAGATCTTGACTAGGCAAAATAGTATGGGATGTCCAGTACCGAGTCCTGTGGAAACAATGCACACGTATGTCACATGCTGTGCAAATGATGGTGATATCAACTTGGTTAAATCGTTTATTCATAATGAAGTATTGAGGCACTGTTGGCCATGGATGGCAACAAAAGTAGCAAAAAATGTAAGCACACGCAGAACTGGGGCTGTCATGCGCTGGCTTACCTCTTCAGATAGCAGAAGTTGATAAAGATTGGAACAATTGGAACACCGAGCCAAACTGCTATCATCCAGTGGATTCAGAATCCCCGGGACACTATGGAACAGAGTAGAACTGCACCTCTGGGTTTCAGAGAGCGTTCGTCTTTCCTGAAACAACCTCATCTTTTTCTCCCAACCCCTAGCTGGTCTTCAGTTAATACGCCTTCACTCTCCATCACTTGTCTACCCAAATCCTGATCAAAGAAACAGACAAAAGACTAGTAACATAATGTATAGGTCCCAGGACATGATGAAAATGGAGGGGGGGGGAACCTTTGTTTAAAAAATATCATTAAGAGTTTCAAGAGAGGGTCAAGAGAGTATTAAGCACACTGCTGGTTCCTGTTCATGGAAGCCAGTCTCTGCTATTCGATAGTATCTGTGGCTAGGAAACCCGTGTGAACTATAAGGCACTTCGCTATTAGCAAGAGTCTCAATGTGAATGCTGGGGGGTGTGAGGCGGTGGAGTCTGTAATGTCTAAAGCCCTAGTCTCTCACTCTACTGCTTTTTCCAGAGATTTTCAGTCTGTTGGACAACATGTAGTTTGCTGAAGGGCTCTGTCACAAAACTGGGGTCCAAGGACCCCCAACCTCAGCACTGGAGAGGGGGCAGATCTTCAGACTCTCTGATCCCCATCAGAACTCACTGGATCAGAATCTATAGACAAAATCCCTTGGGGATTCCTGTGCATAGTACAGACTAGCAGATTTGCCCGTTGCAGCAACCACGTAAGACCTGCCTCATCTGGGTAGCGGAACAGCAGCCTGCTCTCTTTCCATCTCCCAGAGGCTCAAATTTAATGGAAGCCCCAATGGAAACACGCTCACCTCTGCCCTCCATCCGCCTCCTTTTGGCATCCTCAACCATCTTGTCAGCTGGGGGCCACCTGTCCTGGCACCGCTGCACCCACCACTATCTGGCGCGGGAAACCGAGTCCTCCGGGAGTCGCGTCCCGTGGACCGTCCAGGCGCTCTGGACTCCTGGCTCCTTGCTACCCCGGCTGGAGCACTTTGCTCCCATGTCTAAGTTTTGGATACTCGCATCTCCCCTTGGGAAACGCGTCGCCAGAGTCCCCAGTCCCCAGGCGCGCGGTGTCCCCCTATCGGGGCGCTGGCACCCAGAGCTCCCCCTTTGCCCCTGCCTTTCCGGGTGGCTCGGGCCCGGCTCTGAGCCGCAGTCCAGTGGAGGGAGGATTCATCCCGCCGCCCGTCTCCTCTGGCCCCGGGGACAGCGCCCGCGCCGCCGGCGCTCGTCGCCAGCTCCCGGGCTCAGTCTGCGGGCTGCGAGGGGCCGAGCCATCCCGGCGCCCCGCGCTTACCTGCAGGTCCCCGCCGACGGGCTGGCTGCTGGCTCGCTGCGGCCCTCCTTTTCCCCGCTCCCGCGGGCCGCCTCCCTCCTCCTTCCTCCCCGCGGGCTGGGCGCCGCCCCCGGACCGCTCACCCGTGCCCGCCCGCCCGCCTCTCCAGCTGCCCAGCTCAGCGTGGCGCGGCCGGCGCTTGGGGCGGCAAGGCTGGGCGCGAGGTGGGGGAGAGGGCGGGGCGCGCAGGGAGGGGGCGGCGGGGCACAACGTTCCAGCCCTGGGGCAGCTCCGGCTTCAAGGCCAGCTCCAGAAGGCGCCCTGCTGAGTTGCTACCCTCTGGGAACCAAGAGATCCTGGGCCACCTGGTGTCCCCCTCCTCTAAGACCCCAACCCCCAGGCCCAGCCACTCCCCTGTAGAAGTCGCCCTGGTCCCCCTGATTGCCTGTCCCACCACTTTCGGTGTTGTGATAGGTTAGAACCCCTGAAGTCACCTCTTGGCCAGGATGTTCCTGACCAAGAGCTTAGAAACAAGAGCATCGATGCCAGATCACTTGGGATGAGGGGACTTTGGAGAAACCAGTGGAAGGGGAAATGCCCTGGGGGGTGGGGGTGAGGATTCAACTCTGAGGTTTACTGGTAAAGGACAGCAGTCAGGGACCTACACATTGTGGTCCAGGTGCCCTGCCTGCTGGAGAGCAGGGTATGCAGTGAGGTTCCTGATCACCCCCACCTTTGTCCTCTGGCATCACCTCCTCCCTCCCCGCTCTCCTAGAAGAAAAATGAGATGTGGAAGAACTTAGAAATTACTGCCCCCAACTTGCCAAAGTACCTCATTTTACAGATGTGAAAACTGGAGTGCCCAATGCTTTATAGTTTTAAAAGCACTGTTCTCAACGACGGGCTGGGGAGGGGGGTATATTCCATTTTTCTTTATGACCCAAATATATGCGCCTGACAGGGCAGAACAGCCTGTATAGCCTGACAGGCACTAGCATAGTAGACACTCCACAGTGACGGTCTTATTGGACGCACCACGGCGTGGGATACATGCTGGCTTTGTGAGAGGGTTGATTTGTTTTGCAAACACCAACTTATTAACACCCACAACACTCTGGCCTGATAAATGAATGGAAAGTATTTTCAGAGTGCCATTTTGACAGAAGGAGTTCAATGAGGTGGAGGTCAGGAACTTCATCCAGGTTACATAACAAGTCAGAGGCAGAATAATAAACCGACTCGATATTATTACTAACTCCAAAGGGTTAAAGGACTGAAGACAGGTTACGTGGATCTATCATGTTTGCGACAATTCTCTGTTCCCTTTGCTTGATGTATGTGTATTTTATTTCAATAAAAGGGTATATATCATATTAAAAGTCACCAGAATGTCTAAAGATTGGAAACAGAATAGGCCTGTCTTTCCCTTGAAGAAAACTGCTATTCAAAATATATTAAAAAGCCATTTTAAGGAAAAAATTTTTAAACTACAAATAAAAAAATGCACTCATAGGTTAAAATTTTTTTTAAAAAAGGAAGCTCTTCCAGCCAGGCTTTTATTTTCCTTGACACACATGATCAGATCATGTGACATCAAGACCCAAAGGGGAGCAGCAGGAGCTAAGACTGGAGGCAGGGGGCTCCTGGCCTTTCCCGGTGGAGGCAGCACCTTGTGTGTGCACAGGCCTACACTGAGGTACAATGCCTTCTCCACACCTACTGCCTTGTGACATGAAGGAAGGCTGCCAGTGCTCAGGGCTCAACCCTGATGTCCCTGCAGCGGGTGGGTGGATGACTAAGGCTCTTACCCCTCAGGGTCTTTGAGCAGGCCATCGTGCTTGGCCATTAGGCATCCATCAGCACACAGCCCACTGAAGTTGGAATGCTAGCGTCCTCGCCTCCACTCCCCTCCCTTCTTGTGGGCCTCTTCCCGTGGGCTTCGGCAAAGGGAGCTGGTCAAGCAGGGAAGCTCACCAGTGCTCCTGACAAGTTGAAACGCGCGACTGTGGCCAGATCATCTAAAAATAAACCATACAATGATCGCAGGCAGATTCATTGTTGCCAAAGGGACGCAAAGCACAAAGAGAACCTGTGATTTGGTTGCAAGACAGTAAGAATGATGGTGACAGCAACAGGCTAGATGCTGACACCCTTTCATCTTAATTCATTCTTCCACTAAATCCTGGTGGCACCAAAGATCTCCTTCTGCACTTCTGCAGAGAGGTCCACTGTCAAGGTCTGGACAGCAAGGCAGGAAGCAACACAATGTCACTCGAAAGGCCCTACTCTCTCAGCACTTAAATATGGAAGGTGGAAGGCTAGGGTGATGAAAGCACTAAATGGAGAATCAGAAACTGAGGGTGGGGGTGGGTGGAGAAGGGGGGAGGGGTGGCAGGGGAGAGAGTTGGTGATTACAGGCTTTGCCATGGAACAAATGAATCAGTCCAGCCACGCAGTGTCTCTGGGTCTCCATTTGCCCATTTATAAAATACCAACTGGTGAGATCAGTTTAAAGTCCAGGGGGAAGCATCAAGGGTTCATTTGGGGCTTTTTCCTGCCACCGCCACCAGTTGCCATCGAGTCCGCTTGGAGTCAAGGCAAGCCCAAGTGTTGCAGAGTAGACCTGTTCTGTTGAGTTTTCAACCCTGTGACCTTTCAGAAGGAGCCCCCACCCCCACCCCGGCAGCCCTATCTGCCGAGACACCTCTGTGTGGGTTCCAACTGCCAACCTTGAGGTTCATAGCCAAGCTCTTGACCATTTCTTTCACCCAAAGACTCCTGGGGGGACTTTAGGCCCCCAATAATCTCCATCAACCCCCCCTATACCCCAACTAAAAGCCATCTAAGTAAAAACTCGAGGAGATGTAGGGGTACAATGGGCTATGCATTAAGCCGCTAACCACAAGCTCAGCAATTGATTGGAAAAGAAGAGGCTGTCTACTCCAATAAAGAAAATACCGGAACCCTTAAGGGAACAGTTCTACTCTACCCTCTAGAGTTGCTCTAAGTCGGAATCAACTAGGTGGTAATAAATTTGGTTTTTGTTTTTAAGTGAGAACTAGGTCCTAGGCCAATAAAATAAGAGAAATCACCTAGCCAATATGGATCCCCACACTTCTGGATTTGCACCCACTTCTA
Organism: Tenrec ecaudatus; assembly: GCF_050624435.1. NCBI lineage: Eukaryota > Metazoa > Chordata > Mammalia > Afrosoricida > Tenrecidae > Tenrec > Tenrec ecaudatus. The sequence continues at coordinate 15,515,613 of NC_134548.1, forward strand.
ACCAGAACACCTTGCCAAAGCCTCTCCTTCATGAAAATGCTAGAACCGCTATGGTGAAGATGCCTTAAATCATTCACTCATCCAACACACGCTTATTTGATGCCCTTGGGACTAGTCTAGATAACAAACAGCACCTCAAAATTCAATGCCTGCTTAACAAAGATTTATGTCCTACACTCTGTCTTCATCACAGACTAGAAGGAGGAATTCTGCTTCTTTCAGTCACCCAGGGACCCAGGCTGATGAAGTCACCTTTACAAATATTGCTGGTTGCAGAAAGGCGAATTCTAGACCACAAACGCTTAAATGGTCTAGCCTAGAAGGGATGAGCAACACTTCCGCTCCCAACTCATCAGCTGGGACTGCTCACATCGTCACACCCAGGCACAGTGGGCCAGGGCAGGGGATGCAGCTCTACCAGCGGCCCAGCAATCAGAGTGTTGGAAAGAATTGGGGAACAGCCTTGATGGATGATCAGCACACCTACTGCTTGCCAGACACCAAGTCCATAAAGATGGGCAAGATAGGGACCCAGTCTGCCAGACACTCACATCCAAACCAGAGTCTCTGGTGGGCACTTCTAACCCATTGGTTGATGCTCTTTTGGTGGCTTTAGGTGGGAAGCAGACCATTGACAGGGTGAATGAAGTCACTGTGTGATACAGCACTGTGTTTCCTCCAGTGGTCCTCGTGTCGAACATGTTGCACAACGGCGGAGAGAAAGAAATCACACTCTGTCTCGTGGGAGGCAAACTAAAGGCCCTCTCTTGTGCAAATCCTGAATGAAGGCATTCGGACATGTTGTCATTCTGGTCAATGAAAGTTACAAATGCCATTTAATGAAAAATGAAACCAGATTTTGTCCACCACGAAGATGAGCACGGAGTGACCAGCCCTTTCTGAGAATGTGTTCCAATTTGAAAGAACTGAGCGTGGCCCTGTGCCAACACAAATAACCAGAGAAGCCTCAGGAAAGTAAAGGCAACCCATTCAATCAGCAAGCCTGTGAAACTCCCCCTCCCCCGCCCCTCTTGGCAGTGAACCATTCCAGAGCCTCAGGAGGCAGAGAGGGGGAAGAGGAAGAGGAGCCCATTCTGTGGGGGGGGGGGCGCAGGCTGTGTCCAGGTCAGTTCTAATTAAAGGTCTCTGAACAGAAGAACCCACAAAGTCTTGGCCATGCAGTTGGGTTGTTTTTTTTTTCACCTTTGGTTACACAACTTGTTGTTAGGTGACATCCAGCCGGTTCCCAATCATAGCAACTCACAGCCACTTCATAGTACAGAATGAAGCACCGCCTGCTTCTGCACCATCCCCACAATCTTTCTTCCGTTTGAATTCATTGTTGTGGTCACGGTGTCAAGCCATCTTGGTGAGGGTCTTCCTCTTTGTCGCTGACCCTGTACTTTACCAAGCACGGAGTCAATGCCATTTGAATTGTACATGTAGAAATTGATTGGCTTATGTTCTGAACAACAGAAAATAAGACACTTTTAAAAAATCTATTTCGCATAGATTGGTCAGGCCCTGTCCATGCAGATTTACGAGAGCCTCTGAGGACTAACCAGACAGTCCCTCTAACCATTGACTCACACTGTCTTTGGTGGGGGTCTTGAGGTAACTCGGTCTGTGAGGGCATGGCTTGCTCCTCGGAACCCAGGTTTTGTATGACATTTAATCCTCATGACATCCCCATGAGGTCGCCGCTGTTACAGTCCCTTTTCTGGAGAAGAAACAACTGAGGGGCAACACCTCACACAGAATGCTCAGCTGAAGTAGGGTCACGCCTGCACAATCCCAGAAAGGTGGAGCAGGGACCGCTGTCCCCATTCGTTGAGGAAACTAAGGCTCAGGAGGAATCCTGTCTGCTGACCATCCCATTTAAAACTGGACCCTTGGTGGTGAAAATGGTTTGCTTTCAGCTGTTAAGCGAAAGGTCGGTGGTGCAAACCCAACCTGTGGAACCAGAACCGAAAGGCTTGGCAATCTGCTTCCTTAAAGAGTACAGCCACAGAAACCCCATGGAGCACTTCGATGCTGTCACATGGGAGGTCTCTGCGGGTCTAAATGGGCTGGAGCACAATCGATGTGGTCCTTTGCCTGCCTCTGAAGCCACAGGGCACAGGGTACATTTCATATATCCATTGTCCTCCTGGGGGAAGAGTCTTTGAGACTGCAGATGGTCTGCTACTCCCACGCGTTTCAGCCTCCCTCTGTGGATGGTGTCTGCCACAGTCATTGTGGTGGTGTTCTAATGGCAGGGGTCTGTTTTCTTCATTCCTTGTACATTAGTTCCTCGTGTTCTTCCATATCGCTCTCTCCAGGTCTTTGCTTATTCCGGCACCTATTTGTATCGCTGTGGGATCATGGATGATCATTCTTTGCTTTATATCTAACACTGTTCTTATTTATGCTGCCACGAAAACGAAAACTCTGCTGCACAAGACCTCTTTAAAATGTTGAAAAACAAGGATGTTACTTTGAAGGTTAAGGCGTGCTTGATCTATGGTATTTTCAATAGCCTCACATTTGTGTGAAATTTGGACCTGGTATAAGGAAGAGAAAGAAAAAAAGAAGAAGAAGAAGAAGAAGAAGAAGAAGAAGAAGAAGAAGAGGAGGAGGAGGAGGAGGAGGAGGAGGAGGAGGAGGAGGAGGAGGAGGAGGAGGAGGAGGAGGAGGAGGAGGAGGAGGAGGAGGAGGAGGAGGAGGAGGAGGAGGAGGAGGAGGAGGAGGAGGAGGAGGAGGAGGAGGAGGAGGAGGAGGAGGAGGAGGAGGAGAAGAAGAAGAAGAAGAAGAAGAAGAAGAAGAAGAAGAAGAAGAAGAAGAAGAAGAAGAAGAAGAAGAATTGATGCTTTTGAATTATAGTGTTGGTGAGGAATATTGGAAGTACCATAGACTCCCAAAGAACTAACAAATCAATCTTGGAAGAAGTAAACCCAGAATGCTCTGTAGAGGTAAGGATGGTGAGACTTCCTTCACCTCACGTATTTTGGGCACATTGCCAGCAGAGACCAGTCCCTGGAAAAGGATATCATGTTTGATAGAGGGACAACAAAAAAGAGATTGAGTGACGCACTGACTGCAACAATGGGCTCAAGCATTGTGAGAATGGTGCAGGACCAAGTGGTGTTTCATTCTGTGGTACACAGGGTTGCTATGAATCAGAACTGACTTGACAGCACCTGACAACAACATGCTGTTACTCAAGTTGTTCCAGCTTCGGTCATTGGGAAATCGTTCCAGTTGGTTCTTGTGCCCTTTCCTCACACCTCCGTTCTGTTTTAAATATTTCCATACTTTATCACACTGCAAACTGTCCCACTCTCATCTTCTATATTAGTTCTTATTGCCTTAAATCCATCTCTTTCTCTCCCCAACTATGTATGTATTTTAGTAAGTCATCAGGTGGAGGACCCACTGCATGAAGTATTCGATGCTCCATTTTATTGTTATTTGTTTATGGTGTTTTCATCAAGTTGTAATTATTCTCCCTGGTTTTAGTGTTTTGAGATTGGTGGAGGGGCGGGCTGCTAACCTAACTATACCCTTCATCATCCTACAATAATATTTTTGGTTTGCTCATTGGCCCCATACTTCCTGGGCCTCACATGTTGTTAGACAGTTTGGGTTATAAGCGTAAGATACCACAAATCTAACCGGATTAAGTCATAAGGAAATGTATTACATCAGGGAACAGGAAGACCAGGACCACAAAACAATAAGTCTGGCTCCTTTTTGCTATGATCCTTTCAGCTTGGCCCTCAGCCTAACTAACTTCCCTCAAGGTTGCAAGTTGGCTATAGGAAACAAAGAAGGCACCATGCTTCCTTGGTAGTGTTTGATATGAGAAAGAAAGGTAGTGGCAGGATATGTAGTAAAAAGGGAAGAAGGAAAAAGCAGAAACATCTCTTCCAACTGTGGAGCAAATACCTCCCCTTTAATCTGACTGGGTCAACATAGGTCAATATGACCATTTTGGGACCAATTACAACTGCCAGAGGGATATCACCCATGATTAACTTACCATATATACTCGAGTATAAGCCGATCTGAATATCGGCCGAGGCACCTAATTTTACCACAAAACTGCATTAAAAGTGTGCTGAAAAACTCGACTTATACACAAGTATATAGGGTAAATCTGGGTTTTAGGAGCCACTTACAGCCAAAAGGAATGGAGTTACCAGGGTTGGTAAAGACTAGCGGTTCTCCAATGTAATTCTATTTCAGAGTCACAAAATACAGATGGTTGGGCTCTACCACCAGAGGTTCTGATTCAGTAGTCTTTGTGGGGAATTGAAGATTTTTATTTCTGACTTTACATTTCTAGCAAGTTCCCAACTAATGTTAATATCATTAGCCTGCGAGCCACACTTACCGAACCACTGGACTAGATTCATCAGACCAACTTTGCAGCTTGGATAGGATCAGTGTGCCTGGAGGCAAATGGGTAGAGAAGTGGTGAATACTTGTAAAAAAAACTGGGGAAGGGAAAAATGGGTTCAAGGTCCACCTAACTTTGGAGCTGGAGTTTTCTGTACCTCCTAAATTGTGCATATAAATCCGAGAAACTAGCGTTTGTGAAGAACACTGGATCCAAATTGGAAGAAGACTCATTAACAACCTGAGATATGTAGGTGACACAACCTTGCTTGCTGGAAGCAAAGAGAACGTGAAGCACTTATTGATGAAGATCAAAGAATACAGCCTCCAATAGAGATTAAACCAACATAAAGAAAACAAAAATCCTTACAACAGGTCCAATAAGCAACATCATGATAATATAGAAAAGATTAATAAAATTGTCAAGGATTTCATTTTACTTGAATCCATAATCAATGTCCATGGAAGCAGCAGTCAATAGCGAAATCCCCCTGGAAGCAGCACACCAGCCGGTGTAATCCAGGGATTTTAAATAATAAAATCCAAGACCAGACGAGTGAATAATATTAGATTTTAAATTCCAAACATCAAGCTTGCAATAGACAATGGATGACAGTGAAAACCCCAAATCCATTTGCAAGCTCCCCACCTGGATTAAGCCTCTGGTGGCTCTCCTCTGACCGTTGACCAGGGATGTGAGTAGCATTGCTATCAGACAGCCCGTGCATTGGAAAGTGGACCAAAGCAGATGTAGTTAGGTTGAAACATAACACCTTATAATTTGTTCTCCTTTTTGACCCATTTAAAATTTGTTCAATTTTTTATTGTTCTCTATTATCTTATCAACTGAGTTTGTTCTATGTTTTATTTTGTTATTGAGCTTTGGGGTTTTTTTCCCTTTGCTTTTTGTTCTTCTTTATATGAAATACAGTATGGGTGAACCTATAGAGACAGTAACTGGATTAATAGTTTCTTGGGGTTATGTGAGGGAAAGTTGGGGGAAATGGGGAGCTAATAATAAAAAGTTCAAGAATGAAGGAAATGTTCTAAAATTGATTATAGTGATGATGGCACAACTCTGTTAATATGTCTAAACTACTGAACTGTATGATGTGTGAATTATGCCAATAAAACTGTTACATTTCACTCCAACTTCCCCTGTCATACTCGCAAAGAATCATTAATCCAGGTTCTATATCTATCTACTTACCTATCCTGGATTTCATATACAGAAAAACATGTTTTAAAAACGAACAAGAATAACAACATAAAACAGATGAAAACTTTAATCAAAAAGAAAGCAGAAAATATTAAAAGCTAGAACAAATGAAAGTGGATCACAAATGATAGGGTGCTAAGTTTCAGCCTAACTGCATAGTCTACAATCCACTTTCCAAGGCATGCTGCATGATAGCAAAGCTATTTATGTCCTTGGCCTTGGTCAGAGGGGGTTTCTTAATGGATATTTCCTGAGGACCTTTTACAGCATCAATAGATCTTTTTTGAGGATTTTTTTTTTACTATAGTGGGTTGAATTGTAACACACACACACCCCGCAAATGACATCTTGAAGTCCTAATCCCTAGTACCTGTGAATGAAATCTTATTTGGAAATAGGGTCTTGGCTGATGTAATCAAGTTAAGAGCACACTGGATAAGTGTGGGCTCTACATCCAATCACCTTAGGAGAGGGAAATTTGGAGACACAGAAGAGGGAAGATGGCCATGGCAAGACCAAAGCAGAGATGAGTGTGGGGCATCTATAAGCCAAGACATGCCCCAAGCACCCAAAGGTGGAAGAGAGAAGGGAGGATTCTTTCCCAGAGCTTTCAGATCGAGCATGGCTTTACCAACACCTTGATTTGGGACTTTGGGCCTCCAGAACGATGGGACAATCAGATGTTGTTGCTGTAAGACACTAAGTTTGTAGTAATTTGTTACTGCAACCCTAGAAAACCATACAATGATCAGGACCCTGCTAGAGTCCAACACAACCTTCTCTGACCACCCTGTTTACACTTGCAAATTCTCTCCCTCCTGGCCCCCGGCTGCCTAGCTCTTTGCCTGCTTGACTTTTCTCTGCAGCATGAATCAACAACTAATATACGACTACAGTACTTATTTGTTTTATTTCTGTTCTTTAAAACACCAAGAGAGCAAAAGAACAAATATATATATTTAATTGCTTTGGTCACTACCAGGTGCCTAGTCCTGTATCTGTCACATAGTTTGTATTCAATGCCTGATTGATGAACAGATGAATACCTGAACCATGAGTTTACGTGACAGGAAATAATGCTTTGGGTGATGGTGTTTCTAATCCAGCTATCTTGTAAGATGGCCCTGGCCTTGCTTGTGTAGACAGATGAATGGAAATGTGTATATTGACTATTCAAAGCTTCCACCCTCTAAAATTGGTAGTGCCAGCAACTTTCCTTGATCTTTTCCCCCACCTGAAAAAAATGTTCAAAAAACGCAAGTTATTCTCCAAGTTGCCAGTTAAGATGCCCAGTTTCCCTCTGGGAAACTGCCGCCTTGGCAAGAACAACAATATAGTCCCTTGCTCGCAACTGGAGAGGTGGAACTCTTAGGAATAAGTTCGGTCTTTTGCTTTTTCTTTCATCCTTAGTCCTTCGCTTCACAAAGCGAAATGTGATAGTAGCATCATTTCTGTAGGAATTTCTAAGAAATCCTTTTTTGCTGGCACATGAAAAGGACTCTCCTGGATGTCTGCCATTGGCCACGGAGCGTTAACACATTGTTGTTGGCTCAGCTGGGGATCCAAGATGAGTAAAATATTCTCCAAGCTCCTGTGGAAACACACAGCAAGTGTTTCCAACCGTACTGTATTATTTGACCCAAAATATTTTCCCCCCTCTTATTTGCCAATCCATGTGTTACTTCCCTCAAAACTCCAAGTGGCCTTCCTTTCCTGAGTTCCACAGTCCCTGGATTACTCAGGGCCACCATTACATAGTTTGGGGACCTTCAGCAAGTTGCCTGTCTGTGCTGGGTCCCTGGTTTTACATCTCATGGGAAGGATGTATTAGAGAAATGTGTCTCAAACTAATGTGAATCAAAATCATCTGGAGGAGTTGTTAAAACAGATGGCTGGGCCCCACTTCCAGTCTCTGATTCAGTAGGACTGGGGTGGGGCCCCATGGTTTATATCTCTAACAAGTTGCCAGATGATGCTGATGCTAATGGCCCAGAGACCACACTCTGCGAGTCACTGTGCTGATGAACTCAGAGGTTCATAAGGCTTGTTCATTCAGTGAATCTCTAAGTCTGACTCAAGGTTCTTTGGGTTGCAAGTGGCAGACACTTGACTCAAATTAAGTACAAAAGGGAATTTATATGCTTGCAAATATGGGAATGAATTGATTTTTTATTCTCACTCTCTTCTACTTTCCCTCTCTCTCTCTCAATTCTCCATTCTATCTACAATCGGACCTGATCTTCTACTTTTAGGTTAGGGATGCAACTACTGCTTCATTACCATATCTTCAGGTTCTAATGCCTAGAACGTGTTGTTGTCAGGTGACATTGAGTCAGCTCTGACTCCTAGCAATCCTATGTGACAACAAAATGAAACCCTGCCAAATCCTAGGCCATCTCCACAATTGTTCTGTTTGAGCCCATGGTTGCAGCCACTGGGACAAGCCATCTCATAGAAAGTATCTTCCTTGTTTTTACTGACTATCTAATTTACTAAGCATGATGTCTGTGGTAGTTACATAATCTGTTGTCAATTTGATACTATTAAATTATCAAGGATTCATGGGGGGAGCAGAGAGGGAGGGGAAAATGAGGAGCTGATACTAAGGGCTCATGTAGAAAGCAAATGTTTTAAAAATGATGATGGCAACAAATGCTCAAAAATGCTTGACACAATGGATGGATGTGTGGATTGTGATAAGAGTTGTACAAGCCCCCAGTAAAATGATTTAATTGTTAAAAAAAAAGAGTGAAGGGGTGGCGTTTAGCCTGTCAATCAGGTCGTAGCTTGATGACCTCATTTGGAGGCACTAAGGAGATGAATAGCTTGCTTGAGGCAGGACACACACTCACTCCTTGCAACACATTCCTGTTGACAAGCCACATGGAGCCAGAGCCCTGGAGCTGGAGGAGCCATGTGGAGACCCAAGCCAGCGCTGAGATGCTTCCACCACCACTGGATCCACAAGACTTTCCGCCCACTGGCCTGTGATCTTACTGCATTTGGAGCCATTGCATGACTGCTTGTGTCTAAAGAGGAATTTATGGACTAATATCGACATATGGAATAATATCGGACTTATGGACTTGACCTGGACTGGGCTGGGATATTTTCTTAATGTACAATTGCTCCTAGATATAAAGTTCTCTCTTAGACACATATGAGAGTCCATGAATTGGTTTTTCTAGTTTACCCGGACTCACACAATGTCATTTTCCAGGGACTGGTCTCTCCTGACAACATGTCCAAAGTATGTGAAGTCAGGACATCCTTGATTCTAAGGAGCTTTCCTACCTCCAAAATAGATTTGTTTGTATATCTGGAAGTCCATGGTATATTCAGAGTTCTTTGTTAACACGTTTTTCTCCACTCTTCCTTATCCGTTAAGTTTTCACATGCACATGAGATGCTTTAAAAGAACATGTCTTGGGTGCTCCTTGGTCGTCTCCCACTTCTGGCTCTCTGATCCTTGAGGGGCCTCTGCTAGCTAGCGCATCACACTTTCCACCCTCTGTAGCCGCGTCGCTGCGACTTCGCCACCATGTTCGAGGCGCGCCTGGTCCAGGGTTCCATCCTGAAGAAAGTGCTGGAGGCTCTCAAGGATCTCATCAACGAGGCCTGCTGGGACATCAGCTCGAGTGGCGTGAACCTGCAGAGCATGGATTCGTTCCACGTCTCCCTGGTGCAGCTCACTCTGCGCTCCGAGGGCTTCGATACCTACCACTGCGACCGCAACCTGGCCATGGGCGTGAACCTCACCAGCATGTCCAAAATACTAAAGTGTGCTGGCAATGAAGACATCATCACGCTAAGGGCAGAAGACAACGCAGACACATTGGCACTAGTATTTGAAGCACCAAACCGAGAAAAGGTTTCAGACTATGAAATGAAGTTGATGGATTTAGATGTTGAACAACTTGGAATTCCAGAGCAGGAGTATAGCTGTGTAGTAAAGATGCCTTCTGGTGAATTCGCACTTATCTGCCGAGACCTCAGTCATATTGGAGATGCTGTTGTCATTTCCTGTGCGAAAGATGGAGTGAAATTTTCTGCAAGTGGAGAACTCGGAAATGGGAATATTAAGCTGTCACAAACAAGTAAAGTTGATAAAGAGGAGGAGGCAGTTACCATAGAGATGAACGAGCCAGTTCAGCTAACTTTTGCACTTAGATACCTGAACTTCTTCACCAAAGCCACTCCTCTCTCGTCTACAGTAAGACTGAGTATGTCTGAAGATCTACCCCTTGTTGTAGAATACAAAATTGCTGATATGGGACACTTAAAGTACTATTTGGCTCCCAAGATTGAGGATGAAGAAGGATCTTAGACCCACTTAAAATCCAAAATCCAAGAAAATGAAGCTCTTTGAGAACTTGAGATGCCAGCATGCACTGAAGTCTCTGTCACTAAATCTGTACCACTGAGTGCATGTATAGATAGTGTTTTCTGTAAATACTCTATTTTTTCACCACTCTTCTAAAATTTGTGGGAAATTTCCAAAGTCGTCTATTAACCTAGAAATAATACTTTCTATCCTACCTAAAAGTACTGTTACACTTTTTTATAACACGGTCCAAGAATGTTTTTTTTCAGTTCAAATAAAGTTATCTGAATTTCAAATAGCAAAAAAAAATTTAAAAAAAGAACATGTCTTGGGTCAGATGCACCTTTGCTTTTTAACACTTAAAGAGGTCTTGGGCAGCAGATTTGCCCAATGAAATATGTTGTTTGATTTCTTGACTGCTGCTTCCATGGGAATTGATTGTGGATCCAAGTAAATTGAAATCCGTGACAATTTTGTACTTGTCTTCATTTATCATGATGTCTACTGGTCCAGTTGTAAGGATTTTTGTTATCTTCGCATTAAGTTGTAATCTATACTAAAGGCTGTACTCTTTGACCTTCATCAGTAAGTACTTCAAGTCCTCTTTCCTTTCAGCAAGCAAGGTTTTGCCACCAGCACATCGTAGGTTGTTAATGATCCTTCCTCTGATCCTGATACCTTATTCTTCCTCATATAGTCCCCTTCTTGGGTTATTTGCTCATAATACAGAATAAGTGTGGTGAAAGGATACAACCCAGACACAAACCTTTACTGATCATAAACCATGCAGTATTTCCTTGTTCTGTTTGAACAATTGGGCCTTGATCAGTGATCAAGTTTTGCAAGAGTATGATTATGTGTTCTGGAATTCCCATTCTTCTCTATGCTATGCATAGTTTTTGTAATCTACACAGTAAGAACATAGTTAATAAAGCCAAGATCCATCTAATGTCAGCAATGATAATCCTTATGTCACATCTTCTTCTGAATCTTGTTTGAATTTCTGACAGCTTTCAGGCGTATTGCTGGAGGCTATCTCCCAGCAAAAGTTTGCATGTGGCATTAATGGTTTAGACTATCTTCAGCATGTGGTATTAATGATAACGTTCGATCATTTACAAATTCTACTGGATCTCTTTCAGTTAGATGGTCACATGGCTGTCTTCCAGCCTTGCATCAGTTTCTTTAGTACCATTGGTCCTTGATCATGTTTTTCTTCCGGTCTTTCAGCTTGACAAATGCTTAGTGTGTTTTTCTCTCTTGATTTTCTAACTCCAGAGCCTTGCACATCTCATTATAATGGTTTCCTTTGTCTTTTCCAACTGTCATCTTGAAGTTCTGTTCAATTTTTTACTTCATCCTTTCTTCCATTTGCTTTAGCTACTCTACATTCTTGAGCAAGTTTCAAAGTCTCTTCAGATATCCACTTTTGGGGTCTGTTTAATGACTTTTTGTTTTCTTCATGTATCACATTCTTATGTCATACCATAGCTCTGAAAATATTCTGCTAATAGCGTTTAATGTATCAAATCTATTCATGAGATGTTCTCAAAATTCAGTTGGGATATGCTTAGGTTGTAGGTTGGCTCTCGTGGACTTCTTTAATGTTCTTTAGTATATGAACAATTGATAGTCTATTCTACAGTCAGCTCCTGGCCTTGGTTTAGCTCAGTGGTTTTCAACCTTTGGGTCACACCCCCTTTGGGGTTCAAACGACCCTTTCACAGGGTCACCCGGTTCATAACAGTAGCAAAATGACAGTGATGAAGTAGCAATGAAAATAATTCTATAGTTGGGGGGATCACCACAACATGAGGAACTGTATTAAAGGGTCATGGCATGAGGAAGGTTGAGAACCACTGGTTTAGCTGATGATATTAAGCTTTGCTATTGGCTCTACCCACAAACGTATTCAATTTTATTCTTGTCTATTCCATCTAGGTTTGAAGTCCAGGTGTCGTCATGTTTATGTTGTTGAAAAAAAGGTAGTTTCAATGAATAAATCATTGGCCTTGCAAAATTACATCATTTGATCTCCAGCATCATTTCTATCATCAAAGTCATATTTTCCAACTACTATTCCTTCTTGTTTCCAACTTTCACATTCTAATCACCAGTAATTATCAGTGCATCTTGATTGCATATTTCAGATTGAAGATGCTAGTAGAATTCTTCAATTTCTTCCTCACTGGCTTTAGTAGTTGGTGTTTACATTTGAATAATAGATGTATTAACTGATCTTCCTTGTTGTTGTTGCTAGGTGCCATCAAGGCCATTCTGACTCATAGCGACCCTATGTACAACAGGAAAAAATACTGCTTGGCCTTACACCATCCTCAAAATTGTTCTTAGGTTGGAGTCCATTGTTGCAGCCAGTGTGTCAATCCATTTTGACAAGGGTCTTACCATTTTTCGCTGTCGTTTTTACTTTTCACTTTACCAAGCACGATGCTCTTTTCCAGGTACTGGTCTCTAAACATCTTTGTAGGTGTATAGATATTATGCTATCACAGGCAGCATTGCATTTCAAGAATAATCTTGAAATGTCCTTTTGAGTATTAATGCAATGCCATTTTTCTTGAACTTTCCATTCCCAGCATAGTAAACTATATGATTTTCAGATTCAAAATGGCCAATACTAATCCATTTTAGCTCATTCATGCTAGAATATCAACCTTTATGTGCTTCATTTCATTTTTCCTTTAAATTTTTCTTTGGTCATAATTTATACCATCCATGGTTCTGATTATTAATGGATTCTTGCAGCTGTTCTTATGTTGAGTAGTGCCCCATCATCAAATGATGGTTCCAAAAGCTTTGCTCCATCCATGTCATTAAGGTCAACTACTTTGAAGACAGTCATATTTTGAATGTCATCCAACTTGAGAGGCTCAACTTTCACCACTATATCAGACAATGTTCCGCTGCTATTCATAAAGTTTCCCATGGCTCATCCTTCACCAGTAGAATGCCTACACCTTCTTCCCAGTTGGTTCTTAAGTCGGGCAGCTACACTAAAACCTGTTCATCACAGGTGATGCTGCTGGTATTTGATATCCCAGTGGCATAGTTTATAGCATCTCAGCAACATGCAAGCCATCATAGTATGATAAAATGACAGACTAGAACACAAACCCACTGTAGGGTTTCAGAGGCCATAAGTCCTTAGAAATAACTGTAACTTCCTCTAACAGTCACTGGTGGGTTTGAACAACTGACCTTTTTCCATGAGAAGTCCCAATGCTTACCTCATAGGTGCTTAACAAATTTTGAATGAATGAATAGTTTGAACTTAGGAAATCCAGAGACTTTTGAACTTGATGATCTTAATCCTTCTGGGTCCCTAACCCACTGTCATCAAGTTTATTCTGACTGATAGTGACCCTAGATAGGGTTTTCAAGGCCATAAATCTTTCTGGAAGCAGAGAGTCTTGTCTTTCTTCCAAGGAATGGCTGTTGGGTTTGAACCACCACCTTGAGGTTAGCAGCCCCTTGCCACCACCACTCCCATTCTGTATATACAGTAGATGTGAAATTTATTAATGTTTTCACACAGTTTATTTTTAACCATACTCAAGGTATCATAATAAAACCACCTCTTCCATTCTTTTGGGTTGGGGGTCGGGCAGGGCCATTCTGATCATACCTAATCTTTGGAACACAGCCAGATCACTTTTTCCCCTCAACATAATCTAATTAGTTCCCATTTCTATCCCTTTTAGTCTCTTCTAAGGTGAGCTAGTGAGTTTTTATTAGTTGGTAATTTAATAACATTTTATATATACATATATATTCACAAAGATAAACATCCCCAACCCAAGCCTATGTTACGGTGGCTTCCTTTTTAGGAAAATTATTGAATCAGGAGACCTGAGTTTTCTATCACAAACACTAATTCTTTGGGGATTTGATTAGCTCATTGATACTCAGAACCACCAGAAAGTTTAAAATAAATATTGATGTTTAAGCTCCATCCTCGGAAAATCATACTGAAATGGTAGGGGTATCAGGATTTTTTAAAGTTCCCCAGGTGGGTCTAATGTGTAAGCACAATTAAGAACCACTAGCTAAAGAATTCTAATTGAAAAATGCTAAGTTTAAAATCAGGATGTCAACCCCACTACTAAGAAAAAGCACTCAATCTCCCTACCAACCAACTGCCATCGAATCAATTCTATAGGGCAGAGTCAAACTGCTCCCTAGGGATTCCAAGACTTATTTTCACAACAGGAAATAGTTTCATATTTCTTCTAGGAGCCACTGGTGGATTTGAACTGCTGATCTTGAGGTTAGCAGGCCAATGAGCAACCCACTACGTCACCAGAGTTCTTTCTTCATTTCTTTTAAAAATAATTGTTGATGTATATATATTTTACATCATTTTATTGGGGCTCATACATCTCTTATAAAAATCCATATGTACATACATCCATTGTGTCAAGCACATTTGTACATTTGTTGCCATCATCATTCTCAAAACATTTGCTTTCTACTTGAGCCCTTGATATCAGCTCCTCATTTTCCCCTCCCTCCCCGCTCCTCTCTCCCTCATGAACCCTTGATAATTTATAAATTATTATTATTTTGTCATGTCTTACACTGTCTGACATCTCCCTTCACCCACTTCTCTGTTGTCCGTCCCCCACGGAGGGGGTTATATGTAGAGCCTTATAGTCAGTTTCCCCCTTTACCCCACCCTCCCTCCACCCTCCTGGTATCACCGTTCTCACCACTGGTCCTGGATTCCCTGTGCTTCCAGTTCCTATCTGTACCAGTGTACATGCTCTGGACTAGCTGGATTTGTACAGTAAAACAATCAACTTTCCTCTAGTTCTTAAATGCTTCCCCCTCCTGTCCCCACTAGCATGATCCCAATTCTACCAGGGTTGTTTCTTAATCTGCCGAAGATTCCATTTTCCTATTGTAAAATTGAGATATTAACAGTTCTCGGGTTGTTTCTTGTTATTCAAAATATGTTTAGAGAGACAAGAGTACTGGTATCATCTACGTGCTTCTTAGACATGCAAATTTCCAGGTCTCACCCCAGACTATCTGGATCACAATCAGTATTTGAATAAGATCCCCAGGTGATTCTTTTGCACATTTCCATTTAAGCAGCTTTGGTGTTGAGGGTTTGTTTAGTAGACTGCAGAGTGCATCCCAGGAGGCAAATGCTTGGCATATAATGGTTGTTGATTGCCTAATCTGGTTGATAACGTGGTGAACTTTACACCCAGAAAACATAAAATTCATTTTTTTTAAATGGCACTGTCAGTGGATTTTCATTTGAAAGCAAAACCCGATCAATGCATAAGTTAGAGTTAAAAGGTAACTGTTCACCAGGGAGATGTCGGACAGTGTAAAACATGAAAAAATAATAATTTATAAATTATCAAGGGTTCATGAGGAAGGGGGTGTGGAGGGAGGGGAAAAAAGAGCTGATACCAAGGGCCACAGTAGAAAGCAAATGTTTTGAGAATGATACGGGCAATAAATGTACAAATGTGCTTGACACAGTGGATGGATGTATGGATTGTTATAAGAGATGTATGAGCCGAAGGTAAACAAGCAGCCATCTAGCTCAGAAGCAACAAAACCCACATGGAAGAAGCACACCAGCCTGTGCTATCACGAGGTGTCAAGGGATCAGGTATAAGGCATCATCAGAACAAAAAAATCTTACCATAGTGAATGAGGGGGTGAGTGCAGAGTGGAGACCCAATGCCCATTTATTGGCCACTGGAGATCCCCTTGCAGAGGGGTGTAGGGGAGGAAATGAGCCAGTCAAGGTGCAATGTAGCAACTATGAAAAATACAACTTTCCTCTAGTTCCTAAATGCTCCCTCCCCCCACTATCATGATCTGAATTCTACCTTGCAAATCTGGCTAGATCAGAGGATGTACACTGGTACAGATAGGAACTGGAAACACAGGGAATCCAGGGCAGATGATCCCTTCAGGACCAGTGGTGTGAGTGGCGATACTGGGAGGGTAGAGGGTGAGTGGGTTGGAAAGAGGAAACCGATGACAAGGATCTACATGTGACCTACTCCCTGGGGGACGGACAACAGAAATGTGGGTGAACGGAGACGTCAGACAGGGCAAGATAGGACAAAATAATAATTTATAAATTATCAAGGGCTCATGAGGGAGGCGGAAAATGAGGGCCTGATGCCAGGGACTTAAGTGGAGAGCAAATGTTTTGAGAATGATGAGGGCAATGAATGTACAGATGTGCTTTACACAATTGATGTATGTATGGAATGTGATAAGAGTTGTATGAGGCCCTAATAAAACAATTTAAAAAAATAAAAAGAGATATATGAGCCCCCAATAAAATGATAAAAAAAGAACAAAAACTTCACCTACAAAACTGGTCATTTTCCTTTATAGTGAAAACTAAAATCATTTTACAGCATGTACTAATGAGTAGCTTTGGAAATAAATGTTGATTTTAGTTAAAGAGCCCTTCAAGGAATAAAATATGAATGCTGGATATAGACATCATGTAGGAAGTTGGCATGGAAAGAAAGTGGTCTACTCTGAGAATGATTAATAATGATGCTACCAACAACTACACCCCTGGTCTGGCAGGTCCAAACTGCAGACCTTTGGGGTTAGCAGCTGACCACTTAACCTTTGTACCACCTCGGTGGGTGTCTCTTCTAAAATCTGTAATGCCTTCAATTTCTCCTCTATGGGGGAAACAATCACCTCCCCCCAGCACCCCCCTTGAGTTTCTCATTTTTAGTCACACATTTTATTCATCTTTCCAGAAAATGATTCTGTGAAATAAGAGGACGCAAGACTATTCCTCAGATCCCATGGGGATTCTGTGTACAACCATCAGTCACACCCCTTATGAGGCAACTAACTTCTCATCAATGCAGAGTTCTTTTATCTTCTGGGGTGGCTCTTACACACAGAAACTACTAGTTAGAAGCGAACTTGGTCCTTGGAATTAATAGGCCGTTAAAACTGAAGGGACACATTCAAAAGTTGCTTTCTGCAGTTTTCAAGTTTGACTTCCAAATGTTTTATATCAAATAGATGTTTTTAATGAACATCATTGCATTATATAAAAAAATTGACAGAAACACTTCTAATTAAAGTAATGAACATTTTTTAAGTTTAACACTTTCATGACCAAGTTAATTGATGTTTGTTAGATATGATTGACAAGTTTTTTTTTTATTTTCCAGTAATGGAATGCAAGCCAAATAACTGAATCATGCTAAAATGTTGTTTATGTAAGATGGATGTTGAAAGAGAGTGTGTGGGAGGCATGTGTCCCCCTGGACTCAGGAGGTAAGATAGGTGGGTTGAGGCATGAGAAAAGTCACTTTTTCTTAGTAAATTCTTTTTTTGTGAAACGTTTGAAAACATGGGGTAGTGCCTAAGGGCACCACACAAATGATGACACATAATTGTTGTTCAAGTCTCCTCCTTTGTGCTGCATTCGCTTGCACTGCCTTCTAGACCCCTTTGACAGGTAAATGGTTCCAACCTCATGGGATGAGGCACAGATGATTTGCATCAAGATAAGGTAAGACACTTGATTACATTATCACCCAAACTACAGCTTCCAAAGGACACATGGGAAGCCATACACCTACTTACAAGACTGACTTCACTGTACAAATGACAGAATGTTTACACATTCACATTTCCAGGATGTTCTCCCTCAGAATACTCTGTACACCACGATTTGGCCCCACTGAACCTTTCTTCATTGTTCTATGTGCCAGATGCCAGCAAATGTTATAAGTGGAAAACTTGACCCTGAAGAGAAGCAAAATAATAATATGATACGAGAGGCAAAAATAATCCCACTAGCCGTGAAAGGATGTCAAGAATGCGTACTAGTTCTTCCCCATCTCTTCCAAAAAGTAGAAGGGCATGATCCACTTCCTAACTCATGCTATGAGGACAATATTAACCTGAAAACAAACGTTGAGACATTATCGGGAAAGAAAACCACAGACCACTATCTCAGGAAGATAGATCTAAATATTCTCAACCAAACCAAATCCAGTAACCTGGAAAAAGGAGCATACAACATGACCAAGTGGGATTTATCCAAAGAATGTAATGTTGATTTAACATGCAAAAATCAATGAATATAATACAGTGTATTGGTAGAATACAGCACAAAACCACATTACCATCTCAATAATTACTGGAAAAGTATTTTCACATTCAACGCACCTTCATGATAAAACTACGCAACAAACTAAGAACAGAAGAAAATTTCCTCAACCCAATAAAGAACATAAAAGAAAATCATACAGCTAACATCATTATTTTTTTAAATAATTTTATTAAGGACTCATACAACTCTTTTCACAATATGTACATGCATCATTTGTGTCCAGCACATTCGTACATATGTTGCCATCATCATTCTCAAAACACCTGCTTTCTTCTTGAACCCTTGGTATCAGCTCATTTCCCCTCCCTCCCCACTCTCCCTCCCCCTGAACCCTTGATAATTTATAAACAATTATTATTTTATCATATCTTACACCATCCAACGTCTTCCTCACCCAGTTCTCCGCTGTCTGTCCTCCAGGGAGGAGGTTACATGTAGACCTTGTCATCTCCCTCACCCTCCCTCCACCCTCCCGATATGGCCACTCTCACCACTGTTCCCGAGGAGCTCTTCTGTCCTGGATTCCCCGCATTTCCAGTTCCCATCCGTGTCAGTGTATATCTCCCGGTCCAGCCGGATATGTAAGGTAGAATTTGGATCATGATAGTGGAGGGGAGAGGGGAGGAAGCATTCAAAAACTAGAGGAAAATTGTATGCCTCATCATTGCTACACTACACTCTGACTGGTTCATCACCTTCCCACAGCCCTTCTGCAAGGGGATGTCCAATTTCCCCCAGATGGGTCCTGGGTCCCCACTCTGCACTCCCTCTTATTCACCAAGCTATGTTTTTTTGGTTTTGTTTTTTTCCCGTCTTTTATGCCTGATACCTGATCCCTTTGAGGCCTTGTCATCTCACAGGCTGGTGTGCATTTTCCATGTGGGCTTTGTTATTTTTCAGTTAGATGATCCCTTGTTTATCTTCTTGCCTATGGGACCCCAGATTCTATATATTTGACAACTTGGCACCATCATTCTTTAATAAAGACCGAATGCTTTCCGGCTAAGATCAGGTTCAAGACAATAATGTGTTTTCTCACTATAGGGTTGCAAGGTACAAGACCAATATATAGAATTTGTGTTTATTTTTCATAGGCTTACAATGAACAATCAGAAAATGAAATTAAGAAATCAATTCCATTTACCGTAGTATCAAGGACAATAAAATCCTTAGGAATAAAATTAACCAAAGAAATGTAAAGCCTATATTCTAAAAACCACATAATACGTTTGTAAGAAATTAAAAAGCAATATAAACAAAAAAAATCCTTGGTTGTGCATCGAAAGATTTCATATAATTGCTGTGGCAACAGCCCTCAAATGGCGGTAAAGAGTCAGTGCGATCACCATCAAAATCCTAGCTGGCATTTTTGAGAAGCTGACAAGAAGTTAATTTCATGTGGCTTTTCAAGGGACCCAGAACAGGCAAAGCAAAAAGTTGAAGTGTTAAGACTTTCTACTTTCCAATTTCAAAACTTGCTCCAAAGTAGCAATCAAAACCAAACCAAAAACTCACCTCCAGCATTCCGGGCCGGGTCTGTACTGCCCCTTCTCTCAGTGTTCCAGGAATTGGGTCTGTGAGAAACACGATGATTCACTCACAGACCATATCCTGACTCAAACCCTGCAACTGCAGCACCAGAAAGCCTCCTTCCCTTATCAGCACATACATCCTTGGCTCAAGCCCCATGTATGTCCCATCACTTCACTGCCAGGTGGGATTTCCCTGACTTAACTCATTGGGTCGCGGAATCTGCCAGGGAACTCAAGATCTCCTGTCCCTTTCTCTGCTCTCCCTTCCTTCCCTGGAGTTCTTTCCCTCAATAAAATCTTTCTCAACTTCACATTTCTGGCTCAATTCTACCTCTGCTCTGCGCCTCCATTTTCCACCTTTCAGTTTCTTTAGGGGATGATGAGAGGTTCTAAACTTGATTGTGGTGATGGCTGCACTACCCTGGGAATTAACTACAAACCACTGAATTACACTCTTTAAATGAGCGAATGACAAGTTATTTTATTGCCATCTCAATAAAACCCCTAATGAACTCTACCTCATTATAAGTAGATTCTGACTCATAGCAACCCTGTAGGAGAGGAGTAGAACTGTCACAGCTATAAAATCTTCACAGAATCCGACTGCCTCATTTTCCTCCTGCGAATTAGCTAGCTGCTTTGACTTTGAACCACCAATCTTTCAGTTGGCAGCCAGGCATTTTTACCACTGTGCATATCTCGATCAAGCTGTTAATTTTTAAAAAAAGATATCCATTAATGCCCTAAAACTAACTTATCAAAACAGATACCTCACTAATCGCCAGAGTGATCAGAATTCTCAAGCTCTGCCTGAGGTGATTATTTTTTTAAATTTTACTATGGGACAATAAAACATGTGTCAGCTGTGTGTGTGCATCATCTACATTTAGTCTGTATGTTCAAATAACCCCACATCAGAACTCCAATAAATGTGGGTACTGCTGTTTACATAATAGAATATTTATTCAAAGAATTATCTGGAAGACTTTTCCCAGCGTTCCAAAAGACTATTTTTTTATTTGGTTCCTCAGTTTTTTTAAATTGTGGAATAGAACATACACAAGGAAAAGCATGCAAGACACAATTAAACAGCCCAGCTCCTCAAAACAGTGACAGTGACCCTATCTTCCTACCCCCACAGCTCCCTCCCCTTCCTTTTCCTCAATGTGGTCTTTAAAGTCTGCCTCTTTAGATGTTTGAAAACCATTCTGCTTAGTTTTAGCTTTTATTTTATTTTGTCCATATGTTTGAAATGAACTTGTTTGTCACTAAAGACGCCAGGTTAACTTCAGTTTTACTTTTCCTTTATTTTAATTTTTTCCTGTTAAACCTTCCATTTTTGTCCCCATCCCTCCCCAGTCCTCCTTTCTCCCTGCTCTCTGTTATCTGTTTTGAAGGATTCTTGTTACACATGCCCCCCCAACTGATAACTCTCCCATTAAATGTTAATACTGAGGATACACTGTATATGTGCTTAGATGTGACCTTTTAGAAAGCTACAAGTCATCATAATCTAGGGTTGGGGTTTTTTTGCTCCCCCACAGGAACTCATTTTGACCCCTTTAGAAGCCTTTGATGTGAATAAGAAGCCAACAGGTTGTTGTGACATTACCAAAGCAGAGTAAAATATAACAGATCACAAATAAAAGAAAGGTTTTACATTAAAAAATAGGCAAGAGTTTGTGCTGGGGACACAGATAATTTTTTACAGATAAAAATTAATAAATAACCTAAAGTTATTTACAAAGGGAGGAACTCTAATGGTATAGTGGTTATGTGTTGGGCTATGATCCTCAAGGCCAACAGTTTGAAACCACCAGTCACTTTAGGAAAGAAAGATGGGAATTTCTACTCCTGTAATAGGTTACAGTCTCAGAAACTCACAGAGGCAGTTCTACCCTATCCTATAGGGTCCCTATGAGTCAGTATCAACTCAGTGCCAGTAGATTTGGGGAAAGTATTTAAAAAGAGCACCCTTTCAAAAGTGAGGGAAGAACGAGGAGGCAAAGGACATTTATAAAGGTCTAAATATAGGCATGTACGTATGTAAATATATTTATATATACAATGGGAGGGAATAGATCTGTGTGCTTATATCTATATGTTAAGGTTATATCTATATGTTAAGGCTGCAGATGGACATTGGGCCCAGACTGAAGTACTCCCTCAATGCAAGAACACTTTGTTCTAATAATCTGGCATTCTGCGATGCTCACCTTCCCAACATGATCACTGAAAACAAAATGGGTACATAAACAAGTGTGGTGAAGAAAGGTGATGGTGCCCGGCTATGAAAAGATATAGCATCTGGGGTCTTAAAGGCTTGAAGATAAACAAGAAGCCATCTAGCTGAGAAACAATAAAACCCACATGGAAGAAGCACATCAGTCTGTGTGACCATGAGGTGTTGATGGGATCAGGTAAAAGGCATCTAAGACCCAGAACAAAATCATACCCAATGTAAATGGGGGTGGGGGTGTGTGGAGTGGAGACCAAAGCCCATCTGTAGAAAATTGGACATCACCTCACAAAAGGGTCACAAGGAAGAGATGAGACAGGGTGCAGTATAGCACCGATGGAACACACAACTTTCCTCTAGGTCTTTAATGCTTCCTTCCCCCAACTATCATGACCTCAATTCTACCTTACAAATCAGATTAGACCAGAACATGCACACTGCTACAGATAGGATTCTGAAACACAGGGAATCCAGGATAGATAAACCCTCAGGGCCAACCATGAGAATAGAGATACCAGGAGGATTAGGGGAGGGTAGGGGCAGAAAGGGGGAATCGATCACAAGGATCAACATATAACCCCCTCCTAGGGGGACAAACAACAGAAAAGTGGGTGAAGGGAGACAGAGGATGATATAAGATATGAAAATAATAATCTGTATCTAATCAAGGGTGCATGAGGGAGGGTGGGTGGAGGAGGCAGGGGGAAAACTGGGGAGCTGATATCAAGAGCTCATGTAGAAAGAAAATGCCTTGAACACAAGTATGGCAGCATGTGTACAAATGTGCTTGACACAATGGATGAATGTATGGATTGTGATAAGAGATGTCAGAGTCCCCAATAATAGTATTTAATTAAAATGTATTACAGAAAGAACAAAAAACTAAACACAGGAAAAAGAGCCCCCTTTCTTTCCTCCCTGCTTCCTTCCTGCCCTCCCTTCTTTTCTTCCTCCCATCTATGAATTCTTTTTTGACTAGTAGGTGCCAAGCACCTAACCTTTTCTTAAACTCTCCTTCCATAGTTTCGTTTTTCTCCCTTCCTCCCACCCTTCCTAGATCCATGTGCTTTTTCTACTGTCTCCTAAAATAATCGATTCAAGTCCATGATCCTCAAGTCCCTGCAATGAAATGACTTATAAAAGATTGAAATTGTTATCATTCAGTGGTTGCCTTTCTTCTTTCCTTCCTTAGGTTGAGAATCCTAGTTCTATTCTAGATTGCAATAAGACCAATAACAAGACTACATATCCCACCTTGCCTTTCAGCTAGATTGGCCAATGCAATGTAAAGAAAAGTCATTAAATGGTTGTTTAGGAATCCTCTTTAGAAAGGGGGGCAAAAGGTATGTCTGTGTTTGTTTGGATAAATTAGAGAAACAAATTCATATACACTCATATGTGTATAGGAAAAAGCTTTATATAAAGAGCAATTGTACATTAAGAAGACATCCAACCGAGTCCAGCTCAAGCCCATAAGTCCGATATTAGCCCACATATCTAATACTTATCTATAAAGTCCTCTTCAGATTCACCAAACACATACAATGACACCAAATGCAGGAAGATCACAGGCCAGTGGGTGGGAAGTCTTGTGGATCCAGTGACATTGTAAGCATCTCAGCACTGGCAGGGATCTCCACATGACTCCTACAGCTCCCTGGACTCTGGCTGCATCAGTGTAACTCCATCAGGCTCGTTATGCATAATGTCTCGCAGGGAGTCACCCTGTATCCTGCCTTGAGTGAGCTATTTATCTCCTTAGCACCTCCAAATGAAGTAATTAAGCTATGACCTGATTGACAGACTAGACTCCACTCCTTCACTCTTAATCCTTTCAAATTGACATAGATTATGTAACTACCACAGCGTCTTTTGCCTTTCCTTCTCTCTTTTCAGCTGGTTAGAATACATATAAATATACAATGGCTTGTGCTCCAGCAGCTATATTGGATTCCGAGAACTTGAAGATGTAGGATGATAAAGCAAAAAAGACAAAAGAGCTCTGGGTTCTTGATGGCCATGAGCTTCTCTCACACATTGGACTGCTCACTTTTTAATTTATTATACATGGGGAAACAATCAACCCATCTGTGTTTAAGCCACCATTATTGTGGGGTTGCTGCTACATGCAGCCTCATTTAATCCTAGTTGATATTTTCTGGTGATAGGAACGGCATTTCATCAGAAATGAAGTTTTCACCAAAATCTATGGAAAATTTTCTGAAAGGTTTAGGCAGAAGCCAGCATGTAGGATTTAGGTCATCTTTAGAATTTTGAGATCCTTTGGGGAAGCAGCTTATATATTTATAAAAGTGGGAGCTGTGCTTTGTAATCTTAACAACTCTGCAAAATCATTCGAACTGTAAAATACTATTAAACATTTTACTTTGGGCTTTTATGAAATCATTTGTTTAAATAATTAAGTTGAAAAACACCTTAAAACAGGATAAAATATTTCTTTATCAAGTGGATTGGTTTTTTGAAATAGCCTTATTGAGATATAATTCACATGTCATGCAACATGTGCATAGATCAATCATATTAAGAAGAATTACGTGATCATCACCACAATCAAGACAAAAAAACCCCACAACAGTAACTGAATAAAACAGGGGAAAAAGCAGAAAATATTTTTTAAGTGGCACAAAATTAAAATGGGTCATAAGGGAGATCCAGCATTACGATGTCACTTTGTAACCTAATTACATCTACCAAAATCCACTTTGCAATGCACTCTGTTAGCTAAGCTACTCACACCCCTGAATTTTGCCACAGGGGATTCCCCAGAGATTTAATCCGAGCAAGGACCATGAAATCATCTACAGTGTTCCACAAATTGTGTCTTGAAATGGAATCTCTAATACAGTTTCTTCCTCCAGATTTGTATTTTATTATTTACAATCTTAGGTCACACAAGCTGGTGCGCTTCTTCTATGTGGACTTATCTATCCCCTCACTTAAATGGCTGCTTGTTTTAAAACACGACTTTAAGAGCCCAGACACTATTCTTTCTGAGAGCCAGGCATCAGTCAGATTCATTGGTAGTCTTTAACTCTGAGTAATATTCATGACACTTTGCGGTAGCACCCATATCTTCAGTTATCTCTTCATGGGGGTGAGTACTGAGTAGGGCCGTGCCAATAAGAAATAATTTTACTTAGATTAGAGTCACGATTAGATACGAGCTCAAAATCCATTCATATATCTATGGTTTATGTATGTTCCTAGTTCACTTTAGAGACATCATTATAAGTTTATTAGAGTAGTACATTATAAATTATTCCCATGGGGCATAAGGGTATTCTATTGATAATATCATTAATTTAGCCAATGGTATAAAATGCAAACTTTTGGGAAAAGGGAATTATATATGTGTAGGATGGCGTTTTAGACTACAACACATGGATTGTTGACTTGCGCAGATTCAAAACTTAAGTGACTGGATACTAATTACACGATTAAGGTCAGAGATAAGGCAAAACTTTGATAAAAGCCCTGGACTTGTTCAGAAGTGCAATTCAGATTTGTTTGGGGAACTGTTATACCTTGGGTTTTTTTAAATATTTGTTTCTTGGGCTTGTGCTGAGAAAATACAGATCTAGAGTAGGACTTTGATAAATCAGAGTTATCTTAACATATATATGCCCATGAAGGAACGTGGTCCAGTTGGTGAAGTGGTGTCTGGAACTACGTGTCTCCACAAAGAAGCTATCTCTGCTTAGTCACACCACCATTAAAACAAGTCTCCCCTATCAACTTGGAAATCACATGTAAGAATTCCAGTGGCTAAGAAAATATGAATCATTTCCATCCAGTGGAAAAGAAAAGTTGGATTACATTTATGGGATATTAAAAAGCCTATTGTGTTTGTGGGTATATTGCACATTATTTGATGCTGAGTTATGTCTTGAGCTATAGATCCCAGCACCAATATGAACATATATTTTCTGACTTCACGCCTAAGAAATTGGGGGCCAGCATGAAGCTGCCATTTCATATCCTTATTTCTAATCTCTTCCTGAATTTCAAGAGTACATTAGTCCATTCAAACACAAGCATATTTTTTCATCGACAAAAATCATATTGTAAATATTCTAGCTTTCCAAAGGGCACAGTTAAGCTGCTGAACCCCTTGAACTACCTTTAAAGAAAATCCTTCTCCATCCAGACCTTGTTGAAGCCATGAACAGCATCTTGTTGAAATTTACCTAATCACATTTTCCAGAAAAGCCCCCAAATGTTTATTTTGGTTTGAAGGGATAAAAATTGCTCGCTGGTTACTATAATGTGTGCTTGTATCACTCTGAATACCAGCCCTTGAGACTTACTAATTACGCATTCATGAATAATAAGTAGGGATCCCATGGAGAGGGTGGATAACCATGAATATGTATAAATAGCTGCAGAAGATGGTTCCCATAGCCAAGGACCCAAATGATCAGTGCCCACCTGAAAAATTAATTGGTTGTTTGTATGGGTAAGAGCAGCTTCCTTCAAATAAAGCCATGGAGGCATTTTGAAATAAAAATATAGCAGTTTAGAAGAAGGCAATAAATATAAATAAGGAAGGTGGACAGGCTTTGGAACAGATAGTTCTGAGATCAAATACAATTTATCCATTAGGGTTCCAGCTGGGATCTCTCAAGACATTTTAATGGGAGAGTTAACAGAGGTATGGGCGAAGCTAAGTGAGCTCTGGGGGCACCATGATTAAAGAGCTTGGCTGCTGAGAAGTTGATAGTTTGAGCCCACCAGCTGCTTTGAGGAAGAAAGATGTGATAGTTTGCTGCTTCTGTAAAGATTACAACCTTAGAAACCCCTTGGGAGCTGTTCTACTCCCTTCTATGCTATTGCCATGAATCAGAATCTACTCGATGGCTGCAGACTTAGGTTTCAGATTTTGAGCAGGACTAAGAAAACCACAAAAGAGATGTCAGGACACCCTGAGACATAAACAGCGAAAAGATCTTACTATCCTTGAGTGGCTGGGGCATTTAAAATAGCTTTACTCAAAAATAACTTGGTCTTTGTCATTCGCTCCTGTGACCAAAACACCAAGCCTATAGCCAGCAAGTTGATTCTGATTCCTTGATCCTATGTAGGGTTTCTAAGACTAATTCTTTGCAGAGCAGACAGCCTCAACTTTCCCCCATGAAGCAGTTGGCGGGGTTTGAGCTGCTTACCTTGTGGATAGCAGTCCAACGCCTGACCCACAGTGTCATCAGGCCTTGGAAACCCTATGAGTTAGTTCAATTCTGCATACATGGTATCACCATGAGTCAGAATCAATTCAATGACAACTCACCACAGCAACATTTCCATTGTATGGGCAATTGAAGATACAGGCTGTGTTAGGCTGGGCTGTCTAGAGAAACAAACCAAGGACACCCATGTATGTACGAGAAAAACCTTCTTATCAAGAAGTAATTTCATATCAAGAAAGCATCCCAGCCCAGTCAAATTCGTCCACAAGTCTGATGATAGCTAGAACCCCTTTAGACTCACATAGCTGCAGGCCAATGATATAGAAAAGTGAAGTGGAATGCAGGGAGATCACGAGCTGGTGGGTGCAGATCATGTGGATCTAAGGTCGGTGGCAATATGGCAACCACTGACAGCTCTCAGCGCCGGATGGCCCACATGGGGCCATCTCTGGAGGCAAACACAAGAGGTTCAGCAAACAGGAAGGTGAAGGGACAGAGAGAGAAGGATACATTCCCAATTTCTCCCTTATACAAAGGCCACACCCCTAAGGAGGCATCACCAGGCTGTCACCTGGTTGACAGGTTTGACACCACCCCTATACTTTCATACGGATTCAAATTGACATAAGATCTAACAACCACATAGACATTTTTGTTTCTAATTATAGCCAGTTTATCAATTAAAGGTAAGATTTCTGACCTCTGGAGCATGATCCATTAAACAGGCTGGCGTAATGTGTCAACAAGCTGACTTTTTCCATTAAACACATGACTTTTTACTTCATACCACCGTGAGTAGCATATCAGGGAGCCACGGCATCTCTGTTAAGGCTGTACACTAGTGTGATCCATTTAAAGAATAAAGCACAAATCCAAAAACGTAGAACGTCTCCGTTCTCATCTGGAAAAAATATTAAGCAAAAGGTCCAAGTTTTTTCTCCTTTGATTTGCAGGTGGACTCATAAAACATTAGCATTCTGGAGTCTACAGCTCCCCAAATTCTTCTCCACCTTCCTTTGAAGCCTGACATTCCTCTCTGAAATGGAGTCAACATAAGAAATGAAAATGGACCCGGGGGTGGTAGGAAGCATATTGGCTGAGAGGTCAGATGCTTTCCAGGCTACACAATTTGATAGAAGCAGAAAGGGAAAGAGTGGGTCCTGCTGAGATGGACAGAGGGGAGGTAGTGGGAATGTTAGCTACTGGTTATGTCAGGGAAGGAAAGCCCCAGGCTTGCATGGAATGAAAAAGCAGGGATAGTAGGAATATCGCTTGAGTAGTGCCAAGGTCAGAACTGTGAAGTCAATTTCATGTGCACCATCCAAAAGGTGAGGCCAAGACAGAAAACTAGTATTGGATGTTAGCTGTGCCTAGGGTCAATGCTCGAAACACCTCATAACAGGCACACTGCTGCCCTGGGTGGTATATAAGGTTAAGCATTGGGTTACTTACCAATAGGCTGGCAACTTGAACTCACCGAGAAGCACTTCAAGGGGAAGGCCTCTACTTCGGTAAAGTCATAACCAGGCAAACCCCGGGGAACGGTTCTACCCTGACACGCCTCGACTCCACAGTAACTTGTTTGTATGTGTCTCTGTGCTCCCCACTCTTACAATTTTGTTGGTATTCTGATCTAGAAATGCAAAACATAGAAATAGAATATCGTTAGATGAAGAGCTATAGTGATATACGTCTATGTATTATAATATTACATATAATATAAAGGCCACGGTAGTGCAATGATGGAGTTCTCACCTTCCCTTTGGGAAACATGGACTTGATTTCTAGCCAATGCACTTCAAGCTCAGCCAGCACTTGTCTGTCGGTGGAGACTTGCCTGTTGCTGTGCTGCTGGGCAGATTTCAGTGGCGCTTTCAGGGTCAGACTGGGAAGAAAGGCCTGAAGGTCTACTTCAGAAAATCAACAAGTGCAAAACCTGTGTACCACTGAGATCCAATCTGCAATTGGCCATGGTAGGTGGCACAGGACTGGGCAGCATTTCATTCTGTTGCGCATGGGTTTGCCATAAATTGAGGGGCAATTCAATAGCAGATAATAATGTATAACATACAAATAAAAAAGTATTCTCTAAATCCATATGCTTACCTTTTGTTAACCTACTTACTAAATCATCCATCAAATAATAGGGGACTTCAAAAAGTTTACAGAGGAATGGCATTGGATAATAGAGTTTTTCAAACTTTTTGAAGCCCTCTTGTAGTTAAAATAATTTCTCAATTAGTTGTTGACTTTCAGAAAATTTTGATATGGTCTTTTGTTTGACATGTCAGTTACTACCAAATAAAGTTCCCTAAGTGATCTGTGTTCTGAAGCAGGAAGCAACATCAATTCTTCTAATAACTTCAAGGTGATTAAATTGATAGTCATTCAGTGATTTGTAGTCTCAATTGGTTATCCATCTTAGTATCAGATTGTTCATGGTGCTGAAGACTCAGATTCTGCTGAATTCTTACATTTTAATAATATCTTATTGTGTTTTCAGTGGATGTTTACACCATAGTTTTAAGTTTCTGTTCAACAATTTCTACACAAATTGTTCAGTGACACTGATTACATTCTTCACAATATATGGGCATTCTCTTTTTTTCTGTTCTGATATTCTGCTTCTAGCAATGTAGTTTTCCTGCCCTGCTACCTTCTCATTTTTGTTGTGATTATTGACTGCTTAGTTTCATATAGATGACTCATTAAAGGGTAACAGTATGCAAGGATGAGATTCTTTGTTTCGTGAGTCAATCTGTCATTTAGCTGAAAGGTAAACTCGGGTCTGGTTTAGGCTCCAGTTAAAGAGTATCTCATAGCAATAATGTTGGGGAGTTCTCCAGTCTCAACTCATCCAGTAAGTTGGGATATTTCAGAAATCCAAATTCTGTTTCACAATACTCCCCATTCTATCAGGACCCATCTATTTAAGCCCTCATCAGAACAGTTAATATCAGTAGCGGGGCACCATCTAGTTCTTCTGGTCTCTGAGGAGATGAGGCAATAGTTCATGCAATCTATTACTCCTGTAGTCTAGGCTCTTTTTTCAGACTTTTTTTTTTTTTGCTGTAGAAGAGTAGAAACTATTAGCCGTATTAGCTGCCTACAAGTTTGAAGATCTTAGACACAACTCATTAAACTAGGATGCAGAGCATAAACCTTACAAACCGTATTTTGCCATGGACTGAGTTGGTGATAGAAACAATACTGCACATTGCATGATAGAATCTTTCAAGCTTATTCAGGGCACATACTTTTTCAACAACATAAACAGTGACAATATAGATTCCACCAGAAAGAAAACAGCAGGTTTCAAATTGACCACATTTGTGGAAAGAGATAGTATAGAATATTAATATTATCAGCCAGAATAAGGACAGGCCCAACTGAGGAACAGACTATAAATTGCTCATATGAAAATTCAAGTTGAAACTAAAAGGAATTAAAACAAGTCCTGTAGAGCCAAAATACAACCTTGACTATATACTACCTGAATTTAGAGAACATCTCAAGAGCAGATTTTAAATAGTGAATACTAATAATGGATGGCCAGACACGTTGTGGAATAACATCAAAAGCAATGTGCATGAAGAAAACTAAAAGGTCACTAGGAAGATAGGAATGAAAGAAAAAGCCAAAGTGTATGCCAGAAGAGAGTCTTTAACCTTGCTCTTGAATTTTAGAGTAGCTAAAATAACTGTAAGAAATGATGAAGTAAAAGAGCTGGACAAAGATTTCAAAGGACAGCCCGAGGAAACAAAGTATTATAATGAAGTGTACAATGACAGCGTTACCAAACCCAAGCTGAAATAATTGAAGGGAAAAGCCTTGAGTTTCAGTATTGAAGGATTCTTTGGGGGAATATTGAACAATACAGGAAACATCTAAAAAAGATGAAAGGAATTCACTAAGTCACTGTACTGAAAGGAATTGGTTACCATCCAACCATTTCAAAGGATAGCAAATGTTCAAAACCTGGGGGCATTCAAGGAAAAAGTTAAAGCTGCACTGAAGACTTTAGCAAAAAGACAAGGTTCCAGAATTTAAAGAATTACCAATCAAGATGTTTCAACAAATGAATAGAATACTGGAAGCACTCACTAGTTTATGCCGAGCGAATGCAAAGATAACAGGCCAAATGACTTGAAGAGACTAATATTTGTGCCCTCCTGAAGGATCCAACAGAGTGTGGAAATTATTGAACTCTATAATTAATATCACACTCAAGTAAAATTTTACTGAAGATAATGCAAAATTTCTTGCATATTTATATTCAAAAGGAGTAGTGAGATTCAAATAATTAAACAACCAATTTGCTGCCAAAATGACCATTTTAAGAATAAAAAATATATATACGAAAAGGTAGTTTATTATCTTATACAGTGAATACTTAAATTAGAACAATAAAAGGTATGAACAAAACTAGATTGTTATAAGAAATTTTAATGAAAATATTAAATATTCTTTAACAAAAATTAAAGTTGTTATTTAAGATATTTCCATATTGATTCTTCATTGGTGTCCTTACTTACAATATTCTTCACTTTTATCCAAGAATCATATGCTGGGTGATTTATCCTTAACTGTATTTTCACTGTAACAGTAGTATCCTATTCCTTTAGGCCCATGGTTCTCAACCTTCCTAATGCCGTGACCCTTTAATACAGTTCCTCATGTTGTGACCACCAACCATAAAATTGTTTTTGTTGCTACTTCATAACTGTAATTTTGCTGCTGTTATGAATTGGGCGATCCCTGTGAAATGGTCGTTTGACCCCAAAAGGGGTCATGACCCACAGGTTGAGAACTGTTGCTGTAGGCTAATTAGACAATAGTCATTGTGTTTAATAGATTAGAAAACAGATGATTTTCCTGAGTATATTATGTGCTTCTTTGAAAAGCTCCTTTCCACTTCTGCTGAGCTTACAGAACTTGTTCAGACAATATTTTTAGCTCTTTGCCAGGGATTTTATAATTCACTCGTAGTACCTCCTGGGACTTTGCGGTATAACACAAAGCTGAAACGGATGGCAGCGAGTCACCCTCTGGTTGTTTGGTACCTTTTCTCTTTACCTCGCATGTTTGTTTACTGACAAAACAAATGCACGAGCCTGAAACTGTAGTATTTCAGCAAAAGTATAATGAGTTTTGTAAATTGAATGCATAAGTATTACAAACATAGTTCTGGCTAGTTTTTTATGTTTATGGACAGAATGAACATTATTTTGGGTGCTTAGAAAACACTGTTGCATACCAGCATGAAGCAGGGAACCAGTAAGAGAGGCCTGAGGGGCCAGCCCCAAGCCCAACTATGTGGACAGCCCCACCTCCCCACAGAAGAATTCACTTCAGAGGACAGCACTGATGCTACAGGTCAGGGAGAGGGACATGTCTGATCAGAGCACACATGAACGAATGAAGGGAGAGGAAGAAAGAGTGGAGCACATCCTGGCCCACCAAGCCTTGAGGATGATATTCCCGCTCAGAGCAGCCAAAACACAGAAAGGACCACGACAAGACAAGACGTCCCTCACTGACCCATAGCGCTATGGGAGACAACATTGGAGACAAAGTATGGAAATTGTGCCTGATCTGAACCCACCGCACTGAGGCAAAACACTAAGGGTGTACAACAGAACAGCAAGGGGAACAAGAGCAATGAAGTCCCCAGGGAATACCAAAAATAGACTTTGGGGCCAGGGCATGGCATCCCATCAGACTCGACCAGAAAACACTCCTAAAGGTTAACAAACAGACCTTGAACTATTTACAGGCTTTTCTTTCTTTCTTTTTTTTTTTTGTCATTGTTGTTGTTTTGTTTCCTTTTGTTCTTCATTTTGCTCTGGTCTTGTTTTTTGTGCATATTATTATCTCTGCAGGTCTATCTAGATAAGATAGGCAGGATAAACAATCTGGAGGAGAAAACAATGGGACTGATGGTTCTGGGGAGGACATAGGAGATGGGGACGTGGGGGAAAGGAAGTGGTGTTAACAAATCCAGGGACAAGGGATCTAAAATCTATGGCGAGAAGGGTGTAGGAGGCCTGGTAGGCTTGATCAAGGAATGTAACGGAAAGGAATTACTGAAACCCAAATGAAGGCTAAACATGATAGCGGAACAAGAGGAAAGTAAAAGAGAGGAAAGAACTAGGAGGCAAAGGGCATTTATAGAGATCTAAATTCAGGCATGTACATATGTGTGTTAGTCTGCGTAGACTAGAGAAACAAATCCATGGACACACATATGTGTATAAGAAAGAGATTTATATACAAGAGGAATTGAACATTGAGAAAATATCCCAGCCCAGTGCAGATCAACACCATAAGTTGGATATTAGCCCATATTTCTGATGCCAATCTATAAAGTCCTCTTTAGACTCACAAAACACATGCAATGATGCCGAATCCAGAAGATCACAGGCCAGTGGGTAGAAAGTCTTTGGCTCCAGTAGCATTGGAAATATCTCTGCGCTGGCACAGGTCTCTGCATCAGGGTGGGTCCATATGTCTTGTCAGCTGCTATGTCTCCCAGGGTGTAAGCAGAGTCATCCACCTCCAAGGAAGAAATATTGGAATTCCCAGAATCCTTAGGGGAAGGCTATGCCCACACAAGCTATATCCTGATTGACAGACTAGACACCACCCCTACACTCCTAATCCTTAAATTGACAAATGATTATATATCTACCACAATATGTAAATATATTTCTATATGATGATGGGGAAATAGCTCTATGTGCATATATTTATAGGTTTAATATTATAGGCTATGCCCACATAGAAGCCTCATTGGCTATATCCTGATTGACAGGCAAGACTCCACCCCTATCCTCTTAATCCTCAAACTGACAAATGAGTATATATCTACCACAATATGTAAATATATTTCTATATGATGATGGGGAAGTAGCCCTATGTGCATGTATTTGTAGGTTTAATATTAAGGTAGCAGACATTGACTCAAGTACTCCTTCAATGCAAGAACATTTTGTTCTATTAACCTTGCATTCCATGATGTTCACCTTCCTGACATGATCACGAAAACAATGCGGATACATAAACAAATATGTTGAAGAAATCTGATGGTGCCTGGCTATCAAAAGATATAGCATCTGGGATCTTAAAGGCTTGAAGATAAACAAGCGGTCATCTAGCTGAGAAGCAACAAAGCCCATATGGAAGAAGGACATCAGCCTGTGTGATCATGAGGTGTCGATAGGATCAGGTATCAGGCATCAAAGAACAAAAAATCATATCATTGTGCATGAGGGGAGTGCGAAGTGGAGCCCCAAAGCCCATCTGTGGGCAACTGGTTATTCCCTTGCAGAAGGATTGTGGCGAGGAGATGAACCAGTCAGGGTGCAGTATAGCACCGATGAAACATACAACTTTCCTCTAGTTCTCTAATGCTTCCTCCTCCACCACCACCACCTGCCCACTATCATGATCCCAATTCTACCTTACAAATCCGACAGGAGGGGATGTACAGACCAGAGCTGGAAACACAGGGAATGCAGGACAAATAAACCCCTGAGGTCCAATAATGAGAGTAGTGATAAAAGAAGGGCAAGGGGAAGGTGGCGGAGAAAGGGGAAGCCAATCACAACGATCTACATATAACCCCCTTCTCTGGGGGATGGACAACAGGCAAGTGGGTAAAGGGAGACATAGGACAGTGTAAGACATGAAAAAATAATAATAATTTATAAATTATCAAGGGTTCATGAGGGAGGGAGAGAGGGAGGGAGGGGAAAAATGAAGAGCTGATACCAAGGGCTCAAGTTGAAAGAAAATATTTTGAGAATGATAATGGCAACAAACGTGCAAGTGTGCTTGATACAATGGACGGATGTATGGATTGTGATAAGAGATGTACGAGCCCCGATAAAATGGTTTAAAAAGAAAGAAAAGGAAACACTTTTGCACAGATGAACTTTGAAAAAAAATAATGCAATGTACATTTGTGATTGTCACATTGGACGACTGCCCAGCTGGCTATCTTAGAGAAAACTTTGATTACAAGAGCCATTTTAACAACCAGTTCGCTGAATTCAACACAAAATTAGGTAATGGTTCTACCGAAACTACAAACCGGCTGAATCCTACCACCACCCCCAGGGAACATCCATAAAGTCTAGCTGGATTCAGAAGAGAGCATGCCGGTTGCTGTTATGTACCCTCCAGTCGGTTCTGACTCAGCTATCCTATGCACAACAGAAGGAAACACCGTATTGTTGATCCTGTGTCACCTTCATAACTGTCATGTTTAGCTCAATGCTGCAACCACTGTGTCAATCCATCTCCCTGACGGGTCTCCCTCATTTTTGCTGACCTTGTCCTCTACCAAGCATGATGTCCGTCACCAGGGACGGGTTATATGCTGGGCTGCTAACCGCAAAGCCATCGGTTTGAATTCCCCAGAGGTTCTGAGGACTGCAGAAAGATGAGTGTGGCTTTCTGTTCCCATAAAGAGCTACAGCTTCAGAGACCCAGATTCCATTCGACTCTGTCCTATAGGGTAGGGCAGTCACTGCAAGTCGGAATGGGATCATTTTTCTCTAAATCACCAGCATCTTAGGAGGATTTTAAGTTCATTCAAGACTGTTCTATAACTAGACTCTGTGCCAACTGTGAGAATGTAGGAACAAACTTGACAGAGTAACTGGAAGAGCTAAGTAAATGAACAATTTCATATTTACATGTTATTGTGTGGTAGATAGTATGTATAGTTGTTTTAAAGGTGTGCTCTGAAACCAGACTGCTTGGGTTTAAATCCCAGCTCCGTCGTTAGCTGGCGATATGGCCTTGGGCACGTGCCTTCGCTTCGTGTGACTTACTTTCTACATCTGTAAGATTAAGCAGTTGCTGCTGTGTCCACGTTGACACATAGCCACCCTAAGTGCGTCAGAAAAGAACTGCACCCCATAGGGTTTTCAGTGGCTGAGATTTTCGAAGTCCTTCACTAGGGCTCTTTTCTGAGGCCCTCCTGGGTTAATGAGAACCAGTTAGCTGCCAGGTGCAGTAACTGTTCGCACCACTCATCCCCCCTCTGTATAGTTCCCCACACAAACTCAGTGTCATTGAGTGCAGTCTGATTCATAGCGGCCCTATAGGACAGGGTAGAACTTCCCCTGTGGGTTTCTAAGACTGCAACTCTTTATGGGAGTAGAAAGCCTCGTCCTTCTCCTTTGGAGTGGCTAGTGGTTTCAAACTGCTGACCTTATTGGTAGTAGCCCAAAGCCACCAGTAATAATATCTTTTAGACTAGACCACTAAAAGTGTTCTGTAAGTACCGTATATACTCATGTATAAGCCGAGTTTTTCAGCACAAAATATGTGCTGTAAAACTGGGGTTCGGCTTATACACGGGTCAGTGGTACCCCAGCAAGGTGCAACATCTCTCAGGTGATTGCCATTCCTCCCTTGTTCATTCAAAGCTCCGCTGACACTGCAGGGCTTTGAATGTTTGTTTACTCACATCTAATCAATCAGAGCCGTCTTATGACGTAGACGGCTCCAATTCTCAGAAGCACCCGTAGTGATTCACTTATGCCGGCAGCTGGACTGGTAAGGATGTGTCTGTGTTTGTGCTCCATCTCTCCCCTCTGGTCTCTGTGTTAATTCACATACTGCATTTCCCATCCCGGGCTTATACTCGAGTCAATGAGTTTTTCTGGTTTCCCAGGTAATCATTAGGTACCTCGGCTTATACTCGGTTCGGTTTATATTTGAGTATATACAGTAGGTCTCTATTACTGTTATTGAAAATGCTTCCTCCACTCTCCCCCACTATCATGAACCCAATTCTGCCTTACAAATCCAGGTGGACTGGAGGATGGATGTACACTGTACAGATAGGAACTGGAAACACAAGGAATCCAGGACAGATGAACCTCTGAGGACCAGTGGGGAGAATGGCGATACTGGGAGGGTGGAGGGAAGGTGAAGGAGAAGGGGGGAACAGATTACAAGGGTCTACATATAACCTCCTCTCTGGGGGAGGGAAAGTGGAGAAGTGGGTAAAAGGGGACGTCAGATGGTGTAAGAGATGACAAAATAATAATAACTTATAAATTATCAAGGGTTTGTGGAGGAGCGGGGAGTGGGGAGGGAGGGGAAAATGAGAGGATACCAGGGGCTCAAGTAGAAAGTAAATGTTTTGAGAATGATGAGGGAAACAAATGTACAAGAGTGCTTGAGACAATGGATGCATGTGTGGCTTGTGATAAGAGTTGTATGAGCCCCCAATAAAATGATTTGATAAAAAAAAATAAAGAAAATTTGAGTCTGGGAGAAGCATTAGAGGCTGACCTCCGACACATGCCAGGTTTGGTTTGAGATGGCCACAATAAAGTGATTTTCGTAATAAAGTGAGTCACATCAAATTTGTCGGTGCATATGGAAGTTAATATTTACGCTATGCTTATGGTCTGTTAAGTGTGCAATAGCATTAGGAAGAAGTTTGAAACACTGTGAGAATGACCAAAAAGTGACAGAGACTTGAAGTTGGCACACTGTGTTGGGAAAATGACTTTGATACAACTTTCTAGAGGAAGGGTGGTCACAAGCCTCCACTTTGTGAAAAAAAAAAACAAAAACGCATTATCTGTGAAGTGCAGTAAAGCCAAGAACAATAAAACAAGGCATGCCTGTAATCCTTTTGCCTTGGCATTAGCATTTCTTTACACGGAGTCTTATCTCTCCTACCAAATTCTAAAGTCCTCCAGGGCAGCTTTATCTTTACAAAGGGCCTATGCTTGACTCTCTACTTTTATCTTACTTAAAATTAAAAACAAAAAAACCCCTCCAGCATCCTCATGTCAATTGTGACTCACAGGACTTTGTAGGACAGAGTAGAACTGCTCCTTATGCTTTCCAATATAGCCATCCTTATGGATTGAGCCCTCCTTAATGGTGTACTGGGTTCCATGTTGGGCAACTAACCTCAAAGTCAGCAGTTTGAAACCACCAGTAGCTCTTTGGAAGAAAGATGAGGCTTTCTACTCCCATGAAGACATGTAGTCTCAGAAACAAAACAAAAAAAATTTTTTTAAAGCAAAAGTGGCATAGGGGGAAAAGCTACTGTATACAAACATTTTTGGGGTGAAGACTGTGTAGTATGGCAGAGACCAGACCCAAACCAGGGATGCACATGGTAGACGATGGTGGAGGAGGTGGGGAAAGGAAAATAAAAGGATGAATATAAGGAAGAAAAGGGGAGTGGGGGCATGGGGCACTAATCCACCCAAGGGGAGGGTATAGTTTATATCTCCACAGGGAAAGTGGGACCAGACTTCAACCCAATGCCGCAAGGTGTGAATGCAATATCCCGGCGTGGAGTAGGGAACCAGTGGAGAGTTTTGGGAGGCTGGCCCCAGCACCAAAAATTAAGTGGATTCCTGCCCCTCCCCCGAAAAGAATTTGTTCCAAAGGACGACATTGACTCTGCAGCTCTGGGAGATGGACATATTTGATCAGAGCACACGGGAGCAAATGAAGGGGCAGGAGGAGAGAGTGGAGCACAGACTGGCCCACCAGGCCGTGAGGATGATGTTCCTGAGTAGAGTAGCCAGTCCACAGAGAGAACAACATGGCTGGCCCCACTATGAGAAATGATGCCCCTCAATGACGAAGGGCGATACAGGGGACAGCACTGGAGACACAGTGTGGGAATTGCACCTGACCTGATCCCACCACACCGAGGCAAAGCACTGGGGGAGTGCAGTGGAACAGTAAGGGAATGGAGTGGCAAGGTCCCTAGGGAATGCTGAAAGTGGACTTTGGGGCCAGGGTGCGATGTACTACCGATGAAGAACACGGCTTTCCCCCAGATCCTGGATGCTTCCTCCCCCCAACTACCATGATCCGAATTCTACCTTGAAGGACTGGATAGGGCAGAGATTGTACACTGGTGCATATGGGAGCTGGAGGCACAGGGAATCCAGGGTGGACGATACCTTCAGGACCAGGGGTGTGAGGGGCGATGCTGGGAGAGTGTAGGGTGAGTGGGTTGGAAAGGGGAACTGATTAAAAGGATCCACATGTGACCTCCTCCCTGGGAGATGGACAGCAGAGAAGGGGGGGGGAGACTCCGGATAGGGCAAGATATGAAAAAATAACAATCTGTGGATTATCAAGGGCTCATGAGGGAGGGGGGAGTGGGGAGGGAGGGGGAGAAAAAGAGGACCTGATGCAGAGGGCTTAAGTGGAGAGCAAATGCTTTGAGAGTGATTAGGGCAAAGAATGTACAATTGATGTATGTATATGTGTGGATTATGATAAGAGTTGTATGAGCCCCTAATAAAATGTAAAAAAAGAAACACATGGGTTGTGAGTCCCAGTTGACTAGATAGCAAGGAATTTGATTTGAGTTTTAACATTTACAAGAACAGCCAGTCTCATCTCACCTGAGGAGTGGCTGGTACGTTTTAACTACCGCCCTTGCAGTTAACAGCCTAAACACTAAGTTCACTCTGCCTTTGCACTTAGTAGGTGCTCAGTAAACATCCACTAGCTTAATGAAAATCATTTAGTCCAAATCTGGGCCATCCTCAGGCCACTTCAATTGGGTGGTGAATTCACAGGTGTTGCCCCCTTCCCTAGACCAAATCCTGGAGGATGTCTGGGTTTGCTATCAAAGGAGAGGGGCAAATGGAAGTCGTGAGTCAGCTGCCTCATCCAGGGGGGTGCCACATTTTCATGTTGGACTTATGTTCATTCTCTCTTGTGAAGGCCAGGTGGTGTTCCTATTTCCATGGTGTAAATGTATTCTTGGTTACTTGGCTCTGGAGTTAACTGAGTGGGACCTCGGCACTCAAAAATCTACTGACCACTTTAATGTGAGGTGTTTGCCATGTTTGCTCTGGGGGAACCCAACTGTGAAGCATAGGATATGTATAATGATAATAATTGATACAAAGTATTATAGGGAATGAAGGGGAAGGGTGGGGTATAGAGAGGGTAAGGGGATTTGGGGAATAAATGATGAAGACGGGAAGGGGGAGGGAGCACTAGAACGGATCATGATTTTACAGCTGTTTTAAAGGCGATTCAACCATGGAGGTAGGGAATTCTTTTAGATGTGGAGGTGATTGTACAATTCCCCTGCATATGATCAAACAATTGAACTATTCAACTGTATGATGAGTAAATTATGTGCCAATAAAATTGTTGGGAGAAAAAAAATCTACCTCAGGAACCTTTAGCACTTTCCAACTCCCTAACCTCTTAATAAATTAACTGAAAGTGCTAGCCAGTGCAAGCAAGAGAAGTTTTTAATTCCACAAATCCAAGTAACGTTTTGTTCCCCTGAGAAGCCCATTTTTCCTTTTTCTTCATTGAGTAAACCGTCATTGACTGCGGAATTTTTCAGAAATTCCTCAGATTTCTTAAATTTTGACTCAAGTGGTTCTGAAAAGAAAACATGCCGTGATGGTTTGAATGTTGAATGATTTCCAAGTTGACATCCTGGTAGGTCTCTATTCTCAGTTGAACCTTAGCTGGACTTGATTAATTCTAGTAAGTGATGGAATGGAGATCGATGGTTCGCCTATTGCCAACATCACTGAAGGAAGTTGTGGCAAGTTGAGCTAATATATTTTTCTTTCCTACCTTGAGTATCCGTGCCTGGTTAATACCTTCATTATGATAATTTACAGAACTCAACGATCTCATTATTGAAGTGTTTTTTAAAATGTAATTTAATAAAAGATCAAACACTACTCACATATGACTCATGTAAACTTGCATTATGGGACAGGCAAGAATAAGATATGTGCTCATAGGCACTGTGGTCGATTTTTGAAGGAATT
Source organism: Tenrec ecaudatus (assembly GCF_050624435.1). NCBI lineage: Eukaryota > Metazoa > Chordata > Mammalia > Afrosoricida > Tenrecidae > Tenrec > Tenrec ecaudatus. Next base: position 15,556,477 of record NC_134548.1, read on the forward strand.
AGAGAATATAGAGCAGAAATTAGAGTTCTTCCCATCACACTTACAGCGTGATCAGGGTTAGTATTGAATATCTCCAGGGGAAAAGAGGGGTTTTGTCAGACCTTGTCAATATCCCACATCTATTCCCTCGGTACTTCTTTCTCTACTCCTAAAGCTGTATGCTGTGGACACATGTGACTCTTCCTGAAAGTATTTTGCTTGCAGTGTGTTCTGCTCATATACAGGGCAAGCTGGGAGTACAACAAGGTTAGTGTTTCTGGAAGCAGTTCTCAATCAATGATGGATAGAGAAATGAATACATCCTCCACCTGCCTTGTGCCTTAAGGGGAAAACTCTGAGCATGTTCTCCAATTGTATCCCAGGACTTCCTCTTGGGATTAGCTCCAGTTCCCTTCCCCAGTAACTGGTTTGATAGCATACATATTTGTGGAAATTACATAATCTGTTGTCAATTTGAGATTTAAGTGAAGGGGCGGAGTTTAGCTTGTCAATAAGGTCGTAGTTTGATGTCCTCATTTGGAGTTGCTAAGGAGATAAATAGCTCACTGGAGGCAGGACACCCACTCGCTCACTCCCTGGGAGACATTCCTCTGACAAGACACATGGAACTATGCTAGAGCCTTGGAGCTGGAGGAGCTACTTGGAGACCCCTGCCAGTGTTGAGATTTTTCCACCGCCATTGGATCCACAAGACTTTCTACCCACTGGCCTGTGATCTTCCTGCATTTGGCGTCATTGTATGTTTTGCATGAGTCTAAAGAGGAATTTATAGACAGGTATTGGACACATGGGTTAATATTGGACTTGTGGACTTGCACTGGACTGGGCTGAGATGCTCAGGGAATATACAATTACTCTTTGATATAAAGTTTGTTCTTATGCACATATGAGTGTCTATGAATTTGTTTTTCTAGTCAACCCAGACTAACATACTATTACTGACTTCTTTTCTTTCCTTGGGATCAATTCTCAAAGAAATCATTTACACTTGAAACCGTGTCTCAGCATCTGCTTCTGATAATTAATTCCTGATTCTGAAATCTTAGTTCGGATCGTTCCAGTTTTCTTCTTGATAATTTTGTACCTTTCTCAATTGCCTGCCCAGTCTTCTGTCTCCCATGCTTCCCTTTCTAAGAACATGTTGTTGCCAGATCACTTTTCCTCCCAAATCATTCCTCCGAAATGTCCTTCACTGGGTTGCTGTGGTACAGTGAATTATTTTATATGATTCTGGCAGCCACACTCTTTATGCATCTCACCAAATGACTGCCCATGAGTCAATTCTGACTAGTGACGACCCTATACAGGGTTTCTGAGACTATAAATCTTTATAAGTGCAGATACCTGTCCTCTACCCTGCCCTCTGGACTTCGAGATTCCTGTGAGCTGAACCTCCTTGGTCCAGAGACAGAGTTGTGACACCAGAGGAACACCAGAAGATCAGTGGCAATGGAGCTAGCAGAACCAAGAGTCAAAGCAAAAGACAGTTGGTGAGCTCCTCATTCAGGAAGCAAGTAAAGTTGAGTTCCTTAGAGCAGGAGGCTGGGTAATGGAGTGGGATGCCTCTAAGCACTTCATCAATGGAACTAGGTTTGCTGAGCCACAGAGCCAGAGCTGAGCGCCTTTTGGGCTGAGGCTTATGGTTGAGTGGTGTGCCCTGTGGGTATTTATTGGAAGTGCTAAAAGCTTTGTAGGACTGCCCAAGCAGGACAGAGGCCAAGGAGGCATGTGGCTGAGAGGCCAAGGACCAAAGAGAAACAAACCTGTGGGCTTGGATGAGAAGAGACACTCTTGATGGGAAGAACTATATCCTAAGCATTTCTGACCTTGAATTGTAACCTGTTAACTTCCCTAATAAACCTCACAATTTAATTCTCCATGAGTTCTGTGTGGCTATTTTAGTGAATTTTAGAATCCAGCAGAGAAATAGTACAACGGAAAGGATAATAGGAGTTAGAATTGACAAAGAAGGTTTGGACATAGAGAGGCATGTCTGACTTTTGCCTCCTAAGAATTAGCCTTGGGCTGATGTTGAGTTTGATTCTCTTTCCTGCCTAGTAATGCCAGAGGAGGTCAGATGGTGCCCTCACATCATTCTCACAGTTCTCCACATGCCAGCTGGGAACAACAGTCCAAACCCCTTTCATCATCTGGCTTATCCCTCTCCCAAGCCTTTGGTCCACTCCACCACCCTTGCATGTGTCCCACCTGTCCACTGACCCTTCTCCCAATTACCTACATAGAATTCTCACTCTCTAAAGTGGTTACGAAATATTTTTTGACTAAAAATGCTTACAAGAGAATGAGACAAATCACCCAGGCTTTATGCTTTAACCTCTCTCCCACGTAAAAGAAGTTCACAACACTTCTGTGCACTTACAGGAATTACTGTAAATAGATTAGAAACAGTTTTTTCTTTGTTAGGTCTTTCATTCCTAAGATAGGGATCTTAGCAGACCAGTTGGAATTCCAATGTGACTATCCTCCTGCAGGCTTCTTCGACCTGATTTTCATTTTTAACTTCAGAGGAAAATGAAGGCACCACTCTACCACTTGCTTTTCTCTACTGCAATGAGAAAAGCAAACAACAGCAACAAAACCCAGCGGCTATTGAGGTGACTCCAACTCATGGAGCCTCCTGTGTATCAATGCTCCATAGGGTTTTCAATGGCTGATTGTTCAGAAGTAGACAGCCAGCCCTTTCTTCCAGGACACCCCCAGGTGAACTCACGTGGCTAATTGCTCAGTTAGCAGCTTAACAGTTTACAACCCCCAGGACCTCCCACTTGCCAAATGAATGTGAAGACATGCAGACTGAGCAGAATACGAAGTCTCAGCTCTGTCCTAGTGCTGCCCAGAAAAGACTGGATGACATTGATCTGGTCGTGTCACTTCCCTGTCTTCATTTGTACAACATGTCTTCTTCACCTGTCCAACAAGGAGGTTGTACTCTCAAAACCATTGCAGAGGTCATGTGCTATGATTTGGAGATAAGGCTTCAGGGAATGGATGGGGGAGTAGATTCAAAGACTCAAAGGCAAATCTACATTTGTTCACTTGTGTCATGGATTTAATTTAGTTCACCCAGAATGCCATCTCATTGCTTAAGTCCATGGAAATGGTCAATGACCATGACCCATCAGGACACAAACGAAAGTCAACTACAGCCCCTGTTTCCCCCAGAAACGCCTGATTTCCCCTCCACTGATACCTCCTTGACCTTCAGACTGGATGACTGTAACCTGCTTAGCTTGATTCTGGCTTCCTTTCAAGAAAAATAAATATTGAATGTGAAATGAAAACCGCACATGTAATAATGTCTCGATTAATGAGGTGCTGAATTATATTCTTACTTTGCTATTGTTGGCAAGGGTGGTATTCTGCTGAATTCAAAACTATGGGACCAGTCGGAAAATAGGAATGCTAGTTGAATCTTTTGTGTTCACCTTGTGGTTTGTTGTCCATATGGCAGGGCCCCCAGCAGCTGGAAGATGGAGCAAGCAGGGCTGGCAGGGTGTGGGCGAGGAGTTTGAGAGTAGCCTCCATCTTCAACCTCCATATCCAATCTGCCGCAAGAAACATAAAACATACTTTCCTCTTGCCTGGCACTGGTGAAAGTTTCTGGGAAATGCCCATGAAACCACTTTGGGTCATTAACATATAAACGTTCAGAGGTTCCCAGCCGAGCTCACAGGGAGGGAATTAAGTCCTGCCCATTCTATTTCTCATGTGTCCCCCCCCCCCCCCCGCCAACAGCTCTTTGGGAAGGTGTCATTAGTCCCATTGTACACATGAAGAAAACCAGTCTTAGCAAAGTAGGTGACCCCCAAGGTCACAAAGTAAGCAAGCCAGGGTTTAAACCCAGGCTTTCTGGCTGAAATGCCAATAGTCAGAGTAGCCCCCACCTCCTCATACCCTTAGAAACACAGGGACATGTCCTCAAGGTGCATTTTCTAGTGTGCATCATGGCAGGTGGGGGTGAAAGTGGAAACCGCCTTTGTGAAAAATCAATTTTCACTATCATTAGACCTCTTGACTATATAATTCCACTTTTAGAACTCTTCCAGAAAAATAATGACCCTAGACCTGGAGGATCACCAGAAATGGGAGCAAAAGGATGCTTGTGATGGCGGTGGTTGCATGCGGTTGAGATGATTTTCAACACGTGGCAACCCCATGCAAAACCAGATTGGATCTTATAAAGGGGCTGCTGGAGAGGAGAAGGTTGTGAGGACTAGGGTCGTAAGTCTTCAGATAGACTCTCCAGCTCAGAGACTATACCAGAACCTTCTGAACAGGGCTCAGAGACTATACCAGCACGTGGAGAAGCTGAAGCCAATGAGACCTCTGACCCAGGCTAAAGGCTGTGTACACACAGTGTCCCTGGCTTTCTCCCAGATACTCAATGGAGACTTCACAGGGGACTGGGAGTTTGACATGCGTAGGTGGGGTTCAGCAGTCAGGGGACGCAAATGTTCATATCAAAATGATCTCTCAGTACCCATGGGTTATTAGTGTGGGACCTACGGCTTAGACATCATGGTACATTTACGCCCACTTCTTGCTGGGACATTTGATCTTCTAGAACAAGTTCTCCCTTCCCCAACATTCTACTTCTTGGCTCACTGAGTATGTACTGCCTTGCGGTCTTTTTTTGTTCTTTTTAGCCCGGGTGACCACCTTGGCTTTTTGACCCTTGAATTTGAATTATCTTTGCAATCTGGTTCCCACCAAGGACTGCCTTCTCTCTTCCTCTACTGGATACTCAAATAACCTTTAGTACCTAAAAGACTTATGCTTAAGAAGAGTTTAAATGGAATGGAAATAGCATTGAAAGACTATTTAGTTAATAATGCATATTAAAATATATACATGGCATGATTTTTTTTACTGAATGCATTGAAAACATTTAAAGGAAATATGGGAGAGAAAAACATACAGTGGGACTTCTAAATGGCTATTTATCCATTCTCTATTTCATCTTTATTTTTCATGAATAGGAAGGTATTATTTTATACTTACAAACAAATGGGCATTAAAATGTGCCCCTTCACCTTAGGGAACAGTGAAGTTATGTTAATGGAAGAGGAACTTTAGAAAGGGTAAGAATCTTTGCATTGCACAATTTGAAGAATGTCATCAATTTAACTAAATGGTTTGCATAGAAACTGATGAATCGATATATGTTTTGCTGTTAATATCTATAAAAACAACTAAATAAATTATACATATAACATATCAATGTAATACTTATATATATCTCACTCACTGCCATCAAATTTATTTTTACTGAGGGCAAAATTCTGACTCATGAGACAGGATAGAATTGCCCCTATGGGTTTCTGAAACTGTAACTCTTTAAAGGAGTAGAAAGCCTCATCTGTTCCCTCAGAGTGCCTAGTAGTTTTGAACTGCTGACCTTGTGGTTAGCAGCCCAATGCACAATTCAATATTGTATATAGATAAGTTATATATACACATATATATCCCTAATCAAGTCATGCTGCACCCCTGCTTATTGTGCCAAGAATAAAATCCAAAATCTGTACCACACACACACATGCACATGCACAAAATGCCCTCTTTCTCTCTCCTGAGGCTAACAAATGCACAGATCTATTCCATTTAGGTTGAAAAATAGATGAAATCTGTTGATATTTCTACAAGAACCCATCTGATTTTAGATGTAGTGGACGAGAACCAATCAATTTCCTAATTTAGCATCAGCTTGGGTCAGTAATGCTTTCCTGCAACCTCAGAGAGAGAATTGAGCAGTTCTGTATCTGGGGAACTGAGAATGGTACCATCCTGATGTAGGTGACCCAGGGGGGAATTGCTTTGTATGATGTGGCAAGTTAATGTTTGCAAAGAAAATGCTGTTCTGTTTTTCAAGTGTTTTCAAAAATAGCATATTAGGACTAGACAGTCTCCCTGTCCAATTGCTAAAGAACTTCCAGTTCTCATTTACAAGAGTAAAACGTGCAGCAAACATTGATCAATAGGCCAAATAGGATCACAGGGATTTTTATTAGATATTACTATAAGCAAGCACATATTTTAAAGACAGAGGTGACTTCTTGAATCTAACCAACTTGAGTTTCCACTAAGATAATAGTGATTTGTTTGTAGCATATTTAAAACATTTAAAGGAAATATGCTAAAACCTTATAGTCTTATTGTGGATTGGTGAGGTTATGGATACTTTGATGATCTCATTCTTTCTTTGATCTGAGAATCACTCAAACAAACAAACAAACTCACTGCCATTGAGTTGACTGCCACTCACAGCGACCCCATAGGACAAAGTAGAACTGCTCCTGTGAGTGTATGAGGCTTTTGCTCTTTATTGGGGCAGAAGACTTCCCCCTTTTCTTGCAGCAAAAAGAAGAAAAGAAGCTGGTAGATTTGAACTGCTGACCTTGTGGTTAGCAGCACAATTCATAACCCACCATACCACCGGGGCTCCTTCTGAGAATCACTCACCAAACCCCAAACTCACTGCCATCGAGCCATTTCAAATTCATAGCAACCTTACAGGGGAGGGTAGAACTGTCCCTATGGGTTTCTATGACTGTAACTCTTCATGGGAGTAGAAAGCTTCATCTCTCTCCCACAGAGTGGCTGGTGGGTTTGAACTGCTGGTCTGGAGGTTAGCAGCCCATAGCATAACCAACTACACCACCAGGGCACTCAGAGTTTACATTTCCTTGCACAAAGTTACAGTGACATATGTATTTTTAAAAATCCTTTGTAACTAATACTGTCATTAAGTCGCCCTGAGTGGAACAAACAGTTAAACCCTAGGATTCTAACTGAAAGGTTAGCCGTTTAAACCCAGCCACTGGGGTCTGGTGATCTGCTTCCGAAAGGTCATCGTCGTTTAAAACGTTATGGAGTTCCACTCTCCACTCATGGAGTTGCCTTGAGTCAGAATCGATTTGGTGGTCACTAGTTTTGTTTTGTTTTAGTATGGTGATTATGGTTTTAATTGGATCAGTTTCCTCTTCTCTGCATAAACACTAGAATTCACTGTATTGTGAAGAGCCCTGGTGACGTAGTTAGTTACCAGCCACTCCTCAGGAGAAAGATTGATAGTCTCAGAAACCCACAAGGGCAATTCTACTCTTTCCTGTAGGGTTGCTATGAGTCGGCATCAACATGTTGGCAGTAGATTTACTTTTTTTTACTACCGAATAGTGTATAAGGACCCATGGATTTGGGGCCACTCTAAGCAGCATCTCCCAGAGGGCATGGTGGCATCCTGGGTTATACTTTGGGCTGCTAACAGCAAGGCCAGCAATTTGAAACTGCCAGCCATTCCACTGGGGAAAAAATAAGGCTTTCTACTCCAGTACAAAAAAAAATTACACTCTAGGAAATCCACAGGGGCAGTTCTGCCCTGACCTGTATGGTCACCATGAGTCAGAATCAACTTGATGACATTGAATTTGGTTTGGGTTGGAATCAACATCTCCAATTTTATGCTACTGCTTTCCCCTCTCTGGACTTTTGCTTCCCTTCATTTATCCCCTCCAGTTTGTTTCATTTCCTGACTAGCTGATGGAGGCAAGTACGTTTTTTAAACTCTGACTCCTCCCAGTGTAAAGATTGATGTCGCTGCCATCGTAAAACAGAAAACTATAATACAACAGTCCCAAATGAAAATGGTGAGCAGATACTGATAAGCTAAGGCCATGAGTGGAGTCCTTGTGTGACACAAATGGTTTAAACTCACCCCAAGGTGCCCTGGAAGACAGGCCTGGTGATTTGCTTCTGAAAGTTCACAATCATTGTGAAACCTTTGGAGCAAGTTTACTCAGCACACAAAGGGTCTCAGGGAGACCCTACAGGACAGAGTAGAACTGCCCCTGTGGGTTTCTGAGGCTGTAACTCTGTGGGAGTAGAAAGCCTCATCTTTCTCCCAAGGAACTGCAGCCTAGATTCCAACTGTAGTCCAATTAGGGACCCACTATGCCACCAGGAGCCCTAAGCATCAAAATGACTTGATGGCAGTGAGTTTGGAGTTGATAGATCTTTTTGGGTTGTTGTTGTTATGAAAGCACTGGAGGTTGTAGTGATTTAGAAGAATAGTTTAATTAGAGATGCATGTGGTTACAGTTGGATCTTTATTTACTTCTAATGAAGAAAGTAAAAAGTCAAATTACAACAGACATCAATATAAAACCATAATTATAACAATTCTTATTAAGTTTGCTGTTGCCAAGCACTATGCTAAATGTTTTAGAGATGATGTGGGATTACACCCCTTGTTGTTAGATGCCATCACATCAATTCTGGCTCACAGCAACCCCATGAGACAAAGAAGAGATGCCTCATAGGGCTTCCAAGACTGAAATCTTCACAGAAGAAGGTCACCATAACCTTTCTTCTGAGGCGCTGAAGATCATGCAACAATGGTTGCAGAAGAACACTGACAGGGAGCGGTCAACGTTTCAGACCACATTCAAAAGAGGATGTGGAACAAGGGCTATCATTGCTGAGGTCAGAAGGATCTTAGTTGAAAGCAGAGAATATCAGAAAGATCTTTATTTGTATTTTATTGGCAATGTCAAAGTCATGGACTGTGTGGATCACAGAAAACTATTGATAGCCTTGAGAAGACTGAGGACTCCAGAACCCTTCGCTGTGCTCATGAAGAACCTGTATATGGATCAAGGGGCAGTTGTGTGAATAGAACAAGGGAATGGTTTAAAATCAAGAGAGGTTGTATGTTCTCACCAGACTCGATTAGTCTGTATGCTGAGGAACTAGTCAGGTCAGACTATATGTAGAAGAACAAGAAATCATGTTTGGAGAAAGGCTAAATAACAACTTTTTGATTTGGAGACGACAACCTTACATGCTGAAAGTGAGGACTTAAAAGCACTTGCTGATGAAGAGCAGGAATTAAAGCCTTTCATTTAGATCACAACTTAATATCACGAAATCAAAAATCCTCACAATTGGACCAATAGACAACCTCACGACAAATAGAGAAACTATTGCTGGCATCCCAATCAAGGCTCATGGAAGTAGCAGTCAAGAGATCTAAGCGACCCCCTGCATTGGGTACATCTGCTGCACAGCCCTCTGTAAAGTACTGAAAAGCGAGGGAGAAGACTAAGATGTGCCTGACCCAAAGGCATGATACCTTCAGTCTCATCATTGGCATGTGACAGTGGAACACTAAATAAGGAAGACCAAAGAACAATGGATGCATTTGGATTTTGGTGCTGGGGAAGAACATTAAAAATCCCAATGGACTGCCAAAAAAAACAAACGAACCTGTCTTGGAAGACGTACAACCAGAACGCTCCTTAGAAGCAAGGATGGAGAGACTTCGTCTCATGTACTTTGGACATGTGATCAGTTGGTCCCGAGGAAAGGATATCGTGCTTGGGAAAGTAGCAGGGCAGCAGAAAAGAAGAAGACGCCTCATAAGATGATGGACACTGTAGTTTGTAGGGTTTCTGTGAGTCAGAACCAACTTGACAGCACCTACCAGTAAAAGACAACTCAGCACAAGATTACACTGAAGGTAAAAATATAAAGGGAAAATACAGGTATAGCATCCACTTGCAGGCAAAAGAAAACATCCATAGCAATATAATTGAGCAGTCATCAATATAAAATATGATTCAAAATTAGTATTTATCTAACACTGAAGGCAGTAAGGGCTTTAGAAGGTTAAAACCATGAAATATTCCTCAAAGGTCTTTTCACAAGGACAGTGTGCTAGGCTTAAAAACATAAAAGTCTAATTCTTTGGACTATCTCAAGGCAGCACTATCAGTGTCAGCAGGTGAACGGGCTGAGAAAAGATATTTCAAGAAATGACACAAAGAGCTAATACTTTTAATACATAAGGAGTTTATGCAAATCCCTCAGGCAATTATTCATGCAAAGATAGACAATTCACAAAGAAGGAAACGCCGAAGGAGAAGAAACAGCTCAACCTCATCCATCTAAATAAAAGAAATTAGACCAGCAATGAGTGAGATAATTCATTTCTCTCACATTAGCTATTTAAAAAATCCTGGCAAGAGCATTGATGGAAATATAAATTGGGACTTTATTCTTTGGAAGTGATTCCAAAGCTTTTAAAATATTCATTCCTTTTGAAACAATAATTCCACTTCTGGGATTCAAGCCTACCAGCAGAATCAAAACTGCCAGACACAGATTTCTGAGCAAAGATGCTCAGGAAAATATTATTTATGATAATGTTGAGAGAGCCAGAATAGTAGATGATGGTGGAAATTGTTAGAAAAAATGTGGCATAGCCATATGACAATGGTATTAATAGCTTAAAATATATTTGAGGGATGTCTCTTAAAATAAAGAAATAATATATGGTATAATGGTTAGTAGAAAAAAGGCCCAATGCTGGTACACCGAATCTATCAACCAAACACTACATTACATGCATGATCTCATGTCAACTAAATGAAAAACCTATAGGAAAATACTAGAAGAAATCATGTAAGGCAGTTAATAGCATTTGCCTTCTGTAATGGTATTAAAGGCTGCACATTCTGCTTCTGAGTGCTTTTCTGTACTTGCTCAGTCATGTACATTGAGCCAAAAAGAAACAAACGCACATTGTCATTGAGTCCATTTTGACTCATAGTGACCCTCTCACACAGAGTAGAACTGCCCCCATGAAGTTTCCCAGACTGTAAATTCTTCCAGAAACAGACTGTCCCATCTCTCCTGCAGAGGGGCTGGTGGGCTGGAACCACCAATCTTTTGGTTGGCAACCCCAGCACTAGGCTCCTCTTAGGTTGAGCACAGGTTACTTTTAAAGCCAGGGGTTGGGAAAATTGAGCAGAAAAAATCACCTTCACTCTGTGACACTTGTAATTACAGCTCTTTTTAGGAATAAGCTATCTTGGCTACAGAAACTTGGACAATGTTGACCAAAAGTTAGTTTGTTGCAAGAATTTGGGGTACAAAATGAAAGCTTCAAAGAGCCTGATAAGAACATGAGTACTGCTATCTTCACATCAATTTTAATATGGTTTTTTAATATATTATGTTGATTTGGGGTAGAAATACACACAGCCAAACACACGTCTGTTCACGATTTCTACATGAACACTTCAGTAACCTTGATTAGGGATTCTGTGTTGTCACCATTCTCCCCCCCCCCCCCATATTATTGCATCACCATTAACTTTGGTTCTCTGCCCTTAAGGTTCTCATCTGTGCTTTAGATAAACTGCCATCAATTTACACTTATATTGAAAATTCTGTATCAGTGTTTGAGGCAAACATTCTGTATTAATGGGGTTAAACAGTTGTTTAATTTAATGATGGATTCATGGGTTAGTTTCCAGTCAAGATTTGAAGGTTCTTTCTAGGCATCTGATTTGGAGGTTTCCCCCATCTCAGTGGATTCAGGAATTCTGATTCCTATACCAATTTGAGGTTGTGTTCCATTCTTTGCCTCCTTTTGATCAAAGGAGCCATCTGTTGGCCCTTGGATCAAAATGTTCAGGAATGGTAGTCAAACATCACCGATTTCTTCTGGTCTCCAGGTGATGGCAGTAGTATGGTGGGGCAGCAATCCCTTTCCTTCTTCTTTCTCTGCTATTCTATGTGAACAGAGACTATTGTATCTTCTTTCGGTGCTCACTCATATGCTTACCACTCGGTCTCTCCCAAACCTGGGAGAGGTCATTCCATGCTCTCGCCTAGGTCACCTGCCTGCGTCAGGCTACAGTCATTAGCTCGTCAACTTCCACTGGGGAATTCAATTACAATGCGGAACAAACCATTGGAATCCGACCCGACGCACGTGATTTGTGGAAACAACAGCAGTTCATTTTGTGGTCACTTGTCATTAGTTGTCGTGGTTTGTACGCATTGTTTAAACCCTTTGTGGCTGTGTTCCAAGCGTTTTGCTACAATTTCCTTGGTTTTTGTGACTTTTTGTATTATTTTCAGATAAAAAAACATGGATCTTAAAAGTGTTTTTCAAAAGAATCACCATAATAAGGAACTGGTTGACCATGTTATCAACATTGATAATTTAGTAAACCCTTTTAGAAAAGAGTTAAGGGAACGCCAACCCCCGACCACAGTAGACAGTTCCTTTATTGAAAATATAGGTATTTTGTTCAAGATTTTTTGCATTGATTTTGACTTTTTACAAAATACTGAGTTGACCCTAATGCCATGATCACAATTAACAAAATTAATAACAATTCCTAAATATCTCTCACGCAGTCCATGATGAAATTTCAAGGCATTTGGGTAAAGAGAGGAGTGCTTTTCCATTGGTGGGCTTTGTGTAAAGCATTAAGGTGGGCAGATTTGTAGGACTACAGGAGGAAGGAGGGTAACCCAGACTAAGATGGTGGAGTGTCATGAAGGTGAAAAAAACAACAACAACAAAGTATTCCCGTTTGCTTCAGCAGTTTAATGCAAACGAAGTGTGCTCATCCCATTTCACCTGTGCAGATTCTCCTCACAGCATTTCACAATGTACTCAAGAGCTCATCTTGATTGCCTCTGAAACCATGCGGAAAAGGGACCCCTTGGACATTCTAACGGGAGACATTGCAATGCTAATTTGTTCTTTGTATCAAAGGGTTTGAGGGGGGGATTTGTACATTTGAACATGAGCCAGGATTTGGCATTAACTTTCTAAATGATCTGGTCATAGTCTACTGCATTTGCAGTAACTGCCAGGGATGAAACGGCTTTTCCTGATCAACTGGAACTAAGGGAAAGTAGCTTGGGACACAGAGTGGCAAGACAGAGCAAAATAAAAATCACCATAACTCCTCCTAGCTGGCCGCTAAGCACCTTCGCTTTCTTTTATCTTCCTTGGCAGAATTTCTCCTGGGAAAATGCGTGCTTTTTATTTTCTAGCCAACATGGGTGAGCTGGTCCTACAGCCAGGTTCAGTGGGCCTCGATAGTCTTTCGCTCACTTAATCATGACAGGAACCCTCTAAAGGAGGTAGAACTGTTCTGTCTACTTTTATAAAGGAGGACATGGAAATGTAGCCAATCAGTCCTTGGATTACAAACATCCAACTTATAGACGACTTATATTTACTTGCCTTTTTTGACTCGACCCCCACCCACAACAGATTCTTCATCACAATCCCCTTCACTTACTGCACCTGCAGTTTTTAAGTCATTGAACCAGCCAGTGGTTCTCAACCTTCCTCCTGCCGCGATCCTTTCATGTTTCCTCATGTAGCGGTGACCCTCAACCATCACATTATTTTCGTCGCTACTTCATCACTGTCATTTTGCTACTGTGATGAATCAGGCTACGCCTGTGAAAGAGTCGTTTGACACCCCAGCCCCGCAAAGGGGTTGTGACCCACAGGTTAAAAACCTTTGCTGTAAGCCTTCTCTTGCTCTAACCAAGTCAAATAAAAAACAATTGACTTAGAGTTGATTCCCACTCACCCTAGTGGCCCTGTGGGACAGAGTAGGACTGCCCTATGGAGTTTCTAAGACCGGAGTCATTAGAAAAGCTGACGTCTACATCTTTGTCCCGGGAATGCCAAGTGCTTTAGTCATCGTGTCGTCAGAGCTACCTCTTGCACTAAAACCAAACCCCAAACCCACTGCCATCCAGTCACTTTCGACCCACAGCAACCCTCGCTAGGGTTTTCAAGATAGGAAAACTTCACAGGAGCCAACAGCTTCATCTTTCTTCCAAGGAGGCTGGTAGGTTAGAACCTAAGGCCTAACCCCTCCCCCAGGCTCCTTGTCTTGCCCTAAAGTAAGGCACCTGTTCTGATTTACCTATAAATTCGACTTAAAGACACAAACAAATCTTGTTCGTAACCCAGGCCCAGCCTATAGAGAAAAATTAAGGCATAATTTGCATGAGGTGATGCAGCTCATATCACTCTTTGGAAAGAAAAGTTCAGGCAGCATTCACAAGGGCTTCTGGAATGATGGTGCCATGATATTTGTACACATGGTCTCATCAGATCCCCTGGCTTCCGATGCTTCGCTCTACTCCAGCAATAATTTCACTTTACTGGCCTAGCTTTCCAAAAATTAAAGTCAGGCTCAGTTGTAGTGCCATGCTGAGTCCTATGGAAGTCGAGGCAGAAAGAAAAGTGGGCAATGGTGATCCTGTCTTTCTTCAAAATGCTGATATTTTGTTAATCACAGACGGTTCCATGAACTTTGATTTTTTATTTTTTGAAAAATATGGAATTGAAATATTCCTTCTTTTAACGTTTTCCTGCGGACAGGGTGAAGATTTGTTCCAGCTCATTCTCTGCAACATCACTTACCCTGCTTCCTCCCGGGTTTCCGCTTTCTCTTCTTCCTCCTCGCCTAACCCGTCTGAATGTTGCCCTTGGGTAAGTACAGCCTTTTTGATCTCTAATGGTTGATGATTCTAAGATTTGAACACCTCTCGAGTGTGATTGTGCCCCTTGTAGACCTGTCCATTGTTTGGCTGAAAATTGAGCTAAAGGGATGAGTTCATTTCCGGATCTGAAGGGCAACTAAGGGCTGTAGTTTTGGAGGCTGATCTCTATCCCACCAGCAATCCTGGTCTCTTTTATGATTTTGAGTTTTGTTCCATATGTTTCTCCCACTCTCCCCAGGACCCTCTAATGCTATCTCCTTCCGAGTACGGTATATACTTGTGTAGAAGCCGAGTTTTTCAGCACATGTTGTAATGCAGTTTTTGTGGTAAAATTGGGTGCCTCGGCTGATATTCGGGTTGGCTTATACTTGACTATATATGGTAGTTTGTCAAAATACTGTTTTTGAGTACTTGTTTGTTTTGGCACCCCCCTTCTGTTTTGCACCTTGAATGATTCAACACTCTCAAGCCCTGTGTCCATTTAAATGTTTGCACTCACATACAAACAACTACATTTTTACAAATGAGAAAAGTGAGACCAAGATACGGAAAAATGAAATGCTTTCCTCAAAGTCACGCAACTTATTTGTGCCAATTCTTTTAGAAGTAACTCGTGTACCACCTCATTCTCTACTAAACTTCCATTCTTTAAATTGAAATAAATCCTTTAGCCAAGCATAAGGAGGTGCACAAATAGATGGAATTCACAAATCAGCCCCAAATTTTAATCATTGGTTTTAGAGGTCAGTTGTGTCAACATATTGCTGGTGGTGGTGTTGGTGCCACTTTTGCTTTTGAACACTTTAAAAGTTTACAAGATTTGCCCAATGCACTATGCTGTTTGAATTTTTGACCGTTGTTTTTCTTTGTTTATCATGATGTTGCTTGCCAATCCAGGTGTGAGGATTTTAATTTTCTTTGTGTTGAGGTATAGGCTATACTGAAGGCTGTATGTCAGCTTTGATCTTCAGCAGTGAATGCTTCTTGTCCTCTTCATTTTCAGCAAGCAAGATTGTGTCATTTGCATTAGTCTTTCTCCCAATACTGGTGCCACTCTTCTTCAGAGCGTTAAGCTGCTCAGATGATTTAGTCAGCAGAAGGATTGATTAAGTATGATGAAAGGATACAACCTTGATACACACCTTTCCTGATTTTAAACCACACAGCTTTGCTTCGATGTACATCCAGGTTTTACACGAGCACAATCAAGTGTTCTGGAATTCCCACTGTTTGCAATGTCATCCATAATTTGTGATCCACACAGGCAAGTGCCTTTGCATTATTAGGTACTTGCATATATGTGGTGATATTGAACAATGAGACTATCACCACCATTTTCAAAGTATTCATAATCATTCATTGATGTAGTACCTGATATGGATTTTTTTTTCATTTTTCTTTTTTAATGGCACTGCCAATGGGGCACAAGATGATCCCAAAATATATGCAGATCAACTCCTTTGTTAGATTAGCCTTTGAATGAACCTGCATTAAATCAAATGACCCTGGGTTTTATTGAAGAAAAGAAGAAACACAGTTGCCCGTTTCAATGAAGAAAGAAAAGACAAATACACGAACACACATGAAATGAACACAATGTAAAGTTGTAAGAGACATTGTTTCTGGGAAATTGTTTGTGCTTGTCTGATTCATCTGAGGTTATGTATCTCCATTTATTCAAGAATCAGGTTATTAATGAGGTCATAGCCTCTGAAAGAGCATGTCCTGCTAAGGATATTTTATTAAGTAAACAGATGCCAGGTTCTACTCAAAACACTGGGAATACTAAGAGGCAAATTCAGGACCCTGCTTCTCAGTGGGACTGGGGCGCTAAAAGGTCACCAGGCAAGAATTAGAACACACAGAGAAGTTCAGCAAAGAATCGTTCCCACTTTCGATCTAAATCCTTTTTTAAACCAAGTCAAAGAAAGTGGCAGTGAGAACCCCAACTGTTAGTTTTTTCTTCCCCCGATGGGTGACGAATGTGCCTTATCTGTCAACAAATGAGATTTCCAATATTGAACCTCAAACTTAACCCAGCCAGCCAGCATACCTGGACCCAGGCAGATCTTGTGCACCCCAGGAATGGAGCTTGTCCCTAGAGCAATGAAAGAGAATGGTGGCTTCCTAGGGACAGCTTTCACGCGTAAAGGAGGGATTGAAACCACACATCCCCATACATTGTCTGGTGTGAACAGTGTGATGTATAGGTATATGCATGTATCCATTGATACTCTAATCTGGCTCCTTATGGTGTTTACTTACTATTGGAAAGACCTAATCCAGGGTCAACATTCCAGTGGTGGTGGCTTTACATGATAACTGTGGTTATATAAGTGCATACCCAAGAGATTGGTTAATAAACATGGTAAAAATTATTTCCATTGGTGAATTAGCTCAGGCAGGATATATATACACGATCCACCTGCTAACAAAAGGTTGGAGGCTCAAGTCTATCCAGAGATGCGCCGGAAGACAGGCCTGGCAATCGTCTTCTGAACAATCAGCCACTGAAAACTCTATGAAGCCCAGTTCTCCTGGGACACACGGGGGGTCACCCCGAGTTGGAGATGATTCAATCAGTGGTCACTGGATTTCATTTTTTCATTGTTGGAAACCAGCTCGTGAGCCACAAAAGCACCAAAGTCAGTTTTCAGTTTTCCTTTCCCTCCTTTTGGAACCCCTCACACCAACGTGTAGGTCTGATGGGGAAGGACAAGTGGGCGGTTTTCAAGGCTGTGATCCTCTCCCTTTTTATTTTTGTTTTGAATGTATTTATGTATGTATTTGTTTATTTTTCCTTTTATTTGGAAAACATCGTATAGCTAGCTACACAGCCCAACCCTTCCGAACACTGAGTCTCCCAGTAAATCACCACGTGTGTGGCTCTTTCTTCGGCTTTCCTTCTCCCCCGCCCTTCATTCCTCTCAAACCCTCTCCTGCCCACCCCAAGCCTCGGCATAGCCTTCTGTCTTTTTCCTTAGTGTGGAAGTGTCTTATGTTTTTCCTTGATAAGCACGGTGTCATGATATTTTTATCTGTATGAGATTGATTAATTTTGCTGAGCCGAAGGATTTCCAATTTTGTCCAGGTCATGAGGTGTTTGACAGACTCATCATTGTTTTGTAGAGGTGCATACTATTTCACTGGGTGTATAGACCAGAGTTTACTTATCCATTCCTCCACAGATGGGGTTTTGGGTTGTTCCCATTTTTTTTTTGCTGTTTTAGAAATTGCTGTGATAAACGTGGGCAGTGTGCATCTGTATCTGTTCATATTTTGTTCTTTATTTCTTTGGAGGAGAGGTATTGGAAGGTCACATGGCGTAACTATTTGTCATTTAAAAAAGTGCCATATTGTTTTCCATAGTGACTGGGCAATTCTGCAATTCCACCAACAATGTATGAGGGTTTCAGTCTCTCCAATCTCTCCACATCCTGTCCAGTGTTTGCTGGTTTTTGTGTTTTTAAAATTTTACTTAAAGTGTTGATGGGAGGTGAATGCTCATCATTGCTATAATTTGTATTTCTCTTACAGTTTGTAATTATGAATAATTTTTCATGGTTGTTGCCTGCTTGAATGTCATCTGGTCAATTATCTATTCATGTCTTGTGCCCATTTTTGATCGGATTATTTGTGTTTTTCTTCTTCGGGTGTTTCAATTTTCTATAGATTTTTGAAATTAGCCCTTTATCTGATATATCATTGCCAAATGTTTTTTCCAGTCTGTGGATTCTCTTGATGAATTCTCTTAATGTACATGAATGTTACATTCCCAGTCATCTATTTTATTTTCTTTAGTATGGGTATTTTTCAGAGGTTTTTAAAAATTTTACTGGCCCAACTGCCTTTGCAGAAATGAAGTATTACGAATTGAATAAGCCCAGCAGTCTAATGTCCTTGGAGCAGTGTCCTGGGTCTGAAGCCTCGCTGGTCCCGTGTACTCCATGCCTTGGAGGACTTGTTTCTAGACTTACAGGCCTTGTGGAGTGACCTTTTCTTGTAAGGTACTTCTTGTCATGCCTAAGGACAGAGAGTGGGAAGTCCCCATGTCTAGAACAGGCTTCCTGCATGAATGTTGTTGTGCCTTATTGTTTGCTACTGTTGAGTCAGCCCCTACTCAAGGTGAGCCCATCCCTACTCAACAGGAAGAAGTGGTGCCCACTCCTGCCCTTATGATCAGCTGGGGATCAGACCATTGTGATCCACAGGATTTTCATTGGCTGATTTTTCAGAAGTAGATCACCAGGCCTTTCTTCTTAGTCCATCATAGTCTGGAAATTCTGCTGGCATGTGGAAATAGGAAAATTAGAGTGGCAATAATAGGTGTAGATTGTGTTTCCAAAGATAATTGTAACAAATGCAACTTCCTAAGTGTTAATTCGTTCTCTGTGGGTATGGATATACATAGAAACCAAGAGTGTCTTCATATGTTTTATATGTCCAATAGATGATTGACCTCTGCTTAGGTAGTAGCTGGCACATGGTAATTTCTCAAGAAATAACTGATGAATGAATAAGGGATTAAAGCTAGAAGCATTATGTCTGTGTAGTTACTGGTTGTCAGGTTATCAAATTACTCCTATGCTTATCATCTTAAAACAATGAACATTTATAATCACACAGTTCTGGGGGTGAGAACTAGGGACTAGTTTGGCTGACTGGTTCTGGGCCAAGGTCTCTAATAAATCTACAATTAAGATGTCATCTTGCAAGTCAGGACTAACTTCATTGAGACTTGCCTGAGGCTAGAGATTCCCTTCAAACCTTCGTGCTGTTTTTATTAGCTTGAGGCCTGCATTCCTTCTCAGGCCGCCTCTCTATATAGGGCTGCTCACCACCTGGCAGCTGGCTTCCCCCAGAGTGAATCATGGCAATAAGAGAGACACAAAGAAAGCAAAAGTGATTTAGAGGCACCGCTTTCATGTCTCCGAACACCATCATTTGGACCTGGTTCTGTTTATCAGAAGGGAGTTACTCCGCCAACAATTCAGGGAAAGACTAGCCAGAGGTATCAGGAGAATCATCAGGCCCCATCCTGAAGGCTGTCTACCATACCTTGTGGATTGTTCATGGACTCTGCAAACAGAAACCTCCACCCCCTGTCAACCTAACGCTTAGACAAATACATTCTTTTCTGTGAAAGTGTTGTAAGTGATTTATTAACCTTTTCCTCAGAGCTTGGCAAACATGGTGACATGATCACGTCATGGCAACAAGTCAATGGGCATTCATGACAACTACCTTTGCTCTGCAAAGAACCTGAGCAGGTTCGGAGGAATTGCTTCCAGATCACTTTTAGTTTGTGTGTTTCACAGCACAAGATCATTTCTTGACTAGATTGAACATTCAGCTTGCATTTCTCTACCCCATTTCCACCAATCCAGCAAAATGAGATTGTGTCCCTGAGTAGTGCGAATGGGGAATGTGTACAGCTGCTGACCAAAAGGATAGAGGTTTGAGTGTCCCCCGCCCCACCCAGAGATGCCTCAGAAGAAAGGCCTGGAGATATACTTCCCAAAAGACCAGCCATTGAAAACTCTGACACACATGGGGTCACCATGAGATGGAGTTGACATAAGGGTCCATTTCATGTAAACTCTTATTCTAAGATGTGTCATTCCAATTATAGGATTGCCCTCAAGAAAGTGGTCGGTGTTTTCTTCCATGAAAAATTATTTTCTGGATTTTAAAATACACACCATTTCACCTGAAGTCAGAAAAATGAAATGCTTTGTTTGTTAAGGAATTTAATAAATAGTGTTGGGCTGAGGGTTTTGTTTGTTTAGTTTTTTCAGAACAAAGTGGTTTCATATGAGGTTTTCCAAGTTGACAAGCCCACCTAGTCATTCTATGAGTTAAAGATAGAGACCCTTTGTCTATTTAAAGCCCATTAATTTCTGCTGCCTTGGCAGCTGGTGCCTGCACAACTTTATTCTTTGAACGAGTCTCTTCAGGCTGCAGATAAAGTCTCAGAATAAAGCAAGTAAAGGGCCTTAGGGAGCAGACATGGTAACATGGACAAAACTAGGTGCAAGTACAGAACTTTTTAACTGAACTCTCCCAATGGACTACAATTCGTCTCTTGGAGGTTTGAATCCACCCAGTTTATCATACTGTTGGTGGCTTGTATGTTTTTTTTAAAAAAATCATTCTATTGGGGGCTTGTACTATGCTTATCACAATCTATCCATCCATCCATTGTGTCAAGCACATTTGTATATATGTTGCCATTATCATTCTCAAAACATTTGAGCCCTTGGTATCAGCTCCTCATTTTTCCCCTCTCCTGGCTCCTCCCTCCCCCATGAACCCTTGATAATTTATAAATTATTATTTTGTCATCTCTTACACCATCTGACGTCTCCCTTCACCCACATCTCCGCTGTCCGTCCCCCAGGGAGGAGGTTATATGTAGATCCTTGTAATCTGTTCCCCCTTTCTCCCTCACGTTCCCTCCACCCTCCTGGTACTGCCACTCTCACCACTGGTCCTGAGGGGTTCATCTGTCCTGGATTCCCTGTGTTTCCAGTTCCTATCTGTGGGTTGCTTGTATGTTGCTGTGCCACTAATATTTCAAATACCAGCATGGTCGCTCATAATGGACAGGTTCAGCAGAGCCTCTAGTCTAAGACAGACAAGGAAGAAAGCCTACCTATCGACTTCTGATTGCCACAGATCATGATCAGACTTATTTGCTTAGGAGGGATCGATTGCTGATGGACATCATGTGTGGTGAAGTAAAGGACCATGGAGGGTAAAGGAGACCCTCTTTGAGTTGGAGTCTATCATTGTGCCAATCCAACTTGAACAATCACGAGGAAGACATGGCACCAGACAACATTACATTCTATTGGATATAAGAACAGCACCATGAGTTGACGATCTATCGGCCTATCTATGTCAGTAGAGAAATGGCGCTTGCCCACTAGCTAGCAAAGAAAGAAAGAAGACTCCAAAGAAGAGGCATCCAATTACACTGTAACTGCAAATAGCTCCACACAGCCTCTTTCCCCCAAATGATTTTGCACCGTGGCTGCCAAACCTGACCCAGATGGGTTTTTTAAATCCATCTCCCTGGATCACATCTACCTTTGGCTGATTTTTGCTCAATGCGGTACATATGAGACAAAGATCTTGGTCCTTACTTAGCATTTTCTACCACCTTGGCAACCTCTGTGGGGCTGGTAACTTTAGCCATTAAAAAATGCTTTTACAACATTTCTGTGTAAGAATTAGATGAAGGGTGTTTTTCTTTGAAGTCGGCTTCTAGTTAGGATTTTAGATATCACTTAACCAACTCAGACTGTACCTTTGTGCTCACATTGTGGACCACGTGTCCACGGGGTCTATTAACTTTGTACTTCAAGGCTGGATCAGTGGACAGGAGTAAACTTATCAATGCCAAGACATCTTTAGAGAATGGTGATTTCATCAGGTGGCCATTTCTCCTTTACTTAACTAGCTCTCTTTCCTATCACATGCTTGAATCGCCATTTCTGTTGGTCCCCATAGTGCTTCTCAAACATTGGTTGGCATAGGAATCCCTTGGGGCTCTTGTTAAAATGCAGGTTCTGATTCCGCACTTCTACAAAGCTTCCAGCATATGCAAATATGGCGAGGCCCAGACCAAGTTTGAGTTGCAAGGCCTTAGAACCCACTCAATGGTAATTAGTGGCACAAATGGATTTGCTTTACTAGAGACCTCATTGTTCCTCTGCGCTCCCTAGGGTTAAGAAAAAACAGCGTCTTACCTACAGAGTCTATGAGTGTCTCAAGGAAAATTCTTAGCTATCACTTTGGTTTAGTATGTTTGAATAAAGGTGATATTGTTTGGCCCACTGGAGATCGATGACCCATTCCTTGTTTCTAATGACTAAATGGGGTGAACATTTTTAGCAATTGTCTTTTCCCTTTAAAATGTCGGCACATTAGCTGTGGTTTATTTACTTAGTTTGAAGTGATCTTTGATGCTGCTCAGGAAACACTCTCAGGCTATTTTAAGATAATTAATCATGTTGACTTAGCAATTGGCTTCTAAAAGCTTTTGTAATGTCAATACATTCTCAAGGACGTTCAATGTCAGTTCATCAGCCCCCTCCCTCCCATTTATTTCTTTCTCTCTTGAGTAACTGGTCCAGGTTCGAATGTTGCACAGGAGAAAAGAGATTCCAAGTTCAAATACAATTTATAGAAACACATGTATTAAGCTTTAAATGGGGCAAAAACAAAGGCAAAGATACAGTCTATGGATCATGAAGACCATAACGGTGTCTGAGGATGTACAGAGACTTGGCCATTAAACCTGACATGGACAACAGAGGCGATTGTTATAAAATCATGATTGGCAGCAGATCAATATATCACCATTGCAGGCTGAATTACATAATTGGGAAAGAAATCACATGTTGTTGCAGATAGCAAAGCTCACAAAATTGGTTCAGGGCCCCTTGGACCAAGACAGCGAGGGTATCTATCACCCACATCTCTGTGGCCCTAGTATCCCAAATTATATCAGGGTCCTACCTGGACAAGTCCCTGAGGGCTAGGCTGCCCCTCCCTGGACTGGTAGCAATCGACTTCCAAACACACTCAGCTTGAGAGTGAAGCTTTTCGCGTTGCTTGTCAATAGTCAGAAAGAATCCAGTGGAGTTTGAATGTACCTGGATACTCAAAATGGACCTGGACTCTCACTGTAAAGCATAGCCTTCCTAATGCTTAGCATTTAAGTTCTAACATATACCGTATATACGTGAGTATAAGCCACCCCGAATATCAGCCGAGGCACCTAATGTGACCACAAAAACTGCATTAAAATGTACTGGAAAACTAGGCTTATACACGAGTATATACGGTAATATAGGGAGATTTCAGTGGTTACGCGTTGTGCTGAAATCTGTAAGGTCACCAGTTCGAAAGCCACTCTGCAAGAAATAGATGGGCTTTCTTCTGCCATAAAGAGTTCCCATCTTAGAAATTCACAGGGGCAATTAGTTGCATCCTGTTCGATAGGGTCGCTATGAGTTGGCATTGATTCTATGGTAGTGAGTTTAGTGTTTTTACAACTTGAGTTGCAATTTCATAATTGATGATTTCCCTTGGTTGTATGAAGAACTAACTATATTTTTGTTACATCTCCCTAGGTAGAGGAACCTCAAGAGCCACCCTGCCTGGGTGCAAACACTAATACTGCTTCATTACGAGCGATCTGACAGTAATGAAACATAGGTCTCTTAGCCTCAGCTTCCTCAATTGAAAAATGGGGATAATAAAAGTACTTTCTTTATTGGGAAATTGAAGGACTACTACCTGGTGCATAGGAAGTGCATACTAGAAGTTACCTATTATTTTAACACCATTCAACACAATTGCATATAAAGCATCTAGCATGGGTCATCACAATTGATCTATGAGGTTGTTATGGTTTTTAGGAGCCATTGAGTTGATTCTGACCCACACCGACCCTGTGCACAGCAGAACAAAACACTGTATGGTCCTGGGCCATCCTCACAATTGTCCCTGTGCCAGAGCCCATCGATGCAGCCACCATGCTGATTCATCTCCTTGGGGGCCTTCCTCTTTTCTGCTGCCCCTCCACTTTACCAAGCATGATGTCCTTCTCCAGGGACTGCTCTCTCCTGACAAGATGTGCAAAGCACGTGAGACGAAGTCTCCAAGGAGCACTCGAGCTGTATTTCTTCCAAGACAGTTTTGTTTGTCCTTTCAGAAAGCTGTGCAATCGATATTGTTCTCTATCGGGTTCTGTCTATGTCTAAAAGGGACCAGTCTGCCTGCAGAAAGGCAAGCTGCTTGCTGGGGTGGTAGTCACATCTGCTCATAACATCATGGGGTGCAAAATGTAATTGTTTCTACCCACTTTCTCCCACCCATGCTGGCTTCTCTAAGAACATAAATGTTGAAGAGGTTTTGGAACACTGAATACCCCACACCAAAGAAACAAAACAATAATTGCTATAAGCTAGAATCCTAGGAGCCCCGTGGGGGTGGGAGGCAATCGGTAAGGACTTGGCTATTAACCAAAAGGTTGGTGGTTGGAACTTTCCAGAGCTCCGAGAAACATCTTGACAATCTGATCTTATAAAGATTAGAGCCCAGGCAACATTATGGAACTGTTTTACTCTATCACATGAAGTCAGGGTGCGTCATAATCAGCCCCATGGCACACAACAAGAACACTTTAGTATTCTACCCTGGCATTTTATTTTCAATTTCTGGATTTCTAAAGCATTCTGTGGTACCCACCCACTGTTAGCAAATTAATTCCAACTCATAATGACTACATAGGAAACAGTAGAATTGCCCCTTTGGGTTTCTGAGACTGTTTTTAAAAATGTATTGGAGCATACAGCCTCATCTTTCTCCCTGAGAGCAATTGATTGTTCTGAACTGCTGACCTTTCCGTTAGCAGCTAACCCACTATGTCACTAGAGCTCCTTAAAACCTTCTATGGTACAACTCAATTAATATTCACTTTTGTATTAAGTTCGCTGCCCTGAAGTAGAGTCTCTATTACGTACATTAAACATGATGCAAGACAGCATAGGCAATTGGTAGTAAAAGAGCAAGTGTGTGCAACTTACTCAGGACAGGAGGAAATGCTCCGGTCAGATTCTGAGCCATGGGAAGATTCGAAGTGCTGTCATCATAATGAAATATCAGCTGAGAGCTTTCTATTTTTAGAACTGGGCTCTACATCTAAAAGAATTTTGGTTAATTTCTACAATGGCCAGAAAAGGTTTGTTTTCATTTTTTAATTGTGTTCCAATTTGCTATCCTAGTCTAAATCATTGTTTTTTATTGTGCTCTTTAAAAAATCATTTAACAAATATTAAGAGTATATTATATGTGCAAACAATGGTAAACTGTAGTCACAATTGCATATTGTTAGCTGTCGTCTAGTTACTCCTGACCATTGGCAACAAGAGAAACCAGCACTGCCTGGTCCTGTGCCATCCAGATGATCAGTTGTTGAGCAGATTTTTGTGGTCCATGGGGTCTACACTGGCTAGATAGTTTCCAGAAGTCGATCACCAGGTCTTTCTTCCTAGTCAGTTTTCAACTAGAAGTTCCGCTGAAGCCTACCACATGCAAATGTCCACTGGTGGCAGCACATGAGATTCATTGGCTGGGCGTGGAAGTTGGGTCTCCCATAAGGAAGGAGAGAGAATTCTAGCACTGGACCACCAGTGTCCCTTTATTTAAAACAGTGATTCTCAACCTTCCCAATGCCATGACCCTGTAATACAGTTCCTTATGTTGTGGTGACCCCCGACCATAAAATTATTTTTGTTGTTACTTCATCACTGTCATTTTGCTACTGTTATGAATCGGGTGACCAATGTGAAAGGGTTGTTCAGGTTGAGAACCCCTGAGCTAAATGAATGAATGGAGGTAAAAATCTTTTGTTCTTCAATTGGGCAAAATATCCACATATACCAACTTGAAGGTACAGGTTTTGTTTTAACATACAGGCATAACAAATGTTGGTGGCAAAAGCCAAGATTAATTGTGTGTCAGTGTGCATTCTCTGAACCTTTGAATGTCTGAAAGTCATTCGATTGAAGCTCACTTTACTTATTTATTTTTTTCTGTTACCAAAGGAAAATAGAGTCAAGTTACAATTAGCCCCTTCCTTCAAGAGGACAGTACTGGTTTCCTATGTTGCTGGAGGTTGAGGCAATCGAACAGATAGGCTATTTTATATCCAGCTCCAGGGACTCTGGTGGCCCATTGGCAAAACATTCAGCTGCTAACCAAGAGGTTGGCAGTCAAACCCACCCAGCGGCTCCATGGGAGACAGACTTGTTGGTCTGCTCCAGTAAAATTACAACCGAGAAAATCCGACTGAGTAGTTCTATTCTGTCACATGGGGTCAAAAGGAGTCCAAGTCAATCTTATGGCACCTAACAATAACATGGCACCCTCATTAATATGATCATTTTGACACTAACGTCTGTTTGTGAACCAAGAAGTGTTGCCTTGGAAGATCCATTGAGGTCGTTGTTAGGTGCCATCCAGTCCTCTCTGAGTCATGGCAGTATAACAGAATGAGCCAATTGTAGCCACTGTGTCAGTCCATTATGTCGAGGGTCTTTATTCTTTTCATTGCCCCTCTGCTTTACCAATCATTCATGATGTCTTTCTCCAGGGGCTGGTGTCTTCTGACAACATGTCCAGAATGCATGAGATGAAGTCCCGCCATCCTCGGCTCTAAGGAGCATTCTGGCTGGACTTCTCCCAAGACAGCTTTAGTGGGTCTTTTGGCAGTCCGTGGGGCTTCCAATATTCTTCACCAGCTCCATAATTCAATTTGATCGCCTCCCTTTTGCCTTCTTGAGCATTGATTGTGAATCTAAGCAAGACAAAAATCTTTGACAAATTTCAATAGTTTCTCCATTTATCATGATGTTAACTATTGATCCGTTTCTGAAGATTTGGGTTTTCTTGACATTGAGTTGTAATCCATACTGAAGGCTGCCATCCTTGATTGTCATCAGCAAGCGTCTCAAGTCTTCCTCGCTTTCAGCAAGAAAGCAGTTGAGGTAATTGTTTGAAAAAGTTTAAAATGGAAATAAATGTTCAATGCGTGTATCAGAATCCTTGATTTTTCATGCCCCATAAGTCAGAGGAGAGCTTGATATTTTGTGTGTGTGTGTGTGTGTGTGTGTGTTTTTACAAGAGAGCTTGATATTTTTATAGGAAAATCTCACTTTCCTAATAATCACTTTGATGGTAACATTACTGTTTCTCTTTGCCACTCAAGTGTCTTTACTTGTCATAAAATAGGGTATAAAACTTCTCAGTTCAAGCACATAACACCTTAAATATTCATATGCATAGCTTTTCATCTTTGCTATTCTAGTCCTGTTCATCCTTAAATGTAATGGTGCTAGAAATTCCCTTTTTGCACTTTTTCCCCATAGCAATAGTTACTGGAGTATGTATGTATGTATGTATGTATGTATGTATGTATGTATGTATGTATTTATCTCTAGGCTATCAACGTTTATATTATTATTATTAATCAATTTATTGGGGGGCTCTTACAGATCTTATGACAACCCATCATTCAATTGTATCGAGCACACTTGTACATATGTTGCCATCACCTTATCCAAGACATGTTCTTTCTACTTGAGCCCTTGGTATCTGCTTCTCTTCCCTCCCCCTCCATCTGCCCACCTTTGTGAATGATTTCTACTTGTTAATTACAGATAAGAAACTTGAAGTGATCCTGATAACCTTCCTAGGAGTCTTGACGGCATAGTGGGTTAAGCTTTGGGCTGTTGACAGCAAGTTCAGCAATTCAAACCCACCAGCCACTCCTCGAGAGAAAGATGAGGCTTCCTCCTCCTGTAAACATATACAGTGTCAGAAACCCACGGGGGAAGCTCCACTCTATCCTATAGGGGTGCTATGAATTCAGAGTTGACTTGATAGCAATGAAGTTTTGCTTGTTTGCTTTTGAGTTTGGTAACCCTCCTAATCAGAGAGGCAGGTGTTCACACACTGGTTTGCTTCTTTGTGTTCAGTGATTAAAGTAAGCTTTAGAAGCTTCAAGTGATTCAAGTGAATTTTCCCCCACCGTTGGAAGGGGGAAGTCATAAACATGAAGGCCTTGAAGCTTAAATGTAATAAACAGGAGGTGAAGAAGGTGGGCAAAGGGGCAAGTGCCCTATCCACTAGTTCTTAGTAGCTCTTTTCAACATTTCTCTTACTTTTCAACCCTAGTCTTCTGGTTAATCCATTTATCATAGCAGTTACTGTATATACTCGTGTATAAGCCGAGTTTTTTAGTACATTTTTAATGCAGTTTTTGTAGTAAAATTAGGTGCCTTGACCAACATTCGTGTCGGCTTATACTCGAGCATATAGGTAGTTCTTCTATTACCCAGGTCCATAGACTTTAAAATATAATAATACACTTTTTGAAACCAACTAAACCAAAGCAGTTCCTGCTGAGTTGTTTCTGACTCCTACCGGTCCTGTAGGACAGAGTAAAACTGCCCCGTATGGTTCAAGGCTGTCATCCCTAGTGGACTGCCGCTGAGCGGCTGGAAAATTCAAACCACGGACTTTCCAGTTAGTAGTCGAGTGCTTATTCATTGTACCACCAGGGGCTCTGGTCCTTGGAATCAAAGACACGCAGACAAGGACCAGTGTCTGCATTTCATCCCACACAGAAGGCTCGGCATGTCTAAAAATAGAGATTTTGATTCAGTCATCTGGGGGTTTGCCTGGGAGTCTCCATCTTTAACAGGCAGCCCCAAATGAGCTGAGATGTTACAAGTGTCTGCCAGGCCCTTCTTGGGTTTCTGCCACTTGCCATGAGACAAGTATGCCCCAGATAGTAGCGGGTTCCAGAATGAGAGACATGTGGCGCAGACCTCAACCTGATTCATAGCCTTAGGCCGAGCTGCCATTGTTGACCCACAGACATAGGAGTGAGAATAGTAAGTGCTAGTGCTAATAAGCCATTAGGATTGGGGGTTGTTTCTTAGGCAACATCATCATCCCACCAGCAGACTAATCAAGTAGGGACCTGCCATTTACTTGCGGCTCATTCCTCACCATGAGCTCTTTGAATCCACAAAATTGCCTCTGAAGTCTAATAATGCTCTCATCTTTTCATGAACCGTTAGCCTAGAGAGGGTAAGGGACCCACAGCTAACGTGATTGAGGCAGAAATTCAAATACTGTCCAAATACAGTGATTATTAGTCCATAGCCTTTTCCTGCCTTCCTTCAAATTATGTTATAGAAACCCTGCACTTTTATGAAGGGCTTTAACAGTTCAGTGTACTTCCGTGTGTGTGTGTGTGTGTGTGTGTGTGTGTTCATAAGAAAATGTCCAATCACTCCTAATTGGGGTACTTAGTTTGTTTAGTTATGCTTCAAATTGAATCATAATCTATGAGATTTGAAATGGTAAGTCTTTGGCTCAAAAAGCATCATGCTTTAAAAGAAACCACCAGAAGGCTTAAAATAGACTAGGAGATTCTGAGGTGAGAGGTACCAGTAACAGTACCAGCTAAGTGCCAGTTGTGCCAGTGTTTGGAATGTTTCTTGACCAAGAAAGCCAGACTCCATTGTAACGATTCAGAACTCTCCCTCCGTTTGCCAACTAGAAGGGACACCGCCAGTACGACCACTATTACAATCAGATGACACAAGCTTTGTCAACTCTGGCTGCACCACCTGCAGAGGTTCAAACAAACAAACAAGAAATTGCTTCACCTGGGTCCAATTGTCAACCAAATTGAACCAGAATCTCTGGGTGTGAGGCTAGGCACCCATAGTTCAGAAATCTCTCCAAGTGACTCTCATATGCAGCCAGGGTTGAGTCCCCAATAAACTAGAAGATGAGACACAGAAAATGTGCTGACTTTTAACCAGGGCCTTGAACCTATTTGAAGCCCTGCTTTTAACATTAGGAAGAAATTCTTGGAACCTCCTTTCTGGTGACGTTACTACCATCATTCTTTTTCTATTAATTTCCTTTCCTTCATGGAGCATTACTTATTGAAAGTCATATTTATGATAATTAAAGCAGTGTTTATAAGAGATATCCTGTAAAAATATATGGGACTTGTAAGGAACCCACTAATATGGATGTCGTATAGTCACTAGGGGAGTCCCAGGGTTGCTCAGATGGTTAGGTGCTGGGCTACTAACCAAAAAGTTGGAGGTTTGAGCCCACATACAAATACCTCGGAAGAAAGGCCTGGTGATATGACTCTGAGAGGTCACCGTCATTGGAAAACTCTATGGAGCACCGTTCTACTCTGAAACACTTGGGGTTGCCATGAGGTGGAAGTAATTTGATAGAAACTTGTTTCTTTTTATAAAAACAACTATTTTGTTGATATATCATTCAAATACCATATAATTCAATGCTTTTAATATATTAAAAAAGAGTTGTGCCATCCTGACCACAATCAAGTTTAGATCATTTTCTTCATTCTTGTACCTATTATTATTAACTCCTCATTTCCCTCCAACCTCCCCTGTCATAATCCTAAGGAGATTTACCTATCCTGGATTTCATCTAAGGAAAATCATATCCAACCCGCCCCTAACAACAAAATAAAACACAGAAAACCTCAGCCAAAGCAAAATAAACAAATGAAAAAACTGAAAATACTAAAAAACCTGAAATAAGCTATAAATGGATCAAAAAGGAACCCAAAGGATAAGATGCTGAATTTTACTCTTAACCATATCTGTAGTAATCTACTTTCCAACTCATTCTATCTGAGGACAAGACTATTCATATCCCTGGTCAATGGTCTGGATTTCAGTGAAGGCTCAATCCACATGGGGATTCTGCAAGCAGATTTGGGGCATTCAGTGTCATCCATATCCTTTTGTAAACCTGCTCAGAATTTAAGCTTCAGTAGTATTCCCTTTTCTGGTTTTGGATTTTACTATGTACAATCCTTGGATCATATGGGTTGGGGTGTTCCTTCTTTGTGAACTTAGCTGACATCTCACTTAAATGGTTGCTTGTTTTAAGGCAAGTCTTTCAAGACTCCAGACACTACTATTTCTGAGAGCCAGGCACCATCTGACTTCTTCACCACAAAAGGCAAATGGCTTTATAGTAAGCCTTCAGTGTGACTTGCAACTCAATGGAAAGAAAACAAAAAATCCTCACAAATGAACCAATAGACCCTATCCTAATAAATGGAGTCATTGACATCAGCTGTCAAAAACTTCATTGGATGCACAATTCATGCTCATGGAAGCAGCAGTCAAAAAATCAGATGATGTATTACATTGGGCCGATCTTCAGTAAAAAACCTCTTTAAAACATTTTTAAAAACCTGTCATTTTGAGAACTAAGGCATGCCTGACCCGAGCCATGGTATTTTCAATCACCTCATAGGCAAGTGAAATCTAGATGATGAATGAGGACAATAGGAGAATTGCTGCATTTAAATTACGGTATTAGTGAAAAATATTGGAAGTACCTTGGACCACCAGGAGAAGATGCAAATCCGTCTTGGAGGAAGTACAGCCAGAATGTTCTTTACAAGTGATAATGGCAGGACTTCGTCTCATGTACTTTGGTCAGTGACAGAGAGGAAAACCCTTAGCTAGATGGACTGACACAGTGGCCACAACAATAGGCTCAATATACAGCAACAGTTGTGAGAATCTCTCAGGACAAAGCAGGGTTTTGTTCTGTGGGACCTGGGGCCATGATGAGTCAGAACCAAATCATTGTCACCTAATAACAAGAACAATGGCTTGAGAGAAAGTAATACTGCTGGCTTCCATCAAAAGCTAAGCAAAGATTCTCATTTATATTCCTTACAGGCTCACTCTCTCGTGTAAACACTGTGGAGTACTGACAATCTGTTTAAATTTGCACATGCACTTTCCCCCAAATTAACATTGATTTACACAGCCAGAGAGTGTGTATGTTACTTTGTGACTTTGTGGCACCTGTCTGATTGCTTCACCAGATTATGTGGGGAACTTTTGAACTTTCCATTTGTTTTCTGGTTATATAACAACTAACTCACCCATTCACTCATGCGCTCACTCACTGACTCACTGACTCGCTCACTCACTGCCATCAAGTGGATGCTGATTCTTGGTGACTCTAAAGGACAGGGTAGAGCTGCTACTGTGGGTTTCTGAGACTGAAGCACATTACAGGAGTAGAAAACCCTGCCTTTTTTTCCCTTAAGAGTTTTATTGGCACTTCATCCAGATAGCATACAATTCAACAGTTCAATCATATAAAGAAGCATTATACAATCTTTACCACAATCAATCTGGGAACATTTTCTTTTCCCCCACACTCATTGTTATCCATGCATTTTTCCCATTTTGGCAAAAATATACACAATAGAATATTCACTGATTCAACAAGTTCGTGTATAATTCAGTGGCATTGATTATACTCTTTGTGTTGTACAACCATTATTGAGATCCCTCTCCAAATTTTTCCACCACCATTAAAATGAACTCAGTGCCCCCCAAGCAAAAACTCTTCCTCCTTCACCCATGGTGACCAGAGGTCAAGTTTGGTTTCTTTTAATTAGTTTTCTTCATAGAATATTCACATATCATACACTTCTATACTGCTTCTAAAAAGAGTTGGATTTACATCATCACAATCAGCTCTAATGCTCCCTGACCCCTCCAGTATCCAGTGATCACTCCCCATCAGTTATTGCTTCTATGCATCCTCTCCTACTGTGATTCATAAACTGAGAGACCTAAGGGAAACAATAAAAAATAGCAAAATGAAACAGAAAAAAACCAAACAATAATAATAGATGCAAATGAAAAATCAAAACTAAAAAAGAAAAACACACCAACAATATTTAAAAAGCCACAGAAGAAATTTCTTTCTTGGGATATTAGACAAATGTTTGAGCATAGAACAAATTCAAGTTGGGTCAAAATAGAGGTCATTTGACCAAGTATATTATACCCTGGTTCGACCTACCATAATCAGACATACAAGAGTAAATCTGTGTGAACCCTCGCCTATGGCTAGAGGGGACCTGCCAGAGGCCCAGTCCAACCAGACACTCTGCAAGTAGGTTTGGGGCTCCCATCATCCTCTATAACCTTTAACAAATAGTGTGTTCACAAGTTAAGCTCTGATACTTTCCCCTTCTTCATACTTGAAAGCCTTATCTTTTTCCCTCACCTGACTGCACTGGTAGGAATTAATTTCAATACATTTGTGTAAAGATCAGACTTAACACTTATGGAGTATTTTCTAAATGCACTATGTTCATTAATTACTTTTATCTTCATAACTCGATGTGGTAGATTAATATCATCCCCATTTGCAGATGAAAACACGCAGGCACAAGGAAATAAGTAAGGCACTAAAGGCCACACCCTTATCAAGTGGGAATGCTAGGATTTGAAGCCAGACAGTCTAGTTCCAGAGTCTAGATTCTTTATCTTCCAGTAATGTACTTAGCCACATTTGGGGAGAAATGTGAAGCTGCTGCTACATCACTGCTAAATGTGCTTGTGTTGGGTACATAAATACTTAAGTTGATGAAAGGCATGAATTTGAATTTGTGTAGCATCACTGTAGCATCTTCGGATTGTGCTTGGCAGTGGGAAGAGAATGCGACTGGTGGTAAAGTCCTATCTGTGAGCTTGGCACTGGCTTTCAGTGTGTGTTTATTGATCACACTTCTTTGTATGTATATTATGTAGCAAGAACAAGTTTGAAATTTACTACCCAGGATTAAATACTATCTGGGGGTTCAAAGATTTAGGTCATTATTTTTAGGTAGCCTTTCAAAATTAGCTATTTCAGGGTAAGTTTTTAATGTCTCTAGTGCCTCCCAGGCTTTCCCACATCTCATCACAAACACTCACCTGATGAGTTAATAATCATAGAAGCAAAGAGGTCAGGTGTAGCGGGGGCAGATGGGTTCAATGTGCTTCTTGACTGGAGTTCAAAGGCGGCTCACTAATATGAAGCGAAGGTGGAGTTGATAGGAGGTATCAGAACAAACCGTCCCGGACTGGCTTGCCCCTGTGTCTTCCGGAACACTACTGGGATGTGCAGATCAAAGGAGAACAAGAGATTAGTTCCTTCAGTAGAACTCTTTAAGAATGAGGAAACTGAGATCCACGTGATAGTCTGTTAGCATGCCCCTTAGGCAGGATTCAATGGAGGCACACCTAGGGGATCCTTGCTCTAAGACAACTGTGGGCTCAACTGAGAGCCCACCCTTATAGATCTGAGAGGTCCAACCCAACCCACGATGCTCCATGTATCCCTCCTCTGCCTTTGGGAGAGAAAAGTGGTGTCGATTATCACAAAGAGACTGCTAGCCTTTGATTGCTTAAGAAGTGCATTTACAGAAAGATACGGTGGGATCATGGCCTGTTTTCCTTCTCTTACTCTGTGCCTGGCACAGAATTATGTACAATTAAATCTGAGAGCACATTGACACTTTTCCTAGAGTTCTGCTGATTAGCCTCAGGAGGCGGCAGCAGGGAGGGGGAGACCATGTTACATAAAACTAGATTGACTTAATTACTGAAGTACTCATCCCTCATTTTCTGAATTTGTGTTCAGATTGGGTTTCCAAACGGATTCTAAATCTCAAGCAATTGTCAACATCAGATCCCTGCTCCTTTCATTTTCATCTTCCAAACCCACTAAAGTCTGGGAATTTTTCAATTACTTTATAAAAGGATGTGTTTTCCAATTGCCTTGAACAAATTATGTACACCAACTACTGATTGCTTAAGGGTGTTCAGTGAGTTAAAATAAAAGTATTCACTATCAAAATAGTTTGAGAAGCTCCAGATTTTAAAATACCCTCATGGCACAGGAGTTAAGCGTTCAGTGGCTAACTGAAAGGTCAATGGTTTGAGACCACAAGCCACACTCCGCGGGAGAATGATATGGTCGTCTGTTTCTACAAAGATGATCGCTTTGGAAACTCATGGGACTCTGTCCTATAGGCTCACTATAAGTTGTAATCACCTGGATAGTAACAGCAAGCAGATTTCCTTACTGAAAACTTTCTCAGGTCCTTTAATGTGCTAATGGAGTCGTGACTCCCTGTATCAATCAGGTGAGGTGAGGCTAGGCTGCAGTAACAAATGACTCCAAAAGGCACCCTGGTTTTTTCGTCACTGCTTTGGCTGTACATCCTCTTCACTTTGGGGCCTAGCTTGAAGGAACAGACTCAGGTTTTAGTTTGTTTGTTTGTTCATAGAAAATCCTTTAAAGTTTTAAAAAATATAATACAATACAGTTCAATGACTCTTGACAGATATACACATCAGTGGTACCACCACTCCACCAAGTTCCCAAGTCCTCTTTCCAGTCAATCTCTGGTCAGGGAACCCACTGATCTGATTTCTATCACCATCAACCAATTTTGCCTTTTTCAGTACTTCATAAACAGAATTATGAAGTATTTACTTTAGTTTTTTAATTCTTTAACTTGTGATTTTATGTTTCTGAGAATGGGTTTATGGTATGTTATGTATCAGCCTTTCATGCAGGAGACTATGCAAATAGAGTCCGTCTCCATTCTCCTCCATGGACATGTGGCCGAGCTGTATGGCCAAGTAGATGAATCATGAAAGTGTCCACTTATCTCTCATCACTTGTTGGGAAGAATGGCCAGCTTTGGAACGCATCATCTTACCTTTGAATCTCACTCTAATATCTCTTCACTTTTGCTGCTGCTACAGTTTGAGTTGTGTTCCCCCCGCCCCAAATATGTGTTGTGAACCCTAACCACTGTGCTTGTGATTATAATCCCATTTGGGGATTTGTCTTTGCCAATGTTAGTTGCCTTTGTCGTGTTAAAGAGACTTGATTGGTGTAAGATTCATTTTGAGTTGATCTCATAAAAAACAACCCCCAAACCA
The DNA here is from genome assembly GCF_050624435.1 of Tenrec ecaudatus. Lineage (NCBI taxonomy): Eukaryota > Metazoa > Chordata > Mammalia > Afrosoricida > Tenrecidae > Tenrec > Tenrec ecaudatus. The sequence goes on from NC_134548.1 coordinate 15,592,239, forward strand.
AACTCACTGCCATTTGAGTCCATTCTGACTCAGAGCAACCCTATAAGACAGGGTAGAACTTCTCCCGTGGGTTTTCGAGGCTATAACTTTTGACAGGAGTAGAATGCCTCATCTTTCTCTTGCAGAGGGACTGGTGGTTTCGAACTGCTGACCTTGGGGTTAGCAGTCCAATGCATATCCCACGACACCACCAGCTGTTCTTCGGGCAGTTCATGGCATAGTTGATATTCTTCACCAACACCATAATTCAAAGGCATTGATGCTTCTTCAGGCATCTCTATTCCTTGTCCAACGTTCACATGCATATGAGGTGATTGAAAACCACCATGCCTTGGGTCAAGTGCACCTTAGTCCTCTAAGGGATCCCCTTGCTTTGTGACACTGCAGAAATCTTTGGTGACAGATTTGCCCAATGGAATAAGTGCTGAATTTCCTGACTGCTGTTTTCATGATGACTGATAGTGGATACAATTAAGATGGGATCTTTTCTCCATTTATCCTGTTATTGTTTATTGGTCCACCTGGTAGGATTTTTGCTTTATGTTGAGGTATAAGCCATACCGAAGGCTGTAGGCTTTGATCTTCCATTGGTACATGCTTTGCGTTCTCCTGCCTTTCAGTAAACCAGGTCATACCATTGGCATATTTGCATATTGTTTGTGAGTCTTCCTACAATCCTGATGCTGCGTTCTTTTTTGTATGTATTTTTTGTGTGCAGCATACAGACTGAATACGCATGGTAAAAGGATGCAACCCTAACATGCACCTTTCTTGATTTTAAGCCATGGCCTTTCTTGTGCTGTTTGGACAACTACCTCTTAGTCTATGCACAGGTTCCACATGAGCACGATGAAGTGCTCTGAAGTTCTCCTGCTTCCAAATATTATCTGTAATTTGTAAGATGATATTTAAACCCACTGCCATTGGATTGCTTCTGACTCATGCTCCCATAGGACAAAGCAAAATTGGTCCTTAGAGTTTCTGAGACGGTAAACCTTTACATAAGCAGACAATCTCATCTTTCTCCCTCATGGGGGCTGGTGGGTCTGAACCATCATCCTTGCAGCTAGCACCCCAACACTTCTCATACTATGCCATAAAACTCCAAACCAAACACATGCTACTGAGTCAATTCCAACTCATAGCAACCCTGTAGGCAGAGTAGAACTGCCCTGGTGATTTTCCAAGGCTGTAAATTAACAGGAGCAGAAAGCCTCATCTTTCACCAGCAGAGCAACTGTCGAGTCCAAACTGATGATTTTGCAGTTAGCAGCATCTTGTACAGTCCATTACACCACTGGGGCTCCTTCAAATGACTTTCCCAAAGCAGGGAATGGATTTGCTCTGTGTTAACAGTATATCCTATGTAGGCTCTACTGTGTGATGTATTTCATAATTGATCTGGGTTTTATATCTGTCAAGTTGCCTTTTGAAAGCGAGGACAACCGACAGCCAAGTGCAGCGAGAAGAGTCAGCCAGTTGGTAAAGAACATTGGGTTTATTTTAATTCAAAAATGTACTTAATTTGATAGATGGTTGTAAAAATGCCTCTGATGGTGACAAAAGTAATGGTGGTGTTTGCGACCCTGCTAGGAACTTATTGCTGAGACATTCCACTGTTGAGTAGTGGCTTGGCATGGACATAGGGTAGGTGGAGGGTCGGCACATGCCCCATGGCATCTCAAGTGTGGTATGACAACAGGCATCCCCTACCATGGGCTGGCAGCACCAGATGCACTCAGTGGATGATTTGGTGGGTATGAGTTTCTAACCCACTTCTGTTCCAGGTACCAAGTACATCCCCAAAGGACTTGCAGTTCCTTGGGGGTTAGTAATTCCCTGTTATTTGAGGCAGGAACTTGGAGATACCAAGGAAAATTGACTTCCCACTCAACTGAGACACATTCCCTCAGTCTGGTGACTGATGGAAGGGAACAGGTGGCAGCTGTTGTAGCAAGCACCCCATCACAGACTGGAGACCTCAAGTTGAGGTGAGGGTCTGTATTCCCTCTGTGGGGTTCTCCATATTTGAGAGAATGTGCTATTGAGTAAGCAATAAAAAACATAGACCACAAAGGAAAAGTTATAGCCACACATTTTAGTACACTTGACCCTCCAACAATGTGGGTTGGACCTTCACAATTGTGCATCTATGCAGGCTTTGATTTCTTGTTCCTACTGGGATGAGCTCCAGTGTTGTGGGGAACAGCCACGTGACGTGCTGTGTGACGCTGACCATCTCCACGTGAGTCCCTGGTGATGCTTCATGTCACACAACAGATACAACCCTTGAGCTCGCCACAGTAGCAGTAAGAAATTCACATCTATATTGTTTAAAGGTCAATGGTAAGTTCTGCATGGATTTTCGATTATAAGGGAGGTTGGCATCACTACTGACCACGTGTACAAGCCATTGTACCTCTAACAATCCGTTGTTGGTTTGGTTTGGGTTTTCACTTTTGGACTGGGACCTGCAAATGATGTCGCCAGGGCTGGACCACATGATCGGTTCTAAGAGCGACCATGAAAGGAAAGGGCGCCATAGCCACTATCTGGTCACAGACTGTCTACTTGTCTCTCTATCCATTAAGTAGATTCTCTCATCCCACCCTGCTGTAAGTCCCATGAGCAAAGATTTGGAGCTGCTGTTGGTCCTGATGCTCACACGTGCCACCCTCAATTTCATCATCTTTTATTTAAGCCATTCTGACCTCTCTCCTGCTCCCTCTCACCTTCCTGCCTTTGGTATGTCCATGCCAGCTTTCAAAACCAGTTGGAAGACACAGCTAGCATTCACACTGTCAACATTTTATACTTCCCGATGGTTTTGGCCCACAGGTGGGTGCCAGCAGTACAGAAATGGTCATGAGATATCCCCACATAGCCATGCTGGGAGTAGTGTTTGGTGGAGGGGGACGGGAAGACCCAGAGGGGGCAGCATATTTATAAGATAACATAGGTATCGCTTATTTTTCTTGGGACATTAAAATGGAAGCCTAGAAATGAATCTAATTATTCATCAAAATAAGCATTTCTATAGGCAAGCAGATGATATCAGTCAGCGGGGAAGGAAATCCGCTTTCTGTTTTGACAGAGCTAGAAGAGGTCCCACTCCTAATCGGTGTAACACAAAAGAAGAAGAAGAGAAACCTCCAGAGGAAGTCCAGATTCGGTGTCCATGAGCTGCTCCAGAAAGAATGGGTGGGTGGTCGTAGCTGTGTTGAACCTTTATTTCAGTTCCTCCCACCACTGACTGAGCTCATCAATTTCGGAAGGCATCCTCATATGTTTCATTAGGCTGTTGGAAACGCTTGATGTCAGAATATTGTCCTCTTTCCTTTTGTTAAAAATCTACTGACCCTATGGGTCAGTTCTACTCTGTCCTGTCGGGTCGCTATGAGTTGGAATTGACTTGGTGGCAATTTGTTTTTGGATTTGGAGCAAAGTCCTAGACTACGTGGTCCAGAAAGAAAGTGAGTCTGCACCATTGCCTATTTATGTTTGACACGAGCCAATGCTGCCAAAGCCTACCAACCAGTGTGCATGATGAGGCAGACCATACAAAGCCCCCAGTGGTGCTGGAGAGGTTGCTAAGTTTAGAGACATCCATTAGTGCACACTTGGTTTTAGTGAAATGGGAGTTTATTGTTCAGAAATCTAGTTTTAAATTATTAATTCTAAGTAGAAACGAGAAGTGCTTGGGCTTTTAAGCCAGACAAGCTTTGCTCTTCGAAGTCATTTTCCTATTTTAAGATGAGGAACGACCATAGATTTTTCTGGAGTAGAATTGACCAGACGACGAGGACCTTGTTAAGTAGCAAAGGATGGGCCATTTTAAATGTATGCGGTTTAGTTAATTCTACAGCATCTTTGATATTTTGACCCCTTACTTTGCCTGTGATCATATGAAAAGAATATAAATCAGGCCTTGAAACCTATTCTTTCCTATTCGGCTGAGACCCCAAAAAGGACCCAAATGTGCGAAATGTGGGTGAGCCAGAATGATAACAAGAATGAAAAAAATTACAGGACAATAGCCTGCTAAAAATTTAATCTCTCTGGGAAAACTAGGACAGCAGGTACATCGCATAGCAACCAAAGCCCTTGACTGACAGAAGCAGGAACAGTGATGCCCTTGCTCAAAGATGGAGGACAACCACATTGCTCTGAATGCTCTCCACAGCCCTATCAATAATCTAGCATCGCACAGCAGGATCCTAAAAGGATGCATGACACCTCTTCTGAACTTCCCGTTCCAGGAAAGCCCTGAAAGCAACCCATACTTTTTTCTGTTCTAGTTATCATTCTTGTACACCCACAGTTTACAAATTCAGGTCTGTTATGACTTCCCTGCTTTGGCCATGATTGAATCTATTCAAAGCCCTGGTGGAGACCAGGCTCTGGGTGGCAACTGCCTGTTCATGTCCCCTACCTTGAACTCTTCAATTTACTTAGAGAATCCTATTAAGTGTTTTCTATATATTATCTGCATCCCTGGTGACACTGGAGGGGGGTAGGCATTGGGATACTAATCCCAAAGTTAGTGGTTCAAACCACTTAGCTGCCCTGGGAGAGAAAGTTGAGTCTGTCTGTTCCTGTAATCATTAGCAGCCTCAGAAACTAGAGAGCAGTTCTGCTCTGTCCTACAGGGTCATTTTGGTTTGGAATCGACACAATGGCAACAAGTTTGGGTTTCTTGGTTTGGGTTTAATGGAAAACCAATTTGCCTCTTACAAGCACTTTGCTGAATTTTTTGGTAGTATATTCAAACACAGTTCTATTTCATTGAAATGAGGTGTTCCCCTTTCTATCCTTAAAAGTATGATTTATTCGAGACTCTGAGTATATTGAGTGATTTCATGAAAACTGGAAGGGAAGGTACAAGTTTGAAATCAAGGACAATGTTTTTGGAAGATCATGTTGTGGAAGATTAGTTAGAACCTGCCTCCTTCCCTTCGCTTGAGAAAGAAAACTTTGTAAGAATACTAACATCTTATCAGGAGCCTTTTTGTTTTGCATTTGCTCAAAACAAAATTACTTCGTTTTTTAAAAAGAAAAACTAATAAATATGAATATATTTGTTATCTATTGATACATACCCAACTACCCCCAAATATAGCAGCTTAGGACAAACTTCTTTTGCCCGCTATTTTATGGGTGAGGAATTCAAGGATGGCTGAGGCGAATGGTTCTTTGTAGGGTCTCACTTGCCAGTATGGGTAAATATCTGCTGTGTTTATAAGACATCAGAAGCTCAACTTGGCAGGACACCCACAATGGCTCACTCCAAGTCTGGCAGTTGATATTGGCTGTCAGTTGAGAGCTCAGTTAACCCTGTCCACTGAAGCATTTATTCCTGGCCTTTCCATGTGGCCTGGCTTTCCCACAGGATGATGGCTAGGTCCCAAGAGGAAGATATCGGCTGAGCAAGTGTTCAGAGAGACCTAGGCAAAAGACCTAGTTGTAAGACTTCTAACAAAGTCTTGGAAATCATCGTGTCACTTCCATCACAATCTGTTGGTTGCAAGTGATTCATTTTGAACTTTGTGATTTTGCTCAAAGTAACTTTGGGAACTGGAAAAATGAAATTGTACTACATTGATTAAACAGGAGTTGGTCTCATTCCATGTATTGGTTAGCTCCACTAAATATGAAGGACTAGGGGCAAAGAATTTGCAAATCACTTGGCGCAAAGGAAGGTAAAGTCAGCCTCTACAACAGCAAAAGCAAACTTTTCAAGTCTTTACAGGAAAAAGATGAAAAGGCTGCTCACTTCCCTGTAAAGGACCTAAGGGGCCAGAATCCAAGTTGATCCACAAAACCCCTATCTGGTTCTTCCATGCCCCTTGACTTAACCAAGACAGAATTGCAGGCCCATCTAACACAGCTGTCTGCCTCTTCCAGGCCTAAAGAACATCTGACCAGTCCCTCTCTCAGCTCATAGAAGCCCCAACCACAGCCCTTCACTTCAGATTTCTTTTTTTTTTCTCTGTTGAATACACTTCTGCCTGAACAGCTTTATTAATTGCTAATGTAATTTAGAACTTTTCTGGGATCTCTGACAAGATTTTCATCTCCATCTAAAACGCTTTGTCTCTTCAGTGAAGCCGTCTTGGGAGCTCGTCACTACTCTCCATTTGTCACCATGACTCCTCCAATGGGAGCGGCCTCTTCTTTTGGTCCAGACTCAGATTTTCAGAGTAGCTTCGAAAGTTAAGGAACGGTCATTATTCCACAGTTCAGTTCTCTGAAAACCTTCTCTCTCCCACTGAAAGTCACGGTCCAGGAGGAAAGCAATCAAATGCTAGAATGTCAGGGTGTATTGGAAAGTCATTGTGAACACTTGCAATGGTCGGTCTTATTTATCCCACAAGCCTGCAAATGCACAGCCCTGGACAAGGGACCTCTCTTGCACACATGTAACTTTTAAGAAGAGGAGGACATTATGAAGGGGCTGAGGTTGGATCATCAAAAGTCAGCACAGTGAGAAAACGCTACTGAATAGTGAGCACTAGGATTTGAAATGCCAGATGTTTGCAAGAGAGGCGCCAGTTTTCAATTCGGTTTTGAACACCACATTACAAAAGAACTATTTTTAAAAAATAAAAAAGGATTAAGGGAAAAGAAAAAAATTAAAAGGATATCTAAACTGTTGAATGACCCCCTGCTTGTTCCTGATAAACTTCAATCACATCTTCTTCCTCCATTCCCAATTCTTTTGTAGTGTGATTATCAGCAATTCTCTGACCTTCAAAGAGAAACCTGAGTGAATTCATTGGAACTCCCTGTCTTTGACAGTATGAGTCTTTGAGTTTCTTGAGATGTGTTGTCATTTTCACCTTGAAGTGGATCTCACTGTTATCCTGTCCAATGACTTTGAGTTTTATGTATTTGCCTTCTTTCTTATTCCCCAAGTCTTCAGTTGAAGGTTTTGCCTCCTGGTCAGACATGGTGACTCTGGCCTCGCCCCGGGGGTCTCTGCACTGCAGCGACCTCGGCCGGCAGACTCTCGCTCCGGGGGTTTTTTGACTTCAGATTTCTTAAGCATGAGATAGGCATAATTTCTTACTATCTTTGTAGGACATGCATACCAAACTCTCCCATAACACCCTAGAAGTCTCTCTCTCAAGGATGAAACTGAAGGAGCTGCTGGTCTTTCTGTCCTTGAAGCACAGCAAGAGTTCTCTCCAAAGGAACTTCACAATTATCCTTCCTTCTCCACACCTGGACTTTTTTTTAGACATCCTTGTTCTGATTGCAGGTCCCAAAGTCAGGGGAACAGTAGCCTCTTCGGTAAATTAAGTATCAGGGAGACTTAATTCTCATTCACCATGGTAACTGGGGTTTCTGGGTGGTGTAAAACAGTTAACACAATTGACTTCTAACCAAAAGGTTCAAGGCCACCCAGCGATACCCCCAAAGAAAGGCCTGGAGACCTACTTGTGAAACGTGGGCCATTGGAAGCCCCACAGAGTACAGTTCTACTCTGACACGCACGGAGTCATCAGGAGTTGGATTCAAGTAGGGAGCCACTGGTGGATCATGGTATTGGCACCTCAACAGAATCTGATGTAAGAAAATGTCCTTTCTAACTGACTGTCACGTGAACTACATTAAAGGTAGATGGAAATGTGCTTTTAAAGATTATATTTCCTGGCAATAAAATGATGACTACTGGTGAAAAAAATTATATTTTCTGCATTGAAAAAAAGTCTCTGCCAACATTTTACCAAGTCCAACATTATTTAAGACTCTTGCTTCTTCAGCTATCGATAGGCTGACAGTCATTGTAATTTTTCTTTGGCCCTTGGCACTTTTAAAAATCATTTTATTGGGGGCTCATATAATTCTAATCACAATCCATATATACATCAATTGTGTAAAGCACGTTTGTACATTCTGTGCCCTCATCATTCTCAAAACATTTGCTCTCCACTTAAGCCTTTGGAATCAGCTCCTCATTTTTCCCCTCCCTCCCCCCTCCCCCCTCCCTTATGAACCCTTGATAATTTATAAATTATTATTATTTTGTCATATCTTACACCGTCTGACATCTCCCTTATGAAAACATTTGAAAAAAAGGACAACGAAAGAACAACCCTTCGTACTTTTTTAAACCAAAGCGGTCATTTTTCATCATGTAACTGATGCAGTCGTTTTACAAGCTACTCCTGAGATTCTCAGCGCCAAGGACAGTTGCTGGCATTTTTTCGTTTGTCGCTCCAAATAACCCAATCCAAATGGAGGGAAAATCCACTGGGAAACAAATTCTGAGGAACGAAGGCAATTTTCAAAGTGATCTGTCTGAATCCCCTCCAGGGCCCACGCTCTGTTCATGGTGCAAACTAAGTTCCCAACGGAATGTTTAATATAAATTGCAGTTTGTTCATAAAATGGACTATGCAATGATTTTAAATCATGCTTAAAAGGATATTTCAATAATGTGAGTAAGAATGTTTACCTCTGGGCATTTCCTTCTTAATGACTTTTATATATTCCACTTTTGAAAAGAGATCATATCGATAATCTAAGTATATTATCTACTTATGTACATATTGACATTGCAAGGCATATACATTTAAAAAGTATAATAATAGGAGTGAAAGAGTGGAATAGAAGATTGAAATGGTTGAAAACAGCTCTGTTCGAAAGAAATATGCTAGACATGTACGTAGATTTAAGCTTTCTAGTAGTCACATTAATTAATGCTCAGCATTTTTTATTCACCATTATTTGATTCAAGAGAAAAAAACCTAGCAATTTCCTCCCATAAAGAGAACAGCATTGTAAACTCTTGAGGCAGCTCAACTCTATCCAATAGGGTCACTGTGAGTCAGATTCACCTCAATGACAGACAACAACAAAATTACTTACATGTAAACAAGTGAAAAAAAAACAGGTAAATCCCATTTCAGTAGCATATCTTTTAACCCAATGTATCCAAAATGCCATTTCAACACGTAATTAATATAACAAATTATTCATAAAATATTTTGCATTTTTACTACACTTGCTCTTAGCCAAAAGGCCGAGAGGTGATATTTCTATTTGCATTTTTAATACTAAGTCTTTAAAGTCAGAAAAGTATATTACACAAAGCACATCTCAATTCAGATCGGCCACGTTTCAGTTGCTCAAGAGCCACAGGTGGCTGGTGGTATAATCTTAACAATACTCTCCTGACTATTAAAGATCTTATTAGGCCTTATTGATTGAACGTGGATTGGCTCCCATGGGTTTGATCAAAGTTCATGTAGAATGCAACAGTTTGCAGAAATAAGAATGTAGTTATTTAAGTAGATAATTTTCTATTTGTTGTCCTATAAGACATAAACGTATAAACAACGGAATCTCCTATTACTTCTCGTGCTTTGTTAAATCTCAAAGCAATGCCTCAATAAACAATAAATCTCCTCTTGAAAGTATCAATAAACCCATTAGGAGCAGGACAGATTAGTTCACATCCTCATGTAAAGAAGGGAAGTGACTGCTCTCCCATATTTATTAGTACTTATCTCTGGAGGTAGCATCTTCAAATCAATAGTTCGTTTCTATTTTTAATGTTCTTCTGCCATTAATCCATTCTTATGCTCATTATTTCTTGCTTAACGAAGATTTGTACAGGGCCATGAGTAATTTTAAGTTGTTGGGTTTGGGTTATTTGGTGTGGTGTTTTTTTTTTTTTTTTTTAGTAAAAGCAGATTGTATTTCATTTGAAGTGTAAGCCCCTTTGGGATTTAAAGATTGGCAGGCTACCTCCCTTTTAGACAAAAGGAAAGCATTTCACACATCTGCTGCATGAAAAATAAGACTTGGTTGTTTGGGTCCATTTTTTAAAACATATCAGAGAAATAACCTCTCATCCTCCTTACATAGGAAAAATTGTCATCTCAAGCTTCAGAGATCATTGGGTCTGAAATTTAAAATAAGGTCTTGTGCCCATAAAAAGCAGAGGGAGTTAATTGTCTGATATTCCAGTGCAATGAAAGCAAATAGGCTGCCCTCTCGCATCATTATGAGGCTATAAGATGGTTGTTACATATTACTGCTTGAATTCCAGAACACTGTGCAAAGGTCAGGATGGTTGGTCCCTTGTGTTCCTAATGCTTCATAAGTCGCACTCTTAGTCAGCCTGCACCTTCTTGCTTTTAGTCATCAGTCATTGCCAGACTCCTCTGATGGGAACAAAACCAGAATATTCACCTACTTTCAAAACCTTGGACCTTCAGATCTTTCAGTGAAAACAAATCTTGATACTGCCTGTTCAGACGGACTTGGTACAGGCACATCTCATGTTATTGAACTTTGAAGATAGTTCTCTTTTTTTAAACAAATGGAGGGTTTGTAGCCATCCTGCACAGAGCAAGTCTTCCGAAGTCATTTTTTCCCCCAAGAGTGTGTGTCACATTTTGGTAATTCTCACAATATTTCAAACTTTCCCCGAATGCTATGAAATAGACTGAAATATCATGTCAATAACTTTCTGATCCACTGGAAAACCAAACAAGGGACACCACTCCCTTTATGGTGATAGTCTCTTTACTGTGGTCCTCTAGAACTGAGCCCCCTGCTTGCAGAAGTCCAGGGATAACAGTGAAAGCTCACATTCGTTTGCAGAATCCCCACATGGATGAATCTCCTCTGACCATTGACGAGGGATTTGAATAACATTGCTGTCAGAATGCATTAGAGAATCGATTAATGCAGCGATTGTTAGGTTAATTAGGTTAAAATGTACGCCTTATCTACTGTTCTCCCTTTTTATCCATTTTAAAATTTCTCTGCTTTTTTAAAGTGGAAAGTATATATTTATGAATCCAGAAAGATGTTAATATCGATGTTACAAAAGGGTCGAAACAAATGAGAGAAGGCCGTTTTATAAAGACATGGCCATGAGGGGAAAAGGGAAGGACACTCTGGAAATTGGCATCACAACTAAAACTCCATATGAGGTTAACAAGCTACGATGGAATGAGGTCTTATTTTCTTTTTTCCTTGGGATTGTTTAATTTTTTAAATCATTTTATCAGGGGCTCATACAACTCTTATCACAATCCATGTATACATCAACCGTGTAAAGCACATTTGTACATTCATAGCCCTCATCATTCTCAAAATATTTGCTCTCTACCTAAGCCCCTGGCATCAGCTCCTCATTTTCCCCTCCCTCCCAGCTCCCCCTCCCTCATGAACCCTTGATAATTTATAAATAATTATTTAGTCATATCTTACCCTGTCCAACGTCTCCCTTCACCCACTTTTCTGTTGTCCATCCCCCAGGGAGGAGGCCACATGTAGATCCTTGTAATCAGTTTCCCCTTTCCAACCCACCCTCCCAGTATGGCCACTCTCATCACTGGTCCTGAAGGGATCATCCGTCCTGGATTCCCTGTTTCCAGTTCCTATCTGTACCAGTGTACATCCTCTGGTCTAGCCAGAATTGCATGGGAGAATTCGGATCATGATACTGGGGGTGGGGGGGAGGAAGCATTTTTAGGAACTAGAGGAAAGTTGTATTTTTCATCATTGCTATATCATATCCTGTCTGGCTCGTCTCCTTCCCGAGACCCCTCTGCAAGGGGATCTCTAGTAGCCTCTAAATTGGCTTTGGGTCTCCACTTGGCACTCCCCCCCCCACTCATTCACGATGGTAAGATTTTTTTGTTCTGATGATGCCTGATACCTGATCCGAGGTCTTATTTTCTAGCTTCTTCCTTGACCAATCGATTAGCTTCTTCGTGGCCTCAAAGGCTAGGAACGTGCTTCCGCTGACTCTCCGGGCCTTGGGAAGCTTGATCAATCCTCTCAAAAGCACTTCTGTTGACAGCATCTTTCCCAGAGGCTGTTTTCCATCCAGTTTGTTTCCAGTGAACAACCCATTCTGTCATGCCATGGATGGCAAGTGTGCTATCAGTTGTAGTGATGAGTTGATCCATATTTTGTTTTTTTTGTTGTCGTTCAAGTGTCTGGTGTTCTGCGGTTTGAGGTGCCTGAGCCCACTTAGGTTCCTTGGGTTTCCAGGCAGGTCCCCAGTAAATGCCCCCTCCAGTGTGCACACCACTTCTCCCATTATTGCTGCAGCCACCATCGACACCACCTGTCCACGTCGGTCCCTGGAACTCATGTCAGATTTTCCACCAAGTTCAATGACTTCCTCAGTCCCTGCAGTCTTTAATCTACTTTTAAATATTTTCTCCTTTCTTTTGGATTGAAGTTTTTCTGTTTTATTTTGTAATTGGTGTGTGTGTGTATAGAATTTTCTTTATATGAAATCCAGGGTAGAGAAATAGAGATAGTAATTGGATTAATAGTTTCTTAGGGTTATGACGGGGAAGATTAGGGGGAAATGGAGAGCTCATAAAAAATAATGTTTACAAGAATGAATAAAATGTTCTAAAATTGATTATGGTGATGATTGCAAAACTTTTTAATATATTTAAACCACTAGATTTTATGGTATGTGAATTACATGGCAATTAAACTGTTAAACTTTGTAAATAATAAAAGGTATGGAATTTTTGACTGCAGCTACTAACCTCAATTTTGCAGTCTCATTAAATTAATTCTCAGCTTTCTAGAGACATTTTATGTTTATCAACTTTTTCTTCTGATTAATTCTCAGCCTAACAGAAAATTGGTAGACTAGCACAACAAACCCCTGAATGACCCATGTTGGTGGCCGCTGATTGTTAATCCTTGCCACATTTGCTTTCTCTTCTTACAGCCACCAACCAGTCCCCTTTGACTAGATTCCAATTCATGATGACCCCATTGTGTGTTAGAATAAAACGCCATAGAGCGGTGGTTCTCAACCTGTGGGTCGCGACCCTTTTGGTGGTTGAACGACCCTTTCACAGAGGTCGCCCAATTCATCACAGTAGCAAAATAACAGTGAAGTAGCAATGAAAATAATTTTATGGTTGGGGGGTCACCACCATATGAGGAACTCTATTGAAGGGTTGTGGCCTTAGGAAGGTTGAGAACCACTGCTGTAGAGAGTTGCTGTGAGTTAGAATTGTCTCGAGGGGAGTGGGTTTGTTTCTTGGGGGGATTAGCTAGTCAACCAGACAACAATTAAGAAACTTTTCAAGTCTAAATGAAAGTTAAAAGAATTTTACAATGAACACTTGTATACCTACCTCCTAGATTCCACCATCAACACTTGACTATACTTGCTCTATCACATATGTATCTATCTTTTAACCATGAATTGATTCATTCTTTTTGTGGGAGGAAGGATTTCAAAGGAAATTACTGACATTAGTATGTATGTCAATATCTGGCATTCAGTGTTCGTTTACCATTCTTTTTTCTTTTGATGTAAAATCTATATGCACTAGAAACAAATCTCACATGCATATTCACTGAGTTTTGACAAATCTTTTAAATGTTTCTTTTGGTAAACAACCACACATTTCTCTATAGGATGTTATTTCTGCTATTTCTTAATTTTTCAATTTAAGAATTTATCTATTGATCAGATAAATAACTATAAAAGAACAGCATTTAGTGATCCCCAACAATTCCCCAAACATAGAGATATTGAGGATTTGGTTCCAGGCCACTTCAAGAAAGCAAATATTGCAATGAAGAAAATCACATGAATCTTTTGATTTCCCAGTGTCTATAAGTTATGTTTTCACTATACTACAAACTACCATGGGAGAAAGAGGAGACTTTCTACTCTTATCAAGAGTTTCAGTCTTAGAAACCCACAGGGACGGTTCTATCCTGTCCTATGGGGTTACCATGAATCAGAATTGACTCAATGGCAATGAGTTTGGTTTGGGTTGGGTTTGGATAATCGATCAAGTTTACAATAGCATTATGAAAAAAGTTTGAAATATTGTGAGAATTTCCAAAATGTTACTCAGAGACACAAAGTGAGCACCTGGTCTTAGAAAAATGGCATTGATAGACTTACTTGAAACAGGGCTGCTGCGAGCCTTAAACTTGTAAAAAGAATGCAATCTCTGTGAACCATAATAAAGAAAAGCACAATAATTGAAGTTATGCCTGTATCTGCGCACCCCCTAATATTTTCAGTTAAATCAATATTCAGCGTTAGCATTATTGTGACTATGTAAACAATGTTTTTAGCCAACAATAGAGACTGATGACATTTTATATCCTGCACAATTTTTTTTCCTCCTGGAGTTACTAATCACCTTTTTTTTTGCTTTAAAAATATATACATATATTTTAAAAGCACATTATATATAACCAACATATCCCTTAGCTCTCTAAGAAAAAAAAAGTTCAATTCCTTTTAGTGTGGCTTTACACACTAGGTAATGCATCAGTTCCATGTTTTCTAGAAGGCATCACTCCCATAGCCTTCTGTTGCCAAAGAGGCCTTGGGTGCTTCTGTTATCCCAATTGGCTGCTTACTGGAAGGTTGGAGGTTTGAGTCCATCCAAAGGCACCTTGGAAGAAAAGCCTAGTGATCGACTTTCCGAAAATAAGCCATTGAAAACCCTAAGATCACAGTTCTACTCTGACACACACTTCGGGGCATTATAAGTTGGAGTCATTTTGGTGGCAACTGGCTTAACTGGCTAGGCCTGCAGCAGGCTCCCCTTCATCTCTCATGTGTTGAATTTTCTACCTCTGAATCTCACATTTTCCTCTCTTGGGTTGTTCCCTCCTTATAGTGGAACACATGATACAGTAGTTTTTCTTTTTTAATGGTCTAACAGTTTTATTGGCATATAATTCATGTCCTATGCAGTTCAATGATTTGAATATATATATTTTAAGTTGTATAATCATCACCATAATCAATTTTAGAACAGTTTCTTCATTTTTGTACTCACTATTTTCAGCTCTTTGTGTCATTCTGTTAGTCATGGAGATGCATATGTGTGTAAGAGAGAACTTTATATCAAAGAGCAAGTATACATTAAGAAAACATCCCAGCCCAGTCCAGAGCAAGTCCATCAGTTTGATATGCTATTGCCCCATATGTCGATATTAGTCCATAAATTTCTCTTCAGACTCACAAAGCCATGCAATGATGCCGAATGCAGGAAGACCACAGGCCAATGGGTGGAAAGTCTTGTGGATCCAGTGGTAGTGGTAGCAACTCAGCAACTGTATCTACATTAGTTCACTTTCTGATGCACTTTACTTTGTCTGAGTGCAAGGTTATTCCCATCCCTGGTCATAGTCCCAGGGAATTCAATGGAAGCTTAATCCCCATGGGGACTCTGCAAATGGATTTGGGGCTTTCGCTGGCATCCATACGCTTCCTGCAATAGGTTCTTGAAGATGTAAACTTTGAGAGACAAACCTACTGAAACATATCTATCTAAATGTGCTTTTATTCTACTGCTAATTTTGGTTAATCATTTGTCTGGCTATAGCACTTTAGGTCAAACACCACTTTTCCTCAAAATTTTGAAGAGGATATTCCACTCTAGTTTTCAGTATTGTTATCTGAGGCACTTTGGTTTCCCAATACTTTACATATACTTTTGGAACTTTCTCTTTACCCCAGGGTTCTGACATGTTATTTTAATAAGTCTTGGCATGCCCATTCAGTCTGGCAATTATATCCTTTATTCCTGGGAGACAGTCTCATGTTACCTCTTTGATCATTTCCTCCCTTACATTTTCTCTGTCCTTTCTTTCTGGAATACTTTTTCAGTTGAATGGTTAACTCTGATTTGAGTCTCAATTTATCTTGAGCTTTCTTTTTTCTTTTTTAAGAAATGTCTTTAATGACCCGAGTGAATAAAAATTTCATTAAGAAAATAAACTTAATTTAGAAGAATTATTTTAAAATATATGTAAGTTTTAAAGAATAATCCTAGAAATACTCAGAACCATCCTCCGCTTGAGTAAGGATATCACCAATGAATGTGAAACCTTCATGTGGCTTTTTCAGATTCAATAACCTTCCCTTGCATTTTAGAAGTAACCACTATCCTGAAGCTTATGCTTCAGTGTACTTTTCTTGGTAGTTTTATCCCATTTTTCCTGTACCTCTACAGAACATATTTGGTTTAAAATGGTTTTCCATTTTATACGAATGAAATCATACTGTATGACTTCTGGGACTTTCCTTTTTGCTTTGTTTATTTATATTGAATACCTGAGCCGCCTCCATGATCCCCAGTGAAGCAGGAGTTGGTTCCTTTTTATTTCCCTTCTATACAAACCAAAAGAGCCCTGGTAGTGTAGTGGTCACACATGGGGCTACAGTCCACAACCAGGTCTGCAGTTCAACATCACCAGCCCACACCGTGGAAGAAAGAGGAGACTTTCTACTCCCATAAATAACTACGGTCTCAGAAACTCCCTGTCCTATAGGATCTCTATGAGTCAACTCAGTGACAGTGAGGTTTGTTTATTTAGTGTACAAAAGCCAATGGATCCCCAGTGGAACTGTGGGCTATGGGCATTGTGCTGCTAACCACAAGGTCAACAGTTCAAGCCTAACAACAGTTCCTAGGGAAAAGATGAGGTTGTCTGCTTCCATCAGGATTTATAGCCTAGGAAACCCTGTATAGATAGGGTCTCAAGGAGTTGGAATTGACTTCTAGTAGTGGGTTCTATATAAGCCATATGGTTGTATGCATTCTTCTCTTGATGAACATTTAATTGGTTTCCTCTTTTTTTACTACAACAGACAGTTCTGTTATTCATATTCACACACACAAAATCTCCCGGTGGTAGCATATATGCTATATCCTTAGAAATGGAATTGCTGCATCGTAGGGTGAGCACATCTTCAACTTCACTAGAAAATCCCAAATTATTTCTCCAAGTGGTTATAGCAACGGCCATGTCCTCTGCCAGTGTAGAACAGCTTCACTTGCATCACATCCTTGCCAACCCTGATTTTCACCACCCTTTTAATGAGTGTTAATTAAAAGGGTGTGAAGTAATATCATGTTATGGTTTTAAATGGCATTTTCTTTATTTTTAATGGAGTCCATCTATCTTTCCATGTTTATTGAAAATCTCTCTTTCTTTTCCTAAGGGGTTTAAATTATCTATTTCTTTTCTTGAGGGGTTTAAACAAACGTTTATGTTAGTTTGTTTTGTCTTTTTTTTCT
The DNA here is from genome assembly GCF_050624435.1 of Tenrec ecaudatus. Lineage (NCBI taxonomy): Eukaryota > Metazoa > Chordata > Mammalia > Afrosoricida > Tenrecidae > Tenrec > Tenrec ecaudatus. The sequence goes on from NC_134548.1 coordinate 15,609,302, forward strand.
TATTTATATCCAGGAACAATTTTTTCACATATTCTGAGTGCCAATCTTTTTCTCGGTTACAGATGATAAAAATATCTACATGAAATTTGTGGCTTTTCTTGTTTTCAACATAGGATTCAATCCTAATATCAATTCAGTCATAAGAAAACTCTATTTTGAAGTGATTTAGATATTTACTTACCTTTCATATTATCTTCTGAATGTTTTTACAGATTTGTATTTGCGAGTAAGTCCATTCAGAATTTATTTCATTTTTTCCCACATAGAAAACCATCTGGACCTGGAGTGTTTTCCTTGGGGGAAACTTAACTGATGGTTCAACTCATGTAATGGTTGTAAGACTGCTCAGGTTTTCAATTTCTTCTTGAATCTGGTCAATAACATATGTTTAGAAATTTAGCATTTTTATGCTTGTCTAGCAGTAAGAGAAGGAAAAGAAACTGAAATCATAAGGAACAGAAATAAGCAAACAAAAAATGTTATTGATCACAGATAATACTATGGTCTATACAGAAAGCTGAAAGAAAAAGCTACTGATAAACTATTAGAATTAATAAGCAAATTTAACTATTTGTTCTATTTTAAAATCCTACAAAAAGCAGTTATATTATGCAAAATGGCAATTAATAATTCAAACACGTTGAAAACCATAATGTCTCTTAAAAGTATAGTACCATAAAATAAATATAACAAAAAGATGTCAGTCCATTAATGGGAAAGTAGACAAATTGTGCATTTGAAATAAGCATGGGAGGTCTACAAACTACCGATATTAAAAATAGTAAGGAATTGGAAGCCCAGAAACAGATCTTTGTGGAAAAAGACTGCTCCAAGGGCCTGTTTGCCTGCTCAGTCCTGTCACATCGGGAACCCATATACTTCCATGTGTTCCTGCCATTGTGTACTGTTGAATCTATTTGCTCAACCATTGAACCTATTCTAATAGAACTTCTATTGTATTTGTGGTAATCTTATATGTTTTAACATGCAAGATAATTTATAATATGCAAAGTAAGGTAATTGACCTCCCTGTGGAAAAACTCAAGAATTTTAGAGTCTTTTGACTTGAATCACCATCTGCATGATTTACAGACTGCTGGTATTGGATATTGTAGTTCATTTTTTTTAACCGTACAAGGAATTGATGCTTTTCGACTCAATAATTTTTTTAATTGTCTCACCTTTTATTACTTTCTTTCCTCATTTTCTCTTCTTATCTGTTCAACTTTACCCCCAGGATTACTTTTTTCCCCTCTCCAAAGTACTTTCTGTACAAGTTCTTTTATGAGGACCTCCTTTAGTGTCAAAGTCTCTATATTTGACGTTGTATTTCTACTTTTACATAAATTACAGCCATTTTTAAGAGGGGTCTGTGTTTCTTTTGCATGGCTTTTTTGTCAGTAGGTAGATTTTACAGTTTCATTGTAATATGCATCCTAGCGGATTTATTTTTATTTATCGCACTTGCTATTTATTGGGGTTCCTGTATTTGAGGCTTGCACTCTTATATCAACATGGGAGCTTTCTCAACCATTGCACCACAGTTAGCACCTCTTCTCCCATTTTCTCTCCTCTCTTCTTGGAATTCCCATGAGATATATTCAGACCCCTATACTGCTTTCTCAAAAGTAGTTGGGGATGAACGAGGGCAACGGGATCCCTGTGCAGTATGTAGAATTTTCCCTCCTGCCCCTTGCCGGAAGTTGTGCCTGGTCTCCGGAAGTTGAGAGCACCTCTGGTTCATTTCCCAGCCACACCACATCTGTTGGGAGGGGGGTGGAAGGAACTGAGGGACAAGAAGTAGGGGGGGGGGATATCCTCACATCTACTATTGATTTCCACCAGTACTCGCAAATGCTTTCCAAGGGGCCTTTTCAAGGGACAGAGACAAACATCAGCTGGCTTTTTGTTGGCTCTACTCCCCTGTCTATTCTCCCTTTTCATCTTTGTTAAGTTAATCATCACTCATTCACACAACATCTTGGGTCTAGATTTCCTTGGCATTCCTTATCTGCCGGCGTCCCCTTCCTCATCATCTTTATCCTGTCAGTTTCATATTCTTGGTATTCCTTTGTTATCCATTTAATGAGGTGCCTGAAGGTAACAGAGAAGGTCCCCAGTGAGGCAAATGGCTAGTGCTCAGCTACTAATAAAAGGGTTGGAGGGTTGAACCCACCCAGAGGTGCCATGGAAAACAGGTTTGATGATCTATTCCTGTGAAGATTATACTCAAGCAAATTCCATGGAGTGCTTCTACTCTGTAATACATGTTGCCATGAGTTGACCTAGACTCAGTAAAAGTGTTTGTTCAGTCAACATATTTACCCCCGAATGAAGAGTTGTGTTTCAAAGCCATATATATAGATTCAGGAGGATGAGCCAAAAGGATTTGAGCATTGAATGCCTTTTGTTTCTTTACTTCACCTGCTCAGCTGCCTGGTAGGTGAAATCTAGAGAGAGAAGGCACGTTTTCATCATCTCCGGGCCTGGCTCCTTGCCTTGCCATATTATGCCGTTGCTGCCACCTAGCTTTAAACAGATATGAGTAGACCCAAAGAGCACATTCTGTTGGCCTGAAGAAAGCCGATTATAGCTGTGAGGTACAGTGAAACCATGGAAGGTAGAAAGCCCCCCCCCCCACCTTTTTTAAACCTCAGTTTGACTCTCTTCTATTTCATAAACTTCTATATTGTAATTTTCATGCCCAAATCAGGTCACAGGCAGAGTTCCTACAAACCAAGGGGAAAGAAAGTGAGGCCTACCGAGTTAATTCTAATCCAAAATCATGCTTTCATCCGTCTCAGGGCTATGAGTTTTAAATAAAAACTAGGAAGGTTAAGGCTGTGAGATTGCTTTTGGTTCACCAAAACAGTGTTTCCCAAATAAGGTTGATCCCATCTGGGCTATGTGTTACAATAACAGAGCATATCGAGATTAGGACACATCTTCAGTGATTACCTCTCCAGTAGCACTCTCTGATCGAAGCGTCACGTGGGCCTCTTATGGGGTCTTTAAATTTCTAATAATCACATGAAAAAACAAAAGGATGAGACATGGGCAAAATTAATGTTAGCACTACATTTTGTATTATTTACGTTGTAATATAGGCACTAAATTTTCACAATGCATTTTATGTAAATACATATTATAAAGATATCTTATCAATTTTCAGAGAATATATTCTCATTCAAAATAGAAATAACATGTGGGTTAGGCGTTGTAGAGTCAGTTCCAGCTCACAACTACCCTATGTGCTGCTGTAACGAAATATCTGCGCCAACCACACACTTGCTGTGTTTGAGTCCATTGTTGCAGCCCTGAGCACTGTGTCAGTCCATCTCGTTGAGGGGCTTCCTCTTTTTTAATGACCCTCTACTTTACCATGCATGATTTCTTTTTCATTGATCCTATGTTGAAATGACAATATTTGGGGCATATAACTAAAATGATAGAGATATATAAATAACACACTTTATGTATACACCCCAAATGATGGGTATATAATCATTTAAACATATGATCAATAGAAAAGTCATTAATAAAATACTTTTTAAAAATAAAATACTTTTACCCTAATGACACATATCATTTTGGACTAGCCACATTTTAAGTGCTCAGTAGGCACATATAGCAAGTGGCGACCTTTTTTGAGAGAATACATCAGAGGGAAGGCTCTGGAAATCTATATGTTTGAAAGCATCCCAGGTGATTCTTACCAACTAAACTGGCAAAGGCTTAAAGAAATAAAGCTCGAAGCCAAACACACTGCCATCAAATCAAATTCTGACCCATAGTGGCCCGACAGGACAAAGTGCAATGGTCCCTGTGGGTTTCCAAGGTTGTAAATCATTACGGAAGCAAAACGCCTAAACTGTTTCCTTTGGTGCAGCTGATGGGTTCAAACTACTGACCTTGTAGTTAGCAGCCCAATGGCAGATGCTAAAAATGAGCTCAAAATGCCATCAGAGATACCGTATATACTCGTGCATAAGCTGAGTTTTTCAGCACAAAAAATGTGCTGAAAAACTGGGGTTCGGCTTACACACGGGTCAGTGGTTCCCCAGCGAGGTATAACATCTTGCTGAATTTATTTTCCACTTACTGTGCTGGTTTACTAATGTTAAATGACTTGTCCTTTTATTTATATTTTTATTTAAAATAAATATTTAAATACATTACCCCACTGATGTCTCAATTTTTAGTAATTTTATTTTCATTTGTGTTGATTATTGAAAGTCACCAATAGCTTCTGCATTTTCCACCCTTGGCTTATACTCAAATCAATCCGTTTTCCTGGTTTCCAATGTAATAACTAGGTACCTCAGCTTATACTCGGGTTGGCTTATATTCGAGTATATATGGTACTTATGTCGGAGTGTGCTGGCCTTTGAGGTCATCAATGTTCTCGTTTTACAGAAGAGATTTGCCAAGGTCACCTGGTCTGCTGGAGTCAGAGCTAGAACTAGAATCTAGGACTCTAGATTTCTGGCCTTTATTCTTTCCATTGTCTGTTCTTCGGAGACAAAACAAACAAACAAATAAATAAAGCCTATATACCCGAATCATGAAAAATATTTTAAAAAGCTGTCAAAGTGATATTTCACCAATCTGGCGCATATCTCACATCCCATTCAACTCTTGGTTTTGAGGTTATTGAAATTGACCATTTGCTGAGTGCTCACTCTATCCCAGACGTGCGGTTGTGGGCTACTTATATGCTATGTTTAACCCTTACAACAAAGGTACAAATAAAGCATTAGGCCCATTTTGAGGATGAGAAAGGTGGAAATATGTACAGGTTTGTAGATGATCAGTGGCAAGGCTGGGGTTTGAATTGGGGTCTGGTTTCTAGACCATCTCCTTCTCAGCCTGCAGGACACGTCGTAGAATGTGGCTGAGGGATGGGCTGCAGGTTCTTTAGCTGGCGTGTATCCCCGGCACTGCTACATGGCCCTTCCTGATGCATGGAGATATTTCTCCACTGCAGCTCACAAATTCCAACCCCAGACCCACTTGTGAGCCACTGGAGCCAGGGGCCTGAACTCACCACCTCTTCAGAAGGCTTTCTAATCCCATCCCATCCCACTCCAGCTTCCCCCAGCCCTGCTGGGCAAATGGTCTTCTGGTTAATTCATCACTCTCTTTGTCTCTCCCCATGGCCGCCCCCCTGTTCTTAGCGTTAGAGGCGAAAGCACTGACTGCAGGATTCCCAGTTCAAATTGCAGCTGTGGAAGATTCTTCGTACACATCTGCCATTGATTGGATTTGGAAAGTGCATTAGCTGGGGGAACATGGTGAGATCGCTGTTGCTTTTGTATTTGGTTTGGCAAACAGCAAGGAGAACTTTCCAGTGTTTGGGGGTTGGTATAATCTAGAACGTAGTCATTCATTTGGAATCGAGATGGTATTTTCAGGAAAATTAAATGATCATGTTCTGATTCATCTACAGTGGAGCTTGGGGAAAGATGGGGCTGTTTGAGCGAAAGTCTCCAAAAATGTTGGCCTTTGTTCAGAATAAGCAAGATGATGGATTCTTTTTCCAATTTAAAGAGGACAGGGGGGACCTGAAACAAAGACGAGTTTTTTTCCCCTTCAATTGGGTCCTAAAGCTTTGCTTTGTTTTTTTTTTAAATGGGAAAAATAGGGTTAAAATGTACAAGTCAGCCTTACTAGAGAAAGGAAGTTAGGGAGCGCATACAGCCAGAGACATAAGTGTAGGCAACCGAAGGCCTTTCTTTGCCTCTACAATTGATGGTGAGAGTGATTGACCATGGGAATTGTCTTGAAGATGGACCAGCAGGAGCAGAATCATCCAGGAACTTGATACAAATGCAAATCAAAACTTTGAGCCCTACCCAAGACTACTTTGAACATGTTATCGGGAGACACCAAGCCCGTGAGAAAAGGACATCATGCTCGGTCAAGTAGAGGAGCAGCTAAGAAGAAGATGCTCTACACGATGGATTGTCACAGTGGGTACAAGCATGGGTGCAAATATAAGGACCACTCTGCGCCTGGTGCAGGATCAGGTGTCCTTGTACTTCCGGTTGATATGAGTCAGAATCGACTCAACCGCCCCTGAGGACTCTATGACCGCCATCACCACCAATAGCAACCTAAGAATAACAGAATCAGAAACCCTGTGGTTGAGCCCCAGGCATCTATCTGTGTTTTATTTGTTCTTGTACTTTACTTTTTTCACTGGAATGAAGGGCAGCTTGGCAGTGCGGATCAGTTTTTCCTTTCAAAAACTCACAGACATTTTGTTTCATCTTATCAATTGCAATCTCCACAAGGAAGCCTCACTTATCCGACTTCCCCTCAGCACTTCCTGTTTCCCTTCCTCCTTTGCTCCTAATGCTTCTGAACATTGTCTTATGTAAGTACTACTCTTGTTATCTCAAAAGGAGGACTGTGCTAACGAGGGCATCCCCCCAACCCCCAAGTCCAGACATCTGGGTTTTAGCCAGCTCCCTGGAAGATTCTAATGCACCCCAAAGGGTGAGAATTATAGCTTGTGGACTGGCACCTTGGAAGCCTTTTTGAAAAATGTCAGTGCCTGGCCTCTGAGACATTCTGATTTAATTGTTCTGGAGGGAGGCCGTGCTGTGTGTCCATTTTAAAAGCTCCCCAGGCTATTGTAATATGCAACCAAGGCTAAAACCACTCTTTTTGGGAATGGGGCCTGGATCCAGGGCCCAGCTCTGTCCTCACTGTGTGAGCTTCACACAGCTGTGCCTTCACCCTTAATTTGTCAAAAGTGCCGGGAAATCCATTCTTATCAATGATCTTTAGGGCATCTTCCAGCTCTAACGGGCTTGGGAGCACTAGCTGATGAGGACCCAGAGTGCCAGTAACTGGGAATCAACACCCCAACAGGGTGGCGTCCAAGGACAAGCCCCACTCAGCCTCCAGAAATGAAAAGGCTGACTGGCTGACTGCTGGAAGGTGACATCCCCAAGGCGTTGCTGTGACTTGCTCCACATGCAGAGATGACTACCTGGGGAGGGGGCGTTTTCTTTTACACTCCGAGTCTTGTTTTCCTCCACATCTGCCATCTTGTTGCTCCTTCAAAAAGACAGACCAATATGTTTCACATGTTCATACAAGTAGGGGGCTCCATGATTAGAATGGTTCACAAAGAAGTTGAAAATTGGCCCTCCAGCCATCTAGTATTCGTCCAGTTTGAGAAACTCATTCTTTTAAGTTAATGTTTGCCCATTGTTCTAGCAGATTCCGACTCATACAAAGCCTTTTAGGGAGTTTTGCAGGTTGTCAGTCTTTACAGGAGCAGACAACCTCCTCCTTTTTTTTTCTCCCATAGATCAACTGTTGCGTTTGAACCACTGACCTTTCAGTGAGCAGTCTAGCACTGAAGGCAAACGCAGTCAGGGCTCCTTTCCATGTACACATTTCCTTTGTAGAGAGATGTACTAAATGCCCAGATGGGTTCAGAGGTGAGAATCTCAGCAGCCACAGCAGCAGGCTCAAATCCTGGAAATAGGTAGCACCAACTAAACAGGTCACCAAGCCCCATGGTTATGCCCTGGTGTTTGTTTCTGATGGTTCTCAAACTGTTTCCTTCAGCAAAATCATTTGTTCGGTGTGTTAAAAATAAAATTGTTGTGCCACATCTTATAGTTTCTGATGTAGTGGACCCAGGGCCCAAACCCAAACCCCATTCCTTCAAATGGATTCTGACTCAGTGATCCTATAAACATGTGTGGAACCACCAACCTTGAAGTTAGCAGTCCCATATTACTCTTCAGCACTACCAGGACTCCGAGGCAGGGTGTTAGACAGAGTTCTCTAGAGAAACAAAACCAGAACACTCATAACTGTATATCTATTTATACAGATAGATATGTAACATAAGAAATAAACAATTAATTAAATTATAAAGCAGTACAAATGGCTCAGTGCAACTAACTCCCGTGAGACAGCTGTGAGACACTGGCAGTCCTTTAAGACCTGAGGGCCACCGGGTAGTCCTCTGCAGAGCAAGTCAGGCTATCCGGGCACAGATAGCAAACAGCAAGGCAGGTCACCAACAGTCAGCCAGATGGCAGGGTCTGACAGTCTCCAGCTCAAGAGATGTAAATTCCAGTGGTGTGATGAAGCCGGTCTTGAAGGAACCTCAAATTACAGTGCCACAGTCCACGTGTTAGTTCTCCCACAGGTAGTGTAGCTTGCAAATTGAGGCACAGAACAAGCAAGGCAGCCGCATACTGGTCCAAGGGTCAAGAGCCAGAGACAAGAAAGGTGAGGCTCGCAGCACCACTTATCTTTCTGTCCTTCAATTAATCCCACATGTGTTTATCAGCCAGGTTGGCACAACAAACTAACTACCTCACAGGGCCTATTACTTTTCATTCCCGTGTAAAACTTTGCCTAAAACACAATAAAACATTATTATCATTTAATGCACACAGATATACACACTTTTCAATCATATCTCTCCCCTTCTCTTTTTAAAGAGTTCAAATGAAAGAACTCTTGCCTTCACTTAAAGTGAATTCTATAGGTCAGGAAGCTTGAGCACCAAGTCCTTTATAGGAATCCTCGGGACTCACAAGTTATTTTATGCATTGGAATCGCTACAGAATTGTTTTGGAGAAGCTATGGCCTTAGCTCAGCGTCTCGGTGACTTGCTTGGGGGCAGAGGTGAATGTCATCATCTTCTTAGAACACCAGTTGGACTTCCTAGAAAAAGAGCAGCAGGGAACATGATGAACAGAATTGCCTCATACTCTTGGGACAATCCATTCACCACCCAGGTCACTTGTGAAAAGAAATCCACATCCAGAAAATGGAAGGGGAGGGGAAAAGGGGGAAGACACCAGAGTCTCAAAATACCATTTCCAAGTTCACTGCTCATTACATGAAAAGGAAAATGGGACTGGCATGGTTATACTGGCAAGATTATGGAAAATTTTAAGAATCTTGTTAGCATGTGGCTTCTCCGAGTGAGGTGTTTGAAATGCCAATCAAAAGAACAATGCTCATTATCATAGAGTCTGACTCCTGGTGGCCCCTTGTGTTCCACAGTAGAATTGTTTTCTAGGGAGTTTGTGGCAAGAAGCTCACTGCCAGCCCTTTCTTCCGCTACCCTTTAGGATGGCTTTGAGCTGGAACACCTGTGGGTAGTCCAGCACAAACCATTTCCACCGGGACCTCTGAGAGGTTTCCATGAATTGTGGACGAAGTGAAGCAAGGGTGGTGAGACTTTGCTCAGGGATTTGGGCCATGTTCTCAGGAAGGAGCAGACCCTGGAGAAAACCATCACGCTTGATAAAGTGGAGTGGCCGTGGGAACAAAAAGGAAGACCTTCAATAAGCTGGGTTGAAAGAGCGACTACAACAATGGACTCCAACATAGCAGCCAGTATGAGGCTGGCTCAGGAGCCAGCAGCAGTTTGTGTTTTGTTGTTGTTCATGGAATCACTATCAGTCTGAACCAATTCCCCTGCACCTAACAACAGCCTCAGTGTAAGTCTCACACCTGGCTGCACCTTGGAATCACCTGGGAGCTTAAAAACAAAGCCAGAGGCCTGAATTGCAACTCCTAGAGATGCTGATGTCGTTAGTCTGGGGTGAGGCCGGGGCATCAGGAATGTTTAAATCATGCCCAGTGATTTGAATGTGCTGCCAGCGTTCAGACACATTGCGTGAAACCCATACCAGTGATGCTTTCTTATTTTCCACCGGACACATCTTCATGCCCACTCAGCAGAAACTATACAACTCGTTTACAAGATTGGAAAACAGTTGAGTTAGGGGGGGAAAAGTGAATAAAAAGACATTCTGGGTTTTGTTAGAAGATCCACAGCTCTGCTAAGGCCACTCAGCAGACAGCTGGGTCACTGGCAGTCAGTGTAGACCTCAATGTCAGCCTCACAGGAAGTTCTCCAAGCTCTGAGCATATCCAGGCTCACTGTTTGTGCCTTTCTCCCCTTGTTGTCATTGGCTCTGACTCCTGGCAACCTTTTAAATAACAGAACAAAATGTTGCCTGGCCCGATACCATCTTCATAATTGTTGAATTGTTGGCATGTGAGTCCTTTTACATCTGTGATTGTGAGATCAATAATCTTTGATTTTTATAAATAGGCTCTATTGAAATAAGAACTTAACTACTGGATCTGAAAATCCTTCTAGGTTAATCTCCATCATGAACCAGGGCCATCCTCAAAACGAGAGATTCTATGGTTAAAGACCTTTGCTAAATTATAGACGTTGCCTTCAAAAGTTAGAAAAGGAATCCAACATACCCCCGCCCCCCAAAGAAAAGAAATGGAAACCATTATAATATTGGCAATTCTTAGTACCCTGGGGGGTGGGGTTGTCTTCTGTCACACTGCTCAGAGGTTGAACCTGGGTCCAGAGGGATGTGCAGGGTCAAAAGTGGTCCCTTGGAAAACAGGAGAGACAACATATAGATAGTAGACGCATGGGTTTGGGGATAGTATTGATGGGAGACCACCAAAATAAAGGGTGAGCATCCTGAAAATAAACAATTGACTTTATTAGTTTGATGGGAGTTCACCTTATTGGTTACATTGAATATTGTTTACAATGTATTGTCCATTGGCTCAAGGCTAGACTTATTGTTAGCCTTGAGAATTTTCATTGCAATTGCATTGCTTGTGATGAGATTTGAAATTCTTTCTTAAAAAACCAGGCAGTGTCCATGTCGATTAGAAGCCCAGTCCTGAACATTCCCTGTGGCAGATGCTGTTGGCTGTCTACCCAATAGCCCTATTACCTCCTTTTTTCCTAACAACAAACCTTAATTTTGTTCAGAAGTAGGATAGCCATGTGTTTCAAGAAAGCTCAGGTTACTCCCTAGCCCCACGGGCTGATTCTTAAATAGTCCAAAGCAACCAGAGAAATTCTTAGTGGTGATTGGTTTGGGAATGAACTTGTAATACACAGTGTTGACCAGTGGGACAGGAGGAGAAGTGTTCTACCATGAGGTTATAGTTTGGGAGGTGGTTTTTCTTTACTCAGAGTGATACATGAAAGAAATGAGTCTTTGTACTTCTTTCTAAGGTGGGATAAGTAGGTGAGGGTTGTCATCTTGCAGTCATGAGGAAACAAGCCTGACCATCAATGGCTGCATGCTAAGGATTGTAGTGCAGAACTAAGGAAAGAACCCGGACTCCTACTGAGCTCATCAAACTACTGAATGAAAACTTCCTAGGATTTCCATTCTCTGGCCTTGCTATATGAGATAATAAATAACGTTCTTCTTTTTTTTTAAGATTTTTTTTATTTTAACAATTTATTGGGGCTCATACAATTCTTTTCACAGTTCATACATATACATACATCAATTGTATAAAGCACATCTGTACAGTCTTTGCCCTAATCATTTTTTTCTCTTTTCTTCTTTTACATTTTATTAGGGACTCATACAACTCTTACCACAATCCATACATATACATACATCAATTGTATAAAGCACATCCATACATTCCCTGCCCCAAACATTCTCAAGGCATTTGCTCTCCACTTAAGCCCCTTGCATCAGGTCCTCTTTCCCCCCGCTCCCTCCCCATTCCCCCCTCCCTCATATGCCCTTGGTAATTTATACATCGTTATTTTGTCATATCTTGCCCTATCCGGAGTCTCCCTTCCCCCCTTCTCTGCTGTCCCTCTCCCAAGGAAGAGGTCACATGTGGATCCTTGTAATCAGTTCCCCCTTTCCAACCCACTCACCCTCCACTCTCCCAGCACTGTCCCTCACACCCTTGGTCCTGAAGGTATCATCCACCCTGGATGTCCTGTACCTCCAACCCTCATATGCACCAGTGTACAGCCTCTGTCCTATCTAGCCCTGCAAGGTAGAATTCGGATCATGGTAGTTGGGGGGAGGAAGCATCCAGGATCTGGGGGAAAGCTGTGTTCTTCATCGATACTACCTCACACCCTAATTAACCCATCTCCTCTCCTAAACCCCTCTATGAGGGGATCTCCATTGGCCGACACTTGGGCCTTGGGTCTCCACTCTGCACTTCCCCCTTCATTTAATATGATATATATATACATATATACACATACATATATACATATACACATATATACACATACATACACACACTTATATCTTTTTTTTTTGCATGATGCCTTATACCTGGTCCCTTGGGCACCTCGTGATCGCACTGGCCGGTGTGCTTCTTCCATGTGGGCTTATATGCTTCTGAGCTAGATGGCCGCTTGTTCACCTTCAAGCCTTTAAGACCCCAGACGCTATCTCTTTTGATAGCCGGGCACCATCAGCTTTCTTCACCACATTTGCTTATGCACCCATTTGTCTTCAGCGATCCTATCATGGAGGTGTGCAGTCAATGATATGATTTTTTGTTCTTTGATGCCTGGTAACTGATCCCTTTGGGACCACTTGATCACACAGGCTGGTGTGTTCTTCCATGTGGACTTTGTTGCTTCTGAGCTAGATGGCCGCTTGTTTATCTTCAAGCCTTTAAGATCCCAGTCACTATCTCTTTTGATAGCCGGGCACCATCAGCTTTCTTCACCACATTTACTTGTTCACCCACTTTGGCTCCAGCCGTTGTGTCGGGAGAGTGAGCATCATAGAGTTCCAATTTAATAAAAGAAGGTATTCATGCATTGAGGGAGTGTTTGAGTAGAGGCCCAAGGTCCTTCTGCCACCTTAATACTTGACCTATAAATATAGACACATAGATCTATTTCCCCATCCTCCTATATATATTTGCATGTACATGTCTTTGTCTAGACCTCCATGAATGCCCTTTGACTCCTAGCTCTTTCCTCCATCTCCCTTGACTTTCCTCCTGCCCTACTACCATGCTTCATCGCCACCTGGGCTAGAGTATACCTCTTCTCTAAGCACCCTTACCCTTGATCATTTCCCACCAGGCCAGCCACTGCCCCTTCTCTACCATTTGGGGTCCCATGTTTTCCCCTTGTCCCTGGGTTTGTTAACACCACTTCCTTACCCCTCCTACCCCCCACCCCAAGTCCCCCCAGAATTGTCGGTCCCGTTGTTTTTCCTCCAGATAGTTCATCCAGCCTGTCCTATTCAGACAGACCTGTGGAGTCACTAACATGCACGAAAACTAGACAGAGGAAAACAAAGCAACAGTATACAACCTGACAACAAAACAACCAAAACAAACCACTGACAAAGAACAGAACAAAACAGTTCACAAGAGAAAAGCTTGTAGTTAGTTCAGGGATCGTTTGCTGGCCCTTAGGAGCGTTTTCCAGTCCAGTCTGTTGGGGCACCACACCCTGGCCCCAAAGTCCACTTTCAGCATTCCCTGGGGACCTTGCCACTCCATTCCCTTGCTGTTCCGCTGCACTCCCCCAGTGATTTGCCTCGGTGTGGTGGGATCAGGTCAGGTGCAATTCCCACACTGTGTCTCCGGTGCTGTCCCCTGTATCGCCCTTAGTCACTGAGGGGCATCATGTCTCATAGTGGGGCCAGCCATGTTGTTCTCTCTGTGGACTGGCTGCTCTACTCAGGAACATCATCATCACGGCCTGGTGGGCCAGGCTGTGCTCCACTCTCTTAAATAACGTTCTTATTGCTTAATTCCTTGATACTCAAGGTAAAATACACTGACCATCATCATCTGCATCCGCATCATCAGGCCCCTTGTTAGAAATGCAGAATCTTGGCCTGTCCCACACCTAATGAGTTACAATCTATGAGGAGTCCTCGGAAAAACTCAAACCATTGCCATGGAATTGATTCCCACTCATAGTAACAATATAGGACCGAGTAGAACTGGGCCATAGGGTTTCTAAGACTGTGAATATTTTTAAAATCATTTTATTGAGAGCTCTTACAGGTATGATAACAATCTATAATTCAATTAGATCAAGCAAAATTGTACAATTGCTGCCACCATCATTTTCAAAACATTTTTTTCTTCTTGAGTTCTTTGATATCAGCTCCCCTTTATCCCCTTCCTCCCCCACTCTACTACCCCCAAGAAGCTTTATTATGTTATAAATTATTATTTTCTGTATCTTACACCATCCAATTCTGTTATTTGTTCCCCTCAAGTGAGGTTATATAGCCATCAGTGTCATCAGTTCCTCCTTCCCCCCATCTTCCCATACCCACAGGGAATCATTACTCCTGATACTATTTTTGAAGGTTTTATCTGTCTTGGATTTCTTGCACTGAACAATCTTACTTATACAAATAATATACACAAGTCTAACAAAATTAATGAGGTAAAACTAAGACCATAATAGTAAGGGGAGGAAATACTCAAGAACTAGAGGATAGTTATGTATTTCATCACTGCTATATTGCACCCTGGATTTATCATCCCTTACATGTGGCCCTTATGTGAGGGGCTGCCTAATTATCTTACAGGAGGGTTTGGGGTCTCCACTTTGTCTACACTCCTTCAGGGAAGCTGAGTGCCACATCTTTCTGGTAAGCTCAAACTGCCAGTCTTTCAGTTAGCAACTGTAACTGCTGAGCCACCAGGGTGCCTTAGATGATTCCTAGCTACCTTAGAGCAGGCCTTCCAATTAGTCTGAATCAGTTCAATCACCAGTGATCCAGCAATATCTGAACAGACCCAAATTGGTACAATATAAGTGTATGCAAACAAAAATCAGAACAGGAAAATTTACAGATTGAAGCCTTGAATGGGAGCCTCAGAAGACGTGCAGTGAGCCCCTTCAGGAACCTGATGCACAAGATTGGATCATTAGCAATACTGTGGAGAATAACACACTTTCAAAGCAGCAGGATCAACCACAATTTTTAAGCTGGGTGTTTCTTCTGACCCTGCTGGTTGCTAGGCAATTCATGCCCCCTGTCTTGTATTCTAAGAGAGAGATTACCGTATATACTCGAGTATAAGTCGACCCAAATATCAGATGAGGCACCTAATTTTAACCCCCCCAAAAAAACTGCTTTAAAAATGTGCTGAAAAACTCTGCTTATACATGAGAATATATACATTTCTAGCAGAGTATCAACCTGTAATGTTTCCCATCCAGGCTATCATTCGGATTCACCCACATTTGATAAAATTCAGATCTGTTCTGGTGTCACTCCATCAGCCAAGACAAACTGATTGGAAGCCCTGCCTGAAAATTTGAGAAGCAGTGATTCAAGCTGCTTTTAGTTAGGTTTTTCTGTTGTTGGCAGCTAGAAAGCAAAATGATATCCTGCCTTACAAAATCATGGCAAAGATCTTGTTTTCAGATCACCACTGAGAAAAGGATGTAAGGAAAAGACATAAGTGTTTCCACTTAGGCAATTCATTGGGACCTATTAGCAAGGTTCCCTGGCTTTTCAAATAGCTTCATTTCCCATATGGAGAAGAAACATCTCATCATCTTTTTGAGTGCTTTTTTTTTTTTTTTGCTAACCGGGTAATGAAAATAATTCTTAAGCTCATTGAAAATGCAGTCTGTCCACAGCCTTCTTGAGTTGACACCTCGAGGTAAACAAAGCCAAAAAGGGGCCAGAAAGCAATCAGAACAAGGCATCAATAAAGCTCCCAACTATTTATGTGGTTTAGATCAGTAAGACATCTCAGATTTCCTCATAAATCTAGTTACTCAACAGTAATTTATGGCGCCCATCCAGACTGCAAACATGTTAATAACACAAAATTAAATAATTCTGCATTGTAAGAGAAAACAAGATAGTCTCACTGCATTGTTATTCCTGAAAAGACTACTCGAGTTTCTTGAGGTTGCCCAATCGAGGCGATTTCATAAGTCATTCTGTGTTTACACTGAGTTTAAGCAACTGTAACAATGAAAGTATGATGACTTAAATGGCCTATCGGTACACTGTTAACCAAGCACAATTTCAACAAACAAAATTGCTGCAGCATGTCTAAGGGAACCTTCACTGTTCTGTTGTGATTGTCTTCTGACAACAAACTATTGAGAAATCCTTTAAGTTCACGCTTATTATAAAAATTATTTCATAGCCTGCATTTCAGAAATCCTACTCATTGTGTTTGAGAATCACATAGCTGATGAAAAAAATAAGGCTTGGGATTGAAATATGAAATGATTATTTAGTTTAGTGATAAGATGTTTAAATTAACAATGTAATAATAAATGCAAGGCCTCAAGTTCACACATTTCATTAGCATTTTATACTATAGAATCACCAGGAGGGAAAAATGAGACATTGCTTTACAGGACTCATAAAAATAATCAAGTGGCATGATCCAAATCCAAAATAGACCTCAAAAATGATAACAAGCCACTTCAAAACCTAATTTATGTCAGTGAAAATATCCATGGAAAACAATACTCCCACCCCAAACCAAACTGCTACTGAGTCAATTCCAATTTCTGTCAATCTAAAGTTTCATGAAGTAAAACTGACACCAGGTTCTCCTTGGCTGTAATCTTTATGAAAGGACCCTTGAGCGTACAGTGGTTACTCTCTGCCGCTCTCTGAAAGGTCAATGATTAGAACCCACCAGCTGTTCCAAGGACGATGAGGCTATCTGCTCCTCTGAAGACTGTACTTGGAAACCCCCAGGGCCAGTTCTACCCTATGCCATAGGGTCACTAGGAGATACAATGGGCTCATCGGCAATGGGTAATCTATATGGAAACAGATAACTGGGCCTTTTTTCCTGACACTTCTAGGTGGGTTCAAACTTGCAACTTTCAGGTGTGTAGACAATCACAAACCACTTGCACCAACCAGCAACCTTGTGGCGGTGGTAAATAATAACGAACAGTCATCAGAAATCACTCCTAAACTGGATGTTTGTGTATTTCCCAAGAAAGCAAATCAAGACAACCTATTCCCAAGCGGTCACTTGGAAATTCATGGCTCTATTTGTAAGTATGTCCCCAGTATTTTTCATACCCCAGCTGTGTATTTTGCTTTCCTCTTCAAAATCTTCAATGGACGGTGTGATTGTTAGGTGTTATATCAAGTAGACAATCCTTGGTAAAGGAAAGGGCAGGGTTCAGCTGACCTACTTAAGGTCATAAGCCTTTTTGTATAAGAATGAGAGACACTGGGAACTAACACTCCCCCCTCCCCTTTGCCTTTGTTGTTCCTGAGAGCTTGTGATTACCAGCCTGTGATCTCCCTGCTGCCTGCTCCATTCACCTTACTGTTTCATCAACCTGCAGCTAGGTGAATCTCAAGAGGACCCTAACTTGCACTACTGTTATGGACTTGAGTTGGACTGAGCCTTCTTGATAGACGATTACTCTTTGATAGAAAGCTCTTATTATACACAGAGGAATGTCACTGGATTCGTTTTTCCAGACAACTCGGCCTAACACAGAAAGTAATAGCCTAGCGAAAGGAAAGGGAAGAGGTTTCGATACATCTTTGTCTACCCTCAAGGGGTGGACTGAAAGATGTGATGTCAGAATAGCAAGAGATAGCTCCATGTTTGTGTATGAAATAAGAAGGACATATATCTATGCTGTCCTGAGTTCTATTCCTTCTGGTTGCTTTATCTCTAATGCCTGGCTTTTATAAGGAAAAAAATGATGCTGAAGAGTTGCACATGGAATCAGTATACACTTGTAGTTACTATCTACTTGCCTTGACACCCTCAAGGCACTATGGGAGATACAGATACATAAGACTTATTTCTGTCACTTTAAACACTCTATGGTCTAGTTAAGAGAACAGAGCAGCAAAGGGAGCAAAGCAGTGAAATCCCCCGGGGAATACCAAAAATAGACTTTGGGGACAGAGTGTGTCACCCCATCAGACTTGACTGGCAAATAAAGGTCAAAAAACAGACCTGGAACTATTTACAGGCTTTACCTTTTATGTCATTGGCTTTCTTTTTGTTGTTTTATTTTGCTTTTTGTTGTTGTGTTATTGGATTTGTCTTCCTTTGTTGTTGTTGTTGTTTTTTTTTGCTTTCCCTGGTTTTTACACTTATTAATGTCTCTGCATGTCTATCTAGATAAGATAGGTAGGATAAACAATTTGGGGACAAAAACAATGGGACCGACAGTTCCTGGGGGACACAGGAGAAGGGTAGGTGGGAGAAAGGAAAATTGGAGGTGTCAATCAACCCAGGGACAAGGGAACAACAAGTGAACTAAAATCAATGGAGAGAAGGGCGTAGGATGCCTAGTGGGACTTAAGCAAGGGCAAGATAACAGCAAGGAATTACTAAACCCAAATGAAGGCCGAACATGATGGTGGGACAAGAGAAAAGTAAAAGGAAAGAGAGGAAAGAACCAGGAGATAAAATACATTTATGGAGGCCTAAAGGGAGGCATGTACATATGTAAATATATTTATATGTAACAATAGGGAAATTGGTCTATATACTTATATGTTAAGAATTAAGGTAGCAGATGGACATTGGACCTCGACTTAAGTACTCCCTCAACACAAGAACACTTTGCTCTAATAATTTGGCATTCTGTGTTGCTCATCTTCCCAACACAATCACTGAAGACAAAATGGGTGCATAAGCAAATGTAGTGAAGAAAGCTGATGTTTCTCAGCTATCAAAAGACATAACATCTGGTGTCTTAAAGGCTTGAAGATAAACAAGGAACCATCTAGCTGAGACACAACAAAGCCCACATGGAAGAAGCACACTAGCCTGTGTGATCATGAGGTGTCGATGGGATCAGGTATCAGGCATCTAAGACCAAGAACAAAATCATACCAATGTGAATGGGGGGGGACGTGGAGTGGAGACCCAAAGACCATTTGTAGACAATTGGACATCCCCTTACAGAAATATCAGAAGAAAAAGATGAGCCAGTCAGGGTGCAGTATAGCACTGATGAAACATATAACTGTCGTCTTTAATGCTTCCTGCCCCCACTGTCATGACTTCAATTCTACCTTACAAATCAGATTAGACCAGAACAAGCACACTGCTATAGACAAGAGCCAGCAACACAGGGAATCAGGATAGATAAAGCCCTCAGGGCCAACAATGAGAGTAGAGATACCAGGAGGGTAAGGAGAAGGTGAGAGAAAGGGGGAATCAATCACAAGGGTCAACATATAACCCTCTCCCAGGGGGACAAACAACAGAAAAGTGGGAGAAGGGTGACATAGGACAATGTAAGGTATGAAAATAATCTGTAACTTATCAAGGGTTCATGAGGGAGGGAGGGAAGGAGGGGGAAACATGAGGAGATTATATCAAGGGCTCAAGTAGAAAGAAAATGTATTGAAAACGATGGTGGCAGCTTATGTGCAAATGTGCTTGGCACAATGGATGAATGTATGGATTATGATAAGAGATGTCAGAGCCCCCGATAAAAGTACTTAATAATAATAATGAAGGCACACTGAATATTTCTCTTCTGGTTTTTTCCCCTCACAAATTACATATCTTGGAGAAAATTTTTGGATCATTGAGTTTCATCCTTCTACAGATAATGTATTGGAGCCTGAATTTGATTAATAGACTCATTCAAAAAAACAAGAGTCTTACAAAACAACAACAAACCAGCTGCTGTCAGGGTGACTCCAACTCTTGGCAAACCTATTGTGTTAGTCTGGGTATTTTAGAGAAACAAATCCACAGAAACACATGTATAAGAGAGAGTTTTATATAAAGGGTAAGTGCTCATCAAGAAAACATCCCAACCTACTGCTGCCCAAGCCCACAAGTCCAACATTAACCCCTATGTCCGTCACCAATCCACAAAGTCCTCCTCCATCTCACAAAACACATGCAATGACGCTGACTGCAGGAGGAAAACCAAGTCAGTGAATGTGTTAGCATCAGCAGCGCTAGCAGGGGTCTCCACACAGCTGCTCCAGCACCCAGGGCTGCTTTAGGGTAGGGCCATGTGGTTTCTTCTCAGGGATGTCTTGCAGGAAGCGAGCCTTACAAGCTAAAGCTGGGAACTGGCTAAGGCAGCTGCACCCTGGTCCAACCATCACAAAGCAAGGGACCTGAGAGCTAGAAAAGCTAGGTTCATGGAGCCATTTATCCCTCTGCCCTTCAATTAACTCCACATGTAGTAATTGGCCAGGTTGGCACAATAGACTAACTACCTCACCTATGTGTGTCAGAGAAGAACTGTGGTCCATAGGATTTTTGTTCATTCTTTATTAAACTTGTTATGAATTGGAGGAAGGTTTACAGGGCAGATTAGCTTCCCATTGAACAGCCCATACACATTTTGTTTTGTGTCATTCATTGTCATCCTCACAATGTAACAATACTTCTCGTACTTCCTACATTTCTTGTTTGCATTTCTCCTCCTTTCTGAACCTTGTTCTTCAGTAAATACTGCCCTGCTCTTTTGAGCTAAAATAGTCGATTATTATTCGATTCATGTACCTCACTAGTGTTATTCTTCCTCTTATAGATCTGTTTGTTTAGCTGAAAATTAAGTCATGGGAGTGAGTTCATTTCCAGAACTGAAGGGTGACTAAGGACCATAGTCTTGGTGGTTCCACCAGTCTCTATCCAACCAGTAAACCTGATACTTTTTTTTTTTTGGTTGTTGGTGGTTCTTTTTTTAGTTTCTCATTTTTCCCACTCTATCCAGGATCTTCTAATACGATCCCTTTCTGAGCAATTGTTTTCAAAAGTTGGTTTACATGAAGCAGATCCCTAAGCCTTTAAACTAAGGCGCCTGTGGCCTTGAACTGCCATCTTTTCAGTTAGCACCCACATACATTAATTTCATGCTCCACTCAGAGTCTCCACTCAATTTCTTACTGATGATAAATAATGAAAATAGCACTCTGAGCATTTTGGTCCTCATAGCGATACTCTCTCATGACTCCTCAGTGCCTCTCAATGAAGAACCTCTTTGAAATAACTTCTTCACATGGCTTCCAAGATGCCAGATGCTCTTGGCTTTCCTTCTACTTCACTGGCAGCTTTTTCTCAGTCACCCCTGTTGGTTCCTACTCAGCTCCCCAAAGAGTAAATGTTGGAAGGTACCAGATCACTTATCCACTTACTCACCCTCTACTGATGTCATGGAGTCCATAGCTTTAAATAAATAATTAGCATCTGTGTGCTGGAGAATATGCCCCTGAATTCCAGATATCACATATCTATCTGCCTAGTTAACATCTCTATTTGGATGTTTAAGAGGCATCTCCAACAGCCTGCCCAAAACAATGCCTGCTCGTTCTCCTCTAACATGCTTTTCACAGAGTCTTTCTCATTTCAATGATAGCAACTCCATTCTCCCAGTGTTTCCCCTCAAGCCTTAGGAGTTACACTTGAATCGAATTTCTTTTACACCCTTTGTCTATTACGTAAGAAACTTCTATTGGATCTACCTTCCAAATACAACTTAAATCTCACCACTGCCACTGTTCCTCTCCTGGATCAAGCCACCATCCATTCTCAGCTGGATAGTGCACTAGCTTTGTAACTGGTCTTCTCACTTCCATCCTTGGTCTCCTAGAACATAACGGTAACCCAGAAGCCCAATGTTATCCCTCTACTGGCTCAAATCCCTCCCTCCATGTGGTTTATTTTCCATTTAAAGTAAAATCTGATATTCTTACAAAGGCCCACCAAAGGCCACGTGCTATCAACTTCCTTGTCCTTGTTCTTCTTCCTTTACTGTGTCTATGGCTTCATCTCCTATTAGACTCCCCTCACTGACTTCAGCTCCAATATACTGACCTTGCTGTATATCAAATGTACTAGGCATAGACCCACCCCAGAGCATTTGCACTAGCCATTTCCTCTGCCTGAAATGCTATTCCCTACCTATCTGCATTGTTTGACTCTCTCGGTTCCTCTACAACCTGTTCTCAAATGGCATCTCAGTGGGACCTTCACCAACTTCCGTAATTAAACTTACTAGCTCTTCTTTCCCATCTTGGAGATCGCTACTCCCATTATACATATTATTCCCTAGACTTCATGCCATCTGATAATTCATCTCATCTGATATGTTTACTTGTTTATTATATTAGAATATTGTTCGATGGCTATAATAAAGAAAAGCCAGAACATTACGGCTTAAAGAATACAGCAGTAACAGTCCAGTCATTCAGAGACCCGGGATCTTTCCATTGTCTTATTGCATCACACCTCCTAGGGCACTGCCCCCGCCTGCACTGTGAAAACTAGGTTGCCACCAAGTTCAGGTTCCTGTTGGCAAAAAAAGAGGAGAGGAAATAGAGGAAGCACAACCTAAGTCTGGGAGACCGATATAAGAAGCAGTGTAAGTCACTTCTGCTCATATTACATTAGCAAAGACATAGTCCACATGACTATTCCCAACTGAGGGAACCTGACACATGTAGCTTAGCTGAGCATGTGTTTTCCGAGGAAGAAGGGGGAAATGATTGTTAGCAGACAGCTTTCAGCATTTACTATCTACATCCCTTTTCTCCATTAGAATAGGAGAACCATGAGGATAGAAATCTTTGTTGGTCTTATTTATGGGAGTATACTGGCTCATCTACCTCACAGTGGATGGTGATCTTGAACTGATGACCTTGTGGTTAGCAGCCCAACTCGTAACCACTACGCCACCACCAGGGCTGTGGTTGGTCTTATTTAATTCTGGATGCTGAGCATCCATGAAATTACCTAGCATATCGCTTCTCGGCCTTTTGGCTAAGATCAAGTGTGAAATTACCTAGCATATTCAAAGAACTCAATAAATGTTTAATGTATAAATGAAGTAATCACAGCTGTGAAGACTTTGCTCACAGAGTTGTTAACAAAAAACCATATCTCCCTGGGCACAGCCAGGCATTGATGTTTTGTTTTTTCTTCTAACTGTACTTGATCATTCATGAGAATCCTCCACTCAGGCAAATGTAGATGAAATTTTCTCTTTCACTACATCTCAGAATGAAGCAGTCTCAAATTCCATATCCAATCACATAATACAAAAAAAAAACTAAACAAAACAAAACTCAACTCATTGCCATCGAGTCGATTTGAACTCATCAGAAACCCTTTAAGACAGAGTAGAGCAGCCTCTGTGGGCTTCTGAGACTAGAACTCTTTGCCTCTTCTTTCTCCTTGGAACAGCTGGTGCTTTCCAATTGCTAACCTTGTGGTTAGAAGCCAAACTTGTCACCACTACCCCCACCGGGGCTCTTTAATGTAGCACAAAAGCAGCCCCTCTAAAATAAAGCAGCTGCCATGGAGTTGACTCGGACTTGTGACAACCTGAGAGTAGAACTGGGCTCCATCCAGTATGCAGTGGCCAATTTTTAGCAAGTCGCTCCCCCATCCTTCTTCTGAGGTGCCTCTGGGCATATTCAAACCTCCAACCTTTCAGCTAGCAGATTAACCATTTGCATCATCCAGGGACTCCATATCCACGAAGGGTCCACTGAATATTGAAATACAACCTTGGCCATAGGATTAAGAACATTCTTCCAGAATGTTGGTGCCCTGGATCAGTAGTGAGTGGAGGTGGTCTGTAGTGATTTAGGATGGCAGGAGTATGCAAGTCTGCGTACTTTGGCAAAACAAATCCACAGAAACTTATATGTATAAGAGAGAGTTTTATATAAAGGGTAAGTGCACATCAAGAAAACATTCCAACCCAGTGCTGCCCAAGCCCATAAGTCCAACATTAGCCTATATGTCCGACACCAGTCTACAAAGTCCTCCTAAATCTCACAAAACACACACAGTGATGCCAACTGTAGGAGGAAAGCCGAGTCAGTGAACATGTAAGCATCTCAGCGCTGGCAGGGGACTCCAGGTGGCTGCTCCAGCACCCAGGCTGTATCAGGGTAGGTCCATGTGGCTTCTCCTTGAGGATGTCTTGCAGGAAGTGGACCTTGCCAACTGAAGCAGGGAACTGCTAAGGCAGCTGCACTCTGGTCTGATCATCACAACGCAAGAGACCCGAGAACTCGAAAGGCGAGACTCACTGAGTCATTTATCTCTCTGCCCTTCAATTAACACCACATGTGTTTATCTGCCAGGTTGGCACAATAAACTTTAACTATATCAAGCAGTAAGAGGGTTTGGGGTTTCTTTTAATCAATAAAAGACATTTCATTGAAACCCTTATTTGATCCATGTGTCTTAACACAAATTTATATTAGAAATACAACTTGCTGTCCCTGACAGTGAGAGATATTTGCTCTGCTAGTTAACTACAATTAAAAGGGTGTAAAGAGACTGGGCAGTGGCCTGGATGGTCTATCAACTTGAGTAACTGTGTCTCACCCTGCCCCCTTCCCCCTGGCAAAGCAGTGCCCTCCCTTCTCCGTTCACTCCTCTTCCCAGACAGAGTAGCACCCACACAAGTTTTCGTCCAAATGTTCAAAATATAGCTTTTACAAACGTATTGAGTAACCAAAAGCTTCTTGTAACAAGCTTATGGGGCCAGTCATATTTTACCAAAAGTTTCCTAGTGCAGGCAGATGCCTCTGATGTAAGGGTTGGCTCTGCCGAGCTCCAACAGTAGAAGAGAGGAAATAACCATGAACCCAGGAACCGGAAAAAAAAAGTTTCCTTCCTTCCAACATCATTTTCAACTGAAAGTAAACAATGGAACAAAACATGGCACTTCAGATTTTGTCTCTTAATAGTTTTGATTTAAGAAGGATATTAACATTTCCAATAGGTGCTGCTTTTGTGATTAACATTAATGGCAATAACAAAACACTCCCAGTGTCAAGTGGGCTAAAGTCATTGACAACAAAGAATGGTGGGATGGTTGGGGGTTTGATTTTTGTTCTGTGCCTCACACCTCAAAGTGCAAAGGAGGAGTTGCCAAACCTTCCAAATGAATATAAATAGAGCCAAGATTGAGGCATCATCCTGCTTCTTCTTGCAGAACACATTGCTAAGTTACAAGATTTTGAATAGCTGCCAGGTAGGATCCATTTTAATAGTAAGACCAATTGTTGCAAAGCTTTGTTTTTGGAAATCGGTCCGACTTTCTAGTCTACCATTCTGAAGGCTTGTGTTCAGGTCTTTGGGAACATAGTAAATGCCTGAAAAAACTCTTCAAAGATACTGACATTTAAGTTAGTATATATTTTGGGTTGAATACTGTCGGGCACTGAACCAAAATACTAGAGCAGAAAGCAGAAGAGCATAAATAAGAGATTTTAGACAGGGTTTCTAATGAGAAAAAGGAAATTAAATTTACATTTGCACACACACGCACAGCAGCAGACTCATGGTTTGTGGTTAATAATTTGGATATCTTTCCTTTTGTGTATTTGGCCTATTTTAACTTCAGACGTGGTTCCCCTGCTATCTGACAGTAGAACGTACCGATGCGAACTCTCATAAGCTAAAATGGTGTGAGGTAAAGAAGGAATGACCACTCATTTGTCTCCGATAATTTTTTTGTATATCTCCAGATGAAAATAACCAATGAAATCATACCACATAATGCACAACACCTGAAATGACACTAACCAAGAGTATTCACAGACACAGCTCAAAGTTCTGACATCGTTGTGCTGAGATGTGACAGAGTGTAGCTCCTGGGGAGGGAGGTTGGTCAGGCCACTGTTGAAGCTCTGGGTTCCTCATAACAAAACCCTCTCTGATGTCGTTCAGTTTGAGAAAACTTTCATCAAAATGAAATGGTGTAAAGAGAAGTTTTGAAAAACGGGGGAACACCTGTATTTTTTATTCAAATTTTGATGTTTCAAAAACTCACAATCGTGCATGACAATATTGTTCTATTTGCCTTCTCCTTATGTTTGATTGTCACACAAACCCTGATGCGCATTGTTGTGTCAATTCTGACTCATAACAATACTCTAGACAGTATAGATCTGCCCCATAGCATTTCAGACACTTGAAATTATTATGAGCGCAGACAGCCTCATCTTTTTCCTGAGGAGTGGCTGGTGGGTTTCAACCACTAACCTTGTGGTTATTAGAGCCCAGTGCCACTAGGTCTCCTTAAAAAAATGAACAAACAACAAATTTCATAAGGTTTCTGAGCCAGTAAATCTTTAAAGGGCATAGTGGGTTACAAATTGGGCTGCTAACCTCAAGGCCAGGAGTTCGAACACATGAGTCACTTGGAGGGAGAAAGATGACGCTTTCTGCACCAGTAAAGATTAACAGACTTGAAACCCCACAGAGGCAGTTCTACTCTGTCCTAAAGGGTCACTAGGAGTCAGAATCTGCTTGATGGCAGTGAGTTTTGGGTTTGGGAAATTGTTACGGAGGAGACAGACTCATCTTTCACCCTCAAAACTGTTGGGGTGGAGCCCACTACGCCACCAGAGCTCCTCCGAGCTGCTTTAGCATTAATGAATTTGGGAAGATGGAAGACAAACCCTGCTCAGCAAACCCAGATTGATGTAAAAGGCTTTTACTTAAAGGTGAGAAATTGATGAAGACTATTCAAGAGAAGAAAACTTCTAATAGCTTCTAATGACTAGATTATATTTGTCTTTTTATGACTGGGAATACCAATCAGGCCTACCATGCATGCGCTCAGAGTAAGATGGATGTACCATTTCTGAGTTTCCTTTTTAACACTTCAGTGTAGATTTGGATTGGGAAAGGCTGTAGGTGGTTGGCAATCAAAGGAAATTTTTGGTCCCCCAATTTTGAAAGAGGACTTAAAAAGTTGAGTCTGTAAAAGGTACAAATCATGAAAGGTCCAGAATAGGCAGATCTAGAGGAGCCCTGGTGGCATAGCGGTTATGCGTTGGACTGCTAACTGCAAGGTCAACAGTTGAAAACCACCAGTCACTCCTTAGGAGAAAGATAGGGCTTTCTACTCTCTTAAAGAGTTACAATCTCCTAAACTCAGAAAGACAGTCCTACCCTGTCCTATAAGATCACTATGAGCTGTAAATGACTCAATGGCAGTGAGCTTGGTCTTTTGGTATAGAGAAGTAACAAATTAATTAGTTGTTGCCTACTCATGGGGGTTCTCTGGGGATGGGAGAATGATTACCAATGATGCGGTTCTTTTTGAAGGGATGAAAAAGTTTTAAACTTAGATTATGGTAGTGGTGTTTCCACAACTCTGTGAATATACTTAAAAACATTGAATGAGGCAATTGTATGGTATGTGAAGTACATCTCAATAAAGCTATTTTTTGTTTTGTTTTAAGTATCAATGATAGCTTAAAGCAAAGCAGTAACAGTGGCACAAGCATCCCCTCCCGGTTACACATTCCTTTTCAAAGCGCCCCCTTACTTATTCCATTCCCATTCACGCAAAATGAGACGCAGGCATGTATCCACTTGGTTGACCAGAACTGAAAAGTCAGATTCTGTTCTACAAAAGAGACTGAGACTAAAGAAGAAATTTTAAGATCATTATCATATCCATATGTAAGAAAACCCCTGTTTTCCTAAGTCACCACACACACCCTTTCTTTTTAAAATCATTTTATTGGGGGCTCTTATAGGTCTCAACACAATCTATACATCCATCCATTGTGTCAAGCATATTTGTACATATATTGCCATCAACATTTTCAAAATATTTTCTTTCTACTTGAGCCCTTAGTATCAGCTCCCTTCCTCATGAACCCTTGATAATTTATAAGTTTTTGTCATGTCTTTATTTAAAAATCATTTTATTGGGGGTTCATACAACCCTTATCACAATGCATACATCCATCCATTGTCTCAAGCACATTTGTACATATGTTGTCATCATTGTTTTCAAAGCATTTTCTTTCTACTTGAACCCTTAATATCAGCTCCTCATTTTCCCCCTCCCTCCCTCCCAAATGTACCCTTGATAATTTACAAATTATTATTTTTTCATGTCTTGGACTTGTCTGTTGTCCATACCTCTGGTAGAAAGTTATATGCAGACCACTGTAATCGGTTCCCCCTTTCTCCCCCCACCTTCCCCTTCCCCTCCTGGTATGGCTGCTCTCAATATTGGTCTCGAGGAGTTTATTTATGCTATATTCCCTGTGTTCCCAGATCTTATCTGTACCCATGTACATGCTCTGGTCTAGCCAGATTTATGAGGTAGAATTAGGGTCATGATAGTGGGGAAAGGGGGATAGGAAGCATTAAAGAACCAGAGGAAAACTATGTTTCATTGGTGCTACACTGCACCCTGTCTGGCCCATCTTCTCCCCACGACCCTTCTGTAAGGGGTTGTCCAATTGTTTACAGATTGGCTTTGGGCCTCCACTCCACACTCCCCCCTTCATTCACATTATGATTTTTTTGCTCTGGGTCTTTGATGCCTGATACCTGATCCATCAACACCTCGTGAACATACATACATAAATGCCCTTTGCCTCCTAGTTCTTTCCGCTATTTCCTTTTACTTTCCTCTTGTCCCCCAGCTCAGCCTTCATTTGGGTCTCAGTAATTTCTCTTGGTTACATTGCCCTTGCTGAATCCCTACCAGGTCTCTCACACCATCCTTGCCACTGACTTTGGATCACTTCTTGCTCCCCTGCCCCTGAGTTGGTCAGCACCACCTCCTTACCCCCATCTCCCACTCTGCCATGTCCCCCCAGAACCATTGGTCCCGTTGTTTTCTCCTCCAGACTATTTTTCCAGCCTATCTTAACTAGATAGATCTGTAGAGATAATAATATGCACTAAAAATTAAGCCATAGCAAGATAGGCAATGAGTGAGAACACAGCGATAACAACATAAAAAGGAAACAAGTTGTATGAGCCCCTAATAAAATGCAAAAAAGAAAAGAGGAGAGGGAAAAAAAGAAAATGATTAGGGCAAAGAATGTACAGATGTGCTTTATACAATTGATGTATGTATATGTATGGATTGTGATGGGTTGTATGAGCCCCTAATAACATGTTTTTTAAAAAAAGGAAACCAATACCCATAGAAGAATAAATTAATTAGAAGAAAAATATTTTAAAGAAAGAAAAGCCTATAAATAGATTAAGGTCTGATTTTAGATTGCTAGGCATGTCCTACAGTCAGGCCTGATGGGGTACCATGCTCTGACCCAAGAGTCTGTCCTTTGTACTCTCTCAGGGGCTCCCTGCTCTGCTCCCATGGTTGTTGTGCCGCACACATTTAGTGGTTTTGCCTCAGTGTCACAGGGTCCATCTGGGCCAGTCCCGAGACTGAGTCTCCAGTGTTGTCCCCCTTAAGGCCCTGGGTCATCAAGGGATGGTGTGTCTTGTAGTGGAATCAGCCATATTGTCCACTCTGTCCATTGGCTGTTCAGAGTGGAGATATCATCCTCCAGGCCCGGTGGGTCAGGATGTGCTCCACTCTCTCTTCCTCTCCCTTCATTCGCTCCCATGTGCTCTGATCAGACATGCCCCTCTCCCCTAGCTGCAGCTTCAATGTTGTCCTTTGAAGTAAATTCTTCTGGGGGGAAGGGCAGTTGTCCACATAGCTGGTATGGGGGCCGAGCCCTCAGGCCCCTCCACTGGCTCCTCACTCCTTGCTGGCATGCTGAATTCATCTGGCACTGGATTTAAATCTGGTCCCTCTTTCCCTGTGGAGACACAAACAATGCCCTCCCCTTGGGTGGGTCAGTGCCCTATTCCCCCATCACACATCTTTTTTTCTTTCCCTTTTCCTCCTTTCACCCCCTTTTTATTTGGCTACGATATGTACCCCTGCATTTGGTCTGTCCCCTGCCATACTCTCTGGACCTTACCCCTGGAGTGTTTGTATACAGTAGCTTTTTCCCTGTGCCCCTTTTGCATTTACCTTTCTGTTCTTTCTTGATATATATATATAAACTTACCTCAGTTGACTCATGTTATACGTGTCCTTTTGTGCTTGGATTACTTAACTTAGCATAATTTCCTCCATGAAGCAATATGCTTCATGCGTTCATCACTTCATTTTTAGCGATGCATAGTACTCCATTGTATGTATGTATCACAGTTTTTTAATCCATTCGTCTTGTTGATGGAAATTTGGGTTGTTTCCAACTCCTTGAGATTGTGAACTGTGTAGCAATGAACATTGGAGCACAGATGTGTGGCTGTGGTTTGTTTCTTGCCTATTCTGGGTATATTCCCAGTAGGGGGATTGCTGTGTCGTATGGTAGCTCAATTTCCATCTGTTTGAGAAATTGCCAAATCGATTTCCATAGTGGCTGTACATACCTACAGGTCCACCAGCAGTGGATGAGAGTTCCTATCTCACCACAGCCCTCCAGCACTTGTTGCTTTCTGATTTTTTAAATTGGACTAACTTTGAGGGTGTTACGTGGTATCTCATGGTTGTTTTGATTTGCATTTCTCTTATGGCTAAAGATCAGGAACATTTTCTCATATGTTTATTGGCTATTCAGATTTCAGACTCTGAAACTTCTATTCAGGTCCTTTGCCCACCTCCTCAGTAGGCAATTAATTTTTCTCTTATTGTAAGCTTGAAAAGTATTGTAGATTTTAGTAATAAGGCCTTTGTGTGATGTGTCATTGCTAAAGATATTTTCCCAGTCGGTGGGCTCTCTTATTACTCTCTTGAATTCTTTTGATGTACACAGGTGTCTTATCTTCAGTATATCACACCTGTCTATTTATGACTCCTCTGTATTTGTATCCTTCCCTATTTCTGATAGCCTATGTATTCCCTGTGCCAAGGTTCTCAGGTTTGTCCCAATTCCCTCATTTTTAAAAAACAATTTATTAGGGGCTCATACAACTCTTATCACAGTCCATACATATACATACATCAATTGTATAAAGCACATCTGTACATTCTTTGCCCTAATCATTTTCTTTTTTCTCCTCTTTTCTTTTTTTGCATTTTATTAGGGACTCATACAACTCTTATCACAATCCATACATATACATACATCAATTGTATAAAGCACATCCATACATTCCCTGCCCCAATCATTCTCAAAGCATTTGCTCTCCACTTAAGCCCTTTGCATCAGGTCCTCTTTTTTTTGTCCCCTCCCTCCCCACTCCCCCCTCCCTCATGTGCCCTTGGTAATTTATACATCATTATTTTGTCATATCTTGCCCTATACGGAGTCTTCCTTTCCCCCCCCCCCCCGTCTCTGCCGTCCCTCTCCCAGGGAGGAGGTCACATGTGGATCCTTGTAATCAGTTCCCCCTTTCCAACCCACTCACCCTCCACTCTCCCAGCATCGTCCCTCACACCCTTGGTCCTGAACGTATCATCCACCCTGGATTCCCTATGCCTCCAGCCCTCATATGCACCACTGTACAACCTCTGCCCTATCCAGCCCTGCAAGGTAGAATTCGGATCATGGTAGTTGGGGGGAGGAAGCATCCAGGATCTGGGGGAAAGCTGTGTTCTTCATCGGTACTACCTTGCACCCTAATTAACCCATCTCATCTCCTAAACCCCTCTATGAGGGGATCTCCATTGGCCGACACTTGGGCCTTGGGTCTCCACTCTGCACTTCCCCCTTCATTCAATATGGTGTATATATATATATACATACATATATATACACACATATACACATACATACACACACACATATATATGCATATACACACACATATCTTTTTTTTTTTGCATGATGCCTTATACCTGGTCCCTTTGGCACTTCATGATTGCACTGGCCGATGTGCTTCTTCCATGTGGGCTTTTTTGCTTCTGAGCTAGATGGTTGCTTGTTCACCTTCAAACCTTTAAGACCCCAGACACTATCTCTTTTGATAGCCGGGCACCATCAGCTTTCTTCACCACATTTGCTTATGCACCCATTTGTCTTCAGCGATCCTATCATGGAGGTGTGCAGTCAATGATATGATTTTTTGTTCTTTGATGCCTGATAACTGATCCCTTCGGGAACACTCGATCACACAGGCTGGTGTGTTATTCCATGTGAACTTTGTTGCTTCTGAGCTAGATGGCCGCTTGTTTATCTTCAAGCCTTTAAGACCCCAGTCACTATCTCTTTTGATAGCCGGGCACCATCAGCTTTCTTCACCACAATTACTTGTTCACCCACTTTGGCTCCAGCAGTTGTGTCGGGAGAGTGAGCATCATAGAGTTCCAATTTAATAAAAGAAGGTATTCATGCATTGAGGGAGTGTTTGAGTAGAGGCCCAAGGTCCTTCTGCCACCTTAATACTTAACCTATAAATATAGACACATAGATATATTTCCCCGTCCTCCTGTATATATTTGCATGTACATGTCTTTGTCTAGACCTCCATAAATGCCCTTTGACTCCTAGCTCTTTCCTCCATCTCCCTTGACTTTCCTCCTGCCCTACTACCATGCTTCGTCACCACCTGGGCTAGAGTATACCTCTTCTCTAAGCAACCTTACTCTTGATCATTTCCCACCAGGCCTGCCACTCCCCCCTCTCTACCATTTTGGGTCCCATGTTGTTCCCTTGTCCCTGTGTTTGTTAACACCACTTCCTTACCCCTCCTACCCCCCCACCCCAAGTCCCCCTGGAACTGTCTGTCCCGTTGTTTTGCCTCCAGATAGTTCACCCAGCCTGTCCTATTCAGACAGACCTGTGGAGACACTAACATGAACGAAAACAAGACAGAGGAAAACAAAGCAACAGTATACAACCAGACAACTAAACAACAAAAAACAAACCACTGACAAAGAACAAAGCAAAACACTCACAAGAGAAAAGCTTGTAGTTAGTTCAGGGATCGTTTGCTGGCCCTTTGGAGCGTTTTCCAGTCCAGTCTGTTGGGGCACCACGCCCTGGCCCCAAAGTCCACTTTCAGCATTCCCTGGGGACCTTGCCACTCCATTCCCTTGCTGTTCCTCTGAACTCCCCCAGTGCTTTGCCTGGGTGTGGTGGGATCAGGTCAGGTGCAATTCCCACACTGTGTCTCCGGTGCTGTCCCCTGTATCACCGTTAGTCACTGATTGGCATCATTTCTCATAGTGGGGCCAGACATGTTGTTCTCTCTGTGGACTGGCTGCTCTACTCAGGAATATCATCCTCACGGCCTGGTTGGCCAGGCTGTGTTCCACTCTCTCCTCCTGCTCCTTCATCTGCTCCCGTGTGCTCTGATCAGATATGTGCATCTCTCGGAGCTGCAGCCTATGTATTCCCTGTGCCAAGTTTCTCAGGTTTGTCCCAATTCCCTCATTAATGGCCCTAATTGTTTGGAGTTTTATCTCAAGGTCTGTGATCCACCTTGAGTTTATTCTTGTGCATAGAGTGAGGTATGGGTCTTTCTTCATTTTTCTGCAAGTAGATATCCATTTTTTCTAGCATCATTAATTGAAGATGGCATCTGCTTCGCAATTAATATTTTTGGGCCCTTATCAAAGATCAGTTGCCTATATGCTGATGTTTTTATTTCTGTATCCTGCTTATCTTATCTAGAGAGATTTTCTAAACAATAATAAGCACAAAAACAAAACAGAGCAAAACAAAACCAAAAAAATACACAACAACAACAAAAAAGGAAAGCTCATAAATAGTTCCAAGTCTGTTTGTTGACCTTTATGAGCACACACACTTTTTTTTCTTTTCTTTTTTATAATCATTTTATTGGGGTTTCATACAACACTTATCACAATCCATACATATATCAGTTGTATAAAGCACGTTTGTATATTTCTTACTCTCATCATTCTCAAAACATTTGCTCTCCACTTAAGCCCCTGGCATCAGCTCCTAACTTTCCCCCCTACCTCCCCACTTCCCACTCCCTCATAAACGATTGATAATATATAAATTATTATTTTGTCATATCTTACACTGTCAGACATCTCCCTTCACCCATTTTTTTCTGTTGTCTGTCCCCCAAGGAGGAGGTTATACATAGATCCCTGTAATCGGTTCCTCTTTTCTACCCCACCCTCCTAGTATCGTCACTCTCAGCACTGGTCCTGAAGGGATCATCCATCCTGGATTCTCTGTGTTTTCAGTTCCTATCTGTACCAGTGTACATCCTCTGGTCTAGCCAGATTTGTAAGGTAGAATTGGGATCATGACAATGGGTGTAGAGGAAGCATTTTAGAACTAGAGGAAAGTTATTTGTTTCATTGTTGCTACATCGCACCCTGACTGGCTTGTCTCCTCTCCAAGACTCTTCTGTAAGGGGGTGTCAAGTGGCCTACAAATGGGCTTTGGGTCTCCACTCCACACTCCCCTCCCCCATACACAATAATATGATTTTTTTGTTCTGAATGATGCCTGATACCTGATCCCTTTGACACCTGGTGATCGCACAGGCTGGTGTGCTTCTTCCGTGTGGGCTTTGTTGCTTCTGAGCTAGATGGCCACTTGTTTACCTTCAAGCCTTTAAGACCCCAGATGCTATATCTTTTGATAGCCAGGCACCATCAACTTTCTCCACTACATTTACTTATGCACCCATTTGTCTTCAACAATTTTATTGGGAAGGTGAGCATCATGGAATGCCAGTTTAATAGAACAAAGTATTTTTTCATTGAGGGGGTACTTGAGTGGAGACCCAGTGTTCATCTGCTACCTTAATACTAAACCTATAAATATTTGAACATAAATCTATTTCCTCATGCTCACATATAAACATATTTATATATGTACATGCCTTTATTTAGACCTCTATAACCTTTTCAACTCTGAAAACCAAAGTGAGTGACTCTCCTCAGAAACATGGTAGTAGACAAAATCTCGCTTCAAATTCCTGTGCCTGCTTTAGAATTAGACAGTGAAGGATTTGGAAATACTGTATATGAGTTTTAAGTTTTGTGAGAGGAGCTAGCCTGTAAGTGAGGAGGTGATAGGGAATGAATTTTGTCCCTTCAAAAGTATGGATGTGTTGGACACCTATTCCCTAGTCCTGTCAGTGAAATCCTGTTTGGATTTTCTTTACTAAGTTAAGGGAACCCTTGTGGGACTACACTTTCCGCTGCTAAGCAAAGGTCAGCAATTCAAACCTGGCAGCCATTACATGGGATAAAGATGAGGTTGTCTTCCTCCATAAAGATTTGTAAAGTCTCAGAAATCCAAAGGGCAGTTCTACTCTGGCATATATGGTCACCTTGAGTTAGAATCACCTCAAAGGCAATAAATTTATTTGTTTTGTTATGTTAATTAGCTCAGACCTGAATAGGGTGGGTCTTAAATCTAATTACTTCTGGGTTTTTGTTATTTTTTAAAATAACACAGAATAGATTAAACACACACACAAGCAGAAGACACACACTGTGTGAAGTCCCATATACAAGCAAGAGTACACCAAGGATCGACAGCAGCCACCAGACGCTTGGAGACAAGGAACCCACACAGCCATGGCTGGGATTTGCACTTTTAGCCTCCAGAACTTGGAGATAAGGTTTTTTGGGGTTTTTTAAGCCACCTGATTATAGTGTTTATGTTACTGCTCTAACTAGGTGACGAAGACAGGATGAATTCTATAAAGACACAATAGAACTTCCCACATAGGTAATGACAAAAAGCTATAAAGGATGCAGAGGGAAACTTTAATATTGGATATCAGCATAAGGAGTTAACAGAAGGTGCTTAATCAAATTTTGATTTTTTGAAGAACTAAGGAGGAGGAATTGAGCAGTTGTCACATTTCCCAGCCCTTCTTCTTTTTGGACTTTGTCTCCTCCAGATCCTAATTTGAGGGGTGAAGAACGTTAGTTGGTCTTTAGGGTACAAGAGGATTAGTTTGTGTTTAGGGTCATGGTGATAGGGTTTCTGGGCTTTAGGATTGTGTCAATATGAATAGATGGTAGCTCTAACACTTACCATGCCGCTTAGGCCACTCAAAATATTCAAGGACAAAGAACTTAGGAAAACCTATTTTCAATATTATCTGTGTTCCCACAGACTGAACATTTGATAGGAAATCAGCATGTAAAAGTTTTAAGATGTGATAGTGATGTTATGAATATCTTCCCAAAAAAGTGTCCTTCTTTTTGAGATAAATACTGAAACATTTATGAATGAAGCAGTATCATCGTTGGGATTTGCTTTGAAAAATTCAGGCCAAGAGAAAGTAGGTAGAGATGAATGTAGAATGTAGAGATGAAACAAGATGGCCATGAATTATTAATTGTTGGAGCAAGTGATGACTCCAAGGAGGTTCTTTATACTACTCTACTTTTATAAACATGGGATGTTTTCCATAAAAAAGAATTTAAACATTAAAAAAAGATTTTAAAAAGAAGTCTGCAGAAAAATTAGAGCCCTTGGCTAAAAATGCTTAGAGGGGTGGGGCACTTAGTAGAAATGAAACTGTCTAAAATAATATCTTAGAATTATTAATAACCCAGCAGTGAAAGAGCTATTGTCAAAAGTGAATGGAAATACTACTCTATAAGCAAGTTCAAGTGGACCACATTATTCCAGCAGTGTCTACCTCTGTCATCCATTTCAGAAAGGAGTTGACCCAAATAGGAAATGACCCAGCTGAGGCTCATTGGGAGTAGCAGACTGACGCAGGATAGAGGAGAAAACGCGGTGTTGGTGGGCATCTTGGACAGCAGACACTGCCAGTCCTAGAGGAGCTACCCAGCTGAGGGCAAAAAGGAGGGATTTAAGAAAAGAATAGAAAAACAGCCCCCTTTTGTAAGCCGGAAGTTTTACCTTTTTTCTTCCTGAAGGGAGGGAAAAAGATTAAAATTACATTTGTAACCATTTCAACCAAATAAAATGCTCAACCACCATTTTTTAATTCTTTAACTTTATATTCCTACAGTGCGGCTGGTTGTGGCATGATAATTCAATGGGCAGGCATGAAACAGATAGGATCTTCTATTACTCTATTAGGCAACACTGCTAACCTCTCTCTTCAGGAGATTGATAACCCAACAAAGGGAAGGGGAAAGAAAAACTAATTTCCTCAAAGAAATCCTGTATGCCTTTACATGTACATAATTTTCATCCATAGTAATAATAATCATGATCTAGGTTAGAAGTTGACAATCTGTTTCTAAATAGAGACAAGCAGTACATATTTTTGTCCTTTGCAGGTTAAAGGGTCTCCATTGCAAACATTCAACTTTGGACACAGTAGCAGACCTGGACAACATGTAAATAAATGGGGATGACCGTGTGTCAGTAAAAGGTCATGTTTAAAAGCACGTGGCAAGACAGATTGGGCCAGCCATATTTTGCCAACCCTTTATCTAGACAATCAGCTTGATTAATAAAGCACCTGTTTTGGTTTCCTGTAACCAATCTCATAGGTTTGGTGGCTTTAGGTGCCATAGGGCCATTCCAATTCAGAGCACCCCTATGTACAACAGAAGGAGCACTGCCTGGTCCTGCACTGTCTTCACAGTCTTTCCCATGTGTATTTAAGCCCATTGTTGGAGCCCCTGCGCGTATCCAAGCATGGAGGCTTTCTCCAAGGGTGGGTCCCTCCTGTTCATGTGTTCAAAGTACATAAGACAAAGTTTCATCATCCAGCTATCCTTCTTCCAAGACAGATTTGTTCATTCTTCTGGCAAGCTGTGATATTATCGGTATTCTTCACCAACACCATGATTGATCATTAATCATTCTCTGGTCTTCCTGATTCATGTCCAGCTTTTGCTTCTGTCTAAGGATGTTGACAATTCTATTGTTGGGTGAAGTACACCTTAGTCCTTAAAGTGACATCTTTTCTACTTTATAATTTAAAGAGCGCTTTTGCAGCAGATTTGCACGATGCAATATGTCATTTGATGTCTCAACTGCTGCTTCCATGAGCATTGATTGTGAATCTAAGGAAAATTAAATTCTAGACAATGCCCATCTTTCCTCCACTTATCAAGATATTTGTTAATTCTTTTTTGAGGATTTTGTTTTCTCTCCACTGAGGTGTAATCCACACTGAAAACTATAGTCTTCGATATTCATCAGTAAGTGCCTCAAATTCTCTTTGTTTTCAGCAAGAAAGATTATGTCGTCTACATATGGTAGGTTGTTAATCAATCTTCCTGTAATCCTGATGTCGAGTTCTTAATCAATTCCACTTTCTGGGATTGTTCACTCAGTGTACAGATTGAATAATTGTGGTGAAAGATACAACAACCCTGACACACTCCTTTCCTGATTATAAACAGTTCACTAGTTCTAGTCAAGCAACTGCCTCTTGAGCTACAAGTTCTGCATGAACACATTTAAGTGTTCTGGAGTCCCCATAATTTGTCATAATCCATACAATAGAATGCCTTTGTCAATAGTCAATAAAACACAGGGAAACGTCTTTCTGGGATTCTCTGCTTTTAGTCAAAATCAATATGGTGTCAGCAACAGTATCCTTCCTTCCACATCCTCTTCTGAATTGCCATGGCTTTTTTTTTCAGCTTGGCTTTTTGAGAGTTTCCTGGTGACTAACTGCTACAATCGTTTTTTAAATTACCTTAAGCTACATTTCATTGACATAAGATATTGTTTTACAATTTATACACTCTGTTGGTTCATCTTTCTTTGGGGTAGGCACACATATGGATCTCTTCCAGTTAGTTGGCCAAGTAGCTGCCTTCCAAATTTCTCAGCACAGATGATTGAACACTTCCATCATGGCATCCATTTGTGGCAACATTTCCCTTGGTCTTCAGTCAATTCCTGGAGCCTGGTTGTTTGCATCAATGCCTTCAGCACAACTTGGACTTCTTCCTTCAATACCACCAGTTCTTGAGAATGTGATACCTTCTGAAACAGTTAAAGTTTGGCCAGTTCTTTTTGGTATGGTGCCTCTACGTGTTCCTTCCATCTTCTTTTGATGCTTCCTTCACTGTTCAGTATTTTGTCCTGCGAATCCTTCAGTGATGAAACTCGAAGCTTGAATTTTTTTCTTCGTTCTTTCAGCTTGAGAAATGCTGAGCATGTTATTCTCTTTTGGTTTTTTAACTCCAGGTGGCTTAAGAAAATACAAATTTCTTATATTACAGTTCTGGAAGTTACATTTAAAGAGCCTGAGATGAGTACCACTGGGCTTAAATCAAGCTGTCTTCACGGATATCTTCCTTCTGGAAACTCATTTCTTGTCCTTTCCAGCCCCTAGAAGCTTCCAAAATTCCTTGACTTATGCCCCACTTCCAACTTCAAAGCCTGCAATGGCTATTGGCCTCTTTCTCATTCTGACACCTCTGTTTTCTTCTTCCACATTTAAGGATACTTATGATAACATTGAAGTTACTTGGACAATTCTGAGTATCTTCCTGGTTTATGGTTTACCAATTAGCAAAGTTAATTTCATTGACAACCTTAATTACTCTTTGCCATACAACATCACATAATCACAGGATCTGGGAATTAGAACATGGACATCTTTCGGGAGCCATTATACTGTCAACCACAGGGCAGTAATCTCATGCATTAATCACATGCTAGTTATGTGTTTGGTCCATCTTGAGAGTTGGCTTGTGTCATCAAAAAGACGAAGGTACACTAGCAGTGGAGGGGTGACACTTCCCATTTTACCAGCAAGACAATTGGCACAGATGACCGTGTGCACAGCAGTATATGCCATAGCCCACTGGGGAAGCCAAACTGAGAGTGTGGGCTATCGATACAGCAAGTCACATGCCCACTGACCTTCTCTGTGGCACCCATTTCCTCCTATATCAAGTAAGAATGGCAGCACCCATTTTGCAGGGTATTCTACATATTAAATGAGCGAATGAATAGGAAGCAACTCATACTGCGAATGCCTCACCTCTAACTTGTTCTGTTTCTGCAGATTGGTGGGATTCTACTCAGAATCAAATTCTTCCCCTTAGAGCGCAATAACCACATGGAGGAAGCAAGCTATGGCCTTATTTTCCTGAGTGGCAAGTTTTGGTTCCTCCCTACCAGTAGCAAATACCTTATTAATTAGGCCCAAAGAATAAAACAACACATAGAAAACCTTAAAATAGCACTATACATAAGCACTTCATTAATAAAAACTGTCAGGATAATACCTCAAAAATGTCTACTCTTGAATAACATGGCAACCATTCACGGGGGACAACAGTGAGAACTTGCCGGTAACAGCATTTGTCATATGTAAAAAATAGATGTCAGAAAGCTAGTCAATAAAATTCAGTGACTTTTATAGCCATAAGAAATGATATTGAATTATTTTAGCCAGTGTATTTAAATATCAAAGCAGAATTATTTTTCGCATTTTGAAAGTCAATCATCAGACAATCTCAATAAGCCAAGTTTCACCTATTTGGTGCATTGTACATGTTCTTCTACCAACAAAGCATTCTTTTAAAAATTTTAATTATTTTTTTCAATACAGTAATCTTTTTTCTTTTAAAAATCATTTTATTGGGGGCTCATATAACTCTAATCTCAATCCATACATACATCCATTGTGTCAAGCACTTTTGCACATGTTAAAAAAATCATTGTAACACAGGGAATCCAGGGTGGATGATCCCTTCACAAATATATTTACATATGTACATGCCTGTATCGAGGCCTCTCTAAATGCCCTTTATCTCCTAGTTCCTTCCTCTATTTCCTTTTACTTTCCTCTTGTCCCACTATCATGCTCAGCCTTCATTTGGGTTTCAGTAATTCCTCTCTGTTACATTGCCCTTGATCAAGCCCTACCAGGCCTCCTACATCCTCCTCGCCATCAATTTTAGATCACTTGTTGTTCCCTTTTCCCTGGGGTTGTTAACACCTACTTCCTTTCCCCTGCCTCCCCCTCTCCCATGTCCCCCTGGAACCGTCTTCCCATTGTTTTCTCCTCCAGATTGTTTATCCTACCTATCTTATCTAGCTAGACCTGCAGATATAATGATATGCCTAAAAAACAACACAGAGCAAAACAAAGCAACAAATGAAAACAAAACAACAACAAAAATGACCAAAAAAAAGGAAAGCCTGTAAATTTTTCAGGTCTGTTAGTTGACCTTTAGGAGTGTTTTCTGGTCGAGTCTGATGGGATGCCATGCCCTGGCCCCAAAGTCTAATTTTGGTATTCCCTGAGGACTTTGTTGCTCTGTTCCCCTTGCTGTTCTGTTACACACCTTTAATATTTCACCTCAGTGTGGTGGGGTCAGATTGGGCACAATTCTCACACTGTGTCCCCAGTGTTGTCCCCCATAAGGCTATGGGTCAGTAAGGGCCATCATGTCTCCTAGTGGGGCCGACCCTATGGTCCTCTTTGTGCTTTGACTGCTCTAAGCGGGAATATCATCCTCAGGACTTGGTGGGCCAGAATGTGTTTCACTCTGTCTTCCTCTCCCTTCATTTGCTCCTGTGTGCTCTGATCAGACCTGTCTCTCTTCCTGAGCTGTAGCTTCAGTGCTGTCCTCTGAAGTGAATTCTGCAGGGAAGGGGGTCTGTCTACGTAGTTGGGATTGGGGCCGGCCCCTCAGACCTCTCTATTAGTTCCCTGCTTCATGACAATATGTTGCATTCAAATCTTGGAGCACCGGATTGAAGACTGGTCCCTCTTTCCCTGTGGAGATATGAACAATACTCTCCCTTCCTGTTCCCCCACTACCCATGTCATCTTTTTCTTCCCCCTCCACCCTTTTTAGTTGCTACCATATGTATCCCTGGGTGTGATCTGGTCCCTGCCATACTACCTGGACCTCATCCCAGGAATGTTTGTATACAGTAGCTTTTCCCCTTTTGCCATTTAAGCTTATTTCAGCAGACTCAGGTTGTATTTTTCCTTTTGTGTTTGACTTACTTAGTTTAGCATAATTTCATTCAGTTATTCCCATGTAGCCATGTGCTTCATGTGATCATCACTGCTTTTTAGGGATGCTTAGTACTCCATTTCAATACAGTATTCTAATGATCTTCTGGAGTCTCTTAAGATTGTTTTTAGCTTTTTTCAGAGCCAGAACAAAAGGATAAAATGAGTTAGTGCAGGTCACCAAAAAGTTTAATGACAAACTAAAGAAAAGAATCCTAAGTTCCATTGTGATGCCTTAGAATACATTTATTTGTAGGTTTGAATGAAAACAAATCATCATCCCATAGAGAACTTCCATAATCTCAGGAGAAATATTGACACATTACATCTGAGTCAATTTTCTACAGTCTGTGTAAATATCAAATTCTGGAACTTTTCCAAACTGCTCCAGATGCGCATTGATTTGGCATTTATCCAGAGAAGCATGGAGAGGTGGTGGTGAAAAAGCATATCAATTTCAATATTCAGGTGTTCTTTTGTGGCAGTGCACATTGAAAGAATTCTTTTCTTTGAAGAAAAGTTTTCAAACTAAACACAGTCTCTGAATTATGAATGAGTTTTATTCCCAAGTGTGTCCTTAAGTCCAATGTGTATTTAAGTCAGATCAGTTAGGTATGGTTAGTATCTAACGTCCCGTTACTCGAAACTTTGTCTTTGTATAGAAGTTATAACTTTCTATGTATAAAAATATTAAAGCTACATAAAGATTATTATGTATGATCAAAATATAATGCACAAAATAATATGATAAGAATGTTTTGATGCAAGTAGAAAAACAGTGTCCATTTGTGATTAAGAACCATTGCATGTGCCTTGAGTTTTGGGTTCATAACTACTGATTACACATAAGTTAGATGTTAACCCATGTCCTTTCTCCTTCCCCATCTCTAGGGATTTCCATATTTTTAAAACTCTTTATTCAGAATAAATCCTTAAAGTGAAGCTGGCTCATGTGCCCCATGATAATGGTAGCTTCTTTTCCTTTCTTCCTTCAGGTTCTTTCCCCAATGTAAATATTTTCCTGTGGCGGCTAGCCAAAATTCTTTGGTCAGTCAAATGAAGTGAAAGATGATGCTCTTTCAATAAGTAAAAAATAAAATTAAATTCTAAATCAATTGACTTGAAGACAGGCTACTATCTAATTATATTTTTCAAACTCTAATTCTAATAACAATGAAATTAAGGATGGAGCAAATACATGAAATAGTTACGTACTACTCCACCAAACTATTTAGGTCTATACCAATGAATTTGATGATTTACTTATCAAAATCGATTAATGGCATATAGCCAAAAGTCCCCTTATGTTTCTAAGTAAAATAAGTCAGACCCAAAGGGACAAATATAATACAATCTAGGCAAATGCAGAGAGACAAATTTCATTAGTGGTTGCCAAGGGTGAGAGGAAAGGAATAAGCGGAGTTATTGCATAAGGATTTTCTGTGTAGCACTTGTAAGTAGGACTGATGATTGTACAGCATGGGGAATGGAACTGAGGTCACTGAATTGTGCACTTAAATGGGTTAAAACAGCAAATTATTGTTTTAATAACTTGATATTATTCAATTATTGAATTGGATGATATGTGGATTATATGCCAAGAAAACTTATATATATATATATATATATATATATTTACTCTGATATATATTAGAGTAAAAAGAAAAAAAAATCAGCAAATTATAATGTACCACATTGGAAAAAATGTTATCTTATGTACAAGTATAGTAAAACAGGCTTCTCTTTAAGTATGACTTATCTGGCGCTGAATTTATAGTTCTGCCAAGATGATTTTCTAGACTACAGTGTTGCAAAGGAATTGGCAGTCCATTATGCAAATACAGGACATAAAACCCGGATGGGGATTGGTGGATTATTAAGCAAATTAGGTAAGTGTAGCTAACTGAGGGGGACTGGAGAGTTCATGGTCTTGGTTGTAGGGACTGTGGATCCAATGGATGCATATCACGCCCCACTCTCCTTCTTGATGATTGTAAGGTCTCTCTCAAGCTTTGTGAGACCGGCTCTTTTATAAGAATACTTTTTTGATATTGTGATCCTCACAGTATCAATATACAATTTTATATACTTTATAAGGCTTAAGTCTTGTTATTATTTGGTTACCACTACCAAATTTTGTCAAAGGGGTCACAATGGAAGGTCCTGCATCCAGTGGGAAAATGATTGTGGAACAAATCTCAAGATTAGACAAAAAGACCAGGCTCACTGGTCAGATAGAGACTGGTGGGACCCCCAAGACTATGGCCCTTATTCTTCATGCCTGCAACTGAACTTACCGTCTGTGGCTCGACTTTTAACAAAATATTTGACAGGTCTAGAAAGAGAAAAATTAACACCAGGGAGGTGCCCACTCCTGGGAGCAACCAACCATACGCAATGAAAATGGCATTTTCCCAGGAA
Source organism: Tenrec ecaudatus (assembly GCF_050624435.1). NCBI lineage: Eukaryota > Metazoa > Chordata > Mammalia > Afrosoricida > Tenrecidae > Tenrec > Tenrec ecaudatus. The sequence continues at coordinate 15,653,129 of NC_134548.1, forward strand.
TAAAGTTCAGAAGGTAGGAAAGAATAAGAGAGAAGAATGCATTTAAAGGGTTAAACACAAGGGAGAAAGTAGGAAGAGTCCTATTACATTGTGGGGAATATAATCAATGGCATGAAACACAATGTATAATGTGCATACATCAGTGAATATAAAACTGCTTTGTTCTGAAAACTTTCACCGAAATCACAATAAAAAACCAGTATGTAAATAAAAGGTGTAAACATTATAAAATGTATTCAATTGTACATGTGATTATAATATCGAAAACTAGAATCAGCCTATGCCAAAATAGAGACTCGGTTACATAAAATCATAATATGTGATAATGAGTTATATTACGACTGGAACTAAGCTCCATAAGGTTTTCTTGGCAATAGTCTTTAGGTTAGAGTCCAGCACAAACTGTGCCACCCAGGCTCCTGGGCTATCTAGCTATTAAAACCATCTGTTTTAAAGAACTTTAGTAAGTGATTTTAAATTTTGGTAAAGGATTCAAGCGAGCATTGCATCGAAAATACAGTATACATCACATAGACAGCATGAGTCTCCTATTATGTACTTTTGTATGTAATGCGTCTATGAAATCGAGGGTCAAAGAAAATGGAAGGAAATATCCCTAATAGACCAGAAAGCTGGAATTTCCAGTACTTTTCATCCTCACTTCAATGAAGATGTAATAGTTTTTAAATCATTATACATCTTGGCCTTTTTATCTCAAAGGTGGATCTCTTCATGAAACAATGTTTGTCTCTAGGTTTCTTTCCTTGGTTGGCCATTTGCAAGCCTTCCATTTTATATGGTATTTGAGTTTATGTAATTGGACTTGCCAGATGCTAGGTTCCTAGCCGTTTTGAAGACCCTGGTACATTAGGAGATGAGGGAGGCAGCAGCCAAGAGAAGCACTAAAAGAACAGCTGTGATGGACAGAACCCATTTAGATGGCGTCTTGTGTGAGCCTGGGTGGACTAGAGAAACAAATCCATGAACACTCGCATGTGTATAAGAGAGAGTTTTATATGAAGGGTAATTGTACATTCAGAAAGCATCCCAACCCAGTCCAGTCCAAGCCCATAAGTCCGATATTAGCCCATATAGCTGATACCAATCTATAAAGTCCTCCTCAGACTCACGAAACACATGCAATGACGCCGAATGCAGGATGATCGCAGGCCAGTGGGTAGAAAGTCTTTGGCTCCAGTGGCATTGTAAGCATCTTAGCGCTGGCAGGAGTCTCTATGTGGCTTCTCCAGCTTCAGAGGCCTGGTTACATCAGGGTAGGTCCATGTGACTTCTCCAGCTCAAGGCACTAGTGTAGTTCCATGTGTCTTGTCAGCTGCAATGTCTCCCAGGGAGTGAACAGAGAGTGTTTCCCATCTCTAAGGAGGAAATCTGCCGGAGTTCCCTGAATTCTCAGAAGAGGGCCATGCCCATACAGAGGCCTCATTGGTTCTATCTTGATTGACAGGCCAGACTCCACCAGATTATGTAACTAACACAGGTCTTCTCTGTGGACACAGGCATGCATGTCTTAGAGGTGGATTAGGAAGAGCAAGGCCGGAGTATTAGGTCAGAGCTGGTCATTGTGTTGTGGTCCAACCCTACTCTAGGTCTAACGTTCTAGATACAAAGGTGATTTGATGTTGAGTGCTGTTGATGTCAGTAACTTGGTGTAATAATGAGGGAACAATTGATCCTGTTGTTCTTATTACACGCCATTCAGTGGATTCAGTCTCATAGCAAACCTATGTACAGCAGAATGAAACACTGCCTGGTCCTGCACAATATTCACAATTATTTTTCTGTTTGAGTTTATTGTTGCAGTCATGTGTCAATACTTTTGTCAAGGGATGTCCTCTTTTTCACTGCCCCTCTGCTTTACCAAACATGATGTCCTTCTCCAGGGACTGGTCTCTCCTGACAAAATGTCTAAAGTACATGAGATGAAGTCTTGGCATCTCGCGCCTAAGGAACATTCTAGCTGTACTTCTTCCAAGACAGATTTGTTTGTCCTTTTGGGCAGCTCATGGTACTTTCCATATTATTCTCCAGCACTATAATTCAAATAAATCAATTGATCCTAGTAATGAGGAAAACCTGACACTCATCTGTCAGTTTGTCATACTGTGGTGGCTTGTGTGCTGCTGTGATACTGGAAGCTATGCTGCCAGTATTTCAAATACCAGTAGGGTCACCCATGGTGGACAGGTTTCAGAGGACCTTTGAAACTAAGGTAGACTAGGAAAATGAACTTGACAAACTTTTTGAAAATAATGGCCATTGGAAAACCTCATAAATAGCAACAGAACATTGTCTGATATAGGGCCAACAGGTAAATCCCTCAGGTTGGAAGGCACTCAAAATACTACTGGAGAAGAGCTCCCTCCTCAAAGTAGAGTTGACCTTAATGATATGGCATGGTTGGTAGGTTTATTGTGCCAACCTGGCCAGTAGGAACATGTGGAATTAATTAGGTCGCAGTTTGATTGGAGTGCAAAGAGATAAATGGCTTGGCAAGGCCCGCTCCTCGCTCTCCTGTTTTCTGGTGATTGGACCAGCTTTAATTGGTTCTCTGTCTCAACTTGTGAGCTGCATTATCTGTGGCATAGTCAACCCATGTATCTTCTCGCTAAAGCTTAAGGTTCATTTGAGACCTTCTTCGCCATGCTGCTGGTATGTACATCACTTGAGCTTAAGGCTGGTGGATCCTGTCATCTTGGATTGTTTGCGTTCAATATCCCATCCTTGCCTGCTTCACTAAGCTCCTGAGCTGCTGACTGTTAGTGACCCACCCTGCTGTTTGCTGCCTTTGGCCAGACTGCCTGCTCTGCTCTAAGGAAAACTCAGCTGTCTTCTTTCTTGACCTTGGACCCAGCAGCCCTTGTGAGTTGAAGGACTTCCAGTTTATTAACTGTTTCACAGAAGTGAGTTGAACTGAGCCCTCTATAATTCTGTGTGGACTAATTAGCTGTTATATTCCTTCATGCTGTATAAATCTATCTATCTATAATCATAAGTGTCCTGGTTTTCTTTCCCTAGAGAACCCTGCCTAACACACATGGGTGGAGCAAAGTTGTCAGGACCATCATTTGCTGATGAGGCAGGACTTAAAATTAGAAAAAAAACTGCTGCAAACATCCATAATAATTAGAACATGAAATGTATAATGTATGAATCTAGAAAAATCTGGAGTTGTTAAAAAATTAAATGGGATACATCAAGATTGATATCCTAAGCATTTGTGAACTTAAAGTGACAGGTATTGAGCTGTATGTAGCAGATTATGATATGGTTTTCTATGACAGAAGTGACAAATTGAAAAGCAAGGTGTCACATATATGTGGTTCTTTTTCTTCCCACCATTCTCCCTCCCTCCCTCCTCAATGACCTATCCCTCTCATCTTCCTGTTCCCGCCTCTATCCCTGGCCTCCTCATAGTCTTCAAAGTCTTGTCTATTGGTGTAAATGATGTTTTTCATTTTTGGTTTTTCTTTAAAATGATGATGTTATTAAATATTTATCTGTGTAAGAATAACTGAGTTTGCTAAGCATATTGTCCTCTAGCTTTGTCCATGTCTTGTGGTATTTAAGAGAATTATTTTATTTTTATTGATGCACAGTATTCCATAGTATGAATGTACCAGAACTTGTTTATCCATTCCTCTGTCATTGGGGTTGGTCGTTTCCATAGTTTTACTATTATGGAAATTGCTGCAATAAACATAGATGTTCATATGTCTGTTCATGTTGTATTCTTGATTTCTACTTTAAAAAATCATTTTATTGGAGGCTCTTACATCTCTTATAACATTCTACATATCAATTGCATCAAGCATAATTGTACGTATGTTGCCATCATCATTTTCTAAACATTTACTTCCTATTTAAGCCCTTATAAATTATTGTCCTGTCTTACACTGACCGCTGTCTGTATTCACCCACGTTTCTGTTGTTCATCCCCCTGGGTGGTGGTGGTTATGTGTTGATCATTGCGATTGGTCCTCCCTTCCTTATTTCTTGCTTTCTTTAGGGCATATACTGAATAGAGAGATGCCTGGATCATAAAGCACTTGTATTTGCATTTGTTTAAGGAAGTGAAATACTGATTTCCACGGTAGTTGTACAATTCTACAGTCCCATCAGCAATGTAAAAGGATTCCTATCTCTCTGCATCCTCTCCAGTATTTACTATTTTCTGTTTGTTTGTTGATTTTTTAATTTTTATTTTATTATTATTTTAAATGCTTTTATTGGGGGCTCTTACATCTCTTGTCACAAGCCATACATTCCTCCAATGTGTCAAGCACATTTACACATATACCGCCATCATCATTTTCAAAACATTCTCTTCCCACTTGAGTCCCTGATATCAGCTACCCACTTATCCCCCCACTCTCCCCTACCCACCCTCCCTCACGAACCCTTGATAAGTTATAGATTATTTTTTCCATATCTTACATCATCCTCCATTGCCCCTCACCCACTTTTCTGTTATTCATCCCCCTGGGAGAGAGTTCTAGGTTGATCCTTGTGATCCATTCCCCCTTTCTCCCAACACCCTCCCCTAATCCTCCTGGTATCTCTACCTTCCTTGTTGGCCCTGATGGGTTTATCTGTCCTGTATTCCCTGTGTTGTAGGCTCTTATCTGTAGCTGTATGCATGCCCTGATCTAATCTGACTTGTAAGCTAGAATTGAGATCATGATAGTGGGATGAAGGAAGCACCAAAGAGCTAGAGGAATGTTGTGTGTTTCATTGGTGCTATATTGCACCCTGATTGGCTCATATCTTCCCTGTGACCCCTCTGTGAAGGGATATCCAATTGTCTACTACTTTCTGTTTTATTGAATTTTGTCACATGTACTGATGAGAGGTGATATCTCATTATTGTTTTCACTTGTATTTCTCTTATAGTTATTGATTGTGGACATTGCTTCATGTAGTTTTGACTGCCTGGATATCATCCTTGGTAAATTCATGTCTTGGCCCATTTTTTATTTGACCATTTATATTTTTCTTGATAAAATGTTGTATTTTTCTATAGATTTTGGAGATTTGCCTTTTTATCTTATGTCTTATTACTGAATTTTTTTGCAATCTATGGGTTCTCTGTTGACTCTTTTGATAACATCTTTTGATGTACATAAATGCCCCATTTTAGTAGGCACCAGTTCTTTATTTTGTCTTCTATACTGTGGATATTTTTCATTATGTTTGGTAGTATGTTTATGCCTTGTATAAGGATCCTTAAATTTGTCCCTATTTTTCTATTGATCGGCTTTATAATTGTGTTTTATACTTAGGTTTTTGGTCCATCTTGAGTCTGGTTTGTACACAGTGGGAGGTGTGGGTCTTGTTTCATTCTTTTGCAGGGGAAGACCTAATTTTTCTAGCACCATTTGTTGAAGAGCCTGTCTCTTACCAATTTGATGTATTTTAGTCCTTTGTGAAAATTAGGTGTCTATAACTACTTGGTTGTATTTCTGGTTCTCCATTTTAACCATTAATCTTTATATCTGTCATTGTACCAGTACCAGATTGTTTTGATAACTGTGGCTATATATTAGGTTTTTAAGTCTAGGAGTAAAAGCCTTCTACTTTGTTGTTTTTATTTTTATTTATTTATTTTTTAATTTTTTTTCTCTTTTCTTCTTTTACATTTTATTAGGGACTCATACAACTCTTACCACAATCCATACATATACATACATCAATTGTATAAAGCACATCCATACATTCCCTGCCCCAATCATTCTCAAGGCATTTGCTCTCCACTTAAGCCCCTTGCATCAGGTCCTCTTTTTTTTCCCCCCTCCCTCCCCATTCCCCCCTCCCTCATATGCCCTTGGTAATTTATACATCGTTGTTTTGTCATATCTTGCCCTATCCGGAGTCTCCCTTCCCCCCTTCTCTGCTGTCCCTCTCCCAGGGAAGAGGTCACATGTGGATCCTTGTAATCACTTCCCCCTTTCCAACCCACTCACCCTCCACTCTCCCAGCATCGTCCCTCACACCCTTGGTCCTGAAGGTATCATCCACCCTGGATTCCCTGTACCTCCAACCCTCATATGCACCAGTGTACAGCCTCTGTCCTATCCAGCCCTGCAAGGTAGAATTTGGATCATGGTAGTTGGGGGGAGGAAGCATCCAGGATCCGGGGGGAAAGCTGTGTTCTTCATCGATACTACCTCACACCCTAATTAACCCATCTCCTCTCCTAAACCCCTCTATGAGGGGATCTCCATTGGCCGACACTTGGGCCTTGGGTCTCCACTCTGCACTTCCCCCTTCATTTAATATGATATATATATACATATATACACATACATACACACACTTATATCTTTTTTTTTTTTGCATGATGCCTTATATCTGATCCCTTGGGCACCTCGTGATCGCACTGGCCGGTGTGCTTCTTCCATGTGGGCTTATTTGCTTCTGAGCTAGATGGCCGCTTGTTCACCTTCAAGCCTTTAAGACCCCAGACACTATCTCTTTTGATAGCCGGGCACCATCAGCTTTCTTCACCACATTTGCTTATGCACCCATTTGTCTTCAGCGATCCTATCATGGAGGTGTGCAGTAAATGGTATGATTTTTTGTTCTTTGATGCCTGGTAACTGATCCCTTTGGGACTACTCGATCACACAGGCTGGTGTGTTCGTCCATGTGGACTTTGTTGCTTCTGAGCTAGATGGCCGCTTGTTTATCTTCAAGCCTTTAAGACCCCAGTCACTATCTCTTTTGATAGCCGGGCACCATCCGCTTTCTTCACCACATTTACTTGTTCACCCACTTTGGCTCCAGCCGTTGTGTCGGGAGAGTGAGCATCATAGAGTTCCAATTTAATAAAAGAAGGTATTCATGCTTTGAGGGAGTGTTTGAGTAGAGGCCCAAGGTCCTTCCGCCACCTTAATACTTGACCTATAAATATAGACACATAGATCTATTTCCCCATCCTCCTATATATATTTGCATGTACATGTCTTTGTCTAGACCTCCATGAATGCCCTTTGACTCCTAGCTCTTTTCTCCATCTCCCTTGACCTTCCTCCTGCCCTACTACTATGCTTCATCGCCACCTGGGCTAGAGTATACCTCTTCTCTAAGCAACCTTACCCTTGATCATTTCCCACCAGGCCTGCCACTCCCCCTTCTCTACCATTTGGGGTCCCATGTTTTTCCCTTGTCCCTGGGTTTGTTAACACCACTTCCTTACCCCCCCTAGCCCCCCACCCCAAGTCCCCCCGGAACTGTCGGTCCCGTTGTTTTTCATCCAGATAGTTCATCCTGTTTTTATTTTTAAATAGTGTTTTATTTATTCTGGATTTTATTCCTTTCTATATCAAGTTGGTGAATAGTTTTTCCATTTTTTTGAGGAATTGTGGTGGTATTTGGGTCAGAATTGCATTGAATTTTTAAAGTATTTTTTGTAATATTGACATTTCCCCAATGTTTAGTCTGCCTATCAAAGAACATGGTGATGTGTTCCTTTTGTGTAAGTTTCTTTCGGTTTCTTGAAGGTGTGATTTGTAGTCTTCCTTGCATAAGTCTTACGTTTCTCTGGTAAGATTTGTTCCAAAATATTTTATCTTTTGTGTAGTCATTTTAAATGGTACTCTTCTTTTGGTATCACCATGCTTAATATAGAAGAATCCAAACTGTTTTTCAATTACTTTGAGCAATTTTAAAAATGGAATCTCTGGTATCTCTGGTATTTTCTCTATATAAGAATTAGTCCCTGTGTCTCTCACGCTAAAAAAAAAAAAAAAGAATTAGTCATCTGCAAATTAAGTGATTTTTATTTCTTCTGTGAATATGGGGTACCTTGAATATCTCCCCCTTCAACAGTTTTATTGGCATATAATTCACATATCATACAATTCAGTAGTTCAGTCACATCAAGGAGAGTTGTACAATCACCACCACAATCAGATTTAGAAATTTTCTTCATTCTTGTACTCATCGTGATTAACCTCCCATCCCCCCCACCTCCTCTGCACTATCCCAAAGGAGTCAATAATCCATTTACATCTATATATTTAATACACAAGAACTTTAAAAATAGAATAAATAAAAAATAACTAAGTAAATCATAAAAAACTTAATCACAAAGAGCAGAAAATAATAAAAATTGGAACACATTTTAATGATTATTAAGGGAGATCAAATGATAGGGAGCGAAATTTTAACCTAACTGCGCCTGCAATAATCCGCTTTCCAATGTATTCTGCATCTTAACAAAGCTATGCACATCCCTGGTGTGTGACCAGAGAGGATTCACCAGCGGCTTAACCCATGTGTAGTTCCCTTTCACTTTTTTTGTTTAGTGAAACAACTTTAAAATGGGTCAAAAGGGAACTCAAATGATGTTACATTTTAATCTAGCTACATCTTCCATAATTGACTTTACAACGTCTCTGTCTGATAACAGGGCTATTCACATTGCTCAGCTCTAATCAGAAGGGATTCACTGGAGGCTTAATCCCTGTGTGGACTCTGCAAAGGGATTTGGGGCCTCCATTGTCATCCTGAGCCTTGTGCAAATGATCCATTCACAGTTTAAGCTCTGATACCATTCCCTCCTTCAGAGTGGGATTATATTATTTACAATCCTTAGTTCCCACAGGCTGGTGTGCTTCTTCCATGTGGACTTAGTTGATGCCTCACTTAGATGGCTACTTGTTTGAAAATAAGCTTTTACGATTCCCGGAGACTTTCTGATAGGTGGACACCATTTAGTTTCTTCAACAGACTTTGCTATAACACCAATATCTTCAGTGTTTAATATATTTTCAATGCTTTATGGCTCTAACTAAAACTTCCAAGACTATATTAAATAAAAGTGGTGATAAATGGCAACTTTGTCAGGTTCATATTGGAAGAGGAATTTATTTCAATTTTTCACCATTAAGTGAGATGCAGGCTATTGGTTTTGCATGTATGGTTTTTTATTATGTTGAGAAATTTCCCTTGTATACCTATTGTATTGAATGTGTCAGGAATGGATGTTGGATTTTATCAAATGCCCTTTCTACATCAATTGATATAATCATATAGTTCTTCTCCTTTACTTTGTTTAGGTGGTAAATTACATTGATTGTTTTTCTAATATTAATCCCTCCTTGTATATTTTTTATGAATCCCACCTGATTGTGATTTGTTTTTGGGGCTTTTAAAAAATCCCTTGTTATTGAACATCTTGGCATCTATATTCAGTAGAGATTTTTGTCTGTAATTTCCAATTCCATTGATGCCTTTGCTTGAGATATTACAGTTATAGTTGCTTGGTGGGAATTGATATTTGAGTCCTGCTGTGTATCAGGTTCTGTGTAATTCATTTAACATAGAAGAATCGGGATTTCCCTTAAAATCTTAAGTAATCCCAGGAACTAAATTCAATTCTAATCAGGATCTTTCAAGAGCAAGTATTTGGGCATTTTATTGATACATAGAACTTTTAGATATTTTTATTTTTAAGTGAGTTATATTTTCCCAAAATTTCACCCAGGAAATAATGATGTCTTAGTTGTTTGGTACTTCTGTAACAAAAATGCGACAAGTAGATGGATTTAACAAATATATTTATTTTCTCAGTTTAGAATGGCAGAAGTCTGAATTCAGGGTGCTGGCTCTAGGGGAAGGCTTTCTCTGTGTCAGCTTTGGAGGAAGGCCTTTGTCACTTGAATTTCTGCTCCTAGATGGCCTTCAAATGGCTTGGCATTTTTCTTTCCTCATCTCTGTTTGCTTTTCTCTCCCTAATCAGCTTTGGTACCTTAAAAGAGATTGACTTGACTACATGCTATACTAATCATATTCATTAACATTACAAAGACAAACCATTCCTGAATGAGAATATAATCAAATGTATAAAAGTCAGGAAACATAATACATATTTTGAGGGGGCACAGTTGAATCCATACAGATGGTAGTAGTCATCTAGTTTTATACTACAGTAAAGAATTTCTTCATTAATTCCGGATGAATTTTACTTGTGCCAACAGGATTATGTTTGTCAGTTGAAGGCTTAAATTAGGATTGAGATGCTAAATTTACACATGACAATAATAAGTGTTCTACAGACTTGAAAGGACACCAAACAAAATAATAAATTATTCTTTGAACCACAACAGGTCTTTTAATATTATTTTATTTCAAGAATATAACAATCCAGGAAAATGCCAGATGTTCATTATTTAAAGCCAAAAATGAAGAGTAGAACAAGAATAAGCTATAAAACAGAAGTTGCTCTGTGGGGGAGAAAAGTTAAGTGTCCAGGCAAAATAAAAATGGATTTCATTTTTTAAAGAGGTATTCATATAATATGAAACAATCTTGGGGAGCAAGGTCTATTACCCCTGTACTTGTTGACTAACTACTTGGGTCTGACCTGTGGCATTTTAATTTCGTGAAAAAAGTAGATCCATGATTTCAAGGAATTTATTTTTTACTATCGTTCCTTCTTTATATAACATCTTTTGGAAATAAATGTCAAATGCTTCATTCTCAAATGCCAGTACTTTTCCTTTATTCGTAAAAGAAATTCTGCACTTTAAGTCTGGCATTTGAAGATTTGTATAAATCTGGGCCATTGTTGTTGTTGTTTGTTGTTAGGTGCTACCCAGTTGACTCTGAGTCATACAGACCATAGGTATAACAAAACAAAATGTTAGCCAGTCCTGCACCTTCCTCACAGTCACTGCCAATTGAGCCCATTGTTGGAGTCACTGTATCATTCCATCTCATTGAAAGTCTTCCTCTTTTGTGCTGATTCTCTATCAAGTATAATATCGTTCCCTAGGGATAGGTTCTTGCTGACAGGTAGGGTTCTGCCATTGTCAATGAATGTTATTGGAAGTTGTGCTCTATCATTCACTCCCATTGTTTGTGTAAGGGGTGGTCTGTGGTAGATATATAATCATTTGTCATTTTGAGGATTAAGAGTATAAAGGTGGAGTCTAGCTTGTCAATCAGATCATAGCCAATGAGGCATGGCCTTCTCCTGAGAATTCTGGGAAAACCGGTGCTTCCTCCTTGGAGGTGGGAGACTCTCTGCTCACACCCTGGGAGACAGAGCAGCTGACAAGACACATGTACACACCCTGATGCATAGACCCCTGCCAGCGTTGAGATGTTTCCAATGCCACTGGATCCAAAGACTTTCTACCCACTGGCCTGTGATCTTCTACATTTGGCATCATTGCATGTGTTTCGTGAGTCTGAAGGGGACTTTATAGATTGTATCAGACATATGGGCTAATATCATACTTATGGACTTGATATGAAATGGGCTGGGATGTTTACTCAATGTTCAATTGCTCTTGTATATAAATGTCTTTCTTACACATATGTGTATCTACAAATTTGTTTCTCTAGTTTATCCAGACTAACACAATATGGTACCAGGAGTGGGGTACGCACCCACGTGGACATATGTCCATTGGATCTGTACAAATCAACAATTAGGTTTGCAGCCAGTTTACAATTGTATGATGTCCTTCTCTCAACAGAGTTTTAAATTCTACAGCACTGGATAAATTAATGCCCAAGAGGATGATTACTAATGTTCTCTAACCTAAAATGATACTGATGTCTCTAAAGTGAACCACCACCACTTGTGTGTTTATTGTACTGTGGTGGCTTGTGTGTTGTTGTGATGCTGGAAGCTACGTCACTGGTATTTCAAATGCCATCAGGGTCACCCAAAGGAAACAGGTTTCAGCAGAAATTCCAGACTAGGAACAGACTGTGAAGAAGGATTCAGCTCCCCACTTGGAGGAAGGAGCCACTGAAACACTGGAAACACTGTCAGATACTATAAGCCTCATGAATGGAAACAAAACATTGTTGCTAATGGGCTGGAGGAAGGGTGTGTGACAGGGTTATATCCTCTCACTGTAGTCATTCAATCTGTATGCTAAGTAAATAATGAGAGAAACTGGCATACACGAAGGAAAATTCAGCATCAGAATTAGAGGAAGGCTTAATAACCTGTGATATACAGATGATGCAACCTTGCTCGCTGAAATTGAGGAAGACTTGAAGCACTGACTGGTGAAGATCAAGGATTGCAACCTTCTTCGGTATGAATTGCAACTCAGTATAAAAAAGACCTACATTCTCACAACTGGACTAATAGCTAACATGACCAATTGAGAAAGGGTTGAAGTTGTGGAGGATTTTGCCTTGTTTGGATCCGCGATCAAAGCTCATGGCAACAGCAGTCAAGACTCAAGATGTATTGCATTGGGTAAATCTGTTGCCCAAAACCTCCTTAGAGTATTGAAAAATGAGGATGTTACTTTGCCTGACTCAAGCCCATGGTATTTTCAATTGCCTCAGATGCATGTGCAAGTTGGGCATTGAATAAAGAAGACAGAAGAATTTATGCATTTGAAATGTGGTGCTGGAGAAGAAAATTTTAAAGGACCATGGGCTGCTTAAAAAAACACAAATCAATCTGCCTTTGAAGAAATACTGCCAGAGTTCTCTGTAGAGGCAAGGACAGCCAAACTTCATTTTACATAGTTTGGACATATTGTCAGGAGAGACTAGTCCCTGGAAAGGGCCATCATGTTTGGTAAAGTAGGAGGGCAGAGACAAAGAGGAAAGCCCTTGAGGAGACCCACTGACAATGTGGCTGCAACAATGAACTCAAGCATAGGAAAACTTGTGAGGATGGTGCAGGACTGGACAATGTTTCATTCTGTTGTGCATAAGGTCGTAATGGGCCGGAACTGACTCAATGGCACCTAACAACAACGACAACAATGTGAACCAGAGACATGTATAAGTCATAGGTAACATGAATGCATTTTTGGCTCCCACTTAGTTATAGCCCCAATCTTAAAATAATTAGCTCTTATTACATGACCCTGCTTGATGCGTGACCTCACAAAGAGATTACTGGAGATATGGGGCTATAGCAAAGTGTGACAAATAAACTAAATAGTGCCCTGCTATTAGAAAGGATAGCATCTGGGGTCTTAAAATCTTATTTTCAAATAAGTAGCTATCTGAGTGAGGTATCAACTGAGACCACACAGAAGAAGCATACCAGCCTATGAGATCCAAGGATTATGAATGAAAAAATCCAAATCCAAAGGAGGGAATAGTATTAGAGCTTAAATTGTGAACATCCGGTTTTCAGAAGGCTATGGATGACAGTGGGAACCCAAAATTCATTCCCAGGGTCCACACATAGATTTAGCCTTCAGTGAATCCCTTCTGACAACAGACCAGGGACCTTGCTCTCATGCAGAGTGCAGTGGGCTTTTGTTACGTTTTTCCATATTTTGTTTTCTATGTTTTCCTGTATATAAAACCCAGGATGGGTAGAACAATAGAGACAGTGACTTCATTGATAGTTTCTTGAGGGGCATGGTGGGGAAGTCTGGGGGTACTTGGGGAGTTGATGACAGTGAGTACAAGAAAGAAGTAAATGTTCTAAAATGGACTGTGGATATCATTGTCCAACTCTTTTTAACATGATTAGACTATTGCATTGTATGGTAAGAGAAATATACCAATAAAACTGTTTTAGAAAAAAAGTAAAATATGACAAAATAATAATTTATAAATTATTAAGGGTTCATGAGGGAGGGTGGAGTGGGGAGGGAGAGGAAAATGAGGAGTTGATACCAAGGGCTCAAGTAGAAAGCAAATGTTTTGAGAATGATGAAGGCAACAAATGTGCTTGACACAATGGATGGATGGATGGATGGATGGATGGATTGTGATAAGCATTATAAGAGCCCCCAATAAAATGACTTTTAAATGTCTGAAGTAAGTAAATATAGATATAAAATGTATTCAAATGCTAGCTTTTTTAAAAAAGGAAATATGCATACACACACAAAAAAAGTTTACTAATAGAAATGGCAGGCTTCTGCCCATGTAATTATATACTACTTTCTTTTTCAATAGCATTGTTGGAGCCTAAGCCTTCTTCATATTTGGAGTATTAGATTCCTTTGACTCACTCTTGGCCCCAGACGGTGACACATTGCATCTTGGTGACATGCTGCTCCTCCTGTCTGTGCTCTTGCTCGTCACATCTCCACTGCGTGAGGAGGAGCAGAGTCATTGTAGATGGGCAGAATGAATGTCCTGATGGCAATCTTTTCCAGCCCCTGAACTGGCAAAATGGAGAGGGCCGGCTGTTGAGGACAAAATTACCGAACTACCCATGGTGACTTTAAGACATATCACTCTCCCGAGTTAAAAGCAGTCATGAAGGGATATTGGGGGTAGGGACTGAGGATGGAAAGAGCATGAATTTTGGTGCAACACTGTGAGAGGGAAGACGGGAAGGTTCTTTTTTGAAATAAATGAACTGGCCAGGGTAAACAAGAGAATGGGTTGTCTGATAGTGTATTAGTCTGGGTGCTTTAGAAAAACAAATCCACAGAAACTCATGCATAAGAGAGAGTTTTATATAAAGGGTAAAGTACTCATGAACAAAATATCCCAACCCAGTGCTGCCCAAGCCCACAAGTCCAACATTAGCCCATATGTCTGACACCAATCCACAAAGTCTTTCTCCATCTCACAAAACAGACACTATGACGCCGACTGCAGGGTGAACGCCCAGTCAGTGAATGTGTAAGCATCTCAGCACTGGCAGGGGTCTCCACATGGCTGCTCCAGTTCCCAGGGCTGCATCAGGGTAGGTCCATGTGGCTTCTCCTCAGGGATGTCTTGCAGGAAGTGAACCTTGCAAGCTGAAGCAGGGAACTGGTTAAAGCAGCTGCACCTTGGTCTGACCATCAGAAAATGAGACCCGAGAAATCAAAAGGCGAGGTTCACTAAACCAGTTATTCCTCCACCCTTCAATTAACCCCACATGTGTTTATCAGCCAGGTTGGCACAATAAACTAACTACCTCAATCCACTCCTAGCCAACTTGGCACATGTACATAATATTTTAGCCTCACAATTGCAATTAAGTAACACCTACACCTTAATAATAGGAATGAATGATCCTGTGAATACGTTCCCCAACCTATGAAAGTTTGTAAGCCATCCACATCATGCCTTTATCCCCCAATTTTGGATATCCAATTTATATACTGCCCCCTTAAACAATCCAGTGCTCTGTGGAGACAATCATGTTTTTTGACATGAAGGATCTTCTTTCCAATTTGAACCTTGTGAAGTCTGCATCAATAAGCAAAGTCAAATCCAGACAGGCCATCCATGAAGTCAGCAGCAATATACACCAGTTCACAGGCTCAAAAATCTCTATCTGGTCGGGCTCTGGTCAACTCAATGTGGGCTGCCTCATTCAGCCTTCACAGGCTGCCCATTGGTCATCTTACCTTTAGACCATGGTCTCTCACCAATACTCAACAAGCCTAGGCCCCTCATGCTAGGTCATGAACTGTAGACCAGTAACTGGCTCTTGTCTTCTCCAAGTCCACAGGTGTCAGTGGCCTAACCCAACCTGTCTCTTTATTGCTGAATTTCTCCCACTTCCACTCAACAAGTAGATCCTGGTGGTCATCTAGCAAGCATCTCAGCCTACCCACAGGCTCCCTTTAATGTTCAGTCCCAGAGAGGATTTTTCTTCATGGTTCCAGATTTTTTCCAGCTTCTGAGTACTCCAAAACACTGGGTGGGACATATCTTTTCAAAGTTTTCTTTGCAGGCACAGCCTAAACCTATCTAAAGATCAAATTTTAATGGCTGAAAGCAAGTGGGCTTACAAACTTTCTATTTTCCTACTTCCCATATTTTCCCCAGAAAACAACCAAGTACAGTGTGGCTTTATCTGACCTCTGACTAGATAAAGAAGAAAAACTACCATGAGGGAGAGGTCAAACAAACATCTACTCTCCATCTTATGATTTGTTTCTCCAGTGCCCCCCTCCCATGGTACCATAGTATGTGTTTTTTGAGATGGAGGAGGACTTTTTGGATTGGTGTTGGACATATGGGTTAATGGTTTAATGTTGGACTTGTGGGCTTGGGCAACACTGGGTTGGGATGTTTTCTTCATGAGCACTTACCCTTTATATAAAACTCTCTTTTATACATGAGCATCTGTGGATTTGTTTCTCTAAATTACCTAGACTAACACAGAAAGTAAAGCTGTTCGAGCCCCTTTTAATAATGGGGGAACAATTTGGAGAGGGATATCAGAGAGTATAATCAATGGCACTGGATTATGCACGTAGAAGCTGTTGAATTAGAAAATGTTTCGCTGTGTATAGTTTTGTCATACTTGAAAAAAAATAATCACAAAAAATAACAATGAGTACAAGGAAGAAGAAAATGTTCCAGATATGATTGTGGGACTGATTGTACAACTCTTATTGATATGATTGAGTTATTGAATTGTATATGGATGAAGGGCCAATAAAAGCTGCTTCAACAGAAGAAGAATGGCTTATCAAGGTTAGATTTCTCTGTAAGAAGTGAAGACTGAGATGCTACTCTTTAAATGAGCAGCTTCTCCTCTGCCCACCTTAGAAACCCCCCTTGTACTACTACCATAGAATCGGTAGCATTGGAAATAGAGGACATGGTGGCCCGGCCAGATAGAAGGAGCCTGAGAAGTACATCAGATGGATCTTATACATGCCCACAGGGCCCAGAGTGAGGGGATGCTGGTTGGGAAGGGCAATTCTGTGAGCCCAAGAAGTGACTCCCTCAGATGAATGTCAGGTAGAGAGAATCGGGGAAATGGAGCCCCAAAGTTGCTGATACCTCAGGGATCTCCACCAATATAGAGGGGATACTCAAGGGGCAAGTATTGAGAGAATAACTCACACCTACATATGCAAATGTGCACACAAACTTCTATACTCCAAGCCCTATCTGTAGGTACAAGTCTGGCTTCTGCCAAGAGGTTAGAGATTAAGGGGAAACAAATGAATTTGTACTTTATAAATGAACAGGACCCGATCTAAGTAAATACGAGACTGCTTTAGTGACTAAAAGTCTTTGAAAATCTCTGGAACCATCACTGCCCATTGCTATCTAGTCTAATCCAATTCATAGCAAGTCTCTGACACCCCACTGAGACATTATTAGGAGCACCTGTTACCCCGTAGCAAAGCAAGAATCATTACTTCATATTGATGGGAGTTGATGGGACATAAAACAATTTCATCTTATCTCATTCAACTTAAGTCTGCACTGAGGGGATTGCAATGGGCAAGTGGAAACAAAATGTATAGGGGTTGATGAATGTAAAACTGATCATCTGATCTGTAAACCTTCACCTAACCCACAGTTAAAAAAATGTTTAAAGGAGAAACACAGAACCAGATCTCATGCATAACCTGGTAACTGCCTGTATATCTTATATATTTCATAAGAATGCAAAGCAAACAACAATAAATAAAATGAAATTGAAACTGCCCCCTAAACCTGTCAAAATGTTGAGGTCTATCAAAGATTATTAGTTTTGTCAGTCTTTCATATCTTGCTACATTTGAATTGTCACTTCTTTTTAATTGAATAACACACTACCAGAGGTTAAAGAACCTCTCTTAAACATCAGTTAGAAGCTTATTTATTGCTAGATAGTAACATGTGAGTTATACTTATGATTCATGCATCAATCCTATCAATGTTTTCTTGCTTGGAAAATTATATGAGGGAGGCAGTCCAAATGATGATGTAGTTGGACACCTGATAGCATCTTTCTTACAACATGGCATCTTTCTTACAACAAAGACCCAAGAAAACATGTGAATCACATATAATGAAAACTTTGGAATGTTGAGCATCAGAGGTAAGAGTGAAGAATCAGACAAACTCCCAAGTGTAAGGAGAGACTGTACAAACACAGTGGACCCCGAGAATTGTGGATCCCCTTCACCCTGCAAGATGAACCAACACCTCTTATCCTTAAGGAGGCAAACCAAGCAGTGTTTCAACCAAATCCATCATCACCTAATGCAGACAAGTAAGAATGACTCTGAATCTATGTCCAGAACCAGACAGGAGTATATTCCACCCAGGAAAAAAAGTTAAGTGTACTCCCTTCACCCACTGCACCCTCATCTAGCCCTCCATAAGAGAGGTCCATGAGCCTGAAGTACTGCCCCATATCCTCTTCCACCTCTGCATCATATGCATGTGATTGAGATTCAGCAGCACTCCCACCCCCGCCCCCACTCCTGAGCTGAGGGCCCATTGATGCACTGGAAGCCCACAGACCAGTAGAAGCTGCTGCTTCACCCAGCCACTAGCACCAGGAGCCCAAGAACTGGATGGATGCGCCCACTCCTATGCCTAGCCACCTATGGCAGGAGTCTGCAGATGAATGGTGCCTCCTGTTCCCTCCACCCACTTGTGTTTAAGGATTGGGGCATGGCATGCCCTTCCCCGCATCAGACTTTAGAGACAGAGTTATGCCCTGCTAGTGGGCACCCATGGAACAGCAGTATCTTTCCCGCTTTGTCCCGTTTCACTTCCCTACTACCGGAGGCTTGTGCCCACTCTGACCACTTCCATGGAACCTTGCCTACTGAGTGAAGGTCCTTGAGAATTTCTATACCATCTACCTAGTGATTTAAGACATGTGGACACTCATCTGAACCACCTGGCAACCAACAGTGTACACACACAATTCTCAATCCAGCAACCTCTGTGAATTTTCCCTGCCTCTACACTAGCCGGAAAGACATGGTACCTCACCAGTGATGCCACCTACACCCTCAGCCACCTTACAAGGCCAACACACAGAGACACTAATTTATACACCCAGCTGATGCCCAGCCCTCCTAAAGACATGTGATGAGAGCACCATTGTGGCCAGAGTGCCAACCTAACATGTATGACCCTCTTTGGATATATCAAAAGAAAACATCAGTGCACAGCAAACAAACATGCAGTAAATAAATAAGTACTATAACACCTTAATGCCTCACAGACAACAGACAATATCAAATGACATAAAGGAGCAGGACATGATGGTTCTATCAAGTGACCAAAATAGAAACAAGAAAACCTTCCAGAAAAAGAAATGGTAATGGAACTACCTGATAAGAAATTCAAAAGACCAATGTATAGGGTTCTCATGAGATCGAGAAAGAAAATAAAATGTAATCAAAGAATTCTGGAAAACAATGCAAGATTAAAAAGAAAATGAAAAGACAATAAGAAATCATACAAAAACAACAACTAGAAATCTAAAAGATCAACAATACATTTTCAGAGATAGACAACTCAATAAAAGAACAAAGACATAAGAGTAGAAATTAATCAGTGGAAAACAGAATCTGAAAAATGGAGGAGACATAGCTTGACACCAGTTAGTTTGAGGGGGGGGGGAGAGGAGAAAGCCTAAGAACTATGTGGGATGCTGTAATAGTTAAGGTATTGTGTCAACTTGACCAGGATTCTCAGTAGTTTGGTAGTTAAGACCTAGTAATCCCCCATGATGTTATTTCCTAGAGGACATGGCCTGCTTCCAATATAAGTGGATACTGTGGAAAACTTTGCTGGATTTTTGCTAGGTCTGGATCCTTCATCTGGCTCATCAATCTCTGGTTCTTTAGATTTGATCCAGAGGTCCACTGTATAGCCTGCTGTGAGTTGTCAGCAGCCTGCATCTTCCACTCTGAACCTAGATTCATTTTCCCACCTCTACAGCTGTGTGAGACATTTTCTAGACACATACACACACACACGGTCACTATGATTCAGCATTGGTAGTCAAGGTTTTGTCTCTCTAGAGAACTCAAGACATTTGGTTCCAGGAGTGGGGTAGAAGTATGTGGATAGACCCCTATTTTTAAAAATTTAATCCTTCTGTTATTTCCAGTGTTTGTTTGTTTTAAATCATTTTATTGGGAGCACTTACAGCTCTTATCACAATCCCTACATCCTTCCATTGTGTCAAGCATTTTTGTCCATATGTTACCATCATCATTTTCAAAATATTTTCTTTCTACTTGAACTCTTGGTATTAGCTCATTCCCCCCCTCCCCCACCATCTCTCCCTCATGAACCCTTTATAATTTATAAATTATTATTTTTTTCATGTTTTACACTGATCTCTGTCTCCCTTCATCTGCTTTTCTGTTGTCTGTCCCCCTGGGAGGGGATTATATATAACCATTGTAATAGGTTCACCCTTTCTCCCCCTCCTTCCCCTTCCCCTCCTGGTTTCCCTACTCTCATTGTTGGGCCTGAAGGTTTTGTCTGTCCTGGATTCCCTGTGTTTCCAGCTCTTATCTGTGCCAGTGTACATGCTCTGATCTAGCCGGATTTTTAAGGTAGAATTGGGGGCATGATAGTGAGGGGGGAGCATGAAAGAGCTAGAGGAAAGTTGTGTGTTTCCTTGGTGCTATACTGCACCCTGAATGGCTCAGATAGACTTCTCTTAATGGGCCAAAAAAAGTGGAAGTTTTTATGTCTCATGTTGAATGCTCACCCCCAAAGGTTATCTTAGTTGAGGAAGATTTTAACAATCAAGTAGATAGGATGACACATTCTGTGGGAAATAATCATTCTCTTTCCCCAGATACTCCTGTTATTGCTAATGGCTCACGAATCAAGGGGCCATGGAGGCAAGAATGGAAGTTATGTGTAGGCTCAACAACATAGAGTCAACTCAACAAAGCTGACTTATTAACTACTGTCACTGCTGAATGCCCATTCAGCCAGCAGCAGAGGTCAACACCAAGTCCTGTGGGAAATCAATCTGTTGACAGGTTGATTCCATGGGAGTTTGAAAATCCTCAATATTATAAAGGGAACTTGTGTAAAAACAGCACCCAATGTTATTCTCAATGGAGAGAGGCTGAACGCATTCCTCTTGAGAATGAGAACCAGATAAGGATGCCCCTTTATCTTCTCACTCTTCAATATTGTACTGAAAGTCCTAACTAGAGAAATAAGGCAAGAAATTGAGATAAAGGGCATTCAAATTGGTAAGAAAGAAGTCAAATCATCCTTATTTGCAGATAATATCTTGTCTACAGAAAACCCCCCAAAATCCCACAAGAAATTTTCCGGGCAGCTTACCCGGTGCTCCGTGGATCTATCTTGTCTCAGCAGTATTTGGACAGAACACACCTGGGGACTCCCCTCCTCCAACCTCCTACCACTCTACAATTTAATTTCTAGGTGCCACCTCTTGGACCATCTTCATGGCCATCCCCTCGGACTGGGACCAGCTAACACTGTTTTATTTCCAAGCCTTTGACCAATCATGAGCTCTCACATCTGTCAGAATTAAACCGCCAAAGCTGAGGCCGGGGTCAGCCATCTGATCAGAGTGCATGGGCGGGCCTCTTACAACTACCTCTCTCTGGGTGTCTTTATGGACCACGGTGAGATGACCCTGGAAGGCATGGGGCACTTCTGTGATCTGGCAAAGGAGAAGCGCTAGGGGGCAGTATCTCTGAACATGGTGGTGTCATGCCCTCTTCTAGGATGTGCAGAGCTGTCCCAAGATGAGTGGATCACTATGGCAGCCTCCCTGGCCAGGGAGAAGAACCACAACTAGGCCTTTCCTGACCTGCAAGTCGTGGGGGTCTACTCACACAGAACCCCAGCTCTGTGATTCTCTGGAGAACCACTTCTTGGGTTCCACCAGAAGATGGGAAACCACCTGAAAAACCTCCATGGCTGGCCATCCCCCAGGCAGGAATATCTCTTTGAGAAGCCCGCCCTCAAACACAACTAGGATCCTGTGGCACCCAGCCACCTGCAAGGACCCCTCTGCCCCTCCAGCCACATCACCACCACCCTAGAGCTTCTCTCCCAAGCTGTGGACCGAAGGAGGGAGGGAGGGAGGGAGGGAAGGAAGGAAGGAAGGAAGGAAGGAAGGAAGGAAGGAAGGAAGGAAGGAAGGAAGGAAGGAATCTCTATCTACTGGAACTATTAGAAGGAGTCAGCCAAGTAGCAAGATACAGGATCAACATACAAAATATATTCAGACAAAATATGTTCAAAACTCGTTTTTAAGCGAATTCACATTTATCAGTACTTCTGAGATACTGCTTAAAGGACAGGTTGTTAAGTGCCATCAAGTCAGTTATGATTCATAGGGATTTCAAATTTTTCAGGTGGACTGAAGGAATAATACCAGCTAAAAGTGTACTTAGTTGCACATAACCTGACTACAGTGACTTACTCAAACAAGGCTAGAAAGTAGAAGGCAAGAATAAATGAAATATTTTAGAAGGAAAATTTTGATCATTCAAATCCCTATCCCTCCTCCTCATCCGCAGGAAGTTTTATGGAGGGAATGCCATGTCCTAAGCCCTATGCTATAAGCAATAAGCACCTTCTAAATTAGCAGTTTAAAATTGCACAAGAGAGTGCATTAGAGACAAAGGGAAATATTAGGATAGGATTGCTACCAAAGCTTTTTGATTTGGAAAGCACTTTGGCATTTCTCAAAGAATGAAGAAAATCTGACCAATTTGCTAGCTCAGCAGGAAAGAGAATATTACTTATATAGTGCTTGAGTGGTTTTCTCAGCTCTTTCTTAGCAATGAGAAAATGTCATAAGATTCCACACGGCTCAAACAAAGCCTAAGTTGTGACAGATGCCAAAACTATATTGGAAACCTTGATAGAACTGCCTGATTTTGTCATACAGTTTCCAGCACCTACGTTTTTCAAACCTTAGCTGGAAATACTACAAACACAGCATTTCTCCTGATGTTTCAATGTTTGCCTACTAGAATCACTGAGTGATCTGGAGCTTGAGAAAAAGAAAAGGCAATAAAAAACCTGAATTTGAATCTGATCCTGTAAAACAAATTAGTATGTAATAAAATAGTATATTTGGTATCTACTTATAATACTTGGCACGATAACAATAAAATTCCATTAATGTGCAGGATCTGTAAGAGATATGGAATGACCAGGATTCCGAGTTCCCTGATTTTTAAATTAAAGACAATGGAGTATTTAGTTGGTAAAAAAAAAAAGTTACTTTGAGTTACCAAGTTGCTCAATATTTCAGAATAGAAAGTCTCCTCTTTCTCCCAAGGAATGCCTGGCGATTTCCAACTGTCGACCTTGTAAATCTCAGGCACTATAGCGCCAAGCTCCTTTAAACTACAGGGGCTGGTGGTGCGTTGATTCCAGCAATGCGCCTCATACATAATCACCACCCATCTGTCAGTGGTGGCTTTCAGAGTTTCCAGATGAAGGTAGACAAGGAAGAAAGGGCCAGCAGTCTATTTCCTTAACTCAGGCAATGAAAATCCTAGGGATCAAAGCCGTCTCATCCACAGCTGATCACAGGGATAAGCACAGGACAAGGCAACTCTTTGTTCCATTGTGCAGGGTGTTACCAGGAGGGAAAGACTGAACTGATGACAACTAATGGCAAAAATAAATACTTTGACACAATACATTGGGAAACACACTATCCCTGAGGCAGGAAATTGGGATTCAAATTCCAGATTTCTCACCATATCCTTCATGTCTTTGGACCGATCAGCCTCACTGAGTTTCAACTCCTCATCTATAATATAAAGGAATTGAACTGAAATATTCTCAGTGACTTCATAGAGTTCTAACATATTATGGTTGTGTTTCTTTGCTCCAGCCCTCTTTTGAGAAAGATGGGACTTTCTACTTCCATAAACAGGTACAGTCTCGGAACTCCACATGGGGCAGTTCTACCCCAATTTAGATAGGATTGCTATGAGCTGCCATTGATTTTTGGTTTGGTGTACAAGTGCCACACCTTGTGGCAGTAACATCTATTGTCAGCTTGCGGAAGGGGTGGAGTCTTGCTTGTCAACCAGATCACAGTTTGATGACCTCGTTTGGAGGCACTAAGGAGATAAATAGCTCACTGGAGGCCAGACACACTCTCTCTCCATTGTCTCCCAGGAGATGTTCCTGTTTTCAAGCTACATGGAGCTATGCTTATGGAGCCCTAGATTTGGAGGAGTCACGTGGAGACCCCTCCCAGCGCTCAGGTGCTTCCACTGCCACTGGATCCATAAGACTTCCCACCCACTGGCCTGTGATCTTCCTGCATTTGTCATCATTGCATATATTGCATGAGTCTGAAGAGGAATTTATAGACTGATATCCAACATATGGGCTAATATCGGACTTATGGACTTGAGCTGAACCGGACTGGGATTTTTTCTCAATATACATTGCACTTTGATATAAAACTCTTTCGTATAGACATATGAGTGTCTATGAATTGGTTTCTCTAGTCCACCCAGACTAACACACACCTCCTCCTTTTCCAGTTTCCTAGGCAACTCCTGTTGCTCCTACTGTCCTCGAAAATGGCACGTGCCCCACATGCCCCAAATATCTTACCTAAGGCAAGAGGTCAAGAATGGCTCTCATGTCTCACATGTCTTTGATGCCAAGTTACTTATGGATTGCTCTTCCTGAATACTGATTTCACCACTTACAAGAGTAAGCTAATGCTGAGGATTTGAGCTACTGTGGCCAGGTCAAAGGAGGAGATCAAGTCTGAGTGTGTAGTTCATGCTCCCAAGGGTTTGTTCTTTGAGAATTGAAGCTTGTGTGCTTTTTTATGTAAAGATGATCCTGGTGTGTTGAAAGTGGAAAAGGGTGATCTCTCCTTGCCTTGAATAAAATCAAAAGGGAAGCCCTTGACCAACATGTATGCACATAAGTCTGCCCAGCCATTTCAAGTTCTCATTTCCATTTTTGTTCATGAGATAAAATGTATGTCATTGCACATTTGGACATAATTACATATCATATACAGTATTATATGACATGACTTAAATATCTATATGTATACAATGACAACTAAGCACACAACCTGCTGTTGGCTGCCATTGAGTCAGTTCTAACTCATGGCAACTCCATGTACAACAAATCAAAATGTTGCCTGGTCCTGTGTCATCCTCATGAACATTGGTCTGCTCAAGTCCACTGTTGCAACCGCTGTGTATTTTGAATGCCTTTCTAGAGAAGGGGCTTGTCTTCTAGCACTATATCAGCCAATACTCTGGTGTAATCCATAACGTTTTTACTGGCTAATTTTCAGAAGTAGATCACTAGGTCTTTCATATTGGTCAGGCT
Organism: Tenrec ecaudatus; assembly: GCF_050624435.1. Taxonomy (NCBI): domain Eukaryota; kingdom Metazoa; phylum Chordata; class Mammalia; order Afrosoricida; family Tenrecidae; genus Tenrec; species Tenrec ecaudatus. The sequence continues at coordinate 15,678,134 of NC_134548.1, forward strand.
TCGTCTGGAAGCTCTGCTGAAACTTGTCCACTATAGGTGACCCTGCTGGAATTTGAACTACTGGTGGTCTACACGAGGACATGGAACAAGGGATATCATTACTGATGTCGGAAGGACCTTAGCTCAAAGCACAAACACCAGAAAGATATTTACTTGTGGCTTGTTGATTATGCAAAGGCATTTAACTGGGAGGATCAAAACTAATTTTACATAACATTGAGAAGAAAAACATTCAGAATATTTCATTGTGCTCATACAGAGCCTGTACATAAATCAAGAGGCAGTTGTACACATAGAACAAGGGAATGCTGCGTGGTTTAAAATCAGGACATGTGTGTGTCAGGGCTGTACCCGCTCACCAAACTTATTCCATCTGTATGCTGAGTAAATAATCTGAGAACTGGACTATATGGAAAAGAATGTGACATCAGGATTGGAAGAAGATTTATTAGCTTGTGATATGCAGATGACAAAACTTTGCTTGCTGAAAGTGAGGGGCAATTGAAGCACTTGCTGATGAAGATCAAGGATTGCAGCCTTCAGTATGGATAACAATTCAGTGTAAATAAAACAAAAATCCTCATCACTAGACTGATGGGTGACGTCGTGATAAAGATCGGGAAAAGAATGAAGTTCTCAAGGATTTCATCTTGCTTGGATCCACAATCAATGTTCATGGAAGCAACAGTCAAGAGACCAAATGACTCATTGCATTGGGTCGGACAGCTGCACAAGACCTCTTTAAAATATTGAAAGCAGATTGAGGCCTAATAGGTGTACCTGACCCAAACCGCATATTTACAGTCACCTCCTATGCATGTAAAAGTTCGACATTAAGTAAGGAAGACAGGAAAAGAATCCATGCATTTAAATTGTGGTGCCAGAGAAGAATACTGAAAGTGCCATCAGCTGCCAAAAGAGGAAACTATTCTGTCTGGATGAAATACAGCGGAAATGCTCCTTAGAAGTTCAAGTGGCTAGACTTTGGCTCATGTACCTTGGCCCAGTCTCTTGAAAAAGACATCTTGCTTGATAAAGTAGAAGGGGAGTGAAAAAGAGGAAGACAAGATGATTGACACAATGACTGAAACAATGAGTTCAAACATCACAACAGTTGTGAGAGGGGCCCGGGACTGGGCAGTGTCTAATTCTATTGTACATAGCCTCCCTATGAATTGGAACTTACTGGAAGTTCCCAACAGCAATAATGACCGCTTTCGCCATAGTAATAATATGCTATTCACCACAGCACAACAGGTGATGGGAACACACAACATAAATGGTTTTTATTTTGCCAATTGGGATCTCAACCAAGATTTTGTGTGCTAGTTGAATTCTCCCTTTCAGCCTTCTCCTCTGTACTGTGGGCTGTGAAGGGAATTTGCTGGGCAATTAACACACCAAGACATTGACGGTAAAAACTTCATAATCCCATCCAGTGTCCCCCCTTCCAATTCTCGAAGATCAGTGGGTAGAAAAAGAGCTACCCCAGAGACACAGATCAACCATAGATACATGAATGGATTTGGGCCTTTCACTTAATTATATCCCTAATCCAGGAACAATTAGCTTATGACACGGCACTACTTGATACTCGCCCTCATGAAGAGAGCACTGAAGATATGGGTGCTATATGAGCACAAAATGTGAGGAAGAAGTCAGATGATGCCCAGCTATTAGAAAGAATAACATCTATGGCAGGGGTGCTCACACTTTTTCAGCATGCGAGCTACTTATAAAATGGTCAACTGAAAATGATCTACCAACTATAAAAATGCAAAACATATATTTATTACATTCATAAATGCATTGAGAATTCTTTATGTGAAAAATGTATGTTTATGTACCTTGCATAACCACATGAGTCCATATTGCAGAACACAGCAGAATTTACTTTGTACATATTTTGTCATTACCTGACTTTATTCTGATGACTTGCACTGAATGGAATGACCCAGGGATGCATAGTCTGGACCAGGGGGTCCTCAAACTTTTTAAACAGGGGGCCAGTTCACTGTCCCTCAGACCAGTTGGAGGGCTGGACTATAGTTTAAAAATAACTATGAACAAATTCCTATCCACACTGCACATATCTTATTTTGAAGTTAAAAAATATATACCTATTATCAATGAGTTAAACACAACTCATAGTGATCCCCAATAAAGTGTAAAACATCTCAATATGGTATCTGATGCTGTAAATCCTTATGGAAGCAAACAATCTCATCTTTCTCCCATAGAGCAGGTGATGAGTTTGAACTGACAATCTTTTGAATAGCAACCCAGTGCCTAAATCCTCTGAGTCACCAGGGCTCTTCATATTTATCTATAACCTGTATAGCACAATGCCAATCCTGCAGTTGACCCAGACATGAGTAACACTATGTATGTATGACATGCACAGATTTTCTTAACCAGAAAGCATCTCTTTCCAAATATCACGTTACCTTGAACATCATTGTCCTAGATCAACGGGGTTTCAGCTTTTCAGAAATGAAATTGCTTGTGGAACAGTGAACTCTGTTAAGGGTGATTAAAAACATTTAGAAATGGATAGTGGGTGATAGTTGCCCAATTATATGTGTTTAAAATGTTGACATGGCAATTTTTTTGTGATATACATGTTATATATCTGTATGTTGTATGCCATCAAATCTATAGCAACTGATAGTGACCCTATATCTACTCACTACAATAAAAACAAATATACATTTTAAAGCCAAAGCAATAATAGCTCTTTCATTACCACAAAACAAGCACTGGATGGAGCCTGGCTACCATTACTGAACATTCTGATGAAAGATTATATAGATGAATCATGATCAAAAGGTGAGAAATGTGAACAAAAACTCAAATTCTCATATCATCCAGACTTCCTGCTGTCATAAAGGCTGGATGAATCCCTGAGATGAATGCCCTGAGATAAGCTTTCAACCTTAGACCTAAAATATTCCCTGAAGTCAAATGGAAGGGTTAGATAGAAAATAGTGAATTTCACCTCCCTGATACGATCACTGAATACAAATGGGTGCATAAGCAAATGTGGTGAAGAAAGCTAATGGTGCCCGGCTATCAAAAGATATAGCATCTTGGGTCTTAAAGGCTTGAAGATAAGCAAGCGTCCATCTAGCTGAGAAGCAACAAAGCCCACATGGAAGAAACGCACCAGCCTGTGTGACCACAAGGTGTCGAAGGGATCAGGTATCAAGCATCATCAGAACAAAAAAATCATATCATTGTGAATAAGGAGGAGTGGGGAGTGGAGACCCAAAGCCCATCTGTACGCAATTGGACATCCTCTCACAGAAGGGTCCTGGGGAGGAGACAAGCCAGTCAGGGTGCAGTGTAGCAACGATGAAACACACAACTTTCCTCTAGTTCTTAAATGCTTCCTCCCACCACTAACATGATCCCAATTCTACCTTACAAATCTGGCTAGACCAGAGGATGTACATTGGTACAGATAGGAACTGGAAACACGGGGAATCCAGGGCAGATGATCCCTTCAGGATCAGTGGTGAGAGTGGCTATACAGGGAGGGTAGAGGGAAGGTGGGATGGAAAGGGAGAACCGATTACAAGGATCTACACATATCCTCCTCCCTGGGGGACGGACAACAGAAAGTGGGTGAAGGGAGACATCAGACAGTGTAAGATATGACAAACTAATAATTTGTAAATTATCATGGGTTCATGAGGGAGCGGGGATGAGGAGCTAATGCCAGGGACTTAAGGGGAGAGCAAATGTTTTGAGAATGATGAGGGCAATGAATGTATAAATGTGCTTTACACGGTTGATGTACGCATGGATTGTGATGAGTTGTATGAGTCCCTGATAAAATGATTTTTTAAAAATTGACAATCCCAGAAAGAAAAGAAAATAGTGAGTTCATGTGAATGGAGGAAGAACAACCAAGAAAAGAAAGGGGAGAATGGTTACACAACTCAAATGCAATCAATGTCACTGAATTGTACATTGACCAACTATTGAATTGGTATGTGCTTTGCTGTATATATTCTCACCAGCAACAACAGCAAGAGAAACTAAATCATTTTAAAACAAACTTTAAATCAAGATTTGATCAATGTCAGTGTGTATCTCTGTAAAAACATGTGCTTTTCCTACAGATAAAATGATTGCAGTTTTGTAGTGAATACACCAAAGTGAGAAAGGGCTCATAGATAGCCTAAAGTTGAAGTTTTCCTTTTATGCTAGAACACACTCTCTCTCACATCAATCAGCCCACGTGTCTTTGTGCCACTGCAGGATTACTGAGTCTGAGAAAATGCAATTCAAGGAAATTCTGGGTTGACTCCCTTGGTGCTCCCCCTCCCAACCCCCACCCTGGTGTCTAGACATTGCCGAAGCCTTCACAGTTACCACCCTTTTTTTCCCCCACATCTCATTAATAGTTGTACAAGTCAAACAATAGCTAATCTGGCAATTATGTGCAAGCTGAAACAGTGGAACATGGTACCCTGTGGTGCATGCCAAATTACACTAAAGTTTGGATCAATGAAGGTGCTGAGAGATTTGGCAAACATTTGTCCTGCCTTCCGGGCCTACTTCCAAAAGGGACCAGGGATCATTATTCAGAAGGCACATCAATAACCTCATGGAACCTGCTGCCTTGAGTTGTACTTTTTTCATAATTAACTGAAACCCAGGGCATGGGGTGGGGAGAAGGGAAAGGAGAGAGAGGTGGAGAGCACCCACACGCTGAGATCATTGCATCAGGGTGAAAGAATGAGCACCACACCCCGGGCCGTCCAATTTCTGGGGACATGTAATCATGTGTGTACACCTGTATTCTGGTGGCCACTGCAGCTGCCCAGGCAGAGCCAACCTTGCTGCTCCCTCCTAGCTTCAGCTCCTTCTGTTTAAACACCCAACATTAGCATGCACAATTTTTGAGGAATGAAGTCAAGCAAAAGCCAGACTAGGTCTGCAGTATGCTCTTCCAAAATCAACATCAGGGCCAAATTCCTCTTCCACACTTCTCCAACTGGTTCTCAATCTTTCCAATGGCCCAAGGAATCCAAGTCCCCCATGGCATTCTTCAGACGCAGGAGAGCGAGCTGGATGGATGAGGATCTCCAGTAAGCTTCCTCAAGCACTTGGAGAACCCAAATTCAGTCCACTCAAAATACCATCAATTCTGTTCACCACACCTCCTCTTCCTCTTCCTCTTCCTCTTCCTCTTCCTCTTCCTCTTCCTCTTCCTCCTCCTCCTCCTCCTCCTCCTCCTCCTCCTCCTCCTCCTCCTCCTCCTCCTGGGTTTCCTCGCTTCCACTACTCCCTGGGAGTCCATGGGTGATAAAAATGGGTAAGTGTTAAAGAAAAGGTCAATAGTTGAAATCCTCCCAGAAGCACTGTGAAAGACAGGCCTGTGGATGTGCTTCTGAAAGGCCACAACTCTGAAAATCTGATGAGTAGCTCTCCTCTGCCTACATGAAGTTGCTATATGTTGGAATCAACAACAACTAAACAGCTAACAACACCAGTTGTCACTGAGATGAGAACATAAACACTTACAGGAAGCAAAGATCCAAAACTTTAAAAAGGAGAAATAGAAAGGAAGTCCATTGAAGAATCATTTTAGGGGTTCTAGTCTAGTCCACAGAGCCCTGGGGGGCACAGTGTTTAAGTGCTCAGTTGCTAACTGAAAGGTCAGCAAGTCAATCCTCCACAGAAGGAAGAGGAGAAAGTTGACTTTCATAAAGATTGACAGCCCTGTAGCTCGACCCTGTCCCACAGGGTATGGATTAGACTTGACTTGGCAGCAACGGGTAACTGTTAGTAGTCTAGTTCTCATGAAAAAATCAGTCAGAAGACCCTAAGAGACCATCTTGAAAGACAAGTCAAACCTGAAAATGCTCCAATTCCTTCCCTGTACATCTGACTGGGGAATTGGCTCTGGATTGGTTTTAGATAAGAGTCATAGGTGGACTGATAGAAACAAGTCCCTAGGTGGTACAGTTAACATGCTGCAGCGAACCTAAAGGTTGGTGGTTTGAGTCCAGCCTGTGGTGCCTCAGGAGATCCGGAGATATACTTCTGAAAAATCAGTTATCGAAAATCCTATAGAGCACAATTCTTCTCTGAAACACATGAGGTTTCCATGAGTTGGAATTGACTCTATAGCAACTGATTTTGGTTACAACTGGATAAGATTAGAATGTTATGATATAAAATGGATTATGGAAGGTTTGATCTGGAGGCTAATGCAGAAGCCAGGTAAGAGGTGATAGTAACTAAATTGGAGAAGGTAACAGCGTTAATTTATCTGCCGGAGCCATCGCAGTGAAGTATTATGGTCTGAGGGACCACATGAGTGTATTAGGCACCTGGGAGGAAGGAAACGAAGGAATGAAATGGTGAATGTGGGTTCTAAGTGCTGCTATAAGACAATGAAGGCAACCCTATTTTGTCATCAGTACAAGGCATATGAGGTTGGAAAGACTGAAGTGGATTCTTATAAGGGAATCGGGCTCTGCTAATAACAGCTTCCAGAGACTCCAGGCCAATTTCAGTTCCCCTCCTAAGTATATCGTTGTTATTGTTGTTAGGTACCATCGAGTCAGTCCTGACCCATAGCATCCCTATGCACAACAGATTGAAATATTGCACAGTCCTGCACCAGCCTCACCATTGTCCCTGTGCCTGAGCCCATTGTTGCGGCCACCGTGTCCCTCCATCTCCTTGAGGGCCTTCCTCTTTTTCACTGCCCCTTCACTTTTCCAAGCACTTCTCCAGGGACTGGTCTCTCCTGATCATTTTTCCAATGTACTTAACATGAAATCTTGCCATCCTTGCCTCTAAGGAGCACTCTGGCCTTCCTTGAGTCAGATGCCTGATGGAGTCAACTTGGGAATCTCCTGAGAGAGAATCCCAAGCTTGACATAGTGGGAAACCTTGGTTTCTAGATGGGAGAGGCAATTCAAGAGCCAAATAAAGCGAAAACAACTTGAGTTTAACATGATGTCTGTCCCTTAGATGTTTTTACCTCTAAGCCCCAAATGGAAACACAGCTTTGTGAAGCAGAAGAGTATGAATAGAAGCCAACAGAGCTGTTTCACTATGAACCATGACAGGATAGGATGGCAGCAATACAGTTTGAGAACCTTCTAGCAGAGTAAATCACAAAGGGGAGACAGGCCTACATCCTCTTCATTTGCCAAAGACCAAAGCTGTGGTACCACAGGGCTTCTGATGAACCTATACATGGTCTCTGGCCAAGCTATAGTGGCGCCCAGCAAACATTTGAAAAGAGAGAAAAAGCACCCAATGGGACAAGCTAGCTGCCTGTGACAGTGCTTGTCCGATTTGGGGGCATGCTGCATTCATGAATCAGGAAATTCATATGGTGGCTCATGACTAACTCTAATAGAGTGTTGTTTTCACTTGCCATTTAGTCAGCTCCAAGCCATAGTGTGCTAGTCTGGGTAGACTAGAGCAACAAATGCATAGACATTCATATGTGTATAAGAAAGAGCTTTATATACAAGAGTGATTGAGTGTTGAGAAAATATCCCAGCCCAGTCCAGATCAAGTTCAGAAGTCCAGTATTAGCCCATATGTCCCATACCAATCTATAAATTCCTCTTCAGACTCACGCAATACATGCAATGATGCTGCATGCAGGACTATCAGAGGCCAGTCGGTGGAAAGTCTTGTGGATCCAGTTTCAGTGTAAGCATGTTAGGGCTGGCATGTTAGGGCTGCCATCAGGGTAGCTTCATATGGCTTCTCGTCAGAAAATGTCTCACAGGGAATGAGTTTGTGTCCTACCTCAAATTAGCTATTTATCTCCTTAGCACCTCCAAATGAGGCCATCAAGCTGCCACCTGATTGACAGGCTAAACTCCACCCCTTCACTCTTAATCCTCTCAGATTAACAACAGATTATATAACTACCACATCATGGTGACCCTCAATTACACTAGAACAAAACATTGCTCAGCCCTGCACCACTATGACTGGCATGCTTGTGTCCATTATTGCTTTCCAACCTATTGGAGCAGCGGTTCTCAACCTGTGAGTCATGACCCCTTTGGGGGTTGAACGACCCTTTCACAGGGTTGTCCTATTCATAACAGTAGCAAAATGACAGTGATGGAGTAGCAACAAAAATAATTTTATGGTTCGGGGTCACCACAACGTGGGGAACTGAATAAAGGGTCACGGCGTTAGAAAGGCCGAGAACCACTGTATCGGGGTCTCATTTTCCAGTAATATTTGTTATCCATAAGATTGTCATAGGCTATTTTTTGGAAGTAGAATGCCAGAGCTTTATTCTTAGTTTTTCTTAATCTGAAAACTCTGCTGAAACCTGTTTATAAATATTCCTACTGATAATATGAGTGGCATAATTTTCAGCATTGTAGCAACACTCAAACCACCACAGTATGGCAAACTGACAAACAACAGTAGCTTTAATAGACTGGAATATCAAACAAAAACCACCTAATGTCCATCACAAGAAGGAAGTTTTATATAAATAATGTGTGTGTCAGTCTGGGTAGACTAGAGAAACAAATCCATGGATACATATATGTGTATAAGAGAGAGGTTTATATACAGGAGAAATTGAACATAGAGAAAACATCCCAACCCAGTCTAGTCCAAGGTTATAAGTCTGATATTAGCCCATATGTCCAATACCAATCTATAAAGTCCTCTTAAGACTCATGAAACACATTCAATGAAGCCAAATGCAGGACGATCACAAGCCAATGGGTAGAAAGTGTTTGGGTCCAGTAGCATTGTAAGCATCTCAGTGTTGGCAGGGGTCTCTCTGTGACTTCTCCAGCTTCCGAGTTCTGGTTGCATCCATGTGGCTTGTGTTCTGCAATGTCTCCCCTGGAGTGGCTGAGAGAGAGAAGTGTCTTCCGTCTCCAATGAGGAAGTACCAGATTCCCCAGAATTATTAGGAGAAGGCCATGCCCACGGAAGTCTCATTGGCTATCTCCAGATTGACAGCCTAGACTCCACCCCTACACTCTTAATCCTTAAATCGACACCAGATTAGGTGACTACCGCAGTATTTATCCCACAACTTTTCTGACAGCTTGTTACACTATGGTGGCATATGGGTTTCTGGGAAGCTGAAGGCTATGTCATTGGTATTTCAAAGACCAGCAGGGTCAACCAAAGGGAACAGGTTTCAGCAGAGCTTCCAAACTAAGAACAGACTATGAGAAAGGAATTGACTATCCACTTCAGAGGAATTAGCTACTGTAAACCCTGTGGATAGCATATAAACATGGTCAGTTACTGAAACCTTAATGACTAGCAGCAGAGCACTGTCAGAGATGTTGGAAGAAAATGAGCCCCTCAGGTCAGAAGACACTCAAAATATGGCTGAGGAAGAGTTGCTGAAAGTAGACTCAGCCATAACGACTCGGATGGAATAAAGCCTGAAGAAGCACACCCTGGAGGACCTGTATTTGCTGATGAGAGAACTGATAAGAAACAGCTGCAATGACCAATTCATAATTGGAACTTGGCATGTACAAAGTGTGAGTCTAGGAAAATTGGAAGTCATCAAAAGTGAAATGAAATTCACACAGATCGATATTCTAGGCATTAGTGAGCTCAAATAGACTGGTATTGGTTATTTTAAATAAGAAAATCATATGGTTTACTGTGCTGGGAATGATACAATCCAGAATGGCATTGTATTTATCATCAAAAAGAACAATTCAAGATTTGTCTTGAAATACAATGCTGACTGTGATAGGATAAAATTTATCCATATACAAGAAAATCCAATCAGTACAACCTTTATTCAGATTTATATGTCAACCACCAAAGCTAGTGATGAAGTTGAAGGATTCTACCAATGTCTTCAGTATGAAATTGATCAAATAATCAATCAAGATGAATTGATAGTTATTGAAGATTAGAATGCAAAAGTTAGAAACAGAGGTGAGGTCATTAGTTTATTGTGCCAACCTGGCCGATAAACACATGTGGAGTTAATTGAAGGGCAGAGGGATAAATGGCTCAGTGAGCCTTGCCTTTCTAGTTGTCAGGTCTCTTGCTATGTGATGGTCGGACCAGGGTGCAGCTGCCTTAGCCAGTTCCCTGCTTCAGCTGGCAAGACACACTTTCTGCAAGACATCCCCAGGGAGAAGCCGCATGGACCTACCCTGATGCAGCCCTGGGTGCTGGAGCACCCATGTGGAGACCCCTGCCAGTGCTGAGATGCTTACACATTCACTGACTTGGCTTTCCTCCTGCAGTCAGCATCATTGCATGTATTTTGTGAGATGGAGGAGGACTCTGAATTGGTGCTTGGGCAGCACTGGGTTGGGATGTTTCCTTGATGTGCACTTACCCTTTATATAAAACTCTCTACTATACATGAGTTTCTGTTGATTTGTTTCTCTAAAGTACCCAGACTAATACAAAAGGAAAGAACAGTAGTTGGAAAAAATAGAATTGAAACTGGAGATAGCATGATAGAATTTTGAAAGACTTGTTCATCACAGATAACCTTTTTTTTTTCATGAGGTCATCTCTAGACAGAATACACAGAAATCAAAATGACTACATTTGTGGAAAGAGAGGGAGACAATATTCAATATCAGTAGCTAAAACCAGGCCAGAGCCTGACTGTGGAACAGGCCACCATCAATTGCTCAGATGTAAGTTCAGGTGGACAGCACCTAACAACAGGTATGTATGTATTTGTGAGTGTGTGTGCATGTGTGAAAGAGCTCTGGTTGTGCAGTTGTTAAAATAAACTGAAAGGTGAGAGGTTCAAACCCAGCTGTCACTACTCCGAAGAAAGATGTAGCAGTCTTCTCCCATCTTTTTTACAGCATTGGAAATCCTATGGGGACAATTTTATTCCGTCCATTAGTCTCTGAGTTTGAATTTACTTGACAGCAATAGGATTGGTTTTTTTATTTTTATTTTTTGAGGTGTGGGACTTGAATGTAAGTGTTAATTCATCTTTGTCTACACGGTAAAGAATAAGTTTTTTGCCACTGGGAGCACAGGAAGGAGGTACCATATATACTCGAGTATAAGCCAACCCGAATGTCAGCCGAGGCACCTAATTTTACCACAAAAATAGCATTAAAAATATGCTGAAAAACTCGGCTTATACACGAGTGCATGGTAGATAGTTTTAGATGTGAAAAGTTTGATGAGAACAAGCTATCTGGGAAGAGAATGTGGAAATTAAGAACACACAGATGCTTGGAACTCACTCTAAATCTGGTGGACCAAAATTACCAGAGATAGGGGCATGAACATACAATTCTATGTTCTTACAATTCCACCGGTGATTACAGTACTGCAGGTGAAATGCAGGCAGGGTGGATTCCATTATTATTCCTAAGGATTAACAATATGATGCTGGGGGTGGGATGAAAATTTGGCTACAAAGTTATATCTGCAAGTCATCAACATAGCTACTGATGTTGAAGCAAAAGATATGGATAAGTTCACCTCTGGAGAGTAGAGAGTAAGAAAGGAGGACCAAGGAGAAATCACTAAAATGGAAAGAAAACCAACTAGAGTTGAAGAAGGCAAAATTAGAGAGCTAAGAAGGCACATCAGTAAGTGTGCTTTTGAAATGCAAGGAACAAAATATCACGGCCCACATCAACGTAAACATTAAGGAAGCTGATTGTGTCACCTGACCAGAAATTCATAGCTATTAAGGACTCCAAGTACAGTGAAAAATATCAGGGCTCCAACATCACGTTTCTGCAATTCATCCAGAATTGTGGTGGTTGAAAGAAAGGTTGCAATGGTCCTTAAAGTGCTCATTGTCAAGGAGAATGGAACAAGATGATTGGCTTGGACTAATATTTGATTTTGAATGAATGTTGCATGTCAATCACAATGACAATGACTGAAAGAAAGCAGGAGACATGGGTAATTGAGAAGCCAAAGAAGGGAGGACAATGCAAGGTAAAACACCTCACATGCAGTAGAATTGAGTTATTTTTTAATAAAGTATCCTTTTTGGAGGTGGATCACATTTAATCAGCTCTCTTCAGCTTATTCCATTGAACATATCTGCTCCAAAATAAACCTCTTTAAGGTGGTAAAAAGCAAAGATATCACTTTGAGGACTAAGGTACATCTGACACAGCCCATGCTATTTTCAATCACCTCATATGTATGTGAAAGCTGGCCCATGAATAAGGAAGACGAGAAGAATTTATTCATTTGAGTCATGGTGTTCATTGTCTATAGCCATACAATCCTGAACCCAGCTCATCTCATTTGAATCATGGTGTTCATGAAGGATTCAGAATATACCACAAATTTCCAGAAGAATGAACAAATGTCTCCTGGAGGAAAGACATCTAGAATGTTCCTTAGGTTAGGATGGTGTGTTAGTCTGATTTGTCTAGAGAAACAAAACCAGTGACACTCATATATGTATAAGAAAGAACGTTATATCAAGAATTTTATATCAAGAAGACATGCCAGCCCAGTCCAACTCAAATCCATAGGTAGGTCCGAGACTAGTGAAAAGTCCTCTTCAGACTCACATAGCTGAAGGTCAATGAAACACAAAGTGAAGCAAGAAGCAGGGAGATCACAGACTGGTGGGTCCAAAGTCACACGAATCCACGAATGATAGGGACATGGCATGGTGCCAACAGCTCCCAGCAAGCAAATAGGAAGGAGAAGGGTAAGAGAGAGAGAGAGAAATTCCAAGTGTCTCACTTATAAAAAAGGCCACACCCCCAAGGAGGCATCACCAGGCTATCACCTGATTGACGGGTTGGATTCCACACCTACCGCCGCACAGATACTAACAAGTGGACATAAAATCTAACCACCACAGAGGGTGAAACTTCATCACTTGGACTTTGGACTTCATAAGGGACCAGTCCCTGGGAAAGACATCATGCTCCGTAAAGTAGACAGCAAAAGAGAAGGGCCCTCAGTGAGAGGAAATGATGCAATAGCGACCACACTGAACCTAAACAGAACAACAACTGTGAAAACAGGACAGGACAGGGCTTCATTCTGTTGTGTGCTCACCACGAGCCAGAACGGACTTGACAGCATCTAACAACAAACTGGAACCATGATCCATAGCAATCCCTAATTCAGGCAAGTCACTGGCCAAAAAGAAGTTGAGACACGAAGAGGATTACAGTAAAAGTTGAAAAGGAAAGAATAAGGGCAAGTCCAAATAAAGGCGATATGAGACGCTTTTGAGCTGCCGTGGACAATAGCACAAAAGACATCTCCCAGCTTGAGGGTGTTAAGAGTGAAGGAGTGGAGTTTAGCCTGTCAGTCAACTAACAACGTGATGACCTCATTTGGAGGCACAGTGGACATAAATAGCTGACTGGAGGCTGCACCCACTTTTTCTCTGCCCTGCGTTTCCTACTGTTGAGACACCCAGAGAGCCGGAGGAGCCACGAGTAGACCTACACCAGGGCTGAGATGCTTCTACTGGAACTGGATCCACAAGACTTTCTACCCACCAGCCTGCGATCTTCCTGCATTCGGCATCATTGAATATGCTGCATATGTCTGAGAGGAATTTGTGGACTAGTATACAACATATGGGCTAAAACCAGAATTACGGCCTTGGTCTGGACTAAGCTAGGATGTTTTCTCAATATACAATTACTCTTTGATATAAAGCTCTCTCTTACGCGCGCGCGCGCACGCGCACACACACACACACACACACACACACACACACATCTTCCCACCACTACACCAAGCCAAGACCAAAAACAGTTTAATCAACGAAAGAACACATATGTCAAAGATCCAGATTTAACAGCAATTGTAACTTGTGACTTATGGTAAATTTAAGGAATTTCAGTGTCTTCTTTGACTTAATGTTGTCAAGGCAACCCCATAGCCTGAGAACATTGGCAAAGCTAGCCTTGGCCAGTAGAGAAACCACCTCTCTAAGGCCTCAGCTGGCTAGTGTCCACTTTGTAGATCAGTTCCTGGATGCTATTCTCAGAACCAAATTTTCCAACAGATGCTAAGTCAATGAAAACACACCAAGAATTTTCAGACAATTTAGTTTCCATTTGATTTCACCTGCACTCAATTGAGGATACCAGCTCATAACCCAGGCAATATATAACAGCGGCCAGTGGCCGCTCCACCTGTGTTTTATGTCTGTGAGGCCAATTTGAGCATTGCAGCTGTAAATAACAAGACCCTTGAGTCTCCGGGATGATCTCACCCTCAGACATACATCCAAATTTAAAGAAGGTCAGTGTGTCGTTATGGGTCATTGTGTTATTGACATGGCTGAGCTCACTAAAGCTCATGTGGTACAATTTAATTTCCTAAGGGCTCCTCTGTACATTTTCCCCTCCCTTCCCCATCTGGGAATTGCACAAACTGTTTTCCAGGGAGCAAAATATAAGACACATGCACTTAGGAAATTTGGTAAGCATTGGGGGAGCTACATCATCTCTACTGGTATAATCAGATAGTTTCATTTTTCTTTTACGCAGTAGGAAATATAACAGCAAAATATACTGGAGATGTGAATTGAAAACTCATACTCTTTCAACCGCTTCTCATAACTTTGGGGATCAAGATCACATTTCTAACAGTTTATGCCCTACAAGGTCTGGTGCCCCACTCCCTCCCACTGTGTTGTCCTCCCATTTCTCACTAATTGGCATTCAATGCCCCTTTCTACTTCAGGCCCACTTCCCTCTTTCTAGAATCCTCTCTACCTCATGACCAGTCTTCACCTAGTTTATTCTTAGTCACTCTGAAGAGCTCAACTCAAATATCGTTTCCTGGAAGAAGCCCTCCCTGACTTTTCAGATTAGGTTACGGTCCTACATTCCTTTCCCATGCTTCTCAAGGCTATCCGTAGTTTGTTATGATCCACATGGGCGAGAGCCTTTGTGTGGTTAATGAAACACATGTAAATATCTTTCTGGTGTTCTCGCCTTTGAACCAAGATCCAGCTGATATCAGCTATGATATCCCTTGTTCCGCATCCTCTTCTGAGCCCAGCCTGAACCTCTGGCAGCTAGCTCCTTGTTGTTTGATCTTCAGCAAAAATTTACTTGCATGTGAGATATCAATGATATTGTTCTATTCATAGAGCATTCTGTTGGTTCACCTTTCTTTGAAATGGGTACAAATATGGATCGCTTCCTGCCAGTTGGCCAAGTGTCTGTCTGCCAAATTTCCTGGCATAGATGAGTAATTACTCTGTGTACTTATATAGTTTGTTGGAACTTTTCAATTGTATTTCATCAATTTCTACAGCCTTGTGTTTGGCTAATGCTTTCAGTGCAGTTTGAACTTCTTCCGTCAGTACCATTGGTTCTTGTTCATGTTGTCAGGGGAAACCAGTCCCCGGAAGATATCAGGGTAAAGTAGAGGGGCGGGAAGACCTTCAATGGGATGGAATGACACAGTGGCTGCAACAAAGGACTGAAGCATAGGAGCAATTGTGAGGATGATCCAGGATTAGGAAGTGTTTAGTTCTGATGTGCATAGGATCGCTATGGGCCGGAACGGTCTCAAAGGCACCTAACAACAACTATAACAACTGGTCAAGTGCACCTTAGTCCTCACAGTGACTTCTTTACTCTTTTAACACTTTAAATAGATCTTGTGCAGCAGATTTGTCTGATGCAATATATTTTTTGATTTCTTGATGCTGTTTCCATGGGCACTGATTGTGTTTCCAAGTAAAATGAAATCCTTGACGCCTTCAATCTTTTCTCTAATATCATGATGCTGTCTTTTGGTCCAGTGTTGAAAATTTTTGCCTGTTTTACCTTGAGTTTTAATCCATACTGAAGGCTGTATTCATTGATCTTCCTCAGTAAGTGCTTTAATTTGCTTTCGGAAGACAAATTGTAAGCCTGCCTTCAATCCTGAATGAGTATGGTGAAAGGGTACAACTCCAAAGGACACTTTTTCTGATTTTAAACCCCCTGTTGTATTTGAACATCTTGTCTGTTGGTCTGTGCATGTAGGATCCCCATGAGCACTATAAAGTGTTCTTGAATTCTCATTCTTTGTAATGTTATCCATAGTCGGTTATGATCCGTACAGTCAAATACCTTTGCATAGTCAATAAAACACAAGTAAACATCTTTTTGGTATTCTCTGCTTTCAGCCAAAATTCATCTAGTGTCAGCAACAATATCCCTAATTTGAAATCCTCTTCTGAATCTTCCTGAATTTCTGGCAGCTCTGTGGATATACTGCTGCATCCATTTTTAAATCAAATTGAGCAAAATTGTACTTTCATGTGCTATTGATGACATTGTTTAATCATTTCTACATTCTGTGTAATCAATTTTCTTTGGATGGGCACAAGGATGGATTTCTTCCAGTTGGTTTCTCAGGTAATTGTCTGCCAAATATCCTGGCAGGGATAAATATGCATTTATTGAAACATTTCAATTGGTATTTCATCAATTTCTAGAGCCTTGTTTTTCCCTAACGCTTCAGGGAAGCTTAAACTTCTTCCAATGCCACTGGTTTGGGATCATATGTTATCTCTCTAAATGGTTGAATGTTGACTTTTTCTACCTGTACTTTTCTTCTAGGGCATTTACTCCATCTGGAATTAAATATTCAATGGTAAAGTTAGTTATTTAATTATGTTTGTTCTAGAAATTACTTAGAAAAAAAACTATGAGTGTGGTGACCATGGCTATTTTATTCACTACACTCAGCAGTCACCCCAGTGCCTGCACATAGTAACTCAATATATATCTTGCTAATCAAATAACTGTATAAGTCAATTATCATTCCTTCTCTCCATTAAAGCTAAGATGGAGTGATTCTAAATTCCGATCTGTTGAAGAGGAAAATAGCTCCAAAATTTATTTGTATTCCAGTTAGATTCCTTGGTATTTCTCCCCTTTTGTTCAAATTTTTAAAGCAACGGCTTTATTGAGTTTTAATTCACAAACCCTATACTCAAATCATTTAAAGTATGCCAGTTAATGATTTTTACCATATTCAAAGTTATGCAACCACCACAGTCAATTTTAGAACATTTTTATCACCCTGAAAGCAAACCCCGTGCCTATTAGCAGTCACTCTCCATCCCCTGCCCCCTTTTTAAACCACCATCCCTTGACAATGACTAATCTAGTTTCTATCTCTACAAATTTGTCTTTTCTGGACATTCCTTATAAATGCAAGCACACAACATGTATCACTTTGTTGTGTATGACTTCTACTCAGCATAATATTTCAAGGTTGTAGCATCTATGATAATATCATTACTTTGGATAGCTAAAAGACAATTTGTTGTATGAATATACTACATTTTATTCATTCATTTGCAGATGAAATTTGAGTGGGTTTCACCCTTGGGTTATTATGAATGAAAAACACAAACTGCCATCAAGTTGATTCTGACTCATAGCGACTCCTATAGGATAGGGTAGAACTTCCCCTGTGGGTCTCCAACTGTCACTCTTTATGGGAGTAGAAAGCCCTTTCTCCCATGGAGCTACTGGTGGTTTCGAACTGCTGATCTTGCGGTCAGCAGCCCAACTCATAACCACTATGCCACCAGGGCTCCCTCTTATGAATGAACATTAGTATAAATAAATTTTAATGGATATATATTTTCATGTCTCTTACAAGGGAACCTAGGAGTAGAATTTCTGGGTCATATGGTAACTCTATGTTGTGTGTGTATGTGTGTGTGTATTTTCACATTTGAACCTTTTCTTTTATGCACAACACTTCCAAATCTATAATGCCAGCTCAGTTTCTTCTTCTCAGATCCCAACTCCAACTGCAGACCCACTAATAGCTCAAACCTAAGAAACTGCCAAACTTATTTCCAAAGTGGCTGAGTGTTGGTTTTGATTGCGATAGAGTCGATTTCAACAAATAGTATATCGACACCAAGTGAGAGGTTAAAACTGTCTCCCATAGGGTTTTCTAAGCTGTAATCTTTCTTTTCTGGAGCCACTGAATGAATTTGAACCACTAACCTTTCAGTTAGCAATCAAGTGCTTAACCATTGTGCCAACAGGGCTCTTTGTAACTGTCCTAGTTGATTCTGACAGTAACCCCACAGGGCAGAGTAGAAACGGGTCCTTATGGTTTCTGAGACTCTAAATTGTTACAGATGCAGCTTCATCTTTCTCCTGATAGGTTTAAACCACTGACCTTGAGGTTTGCAACGCAATGCAACAGCAGCCCCTGAGCTCTTTATGGCTGTCCTACCCACTGCCATGGAGAAGATTCTGACTCAGTAGCATCCCCTATAGGAAGGACAAAGTAGAACTGCTCCTTTGGAGTTTTCGAGACTGTACATCTTTCTCCCAAGACACGATCTACTCCCGCCACCAGTACTCCTTTCTAGCTGTCCCCGGGGGTGTAAAATGGTATCTCATCATGATCTGACTGACCATTTCCTGATAACTAATGATGTTGAGCATCTTTCTGTGCCCTGATTGGCTATTTGTCTATGCCGATCTGCTTTGGAGAGACAGCTATTCAAGGCCTTCACTTACTTTAAAGTTAAATATGTTTCTTTGTTATTGACTTATAGGAGTTCTGTATATATTCTAGATATATGTCCCTTAACATACATATGACTTGCAAGTTTTTCTCCCATTTTGTAGATTGTTTTTTAATTTTCTTGATGATATCCTTTGAAGCATAATGGTTTTGCTTTTGATGGAGTCCAATTCATCTCATTTTTCTTTTGTTGCTTGTACTGTTGGGGGTCTTATGTCTAATGCAAAGTCTAAGCCTATATTTTCTTCTAGGTATTTTGTAGTTATAATTTTACATTTAGGTGTTTAATCCATTTTTGAGTTACTTTTATATATGGTATTTGAGGGGAAAGCCCAACTTTATTATTTTTCATATGAGTATCCAGTGACCCAACACCATTTGCTAGAAAAAATAATTCATTTCCCATTACATAGTCTTGGCATCATGGTTTAAATTCAATTGACTATTACTGTAAGGGTTTATTTCTAGACTCCCTGTCTTATTCTGCTTCTCGCTCTTTTTACCCTTTCCTCAGTATCATACTGTCTTGATTACTGTAGCTTTGTGGTAATGTTTGAAATAGGCGAGTGTATGTCCTCCAATTTTGTTTTTCAAGATAGTTTTGGTTATTCTGAGACCCTTGGAATTCCCATTGCATTTTAGAATCAGCTTGTCTATTTCTACAAAGAAGGGCTTTTGATGTGGGTTACATTGAATTTGTAGAGTAATTCTGAGAATATGCCATCTTAACAGTAATAATTCCTACAACCCACAATCATGGATGTCTTTCCATTTATTTAGGTCTTCTTTAATTTCTTTCAGCAATACTTTTTAGTGTATTTGTTTTGTATTCCTTGGCTAAATATATACCTAAGCATTTTATAACTTTTTGTGCCATTGTAAATGGAATTATTTGCTTAATTTCATTTTGGACTCTCCATTGCTAATCCATAGAAATAAAATCATTTTGTATATTGATCTAAAATTCTGCAGCCTTTACAAGAGTTTTTAAGGTATCACAATCTGACCCCTTAAATATTAGTTCTCTTTTATCTAACTAAGCACACCTAGGTTGAAATGAAGAGTTACTGGGTCAATCAATGTATTGAGAATCTGAGACTTTATTGACTCCTTTTTTTTTCTTCCCCAAGACCGCATTAGGTTTTCATGGGTAGGAGTACGATGAAGAGTAATAGTGTGGTGGTACATGTTTCTTACAGTTGTTCAATAATAGCAACAGTCATTTCTATATATAAAGCTGAGTGACATTGGTCTCATTCTTCAGTTTATGGAACCATTTTCACCCTTCTTTTCTGAGTCGCCCTTCCCCCATCGGCATAAACTCACTGTTTCCTAAGGTTCCTATCCAATCTTTCAAGTGGTAGCAAGGTATAACAACTGGTTTTCAAAAATAAAATTTAACACCCCTAATTTATAGTTTAAGCCCATTTCCACAGGATAAATACTTCTACCACAAACAATTTCTTTTTTTTCTTTTTTAAACATTTTATTAGGGGCTCATACAACTCTTATCACAATCCATACATATATGTACATCAATTGTATAAAGCACATCCATACATTCTTTGCCCTAATCATTTTCAAAGCATTTGCTCTCCACTTAAGCCCTTTGCATCAGGTCCTCTTTTTTTCCCTCCCTCCCTGCTCCCCCCTCCCTCATGAGCCCTTGATAATTTATAGATTGTTATTTTGTCATATCTTGCCCTATCCGGAGTCTCCCTTCCCCCCCTTCTCTGCCGTCCATCTCCCAGGGAGGAGGTCACATGTGGATCCTTGTAATCAGTTCCCCCTTTCCAACCCACTCACCCTCCACTCTCCCAGCATCGCCCCTCACACCCCTGGTCCTGAAGGTATCGTCCACCCTGGATTCCCTGTGCCTCCAGCTCCCATATGCACCAGTGTACAACCTCTGCCCTATCCAGTCCTGCAAGGTAGAATTTGGATCATGGTAGTTGGGGGTAGGAAGCATCCAGGAACAGACAATTTCAAGTTACCAATGTTATGTTACTAAATATGAAGTTGGGAAGAGATATGAATTAGCACATCCTTATCTGGTATGTCTGCTGTACAGAAACAACAAATGTAAATGCGAGCATAGATAAGAGTAAAATAATTAGAAAGTGATGAGTTTTGAGTCTTTACTAGCTTTGATTTTAAGATATTATTGTTTCATTGTAAATCCATATGCTATACATTTCTAATAATTGCTGTGTTTAATAACTAGCTTGACAATTCTATGAAACATTGAGGATAAGCCTGTCTGAACTACTTTCAGAACACGAGTGAGACAGAATATGAGCCAGAGCCATTCTTTCTGTCCTCTGGCCACCCTGTCTTCCTTTCTTTCTGTCTTTTTACATATGAGGTCATAGCTCTTCTATATCAAGTATCAATAAATGCTTGCTCATTATTATTACTATTCCTTTTTGTTTGTGTTGAGGGGGAAAAGTTCCATGATTTTACTACATCCTGCCATCTTACCTCAAGACCTTACTCTTTCTCCCTGCCACACCCCCCCAACACTTCTTTGGGTTTTATTAGACTTTATGGTACTATTTAAAGGAGCCCGAGTGGTATTGTCAGGTTGCTGGTCTGCAAATCTCAAGGCTGACGACGGTTCAAAGCCACTCGCCACTTTTGGGGAGAAAGAGGAGCCTATTTGCTCCTATAAATATTTACAACCTTTGGAACCCCATATATGGTCACTATGATCCAGCATCTACTCATTGGAGTGGGTTTGGGCTTAGGTTTGGTAATATTTAAGGCTGAGAAGAAAGAAAGACGGTAATCACAAGTCTTCCTCTAAGTTCAAACACTAAGAGTTGAAAAATTCATAATTAAGCACCCTGGCCAAGGAAATTTAGCAGATAAATCACTGCAAAACTCTGTGAAAGATTTCAAAATAGGTGAAATTCAAGGATGACATGGAGATAATTCACTGTGAAGAAGAACTTTCTAATCATGAGAATGGCCAGGCTCTTGCATGTTTCTTCAAAAGGCAGTGTTGAGGGATCAGGTTTGGTGAGGGGAAACTGAAGAGGTATCTAAGAGCATAATGGAGCTATTCAATTACACACACACACACACACACACACACTTTATTGTGTGTGTGGAGAATCCATTTTGAGAAATAAAGGATGTATTAAAAGGATTCCCTACTAGGAATTTCTTACTGAACCAAATAATAGATCCTAGGCATTGTTTCTAATAATGCAGTTGTTCTTAGCCCAGACTAGACATTAATCCCCTGGGGGAGCTTTTATTAAAAACATCAATGCCAGGACACTGCTCCAAAAATTATAATTCAGTTGGTTTAGGGTGATGTCATGGCATTTGAAAAAACGCCCCGTGTGATTCTAATGGGCAATGGGGGTTGAGAAATCCTGTGATAATCTGGCATGTAACATCTTATTAGTAAGTACTTCAGAGTCTAATAAAGTAAATATATTAATCCCTTAAGATGAATAGTAATGAATAGGAAAATTGGTAATGCTCCTGGAGATGTTCCAAGAAAAACAAATAAACAAAAAAACTACCATCTTATTTTGGCTGTCTCCAGATTCTTTATAATTTTTAAGAATCCATGACATGCCATATGGAGCAAAAGTTATTAACTGTGATAATAGCCTGAAGCGGAAGACTACAATATAATGTGTTTGGGGGGCTTCCTATCAGAAGCTACGAATCATCCATGGGCAGTTACTCATCGAACTGAAGAAGACCCACGTGACTTGAGCAATGAAATCCTATCTAAGTGTTTTAGTTAAGATGGGTCAAAATGTGTCCTTTCATAAACAAAAAAAAAACTATTTGTCAGGAACACAAATTAAAATTATAAATAAGATTATAAAGGAAAACATCCAAAATATTCAAGCACATAAATTTCCTTCAATGGCTTGATTACAAGGGAAGTAATTGACTTATTATAAGCTATCATTATCTGCTCATTGAAATAGTGTCTCTGAAGAGCTCTTCTATTTTGTAGCTTAGGTTTAATTACTTCATACATACACACACACACACGCACACACACAAGGGCCTCAAGAAATTTGTGGGAAATTGGAATTAACAGATAATGGAGTTTTTCCACAAAATGTTTGAAGCCCCATCATATATCTAAGGGTTTGTTGTTGGTGTTGCAAGTAACACATACAATTCAAACTAAAGCTAAGGACAAAAGGAAGGTGTGCACTGAGTCAAATAACTGAAACAATCAGAAACAGACTTCAGGCATAGCTGGCTCTAGAGGCTCAAACAATGCCTTGAACTTGGCCTTGTTCTTTCCATCGCTTTTCTCTGCTTTTCACCTAAGAGACTTCACTTTGCAGTAAGCGGTCTTCTTCAGGTCACTATCTTGTGCCAGGCTTTCCTACAGCTCATCTGTGACTCCAATAGGAGACCCTCCTCCTTCTCAAGAGCTCCACCAGAATCATGAGATTGTATCTTATTGGCTTGGCTTTGATCATGTGTCTTCCTTAAACCAATCACCAGATCCAGAGAAGTCCAATGCTCTGACTGGCCAGGCTTCTGTCACATGCCTAACTGTGGAATGGGGGTAGAGTGGGAGGAACTCCTCCTGAATTACATCAGTAAAGGTGGGGTGGAGAGGGGTTACCCAAGGAAAATCAGATTGTATCCAAAATTTCAAGGATAGATGCTGAGCAAAAAAGAAAGAGTTGTTACATACAATTGAGATAAAAACACTTGAGATTAAATTTCTCCACCCCAACAGGATCCCAGGCGGTGCATTGGTTAAAGGTCCCTATTTCTCTTCCCTCTAACTCTCTATTTAGCCATAGCCAGGGGGACTTCATAGTATCTTCGAATTTTTGTTTGCAAAATTCAAAAGTGTGATCCTCTCACCCTTTGATATGATAAATAAGTATCTTCCGATGTGAGTCACGTGCTTAAGTAACAGATGCTGTAGGGGCTGTGCCATTGTGAAAATTCAGTAAATCCCCTTTTTATTTGCCTCAAGCAGAGCTAAAACTTACTTGGAGTGAGACATGCACGTTTCTAAAGACTCTAGTAACATGACTGAAGACAGTGCTCTCTAAACACTCGTTAGCTACAGAGACAAAAAGCCATGCCCAAATTTCCCTTGGCCCCAATGCATATAATATTCAAAGGAGAGGGAGGAAGCATCTAGAAATAAAGAAGAAAGGAATGTGTACTACCTCAGCACCACCATCAGCTAAACCATTGGAAGGCAGCAAGTTAGTGACCGGTAGTGAAAGAGTTCATAGTTTGTATTTTGTTAGCCCTGGTCGTCCTGGCAACCAACTGGTTCTACATAAAGCTTGAAGCCAGCAGACTTGTAATGGAATACATTCCTCCCAGTGACTCAAAGCCTTGTTGAAAAGGAAGCAATCACACTGTTATGGAAATAAATTATAAACTCCTATGAACTTCTCAGGGCAGAAATAAGCAACTTTGTTGGAATCGCGTTTCCCCCCTCCTCCCACATATTTTCGATGATAAGTAACTTGGCAATGTGTCATTTCTGATGGGACTGTCCATCCGGTTCTTTGAGGAGGGAGATGGTAACACCTGCTCTGCCCACCTCCCAAGACTTCAGAGAAAGGGTGGTGAAGATACTGGAAGATTGCAATGGGCTGCACTCCTGTGTGCTGGTGCTATGGAATAAGAGTCCATAACAGTCAGAAATGGAAGTTCCAGATATTATTTTAACCCACCCCTGAGCCATTAGAGATTACTTAGAGATTACTTCCTATGACACACATACTAATATTTTGTTCAGTTTAAAAACCCAAGTGATGAAACTTCTGCTGTCCCCCTGGGGCATCTAACTAGTCCACCACAGAGACAGAACGTTTATGCCAGTAAAATATAGTGGTGACTAGCTTGGACTTTGGAGTCAGACAGATATGGGTTCAAATCCCAGCTCGGCTTCTTTGCAGTGAGGGGAACTTGGACATGTTGATTATAGTCATTGTGTGTCAGGTCCTTTATACATCACAGAGCTATGAAAAATCAATAGGATAATGTTAATACAAGTACTTAGCCATCTGTGGCACAGAGTATAAAACAAAACAACTTGCTGGCATGGAGTCAGATCTGACGCATAGAAACCCTCTAGGATAGGATAGAACTGCCCGTGTGGGCTTCGGAGACCATAATTCTTAGTGACAGTAGAAAGTCTCATCTTTCTCCCACAGAGCAGCTGGTAGTTTTGAACTGTTAACTTTGTGGTTATTACAACAGATAACCATGATGCCGCAGGGCTCCTTACTAACCTAAAACTTTCTGCTGTTTTAATCCCTGTGTTTGCCTATTATTTTATTGACTAATTTATCTTCAAAAAGTAGATGCCATAATATACATCATAAACATTTTAAGTTATTTTTTATCCACTATAACCAATGGTTTTGTTGACCTCAGCACACCATCATATTCTTTTTTTTGAAATCATTTTATTGGGATTCATACAACTCTTATCACCATCCATACATCCATCCATTGTGTCAAGCACATTTATATATTTGTTGCCATCATCATTCTCAAAACATTTTCTTTCTACTTGAGCCCTTGGTATCAGCTCCTCATTTCACCTCTTCCCTCCCCCACGCTCCATCCCTCACAAACCCTTGATAATTTATAAATTATTATTATTTATTCATGTCTTATACCGACCGATGTCTCCTGCACCCACTTTTCTGTTGTCCGTCCCTCAGAGAGGGGGATATATGTAGATCATTGTGATTGGTTCCTCCTTTCTCCCCCCACCTTTCCCCTGCCCTCCTGATATCTTTACTCTCATTATTGGTCTTAAGGGGTTTATCTGTCCTGTATCACCTGTGTTTCCAGCTCTGATCTGTACCAGTGTACATGCTCTGGTCTAGCAGGATTTGTAAGGTAGAATTAAAGAACTAGAGAAAAGTTTTATGTTTCCTGGGTGCTATACTGTACCTGATTGGCTCGTCTCTTCCTCTTGACCCTTCTGTAAGGGGATGCAAAGTTGCCTACAGATGAGCTTTGGGTCTCCACTCCACACTTCACAATGATGTGATATTTTGTTCTTTGATGCCTGATACCTGATCCTATCCACACCTCATGATCACACAGGCTGGTGTGCTTCTTCCATGTGGGCTTTGTTGCTTCTCAGCTAGATGGCTGCTTGTTTATCTTTAAGCCTTTAAGACCCAGATGCTATATCTTTGGATAGCCAGGCACCATCAGCTTTCTACACCACATTTGCTTATGCACCCGTGTTGTCTTCAATGATCGTGCTGGGAGGGTGAGCATCATGGAATGCCAGTTTAATAGAACAAAGTGTTCTCGCATTGACAGAGTATTTGAGTAGAGGCCCAACTTACCATCATATTCTTATGGGACCTCTGTGACTCTTAAGTAAGAAGGTTTTTTAATATAAATCATTTTATTGGAGGCTCTTATAGCAACACATACATCAATTGTATCTAGCACATTTGTACATGTGTTGCCATCATCATTTTCAAAATGTTTTCTTTTTACTTGAGCCCTTAGTATCAACTCCTCTCTTTTTACCCTTCCTCCCCCACCCTCCTACCTTCATGACTCCTTGATAAATTATAAATTGTTATTATTTTCATATCTTATACTGTCTCCCACATTTCTGTTGCTCATCCCTCAGTGCAGGGGAGTGTTATACATCAGTCATTACAATAAGTTCCTCCTTTCTCCCCCTTCTCTTCCTACCTTCCCCCTACCTTTCTGGTATTGTTACTCCCATTATCGTTCTTGAGGAGTTTATCTGTCCTGGATTCTGTGTGTAGAGAGCTCTTACCTGTACTAGAGTACATGCTCTGCTCTGATCTAGCCAAATTTGTAAGGTAGTAGTGGGATCATGGATAGTGGGGGTGGAAGCATTAAAGAACTAGAGGAATGTTGTATGTTCCATTGGTGCTATATTGCACCCTTGCTGGCTTGTCCCTTCCTTGTGACCCTTCTGTGAGGGGATGTCCAATTGTATACAGATGGCCTTTGGGCTCCACTTCACCCTCCCCCGCAGTCACGTTGATATAATTTTTTTTCTAGGTCTTTGATGCCTGATCCCATCAACACCTCATGATCACCCAGGTTGGTGTGCTTCTTTCGTGTGGGCTTTGTTGCTTCCCTGAAAGATGGCTGCTTGTTTAACTTCAAGCCTTTAAGACCCCAGATGTTATAGCTTCTAATACCCAGGCACCATCAGCTTTCTTCACCGCATTTGCTTATACACCTATTTTGCCTTTGTGTCAGTCAGGTGAGCATCACAGAATGCCAAGTTGTTAGAACAAAGTGTTCTTGTATTGAGGGAGGACTTGAGCACAGCCTCAGTGTCAGTCTGCTACCTTAATACGTAATGTATAAATATATGTACATGGACATATATCCCTATCATTACATATTAATATTTTACACATATACATGCCTATGTTTATACCTCTGTGAATGTCTTTTGCCTCCTAGTTCTTTCCTCCATTTCCTTAACTAAGATGATTCTTAAAGTATCAGTAGGAGATTTACTTCCCCAGGGCTGCATATCAGATAATCGACTTTTCACTCACAGATTCCCTCATACTCTCACTGGACAGAGAGCTGGGCTTGGATATTCCACAAAAGCCAAGTTGCACAATTTTAGCAGCAAATTCCATCTATTATTTATCCGTGACTTGGATAACCTGGTCACATTCCGGCAGCCTGGGCCTATCTGAGCTCATCATTTTCCTGTTGTCAGCTTGAACAGACCAGTTTCTGCTTCGAGGAATGTCTCTTTGGAGAGGAGCAGCTAATTCAGCAACCTCTTCAAACTCCTGAGATCTCAGGGCCTCATGCTGATTCCTCTAATAGACTCAGAAGAACGGAATCTGGAGCTGTGAATTTGCATAGGGTCATTTTTTCCAAGAAATGTAGTCCTTCATTTGGATAGTTAATTTGGAAAGTTTTCTGTTGCCATCTACCTGGTCACATTTGTTTTCTCCATCTTCTGGGAGTCTGATCTTAAAATAGTTTATCTCCATCCTTCCAGAGTCTTCATCTCTTCTCTTCCAACATCTTCATTAATTTTAATACCAGATTGATCTTTCTTTGCAATAAAAGGCTTTTAGGTTCTTTAATAACTCTTGAATGTGCTTCTCCCGCATAGAGTAAAGTTTAACAAAAGGGATTTTTACAAGCACTCCGTGTCCTTAGTAACAAACTCTTGGCCTCTTGTTCTACCAGCAAACCCAAATACTTTGGTGGAGGGGTGGGGGGAAGTAGGGGTACAGTAGTCAATTCCCAGAACAGATTTTTTCCTCCTTACTCAAAGGCACCTTGAAAACCTCATGGTCAAGCCAGAACTATTTTGAGGCAGAAAGGAGACGGGACATTTGATGCCTTTGTGTCTGGTAAAATCCTTCCCAGACAGCACTAGATTCACATCTCTTTGCAGTCACTGACAGTTAAGATGCTAATTATCCTACCCATACCTTCATCCAAACCCTAAGCGGAGGATCACTTCTCTTTGGGGCTGGGCGGCTCCTTGGTTCGAACTGAGGTGCGCCAAGGGAATACTTTCCGTTAGAGCGGCAATGAAAAGAAGACCCGCTCTACTTCCAATGTCTTTTGTTTCAGTCGACCGACTCACCTGATTCCTGCTTTGCAAAACATCAATTGCACGGTCCGATAAGCCCGCCATTTTCAAAGCACCACAAATGGAGGCCGTAATATGCAATGGGTGATTTAGTGGGATAGCAATAAATCAGGAATCCCTACCTTACTTGGAATGTGGTTTGAAAATTGCAGCCATGGACACAATTTTACCCCAGTGTCCTTGCTAATGGAGTTGTGATTTCATGTGGAGTATGGCTTCTCAACTCTGACCACTATTGACTTTGGGACTGAATCATTTCTTTGTGGCAAAGGCTGAACTGTGCATTGTGGGACTTTAGCGACATGCCTGGTTCCTGTGCACCCCCACACCCATGAGTTTCCAGTAGCATCCCTCCCCCTGTTGTGACAACCCACCATGTCTCCAGACATTGCCAAGTGTCCCTTTGGGAGGCCCAATTGCCCCCATTGAGAACCACTGGTTCAGAGGGCCTATGGGACACTCTGTCCCTTGCTTTCCTTCCGGACTGCCCAAAATTTAGTGGCCGGAGAACTAAGAACATATTCATTAGGTTCCAGCATGAAACTGTTCTGATTCTATCATTATTAAATCCTTCACTTTCCTCACTTGTGATTTTTAGAAAAACCATTACATGTCTAACTATAGCTACACTCTATAAACATTGGTCCCTGGCACGTCTCAGCTCTCTGCTCATGGTCCACAAGAACAGGCCTTTTCACGATGTTCGCCAAGAGTTTGTAGGGCCCCTCTCTGGCCACTTCACTGAGGTCCAGGCTGAAAGTACTCATTAGCATAGTGACTCGTTCCCAGGCCTATTAGTTGAACCAGCAAGGAGGAAAGGAAGAATGTTTCCTGGATTCTCTTTCAAAGCATAATATGCAGAAGTCTAATGAGTGGCCACAGTCAAGGTAGATTCACAAGTTGGTAGGTTTGGTCTTTGCTGTTGAGTACTTGCTTCCAGACTCAGCAGGATTTCCACAGATCCTGGCATGAAAGGAAAATGGCGGCCTCCAAGGACTCCTCTTCCTCATTTCCTTCTAACTATCAGGAAGTGGGAAATGTCATTTCCTTCCTCCTCTATCAGGAAGTGGGAAATGTCAAGTTTGGCTATTGGGGGTGGGGAGAGGAGAAAGCCCCCTGAAGGTGGGGAAGCAAAGAGAATTAAAATCACCTGGAGAGCTTTTGAAGCCCAGCCTACACTGCACAAGTTAGCCAGTTATCCCACCCACCACCCACCCCAGACTCACACCAGGGTGGGACTGTTTGAAGAGGTGCCAGCTGCTAACCAGAAGGTTGACAGTTCAAGCCCTCTCAAAGGCACCTCAGAAGAAAGACCTGATGAACTCTTTCTTTGAAAAAATTAGCCATTGAAAACGATGTGGCACAGTTCCCTTCCAACACCATGGAGCCACCAGAAATAGGGGTCAACTGGAAGGCAAATACTTTGGGGGGGGGGTTAGGAGATCTCAAAGGAGAAGGCAGTGCCACGGGGCTAGTAACAACAAGAAACTTATGTTGGAGAAATAAAATTAAAAATGAAATCTCCACACAACCCAGAAAAATCTCCCACCAAAATAGAAGAGAGAGGAAAGGTTTCTTATTGAATAAGCCTTAAACCAAAATGGGGTACATCACAGGCCAACTGCTAAAGAGATTGCAAAGACAGAAAGGAGCCTGACCTTTTGCATAGCTCAGCGGCTACACAGCCTATTACATTCAGGGGTCCAAGAGAAAATGACTGATTTTCTACTCTCCTTGTGGTGGGGTAACATGAGTTACCTTTCAAAAGAAATGGTTCCCAGTTCTAATGGAAAGACCCTGGATTTACATACTTTTTTAAAAGAGAGAAAGCATTTACAATGACAAGTTATCCAAAGTGAATTCCAAAAGAAGCCAGGGAAGAAGGGCCCCTCTTCCTTTATTTTCAAGAAGAAGCATGAAAATCTCTCATTTCCTATTTCGGGTGGTAGCCCTAAGCCTCACGGGGCAAAGACGAGAGCTGTTTCCCAGAGCCAGCAGGATCGCTGGGAGTTCAGATCTCTGACTGGAGCCGCTTCTTGTCAAAGAAAAGTTGCATATTAAAGCGGGTAAGAATGACTGTCGTTCAGAAAAGAGAAATGGCAAATGACAAGGGCGGAATGCTGTAGCTATAGAACAGAAAATGCACACACAAGTCTCATTCCAACTCCACAGAAACGGTCAGCGGTGAGGTTTTTCATAGAAATGGAGGGGATCGAGAGCTGGAGAGGGTGAGTCATTTACTAAGATTACAATTTGGACCATTTTGTTCCGAACATTTCTTTTCTTACAAGTCCACATAGATTCTAAGGGATCCAGGCAGGGAAGCTGGAGAGTTGAGTGTTGTGTGTCCAGAAATGGTAGAGATGGAAAGGAAGAGGAAAATTGGAAAGGAAGAGGCTGCTCCATCTGAAATGATTTCCACAGAGGAGCTCCTTAGAAGCACGAGGAAAAGATGTGGCGTCTGGTACTGCAAAGAGTTAGAGTTTTGGAACCCCTGCGAGGAAGTTCTACTCTGTCCTATAGAGTCCCAAACAAAGACCTTTCCCTTAGCAGCTCAGGGCTTAACCATTTCACTACCAGAGCTCATTCGAGAAATCTTTAGTTCCCATTAATTAAAAAAATTATTTTATAACCACAGATGACACCTAACAACAGCATATGTAAAACAAGAGACAACACTTAACCAACTTTATTGCCCTTCGTTTAAAAAGTATCCAAATGAACAAAGAATTCACTTTTACGATTAAAATATAAGGGGAGATAATTCTGAAATATAATCATCGGTCTTATACTTGCTTGGAATTTTAACTATTGCATTTGTGCTTAAGTGTGCTTGATATATACTCACATATATAAATACATGCATATAAATGCAGCGCCTGACTTGGGTTGATAAAAATGTTAAAAATGTTTAAAATAGTTTAAGAATGGCAACAGTGGTGGTTCTCTATAGGGGAAACTTGAAGCATATTGAGAAATTCTTCCTGTCTTAAAATACTTTCCCCACCAATTTCACGATTCGAGGTTTGTTTCTTTAGATTCGACATTACAGTTTTCAGGCTGCTGAGTGCTTTTGAGTCGGTCAGTCATCAGAAAGGAAGGGTATAAAGAGAAGAAATTCAGTCAGCGGAGGAGGAAGTTTATAGTAGGCACTGAATACACATCTGTTGGAGAAAAGAATGTTTCCCATCTTCCTTGTCTTTCCCAGAGCTGCCTCAGCACATACAGTGGGTCACAGTTACCAACGATGAGAACTGGAAGCAAAATATAGACACCACTACCCCACTGGACCAGATAGGATAATCAGCAGGCTGAGCCCTTCATAGTGGTTCTGGTTTTGCAGAACTGGAAGCAGTCAAGGTTGTATAAAGAAGCCAACTTGATTCACCTGTTAGAAACAACTGGGAGAGCCCAGTGACCTCTGGTCTTGTGGCCATGACCCGCTCAAGATTCTCTCAAGCTTGTGAAGTGATTTAACCCCTCCCCACACCTCAAATAACTGTAAAAGACAGACCCACGGGAGAAAGAAGTGGCCTTGTGGATGTAGTCTCTGAGTTGGGACACGGCGTGGCACTCTCAGGAGTCAAGTGGAGGAACAGAGCAAAAAGTCACCTTGGTTGGTACTGTCTCCACTTACGAAAGAGTCTTCGGGTTGTACCCACTGACTGTGTTCCCCTTGTGCTAGAGAGGTTTCAGGGCCAGACTGTCCCCACCAACAGATCTTGGGAGGGGTCATAGTCGTCGCCAAGTAAACACTGGCACTATCTGATGTGCATGTGCGTATTGGTTTACTCACTGTGTCTCCATCCTGTAGTTGAGAAGGTCCTATTATTTCTACTTCCCATGGGAATCCCAGAGAAGTGAATAATTTTCCCATGGTCCCCAAACTAGAACCCCAATCCAGGATTTCTCAAACCAAATCCAAGGCTTGTTTTCATAATCTTGGCTCACAGTACCTGGCATATTGGGTGTTGCTGTGTGCCATTGAATTCATTCCAACTCATAACAGCTCTTTCTGACAGAGTAGAATTGCCCCATAGTGTTTGCTAGGCTACAGTCTTTATGGGAGATATTGACAGGTCTTACTAAAATGATGCCACAAGTGAATTAGAACTGCCAACCTTTCAGTTAGCAGGCAAGCACTTAGGAGTTGAGCCACTGATGCTCCTTCAAATAGTAAATGACTGTGTTGGAAGAAAGGGAAGAGGCATGGAGGAAGAGGAGGAAGTTATGTCATCGGTTTAGAGATCAAGCAGGTAATTGAAGCACTTGAATGCCTTCAAGTTCTCTAAACTTCATTCCTAAAACATGGGCCTCAGTTTAGAAGACTGTTCCTTTGGTGGTCAGAATGAGTTTTTGTTGTTTGGTGCTGTTGAGTAGGCTCCGTGCATAGCGACCCAATGTATCACACAACAAAATACGGTTCAGGCCTACATCAACCTCACAATTGTTGGTAGGTCTGAGCTCATTATTGTAGCCATCTTATCAAGGGCACACTCTTTTTTCAATTGCCCTCTATTTTGTCAAGCATAATAGCCTCTTATAGGAACTGTGCTCTCCAAAGTACAATGAGACAAAGTCTCCTCATCCCCTTCAAATGGCTGAGTAGCATTCCATTGTATGTCAGTATTGTGCTTCTTTTTAAGCTAGGTATTTATGAAACATCTGTTGTGCATAAAGCAAAGGGGATACCAGGAGGCCCTGCTCCCTGGAAGAGCAAGGGATTTAAAATGTAGTGTAGGGCTGAGCCTAATTTACTTGACCTTATTAGACGGGAGTGTTCTTGTCTGAAAACTGGAGAAAATGATACCTACCTTATCATATTGCTACAAAGAGTAAATGAGAATATGTGTTATATATTGAAGCATAAGAGGTGGTAAAAAAAATAATATCCCCATTCCAAGAGCACTAGGTGCCTACCTAAGTAACCATAACCAGCAAATGGCATTAAGAGTATTCAAAGAGTGGGCTTGATTTAATTCTCACTAAAATGTGAATGGCTGGTATTACATCTTTCCCTAGTAGATTTTGATAGAAAAGATGGAAGCATTGGTCCCTGAGGTGGAAAGCACTGCTGGGAAGAAGGAGGATATAAAACGGGAGACAACATCACCTAGAAATCTTATAACCTGCCTTCTTCCTCCGAGTTTCAAAAGTCATTTTAGCCACCAAGCCATAAACAAAGAGATCCTAATCTGATCAGAGTGTCCCTGCTACTTGTTCTGCACCTTTTGGCAGCCAAAGAGGCAGGGCAAGCCCAGGAATTCTGGAAAATAAAAGTTCATTTCTCCATCTGTCCCTCATCTCTCCAAGCCAAGCTCTACAGTGAATGTCAGCTCCTGAGCACTTGGCTTCATTGTCTAGTGGGTTCTGGTCAATAGTAACTGGTTTTCTCTCAAGGAGATTTTGAAGGCTGATTTCCGTAACTGTTAGTGGCTACACTATCTGACATTCCTTGGAACTTGAACCATTCAGTGCTGCTTAATTCTTCAATAGGTCTCTCCTTCCCCATTGAATCTTATCCCCTGGAAGTCTTGGCTTCTGTGGCTAGAGGGAAGACATGGATCTCAAACCAGTGCCTCTCTAAGCTTGACAGGCACATGGTTCTGATTCATCGGATCTGGATCGGGACCTGGGAGTTTTCAGCTCCACCAAGCTCCCAGGGGATACTGATGCAGCTGGTCTATGGACCACATTTCGAATAGCAGCCACTTAAAGGATTTAAAACTAGAGAAATGAAAATCACCCTAAACTAGCAGTTAGGAGTTCTAGGTCCAAGATAACATGAAACAGCCAGGTGCCTACATGGGACTCACATAGTCATTTTTCATGTATAAAAGCACATGTTAGACTAGACTCCCTCTGTTGTCCTTTCAAATGTCAACAGATGATGTTTCTTGGCCTCTTAAAGCCAGTGACATTTGCAGTCGCTTGAAGTTTGGACATTTTTTGACATCAACCTTATTGTTGCTAGGTGCAGTGGAGTCAGTTCCAACCCACAGTGTCCCTCTCCATATACAACAGAAAGAAACACCTGCACCAACCTCACAAGGGTTGTGAAGTTGGAGTCCATTGTTACAGCCACTGTGTCAGTCCATCTCATTAAAGGTCTTCTTGTCCTTTTTCCAGGGACTTGTCCCTCCTGATAATATATCCAAAGTACCTGAGACAAAGTCTCGTCCTTTCTTTTAAGGAGCATTCTGGCTAAATTCTTCCAAGACAGATTTGTTGGTTGTTCTGGCAGGTTGTTCAATATTCTTCTCATGTCAGCCTTCCTGCCATCTCAAACTCACTGTGATCAAGTCAATTCTGACTCATAGCAACTCTATAAGACAGAGTAGAACTGCCCCCTGTGGGTTTCCAAGACAGTAAATCTTGAGAGCAGTAGAAAGTCTCAGCTTTCTCCTGCAGAGTGGCTGGTGATCTCAAACTACTGACCTTGTAGTTAGCAGCCCAACTTACAACCCCCTACATCACCAGGCCTGAAATAGGTCAAGAGATGATCTCTTCCTGCGGTATTTGCCTTTTGTAAAGAAATACAACAAACTCTCTTCTAGTTAAGTAAACCGAGAACAACCACCAAAAAAAAAAAATTGTTCAAGCACACTAGAAATATTTCCATGGTCTTAGTCTTTTATGACATTGAAACATTTGAAGAATGTAGTCTGCCCCTATTTGATGAAATGCAATGTTCTTCCTTTGGAGTTTATCTAAGACTCACTCCTCCTGACTTCAGTCAGGTTTGCATTCCCGGGGAGAACACTCCCTAAGTGGTACGTCCTCAGGGCACCACGTGGGGAAGCCCACTTTCACCTCACTGTGCATGTTGATTTGGATCAATCATTGCCTGATTTCTCCACTGTAGATTTACCTCCTCCCCCTTTCAACTAATAAGCGATCCAAGGGACGACACTTGAAGACTATGTAAATATCCTGCTCCTAGAATGTTCCAGATTTTAAAACAAACTGAGAGATGTGACAACTAACCCTGAGCCTAAATGGAATCCTGAGCGACAGGAAGGAAACACTAAAAAGGACATGATTGGATCAGTGGGCAAAATTTAAATACAGATGGTAAATCAGATTTTTAAATAGTGCCTCACTATTAAAGTTCCTGATGTTAATAATCGTACTGTATCTAAGAGAATATCATTCTTCTTCATAAATAGTCACCGAATTTTTCTGTAAGTGGAAACTGACAAGTACAAGAGGGCTTCAAAAAGCTTAGGGAATAACTCCATGATCTTGTAATTCCATTTTCCATGAACTTTGGTGTGTGTGTGTGTGTGTGTGTGTGTGTGTGTGTGTGTGTGTTTGAGAGAGAGAGAGAGAAGCAATTTTATTGGTACATAATTCACATATACAATTCAATAGTTCAGTCACATCAAGAAGAGTTGTATAATCATCACCACAATCAGTTTTAGAACATTTTCTTTGTTCTTATTCTAATTGTTAGTAGCTCCCTATATCCCCCCAATCTCCCCTGCCATACCCCCAAGGAGTCATTAATCCAGTTACTGTCTCTATAGATATATCTGTCCTGGATTTCATACACAGCAAAACATTAAAACAAACACCCTTCCCAGGGCCGGCCAGGGAAGTCACAGTGAACACACTCAGCTTGAGGACACAGTGGTCAGAAAGAACTCAATGGAGGCTGAATCTACATGGCAACTCCAAACAGATTTAGGGCACCTACTGTAAACCATAAACTATAGCTTTCCGAAAACCTGTTGTTGCCATGAGGTGCTGTGGAGTTGGTTCCAACCCATAGCGACCCCTATGTGCAACAGAACGAGCTCTGTGCCATCCTCACAATTGTTCTTATGTTTGAGCCCATTGTTGCAACCACTGTGTCAATCCATCTTGCCAACAGGATTCCTCCTTTTCGCCAAAATCCCAGACTCACAATCTAAGCTCTAATACAGAGTCCACAAGTCTTCATATAAATCCAACCTCCATTGAGTTCTTGCTGACTATTTCCCAAAAAACTAAATCCACTGTGATCAAGTCCATCTCCATTCCATAGCGAGCCTGTAGGACAAAGTAGAATTGCTCCTGTGGATTTCTGAGACTGTACCTCTTTATGGAAGTAGAAAGCCTAGTCTTTCTCCCAAGAAGTGACTAGTGGTTTCAAACTGCTGACCTGCAGGTTAGAAGCCCAACTTGTAAACCCCTGGCAATGTAAAAAGCTTTGCCTTCAGGCAGAGTGCGTTTGGAAATGTATTATTATGAGAATGACGATGGCAACAAATGTACAAGCGTGCTTGACACAATGGATGGATGGATGGACTGTGGTAAGAGTTATATGAGCCCCCAATAAAATGATTAATTTTTTTAAAACAACTAAAAAAAAGAAAGTGTATTAGTATGACTCCCCTGGCCAGCCTAGGGAGAACCAGTCTCTCTCTTAGGGATTTGCCAGCACATGCCCTTGATGAAAATTGGGGTTCCATGGTCATATGGTCATGAATCATACCCTGATCAAGGTGGTCAGAGGGCCCCAGAACCAATCCTATAAGCTTTTCTAATCTGCAACAGTATGCGAGTCCCGATCCCTTTCCCGATTCCTGGTCCTTTTCCTTATTCAGTAGTCCCATCTGTGGCAGTGATGAATTGATTTGCCACTGGCCATGGTTTAGTGACAACTTCGTTCTGTATAAGTAGCCACATGTCTGTGAATCCTTTGGGCTTCATTATGGCCTCATGCTGATAGTCTCCCTCAACCTGGCGGGTTGTCTTGGTCTTGCCTTTGTCCTACCTGAGACTTTGTCCTACCTGGGTCTATATAAAAATAATTTAACTTGGGGTCTTTTTCCATCTAGTATTAAAACACACAAACAAACAAAATTCACTGCCATGGAGTCAATTCTGATTCATAGAGACCCTATAGGACAGACTAGAACTGCCCCTGTGGGTTTCTGAGGCTATAAATCTTTTTGAAAGCAGAAAGCCACCTGTAGAGACCATTATGACTACCTGTTGATGGTCTCCCTCACCTGGAAAATATGCATTTGTCTGGTCTGGTCTTTGTCCTAAGACTTAAAGGGTGTGAAGATCCTCAATAGGATGGATTGACAGAGTGGCTGCTACAATGAGCTCAAAACATGATCGTGAGGATGGTGCAGAAGCAGGTACTGCTTTGTTCTGTTGTACATAGATAGGGTCACCTAGCAACAGTTCAGTTGATGAGTGGGAACCGACTGGACATCACCTAACAACCACAGCATGATGGATATTTGCATGTGGGATCCATTTTACCCTAGAACAGTATAACTAATAAAAGAACGTGTTTACCTTTGAGATTTTGCACCTGGTTTCATTCCTCTAGTGTTAGGTAGCCTATATTGAAATATATGCAAATGCTAAGCACTTAAACCAATGTTCTCATTTTGTCCTCACAACCACTCTGCGACGTAAATAAGATCATCCCCACTTTATAAACGAGGAAACTGGAGTTTAGAAGGATTGAATCACACAGCAAGTAACTGGCAGAGGCAGAATTTGAGTCCCAGAATTCTGACACCAGAGTCTAGGTTCTTGGGCCTTTTACCATGCTTAAGGGAAGTCTTTCCTGTGGCCATTCCCACTTCTGGCTCCCAGTCTGCAGAACAGGCCCTGTGATTTATTAAAGGAGGATGCTACTCTGTGGATTAACTCAAATGGAAGAAACCTACCCCAGTTCAACAGAGCCCAAGAAAAATCATTAATTCCATCCCTTTCAGCATACAGCCAAATGTTCCCTACTGCAGATGGCAAACATATAGAGCTGTTGGGGCCCAGGAGGGTATGGTTCTACTGCCAAATGTGCTGGCTGGTGATTTTCTCCTCTCCTGCAAAGAATAGGTTCTTTCAAATAACACTGGTATTCTCCATTCTCCCAGGGATGTGTGACTTGGTCAGGTAAGGCAAAGTCCCACACTGTGCCTTACCCAGGACTCAGAAGACAACCGATCCTGCACTGAAGGCAATTTGTGGAACGTAATTAATTGCAGATCCTTCTGGAGCTGTTTAAGCTCCTTGATGTCTCAGATGTGGAGCCAGGATGAGCACTCCTTGGCAGCTGAGGCTCCTTCTGTGTCCAGCTGGAGAGGAGGTCTAGATGACAGAGACCAAGGGCATCACTCAGATCAAGTTTGGCTTTTCCAACACTTGGTGGGGCGGCCTCAGATGCATGAATGGGGCTTCAGGGAGCCTACCCTTTCAGCAACTCAAAACCACTACAAAGCACAGAAATCTATGGAAAATAATGTCTTCCTCATGGGCTCACTGAATGGTAACAATAGTCTCCATTTGGCTCAGGAGCAATCTGGGTGCAGAAATGATGAGAAGAGCGCTTCCTCTCAGGAAAGAGGGCCACAAGGCCAGCAAAGAGCATGCAAAGGGCTTCCCCAAGATAACATTCTCTTTCTAATAAGCGGCACGGTGTAGGCTACAGTAGCGTTTCTGATTATATTTGTTACTGATTATTATCAAAATCTGTCAATTTGTCATCCTTTTTTTATGTACTTATGTGTCACGGAAGACTCCAAGTCCATTTCAATTTTACTTTGCAGTAGCGTTTGTCATACTGCAGTGGCCCCCATGCTGCTTTGAGGCTGGAACTCTATCACTGAGATGTCAAAGACCAGCAGGCTCCCTCATGATGGACAGATTTCAAGGGAGCTTCCAGATTCAGACGAGAAGGAAATTCCTGATGAACTACTTCCCCAAATTAGCCAATGACGACCTTTTGGGTCACAACAGAACACTGATTGCCTTGATTTGGACGAGGAACAATTTGCTCGAGGACATCATGTTTGCTGAAGTGGAGGGTGAGGAAGACCTTCGGGGAGATGGGCTGGCACAGCTGCCACAAGAATAGATGCAAACATGGCAGCGAGTAAGAGGGTGGCGTAGAACAAAGCAACATTCTGTCTTGGGGTACGAGAGACGCCAATCTCAAATATAATTTAAAGAGGGTATTTAGTAAGTCTTAAAAGGAACAAAGACACACAGACCTATCATCCAGATGAGGGAGGCCATTAGCACGAGGTCAAAATGGCATGTAGACTTTGGACTTTCACTCAAAAAGGCCGGTGCTGGGCTTGAATGAAAGCTTTGTCTGGTTGTTAAGCTACAAAGGAGTCCTCTCAGGACCTCTCTCTCAACATTAACGTGTTTGCCCCTTCCATTCACAAGCTGCTTTTACTAATTTGTGATTAGACCGCCACTGGAAAGAGTACACTAGAGAGAACCTGTTACCTTTTTTATATGATAAGGCCTTGCTAAGAAAAACATTTATTAAACATCTATAGAATTCTTACCTCTAGACAGTAATATAAATTTAAATACACATACCTGTGTATGTTTCTCTTTAAGACTTCAGTGTTGATTTTATAATGTGTAGTTATGGATTGAATTGTTGATTTGATAGCATGGGTGCGCTTGTGAGTGAAACTTTTAAAATATTATAATGAATTCATGCAATAGTTCCTTTTGACAAGTTTTTGTATGCACATATTAAGCTTAGAATCTAGACCTCTACAAATGACTTAAATTGAATATTGTAGAATGTTGTTTCTCCAAAGAGGGGATTTTAGAGGAAGAACCAGTTTATCCACTTTGTTCAGGCCGAGTTCATTCATACCCGCATACAACTAGGGTTAGTTCTAGTCAATTCTAAGTAGAAATCACCAGGTGACACAGTGCGTCAAGAGCTGGACTGCTAACCAAAACATGGTGTTTTGAGGTAAAAAAGATCAGTCTGTTGACATTTTAAGGAATCTAAGAAAAGCTCATTTTAGATAAAATAAGTAAAAAACTTAGAAGTAATTACATTTTATTACAGTCGTGTCTTGTGGTACCTAAATAATTTGAGATCTTTCCAGTGATTTGATGAGATTAAAATTGAGTTGCTAGAAGTTTGCTGTCATGAGAAGTTCCCATTTGGGGGATGGGGTAAGATAATTATATATTCAAGTCTTCTAAAGAGTGTGATCATATTTATTTTGTTCATTTTTCCTCATCTTAAAGCATTATTGTAGAGACATATAAAAACAATGTTTGAAGAATTCATTAATGATAAATCTACTGGATTAATCGAAACTTTACTCAACTGACTGAAAGTTTAATTAAGTTTTTTAACGATCTATTAATATGAAATAGCATTAACAAAGATGTGGGGGGTTTGCCATTAGGGAAAAAGGAGAAAAACAGTGTTATTAGTTTGCAAATCTAATTCCCTGTTGGAATATATGGTTTCCAAGTAAAGGGTGGATGGAATTGACCAAATCGCATGCTCTTTAAAAATGGCTGATGCCAAAAAAATTTTTAATATAAATAAATAAATGGATAGATATATAGATAAAGAAATAAAATGGCTGATGCACTGACATATCTCAGATCATTACTGACCAGTGGAAAGTTTGTGGAAAGTCATGTAACCTGCCTTTGCTTTCGATTTAATAGTAAGCCTAACTGCAAGCCATATTTCCTTTGCTCCTCACCCTCATAAAATTTAAAAACATCTCATTGTTTCTTGTTCTCTTCCCCAGAGCAAAGTTCAGTTCCTCTCAAACCTTCTACAACTTACCACACCGCCTCAAGTTAACCTTTACGATCGGACAGATTGTGGTACAATCAGATATTCTGCTTTAAGACAAAATTACTTTATTTTTCCCTCATTAAAACAGCAGCATAAAGTCTTTTCACGACTTTTTACATTACTCCGACCTACACCAGTGGTTCTCAGCCTTCCTAAAGCCGCGGCCCTTTCATGCAGTTCCTCATGCTATGGTGAACCCCGCAACCATAAAATAATTTTCATTGCTACTTCATCGCTACCATTTTGCTACTGTGATGAACTGGGCAACCCCTGTGAAAGGGTCATTCGGCTCCCAAAGGGGTCGCGACCCACAGGTTGAGAACCGCTGCTCTAGCACAAACCCCGAGCCTGGATAATTTGGCCTGCAGGGAGGGCCATCTAAGACTATCCCACCAATAAGGTCATTAAGATATCCAAGGAGATGGTTCAGCTTCACTAATGTTACGCATACTGTTTCATCTAATTGGGATAGTATTTATATCTTGTATTTATCATTCTTACTTAATAAGATAATCTTAACTATTTTGTTTTCTAACATGTTACTTCGAAGTCCATTCGCTTGCCTGCAGACCTCACTCAAGTGTGTCATTTAGCTTGACGCCTTTTCAAATTAATGCAAGCCCCCCTGGATTGAAAATGGCATGGCCTAATCAAGCAGTAAAACATAGCATTGTAGCGTGAGGAGCCCACGTGAAAGAACTTAGTGTGTTCTAGGCAACTAGATGAAAATCATTTAAAGAACTGAGTTAGAAGTTTTCACATGGGCTGAAAGGCTGAGTAGAAGATGGAACAATTGACAGTACGTTTTGCGTTTGGGTTTTTTTATGCTGCTGTTTTAATGAGGGAAAAATAAAGTAATTTTGTCTTAAAGCAGAATATCTGATTGTACCACAATCTGTCCGATCGTAAAGGCTAACTTGAGGCGGTGTGGTAAGTTGTAGAAGGTTTGAGAGGAACTGAACTTTGCTCTGGGGAAGAGAACAAGAAACAATGAGATGTTTTTAAACTTTTATGATATTGGATTGGATTTGGTGGACTTCTTAAGATGGAAAAAGGCTGGTGACTCACTACACTAGGATCATAGCCTTTTAAAGGAGTCTTGACTTGAGGCTAATTTATAACAAGGATCAGTTCAAGTCAATTGTCCTGTTAAGTACACGTGCCAGTAGAAGTAAAATTGAGAAAAGATTTAGAATCGATGAATATAATTGTTTCTCAATGATATAATTGAGACACAGCAACAGAAAGTCTGATAATTTAGGTTTGAAACTTTTAAGCATTGAATTTTGGGATATTTCCTTTTGGTCTGATGTTTCTTCTGGCTTTTAATTAACCTTGTTTGGTTCAGGAATTTTCCAATCAAATCTTTTAGAAAACTGTATGGACATGTATATAGAGAAAAATATGTTATAACTATTGATTGATTGACCATGGCTGTATCAAGTTTGGTCATCTACAGGTAAGCTTTTGGTTTGCTGACCTACTAAGACATCACATTTGACCAAAAATTCCCAACCAAACAATGGACTATATTGGACTTATAAAAAATGACAGATGCCTTGGAGCCCATCTGTCTAATTCAGTTTTTCTAGAACTCAAGAGTGATGGAGTTCGTGGACTACAACTGATCCAAAAAGTGTCAAGAGTAAAACTTAACCGCTGAATAGAGTAAATGTTTCCATAAATTCTGTATGTTGAACTATTGTGGGCATCTTAAGAGTATCCTCTGTACATAAGAAACTACCTTTCTTATTTCTCCCAAATTTTTTAACTTATGGGTTTAAAATATCATGACTCTCAAATTGAAAGCTATTACAAAAATGTAGCAATTTTATAAAAATCATGCTTAGAGAACTAGTGAGATCTGTGTTTTATGGGTTTCAAACTCAAATAGCAGTAAGATTTCCTGATAAATTCCAAAGAGAATTTGAATTTGAATATTTTCAGTGTCTATGTTCATGTCCTTGTTCATAAACAAACCGAGGTTTTAAAGAATGAAGCCCTTACAGGTGTTATTTAGAGATAAACAAATATCTCATAATACTTATTGTATGTAGTCTTATATGTCATTTTCAAACATTTGTTAAAATTCTTGTTCCGTCACTGCCTTTTGTAGGAGGTGGGACAACCCACGTGGGAACCATTTGCCCTTAGATGTCCTTTATTTTACAAAAACTTGGTCTTAAAAGCAGACCACGACAAAAAAAATAAAAGTTATGCCTAAAAGCCTTTTTGAATTTGAACGATAGTCAAGAGAAGCCAGCAGATCATTTTGCTCTGAACATTGTAGCTGGTTAAAGACTTTGGTGTGTTTAAAGGGATAGTATTTCTCCAGAAAAGAAAACCAGACCAGTCATCTGGGTTTAGGAAGGTTATGTAATTCTTTAATCTGTTCTCCCAAGCAGTGTTAGAATGTGTTTCTCTAATGCTTATGGTCCATTTATCATTTTCTTAGTTGTACATCTTAAAAACCAGTTCCTCAGAGGAACCTTCACCTCAGTTAGGGAAAGTTTTGTGTGGGAGAAGAGTGAGAGACCAAAATAGTTCCTGTAATATAGTGTTGTCCCAAGGACACTCTATATAGACACTCCTACGATGGAGCTCAGTGAATGTCTATGGAAATTCATGACCAAAGGGTGGGGTGGGGTGGGGTGGAGTGGGTCTCTCTCTCTCTGAAAGTAGCTTCACTTCTATTTGAGGGTAAACCAGGGAAGGGCAATTTATCCTTGGAGGAAATCCTTAATATTACTAGTATGGACCCCAAATTAAAAGGCACCACCCTGTATGTTGCTGATCATGCATTTTTGACAAAATTTATTTTCTGCCATTGGTGATCCTAGATTGTAGGTTTGTGCAGGGTTCCTCATGGGTCCCACCAGAAAGACCTGGTTTGGAAACCACCCTAAGTAAACTGGACTTTACCTTAAACAAGTGTTGTAGATTAAAGGAAGCTGTGTTAGTCTGGGTAGACTAGAGAAACAAATCCATGGACACACATATGTGTATAAGAAAGAGATTTATATACAAGAGCAGTTGAACATTGAGAAAATGTCCCATCCAAGTCCACAAGTCTGATATTAGCCCATATGTCTGATACCAATCCATAAAGTCCTCTTCATACTCATGAAACACATACAATGATGCCGAATGTAGAAGATCATAGGCCAGTGGGTAGAAAGTCTTTGGGTCCAGTGGCATTGGAAACAGCGCTGGCAGGGGTCTCTGCATTGCTTTTCCAGCACCCAGGGCTGCATCAGGGTGGGTCCATGTGTCT
The DNA here is from genome assembly GCF_050624435.1 of Tenrec ecaudatus. Taxonomy (NCBI): domain Eukaryota; kingdom Metazoa; phylum Chordata; class Mammalia; order Afrosoricida; family Tenrecidae; genus Tenrec; species Tenrec ecaudatus. Next base: position 15,722,099 of record NC_134548.1, read on the forward strand.
TATGTCTCCCAGGGTGTGAGCCAAGGGTCTCCCACCTCCAAGGAGGAAATACCGGAATTCCCAGAATCCTTAGGGGAAGGCTATGCCCACACAGAAGCCTCATTGGCTATGACCTGATTGATGGGCTAGACTCGACCCCTACATGCTTAATCTTTAAATTGACAATTATATACATACCACAGAAGGGAAATAGTCCTTTGGACTTAACTCTGAAATACCAACGTGTTGGAAGAAGCAGAGAACTACTATCCCAAGGTTGTGGAACTTTGAAGTCAATGGACTTTGGTTTACTTCTCCAATCGCTTTGGGGTTGCCTAATAATTGAAAGCTTAAGATTATCACATAGCTGCTATTTTCAGGTTTCCTTTGCTTTTCATGATGTATCTTAATTATGCAGACAAATAGTCATGCCTTAGTGAATGAGTATTATTGAAATGGTAGCCTTGTGTCTAGCCCTATTTTTCTTCTTTTTTCTAAGCAAAATGGAAGAAATTTATTGGAACCCATACGGGAAACCCTAGAGGGGCCCAACATACCCTACTGTGTAGGCATGCCAAGCAATGGATCATACCATTCACTGTACCCTCATATCCCAAAGGGACTCCCCTTGAGCCGAGCTCCTAAGCCCAGGACTGGCTGGGGGGTGGGGAAGCCTATTTTTTTCTTAAATAGTGTTCTGTCACTTAAGTGAATGATGCAGGAAGCATCGAGAGAAGATGGAAGGGATACACAGACTCACTATGCCAGAAGTATGAGTCGACATTCCTTCATTTCAAGAGGTAGCATATGAGCAAGAAGCAGTGATCTGGAAGGAAAAGGTTCAGACGGCGTTGAATGCATTAACACTCACTTGTCTAGGCCAGGAAATTTGGTGGACAGCTACTTGGGCAACTGACTGCAACATGTCCATATTTGTGCCCCTTCCAAAGAAATGTGACCCAACGGAATGCACACTATAGAACGATAATATTGATATAGCACACAAGTAAAATTTTACTTAAAATCATCCAACAACAGCTGCAGCAGCACATTGACAGGGAACTGTCAGAAGTTCAGGCCAGATTCAGAAAAAGACGTGGAACAAGTGATATCATTGCTGAGGCCTGATGAATCTTGACTGAAATCAGAGAATACCGAAAGATGTTTACTTGTGTTTCAGTGACCATAATAAGCTGTGGTTAACCTTGAGAAGAATAGGCATACCAGAACACTTCATTGTGCTCATTCGGAACTTGTCCATGGATCAAGAGGCAGTTGTGTGAATAGAACAAGGGGATGTTGCACGGTTTAAAACCAGGAATGGTGTGTGTGAGGGTTGTACCCTGTCACCATAGTTTTCGATCTAAATGCTGAGCAAATCATCAGAGAAGCTGGATTCTATGAAGAAGGGTGTGGCATCAGGATTTGAGAAACGCTTATTGCCAACCTGCGGTATGCAGATGACACAACCTTCCTTGTTGAAAGCGAGGAGGACTTGAAGCAATTGCTGATGAAGATCAAGGATTATAGCCTTCAGTGTGGATTACAAGTCAATGTAACGAAGACCAAACTCTTCACCACTGGACCAATAGGTAACATCGTGATAGATGGAGAAAAGGTTGAAGTGTTGAGGATTTTGTCTTGCTTGGATCCACAATCAATACTCATGGAAGCAGCAGGCAAGAGATCCAAAGGTGTGGTGCATTAGGAAAATGTGCTGCACAAGCACTCTTTAGAGTATTGAAGAGCAAGGATGTTTCTTTGAGGTCTAAGGTGCACCTGAGCCTAGTCATAGAATTCTCCATTGCATCATATGCGTGTGAAAATTGGCCATGGAATAAAGAATACCATAGAGGAATAGATGCATGTGAATTTTGGTGCTGGAGAAGAATGTTGACAGTACCATGGACTGCCAAAAGGACAAACCTATCTGTATTTGAAGAAGTAAAGCCAGAGTAGTTCCTTAAAGGCAAGGAGGGCAAGATTTCATTTTACATACTGTAGACATATTGTCAGGAAAGACCAGTCGCTGGAGAAGGACATCATGTTTGGTAAAGTGGAAGAGCAGCAAAAAAGAGGAAGGCCCTCAACAGGATGGATGGACATGGTGGCTACATCAATGGTCTCAGGCATAGGAATGATTGTGAGGATGGTACAGGACCAAGCCGTGTTTCATTCTATTGTGCAGAGGGTCACTACGAGTCAGAGTCAACTAGATGGCACCTAACAACAACAACCCCACCAAAAGTGACTTATACTGAAGTTTAAAATAATATTTTCATGTATTCCTAGAATCCCAGACAAAGCAGTGGGACAGTAAAAAGAAATGAGATTCAAATAAAAGAACAAAGAAGGCTAAGTGTATGCAGACAAGATGAACTTCAGAATTAACAGAAAATGAGTGAATTCAGCAACATAACTAGACTCAAAACAAGCAAACATATTAAAGCACTAATGAGTTGTAAACTGTAATAGAAAAAAAGATCTCATTCGCAATAGCAACAAAACTCATCAAATAGCTTTGAATCTGTCTAACAAGAAACCCCTATAGCCCATGTATATAACCTAGTACTGAAAAGAATGATGAAGATGTATCTGTGCTAACAAGGAACAATCTCCAAAAAGCGTTTGAGGTTCTAAAAAAATTTGGTTGCAGAATGATAGCTTGCACTTTCATAGAAGGAAAAAAAATCTAAAGATGATCTCTTTCTGTGGGTGAGTGGTTCTCAACCATGGCTGTGCATTAGATTCACCCGAGGAGCTTTAAAGAATTCTGGTTCCCAGGCTGCACCCAAAACCAGGAACTTCAGAAGTCCTGGGTAGGAGAACCACTATTCATGTTTGCTCTCTCTCTTGTTCTTTCACGTGAACCCATAGAAAAAAGGGAGAAATATACACCCAAAGCTGATAATTCTAGAAGAGAACAGGGATTGCAAATATTGGTCAAGAGCTAAGCTTAGCAAACTACAACCCACTGGGCACTGTTTTTTTTAAAATACCATTTTATTGGAGCACAGTCATACCATTCCTGTACATATTGCCCCAAGTGTTTTTGCACTTCATTGGTAACTGAATGATTGGCACAGAGAGCATGTGGCCCACAAAGCCTCAAGTATTCACTATCTGGACTTTTTAATTTTAAAAAAATTGCCCTCTACCGTTCTGGAAGAATTTTAAGTGGCGTTTTTTAAATGGAGAAGGCATTTACATTTCTATAAGATAAAATGCTTTAAATATATCAATCAAAAAGTATATAGCCCAAAAGAAGAGAGTATGAAAAGATAACAGAATATTAATTAATGATGATTGTGTCTATCATGGAGTTTCTCTGATATTCTTACTTTCTTCTTTTTCACATTTTTTATATTTTCAATCTGAGCTTGTATTACTTTTGTTTTCAAACATGCAATCAAACATTTTAGCAAAGCCATATGTGTCTGCTTTGGTGAAGATGTGTCCTCTTATCTATTGCACATCGCTATCAATATGTCCCATGAGAACCAAAATGCAATTTGTCCAAAACCAAACTCTCCTACATCATTTTTCCTTTTCCACACCTACCCTCACAGTCATTTTGGAGCTTTGTCCACTTTGACTATACCCAGTCACCTCCTACCCTGCAGTATAAACCAAAAGCTGAGAGTCAACTTTGCCTTAGGCCTTTCTGTCATATTAACCCCCCTCCCTACCCAACACCTACCTCCAGGCGGTTGCCACTGCAATCTATCTAAAATGCAATTCTAATTAGGTTACTGTCAGCTTAAAATATCTACCATTGGGTAGACATTGTTATGTGATAGAGTTCAAATTCCTTACCATTGCCATAAAACCTCCTCTTTTTCCATTTCCATGTCTTCTATTATATCTGCTCCCACCCAGGGATATTGTTTGTACACACTGTGACCTGTCAGCATTCAGTGTGACTTTGTACACACTGGCCCCTCTTTACTCAATTTTGCTTCCCCTCTTCCCTCCCTAACTGGTGAAATTTCATCCCTCCTTAAGTAACCAACACAATCTTCACTTCCTAAGTATGTCTTACTCAGTGCCTCGGGCACAATTAACTTCTGCTGCTGCATTCTCTTATACCAAACCCATTGATATTGAGTGGATTCTGGCTCATTGTGACCCAAGAGGACAGCATAGAACTACCCTATAGGGAAATGGTTCACAACCTGTGAGCCACAACCCCTTTGGAGGTTCAACGACCTTTTCACAAGGGTCACCCCATTCATAACAGTAGTAAAATGACAGTGATGAAGTAGCAACAAAAATAATTTTATGGGGGGGGGTGTGACCACAATATGAGGAACTGGATTAAAGGGTCGAGGCATTAGGAAGTTTGAGAACCACTACCATAGGGTTTTCAAGGCTGTGATCCTTACAGAAGAGTTTGAATCACCATCCTTTCAGTTAACATCCAAGTGCTTAACCACTGTGCCACTAGGGTTCCATGGGTTCTCTCATACTTCTGGTTAATTATTCATCCAAGTTTGTTTCTCCAATGAACTGTACATATCCAATAGTGCCAGAGTCATCTGAAGACACACCATCAAATCCTGAAGGTCTAAAAATTCCAGCCCACTCCATCCTGCCTGAGATAACTTGTCATAGATGAAAGCCTTTAATATTTTTGAGAGTGGAGCATTGTGTTCGTCTGGGTAGACTAGAGAAACAAATTCACAAAGTCGCATATGTATATAAGGGAGAGGTTTATATACAAGAGCAATTGAACATTGAGAAAACATCCCAACCTAGTCTACTCCAAAGTCATAAGTCCAATATTAGCTCATATGTCCTACACCAACCCATAAAGTGCTCTTCAGACTCATGAGACCCATGCAATGATGCCAAATGCAAAATGATCACAGGCCAGTGGGTGCAAAGTCAGCGGTGGTTGAAGCATCTCAGTGCTGGCAAGAGTCTCCACGTGGCTATTCCAGTTGCCGGGGCTGCATCTGGGTATGTCCATGTGGTATCTCCTCAGGGGTGCCTCACAGGAAGTCAGATTTGTCAGTTGAGAGTCTCCAAGGGAGTGAACTGAGAGAGATGGTGTCTCTCACCTCCAAGGAGGAATAACCAGATTTCCCAGAATTCTCAGGAGAAGGCCATGCTCACACAGAAGTCTCATTGGCTAGCCCAAGATTGACAGCCTAAACTCCACCCCTACACCCTTAATCCTTAAATTGACAACAGAATAGGTAAGTACCACAAGCATCAATAAGCCAAATCCATTTTCTTTTTTTTTCTCCACCTTTGATAGCATACTTAGTTTGAGTTGTAATACATGTCTTACAAAAAAATACTATTCTTACGAGTTGAAGACAAGAATATGAGCGTGGGCCTGGAAGGCAGGACCCAGGAGGAGAAAGGAGGGGAATGCCATTCTTCCACATTATTGTTGTTTTAGGTATCATCCAATCAATGCCAACTCATAGCCACTCCGTATACAACAGAACAAAATGGTATCCCATCTTGTGATACCCTCACAGTCATTGCTATCTGTGGTTCTTATATAATTTCCTGTCAACTTAATAAATAGGTGTGGGGGTGGAGTCTAGCTTGTCAATCAGGTCACAGCCTCTTTGTGGGTATGGGCTTGTCTTGAGGAATCTGGAAAATTCCTCTTCTCTCTGCATTTCGCTTCCTGTTGACAAGCCAGGCAGAAACTTGCTGAGACCTGTGAGCAACCTCTCTCTCTGCTTCACTTTACTGCTGTTGAGATGCTTGGAGAGGTGGAGGACCAACATGGAGACCTGCACCAGCGCTGAGATGTTTCCACTGCCATTGGATCCGCAAGACTTTTCATCCACCTACCTGTGATCTTCCTACACTTTGCATCATTGCATGTAGCTGCCTGAGTCTAAAGAGAGATTTATGGACTAGTGTTAGACTTATGGGCTCATATCAGACTTATCTATTTTATCTAGACTGGGCTTGAATTCTTGATATACAATTACCCTTTAGAAAGCTTTGATGTATTCTTTGATACATATATGAGTGTCTCTGAATCTGTTTCTCTAGTCAACCTGGCCTAACTATGTCTGAGGCCCTTGTTGCAGCCACTAAGGAAATCCATCTACCTTACACACACACACACACACACACACACACACACACCACCCCCCCACCCACCCCCTCTACTGCTTCCTCCTGATTACCTGCCCAAAGTGCATAAAACGAAGTCTTGTCATCCTTGCTTCTAAGGAGAATTCTGGCCATACCTCTTCCTCGTTCTTCATCAACACCATTCTTCCACCTAGAACTCCTTTCCCACACCTACCATCCTTAGAAATTAACAGGCTCTCACCTAAAGGTCATTGTTTGGTTTAAAATAGGGGATTTTCATCAAAACAATACCAATACTAATTGGGCTAGCTGATGATTAGCATCAAACTGTCTCCTAGCATTTAGCAATCCCTTGGGAGGAAGGCAGGAAGGCTCTCTGCCAGAAGGTCTCAAAGCCAGACCCCTCTGGGCTCAAGAAATACATTCGCAGAATCAACCCGGCTGGAGCTTTCCGAGGCCACAGAAATGAAAGGGGTCAAGAAAACATAGCCTTCACGAAAGGAAAAAGAGAACCTGACAGGACCCTTTGCATATTGTCATTGCCAATGATGTCTAAAGGCCTGAAATAAACAGGTGCCGAGTTGAATGAGTCTGAGAATATGTTACGAAATTGCATCAGCCAAGGGCCTGGCAGGAAACAGCCCTGCAAACTGGATAAATGGAGCCACGTCTAAGAACGGGTTTGTTTACAAAGGGTTTGGCAAAGGTTCCAGAATGCCACAAGACCAAGCTGGGAGAACAATGGCGCTGACCCCCCTAGGATTCCATCTTTTGCTGGTTTTGCCCCCTGGGGGAACCCCAACAGAAATTCGGATAACATCATGCAGTTCAAGGCTCCTTGGTGACAACGTGGGTAGCGTGTTGGGCTACAGTTCAAACTACCCAACCAGCTGCAGGAGAAGGAAGAAACTTTTTACTCCCATGAAGATTCGCACAGCCTCGAAACCCACAGGGGCAGTCCTATAGGGTTGCTACAAGTCAGAACCCCCTCAAGAGCAATGGTTTGGTTTGACTTGGGACAAACCAAACCAAGTTCTCCCTGACTCTACTCGGTATGCCTCTAGTTTGAGTCTCCATTTCCTTTCATCCAAACATATTTCAGTAGTTTGTGTCTGATATCCTTACAGCCTCTGGGGACCTGAAAGGTTTTTTTTTTGTGTGTGTGTGTGTGTGTGTGTGTGTGTGTGTGTATTTCAGCCAATTCAGGATCTCTCTCTAGATCTGGCAGATTTGGAAGACCTGTGTCTGTTTAGTTAGCCAGAGCCAAATGTGATCTTGTTGGAGGTAGTAGCATTTTCAGCAGGAAGTAAATAATGAGAAGAAGGCATCTGGACAAAAGAAAGAGCAAAGTCAAGGCCCTAAGGCAGAGGGCATTTCCAGTGTTTACAAGGACACATAGGAAGTATAGCCCAATTGGCAGAGTTAAATACTTCATAACACTTCAACCATGGTAACTCCATTAGCCCACACATAAGCAGCCTTCAGTATGGATGACAACTCAGTATAGAGAAAACCAAAATCCTCAGACCTGGACAAGTAGGTAACAACCTGGTAAAGGGAGAAAAGGTTGAAGTTGTCTTGGTGCTCAGGGAAGCAGCAGTCCAGAAATCAAATGATGCATTGCACTAGGTAAATCTGCTGCACAGAACCTCTTTATTTTATTATAATAAATCCTCTTATTGAAGGTTCTTACAGCGCTTATTACAATCCACACTTCCACTGTGTCAAGCCTATTTGTGCATATGTTGCCATCATCATTTCCAAAACTTTTCCTTTATGCTTGAGCCCTTGGTATCAGCTCCTCTTTTTTCCCCCTCCCTCCCTGATACTCCTACCCTTGTGAATGCTTGATCATTAAAAATTATTTTTATTTCCATATTTTACACCATCTGCTGTCTCCCTTCACCAACATTTCTGTTTGTCATTTCTGTTTTTGTTAGGCGGTGGGGGGTTGTGTGTAGATCATTCCCCCATTCTCCCCCTTCTCCCCACATCTTCCTCCTGCCTTCCTGGTATTGCTACTCTCATTATTGGTCCTGAGGGGTTTATCTGCCCTGGACTCTCTGTGTCGAGAGCTCTTATCTGTACCAGGGTGCATGCTCTGGTCTAGCCAGATTTGAAAGACAAAACTGGGATCATGACTGTTTTTTTTTCAGGGGGGGTAAGCATTAAAGAACTACAGGAAAGTTGCATGTTTCATTGGTGCTATACTGCACCCTGACTGCCTCGTCTCTTCCTTGTGACCCTTCTGTGAGGGGATGTCTAATTGTCTGCAGATGGGCTTTGAGTCTCCACTCCACACTCCCCCTCATTCACATTGATATGATTTTTTTGTTCTGGGTCTTTGTTGCCTGATCCCATTGACACCTCATGATCACACCGACTGATGTGCTTCTTCCATGTGGGCTTTGTTGCTTCCCTGCTAGATGGCTGCTTGTTTAACTTCAAGCCTTTATGACCCCAGATTCACCATATTTGCTATACACCCATTTTGTCATTATCGATCGTGTGAGGAAGGTGAGCATCACAGAATGCCAGGTTATTGAACAAAGTGTTCTTGCATTGAGGGAGTCCTTGACTAGACACCCAATGTTCATCTTCTACCTTGATTCATAACCTATAAATATATGTACATAGACCTATATCCTTATCGCTATATCTTAATATACTTACATATGTGCATGTCTCTGTTTATACCGCTATAAATGTCTTTTGCCTCCTAGTTCTTTCCTTTATTTCCTTTTACTTTCCTCCTATCCCACATGATGTTCGACCTTCAGTTGGCTCTCTGTACTTCCTTTCAGTTACATTGCACTTGATCAAACCCCACCAGGCATTCTATGCCCTCCACGCCATCAATTTTAGATCTCTTGTTCCCTTGTCCCTGGGTTTGTTGACTCCCCCCTCCTTTTTCCCCAACTCCTTCTCTCCCCTGTCTCCCAGGAACCATTGGTCCTGTTGTTTTCTCCTCAAGATTGTTTATCCTGCCTGTCTTATATAGATAGACATAAAACAAAAAATAGCCTATGAATACTTCCACAACTGTCTCCTGACCCTTATGAATGTTTTCCAATTGGATATGATGCATTGCCAAGCCCTGCCCCCTGAGTCTGAAGTCTACTTTCAGAATTCTTTGGGGACTTTTTTGCTTTGTTCACCTTGTTGCTCTGTTGAGCTCCCTGTGCATTACACCCTGGTGTGGGAAGGTCAGACCGGGCACAATTCCTGCAATGTGTCTCTGGTGCTGGCTCCCCTAGAGCTGTGAGTCAGTAAGGGGAAAGCAAGAATGTTACTTTGATGACTAATGTGTGGTTGATTCAAGCCGTGGTATTTTCAGTCACCTCCTATGCACAGGAATGCTGAACAAGGACTAGGAGAGATCAAAGAGGAAGAACTGATGCATGTAAATTATGGTGCTGGGGAAGAATGGTGGGCTGCCAACAGAACCCGCCAATCTGCTTGGAAGAAGGACAGCCGGGGTGCTCCTTAGCGGCAAGGATGGGGTGATGCTATTGAAGGCCTTTGGACATGTTATTTGGAGACCAGTCTCTGGAAAAGGACATCATGTTTGGTAAAATGAAGGGGCCGCTAAAAAGAGGAAGCCCCTGAAGGAGATGGATTGCCCCAATGGCTGCAACACTGAGTTCAAACATAAGAACGAGCGGGAGGTTGGCGCAGGGCTCGGCCATGTTTGTACACTGGGTCAGTTCTGTTGTGCATAGGGTCGCTATGAGTCAGATGTCACCTAACAACAGCAACGAACACCCTACCCAACCCATTGTCATTGAGCTGACTCCAACTCACAGTGACAGAGTAGGGTTTCTGAGGCTGACATCTTTATGGAAACTGACTGCCACCTCCTTCTCCCACGAAGAAGCTGCTGGGTTTGAACTGCCCAGCTTTTGCTTAGCAGTAGGGTGCTTTAACCACTACGTCACCATAGTTCCTCAGATAAGCCGACCCACAGCCCCTGCCATTGAGTCAACTCTGACTCACAGCAACCCTCTAGGGCAGGGTAGAATTACCTCTTGGGGTTCCCCAGACTTTGAATCTCTCTGAGTTGAAACTACAAACCTTGCACTTAGCAGCTAAATGCGGGACCCACTCTGCCGCCAGAGCTCCTTCATGTAAGTATCCAGAGCCCTTCATCCAGTCTGTGGACGAAGCCACCCTTTCTGTGATAAGTCGTTTCTGTTTTCCGGGGGAAGCTTTGCTTGGATCATGTCAAAGCTTCTCCACCTCTACAAAAGCACGACACTTGCATCTTACATGGAAAGAGGTTACAAAGGGTCTTTAGTGTAGGGGTCCTCAAACTTTTTAAACAGGGGGCCAGTTCACTGTCCCTCATACCTGTTGGAGGGCCAGAGTATAGTTTAAAAAAAACTGTGAGCAAATTCCTATGCATACTGCACATATCTTATTTTGACGTAAAAAATCAAACGGGGCAAAAAGACCCAGCAGGCTACATAAATGTCCTCCATGGGCCATAGTTTGAGGATGTCTGCTTTAGTGTATTTGAATAAGACTCAGCGGGGAATTCCTGGGGGTTCACTGCAGGGCCAGCAGAGCAGTCGCTGTCAGTAGCCAACAAGAGTTCTCTTGGCACTCACCATTCAGGGTCCCACCGATGGTTTCTTCCTGTGAAAGTTGGTCACTGTCCAGCCTAGGGCTTTCTCTGCCCAGAAGCAGAAGGGGGAGGAATGAGGTACTGATCCACCCATTCCCATTCACTTGGACGGGCCTCTTTCTTTGCCCTGTCCCTCTTCCTAACCCCCGATGTGGTATGATCACAAGGTGACTTGTGGTCACCTCCTAAAGAAGCCACTGGTACTGGAATCCAAGTTGACTTCTGGGACACCCCAACCCAAGACGGCTAGTCATATTGAGGATATCAAGGAAGGTCAGGAAGGTCTAATCCTTGACCTTGAGCATCTTCTCCAACTTCAGCATGTCAGAATGCTTCTAAGAATGACCATTCTTGTGGTTGGTTCAAAACTTAGCTACCCAAATGTTCATCTTTCATCAAAGCCTAGAAAATGACATAAAATTTGAGAGGCAAAGGACTAAGAACATCCACAAAGTGTTGGCCTAGTCATCCAGGCAAATGCGATGCACCCACTTTTCTTTTTGTTGTTATTGTTGGGTTTTTTTGTTATTTATTTATTTAAATCATTTTGTTGGGGGCTCATACAACTCTTATCGCAATCCATGTATACATCCATTGTGTCATGCACACTTGTACATTTGTTGCCATCATCATTCTGAAAACATTTTCTTTCCACTTGGGCCCTTGGAATCACCTCCTCGTTTTTCCGCTCCCTCCCCACTGCCCCCTCTCTCATGAATCCTTGATAATGTAGAAATTATTATTATTTTACACTACCTGGCATCTCCCTTCACCCATTTTTCTATCGCTTGTTGCAGTGGATAAGATTTGTATTCATCTCCTCTTTCTTAGATGCCGACTTTCATGTTTTACTATACTGGAGACTGGCTTTTGTTAATTACAAAAAAATACTTCTAGTATGTATCATTTTGTGATTAATAATATAATTATGTTGTGGTTGCTAGGTGCCATTGAGACTGTCCCCACTCAAAGGGACCCTGTGTACAAGAGAATGAATCCCTGCCCGGTCCTATGCCAGCCTCACCATTGTCCCTGTGCCTGAGCCCATTGTTGCAGCCACAGTGTCCATCCATCTCCTTGAGGGCCTTCCTCTTTGTCGCTCCCCCTCCACTTTACCAAGCATGCTGTCCTTCGCCAGGGACTGGTCTCTGGCACATAAATACGATGCACATAAATAATATGTATGGGCATTAAAAAAATACTAGAAAGCTAAAACACCAAGGGGTTCACCATGGCTAGAAAATTCTCCTCTCTAAATTTGCCTGTATTCTCTGAATTGTCTATAAAAATCTTTTTTTTTAACTTAAAAACTAAGAACTCACAACTGAGGCATGGGGGGTATAGGGCGGGGCATTGTTTGACAGTATCCTTGACCTCAACCCACTAGATGCTAGTAGCTGTAGCAGCCCCCACCCCATGTCATTAGGACACGAGAAAGGTCTCTAGACATCACTAAATGTGTGCCAGAGGCAAAATCATGGTCACTGCTGATAGCAGTTAATGACCATGAAGTGAAAGAAGATGACTCACCCTTTGTTACATACACTGGCAGGATTGGATGGCTGCGGTGGGGACTTGGGTTTTGAAGAAACTCAGGCCATGTCAACGTGTAACGTCAAGTAATATTTATTCCAGAAGATGAGGACACGTCTTCCAACATGTAAAAGAACAGCAAATGAGCGGTTCCTCTTTGCAAATGATGTGTTCCGCTGCTGCGTGGTCTCGACTTTCACAAGCTGAAGTCATGCCAGCCAACCTCATGAGGGTGCCCATGTCTCATTCCTCCTCGTCGTCGATGAAAGAACATAGGATACACACAGCCCCCTGGAAGGTTCTACTCCGCAGACTTCCTAAGCATCATCATGTTCAGCAACTCTCCATGGGTTCGTGTGCACAGGAAGATGCACCAGAAGTTCCCTAGGTGGAGGGGAGAGCAACGTGTGCTCATTGTCAGTTTTGGTTAGTGTGGTGGCTGATGTGTTGCTGTGTGGTACTTCCTATACCATCAGGGTCACCCATCGTGGGCAGGTTGTCAGCAGAGCTTCCAGACTAAGACAGACTAGGACAACAGACCTGGGGAGCTACTAGTGAATCTTAGCAAATGCAAATCCTGCGGGTCGCAACAGAACATCATCCAACCCGATGGCTTGGGACCCACGTCCTCAGGAGTGATCACTCGCTGGAGGACAGCGTGTTTGGTGCCGCTGCAAAGGTGAGGGAGACCCTCAGAGGGCGGGCGGTCCCAGTCGCTGCAACAGACCAGTGGTCAGGATGATCCCGCAAAAACCATGATGTTCAAGATGCCCACCTGCAAAGATCCCTCCATTGAGTCCAAGGAGACACCTTGTTAAGCAAGATCAGCCCTTGGAGATCACCAGAGTCAGGTGGGAAAGCATCGCTCGGGGGCAGGGGGTGGGGAGATGTGACTTTCCACTCAGATGGGCAGCTGAATCCTGAGCAGAGCCTGATGACCATATAGAAGGAGCGGGGAGTGCAGAGCCCCATGCCCAGGATGTTTGACAGCTTTAGACGAAGGGGAAGAGCAAACAAGAAGGAGGTGAGGGGAGAGGAAGCTGGGAGCCAGAGCCGATGGCAATTGAATAGGAGACAGTTGGCTTGTACTGGTGGAGGGTGAGTGGCCAGGAAAGAACAAGACCCGTTTCTGGCTTTGGGAAGATCATTTGATGGCTGCGTAGGGACTGCATTGGAGTAGGACAAGTCCAAGCCAAGGGAAGAGGTTGGAGAGGGTAGACATGGTTGCATTTGGAAACAGCCGGGCCCAAGAGGAGCCAGCTGCGGGGGCGAGGAGAAGGGAGGCGAGAGAGTGGAATGCTTGAGCCAGGCGGCCTGAAGCTGAAGCTGAAGGGACTCAAGCAGTGACTAATGGCAGAGCCCATGACTGCCAGGCCCTTTGAAACCCATTTTTATTTTTAAATAGGCTAACTGCCAGTAAGTAGGGCATTTTGTAACTTCCTTGGGAGTGAAGGCCAAACGGCCCAAGGAGCGCCCCAGCTGTGTAAGCAACATGGGCCACAGGCAAAAAAAAGCACAGCCTGGTTTGAGAGGAGGCCTTCGCCTTTTATATATATATATTACAAATGTGTATATATACATATATATGTATCAAACTCCCTGCCATTGAGTCAATGCCAACTCATAGCAATCCTATAGGACAAAGCACAGCTGCCCCACTGTTTCCAAGAGTGTAACTGTTTATAGGAGTAGAAAGTCTAGTCTTTGTTCCACAGAGCAGCTGGTGGTTTCAAACGGCTGGCCTTGAGTTGGCAGCCCAACTCATAACCACTACATAACCAGGGCTGATGCCTAAAAGGTCACCACTGAAGAATGCTTTGAGCTGTAGGTTTCTGTTGTTGGTGTTCATACCATCGAGTCGGTTCCAACCCATAGCGGCACTATGCACTGCTCGGGTGAGTTTAGAATAAAATACAAATTCCTGTCCCAAAGACAAGATGGCAGGAAGCCAGAGGGCTATGGAGCCCCTGAGGAGGTGAAAGAAGGGACTCAGGAAACGAAGTCACTTGGGACAGAAGATTAAGATCTCTGATTTTGAAAATGTTAGGGCTGTGGGATTGAAGTCGTGAGGTGTGTATCCATGAGTGACCACCAGGGGAAGCAGGATTTGATGCTGTGCGGTGGGGGGGTGGGGGGGGGCAGGCTCCATCCATTAGGACCAGAAAGAGCGCGTGGTGGGTGGACAGGAATGGAAATCTGGCCTGTTCCAGGTTTCCTGAGGCCACCTCTGGCCTCAAATGTGTCTAGCCTGCAAAGGTCAAAATCCCGTCCTCTTCCAGGGGCTGTTGGTCCAACCCAGTCTTGAGCAAAGCAGGAAATTCTGCCCAACCCACTGCCACCCCCCAAATATGAACTATGAGGTGACCCTAACAAGCAGTTTTCCCAAACTCCTCTGGGTGAGCTACCCAAACATTTCATTTGAAATTCAGGTTCCAGAATAATTTTTGAAATCGTTTCAACTGCCTTGGAAAACTCAGTCAAGCCTGATTTTCTTAATGAATTTTATCCTTTTTAATACACTTTGCTGATTTTTCAGATCTTTCAATTCACTGGTGATTAAAAGCATCTCAACTCAAACTCATCACCATCAAGTTGCTTCTGATTCATAGCGACCCTATAGGGCAGAAGGAAAGGTTGCCCCTGTGGGGTTCTGAGCCTGTAACTCTACAGGAGTAGAAAGCCTCGTCTTTCTCCCGGTATCAACTCAAAGACACTTAGAATGACCATCATAGCTGAAACACAGTTTCCCCTACATTCCCCACTACCTGCCCACCTGCAAAGGAGCCCCAGGGGGCACAGCAGGTTATGTATGGTCACCTGTCAGCACCCACCAGCCTCAGAGAGAGAGAGAGAGAGAGAGAGAGAGAGAGAGAGAGAGAGAGAGAGAGAGAGAGAGAGAGAGTGAGAGAGAGAGAGAGAGAGAGAGGCCTCCTGCTCCTGTACAGGTTGACAGCATTACCCCTCCCACAGGGGCAGCGCTACTCTACCTTATAGGATCATTAACAATTGCAAATGACTTGATGATAATCGGTTTGATTCCTTTGATTGATCCACCTGTATATCCTTCACAGGACTTACTCAACCTCCACTGGGCTCTCCTACTTTTATTGATTCTTTGTTTCACTGATTTAATACATATTTATTGAATGCCTGAAATGCAACAACTACTGTCCTAGAGGTTGGGGAGTTACAAAGATTTGCTAATCTGGTCCCCACCTCAGAGGACCTGTTAGTGATGGAAAGGTGTTCTTAAAAGCAATGGAATAAGCACTATATATGTACCTAGTAGTAAATATTTATGTACCAAATTTTAATTTACTAAGGAAACAAAATTCCTTAAGTTATTCATTATATATCTCTAGATTTTATATATTTTGCTTAAATTAACAAAAGTCCAAAAGAACGTTAAGCAACTACTTCCTTTAAGTGCCACCTGCTTGAGTTTTACTGTGCTAGCTGGTGGTCAAATGTTCACATAATTGCAGAAAAATAACATGCTGGGTTTTTTTAATTCTTGTGTTATAATTAAAGTATTTTATAAAAGGTTAAAAGACTTGGAGTTAAAAAAACAGTAAAGAAGAATAAGTTCAGTGTATCTCAAACTAAAAGAACTGAAAAAAAATCCAAGCCTTGAGTTGCAATATTGAAGGATTCTAAGGGTAAAATATGGAACAACCAAGGAAGCATCAAAAGAAGATGGAAGGAATACACAGAATTATTGTATCAAAAAGAATTGGTTGATGTTCAGCCACTTCAGGAGGTAAGATAGATATAGTCAAAAACTGATGATACTGAAAGTAGAAGTTCAAGTTGTATTGGAGGCACTGGCAAAAAGCAAGATTCCTGGAATTCATGGTGCACCAATTGAGAGGTTTCAAGAATGATGGAACACTGGAAGAACTCCCTCATCTATGTGAAGAAAGTAGAAAACAATTACCTGATCAACAGACTCAGAAGAGATTCATATGCAGACATTATCAACAATATAGATAATATATAAAAGTAACATTTTGATGAAGATCATTTTAAAATGCTTGCAGCAGTGTGCCACCAGGGATCTGCCATAAATTCTAACCAGCTTCACAAGAGGACATGGAGCAAGTGATATCATTACAGTTGCCAGATGGATCTTGGCTGAAAACAGAGAATAATGAATTAAACGATATTTACTTTTTTTAGTTGACTTAGTAAGGGCATTCAACTGTGTGGACCACAACGTATTACAGATGATGTAGCAAAGAATAGGCATTTCTTTGTGCTCATGCAGAACCTGTACCTAGACCAAGAGGCAATCATTCAAACAAAACAAGGGGGTCGTGTGTGGTTTAAAATCAGGAAAGGTGTGTGTCAGGGAGGTGTCCTCTCACCATACTTATCCAGAGCAAATAATCCCAGAAAATGGACTCTAGAAAGAAGGCCATGGCATTAGGAGGCACTTTCATTACTAATTTGCCATATGCAGATAACACAACCGTACTTGCTGAATGCAAAACTGGCTTGAAGCATTTATTGATGAAAAGCAAAGACGACGGTCTTCAGAATGGATCATACCTCAATGTAAAGACAACAAAACCCTCACATCTGGACCAATAAGCAGCATCATTGTAAATGGAGAAAAAAAAGATTTCATTTTACACACTCCACACTTAACTCCCAGGGAAGCAACAAACAAGAAATTAATATATTGCATTGGATAAATCTGTTGCAAGGAACCTCTTCGAAGTGGTAAAAAGTCTTGCCTGTGCCATGATATTTTCTCTTAAAAAAGTCATGAGGGTAGGACGCTGGGGGGAGGGAGGGGGGAAAGAAGAGCTTATACCAAGGGCTCAAGTAGAAACGTGTTAGAAATGAGGATGGCAACATATGTACAAATATGCTTGATACAATACAGTTGATGTATGGAATGCTATAAGAGCTGTAAGAGCCCCCAATAAAATGTTTTAACTAACTAAATAAAAATCATTTTAAAAGCGTGAATGCCAAGCCATGATATTTGCAATCACTTCATATGCATGCTAAAGTTGGAACAAGGAAGACCCAAAAAT